>NC_142515.1:93491250-94732500 GCF_057876585.1 Rhinolophus sinicus | reverse complement strand
TGAGCTGCCTGGACCTTGGTTAGGCTGACACTGGCCTCTCCTGGACTCTGGAGTAGGGCTCTCCAGCCTCTGTGAAGTGTTCCCTCTCCTGGCCTCTGGCCTCTGTGTTCTCTCTCCTGGCCTGTGGAGTGTGGCCCTCCAGCTGGAGGTGGGAATGTGGCCTGGGAAGCAGGGAGCTCAAGCCTGTCAAATCTTTTCCTGTGAGAGGTCTGTGAACACTGCACTCTAGACTAAAGAGGTAAGGTGGAGTGAATGCCCACAAGAGCTGAACCTGGTTTTCTGGAAGATCCATTCCCTTTGATCAAGGAATGAGCCTATTTCTAGGTAGGGGAGGGCTTCTCTGGTGGTCCAGCCAGTCACTGTGGAGGTTCCCAAAGCTGTAAGTATCCTTTCCCCCATTGATTTGGCAGACATTTGTCGTGGTCACCTGACCACTGAAAAACCACCAAAAGCTCTCTGGAATGAAGCAGGTGACTCAGGGACTACAGACAAACCTGACTTTGCAACTTGAGCTGGTTTGGGCCTCAGTTTCCCTGTTTGTAAAATGGAAATTACATTGTTGTGGGGGACAAAACAGCTTTATACCTACGAACATTTGTCTTCACTTTGTATCAGGCACCTCCCATGTGCCACCTCCTACATCCTATATATTAATTTAACCGATATTTGGATTCCCACGGAGTGAGCCCTTGGAACATCAGCTGTGAAGGAGGCAGACCAGGTACTTGCCCTCTGGGACTCATAGCCTTTGCAGAGGTCAGCACTCTTAAGGCTCACGGGCTAAATCTGGCCTGCTCTCTGTTTTTGGTGAATAAAGTTTTATTGGAACACAGCCATACCTATTCATTTATGTATTGTCTACAGCTGTTTTCAAGCTATAAAGGCAGTGTTGAGTAGCAGCAACAGAGACATAGGGCCCAAAAACCTGAAATACTTACTCCCTGATCCTTTACAAAAAAATGTGCTGATCCCTGCTCAGTTCTAGTAGAACAGACAGACTACAATATAGAGGTAAATAAGAGAATCTCTGACAGTGGTAAATGCTACAAAGAAACAAGGTAATAGGATACAATGACTGGGGGCTTCCAGGTGGTCAGGGGAAAGCCTCTGGGTAGCAGCAAACTTTGAGCTGTGTGAATCTCCCAGAAGAGGGGGCTGGTCAGAAGTAGCAGAAAAAGCAAAGGTCCTGGGGCATGGAAGAGCTTGAAAGACTAAAAGTGGGTCAAAAAAAGCTAGAGCACAGTGAGGGGGAATGAGACGCCTCCAGGCAGGGCCCTGTAAATGGAGTAAAATGCTTAGATGTTTAGTTCAAGGGCAATGGGAAGTTTTAGTGCGGAAGAGGAAAATGGCATGTTCTGATTTTTTGTTTTCTTTTCCCTTTCCTTTCTCTTTCTCTCTTCCTCCCTCCCTCCCTTCCTTCCTTTCTTCTCTCTGGATGCAGTGGTGTGGGCGGTTAGAGAGGAAGCTGCTAGAATAGTCCAGGTGAGTGATGATGGCAGTCTGGGCTGAAATGGTGGCAGAGTGGATAAGCAGAAAGTCCTGGGTTGTATTTCGGAAGAACCAGTGGAGATTCCTCATATTTTGCATGTGAGGAGAGGAGAGGAATTAGAGATGGTACCTGGCTTTTTGGTCCTGAGCAATTTGAGAGCAGATCCAGCTGTGCTGGAAGGCCTGATTTGGCACCAACTTGCTGGGAGCCCTTGGGCAAATCTTTATGTCCCTGAGCACTTGCTCCACCTGTAAAATGGGTCTATCATCCCTTGACAAAGGGATTATAAAGATAATTTACCTGAAGGGGAGTCTCCAATAAAGACAATGCTCTCCCATGAGCTGAAGCCTCTGAACAGCAGGTCTGCTCATCTGTCTCTCCACCCTCCCGTCCTATGAGCACCCCTTTTCCTAAGGTGTGTTAGGGGCCCACATGCTGGCTTCTGACAGGTCTATGGGACTTGAGTCAGACTATCTTCTATCTGCCACCCCTTTTCTGCCACCCCAGCCCTCAGTCCAGTTCCTCCAATGCTGTCTGGCTTCCTGGGGCCTTGACAGCTCACCAACCTGGAGTCACTGTTTTGCATTCAGGCTCTGGAGCTAAAGACACCTGAATTAATGGTCCCTGCTGCTTCTGAGTCTGTGATCTTGGGTAAGCAGTCTCTGAGTCAGGCTCCTTTGTAACAAATATCCTAGGCCACAGGAAATGGGGATATCTCCCTTCATGCTTGTTAAGGATTAAATTAAGTAATTCCTCTAAAGAGCCTGGTAAGTACATAAGTGCTGATTAAATATTAAATTAATAGCTATTAACTTTAATCCTATTAATATTTCAGTCCTTCTGGATCTTGCAATGTGTATGTAACCCATAGCAACCAGAGGGTCTGAGGTCCAATTCTTGCCAGGCCAACCCCTCCCCACCAGCTACTGGGGAACCGAGTTTACATATGTGTTTACAAACACATTCACTTGTAAATTTTGTAATATAAATATGTAAAAATATACCATAATTTGTAACTATGTTCTGGTTTTTTGTTTTTGTGACAAACTCTTTTTTTTTTCTCTTTTTTTAAACTCAGCTCTACCTTGTTAATGGTTTATTTTTTATTGTGGTAAAGAACACCCAGCATTTACCGTCTTAGCCATTCTGAGGTTGACACGAACAGTAGTGTTAACTACATGTACTTTGTTGTGCAACAGATCTCTGGCAATTTTTCGTCCTGTAAAACTGAAACTCTATTTCAATTAAACAACTTCCCTTTCCCCACTTTTCTCTTCCGCTAGCCCGATAATCACCATCGTTCTTTCTAAGAGGTTGACTACCTTAGCTACCTCAGAGAAGTGGAATCATGAAATGTTTGTATTTTTGTGACTGTCTTATTTCATTTACCATAATGACCTCATGGTTCACTAGGTTGTTGCAAAAGGCAGGATTTCCTTTGTTTTTTTAAGGTGTTTATTTATTTATTTATTTTTATTGGGGAACAGCAGTGTTTTTCCCAGGACTCATCAGCTCCATCAAGTTGTTGTCCTTTCGATCTTAGTTGTGAAGGGTGCAGCTCCAGGTCCAGTCGCCATTGTTAGTTGCAGGGGGCACAGCCCACATCCCTTGCGGAAGTTGAACAGGCAACCTTATGGTTGAGAGTCTGCGCTCCAACCAATTGAGTCATCTGGCCACCCTGGAGCTCAGCGGCAGCTCATTGACTTCATTCTAGTTGCAGAGGGCACAGCTTGCTGGTCCATGTGGGAATGGAACTGGCAGGCTTGATGCCCAGAGCTCGTGCTCTAACGAACTGAGCCACCCATCCGCCCCAGGATTTCCTTTTTTTAAGGCTAATATTCCATTGTGTCTTTGCCACATTTTCTTTACTCATCCATCAACGGACATTTGGGTTGCTTTCACCTGTTGGCTATTACAAGTAATGCTTCAATGAAACTGGGTATGCAAACATCTCTTTGAGATCCTGTTTTCAATTCTTCTGACTGTATACCCAGAAGTGGGATTGCTGGATCATATGGTAGTTCTATTTTTATTTTTTTGAGGAACCTCCACACTTTTCTACAACAGCTGCAACATTTTACATCCCTACCAACAGTGCACATGGGTTGCAATCTTCACATCTCTGCCAAACTTCATATTGTTTTTGGGCTAATGGCCATCCTAATGGATGTGAGATGATAGCTCATTGTGGTTTTGATTTGCATTTCACTGATGTTCAGCATATTTCCATATGCTTGTTGGCCATTTGTGTATCTTTGGGGAAACTTGTATTCAAATCCTTTGCCCATTTTTTAATCAGGTTATCTGAATAGTAGTTCTTTATATATTCTGGATGTTAACTCCTTATCGCTTATATGGCTTGAAAATATTTTTTCCCACCCTATTGGTTGCCTTTCCAATTTATCGATTGATTCCTTTGTTGTGCATAAGTTAAGTTTGATGTATTCTCATTTATCTATCTTAGCCTTTGTTGTGCTTTTGGTGTTATATCCAAGAAGTCATTGCCAAGTCCAATGTTGTGAAGCTTACCCCCACGTTTTCTTCTAGTTCTATAATTTTGGGTCTTATGTTTAGGTCTTTAATCCATCTTGAGTTAATTTTTATATATGATGTAAGACAAGGGTCCAACTTCTTTTTTTTGCATGTGGATATCTAGTTTTCCCAACACTATCTGAAGAATATCCTTTCCCCAAGTTCTAGTGTTTTTATAAAAACACAGGCTGTGGAAATGGCCTGGGCATCCCTACACTGAGATTCTTGGTGCTAGCTGTATATTTTGTGCATCCTGAAATTTTTCTGGAGTAGGAGCTATTAGCCTCTTTTTACAGATGAGGAAACTGAGGCTGGGTCCAAATGACCGGCCCAAGGTCGTTATAATGAGCAAATGGGTGGAGGTGGGCTTGGCACTGAGAACTTGAACTCAAGAGCCCACAGGCGTAAAGCCCCTGGGAGATGCTCCCTGTTTTATCCCCAGCATGCTAAAAGAAAGAATGAATGACTGTCTCAGGCAAGGCTCCCAGCGACCGGCTGAGCTTGGATAAGCCCACTGCTCGGCATGGGGGTGTACGCCCACTCTGCGCATGCGCACCCCCGCCGTTTGGCCAGCTCTACTCCTTTTGGTACGGACTCTCTCAGTATGGTACGTCCCGCCTTCCCCCATAACCGGGACAGGATGGTACGGGCCACCTCTGCTCACCGCCCCTCCCCATCGGTTTCCGCGCGAAAAGCCAGAGCTGCCTGTGCTGCCGACGCCTCTGCTGCAGCTTCGGAGATGCCTGCCCGTACAGCCCCGGCCCGGGTGCCCACGCTGGCCTCCCGGGCCATCTCACTGCCCGACGATGTCCGCAGGCGGTAGGTGCCGCAGGGGACGGTGAACTCGGTGGAGTGGCATGGTGTTGAGGGTGGGGGGGTTGCTTCCCCTCTGGGTAGCCCTTGGCTGCTGCTGACAGACGGGCGCGCATGCGTGCAATGGTACGGTGGCAGTTGGCGCGGGCGGGATGGGACTTCCGGTCGCGCGCCCCGGGCCGTTTGGCGCCAAAATGGGCCCAAGCCCCTCACAGCTCCTTCATGACTAGAAACTTGGGGTCTTCTCTTATCTCAAAGTAGAGCAAGTTCATAGTTCGTTTCAGGGATCCCTTTCCCAGAACAGCTGCGGGCCCGGCTCCTGCCGCCAGCCTGGTCGCACAGGAAGTGGGCAGCCCGCTGCCTTAGGACACCCCTCGGCCTGGCACTTCGGCCTCCACTTCCGGTGCCCGGCTCGCTGAGGGGCCTGGTTCACAGGGGTGTTTTGGGAGAACCCCTTGGCGTCCCTGTGCCAACATCCCGATGGCGGCAACCAGAGATGAATGTCGCCAGTCAGGGCCCAGGCGCTGCCGGTTCAGGTTTGCGAGCCCTGTCTTCCTTGGGGGGCTCCTTCCGTCATCAATGCTGGGGAAGTCACATTCTGGAAGAAACCTACCATGCAGCGAGGCCCAGAGCTCGGGCAGTGTGAAGGCTGAATGGGCTTTGCTAGTAAATCTGTGCCTTTGAGGCTTGGGCATCAATCAAGGAAGCCTTGCTAGGAAGAATTGGCTGCAGTTTCCAGCATGTGTGTCTATGGGAGAGTGAGGTGTGGTGGCTAATGTTGGGGACCCGCTATAGCAATTCTGTGCTCACGGGTGGGTGGCAAGATCATTGGGCCCCGGCTTCTTGTTCGTGAAGGGCACCAATTTCACTCCTGAAAACTTGCACACCTCACTTGGAACAGGAGTCACAGGACCCTTGACCTGGCCTGAACACTTCCAATCAGAAGTGACCCTGACTTTGCCGTTTTCCTGTGCTTGTTTCCTATGGTTGTGCCAGGCCAGTTCTGATTTGGGCCTCTGGGGGTGGAGAGTGTGTGTTGGGGGTATTTCGGTCTCCTTATCAGGTGTTTAAGGTTCCAGTCACTTTTTAAGCAGTTGGAGGGGGTGTGTTTTTGAAGAATCTAACTGTTACCCCAAGATATAACTTGACTTAAAGTGGCATTATGAAAGTCCCTGGTTTCAGGGTGTTAGACCCAATACAGAGACGTTGGGGCCCAGTCTTCTTTACTCTGATGGTGAGAACTCTACCTCCACTGGCTTGTTTATGATTTGGGGCAAGTGTCATAAGCAAGCAGTAGACTAGGATTATTAACATGCATTATAAAGTGGTATTGGAGTAAATGAGAATATGCCTGAAACATAAAGACCCAAATATTAGCATCGTATTGGCTAATCTACCTTGCTTTTTTCAGTTTTGCTAATCAATCACTAATTGTATAAAATACTTTTCATTTAATCCTCAAGAATTCTTAAGAGGGTGCCGCAGGAGTTCACTTCGAAGGAGCAAGGATTCCTGCTGAGGTCCGCTTCTTGCCAGAACCTTTCCATTCAGCTAGGGGTTTCAGACAGGCCACTGACTCAGGGGTTTTATTGGGCCAAACCAAGTGATTTGTTTGGTTGAATTTGAATGTTAGGTGAGTGTTAACAATCCGCCAGTTACTCTAGGTTCCATATTTGTTTGAATTCGAATTGCCTACTGTAGGTAGAGAGTTTTGGATTTCTGCTTGAGACCAAGTGGTAGACATTGAAATTGTCAGCTTATGAGACCCTCTCAACAGCTTTTCTTACATTTCTTACATTCAGTGTACAAAGTATACACATAAGCATGGCATTCAACATTCCTTTAAACTTAGATTTGTAAATGGAGGTGTAATTCTTGATTTACGAAAATTGGAAACGTGTAATCTATAATGTAGCAAGTACTTAAGTCCATTAGCATACTCTAGGAACAAAATTTAGGCCAGGTCCTTAGGCATATCTGTCACACTTCTGCTAACTTGTGTTTATGTGACATCTTTTAAAACTCAAGTGTAGTTCCACTAGCTATATATAACGACACTAGAAAGTATTTTCTGTTTTTTTATTGGGTGCAGCTCAGCTCCAAGTCTAGTCGCCATTTTCAATCTTAGTTGCAGGGGGCGCAGCCCACCATCCCATGCGAGAATTGAACTGGCAACCTTGTTGAGAGCTCGCGCTCTAACCAACTGAGCCATTCAGCCGCCCACTAGAAAGTATTTTCAATATTTGGGTTTTTAAGTCTTTAACTTCTTTTTGGAAGTAGTATTATTTACCTTAAGTCTTTTGAAAAGCATGCCTTTCAGGATAAGCCATATTTTCTACTTGATTTTTCTTACTCTGCCCAAGCCGCCATCATTTGTACAGAAAGAGTGGTAGTGTCCCACTTTTCTTCCTGTTACCACTCAGGTCTGTTTTCTATAAGTGGAAACTGTGTTCCTCTTACAACTTAAGTCGGTTTCAATGGTTTTCCTGCCCCCAACACTGCCTGGTACCGTTGGCCTGAAATCCAGAAGCCCTATCCATTTGACTGAGTCATCTTACGCTCTTCTCACAATCTATGCAGGCCTTCTTTTAGGTTCTCAGGACCTGAGACCATGTAGAGTGACCAATGTAAGGCTGTTCACCTACCCTCTCCCAAGGGGGGTTTTGTCCCTTCGTCCTTAAGCTTTCACTCAGAAAGACAGTCCCCTTCCCCCACATTGAGAAGGGTGTTGGATTCAGTTAGTGCCTCCTGCATGCTGCCTTGCACTCCTGGGGTTGATGATTTGTTGTCCGAGCATGTTTCTCATTCATTGTATCTCCAGCTTGGTGTATAGTAGACTCTCAAATGTTTGCATGCCAGACTTTCTCCTTTAATGAAGCCTGGGTTTACACACTGATTCTAGCAACCTCCTTTCCACAACTCTGATGAGTCTTTGTAATTATGGCAGCTTTCTTATCTGCTAGTCATTCTATGATTATATTAAGATGGATCTTGAATTTCTTAACTAGTTTCATGGCTCCTACTGAGTAGATATTGAATAGGGCAAAACTGACTTACCTTTTCTAGTTCTCTCCTGCAGTGGGATTCTAGAGGTGCAGACCATTGGGATTCAGAGCCCACCTGCCACTTGCCAGCTGTTTGGCTAAGTTGTCTAACATCTTGGTGCTTTATCTGTAAAATTGGATGGAGGTGCCCATTCCACCAGGGCATTATGAAGACGACCTGAGCTGATCGGTGTAAATATGGTAGAGCAGCACCTGCACAGAAACCTACGTGGTCGGCTGGATATTTCATTTCCATAAGGGAAGCATAGTTTAAAGTACTGACACGCAGCTCTTATCCTGAGGCAGGTATTAATGTAGCATTGTATCTCGTGTTGAGATGAGGTATATGCTGGCTGATGCCAGCCTTCCTCTTTGCCTGGCTTCTTGTAGGACGTACTCTTTCTGCTGCCACCTTAGCTTTTGTGCCAGCTGTGCACTCCTACTCTTGATTAGGCATTCCTCTCTGAAGGGTTGAGGTGGCTTTCTATCTTCTTTCAACTCTCAGTATCTTGTTTCTTAATTCTTTATATCCTTGGCTTTTGTGATGCTCTACTACCAGGGAGCTTCTTTCTTCCTTGTCCCCCCCCCCCCTCCATCCCCTTTCTTTTATTCTTTGACCCTTATCTCTTCTAGTCATGGGACTTCTATTTTCAGCAATTGGGGTGCCCACTGCAGATAGAAACCTCCAGTAATTTTTTTTAAAAAAGATTTTATTAAAATATAGCTAACATACAATATTATATTAGTTTCAGGTGTATACCATAGTTATTCAACATTTATATACCTGAAGAAATGATCAACATAAGCCTAGTAACCATCTGACACTGTACAATGTTATTATAATATTAATGACTATATTCCCTATGCTGTACATTATACTTATTTATGACTTATTTATTTTATAACTGGAAATCTGAACCTCTTATTCCCCTTCACCTTTGCCCCACTTTTAAAAAACTTCAATTACGGTTGACGTTCAATATTATTTTATATTAGTGTCAAGTGTACAGCATAGTAGTTAGACATTTATATACTTTATGAAGTGATCCCACTGACTAGTACCCACCTAGCGTTATATAGATATTACAATATTATTGACTATATTATCTAGCCTGTACTTTACATCCCCGTGACTATTTTGTAACTACCAGTTGTGTTTCTTAATCTCTTCACCTTTTTTTCACCCAGTCCCCCAATCCCCGTCCTGTCATCCATCAATTTGTTCCCTGTATCTATGAGTCTGTTTCTGTCTTGTTTGTTCGTTTATTTTGTTCTTTAGATTCCACATCTAAGTGAGATCATAGTGATAATTTGTCTTTCTCTGTCTGACTTATTTCACTGAGCATAATACCTTTTAGTTCCATCAATGTTGTCGCATAGATACCTCCAGTTTTAACGTCTCTCTGGAGAGCCAGTTCTGATTTCTAGCTGCCGAATAGCCATCTGGACAGCTGCTGTTCACTGAAACATCACTCCTAAAACTCATGGCCTGGTTATTCTCCTTTCTTCCACCAAAAAGTTCTGAATTTCTAATACTGGACTCATTTTTAATTGCTGCCATAACAAATTACTACAATTTTAGTGTCTTAAATAAAACCACATAAATTTATTATCTTATAGTTCTGTAGTCAGAAATTTGGAATGGGTCTCACTGGATTAAAACCAAAGTGTCAGCAGGCTGTATTAGTTTCTGGAGGCCTTAGGGGAGACTCTGCTTCCTACTCTTTCGGGTTGTTGGCAGCACTCAGTTCCTTGTGGTAAGACTGAGGTCCCTCTTTTGTTGGCTGTAAGCTGAGGACCTTTCCCAGCTCCTGGACGTGATGTATACAGTTGATCCTTAAACAAGGTGGAAGTTAGGGGCGCTAACCCCTGCACTGTTGAAATCCAGGTGTAACTTTTGACTCCCCCAAAGTTAAGCGTTGATAGCCCACTGTTGACTGGAAGCCATATGGATAACAGTTGATTAACGCATATTTTGTATGTGTTATGTACTGTATTATGATAAAGTCAACTAGAGAAAAGAAAATGTTATTAAGAAAATCATAAGGAAGAGAAAATATATTTACAGTACTTATTGAAAACAATCCACGTATAAGTGGACCCACGTAGTTCAAACCCACGTTGTTCAGGAGTCAGCTGTACTACTATCCTACCTGCAGTCTGCTGAAAGTCTTTTCTACAGAAAAACCTTTCCTGACCACCCGAGTTGGGAAGTGCCTGCCTGGCAATGCCTGTGTCCAGTCACCCAGCTCGTTGCCTGGAACAGGGCCTGGCGTGCAGTAGGTACCCACAGATGTGAGTGGCGAGCGAAGCTAGAAGCAGGTTCTCATGCTCTCCGAGCAGCCACTGTATGACACTGGTCCAGCAAAGCCCGCCACTCACATTCCTGGATTTGCTGCTAATGCCTGCCCTCTGGAAAAGCTCTGTTCCTGCCCTTCGGGCAAGTGATAACTGAGTACCTAGTCTGTGTGGGTGCTGGGGGGGAGGATCCAGTCCCTGCCCGCTGTGCTTCCCTCCATGACACTCACCTGACTGGTTAGACCTGTTCTCACCCCCAGGCTAGGAACAGCCTCTCCACTCACTTCGCTTTCCTCGTGCTTTCTATTCTTGTTCCTTTATTTTTTCCTCCCTTCTCCAAAAGAGGCAAGACACTAATCTTCAATAATGAAACCAGAGTATGATTTTTCCAGCCAAACTCATAACAGTTCTGCACCTCTGAATAATCAGGTACAAACATTCCAAAGAAAAAAATAAATAAAAGCAAAACAAGACAAAACAAAACATTCCAAAGGATGACTCTTGGATGAGGTGCTGGCCAGCTCTTCTAACTCATCCATCTCCCCTGCCACCCCAGATGCCTTGATTCCCCCATCTCATACGTTGCTCATTAGAATGCTGCCACCCCTACCTCCCCAAGCCCTGCCCTGGCCTTTGGGGAATGTTAGCCGCCTGTTCCCCACAGCATCCCATGGCTCTGGTCCACTCATTCTAACACCAACCGTGCTATGCTCTACCTTCTTATGGGCTCTTCTCAGATCCAGTGGGGGGAAGACTACCTGTGGGTCACTTAACTTACAGAAGGACACCAACTCTGACCTGCTTCCTTTCCCAGTCCCAGTACCTTTTAAAATAATACATATTGTTATAGAACACTCCTCTACTATCTCTCACCATCATCAGAAAAACTACCCTTCATCCCCCCAAAAAAAGGGACCTCATTTCGATCACAAATGACTTCTAGGCATTACAGTTGGCATTCTAGACATGGGTGGAGGGGAAACTACTGTATTTTTTTCTAACACTCATATATGTAAAATTTACTTCCAAAGTTCTTTAAAACTGGTACTAATTTTTTTAGGTAAACAAAGCTGCTTAACAAGTGTTTCTCCCTTATTTTCTTCCCCCAGGCTCAAAGATTTGGAAAGAGATAGTTTAACAGAAAAGGTAATTCCACCTTAAAAGTTTTTTATTATCAAATGTGATTGTTAGATACTTCGTGGCTTGTAAAAAGTTTAAGTGGAAACAGCTTTTTTATAATGCCATTTTATAATGCTGTTTTGAGGACAACTTGGAAATATTGCTTAATGTGCTGCATTAATATGCTGCTAATATTAGTTGACTTTTGGTAACTCCTTGACGAGTTTCCCAATCTAGGTTCTAAACCATCAATTCTGAATTGTAACTTTTCCTGGTCACACTGTTTTAAAAAGCATAGTTTTGTTCTAATACACTATGGTGTGTCTCCATCCCACCTCTGATTTTTCCCATTTTTTTACCACTTGGGAGATGGAGTAATGTGACCTTAACGGAAACATCATGAACGTGTCTTGTGAATACTGTTTTTTTTGGCCAAGTCAGCATTGCCTGTCATTCAGTCATTATGTGACCAGGCAGTGTAATTATTTGTGTATTAGTCTATTAGTTAGTAGCATGGGAGTTTGGGGACTTCTAAACCCATATCCTTTCCTTAGGAGTGTGTGAAGGAGAAATTGAATCTCTTGCATGAATTTCTGCAAACAGAAATAAAGAATCAGTTATGTGACTTGGAAACAAAATTACATAAAGAAGAATTATCAGAGGTAAGTCATTTCTCAGCATCCTGGCATCTAGAAAACTTCTCTTGTGTAGCTTGTCTGTGACCAGCGAGGCAGAATAATCCCCAACTCTCCTTGTTACCTGATAGTTACAAAGGAAATGTGTGTGGGTCCTTATTCTCTTATTGCCACTCGTTTACATTTACTGCTACTTAAATTATCCTTTCCTGCTGTAGGAGGGCTACCTGGCTAAAGTCAAATCCCTTCTAAATAAAGATTTGTCCTTGGAGAACGGAGCTCATGCTTTCAGTCGGGAAGTGAATGGATGTCTAGAAAACGGGAGCCATTCACGTGGTAAGGACCGCAGAGTGGGAATGGCAGAGGAAAACAAGTCCTCCAAACCCGTGTCCAAACCTTGCATGCCCAGGAGAAGCAAGTCCGATGGAGAAACGAAGTGTAAGAACCCTTGACTTATTTAACCTTGATGGAGACTGGTACCACATAAGGAGACAGTCAGATTTGGAGCCATAGGTCCCTCCAGGCACTAGGTCCTGGTTTGTTTTCTTGTGTATACGTCTAACTAGTAAGAACTGCATACTTCCTAATTAGCTTAGGTGTATACCACTCTAAATTTTGTCTTTGACCAAGTCTAGAGTGTTAGATCTCAAAACATGGCTAAGTTTATGAGGTTGAAGATAACAGGAGCTACTAATACTTATTATTTATAAGTTATATGCCTATTTAAGCTAAACATTTATTCTTAGACTCTTTCCCAGTTTGTAGTCAAAGTAACTCTTGGAATCTTTATAAACAAAAGAGCATGGACTTGAGCCCAGATCTGGTTCTTGGGCACTTCACCTTTTGACGATAGAAGGGGACGTTCTGTTTCCTTGTCTGGTTTGGGGTTGGCCCCTCAAATATTAGCTTGTGTAAAATGGCTCAGCATACTGGCAGGTGCTAACTGCAGACTTGCTCAAGACAGTTGTTGATCAGAATAAGAGGGGACAGACACTTAAATCCTCAGAACCTGGTTCTCTGCACGAGCTTAGTGATGCTGAAGAACTGCTCCTTCGCTGTGAACTTTTTTATTTATAGTGGCTTTTTTTTCTTGTTTCTTTTTTTCTTTAAACAGCTGATGTCTCACCTAGCCCCAGGATTACAAGGCAAACTACCAGGCAGACTACTATCACCTCTCATTTTGCAAGGGGGTCAGTATATAATGAATTGACAGCCGCCTTTTCCAGGGGCCAATTGTTTTTGGTAAAACATGTATGGAATTAGCAATTCTGACTTCCACATTGCATAGGTTTTCATTTTGCAGTTTTGTTCATTAGACATTCATGAATAGCATTTCTGACGATCTCATCTATTTTTAACCTTACTGTAGGAAACTTCAAATATATACAGAATAAACGAGGATAGTAAAACGAACCCCCAAGTTCATTTCATCTACACCTCCATACACTCTAACTGGATTACTCCCAAGTATATAGCGACTCCTCATGTCCCCCCAACTGGATTACTTTGACACAAATCTCAGACATGGTATCTTATCCATAAATATTTCAGTAGATTTCTAGACGATGACTTGTCTTTTTCTCTGATGAATTTTTTATTCATGTTTTGCTGTAATTGCTAATATTTAGTAAACAGTCTTTAAAAAAAAAAGACAAAACATAATGACTTGTAAAGTGTAATAATTGTAAAGTTAATAATTCTTTACTATCAAACATATAGCCACTGTTCACATTTCCCCACGTGTAGCAAGCAAACTGCGTTTAAGGAAAGGCTTTATTCCTTAAGCCTTTCAAGTTATAGATTCCTTTTCTTATTTTCTTGCCATTTATTTGGAAAAAAAAACTAGGTCATTTGTCCAATAGAGTTTCTAGATCTAGCTGGCTGCGTCCTTATGGTGGTCAGTGTGTGCCCCTGTCTCCATTTTCTGTAAACTGGTAGTTAGGTCTAATGCCTTGATCAGATTCCAGCTTTATTTTTTTAAGACTTCATAGATGGCTCTGTGGCCTTCCATCAGTCACGCAATGTCTCTCCTGTGATACTAGCAGCCACGGATCAACGTCTAGATCCACGATTTCTTAGGGTTTGCAAAATGGTGATATTCTAAACTTGTCACTCAGGGAAATATTAAACTCGAAGCTTCTTTCAATTCCGCTAGCAATGAGGGCTTCTTGGCATCCGTGCCCTGAATCTGCCCTAAAGAGGGTGGGAGACGTGTAGATCATTCCACACCCGCTGGAGGTCTGTGGTCTGGCTGAGCTAATGGTTGGCTTTACTGTGTTTGACAGCCCTGCCAAACGGAAACCCGAGGAAGACCCTGAAAAAGCCAAATTGGACGATTCTGTTCATGAAGAAGAGAAAGACCAGGTGGGGCTGGCTCTTTCAAATTTCTTCACTCTGCCTTTTTGGGTACATTTGCTGATAATTGTGACTTTATACTTGCTCTGTCCAAATGGGCTTAAAGTGACTGAGGAGGTGTTAGAACGTGTCTCTGGACCCAGGGCAGTACGAGTTTATCACATTAAACCTGAGGGCGCAGCAGGCCCTGCCACGCATGGCAGCCTCACAATGTCAGAGTCTGTTCCCTCCTCTGTCTTCCTACCTCTCTAGCTGATAGTTATGACAGTCAACCCAGCAGATGTGACATGTTTAAAGCATTTGCTTCTGACGTCAGATAAGCACCTTTCCCACATCTAATTTCTCTGTAAAAATAGAGAATTCTCCAGTTGTCATGTGTAGTGTAATAATGCTACTTAGACTTCCTAAGTTAGAAAAGTGGTGGCTTGCTGAAGACCTTCGGTAGGGAAAATGTCAGTCTCTGGTTCTGTCCCCTGTGACTTAAGGAGGGCCAAAGCTACACAATCACCAGATGGTCACATGCTATCAATTTTCATTTCAATTTTGCCACAGGATTAGCTATGGAAGTTGAAGGGAAGTCTGTATAGGTTTACGTGTGAGTGGTAAATGCCTAACTGCTACCTAGTAAAGATGAGTCTCCGTGGTTTGCTCTAAGGCAGCGTTTCCCAACCATGGCATTATTGATTTGGGGGGCTGGGTAATCCTTTGTTGTGGGGAGCGGTCCTATGTGCTCTAGAATGTTTAGCATCATCCTAGACCTCTACCAACTAGATACCGGTAGCATTCCCCCTCTCCCCTCCCAGTTGTGACAATCAAAATCATCTTCAGATTTTGCCAGATGTCCCCTAGGGGGCAAAATTGCCCTGGGTGAGAAGCACTGGACTAAGGGGTCACTGGGATACCAGTATTATTGATAGACTTTGACATCTTTTTGTGGCACACGCTAATTCTGTGTCACTGTATTCTTGAAAATTAGATGTCACTATTCATGATCTTTATGCAGACATCTGTAGTCAGATTTAGTCCGACTACCTACTCAAGTGGAAAACTGAGGCACAGAGGGGAACAGCTTGTCCAAGTCGTGCGGCCATGTCTCTTGCCTCCTAGAAAGAATTATTACAGGTGAAAGCAAGCTGGCTCTTATAATATTGGTAACTCTTTTTACGAAGGCACCAACTTTAGAGTTTCTTGCCCTCTGACCTTTTGGAGTCCGGCTTACATAGTCTGTTCATCTGGCTTCTCAAACACACCAGAGGCCAGTTTATTGGCAGTATTTGGGAGGCTTTCGCGGCTTCATGGATGAACACTTGTGAGAACTGTTTATTCCAGTATGCTAGAGTAAGTCTTAGTATACTAAACCGGTGTTATCAGATGGCATTAGTCAAATAAATGGTAATACAGAGAATCGTACTTAAAGTCTTGAGAATTTATGTTTTAAAAACGGGCATTACATGTATCTGGTGAAACTTCAAACAGTACAAAAGGATGTGCGGCACACAGATCTGCCCCTCACCCTTTCCTCTTGAACCTCTCGTTTGCCTTTCTTAAAGGCAAGCATTTATCAGTTTCTTTTATGTTTTTTCAGGTTACATATGTGCATATATATTTTAGTACAGTGTATCAGTATAAAATCTACATTAGGATTCTACAGAGAAACGGAACGAATAGGATGAATGAATGTGTGTATATGTATATATGAGATTGGTTTTAAGTAATTGGTTTACATCCTTATGAGGCTAGCAAGTCTGAAATACGCAGACAGGAAAGGACTACAGGCTGGAGACCCAGAGAAGAGTTGATGTTGCAGCTGGAGTCTGGAGGCAGAATTTTATATACCGGGGCTGCCCAAAAATGTATACAAGAGGACACTTTGGTCAACGTTGCTCAAGCAGTAGTTGGCCACAATCAGAAGTGTCTGGACGCTGATGGTAACCACTTTGAGCCCCTCTTGTAGTTGCAGAAGTCAAATGTGACTTATATTCATCTTTTGTTATCAGTATATATTGAGTATTATAATTTTAATACACTTTTTCTTCCTTAAAATGTATATACATTTTTTTGGCACTGTGTGTGTGTGTGTGTATGTGTGTGTGTGTGTTCAGATTTTTAAAAATATCTGTTCTGTGTAGTATAGAGAAGTCCTGTGTGGCTTACACAAGTTTCCCCAGTGATAACATCTCACATAACTTCAATAACAATAGTCAAACCAAAAAACTGACATTGGTACAATCTGCAGACTTGATTCAGATTTCACCGGTTTTCATATGTATGTGTGTATAGTCACGTGTATCCATGTATGAAATTTTGTAATTTCCACCTCAAGTAAGATACAAATTTATTTCATTACCACAATATTTTTATCCCTTTTAAATATGCAAATACAGCTGTCCTGCAGATGGCAAATATTGTTGACGTAGGGAATTAGTGTCCTAGGATATTCGTCTGGGAAGAAGAGCTTCTGTCTAGTTTAGTTGTCACCGTCACTTCCTGATGTGAATCCCAAATTACCATTTTGTTTTTTTCTAATATTAAAGAATTCCTGACACAGGGTAGAAGATGTCTGATCTTTTATGCAGCCACACTAGGCGATCTCTAGCACGCAGACATGTGCTGGGCCGCCCCCTGGGCCTGTTTTGTTGTGAGTGGGGTGGGACATCACACCAGACTGATAGTTGCCCAGATCATCACCCCAAACCCAGGCCCCCTCCCCTTTACCACCCTCTTTTTAATCATATCAAATGTATTAATACTTGGACTTAATGTTTTTGGTTTTGATCTTCTCTTGAAATATTCTTATCTTTTTTTTTCTTGCCTTCTCTCCACATAGGAGGAAAAGAGACGTCGAGTTATATCCAGAGACCCGTAAGAATAATTAATATACCTTTTTGTTCTGTGCAATGTATAATCTTAATTACAGTAGTGACTTTTCAGAAATGTTTTGAAAAGCACTTTATAGTGAGTTGCCATGGTGACCATACATGAGTTAAGGATGCTGAGTTTGGGGTCAGATTATAACCTTTGATTCTGGTAGAATTTTCATTGCAGAGAATGAAGTGAGGGCAACTGGCAGTTGTTATCAGAACCAGATCTAAAGGTCATTTACATATTAAATGTTAAAGTAGCACGTGCCTTTCAGGGTTCTTAGGATGATGCTCACTTGTGGGGACAGGCAGGGGGACCTTATGAAAACTGTTTCCAGGGGAGGAGTCTGTGAAAGTCATTCTTGGGTGTGTTATTTTGCTTGACAGAGTTGCTAGGCCACTCCCTGCAGAAGAACCGGAAAGAGTGAAACCGGGAACACACACGGAAGAGGAAGAAGAAAGAGATGAAAAAGTAAAGCCTGGTCACCTCCAAGTTTGTCACTTCTACATTAATCTCAGTCCCCATTTGGTTCTAGAAAAGGGGTGTAGGGGAGGGGAGTGTATAGGAGCAGAATGACTTTCACTAATGATCAAAATGACCCGACTTTGACTAAAACGCTTTTCGAACTCATTTTTCTAGTGGTTCTCTACTTTTCTGGTGGGTTATACAGCTGTGATGATAGTAAGTACCTCAGTGGTAGGCCTGGGGTCAGCTGGACCTTTGCTGTCTCATCAGTCAATCATAGAGCTTCTGTCTGTGCCTCTTCCTGCTTGCCTATCTTGCTCACAGGGTCTTTGTGAAGATCTCATTTTCAAACATGTGAGGTGCTAAGATGCTGTAGCATCATCTAGATGTAAAGTTGTATTCTTAACTGAGATCAGACGAGTAGACCCCCAGCTCCTTTGTAAAATCTGTGTTTACGATTCTCTGAAACACAGATGTACCGCCTGAACCCCCTTGAAGAGGGGGTGGGAGAGGGAATGAGGGTCTAACACTGGAAGCTTTACCATTAGACAGCACTGTCTCGTACGACAAAGGGCTGACATGGAGGTCATAGGTAATGAAGCAATATCGGGTCCCATTTTAGTTTTCATGTTAAGACATGGATTAGAAGTTTCTTACAATTCTTCTAATGGGTGGTTAGTACCTATATTGGGAGGCTATTGAAGGGTGGGTGTCTGTTATTTTGCTGTAATGGAGGATCAACTAAGATGTGTGCTAATTCTTGAACCATTTGGTACATGAAGCTAGTTTTTAGTTACCGCTCCTTCCCTGATACTGGTTAAAATTAGCAGTCACAGTTGGGACACATGTCAAGTTTCTTTTAGAGTAGACAGTTCTAGTGGGCTTGCTGGACCACCCTCCAAAGAAGGAGCTTTGGGCAAGACTACAGTCGCTTACGGGGGGTCAGACTCCCAGGATCTCTTGCAGTAGGAAGGTCTGCAGCGTGTTTCTTCTCTTAACACCACTGACCTGTGTGGTCTCTTTACAAAACGTGTGGAATTTTGGGGGCCAAATTCGACTTGAGCAGTTTTCTGGAGAAGTGTGTTTAGCTCTTTAAACTTGGGCTCAAAACGATGTATTGTCCGTGTTTGAGAAGGAGCTCTTGTCCAGATTGTGTCATCCTGCTTCGTTCCTTCATTATAGATTCCTAGGTCGGATATAAAGTTATTATCTGTGAAGTTGTCAACACTTACTCATGACAGGTGATAGGGGGGTTTGAGGGTAAATACTTCAACGGCAGGATCTCTAAGAGTTTAATTTCCTGCCTACTTATCCCACCAAAAAGAATTTGCTATCTTGATGATAGACAATTTTTACTCTCACCAACTAGACTGTTGGATCAGTTTAGATATTTTATTTCCATAGAACACTCTAATAGAAAGAACAGGACCAAATGGGGAAACATTAACTAGTCTTTTTTTTTTTTCTCTGCACTTAGGAAAAGAGACTCAGAAGTCAAACCAAAGAACCGTAAGTATAGTTAACATGCCTTTGTAGTTTATATTGTGAAACTTAGTTGTTAAAATAAGTGTTCCGGTAAAAATAAGGGATTGGACACACTAGGTAGTATGTGGGTGAGCTGAAGATTCAGCTGACCTTGACCCCAGGCCCTTCCTCAGTGGTGGTCATGTAGCAAGCAGTTGTCCGGTGGTGGTTAAAGGGCACTGAATGTCCATTACTCATAGCTGTGGAGACACTGGAACAAATAGCCCCAAAGGTCAGTGGCTTAAGACAGTAAGCGTTTATTGAGCTTACATGTCTACAGCTTGGTGGCTGTCAGCTGATCTTAGCCAGGCTTGATGGGGACAAGCTGCTTCTGCCATACAGTTTGGCCAGCCTGCGTGTGATCCATGGCAGTGACAGCGTGAGGGCAGAAGTGAAGACCAGCACTTTTTCAAGCCTCTTGACATCCAGTTGGCTGAAACATGTTGAGACTGAGCCTAAGACTGGGGGTGGGCAGAACCCGGAACCAAGTGGTAGGGCCCTGGCAGAGGGAGAAGTGAAGATCCCATGTGTGCAGACTGCTTATCAGACTGACCCTTGCTGACCTCCACAGTGTCGGCCTCGGGGCTGGGGGGCCAGACACTTGCCCTGCAGGTAGGATTCCCATCAGGTCACAAGAAATCAGTGGTCTCGTTATCTGTTTTTGTTTTAAACTGCTGGCATCTCATCAGCATTTGAAAGAAGTGTTGATGGCATTTCTGAGATCATAAGTTCTGAGGTGATAAATGCCTTTTGGGTTTCTTACAGCAAAGGCTTGCCCTTCAGATGGGAAAGGTGATGCATGCTTTAACTCGGGGAAGAGACCATGTAAAGGTCCTCACTGGACTGTTTGCAATGGCGTCCGGCTGCCTGAGCTGACTGGGGTGTGTGTGTCTTTTGGTTTGTGACAGAACACCTAAACAGAAATCTAAGGAGGAGCCGGACAGAGAAGCAAGACCAGGACTTCAGGCTGAAGTGGATGAAGGAGACGAGAAAGTAATAACTAAATCTTTGTTACTGAACTTCATTCTTCTGTTCTCATTTGGTTGGGAGAAACGGTGTGGGCAGGGCTCTGGGTTCAAATCCAGCCCCACCTACCTGTGGGGTGACTGGGCAAATTCCCTCCTCACCCTCGTGGGGGCTGGTTATCACTGCAGGTCAGTGCCTGCTACGTAGTGAGCGTTCAGTCGTCTGTTTGCCCATAACGGTGAAGAGGCCCTGTGTGTATGGCTAAGATGTATTTGGAGCCAGCTTCTCTTAAGATCCTTCTCAACTGAGAAGGCCTGACGTGTCACCCCAGACACGTGTGCCAGCCATGCCAGTGCTGCTTTACCAGTCAGTCTCCTCCCTGCTGAGTCTAGCTCCCTCCACTCCCACCAGCCTCCTCACCTCCAGTTCAGCTAAGTAAGCATGTTTGAGGGTTTAAACATTATACATTGAGACAGGGTTGGGCCTGTGTAAAAGTACAAGGACATATCTGCTGGGCGCTGCAGCACGGGAACCGCAAGCTCTTTACGCAGTTTCATCCTGTCTGACTAAGAGGGGCCGAACTGGGACAATCCCAGGACTGATGGGCTCTGTGGTCTTCATTCTGTTGAGATCTAGAGCGTGCAGCCCAAGGTCAGACTTACTGGGCTGTGAACATCCTCATGTCCAGCCTGGTTGGTGACGGGTGTCCCTTCTCATCCTATGGCACGTGACTCTCTTGGTGTGCCCTCCAGCTTGCTCGAACATCTTCTTGCCTCTCATCTGCTCTGTCCAAATGTTGGGTGCCTTTCTATCAGCACTTGCCCTTCCGATCTAGAGAGACCTTAGTGGTGTCGGCAGATCACCCATTCTCCTCAGACTGGCAGAGGCTTTATATCGCACAGCCAGCACTTTTGCCTTTTAAATATGGACTCTTCTAGTTTAGTAGATATTTGTTGCTTTATGAAGATGAGCTGTATTATCAGAAAGGTATTTTTTGTCTGTAGGTTCAGAAGATACTAGATTGTCCATATAAAAAGGAATTTAACAGAGTTGGGAATTCTTATTTTTATTTTTTAATTTTCCATTTTGGATTCTAAGTCGTGTCATTGTTTCCCCCCTCCATTATCCCAAGGTCTGTCTGTGAAGTCTTCACCTCAGACCAGATAACAGATGGCGCTATAAGGCATTTTGGCCAACATAAGCAAAAGTGCTCTAGTATTCACTTGTACACTGAGCTTTCCTGGCACGGGTTGGCAGAGTATGACCCACAGGCCAAATCCAGCCCTCTGCCTATCATAAAGTTTTATTGGAACACAGCTACGTCTTTTCATTTACGTATTGTCTCTGGTTGCTTTTCTGCTGCAGTGGCAGATTTGAGTAGTTATGACACAAACCATGTGGTTTGCAAATCTGAAAGTGTTTGTGTTCTGGCCCTTTACAGAAATTTTGCCAACTCCTAGTCAAGTCTTGTTTGTAGGGGGTAGGGAGCTGAGTTAACAATTTGAAGCCTCGTCTCTACCCTGTAAATCTGCCCAGATTTTCCTGTTCTCTAGTTCCACAGTGTTGCAATCACTAACTGATGCTTTGCGTTTGGTCTAGCTCTTTCTCAGAGGCTAATTTCCCCCCTTTATGTCTCCACCCCTGTTCCCCCCTCTCAGGATGAAAAGAGGCACAGAAGTCAACCCAAAGATCTGTAAGTAGTTAAAATGCTTGCACTTTGGGGCTGTGCATTGTGTAACTGCAATTACGGAAATCAGTGCGCTAGAGACCTGTGATGTGGAGGTTTACAGGGAATTGCTGCTGCTACTGGAAGATGGGATCAGGGGGGCACCTGAACTCCCCTTTTACCCGCTGCCACCTAGCAGCACTCCCATCACTACAGAGCACGTGTGTCCCTTAGCATCGAACACTTCTTATCAGGCCCCCCCACATCTGAGGGGTCACATGGGCCTTCTGAAAGCCTTGTTTCGGGATTTTGAGTTAGCCACATGCCTTTAGAGCCACCTTGACAAGGGGACTCTTTTTTTGGATGAAAGAAAGAATCTGTTCCCCAGATGTATTCTGAATATTTTGCTTTTTGGTAGGTTTTAGTTTGTTTTTGATGCAAGATGGTGATACGGTTAGTTTTTCTGAGCTAATATTTGGTGTATATTTATCTACCCCACAGAGCTGCCAAACGGAGACCCGAAGAAAAAGAACCTGAAAGAGTAAAACCACAAGTTTCCGATGAAAAAGATGAGGATGAAAAGGTAAGGCCTTGTTTTTTCAATTTTACTGTATTTCATACATCCCACTGGCTGGAATGTTAAGGTAACTTTTTAAAAATTAACTTTTTGTTTTGGAAGTATTCAAACATACTCAAAAGTAGGCAGAATAGGGTAGCAAACTCTCACATTCTTATCAACCTTCAACAATGATCAACTTGTGACCAAACATGTTTTAGCCAAGCCCCGCTCATTCTCCTTACCCGCCCTTCACCCCTGATAATGAATGAATCCCAGGCTTATTACTAAAATATTTACCAAAGAACTGCTTATAAAAGGAAAGGACTCTTTAAACATTACTGCAATCCCATCATCCTAACACACTAATACTGAGATCTAATCTGTTCAGACTTCCCTGATTGTCTCCCTCCATTGTTTTGACAGTTTGTTTGTTTGAATCAGAACCCTGACAAGGTCTATAGAGTATATTTGCTTGATATTTGTCCTAAACGTCTCACTACAGTTTCAACCTTCTCTTATTTGCAATATGTGGAAAGAACCAGTTTATCTGTCGAGTTTGCGGATTCTGCCATTTGCACTCCTGTTGTGTTTAACATCCCCCTCCAGCCCTGTCTTCTGCAGACTGTTAGGTCCAGAGCCTTGACCAGATGCAGGCCTTCTGTTGTTTTCCAGAGAACTTGGGAGGTAGTGCCATATGCTGCCCGTCGCATCACACCAGAAGGCTCAGTTGTCTTTCTGTGGTGTTAAGCTTGATCACTGGGCTCAGGTGCTGTCTGCCCGCTGCATCCATTAGAAAGTCCCCCTCAGTTTTTCACCTAATGTTTTTAACAGTCTTTGCTTAATTCCATTATTTCACCAGGAGTTGCAAAGTGGTGATTGTCTAGTTCTATCATTCCTTCATTTATCCAAAACCGTTCAAGAAATAAGTTCCCCCTTATATTAGTCTGCTCCGGCTGCTGTAACAAAAGATGACAGTTTGGTTGGTTTAAACAACAGACATTTATTTTTTCCACAATTCTGGAGACTGGAAGTCCAAGATCCAAGTGCCGGCAGGGTTAGTTTCTGGTGAGGCCTTCCTTCCTGGCTTGCCGACCACCACCTTCTCACGGGGTCCTCATGGGCCTTTCCCTCGTGAGCTCTGGTGTCACTAGTCCTATTGGATTAGGGCACCACCCTTATGACCTCATTACCTTAGTTACCTCCTTGAAAGCTCCATTTCCACATACAGTCACATTTGTGGTTAGAGCTTCAACATAGGAATGGGGAAGGGGGCACAATTCGGCCCATAGCACCCCTCATCGGTTATTTACTTGAGGTACCACTTGGAAAGCTAAGGGGATTTTTTTGGTCTCTCTTGTGAGTCTTTTAAGGAGGTTTTTGGTTATAAGAATTTTGATTTAAGACTTTACACACAGGAGGTGGCTCAGGTCTCACTGGTCTTTTACCTTCTTCTCTACCTCTGACTAGGTTTTGTGATAAGCACACACATTAAATTCTTAATTCTGAAGCATGTCCAGAAATACATTTTCACTCTTCACTCTTTGGTTTCTCCATTTAGGAGGAGAAGAGGCGCAAAACTACATCCAAAGAACCGTAAGAACTTATTTTTGTCTTTCTACATAGCAGATAATAAGGTAATTGTTCTTGAAAGGAAAAAGGGTTTGTCGTGAATTGCCAGACAGCCTTAGCTTTGAATCTGATGGGTCCAGGAGCATAGGACCAAGGCGCTCCAGCTCTGCCATGTGAGGCGGGATCCCTCCGTGTGGGGAAGACACACCTGTGACCAGCACCTTGCCGCTTCTGCAGCAGCTGGTGCTCATCTGGGTCGAGGGATTTAGGTATAACTTGGACAGTGGATTCTGATATGTTCTGAAATTATTAAAAAGCTGTCTTGTGCTTTGTTCTCAGAACGGAGAAAAAAATGGCTCGAACCAAAACAGTAATGTCTTCCAAGGTAAATGGGGATCTCGGGGTGAAGCTGATGGTGTGACACTAATGGCATTGCTGGAGCCAGCTCTGAGTGCCCTTTGTGTCACGTCCCCACAGACCCATCCTCCGAGGTGTATTCAGTGTGGACAGTACCTGGATGACCCCGAGCTAAAGTATGAACATCATCCCCCTGACGCAGTAAGTTCCAGCTCTGTCTTCAGCCTTTTGTTTCCTGTCTCTTGTGCCTTGGCTTAACAGTCCGATGTGTCTCAGGTAGATGAGCCACAGTTGTTGACAAACGAGAGACTGTCCATCTTCGATGCCAATGAATCTGGCTTTGAGAGTTACGAGGCTCTTCCCCAGCACAAACTGACATGTTTCAGGTACTGATACGCTTCTTCCTGTGCCAGGGCACTTCCCTAAGATCCCTAAGTTCTTCACACCTGTAGCACCTAATGTAGCATTTCTTGTACTGCTAACGCTTGATGGATGAAAGCCACGCAGCTGGTGGAAGCTTAGTAGGTCTTTGCTGGATTTTGTTTTTCTTTCTGTTGTTAATACTATACATGTTAAATCTTCAGTCTGTATACACACTTAGGAGGTCAGTCATTCAAATGAGCGCCAGCTTTGTGCTAGGTCCTGCACTAGGTGTTATGGATATAGCACCTCAGGTCCCCGCTTTGACGGAGGCAAAACCAAAGTTGTGTTTGTCAGGTAGTAATAACTATGACAGATGTAGAAAGTACGGAAAGCAGAGAATGGTAGGAGAAAGAAGTTGTGTTTAGAATGGCGGGTAAGTGACTTGAGCAAAGACCTCGGTGGCGTAAGAGAACAAGCTGAGGCATTAGCTAGGGAAAGACATCCAGGAGGAGGAAGTAGCATGTACAAAGGCTCAGGTGGGCCCACGTTGGCTGTGGAAGACTCAGTGATGGGGCTGGGGTCGCTGGTAGGCTAGGGAAGAGGGAACAGGATATATTCAGGGAGGGGGCTAGATCCTGCAGGGCTTTGCAGGCCGCGGCAATCACTCCAGAATTTTCTGAGTGAAGGTCCATGCATCTGAACTGTCCCTTTGGCAAGGCCTCAGCAAACCCTTGAGTGAGCAGTGTCATCACTCTCTTCAGCGCCTTCTGTGTAGTCCGCTCCCTGTCCTGGAGGTGTAGTTACTCTCAGAGGCTTCACTTTGTTTCTTTGTGAGAAATGGCTTGACTCTGTAGGACCAGCCCATGTCTCCTTCCAGGCCGAGGCTCATGCTGTTTCTTTCCCCCAGAGAAGGAGTCATGGGGGCAGGTGGGTCACCTCAGTAACCCCTGTTGTAAGCCTCAAGTGGACATCACTTCTAGGCAGCCCTTTCTGACACCCGTGCCTCACAGCAAGTTGGGGGTTCTTGTGCCCTGGGACAAGACCCCAGGGGATTTCTTCTGCTAGCACTCTTCACGCTCCCTGTGTTTGGGTTGGTTGTGTTTCCCTGTCCAACACAATCAGGATTCTGATCTGTTCATCTACCAGTGACCCCCAGGGCCTGTCCCTAACCTCTGCCTGATGACACACGCGAAACATGCTGTGTTGAGGTAGCTGTGGTCCATGCCCTCGTGCGTCCCTGTGCTTTCCTCAGGACAGAGGCTCGGCAGAGGACCAGGAGCTGGAGCCAGGGCTGGAGTCAGGGCTGGAGTCCCTCGGCTTCTTCCCCACGATGGAGTCTGCTGTCGACTCATTCCTGTAGGCTGGGAAGGTTGTAGTAAGGACACACTACAGTAATAATGTGCCTTTTAGCATCAGGCCATGGGAGCAGACTGCCTGAGTTATTTAGGGACTCCATTACCCTCTAATTCTTGGGCTGAATGTGGCCGGTGGAAACAAGTCTCAGGTGCGGTCCGTCCTGTGAATGAGTGGGTCCTGTCCCTGCCTGGGACTTAGAACTTCTCCTTGATGTCACCTCCACTGAGAGAGCGCAGGGACAGCCTAACAGCTTGGCCCTGGATCCCCATCTGCTGCGGGTTTGCGGTGTCCTACTCTCCTGTGACATGTGTCCATCTTCCCTCCCGGACTTCAAGTCCCGAGGGCAGGGCTGTGACCTGTGTCCTGTTTACCATGCCTGGCACATAGTAGGGCAGCTCAACTCAAGGTGTTCATTTTCATTTTTTAAAAAGCTTTGTAAGATAAGGTGAGGATTGCTGGCTTCCAGGGCCCTCGGCCAAGTGAGTGGCGGGAGAGGCGCTCAGGAGACCTGCCCAGACCCCATGTGGCCCACGGGGGGTCTCTGAGGCATGGCACGGGGTCTCCAGTGCAGGAGGGTGGTCCTGGAGGCCAGCACAAGCAGGTCTGTAAGCAGAACCCCCGATTCACGTTGTTCTTAAGTTTGGCATCCTGCTTAACGAGGAACAACCTCCCAGTGTCCGTGTCGAGGCCGTGGGACCGAGGACGTTCTCAAACCTGAGTTGTTCCCCTAGAGGGAGACCGAAGTCGTTCCTTCCCATATGCCCGATATACCTCACATTTTATGCTGTTCTACAATATGCTTTATTTTATTAAGTTTTTAATTGAGGTGAAACTCACATAACAAAACTTAACCATATGAGAAATATCATGAAGAGGTAAATCCATAGAAACAGAGCAGATAAGTGGTTGCTGGGGATGGGGAGGGAATAAGGAGAGACTGCTTAATGGGTACGAGTTTTTATTTTGGGCAATGGAAATGTTTGGGAGCTAGACAGAGATGAGATTGCGCAACTGTGAGTAGAATGTGTTTAAGAGCCGGCATTTCTCCATTAGCAACATGCCGAGGGAGGATGTAGTAGCGAGTTAGTCTCTTGTGAGATTTCCCCTCTTCCCACTGTAAGTCTCACTGATCTCTTGGTGTTGCCTTTGCAGACACTTGTACGCTTGATGTGCAGGTGGGAGGATCAGGTAGAAGCTGTTAGAGTGAGAAAACACTGTATGATCTAGTGTTCTGGCAGCCAGAGAGGTGACAGAGTCTAGGAACGGCACGTAGTCCTGTCACCTCGTGTCTGGACTTGACTCTGTGCTGCAACTTGCCTTTACTGACCAGCTGGTGACCACACTCTTTGTTGCCTGTCCAGCGTGTACTGTAAACGTGGTCACCTGTGCCCAATCGACACCGGCCTCATTGAGAAGAATGTTGAACTCTTCTTTTCTGGTTCGGCAAAACCAATATATGATGATGACCCATCTCTTGAAGGTAAGCGGAATGTTCCAGGTTATATTTGGGACAGATATTTCAAAAACCAACAACTTGCCTGCAAAGCAATATTCAGCCTCTTCAAGTGAGGTCGTGAGACTTGTGCTGCGAACAGCTCTGAGCAAGCACAGTCTGCGCTCTGATAAGGAGAGCCTGGCGCGGCTGATAAGACATGTCAGCCCAGGTGGACGCTTCGTTTTTGATGTGCCTCATAGCTCTGAGTCCATTTCGTTTCAAGAAAATGTTTTTCTTCTTTTTCCTCTCTTAGGTGGTGTTAATGGCAAAAATCTTGGCCCCATAAATGAATGGTGGATCACCGGCTTTGACGGAGGAGAAAAGGCTCTCATTGGCTTCAGCACCTGTAAGTATGTGGCCAACTGGACTGTCCTGGGATCTGAAAGGAGCCTTTGCTCCTGTCCTTTCTGGGGCTTGCTTGGGCTCTGGGAAGTCTCAGCAGGCTCACGTGAACACCACTGACTGTGGGAACCATGGGAGGTTCGATTGGGATGGCCTCCTATTGGTTACAAGTGGCCCTGGAACTGACCCTCCAGTTATACAAGTAGCTCATATTCTTGCAACTCAAACCCAGACCACATTCTAAAAACCAGGATGAACCATATGAAAGTCCCTCAGCCGGTTTCCATTCTCTAGTCGGCTCAGACAGGCCACTTCTGCATTTGGTAACTGATCGTACTTTATTTACGTTTTTGACATTTGGGTATGGGATGACGTTTAGACTCTCCGTAAGCTTCACAGACTCATCTCTGCCCTTTGGCCACCATAGCTGCCTTCAGGTTCCAACTGCTTTTTAAAAACCTTCTGTTCACTCCAGCCTTTGCCGAATACATCCTGATGGATCCCAACCCAGAGTACGCGCCAATGTTCAGCGTGATGCAGGAGAAGATCTACATAAGTAAGATCGTCGTCGAGTTCCTGCAGAACAACCCCGACTCGACCTATGAAGACCTGATCAATAAGATCGAGGTACAGGGGTGGAAGTCTTTGTAATCTGGGATCCACACATGTTTACATGCGATAGAGTTATTGCTGGAAAACTCACGTTCTTCAGTTCGGCCTAAGAAACTTCTGATCTTTTTTCTTAAAGACCACGGTTCCTCCTTCGGTGCTCAACCTGAACCGATTCACCGAGGATTCTCTCCTGCGTCACGCCCAGTTCGTGGTGGAACAAGTCGAGAGTTACGACGAGGCTGGGGACAGCGACGAGCAGCCCATCTTCCTGACGCCCTGCATGAGGGACCTGATCAAGTTGGCGGGGGTCACGCTGGGAAAAAGGTGAGGCCGCAGCGGGAGGCAAGCTGAAGACCTGAGAGCCGAGCGCTCTTCCAGGCCGCTCACAGCGTGGGGACCTCTCTCCCAGGCGCGCTGAGAGGCGTCAGACCATCAGTCATTCCGCCAAGGAGAAGGACCGAGGCCCCACGAAAGCCACCACCACCAAGCTGGTCTACCAGATCTTCGACACGTTCTTCGCAGAGCAAATCGAAAAGGATGACCGAGAAGACAAGGAGAATGCCTTCAAACGCCGGCGCTGCGGCGTCTGCGAGGTGACCTCCCCGGCCCGGCGCCCACGTCATCTGAGCAACTTCTTTCCCTTTCTGGCTTGAGAGACTCACTGTTCAGATGTGACCCGTAAAACAAGATCTGGGAGAAAGTTGGTGATGTGGGGGGAAGGGCATACCCCATGGGACAGATTGGTAGGACAGCTGTTGAAAAAGGCGTCCTTGGGCACTTTGCTGTGAATGCCACTGTCACAAAGGAGCCTGGCCTCCTGGGTGGCATTTGCTCTGCCTGCATCTCATTGTATAAAGGCCGAGGGAGTGACTACCCCCCAGAGACACTGTGTCCTCCAAGGGGAGGACACCCTCCCAGGAGCCCACCTGTCTTAGGCTCTTTCCTGGGAAAGCGGGGACTCTGTCCAACTTAGATTTGAGGTCTTTCTGTGGATTTTTAATACGTTTTTAACTTCACTCTGGAGGACTTAATCTCCCTAATCCTATGACCCAGAGAGCGGATGTATTTTGGTGTCTATTTGGCTTATTTTGAATGAGAACTTAAATGCAAAAATACCGCAGCTGCTTTCAGAACCGCCCTGTCCGCTGTCCACTGGATTCAGAGCTTTTCCTTTTGTCCTCAGTGGTAACCCTTAACAGGGATTTGTATGTCCTCACCATTCTTGTTTTGGTTTTACTTTTTTTTTTTTAACCTAGCACATGTGTATCCAAGCTGGAAAAACAATGTTTGTAAACATACATAACTGATATCTTTCATAATCGGGTTATGTGTTGACATAGGTAGATCTAGTTCATTCACTGACTGTTCCATAGTACTTGGTTATACGACAGTCCCAACTTAACTCTCGGTGATGGGCGACTTCCGACCTTATAAGGCATGCTGCGGCAGAATCCTTCAATGAGGCTTCTGGGACTGCCTCTACTTAGAAGCGCAGTTGCCGGGGTGTGGGTTATATACTTAACTTTAATTTAGAACACTGCTCTCCAAAGTGGTTCACCAACCGAAACCCTTTGGGCAGTGCGAGTTTCCCACACCACATGTCCAACTTTTTAACCTTTGCCAATCAGGAGGGTATGAGTGGTATCTATATGTTCCTGACTCTCATTTCCTATACTTCTAATGAGGCTTTATACAATTTCTAAAAATTGTAATTTGCCAAAAAACTGGTTACCGACTGTTACTAATGGCCGTTTGATTTTCCTTTTTTAATGTCTTTCAGGTTTGCCAGCAGCCCGAGTGTGGAAAGTGTAAAGCCTGTAAGGATATGGTTAAATTTGGTGGTAGCGGACGGAGCAAACAGGCTTGCCAAGAGAGGAGGTAGGCTTGGCTGACACTTCTTCTGGTAGCAGGGGACAATGCCAGCCGATGGCTGGTGCGCTCTGTGTGGGACGGCTGGTTTGAAATGTGCAGAGCAGGCAGGAGTGCTTTGTCTTTGCCTAGCATCGTCACCAGGCCTGTCCCTGTTATCTTACTCCAACAACCCCATTCAGTTTTACTTACAAAAGGGGCCTCGCTTATGCAAGTGACTTTGTAGGTGTCCCAATATGGCCATGAAGGAGGCAGATGACGACGAAGAAGTGGATGACAATATCCCAGAGGTGCCGTCGCCCAAAAAAATGCATCAGGGGAAGAAAAAGAAACAGAACAAGAACCGGATCTCTTGGATTGGAGAAGCCGTTAAGGTAATCTGGAGCGGGCTCCGTTGCTTCTGCTGCCCTCCGAGAAGCGAGTTGTCTCCTGCTCTCGCCACCCAGCCTCTTCAGCAGCCTGAATCCCACTCGCTTGTCTCTTGAGAGGAGCAGCGTTCGCTGCGAGGCCGAGGCTCATGACCACGCACCAGAAATGTGTTTTTGCTTGTGTGCCGGAAGACTCGGTTTCTCTAAGGTTCCAAGATGGGTATTTGACACAGTTCTAAGGGTGTCAGGCTGCTTCCTCTCCAAGCATGTTTGAAGAGAGTTGTCGACACCCCTTCTGGCCTGGGAGTGGGTGTCTTTGAGGCACTAGCAGATTGCCTCCTGTTCATTCTGTTTAAGAATGACCTCCCCGCCTAAGGCTCAGTTCCTTTCCTAAAGCTGGAGAGTAAATGTCCTCAGCGCTGCTTCCTTGATGTCCAGAGCCAAGGGCATGGTCGGTTCATTGAGCAAGTGTGAGGCCTCCCTCCCCTGCCGTTTGCTGCTCCAGGCCTGGGCATGACTCAGCCCCTGCCCTCTGGTGCTGATGGTGGGAGCAGGAGGGCAGGCCTCCCACTTCTGAGCAGGCCGGGGGAGAGCTGCAGGGGCGCTGGGGCTGCGGAGGCTTTCCTGAGGAGGCAACGTCTGAGCTGAGGGCCAGAAGGCGGGAGAGGAGCTGCCCCACGAAGATCTGGAGCAGAAGCAGGGCAGAAGGCCTGGGGTGGGAGAAGAGGGGCCTGTGGCTGCGGGAGGAGCTGGGGGTGGGATGCGCTTTAGGACCATGGTGAAGAGCTAGCAGCGGTGCTGTAACCTCGAATGCTGGAAGCGGATTCGCTGCGGACACGTAAGGGCGCAGCTGACAGGAGAGGAACATGAGTGTCCTTTGCTGCAGGCTTCCAGCCTGGGGCGGTGGATGTTCTCTGTAGGAGCCAGGCTGGAATGGCTCGTGACTTCTTCACGAAATCGTTATGGCTTATACCTTTGTATAAAGTAACAAGGACACCATGCAGGTCAAGCCTAGTGTGCACCCTCAGACCCATTCCCACCTGAAATCCACTGTCTTTGTTTTCAGACTGATGGCAAGAAGACTTTCTATAAGAAGGTATGCATTGACTCGGAAACCCTGGAAGTGGGGGACTGTGTCTCTGTTATTCCAGATGACTCCTCAAAACCACTGTACTTGGCAAGGTTTGTATCTTTCCCTTTGCTGGACTTCAGCACACACTTCCTCTTGAACAGCAGCAGCAACTCTGTCCTAGACGGAAATGAAAAAAAAAAAAAATTCCCTAAGTAGACGTGGAGCAGATCAAGTTGGAACTTTCTTCTTCCTCCTCTTCTGACTCCAGGGTCACGGCGTTGTGGGAAGACAGCAGCCAAGGGCAAATGTTTCATGCCCATTGGTTCTGCGCCGGCACAGACACGGTCCTTGGGGCCACATCGGACCCCCTGGAGCTGTTCCTGGTAGACGAGTGTGAGGACATGCAGCTGTCATACATTCATAGCAAGGTGACGGTCGTCTATAAAGCTCCATCGGAAAACTGGGCCTTGGAGGTGAGTGCCCGGCGCCTGTTGCGTGCCGCTCTCTCACTGGGTGGGCTCATGCCTGACAGCGTCCCTGTCCCCAAAGGGAGGCATGGACCCCGAGGCCCTGATGGCGGAGGACGATGGGAAGACCTATTTCTACCAGCTGTGGTACGACCAAGACTACGCAAGATTTGAGTCCCCTCCAAACACCCAGCCGACAGAGGACAACAAGTACAAGTGAGTGTAGGGGCTAGGCCCTGGTGCTGTCCCTTCTTGGGGAGGACAACGTGCTTTTGTGTGAGTCCCTCTAGCTTTTTACAAACTTCTGTCTGCTGGGTTTGTTTCCCTGGCACCGTCTGGTTGTTTCTTTGCCAACTGCAGACCAGTCTGGCTGTGTGGCGATAGTTTTAGGTGTATTGACAGCCTGGTGCTGAGCTACCTTGACGAGAAGCTCTCGTGTCCAGGAGCAGGGTTTATGATTCCGTTTCCAGTCTTTTTTAATGTTCCTCAGCGTCTGGACCATAGATTTCACATGTTTTCTTTCATTTCTTAGGTATCTTCTCTCATAAGTGAGATCTTTGGTTCCATTTTATTCTAACTGGTAGGTGACTACCCTTAGGGAGTCTTGGCTTTTTTTTTTAAAATGTTAAGTTCCTACACCTTCCTTTCTAACCTCTGTGCCTCACTTGTTTTGACTGAAAGTGGCGCTGGTGCCTCATAGCAGCGGTGGGATAAAGTCTGGGAGGGCTCTCTAGATGCTTCTGGTGTTTTCCAGTCGGCCTGCTCTGCCTTTTGACTTGATCTCCATGTTGAAAGCGGTCTCCAATCCTCCTTTAAGGAATAATACTGAACTTTACCAAATATCTCTTTAGCCTTTATAGAGATAATAGTATGAGCCTCCTCTGATATTTTGAGTTCCTACCTGAACCACTGTATTCTTGCTCCTGGCATATTCCTCACCATACTCTAGATTCTGTTTCTTGATGTCTTAGGTTTTTACGGCGAATACTCAAAAGTGGGATTGGCTTGGCATTTTCTTGTGTTGTATATATCTCTGGGCTTTGGTCCCAAATAAGAGGTTTCAAAGTGTGAACATAAAGTACAGGAAAGCCAGTTAGTTCCTTTAAACATCTGCAGATGTTTTTTTCTTGGTCATCAGAGTCTCTGGGTTAAGCCAGCAACTGCTGCTGCAGTCACCACCTGCCACCTCAGGGCCTTTGGTTGTTTGTCCTTCTCTCCTTCAGGTTCTGCGCATGCTGTGCCCGTCTGGCTGAAATAAGGCAAAAGGAATTTCCCAGGGTCATGGAGCAGCTCGAGGACCTGGACGGCCGGGTTCTGTACAGCTCAGCCACCAAGGATGGCAGCCAGTATCGAGTGGGTGACGGCGTGTACCTCCTTCCCGAGGCCTTCACATTCAAGTGAGTGCCCCCGTGGCTCAGTACAGGGTTGGCTTTGGAATGTCCCCGACCCTGCACTCCAGTACCAGCTGCTGCCTGAGCCAGCACACTGGCTGGCCTCTGTGGTGATCAGACAGTATCCAGCTGTCCAGTGCAGAGCGACTGCAGTTCCGTTGCAGAGTGAAGCTGTGAGTCTGTGAAAGAAGTCAGAGAGAGCACCAGAGTCAGTGGTAAGCCCACCCAGCTCTGCCTCTGACCAGCTTGTGAGGCTTGGGCCGGAGAACCCCTCCTCTCGGTCCCCACTGGTCTGATGGGGACTGAGAGGAGGATCTCGCCTGCCAGGCCCATAGGATTGAGTGAGTTAAAAGAGGTGCTTAGCGTGTTTCCCTGAAAAGAAGACCGGGTCTTATATTAATTTTTGCTCCAAAAGATGCATTCGGGCTTATGTTCAGGGGATGTCATCCTGAAAAATCACACTAGGGCTTGTTTTCCAGTTAGGTCTTGTTTTCGGGGAAACACAGTAGCACAGTGCCTGGCTTAGAGTAAAGACTGAATGAATGTGACCTAATTCCTGATAACGGGAAATGCATCAAAAGACTTCTTTGCGTATCAGAGGGCTGAGGCTCTTCAGAGAAAAATCAAAGCCACAGATATTTTCCACACTTTATCCATTCTTTTTCCATTCTAAGAAGTGGTACATGGTTGGCGTAACAACCAACATTTTCCCAATTTAGTTTGGTTTCTCGGTTTGCAATTCTGTTTTCCTGGAGTCCCAGTTGGAACCCAGCCCTCAACCGCAGTTAACTTATGATGAATTACAAACATGGAGAGCAGGGTCCTTTCAGCCTGGCGGTCTGTACGTCACCCCCTCTAGTACTGATTGTCCTTGGCATGAAGTGGGGGCTGCCTGGAGTGCTGCTTCTAAGGTGCTCCCAGTGTAGCAGGAGCATCAGCACAGGTGCTCAGTCGCCTTATGAGCCCATCAGACCCTGAAGGGGGCCTGGTGGGTAGGAAGGGCGGCTGCCGCCTTCCTAATGGCACTCGTCAGAGAATGCAGCCCAGCCACCTTGGCAGCCAGTCAGATGACTGACTTCATCACAGTGGGGCCAAATTCGGCTTGCCCAGACTGCCTGTCTCTTGTCCTTGCCTTCTCCAGTATCACCTCTAGGTCAGGAGACTGTGGGTTATACCATGGTAATAACCCCAACCACAGAAGTTCGCTTCTTCCCTGTACTGTGTCTGTCACAGTTCAGTAGGGAACTTGGCCTGTTATGTCACTCAGGGACCTGGGCTGACAGAGTTGCCACCTTCTCAAAAGCTGCCAGTCTCGGAGGCAAGGGAAAGCACGCTGGAGGCTCTCCTGGCAGTTACACGCTCCCCCCACCCTCAGAAGTGCTTGTGCATCACTTCTGCTCACACTCAATGAGCAGAATGAGTCATATCCTAGGAAGCTCACTCCTGCCATGGAGCAGGGAGCTGGGAATATTCGAACAACCCAGCACCTACCATGGCCAGCAGAGCACAGATGGGACAATGCTCGTTTTAAACAGTGGGCAAGATTTAATCTTTCTCTAAATCTTTTCTAAGGATACTTAGCTGCACTAATTTGTGAGGTGTTTGAATTTAAATGGCATTGTCACTGGTCGGTCGTGCTGAACTACCTACCTATTTTAAGGTTTAATGTTGGGTTACATGTAACGTATGCTTCTGTGCAGCATCAAGCTGTCTAGTCCTGTGAAACGCCCACGGAAGGAGCCTGTGGATGAAGATCTGTACCCAGAACACTACCGGAAATACTCTGACTACATCAAAGGCAGCAACCTGGACGCCCCTGAGCCATACCGCATTGGCCGCATCAAAGAGATTTTCTGTGTCAAGAAGTGCAACGGCAGGCCCAATGAGACGGACATCAAGATCAGAGTGAACAAGTTCTACAGGTCAGTGAGGGCTCTGCTCTTCCAGGAGACTGCAGACTCTTCCTGAAGGCTCTGCCTGAAAGGGGGCTGTAACGTAGCACACCCAGTGATGTTTTAAGAGTTAGGTAGAGGTAGCTGTTTTTCGAAGTTTCTGATTACCTGGTGAGTGCTGTATGCGACTCGAATATTTCATAGCCTTGCTTTTAAAGAGACTGAGTTCTCTCTCGCATAGAAATCTTTAAGCTGTGACAAAGGCAGAGGGGGAGTGTCCTGGCCTCTTCCTGAGGCACCCACAGAGAACCTCGAGTTCTATTTATGACTGTCTGCATTCGCCCCTCCCCCTCAGCCCTCCCTGCTTTCATCTTCCTGTTTCTCCCAGCCCTGCCTTTGTGTCTTGGGATTTCTCTCTGTCTACACTTCTCCCAAGGTCTTGGCTGTACCTAGTCTTTTTTTGGGACCCTAGTCACTGGTAGGGGTTAGGAGCTAACCTGAAACTAAGCCATACAGATAGTTATGACATTGCTTCACTTCTTGGCCAACATGTATCAGAGACTTTCTTGAAGTTTCGTAATAATCAGTTGTAACAATGAGAAAGAAAGGAGAAGTCTGTCTGGCATAGGCGAGAGAAGGAAGCTTTAGACATGCTCCCTCACAGGAGGTAGGCAGCTGTTGTCTTGGCACAGGGCCGGTCTGTTTGGGCTGCGGTGGGGGCATGAAGAGCAAGCAAACCATTTAACAAGCTAACTATAAGGTCTGATGTTCAGTTATGTGTCACGTTTGCTTCTCTGCGGCATCAAGCTGTCTAGTCCTGTGAGACGCCCATAGAAGGAGCATTTGTTGCAAAGAATCCTACTCAGTTTGTAGTGTTTAGTGCCAGCTAAAGGGGACAGTCATCAAGCTGAGCTAATTGGGGGGGGTCAAGGTCTTTACCCACAGATTCTCTGAGCACCTCCAGGAATGCGGTGCCCTTGAATCCTTGCCTGCTCATGGCAAGAGAGAAATGCTAACACAGACCCCTCTGTGCACAGGCCAGAGAACACGCACAAGTCCACGCCGGCCAGCTACCACGCAGACATCAACCTGCTGTACTGGAGCGACGAGGAGGCCGTGGTGGACTTCAAGGCTGTGCAGGGCCGCTGTACCGTGGAGTACGGGGAGGACCTGCCCGGGTGCCTACAGGACTTCTCCGCCGGGGGCCCGGACCGCTTCTACTTCCTCGAGGTGGGGCTCGGGGCCAACGCGCAGCCCCTGAGAAAGCAGTGTCATTATCCAGAGTACAAATCTATGACATGCACGTCTGGAACTTAATCCTTTAGCTTTTTAAAAAGCACAGATTAAGAAGTGTAATAGTTGAGTGTCCTGGGGTAACTAAAATTTACTTAAAGACTAGACCGACCGGTGCCTTAGAGTGAGTTAGGGAGAGGGGCTCCTTCCCCAGGGAAACAGCCCTGCCTCTCGGTCCCGCCAGGCAGGTGTCTGCATCCAGGCCGGGGCCACACACCATGCAGGGGGCCCTGGTTATCAAGAGAAGATCTAAGACTCTGTTGACTAAGCTAATAATTGCTTTTACATTGTCTGATTGTGGCCTTTCTGTGTTGGTTTGTCTTAGAATGACACGTGCCTGTTTCCCCTGGTTCTAGTGTGGAGAGCCTCATCAGACAGTGCGGTCGGTCGGTGTAACACTTGCCTAGTTTTAGAAGGAGTAGTTCAGGCACTTATAATAGGAATCTCAATGTCAGTCACATAAAATATTTGTATTAATAGAATGCTTTTTGTTTTTTATTTTTCGTTTGAAGTATAGTAAAATCCAAGTACTTTTATTGGTGGCTAATTGCTTATGACCATAATCAGGGAGAAATGAAGTGGATCTTTATCAAATTGTTAGAGAGGGGACCAGTGTATTTCTCTGCCAGACTGTTGTGGTTCTTCCCTTCTCAGGCCTATAATGCCAAGAGTAAAAGCTTTGAAGATCCTCCCAACCATGCCCGGAGCCCTGGAAATAAAGGGAAAGGGAAGGGAAAAGGTATGTCATTACTCCATGGGGTTCTTTTTAAGTCCCATTTTCTATAACTCAGGATACTTAAGATCAGTATAAAAGAACAGCCTCTAATGTTACTTCATTCTCTGTGTTAACTCAAAAGGAGGCTGTCTCTGAATCAGTAAGGTATTTGAAGAAAGCCAGTCATGGCTCTGATTTGATTTGTGGCCTGTCTCCTCCAGGGAAAGGCAGGGCAAAGTCTCAGACACGTGAGCCAAGCGAACCTGAGGCGGAAATTCCGCTGCCGAAACTGCGTACCCTGGATGTGTTTTCTGGCTGCGGGGGGTTATCGGAAGGATTCCACCAAGCAGGTAAAGGCCCGGAGGTTTTCTGTCTGCCCAGCTAGTAAAACCAGACCAGGCCCGTTCTGTCTGGAAGAGCTTTCTGGTTCTGGTCACTTTTCTGACTCAAAAGTCTCATTCCACGAGGTTCAAAGCCCGTCTTTGTCTCTGTATCCTCCAGGCATCTCAGAAACTCTGTGGGCCATTGAGATGTGGGATCCCGCAGCCCAGGCATTTCGGCTGAACAATCCTGGGTCCACGGTGTTTACGGAGGACTGCAATGTCCTGCTGAAGCTGGTCATGGCCGGGGAGGTGACCAACTCCCGGGGCCAGAAGCTGCCCCAAAAAGGCGATGTGGAGATGCTGTGCGGCGGGCCGCCCTGCCAAGGCTTCAGCGGCATGAACCGCTTCAATTCTCGTACCTACTCCAAGTTCAAGAACTCTCTGGTGGTCTCCTTCCTCAGGTGAATGGAGCAGAGGCCCCTCTGTGTTCAGTGCTGCCTGTGGGTGACTGGACAGCCAGCCCTGGGGCTGCTGACTAGCTGTGCTGGGGAGCAGTAAGTGCTTTAGCTTTCGCTGCTGCTGGAGGCCATCTGCTGAGGTGAGACCCGGCCTTCGCCTTCAGGAAGTTCGCGGCTCACTTTCCACTGGGGAGAGACCTCAAGAGTTGGGAGGTGCAACTTCTCCACAGCCAAACGTCGAGCATTCAGGAATGGCTTTTGGTAGAGTAGGTCTTCTCTTACCTCACGCTTATTCTTATGGTCTCTCCCGCCTCCCACAGCTACTGTGACTACTACCGGCCGCGGTACTTCCTCCTGGAGAACGTCAGAAACTTTGTCTCCTTCAAGCGTTCCATGGTCCTGAAGCTCACGCTCCGCTGCCTGGTCCGCATGGGCTATCAGTGCACCTTTGGCGTGTTGCAGGTGGGGCTCCCTGGGAACGGGGCAGAGCTGGGAGGATGGACATGGACTGGAGGGGGTCAGTGGCCCCTGGACCGCAGCACTATCCGCAGCTAAAAGTCAGGCTCCAAGGGACAGGCCTTAGGGTGGTACCCTGCGGTGCTGGCGAGGGCCGAGAGACGGCCTCTGTGAGGCTCTCTGCGTTTAGATCTGAAAGCTCAGAGCTGGTGTTCCAGCAAGTCCACCTTCTCCAGAGCTGTACCTCGTGTGCCTGAGGAGGGGCCAAGTGCAAGGGGGTTCTTGGCCACATTGTTTCCCTCAACAGGAATGGTGGTGGCCAAGTAGATGTTCTAGGCAGAGGTTAGATCTCCACGGAGGGGTGGGTGAGCGGTTGGCAGAACGACACATAGACCAAACTGTTACAGGGTAAAAGGCAAGTGTATCCTCTGTGCAAATGTATGTGCATACAGACACCTGGAGAAGGTGGGGGCGGGGGGGGTCGCACTGCAGGTGGCTACTAGTGTCTTTATCTGCAGGGACAGCTATTTGGGGTGGCCCCGGGGTAGTCGGCCTTACCTGTAAACAGCCACACTGTGTGTACCCATTCAGGAATCGCTGGCATAACTAACACTGAAACAACTATTAAATGGGAAGGGAGGTTGGCTGAAAAGCCGTCTGTGAGTGAGCGAGTGCTGAGCCTCGTGGCTCCCCAGTTCAGCCTCTGCTATCTCAGGCTCACTGGTCAAGCCCTCTTGGCTGCTGTGTTCTCTGTCCCTGTGAACACGGGCTGCCAGCTCGGCGCTGGGCTCCCTGGCGTCTCCTCTGGCCTCCTCCCCGTGCATGCTGAGACCACAGGGCCCCTTGCAGTGCTGTCTAAAGAGCTGCCAGGATCCCCAATAGGGTTCACTCCATTTTCTCCACTGGCTGCCACATGAAATCTGTTCTTTTATCTGGTCCGACTTGGTCGTGTCAGGAGTAAACCTACTGGGTTAATTAGGGGTTCTCCAGGTGAGCTCTACACCAGCCAGCCTCTCCATAAAGTGGGGTGCCACTTACCCTGGGCCTTGATTCCTCAGTCGGAGGTGCCCATTGACCCGTGTGTGTGACTCTCCCTTGCACAGGCTGGTCAGTATGGTGTGGCCCAGACACGGCGGCGGGCCATTATCCTGGCCGCGGCCCCTGGGGAGAAGCTGCCCCTGTTCCCAGAGCCACTGCATGTGTTTGCGCCCCGGGCCTGCCAGCTGAGTGTCGTCGTGGATGACAAGAAGTTTGTCAGCAACATCACCAGGTAGGATCCCCTGCTCACCCCACTGTGTCACGGGTTGTGAGCGTTATCCTGGGAGTTTTGGGATGGCACTGCCACCTCCGGCCTCGTTGTGACCGCCGAGTAAGCACTGCATACAGAGCAGTGGCCAGATGCTTGGCTGTATCACGAGCAAAGCCCACACAGGCCCATCCCCTTCCCTGACGGAGTCTCAGAAGAATGCTGCCTGTGTGACCTCAGACGGCCCTTGGACCTCTGAGTTGTGTGGTCCTCTCTGGAGAGGACAGTACCAGCAGTCAGGAGATGGCAGCTATGACTCAAGAAACAGTGGCGGTATGCGTTCCCCGAGGTGTGACTGTGCCATGCTCCATGCAGGCTGAGCTCAGGCCCGTTCCGAACCATCACTGTGCGTGACACCATGTCCGACCTCCCTGAGATCCGGAATGGAGCTTCAGCGCTGGAGATCTCGTACAACGGGGAGCCTCAGTCCTGGTTCCAGAGGCAGCTCCGGGGCTCGCAGTACCAGCCCATCCTCAGGGACCACATCTGTAAGGTAACATCGCCGTCAGAGGAGGCCTCCTTCCAGCTGCCTCATGGGAACACAGACCTACAGAAAGCCCAGCTGGGCTCAGGGTGGGAAGCAGAATCTGACCCCAGCCTCCCTCCAGCTCTTCTGCTCTTGGCCCCGGACCTAAACCACTGTCACCTTGACTAGCTCCCAGCCTTGCCCCCTCACTGCCTCCTGCTTCTCTTCTTGCCCCAATACCCATGCCCTCCACAGTGCTCTGCAGTCGTGTAAAGCATCGATCAGGTGTCTGCTCTTCCTGGAATAGGCCTGGAGTGGTGTGTGTGCTCACTGTCCCCTCGGCCTGACCTCTGTCGCCACTCCTGTTTTCTGCGTGTTGTCCCAAATATGCCAAACCTGGCCCTTTGTGCCCCCAGCTCCCCACTCCTCACACTGCAGGGCTCAGCTCAGATGTCCTCCCCACGCTGGCCCGAAGCCATCCCTTCGCCTGTTCCCCCCACATTATTCTTCATCCCTGCTCTGTCTTCATGGCACCTGTGTAACCCCTGAGTCCATTTGGGTGCTTGTCAGCCCCAATGGGAGTCAGCCCCTTGGGGGTTCTTGGTCATTGTGGTCCCACAGCATATGCTCAGATGCTCCCTGAGTTTGGTGACAGCTGGGCCCTGCTGCCCTCTTTCAGGACATGAGTGCGTTGGTGGCCGCCCGCATGCGGCACATCCCCCTGGCGCCGGGCTCAGACTGGCGCGACCTGCCCAACATCGAGGTGCGGCTGTCCGATGGCACCATGACCAGGAAGCTGCGGTACACCTACCACGACAAGAAGAACGGCTGCAGTAGCACTGGGGCCCTCCGTGGGGTCTGCTCCTGCGTGGAAGGTGGGACCCGTTTGTGCCCTCAGTGCGGCTTCCCTCCGGTTTATTGGGAAGCGCCTGCCCCCTCAGGTTCTAATCCCCTCATAGCTGTCCAGGGGGCTCGGGGACGGGGCATTGCTTCTTGGGGTTTCCCACCAGGAGATACTGGGTGCTGCCACTCAGGACCCAGAAGCCCTGGGCAGGGCACACATGCCGAGCCTGGGTGACTGCAGTAAATAGTGTGAAAGCATGAGTGGTAAAAGCGGTGCCTGTGGACTGTCAGCTGCTGTCCCTGGGTGGGCTCCGCACGCTGTAGGTACCTTCCCGGGCTGCCCTCCTGTTCTGTGACGCGGCCTCACTGCAGCCCTCTCCCAGCAGGCAAAGCCTGTGACTCCACGGCCAGACAGTTCAACACACTCATCCCCTGGTGCTTGCCCCACACCGGGAACAGGCACAACCACTGGGCTGGCCTCTACGGACGGCTCGAGTGGGACGGCTTCTTCAGCACGACTGTCACCAACCCTGAGCCCATGGGCAAGCAGGTGGGTCAGAGGACCAGGGGCAGGCCTGGGAGGGGGGCGAAGGCACGGCTGCCCCTGCTCACTTCCTGCCTCAGTGCTGATGGGCACAGGCCCACAGAACGGCTGAGGCCTAAGGCCAGACCTGCCCACGGCACAGTTTTCATCCCTGCCCCACCCACCTGCCTCTTTCCCGCAGGGTCGCGTGCTCCACCCTGAGCAGCACCGTGTGGTGAGCGTGCGGGAGTGTGCCCGCTCCCAGGGCTTCCCGGACACCTACCGGCTGTTCGGCAACATCCTGGACAAGCACCGGCAGGTGAGTGGTGTGGAGCCAGCCTGGGTGTTCTCTGGCCTTGAGGAGGGGCTGGTGGAGGGAGCCCCTCTGCCCCTGACCTGGGGGGAGCGTTGTTCGGCAGGGAGCACAGCTCACATGGGCACTTGTGAGGGGATCTGACTGGCCTCAGCACTACCCCAGAGGGGCGGCCAGGAAGGAGGGTCCCTGTTTCTCGGCCCAGAGTGCTTATGGGTCAGGATGAGTCAGCCTGTTGGCTGCCAGTTACAGCTCTGAGGCAGATTTATCCCTCAGAGGGATAAAGCTTCCAGTGCAGTGCATTTCAGAGAGGGAGCAGACTACCATGTTTCCCCGAAAATAAGACCTAAGCGGAAAATAAGCCCTAGCATGATTTTTCAGGATGACATCTGATCATAAGCCCTAAAGCGTCTTTTGGAGCAAAAATTAATATAAGACCCGGTGTTATTTTTGGGGAAACACAGTAAATACATAGTGGTGAAAATTCACTATTTCTAAGGGTAGAGGTGAACCCACAATTCCTCACTGATTCTCAGGGTGTTGGGTTGGCTTCTTAAATGAATGTATTTCCATCCCAGCAATGCACGCATATGGCTTAAAACGCCCACAGTGCCTGGGGTTGTATCAGCAGCCTCTGTTTCATGCTTTCCCCCTAATCCTGTTCTCTGGAAGCAGCCACTCTCAGCTGGAAGAGAAGCATGGTGGCTTCGGGATCTTTGAGTTTTTCTAAAGCCCTGAATGGCCCCTTCTCTCTGGGTGGTTCTTGACACCGTGGTGTTTGGAGTGGGAGGATAGCCCGATTTGCAGGTCCGAGGACACGGTGCTGCAAGGGCTTCCAGGACCCATGTGAACATGAGGCCAGGGGCCCAGGGGCCCATCCTTGTGCTGGCGGGGGAGGGCCCTGACCCCGGCTGGGCCAAACCAGGCATCGGCCTCCTTCACTTTTGCAGGTGGGTAACGCCGTGCCGCCGCCCCTGGCCAAGGCCATTGGCTTGGAGATCAAGCGCTGTATGTTGGCCAAAGCTCGAGAGAGTGCCTCAGGTATGGCGAGGGTGGTGGGCCGGGGCCAGCCAGGGTATAACTGTAGGCTCTGGGACTCCACGTCACGCACCCTCCCTGTTGTCCTCCCTCTCTCTGTGGGCTGCTGTGAGATGGGGGGAGTTACACGTGTGGAGTGCTTAGAACAGCCGGGTGCCTGGCACACAGTGGGTGTGCGGTCGGGTCCCCTCTCTTTCCCCTGTCCTGCCGAGCGAGCCTGCCTTGGCCTCTAATCTAGGCAGTCTGGAAATTTCTAGGGGGCACCTTTGAGCAGCACTCAGTCTCCCTGAATGTTCATTCAGAGCTGCTGCAGGTTCTTTTACGGTCAGCCGTTAACACCGACGCCTGGCGTGAAGGTAGTTCCCGACCTTGTGCGTGTGAGCCTGTGTGGTGCACTGTCGCGGGCGCTCCCAGCAATGACGTGCCTTTCTCTTTCTCTTCAGTTAAAACCAAGGAGGAGAAAACTACCAAGGACTAGTTTCGCCCTCCTGTCGCCCTTGTTTCTGGCACCAGGGATCCCCAACATGCACTGATATTGTATTTTTAACGTTGAAATCTGTCAGTTCTAATGTGTTGTACACGGTGTTTGTGGCCTTGGCTGACAAGAAGCTGTTCTGTAAGGTTTGCTTCTCAACTAATGACTTAGTGGTCAAATTGTGCAGTACTTTGTGCATTCTGGATTTTAAAAGTTTTTTATTATGCATTGTATCAAATCTACCACTGTATGAGTGGAAATTAAGACTTTATGTAGTTTTTATATGTTGCAATATTTCTTCAAATAAATCTCTCCTATAAATCACCCTCGGTGGTGACTCGTGACTTATGAGAGGCTTCTGGCTGAGGCTGGGTGAGAATGAGCTCCTCGGTGCTAAAGGTGGCTGACCCTACAGAGGCATTTGTCTGAAGTCAGATCTTTCCATGTGTCCCGTGTGTGTTTGGGTGTGGGAGTCCACCTATGTGACTCAGTTCTGACCAATGAGATGCAAGTGTAACTTGCTAGTGTGGCTTCCAGGAAAGCCTTTTAACTAAGCCTCTTAGTTGGCTTTCCCCATGGCCTTGCAGCTCGTTGGAGTGCTCTGTGATGCCTGGCCGTGCAGCAGCCCTCTTGTGACCATGAGAACAGAAGCCCCTTGCAGTGGATGGTGGGGCAAGGACAGAGGAGTTAGTCGGAGCCCTGGCCTGCACCCCTTGACAAACTCCTTCTTTGCTTAAGACTGTTAGGTGGGTTTTCTGTGCTTTGAGCCTAATTCAATCCTGCTGACATCTAAGACGAACAGACCTTTGCTTTGGTGTTTATCTTTGGCAAAGGACTTGCTATAAAATGCCAACAAAGCAGAAGCAGACAAAGAAGCATCAGTCACCAACACTCACGACCCAGAGGTTAGTTAAGTAACACCTGCCCTGCCACCTGCACACGTACGTCCATGAGTGGGGCACTCGGGGGCCCTTCAACCCTCTTTCCACTCAGTGAGCCCAGGTGTGTTAGTCACAAGACTCAAGGACTAAATATAATTCAAATGCACAACTTACTAAGTTCCTTCCTCTGTGGTTTAGTGTTTGCCTCTTTTTGCCGTGACAAACAGTGCTGCATTGAACATGCTGTACATTCTCTTCATCACCTCCAGGGAAATCTCAAGAGGTCCCGGGATCATCAAGCATAAAAGTTTTCATACTTCCCGTTTCAGGTCTTGTGGCTGACCCACCCCTCTGGAGAGGCTTTAGCGCTGCCGTCTCCCACGGTGCAAAGTTTCTTGCAGCCTGCCCTGGCTTTTGCTTCTTTAGTCCTTAATGCAATAGTGAAAGTCTTGTTAACATTTTTTAGGAATGACTCGACACTTCCATGTGTCTGGTGACCACTGGAGTTTGTTCCTTCTCTCTGTGGTGACACACGACTTGGTCTTCACTGGGAGCTATTTGGGCATTAGATTTCTACCACTGATGTGTTACTTTCATCTTGAGTCATCGCATCATTGCCATATTGAGATTTTATTCTTAGGGGTTATATTTGTCTGCTTTTGTTTTTCGGAGCCTATTTAGGAACGCCTTCCCTGCCCCCAGATCATAAGCTTATGGTTTCTTCCATATTTCTATGACATCTCATTTTAACATGTGGATCACTTTTGGAAGGACGAAAACAGGCACCTCAGTTTATGTAGTTTTTGAACAGGTAACAAATGCATACAGCAAACATAAATAGCTTGATATGGTATCTGGAAAGTTCCCCCATCAGATTTTATTTTTCAGCTTTACCTGCTTTTTTTAAAACTGAAAACTCATTAAAAAGTGTATTGTGAGGGCAGTTGGATGGCTCAGTCGGTTGGAGCGTGAGTTCTCACCAACAAGGTTCAACTCCCACATGGGATGGTGGGCTACACCCTCTGCAACTAAAGATTGAAAGTGGCAACTGGACTTGGAGCTGAGCTGCGCCCTCCACAACCAGATTGAAGGAAGACTTGAAGCTGACGGGCCCTGGAGAAACACACTGTTCCCCAATAGTCCACAATAAAAAATTTTTTAAAAAAGTATTGTGAGTAGAGTGAAAAGTAGACTTTCTTCTGCATCCCAGGCATCTTGAATCCTTGTCTCCTTCCAAAGTCATTCTTTGTCTGAGTACAAGTATGTGTCTGTTTGCTGCTACAAATGGTGGCATCGATTAAAACTGCTTTGTGGGCCGGCCCGGTGGCTCAGGTGGTTAAAGCTTCATGCTCCTAACTCTGAAGGCTGCCGGTTCGATTCCCACATGGGCCAGTGGGCTCTCAACCACAAGGTTGCCAGTTCAGTTCCTCAACTCCCGTAAGGGATGGTAGGCAGCGCCCCCTGCAACTAAAATTGAACATGGCACCTTGAGCTGAGCTGCCTCTGAGCTCCTGGATGGCTCAGTTGGTTGGAGTGAATAAAAAAAACGAAAAAAAAACAACTGCTTTGTGCCTTGAAGGTTGTTCTACCTAGAATGTCTCACTGGTTCCCCTGGATTTTTTTTTTAATTGAGGTTTAATCTGAAATGCATAGGTCCCGAATGTAGAGCTTCCATCCACCCTTGGATTCAGTCTTCTCCCCACTGCTCTATGCTCCCTCCGGCCTCCTTTTACATTTCTTTGGGAAATACTTGACTTTTGATAAAAATGATACATGCTTGATGTTGAAGAAAAAGTATTCCATGCAGAAAAATACCAAAATGGAAGTAAAGATGAGGTCAAATCGAAACACCCAGAAGCATCCATGTTTAGTGGCTAATGTGCTCTGGGCAGTACAGTGTCTCTCCAGGGGTGGTGCTTCTATGGATGAGGCAACATGTAGCTAATTCTTTATTCATGATGGTTGCATAGTTTTCAATTTTTCAATTCTTTAAGCCACACTGTGCTGGATACTTCCTTACAATTTAATGCACTTGGATGTATATATTTCCTTCCTAGGCTAGTCCTAGGAGAGAGTATGGAAGGTAGTGGATGTACAAAACATAGTAAAATACATTTATATGTTACATCTCGCATATATTACATAAATTCATACTATATATTAATACATAAAGTATATAAAATAAATTTTATATTATACATTTATATTTAAATCAAGATAATATATGCATACACATGGTAAAAAATTTTAAATACAGCAGAAAAGTCCAAAAACAAGATTGCCTCCCCTGATGCCTTTCTCTCAGAGCATCCCTCAGCAACAGTGTGAGATTTCTTTTCTGAAAATAGTTTGCATATATCTACATATCTATGTACAATTAAAGATTTACACAAATTGGTTCCTCTAGCATATGCCATTTTACATCTTGCTTCCTCCTCTTATCGTGATTTTTAAAAACATGAGCACAAATTAATCTACTTTAAAGACTGCATAGTATTCCATAGATAATGGAAAAACATACTTTAATCTATTTAACCAGCCCCACCAAATGGACAGATAATTGTTTCTGACTTTTGCTATCATGAACAATCCTGCATGGGTATCTTATTTTCGCATCTTTGTAAACATTTACAAGTTTTTCTCACAGTTCGAATTACTAGGTGGCTCAAAGGAAAATACATCTGTGCTTTTCAAGTTTTAGTAGATGTCAAATTTCCCTCCAAAAAGTTTGCATAATTTCATGTACCAACAACACGTACAAGCCTCTGTTTCTCTACATCTTTGCTAGCTTTGGGTAACATCACATTTTTAAAGTTTTGCCCATCTTCTACGTTGTTTGTATTTTGCATTTCTTGGAGTAAATTTGAGTAAGTGCACAAATGTTTACTGGCCCTTCGTACAAACTTTATATTTTCATCCTTATTTCCAGACCACCCTCTTTCTTTCACTCACTTTCCCAGCCTCCTTCCTGGTCTCTTGCTAATTCATTCTTTTCTACTTTACCCTCTATAGGCTTTCAAAATAATCTTTCTCACAAGAAAATCTGGTCATACCGGGTCACCACTCAAAACATGTCAGTGATCTCTGGGGCGGCCGGATGGCTCAGTTGGTTAGAGGGTAAGCTCTGAACAACAGGGTTGCTGGTTCAATTCCCACATGGGCCAGTGAGCTGCGCCCTCCACAAGTAGACTGAAGACAACGAGCTGCAGCAGAGCTGCCAGAAGGGTGGGCCAGATGGCTCAGTTGGTTAGAGCGCGAGCTCTTAACAACAAGGTTGCCAGTTCAATTCCCCTATGGGATGGTGGGCTGTGCCCCCTGCAACTAAGATTGAAAACAGCGACTGGACTTGGAGCTCAGTCTGCACTCTCCACAACTATATTGAAGGACAGTGACTGATGGGTCCTTGAAAAACACACTGTTCCCCAATATTCCCCAATAAGAATTAAAAAACAAAAAACATGTCAGTGATCTCACCCATACCCACTGCCTACAGGATAAAGAGCCTACACTCTTCAGTTTGGTTTAAAAAGTACTTTATGATCTGATTCCCACTCTGCTCCCCTAAATGCCCATTAATTGAGCACTTACTACATGCAGTCACCCTGTGGGTGCTGGGGACCCACAGGTGAACAAAATAGGCAAATGTCTGCTTTCTGCAGTTGACATTCTACAACAGTGTTTCACATAATGAAACTTTTTTTTCATTATCGCCCTCGTAAAGGAAAAAGATGGGATTGTCTTTAAATTTAATGTAAGTCAATCAATTTCAATTTAATTGCATTTAATTTCTCCCTAATGACTATGCGAGATATATATAATATAATGAAATTAAATACTTAGTAATAAGATTTTGTCTGAGAGGGTTGGTTTTGGAAGGCCACAGCCATTGTAAGTTTTAAGGATTTTTTGCCCCCCCCACCAGCCGGAATTAATTTGGGTCCTCTTGGGAACCATATCATTCCCATTGAGAAAGCATGCTTTAAAGGGAGAGCTGTACAATACACAAGTAAGTGTTAAAGATTATATCAGAGAGCCAAGAATTTACAAAGAAAAGAAGGGAGAGTGGTTGAGGGCGCCACTTGACATCTTGAGCATCTGAATCAGGAAAGTGCTCTCAAGACAAGGAAGACCAGCCTTGTTTTTATCAGCTGCAAAATGGAAATGATAATTTTCTCCTCACAATGCCTAGCACACAGCAAGCGCTTAATGAGTTGGCTTTATTGTTATTATTAATTATTTTACTTTATTATTTTTTTATGGAGGTATAATTAACAATTTTTTTTAAAAAAAAAAGGTAAACGGAGATACGCTTCTGCTCCTACTTGGGTACCAGCGCGCAGCAGCTCACACAACTGGCGCCTCCCCCTCCGTCCGCAAGGGGCGCTGTGGGCCCCGCGGCCGGGCTGTTCTAGGCCGCGGCAACGGAAGTTTCATTTTTCCCTCACTTCCTGTCTTGGCCCAGGCTTGGGCTGCGTGGAGGTTTTGCAATGCCGACTGGAGACTTTGAGTGAGTCGAGGGTCGCCAGAAGGTGGGGGGTGGGGGCGGAAGGTGCCTTAAGGGTCCTCGGGGGTTTTCTGGGGCCTGGGTACGCGGAGGCCGCGGGAGCCTCGTCTCGCTGACTCAACCCTTTCCTCCCACAAACTTGTCCCCGCAGTTCGAAGCCCAGCTGGGCCGACCAGGTGGAGGAGGAAGGAGAGGACGGTGAGTACGCCAGGTCGCCCGAGTCACTGCCGCCTGCTCTAGCCCCCTACCTTGGCACCGCCGTCCGACCCCGCATCTCCCCCCACGGCCAGCCTCTGCCCCGCGCCATCCTTATCTGGGCCCGCGAATCGCCAATTCCAGATGTTCACTGGCCAGTCCCTCTTCCTCCCCACGCCTCACAGCCCAAGCCCTCATAGCCGCTCCCCTACTCTGGGGAGGAAGTTGTAACAGCCTGCCTTCTGTCTTTGTACCAGCGCCCGGATGCTTTGATGGCCTGCCCCTGCCTTTATGCCAGGCGTCCCCTATCCTTGTCGTTGCTCTGGGTCACTACAGCCAGCTCAGTGTCCCCGCACAGCTGTCCCAGCGTACTTCCTGGCCAGCCCTCTGCCCTTGGTCCCACCTTCTTCAGGTCCTGGTGTGGGCCTCATCCTAAAGGCCCCTGTATTTCAGCTTGAGAGCTCCCGCCCCTTCACCTCACTTCTCCTCCCCACACTCCCTCTCACAGACAAATGTGTCACCAGCGAACTCCTCAAGGGGATACCTCTGGCCACTGGCGACACTAGCCCAGAGCCTGAGCTACTGCCAGGAGGTGAGTGATGACCTCCACTCCATCCCTGGGCTGCCGCTCTCCCCAGCCACATTTCCGCCTGGTCCCCATTACCCATGGCTCAGTTCCTCTCCCCTTCTCCCCTTCTCCCCTCGCCCAGCTCCACTTCCGTCTCCTAAGGAGGTCATCAATGGAAACATCAAGACAGTGACTGAGTACAAGATAGATGAGGATGGCAAAAAGTTCAAGGTGAGGCTGGGAGCGGTGGTGTGTGTCAGGTGGGTCCTTGGGCCCAGGAGCCTTGAGGACAGGAAGCCCAAACCTCTCTTCTCCTCTCCTCTCCCATCCACAGATTGTCCGCACTTTCAGAATTGAGACCCGGAAGGCTTCAAAGGCTGTTGCAAGGAGGAAGGTGAGACCGTGCTCCCATGTCTTGGGGGCTTACCCCAGGGCTAACTCAGAGGAATTAAGAATCCTTTTTCCCAGTGCCTTTATTTTCAGAAGTGAGGTCTAACAGTATTGGAGGAGAATTGAGGCGAGGGGTGTTTGTAATCTGTTGAGGCCCCAAATAGTCCAAGTTGCAGGAGTGGTTGGGTTGCTTCCTATGCTTCTTGACTTGTCTACCAGGAGGAACAAAGCTAAACATTTCCCTGAGGTGGTTGTAGCAGTAGAAGTGGTAGCAATAAATCCATGTGGCACAGTTATCTGCACACTGTGTGCCAGACCCCATGCCAAATGCCCTGTGGGAAGTGTTTTCTGATTTTGATCCCCATAGCAGCCCAGGGAGGTGGGGAGCATTTGTGACCCCCATTTTATAGGAGAGGAAGCTGAGGCCCAGGTTGTTTAACCCAAGGCCCGCGAAGTTTGGATGACCCCTGCATACCCCTGAGCATTGCTCCCTGGTGGTAGCTGGGCCACCACCTGCACAGCACCCCCAGGAGCTGTTGGCTGTGCAGCTATTTCCCTGAGTCTCTGTTCTCTCATCTGGAATATGGGGTGAGAGCTGCCCCTGCCTCCTGGAGCTGGCATGAAGCCTGGCACTCACTCAGGAAATAGGAACTGTCATCGTCAGTGCTATAGGGGGCGTTTGGAGAGGGTGGAGAGTGGGGTTTAAGGCTCAGACACCCTACAGGGCGCTGTTGCAGATCTGGGTACCAGGGGGTGGTGGTCCTACCTGCTCTTGCCCTGACCTGTCCCTACCCTGCCCTGAGCCCAGAACTGGAAGAAGTTTGGGAACTCAGAGTTTGACCTACCAGGGCCTAATGTGGCCACCACCACGGTCAGCGATGATGTGTCCATGACTTTCATCACCAGCAAAGAGGTAAGTGAGGCAATAGGGCAGGAAGGTGGTGGCCAGGCTGTTGGTGGCAGGGGTGCAGCAGCCCTCTGAGCTGCCCTTGCCCATCCTGTCAGGATCTGAACTGCCAAGAGGAGGAGGACCCGATGAATAAGCTCAAGGGCCAGAAGATCGTGTCCTGCCGCATCTGCAAGGGCGACCACTGGACCACCCGCTGCCCGTACAAGGACACACTGGGGCCCATGCAGAAGGAGTTGGCTGAGCAGCTGGGCCTGTCTACTGGCGAGAAGGAGAAGCTGCCTGGAGGTGCCGGGGGCTGGGGGTGTGGCTGGCAGGCTGTGCTGCAGGGGGACCGTGGTGGAGGGGGAGGCTGTGTGCCCTTCTGGAGAGCCCTGGGCTGTCTCCTGCTCTCTGTGAATGGGCTATCTCCATCGTAGCTGTCGTCTCCCACCCCAGTGTCAGCTCCACAAAGGCTGTGGCCACAGTCCGTGTTTGTGTATGTGTGAGAGAGACCGGCCGGGTGGGTGCTGTGACTGCTGGTGATGTCACCTGTCTCCTTGTCGGGGGCTGTGAGAACTGCTTGTGTGTATGTCTCCATGTGTAACTCACCGGGAGGAGTGGGGAGATGGCGACCCCGTGTGTGAGACATGCCTGCAGTGATTCTGCTGCGGACTTGGAGAAGGTCTGACGTGAGTGTGCTGTGTCTGTCTGCCATGGTGCGGCGGCTGCCCCGTGTGTGCTTCTGTGCACACACACCTGCGAGCAGACACACAGGTGACTGTCTGCGGTCCTTATCCTTCAGCGTGATTTGCTGAGGGTAAGTTTGAGTCCGGACAGCTCTACATCTGTCTTTGGGTGCGGCGTGCTTGTCACCTGCCGTGTGTGTCCCTGGGGCTTTTCCCTGCCCCATGTTGCTCTGTGGTGAGAGTAGGCCGGGTATTCCTCAGCTCTCAGCCTTGTAGGCACTTCAGACCCAATCAAGCCTCATGACTTTTTGCTCTTCCTGTGCTGCTGGCTTCCTAGGTGTGAGCTTTATGTCATCATGGCCACCAGGCCTCTGAGGGACCAACCAGATGCTTGTGGCTTTGACAGCTGGTGCCCGGGCTATGTCAGGGCTGGAACTGCTGGCATCGTGGGTGGGTCTGTCCCTCCGCTGTGCCAGGGTGAGTCCTGCCCTGACTGCTTTTGGTTTCCAGAGCTGGAGCCTGTGCAGGCTGCCCAGAACAAGACAGGGAAGTACGTGCCACCAAGCCTGCGGGACGGGGCCAGCCGCCGTGGGGAGTCCATGCAGCCCAACCGCAGAGGTGAGGCAGTGAGGGCACCCTGGCACCAGGCTGCTAGGCAAGCAGCTCCCAGTACCCAGTGATTATCCCGTGGGTGGGGCCCAGGCAGGCCAGCCCCTCAGAGCTTCCTCTCCTTGCCTGCCCAGCGGACGACAATGCCACCATCCGTGTCACCAACCTGTCAGAGGACACGCGTGAGACTGACCTGCAAGAGCTTTTCCGGCCCTTTGGCTCCATCTCCCGCATCTACCTGGCGAAGGACAAGACCACTGGCCAGTCCAAGGTGGGCTTGTGGCCATGAGGGGTGAGGGGTCACCTGTCCAGCTGTGCCCTAAACACCCTTCTCCATCCCCACCCCCAGGGCTTTGCCTTCATCAGCTTCCACCGCCGTGAGGATGCTGCACGCGCCATTGCTGGGGTGTCCGGCTTTGGTTACGACCACCTCATCCTCAACGTCGAGTGGGCCAAGTAAGACTGCTCCCCTGTCCCATCACCATGTCACAGCTGACACTCGGGCTGACTGGGGCCCCACACCAGTTGAATAGCCACCAAGTCTTCTGGGGTGCAGGTCATTTATTGTCCTTTTCATCTTGAGGGGCCACTGCCATTCGTGGCCGAGCCAGGCTAGTCACCATAGGTCTGGCCCCACGTGTGTCCTGTGCCGTGCCTCACCCCGAGACCCCAGTTGTGTGTGTGTGGAGGGGGGCAGGTCTTGGGGCTCCCTTGGGGTCTGAAGACCCCACACTCGCTCTCCTCATCACTCCTGTCTCCCTCTTTAGGCCGTCTACCAACTAAACCAGCTGCCACCACTGCTACTGCTGGGCCTCTGGCCCCAGGACCCTGCGGTGACAGAAAGCAACCTCCAAGAGCAGGGGGCTCCAAGGGCAATAAAAAGGCTCCAATCCCCCTATGCACGTCCTGTTTATATATGGGTGTCACCTACCTTGTGGCAGGTGGGGTCAGCCTCCCCCTCCCCTTCCTGTATGGGTTTGCTCCCTGCTCAGGGTTGGTGCTGTTGGCGGAAATACTTGCTGCTCTGGCCTGGGTGCTCAGGGTTCCCACCACAGGCGTTTGGGGGAGGAAGTGGCAGTTTGGCACCTGCTGTGTTCTCACCCCTGTTCCCCTGCAGGGTCCTTTTGGTGGGGAAGAGGCTCGAAATGTGCCAGGTCATGGACTCAGCTCAAGTGGCTATGACAGTGAGGGGCAGAGCTTGGCCAGAGCTCGCAGTGTTCTCTAGGGCCTGGCCCTTCCTGCAGCCGAGGCAGTGTAGGTGGCAGCAGCCCGGGCTAGGTGCTACCGCCATGTAGAGCAGCGGGTGGATACAGGTGGCCAAGGGCACGAGGCTCCGCGTCACCTGGTGGCCCACGTAGGACCTCAAGTCCAGCGCCGCCTCAGCCTGAGCCACGTCTGCAAATGCTGGGCAGCGGGCTATCCAGCGCTGCCGGGCGGACAAGTTGAGCACCTGTGTGACATAATAGGGCACGTAGGAGCTAGCGTAGAGGGCTACACCACTGGCCACCAGCACTGCCACTTGCATTTTCTCAGCTGCTGTCAAGCCGTGGCTGCGTAGCACAGCCCGCCCGAGGGCGCTATAGGCCACCAGGGTGAGCAGCAGCGGCAGGACACAGCCCAGTGCCACCAGCACCAGGCTGTAGACTCTGTAGGCCTCGAGCTGGTTACCCGCTGTCCCCAGGCACTTGATACAAGCCCCAGGCCTGTCCACAGTGCAGTTGCCTTCCTGGTGTGGCGTCGTCAGGTGGGAGAAGCTGAGTGTGGGTGCAGCCAGCAGGGCTGCTAGCGCCCAGCCAGCGGCACTGATGGCCCAGGCGTGCTTGGGCTGCAGGTGGCTGCGGGAGAAGAAGGGGTGAACGATACCCAGGTAACGGTTGATGCTGATGCACGTAATGAAGACGACACTGCCCAGCAGGTTGCAGACAAAGAGGAAGCGCTCCAGGCGGCATGTGACTTCCCCATAGCGCCAGTGTTTGGGTGGGTACAAGTAGGCGGCCAGCGGGGGCAGCGTCAGGGCATAGAGCAGATCGCTGATGGCCAGCTGGACCGAGAAGACCACAGCTGGCTGCCACGGGCGCTGCTGCTGTGTGCTGAAGCGGTAGAGGGCCAGGCCGTTGCCCGCCACAGCCACCAGGAACTCGACCACCAGCATGGGCCACAGGAAGCTTTCCTGGAAGTTGTTCAGGATGCGGTCAGCAGCCGCCAAGATGTTGGGTGGGCAGGGTGGGACACCTGTGGGCAGAGGGTGTCACCGAGTGAACCCTGTTCCTCCTCAACGTGGCTCCCACTACTTTCACCAGTCCTGAGTACCTGCTGTGCACCAGGCCTGCATAAACCCTTTGGATACGGAGTTTCACTTCTGTCCACGCCTATGAGGGGTGTCAACTGCAGCTGGCTTTTACAGAAGGAATGGGGCCCAGGAAGGTCAGGAGCCCAGAGTCTGTCACTCAATTGATGTTCAGTAGGCTCTGTGGGTCTGGCACCCTCAAGAATCAGCTGGGGCAAGAACCAGGGGGTCGCAGGAGCACCTAACCTGGCAGTGATGACTGGGAGCCCTTAGGCCTGGGGTGGAGGAGCAGGAACCCAGGGGGCTCAGACCCCACTGTAATCCTCCAAGTCCCCACCTTCAGAATCAATCACCCCTGTAATGCCACCAGAGTCCAGCTTCTGTCATCTATCTGGACCAGCAGTTGCTTAGGCCCTGGCATCCCAGCTCCTTGTCGGTCCTCATCAGCTCTCCCCACAGCCTCCAGAGGGCGCCTGTGAGTACCTGGATCTGGTCGCATCCCTCACTGGAAAATACAGTTCTCACTGATTTTCCCCTGCTCTTTCTCCCACCCATTTGCTCTCATCTGCTCTGCATGACTCTTACAGTCTCGATGCTGGCTTCCTGGTTGTTCGTTAGACACATCCTGCCTCTGGGCGTCTGCACTGACTGTTTTCTCCCCACCTCAGTCACAGGCTACATACATCCGTAAGGCCGTTTCCTTCACTTCCTCCTCCTCTGGTTCCAAGAGGCCTGTTCTGACCACCATAATATTGCCACTGCACACTTTGGCTCCCTTCCCTGCTTATTTTTTTCTCCACAGCCTGTATCTCCATCGACCACTGTGAGGAAAATCCCCAGGAAAGTATCCCTCTTGAGGGCAGGGAGTGCCAGCTTCTGGCTCCCAAGCACCCAGAACAGCACCCAGGACACTGGAGCATGGAGGAAGAGCAGAACCCTGGAGTTGATTCCCTCTCACACACCCCTCCCACACTCAGCCTGCTTTCTAATCTTGAGAAATGGCCCGTCACCAGTGGGTCCAACAGGCTGGCCACTGTGCTAGGTGCACAGACCCCTCCCTGGCTGTTTCTGTGCTCTCACTTCTGCCTATCCATCCCAGCTTTGGGCTCCCAGTAGCTCTAGGAGGAAGCTACTGCCCAGATAAGATTCTTAAACCATCTCCCCATACCCTCCACCCGTCCTGGGCTGCAGGGGCCAGGGCCCTGGATGTGCCCAGCTCAATGACCCAGCAGCACTCGCTCCTCACCTGAGGTGTTGGCAGCCATGGCCCAACAACTTGCTTCTGGGTCTGCTGCACTCGCTGTGTCTTCGTCCCCTCCCAACAGCTCCACGTTCAGGCGGCTGAGCTTATAGTTCAGGCACCAGCCTCCCTTCTGCGTCGGATTTCCTTCCTCATTGAACTTTCTAGATCTGGGTCTGTTGACGGGGCCCTGAGTTTGGGGGAGGAGCCCAGGACCCGGGACCCAGAGCCGCCAAAGACTAGAGCCAAATATGCCCACTTCCCTCATTCGCAAAACAAGGTCCTGCACTTCCAGTGCCACGCTGGGGGTCAGAAACCAGGTCCAACTCCCAGGGGCTGCTGGCCTCTGTGAGACAGAAAACTCGTAGGCAGTCAGGGACATAGCCATGGTGGAAGGAATTAAGGCCGACACCTTAACAAAGCCAGAGGAAATAACTTCACAAGCTGCAGGGCCCACCAGACTATCAGCTCGGGTGTGTGTGGGAGGACCCGCCGAGATTAAGTAGGAGGTTGGGGAACCAGCTCCTTTATGAAAGGAAACTTGTTACAAAGCCATTCAAACTGCAGAGCCCGCCAAGATTAACTGCCCAGGTACAGGAAAGGGCCAATCAGCTTGCAGTTAACAATTTCAAACTGCAGAGAACATGTGCAGTCTAAAGAGACCAGGTAATAGCCTTTTGTCAATCCCAGGTGTCAGTCAGTGAAGTGGTCCCACACCTGGAGAGGAACAGCCCATCCCAGATAAAATCCACAGGACCCTGCGAGCCAGGCCATTTTTGAGCGGTGCTGTTGCTTGGGAGGCCACTCCAAACCCTCTGGAGTGTACTTTTTTTCCTAACAATGCCACCTTGAGCCTTGCCCCCTTTTTGCCTTACCTTTCCTGGGGGCCCACTCTAAACTCTTTGGAGTGTACTGTCCCTTTTAATAATGGCCCTTGAGCTACTGCTTTCTGCCCGGGCCCACTTGTTTCTTTGAAGTGTACTTTTTCTTCTAAAAAACTGCCTTCACTACTTTACCTCGGTATCTCAATTCTTTGCTCTGAATGCCAAGAACCCGGATACCGCTTCAATGTGGGCTCATCCTTCGGTAATGTAGTGGCAAAGCTTCCCAGTGTTCCTCCCCGAGGCCCAGGTTTGACCCCCTGGGTGTGGGAGCCAAGCCCCAACTTCTCAGCAAGAAGGGCCCACTCTCCGGTAACATCTGGGTCCTGTGCCCCAAGTCCCCCCATTGCAAACACAGCCTCTGACTCGTTGGAAATCAGTGTTTATTAGAGTAGGAGATTGGGGAACCAGCTCCTTTATGAAAGGAAACTGAGGGCTGTACCTGGACACCCAGGCAGGAGCCCAGGGCAGCACCTCTCGGGCCCCAATCTGGGGCATTCCATCCTCTGCTCAGGCTTGGCCTTAGGCCACTTTCTTAGATGGCCGTGCTTGGCCTCGCCCAATGTCCCGAGCAGCCCGTCGGGGCCCCAGCTTGGCCTGGGCCCCCCAGGGCTTGCCCTTTGCCTTTGGAGGCCTCCGGTCACTGCCACGGTCCAGCTTCCGCTCCTTTACCTGCCGCTTCTTGCTTGGAGGCCCAGTGGGCCGTCTCCGTCGGGCCTTTGGGAACATGTCTGCAAGGAGAGACTGTCAGGGCTACCAGGGCACAGGAACAGGCCCACGGTGCCCAGCTGCAATGACTCCTGCCACGCACCTTCATCAGGCTCCTCGCCCACTGCCTGGCGGAAATACTCTGCTTCATCCTCCTCCTCCTGGCCAGCCCCCTCTGCCTCAGGGGGGGCCCCAGGGTCCTCAGCATCGCTGTCCCCATCAGCCTCTGCCCGTGCCCGCTTCATGCCTGCCAGGCTCTTCTTCCTGGAGAAAGGTGTCGGTCAGTGTGGCAGCCTGCACCCAGGACCCACCTCATTACCCGCCAGACACACACTTGTGGGCCTCTCGCTGCTCCTGCTTCCGCTGGACATTCTGGGCCTGCTGGTCCTGCCTCTGGGCCTTGAGCCGCAACTTCTCCTCCTTGGCTGCCAGAATGGCTTGCAGCTCCTCCTCTGTTTTGTGCACTGAGAAGAGATGGTTCACCAAGATCCAAATGTGCCCACTGCATCTTGTGACCCAGCCTGGAGGGCCTCAGACCCCTGGCCCCATGCCTGCCAGTCCCGTCCTCACCGAAACTGTGAAACAGCACATTCCCTTCCCCAACGCCCTCCTGGATCTTGATAAGCTGCAGTGTCATCCGAGGCCCAATCTGGAAGGACATGGGGGCAAAGTCAGTCCTTCCTTGGGGTCTAGGGGCTGCCAGAGGAGGCCACTTCTGACACTGGGCCTCACCTCAGTGAGCCGAATGGCACTCTGCTGGGCCCGCATGTTGCCGCGCCCTGCGATAGCCTGGGGCAGCTCCGTAATGTTGTGTTCACCATCAGGCTCTGCCTCGCTCTCCGACAGCCCCGCGCCCCTGTGCAGGGGGTACACACAGCTCAGCAGGGGATCCCAGGCTCCTGGAACAGTTCTGGGTCCCCTTGGACTGTGGGAGCCTCCTACCCCACCCGCTCCTCACGTGGCCAGCAGCTCACTGATGTCCTGCAGGCGGCTCATGTTGGGGAACTTCTCCTGGAGAAGCTTCTTCATCCCTCGACTTGCACCCACAGGAACAACTTTGATGCTACTGTAGGGGCCGGAGTAAAGAGGAGAGTTAGGGATCATGGGATCAGAGGCCAACCCTACCCTCTCCCTTTCTCCCTTTTCCAGTGCTTCAGGGCATTTACTTTCAGACTGATCAGGCTAAGCAGCAGTGTTGCCATCAGCTGGAGGCAGAGCAGCACCGCTGCCCCCATACTCACTAGTGGCGGAAATCCAGCTCCTGGGAATCTGGGTTGTAGTTGATGAGAAGACAGCGCTTGATGGTGTTCAGGTTCACCTGGAAGAGAGAGGATGAGGGCATGGGGCATGGCACCAGGTCAGCTGCCCCCGAGCCTCACTGCATGCTGGAGGCCAAGCCAAGCCCTGTGGGGACTGATGGGGCTGCAAGTCGTGTCTGTGGACTGCTGGCTAGAAATCCTGGTTCTAGGGCCCTCCGAAGGCCACCCACACCAGACTTTCTGAGGATCACATCTAACAAGCTGAATTTGAGACCCGCTAATACCAGGGATTAGGAGCTGGGACTCAGGAGCCAGACTGAAAAATACAATCCTCCCCAACTGCCTTGTATCTAACCTCAGACTAGTTACTTCACCTGTCAGCCTCAGTTTCCCTCTCTGTAACATGAAGTCATGACAATACATGCTACACCACTTAAACCAGCACTGAATAAAGCACCACTGGCATTTTCCACCTGCCAGGGGGGAAGGCAGTTCACAGGGAGCCCCTTGCCTCATGTCACACAACATAAATGAGATTTGACTTTGGAAGCCAGAGATTTCAACCTCAGTGCTGGGAAGTGAGAACTGAGCAATCAACCCCAGGGCCTGTGTGGTACCTGCTATCTGGCACATCCATCCACACCTGCCACTCCAGGCCCAGCCCACCTTGTGCACATTGATGGAGGGGAACAGGTTCTGGAACATGGTGGCCATGAGCTTCACATGCATGCCGTGGGGACCAAAGCTATTGAGCACCAGGAGAGGCGGGTGGGTAAACTGCTGCTCGTGCATGCGGTGCCGGCGCAGTGAGGAGACCACGTCACGCACCAGCGTGTACTGTGGGAGGGGAGAGGGGTAGTGAGGAGTGGGTGACTGCCAACCACTCATGGCTGGCACCATCCCCCAAACCCAGCTCCCACCCCACATGGCCCTCACACCACCTCCAATCCTTACCTTGTTGATCCGGAAGGTCAAGGTGGGGCCTCCTGGGAGGCGCATCAGCTTCTACGGAGAAGAAAGGATCGATGAGGGTGGAGGCTTCCAGCTAGGGAGCAGGGGGAGTGGGAACCTCTGCCCCATCTCTTCAGAGCGTTTACTTTGAAGCCAGAATCACAGCAGTTCAGAGGCACATGGGTTCATCATGAGAGTTGAGGGAGAAGGAGAGTATGGGGTAAATGAGGGGTGTGGGTGTCCACTCACAAAGTAGATATTGGTCTCCGTTTTGCTCAAGATCAGGAAATGTGTGACCCCAAGGGGCCCAGCCACTGCCACACAATCCTTCAGAGAATTTTTCTTTCGTACCTGAAAATTAGGAAAAAGAACGATCAGACCCCTTTTTCAGCAGATTATACACTTAAAACTGCATGCCTTTTTTGCACCTAATCCTTCCCAGAAGGGAGGTTGGAGTTGGGATGGAGTGGAATGCCCTTGGCCTCTAGAGCCAATCAGACCTGAATTCGAGTACTGCCTCTTGCTTACTGTGAATCGCCCCATTCTGCAGATAAGCCAACTGAAGCACAGCGAGGTCAGTTAACTTGCTCCAGGCCTTTCACAGAAGCCAAGTTTCTAGCCTAGTTCTGCTGATTCCAGAGTCCCCTATTATCCACCAGTCCCAGGCACCCACCTAAACCCCAAGCTGAGTGCGCTCATCTGCGCGCCCTCACTGCTGCTCCGGAAAACCACGAGAGGCCAAGACGATGGTCCCCACACGAGTCTCTTTCTCCACCCAGGGAGGCTGAAGCGCTGAGCGGTTGGAGCCGCGACAACGGGGCCCGGGGCAGGTGGAGGAGGGCTGGGGGGTGCAGACCTGAAGGCGGGTGGCGGTGAGCGGCTCCATGACCCGCCGCAGGTCCAGGCTGAGCTGCCGAACGCCGCGACCCGCGCGGCCCCGAGCGAACACGAACGAGTGCGGCTGCGCGGCGTAGGCCTCGAGGCTGCGGAGCTGCGCCTGGGCGCGCGCGCGCTTCTGGTGCCGGGACTACGGAGGCGAGAGGCGAGCGGTGAGCGTTGCGGCCTCGGCCCGCGCCGCCCGTGCCGCCCGCCTCCCCGGCCGCCGCACCTCACCCGCCCTGACTGCCGCATGCCGCCGTCTACTCCACGAGGGCCCTTCTACAGGCCGCTTCCGGCGCCACACCGCTCACTTCCGGCACCGGCGAAGCTATCACGTGAGGCGCCGCCGCGCCGTGATGTCACCAGGCAGGCTTATGCACCAGATAGCGAGAGGGGAAAAAAGAAAAATCGTTGGAGGTGTTGCTATGGAAACACCTGGTGCCTATTTTTACGGAAACGGGGGTGGGCCGCGCGGCACAGGGAGCTGGCGAGAGCGCTGAGAAATGAGTGGCGGGTTCGAATCTTGCCTCCGCCAGTTCTGCCAGCTGTGCGATTTTGAGAGCCACTTTCCCCACCCCGAGGCTCCTAAAGGACCCTAACGAGAAGATAATAATAATTTACTCTCTGACCTGAGAATTAAGAGAGACAATGTACGCACAGTGCTTGGCACAATGGTGCTAGGCACTTGGGGAGCAACCAGACAAGCGGGGTAGCGCGGTGGCCGTTACTCCTTTGGGCCCCCAGCTCCTGCGAGCCATCTGTCCTCCCCCGGGGCCCAGTCTGCGGATGGGCTGAGGATGGAAACTCCACATCACCTTCTGGAAACTTAGGGCAATGTGGGCGAGTGGTGAAAAATTCATCCCCTCCCGATTTCCGCTCAAAGCCCCAGTTTTGGCCTCAGGCCTCTGGCTTCTTCCCCAGAACCTTGGGGTGGGGGGAGGGACGCCCCCAACATCTCTCTCCCTGTCCCATTCGCTTCCCTTCCTCCATCTGCCTCCCCTCCCCCATCTGCCTCCCCTCCCCCATCTGCCTCCCCTCCTCATCTGTCTCCCCCTCCCCAATTCTTCCCCCACTGTCTCCTCTTCCCCATCTCTGTCTCCTCCATTTGTCTGTCTTCTTTTCCCCCAACTTTGTCTCTGCCATCAGTTGTCTCTTTTATCACCTCTAAGTTTCCATCCTTCTTTCTCTGTCCCTATCCCCATTTCTCTCTTATCCTCTCCAGACTCTCCATGTCTCTCCCCTTCTCTGTGTCTCAAACTCTCCCTTCTGTCAGCCCCTCTGTGTGTCTTAGGAGGTTTTTTTTCTCTGCTGCCAATGGGGGAAGCTGGAGGGGGCTGCGGGTGGGGGGCCAAGGGGCCCAGTATGGGGGGGGCCTCAGCCCAGGCCGGGAGCCCAGCCTGGCAGCCTCTCTCAGATCTGGGACGACCATTTCCTCTTTCAGGCCCAGAGTCCACTCAGGTTACGAGTTCAGGACCGAGGACCTGGGGAAGGAGGCTGCTGGTCTGCAAGGCCTTCGCACAGGTTAGAAACCTCAGGCCTGTGCTCTCAGGTTGGGGGGTTCTGCGTGAATCTCTTTGTACCCTTGAGAAATGGCTGTCTGGTTTCTTCTGCCTGTTTCTGTCCCTGCATGACTTGACCTGGGTGAAGATGTGACAGTGTGTGTGGGAGACAAATGGACACATGCGTGTGGTAGTGGGGTGTGAGCTGGTGTTGGGGCTCGCTGTGTACCTGGTCTGCATCTCTGTGCTTGCTGGTGTGTGACCCCGTGTACCTGGGTGTGTATGTGTCTGATACACAGGTACAGACACACTCAGCCCACAGGTTTTCCTTTCAGTTGTGAGGTTATGTGTGTGTGTGTGTGTGCGCGTGTGTGTGTGAGAGGGACCATATTTTGAACACACAACTGTTGCCTGAATCTGTTGTTTCCGGTTGTGTGTTTGGCAAATGGAATCTGTGTGTGTGTGTGCCTGGCAAATCCACCTACCCATGCACACACAGATTCCGTCTGTCTGTCTTTGCTGCTTTGTACAGCGGTTTGCCTGTCTCACTGGGTGTGTTGCATGTCTCATGTCTTTGTGCTGCACTGTTATGTGAGCACGGGTGTGTGTGACTGTCACAGCACATACATGTGAGTTCTGGAGCCAAGCTTCCTGGGCCGAATCCCATTGCCAACATTTTCGGGCTGTGTGACCATGGGCAAGTCACTCACCCTCTCTGAGGCTCCGTTTTCCCTGCTGTTAAATGAGGCTACACACAGAAGGCAGCTCAGGTTGTGAGGATTAAATGAGATAAAAGGTGTAAACAGTTTAGAGTCATGCCTGACACTGCAGGTGCCGCTGATGTTGGCTATTGTCCTTCTCTGTGGTGTGTGTGTCTGTCTGAGGCCCGGATCCCCTGATCCTGGGGCCTGCAGCCTCCCATGCTCTGTGCTGTGCAGTGGGGGGAATGTCCAGGGCACTGACCTGTGTTATCAGGCTCTGGTGGCCTGGCCAGGGGGGTCTGGCAATTCGGCCTCAATTCTCATGTGGGAAATCCTAAATATTTACAGTTGGAGCTCCTGGGTTCAGTATCACAGTTCTAGTCCCAGGCTCTGGAGGGCCAGGAGGGGCTCATTACCAAGCCTCCTCCCTCCTGTTCTCCCCCAGCCTTTCCCCTTTCCCAGCTCGGAGGCCCCTGCCAGAACCTTGGCTCCTCCTCAGACTTCTGTGCCTGCTGCGAGACTCACTGGATTCAGGGTCTTGGTCGTGAAAGGTGAGAGAACTGGAGGGTGGGAGGGCAAGTGAAGTCTGATTCTGTCTGTTGGGAGAGTGGGGCCTCTGCTTGACTGGGGGCTTCGCAGGCCTTCTCACCCCCGCTGAGACTCTTGTAAGGCAGTGTGTGTTACACACTCTAGCTCCAGGGGATGTGGTCCATTTTTGTTGTGAGGGGCCTGGTGTCTTCAGGTAGACAAGGAGATGACCCCACTCACCTGTTGGGAGCTCCTGCTTGATGTGCGAGTTCAGTCATAAATGTTCCTTTGTCCAGCATAGAACCCCCCAACCCTCCAGTTCCCACATGACTCAGAGTAAAAGCTGAAGTCCTCCTCAAAGCCTCAGGGCCCTGCACACTTTGCCCCCTCACCTCCCTGCCCCCACCTCCTCCCGCTCTCCCCCTCGCTCACCCTGTTCCAGCCTCACAGGCCTCCCTGCTATTCCTTGGGTACATCAAGCAAGATCCCACCTCAGGGCCTTTGCACTTGCTGTTCCTTCTACCTGACTGCTCTTCCTCTTCTCTCTCTTCCTTCAAGTCTTCACTCAAGTGTCGTCCCTTTAAATAGAGGCCTGACTCCTCTATTTAAAATGCCACCCAAGCCCAGGATTCCCACCCCCTTCCCTGGCTTGCGTTTTCTCCTAAGCACTTACCACCTTCTGACCTATCTACTGTCCATTTTCCCAACCAGGATGTCAGCTCCTCGAGGGCAGGGATTTTGTCTGTGTTGGTCACAGCTGTGTTCCCATTGCCTGGAATAGCTCCTGGCACAAAATAGGCGCTGAACGAGTGTGTGTTGAATGTGTGAATGAGGCAGCATGTGTGACAATGGCGACCACAGGACATGTGCCTGTGTGGCGACCAGGACATGTGGGTTCGGATATAGTGGAACTTGGTACAGGGATGATGAATGGACACATGAGACATGTTCTGAATGTCTGCAGGTACACATGGGAGGCATGTGTGTCCCCCATCTGAGAAGCTGTGAACCCCAAGAATGAAGGCAGTGGTGGCCCGTGTGTGGACCCTACAGGGTCAGGGGTAGGTGGCCTCAAGTAAACATCCTCAAGTGAGGACACTTGTAGGAGGCCACCTCTGTGAGCTGGGGAATATCTGGGGGCACAGCAGACCTGGGGCATGTGGGTGTTGGGGGTGTGTGTGGCACCAGGCACTGTTTCAGGTGATGGGGACAGAGCAGTGAACAAAACCCAGACTTAGCCTCTGGAGGGTGATATTTTGGTGGGGGAATTCAGATAGTAAACAATCACAAGTAAATGAGGCAATTTCAGAGAATGATAAACGCTAAAATAAAAAAGATGGACTGTATAGGGAGTGTTCAAGAGGGGCAAATCTAAATGGGGTAGACAAGGAAGGCTTCTGAGGAGGGGACAGCTGAGCTGAGGTCTGAATAAGGAGAATGAGGGAGCCATGTTAAAATTCAGGGAAGAATGTTCTAAGCTGAAGAAAGAGCATATGCAAAGGCCCTGAGGCTGGAGAATGCCTGGTATGTTTGAGGAACAGCAAGGAAGCCAGGGTTCCTGTTGCCGAGTGAGCGAGGGCTGAGTGGGAGGAAGTGAGGGCAGGGAAGGGACGGGAACAGGATGCAGGGTCTTGTGGGCTTTGGGGAGGACTCGGGCTTTTACTCAGAGGGAGGTGAGAGCCATGGAGGTTCTGAGCAGAAGAGGGATGTGACCTGACTTGGGTGTTCACAGGCGTCCTCTGACTGCTGAGGGAGAGACCAGAAGTTGAGGACAGACGACTGGAGACCTGGGAGGCAGCTGCTGTAAGGAAATCCAGATGTTGTGTTGAGCTGGGATCATGGTGGGGGGGGGGGTGTCGATAGTGGGATGTGGAGGAATTCAGGGTCTAAACAAGAACTGGTAGTCCTGGCAGAGGGGTTGGATCTGCCATGAAGAAAGAGAAGGTATGGATGACACTGGACTTTGGTCTGAGAATGTGGGAGATGGGGTGTCCACTACTAGACTGAGACTTGCCTCTCACCCCACCTCACCCTCTCCGACCGCTTCTGCTCCAGTCTTCAGAGGTTCCTTTAGTACATCAGGCATGGTCCAGCCTCGGGGCCTTTGCACTTGCTGTTCCCCCTGTCAGGTCTGCTCTTTCTCAGACATCCCCACGCCTTCCTCCCTCACCTCCTTCAGGTCTTTGTTCAAATGTCACCTCCTCCAGGTTTTCCCTCTTCTCAGATTGCCCCCGTACAGATCCCCATGTCTCGCTGCTCTTTATCTTTAGCACTTAGCGCCATCTGTATTATAATACACTTCATTAATCTTATACTTTACTTTGTTCCTGATGGGCAAGGATTTTGAGTTTTGTTCCAGACTGTATTCCCCCAGCACCCAGAATTGAGGTCGGCAACAGTAAGCCCTTAATGAATGCTTGTTGAATGAATGTATGAGCCATGCAGTCCCGCAGGGCTTCTGGAACTCAGTGGCGAGGTCAGGGCGGTATCCCACTGGGTAGTTTCCAGCCTCGGGAGTCTGTAGACCCGGAGCCACGCACGTGTATACACGTGCATTCCCGCGTGGGATCAGCTGGGTGTAGCCCGGTCTGAGATTCAGGGCCGAGTCTGGGTTCCCGGGTCCCTCCCTCCTTCCTGTTTGTCCTCTGCCTGCAGGCCCGCCATGTGGGCGCCCGGGCTGCGCACGCTGCAGCTGCTGTTCCTGCTGGGCGCATCGTGGGCGCGGGCAGGCGCCCCGCGCTGCACCTACACCTTCGTACTACCCCAGCAGAAGTTCACGGGCGCCGTGTGCTGGAGCGGGCCAGCATCTACGGGCCCGATGCGGGAGGCGGTGAACGCCAGCGAGGTGGCGGCGCTGCGCGTGCGCGTGGGCCGTCACGAGGAGCTGCTGCGCGAACTTCACCGGCTGGCGGCGGCTGACAGCGCCGTGGCCGGCGATGTGCGCGCACTGCGCAAGGACAGCCGCGGCCTGAGCGCGCGCCTGGGCCAGCTGCGCGCGCAGCTGCAGCACGAGGCGGACCCAGGAGCAGGGCCCGGCGCCGAAGCGGAGCCCGCCGCCGCACTGGCGTTACTTGGGGAGCGTGTGCTCAACGCGTCTGCGGAGGCGCAGCGTGCCGCCGCCCGTTTCCACCAGCTGGACATCAAGTTCCGCGAGCTGGCGCAGCTGGTCAGCCAACAGAGTAGCCTTATCGCCCGCCTGGAGCGCCTGTGTCCAGGAAGCTCGGGCGGGCAGCAGCAGGTAACCCCGTAGTCCCCCCAGAATCGCAGCCACTTCGTGTGCACATTATCTGTAATATGGGTCTCCTGCAACCCCCGAATCTCTTAGCAGCAGTTCCGGAAATCTGGAGTTCCAAAAACTGGATTCCTACTTCTCCTCCCATAACTCATTTGGGTCAAAATGCAACTGTTGGCTACTTAGTCTTTACTTAATCCACTTCATATGACTATTCTTAGGATCCTGTAATCAAGCATATTGTGAGGAGAAAGACCAAAGCTCCGTGATGTGGAGGTGTTATATAATACTCAGTATACACCCTGTGCCACTGTTTCTAATTCCTGCCAGATTATTATGAATTCTGGAACATGTCTGGCTCTGGGTTTTGACAGCCCCGACCATACAGGGTTGTGGGGGCATTCAGTAAGTTAATACTCGTCGTTGGAAGTACTCATGTTATCCCTACTTTATAGAAAAGAAGTTGGAGGCACAGATTGGTTAGGCTGTGCACACCAGAGCAGGCATTTAGGCCCAACTGTCTGCTCTTGACAGCTACTTAGGCTTTTGGAGAGGATCAATCCATGCTCCAGCCTGATCTCCCACCCATCTGGGTGCTGGGAGATTTAGGAGCTGAGTGGCCTAGGCTGAAGGTTAGTGCAATCACATCTGATTTTCTTGGTCTCCCCAGGTCCTGCCACCGCCCCTGGTACCTGTGGTTCCAGTCAGTCTGGTGGGTGGCACGAATGACACCAGCAGGAGGCTAGACCCAGCCCCAGAGCCCCAGAGCCAGCAGGAGCCCTTGGCTTCTTCCATGCCCACAGGGTACCCTGCTGTTCCCACCAAGCCAGCGGGTAAGATGAGGGCAGGGCTGTTGGGGGTATGAAGAGCCAGGGGACTTCCAGTGCAGCATGAGTATAAGGAAATAGGAGTCAGGATTTTAACAGCAGATTCCTCTCATGGTGAGAGGGCTGGAGGAAATACTTTTAATCTGGTGATGGAACATGGAGCTATGGCTCCTACTCTAATAAAGACCAAAATTTTTACTATGGTATGAAAACAAGAGAGGAAGCCCTCTTATATTGATGAGGGGACAGGGAATTTAGGACTGCTACTTTGGTGAGAATTTGAGCTGGTTCAGTGTGCCATGTTCAGGACTTCTATTCTGGTGAGGAGACCATAGAGCCAGGATTAAAAAACCCCAGGCTCCACATGTGCTATAGTGAAGGAAGAGTGACTTAAGGATCTTATTCAGGTAAAGAAATGGGTATTGGGCCTCTTATTTTGGTGAAGGAATGGGAGAGGCAGGACTACTATTCTGATGAGGGTACCAGTGAGAATTAAAATTCTTACTCCAGTAGGGGTTGGTTGGTCCGGGCCTCCCCCATATCTCTGTGCTCACAGGCCCATGGCAGGATTGTGCAGAGGCCCATCGGGCAGGCCATAGGCAGAGTGGAGTGTATGAGCTGCAACTGGGCCGGCATGTGGTGTTGGCATGGTGTGAGCAACAGCTGGAAGGTGGAGGCTGGACTGTGATCCAGAGGCGGCAAGATGGCTCTGTCAACTTCTTTACTACCTGGCAGCACTACAAGGTGGGTGCAGGTAGGCAGGGCTGGGCAGGGGAGGGGACCAGCTCCTAACTTCCTGACTTTCCTGCCCTGCCAGGTGGGTTTTGGGCAGCCTGATGGGGAATATTGGCTGGGCCTTGAACCTGTGCATCAGCTGACCAGCCGTGGGGACCATGAGCTGCTGGTGCTCCTGGAAGATTGGAGGGGCAGGGGTGCACGTGCCCACTATGATGGTTTTTCCCTGGAGTCTGAGAGTGACCACTACCGCCTACGGCTTGGCCAGTACCATGGAGATGCTGGAGACTCTCTTTCCTGGCACAATGACAAGCCTTTCAGCACTGTAGATAGGGACCGAGACTCCTATTCTGGTAAGGAGCTCTTATTCTTGTGGGGGGGAAGGGGTGTAGGGGAGGAAGGACTCCTAGTGAGGGAATGAAAGAGTGGGGTAAGACTTCCCTTCTGGTAAGAAGCAGGATATGCAAGAGAACAGAGGATAGGACTTTTATTCTGGTAGAACAGGGAACTCAAGATTCCTTTTCTGATGAGGCAGTAAGAGTCAGGACTCATGTTCTGGTGAAAAGCAGGGCATGCATGTGGGGAGTATGGGGGTGTTGTGAGAGCTAGGACTTATTCTAGAAAGGAAATAGAAAAGATTGTTTTCCTGGTAAAGGAATGAGGGGTAGAGCTCCTAGTTTGCAGAAAATGTGGGGAAAGTATGACTTGTAGTTTAATAAGGGGCTATGGAAGGAATTACGGCCATTGCTCTGAAGAAGAAAGTGGGGGCCAGGGGATGCCTGGCAAAAGCCTTGCATTAGTGAAGTACTGGTAGAGGCTTTTATTCTGGTAGGAGGACATGGACTCTCTCCTCCCTTAGGTAACTGTGCCCTGTACCAGCGGGGAGGCTGGTGGTACCATGCCTGTGCCCACTCCAACCTCAATGGTGTGTGGCACCGTGGTGGCCACTATCGCAGCCGCTACCAGGATGGTGTCTACTGGGCTGAGTTTCGCGGCGGAGCTTACTCTCTCAAGAAGGCTGCCATGCTGATCCGGCCCCTGAGGCTGTGATCATCTGTCAGTCTGTCCCCCAGGTCCCAGGGGATGTTTGTCAGCAGAAGCCGACGTGGTCGTGGCCACACCTCCTGTGTGGTTCAGTGCATGCCATGTCCCACAGACCTTCCTGTTGTCATCGATCTGCTCCCCAGGGCCCTGAAAACAGCACCCAGGAATCCCCCTGCCAACATCTCTTAACCCAGGCGCCTCCCCAAGGGCACTTAGATCTCGGTTTGAGCTCATATTTTATAATAACACAAAATATCCACAGACCGTGTCTGGTTTGCATCTCCACCTGGCAGGGTCACTCCCTGTGCCCACCCTCCTCTTCCTCCTCCTCCTCCTCCTCCTCCTCCTTCAGGTCGTCCAGGATGAGGTTGTCCAGGTCTTCCAGCAGGCCCTCCTGGCTCAGGCAGGTGGCCACCGTGGAGCCACTGCTGATGTGGGGGTTGCTGGGGTGTAGGACTTTTGGCAGGTGGTTCTGCTTCCGGCTCTTCGGGTGTGCGCAGGACGTCCCAGGCACGTGGGGCTCTGGGGAGGGAGGGGTTCTGAGGTCACATGAGACTGGGCCAAGGAGGCTGAGGCCACAGGCTCAGAGCTACAGGAAATTTGGAGGTGTAAGCCACAGGAGATCCAGGGACATGGGTGTCACCTGAGGCTCCAGGAGACTACACAGGGGCTAAGAGCACAGACCACAGAGGCAGAGACCCCGGGACATGGGTGTGGGTCACTGGAGGGAAGTTAGAGTCTCACAGGCAAGACCATGGGGAAGTGGGTGTTAGGAGGAGCAGGGGTCCAAGATGACCTGGTGTTGGAGGCCATGGAGACTGGGGAGCCATGGAAGACATGGAGGGAGGAGCCGATGACATTGGAAGTGGCCATGGGGACAGGCCTTGGGAGGCACGTGGAAGAAGCAGGCAGAGACCCTGGTACTTAAGGCCCCAGAGGTGGAGATCCCAGGAGTCAAGGCCAAGTAGACAGCCCACAGTGGGGAGAATCCACCGGGGATGAGTGGCGTCCTCACCTCGCCGGTTGTAGCAGTCGGCAGCTGAGCAGGAGTGGGTGTTGGTGCTGCGGTGGTCCATGTCCCGATCCCGGCGTGGAGGGAGGATCCGTGTCGGATACACGGGAAAGCCGCAGCCGTAGCAAGGGGATGAGGACCCCATCTGTGCCCAGCCCCTGGGGGTGGGCAGGGCCATGAGGGTCCAAGGGAGAGGGCAAGGCTGGGCCAGGGCAGGGGTAGGGCAGGGCTGAGTCTAAGGTGGGGAGTCAGGACCTCACCGAAAGTTGTGTCGGCACTTTGGGCAATGGAATTCAGCCACGCCCCACATCTTGTCACATGGCACAGGCTCATAGCGCTTCCGACATTTCCTGCATCGGGACACCTGGAGGTGTGGAGAAGGTAGCAGGCTCACTATCAGGGGGAACTCTGTTAGCTCGCTATTGGCCACAGTGGGAATGTTTATACCACAGAAATTGGCAAACACTAGAAATCTGGGGTCCCCCCAACCCCTCTCCTCCCACCCATAAGAGCTGATTGTTAAGCATTGACCAGAAGCACGAGCACACCATTGGTTAAGGGGGTTTAGATACCAGATTTGGGGCTGTGGTTTCGGGGTCAGATTTGATTGCTATGGTAGCTGTCAAACTGTGGAGTCAGAGGTCAGGTTCCGGGGTAAGGGTTGAACTCCTCAAGTTGAAGGTCAGATGTCCAGCTCAGGGTTGGGGGTTGGGGTCTGAGATCGAGGTTGAGTTCTCAGAGGCTGATGTTCTTAGGTCAGAAGGTCAGACATTGAAGATGGGGGTTGGGAGTGGAGTTCAGGACAGAGTCAAGGTTGGACTGGGTTATCACCTCCTTCCGCTGGGGTACGCGGCGCCACCAGACATGGTCACAGGAGGAGCAGGCAAACTGCCGGTCCACAGCAGGGATGAGGTCTTCCTGGGCACGTTGGAACATGCGTAGGTTGGCTTGTGTCAGAGGCAGGAGGGAGGTCGCTACTGCCTGTGGAATGAGGGGGGATGAGCACGAGAGGGTGGTCAGCCTTCCTCCACCAACATAAGTCTCAGCCTCCTCTCCTAGCAGATGCACCCCCTCCTCTACAATGACCTCACTCTCGCCCATGTTTGTCCTCCCTGTTCCACACCCCCCAGTCCCACCTGGACTCACCTGGATATCCTGGTCCTGCTTCATGTCCTCTGGTGGATCCTGGGTGGAGACACCAGGGGCAGAGGCTGGGGATTCAGCTCAGGCCTCTTTTCACCGTGTTTGTTGGCGGCCGGGCTCCTGGATGGGACCCTCCCAGCCCCATATAAGAGTAGGGTGTTCCTAACTCACAAGGAGCTGATTGGCAGCGCTCTTACTGAGACCAGGTACGTGACCTCTGTTACCCTCATAACAGTCCTGAGAGGTGGGCAAACCTGTTATCTCCATTACTCAGATGGGGAAACTGAGGCCCAGAGCCAGGAGAGGGCTTGCCTGAGATCAGAGCAGGCCTGGACCCCATGCTCCCTTACTGCTGGTTAAGTACCACACATTTATTGGCATTGGGATGAGTTAGTTGCCTCTTTGAGGCCATGCTGCTTTAGGCTAAGTGTTCAGTCTCTGAGTTCAGATAGATGCAGGTTCGATCCCCAACTCTCCATTACTTCTAGCTGTGGCAGTGTCGCCAAGCTACTCCCCCTGGGTCCCTAATGAGGGGCATCTCAGAGCCCAGGCTCTGACTCTGAGTGGCTTGGGTTCAAATCCCAGCTGCCACTTGCAAGCTGCATAATCCTGGCCAGTGACTTCATCACTGTCTCAGTTTCCTCATCCATAAAACCTGGTGATAAATAATAGGACCTGTCTCATGGGGTCGCTTTGGTGATGAAATGAGTCAACAGGTAAAATTCTTGGAATCCTGCAGCAAGGAAAGTGCTCAATCAATGCTAAATGCTACTCTTTATTTTTTATCATACTCTTTATAGGTATAAATGTCAATGTATAAATGTAAAGAGTATAATATATACTTTATTATACTCTTTAACAACTCTATACTGGTCTTCCAGGCAGGCAAAATCCACAGTGCATCCGCCACCAAAGCCATCTAAAGGGCAAAGTGGCCATGATGTGTCTGTGTTTTAAAGCATTCATTCATTCATTCATTCATTCATTCATTCATTCATTCATTCATTCAACAGGAGCCCTTTGCCCCCTCTCTCCTGTTCCCCATCTCCTGTTCATCCCAGCCTGTCTGCATGTTCCTTTGCTCACACTATTCCCTCTTCCAAGAGGACTATTTCAGACCCCTCCATTCCCAGGGATCACTCTTTTTCAGCCTTGATCAGTTGACACCACATCCTCCAGAAAGCCTTCCCTGACCTCTAGAGCTCCTCTGTGATGACATTAATCCTGGCTAGCATCACTAACTAGTTTCATGTCTCTCTCCCCCATTTAATACCATTAGCATGGAATGAACACCTACTGTTTGCAGGCTCCCTGGCAGGCCACACAGCCCTTCTGTGAATAAGTAAATATGGTTGGACCATGAGTTGTGGACTGGCAGTGCATTGAGTGGGGCTCACCAAGGATGGGCAGGGTTCCCTCTGTTCTCCCTCCCCAGTTACCCTGTCCTTTGAGCGGAGGGGGGACAGTTTACCTGGGTATCCAGGTCATTACTCAGTTCCTGTCCATCTTTCTGCTTTACTCCTGGTGGGGAGAGTTAAGTGTAAGTGAAGGGCCCTTGAAGGATCTTGTGGGAGTTTCAGGGTCTCCGGAGCCCCAATACAGACCCTCCCCAAGAGATGATCTCAACTCTTCCTACCCTCCGAACAGACCAAGCTCCCCCGCGCGGAACACCCACCAGTCCCGGGAACCCTGCCCGCTCACCGTACACGATGGAGCGGCCCACTCCGGTGTGATCGCTGTCAAATTTCCTCATCAGAGTCCCCGCCTTCCTGTTGGAGACCTTCCCATAAAACTTCTCCCGGAGGCGCCGGACGCTCTTCTCCAGCTGGGGTGGGGACAGCGGGGCTCGGAAAGGGGAAGAGAGCGATTGCCCCTCCCTATTTCTAGGCATCCTTCTCCGGGCCTGAACTTGACCCTTGGTTTTGGCCTCCGCATCCCCCACCCCCATCCCTCCATGGTATTTCCTGGAAAAGCCAAAGTCCCCACCGGGCATTGGGGGAGGGTGCGGACTGGGGCGAGCGTCCTAGGCTCGGGAGGAGGCCGGCCAGGTAAACCCTGGCCTCTGACCCTTGACCCTGAAGCCCCTGCTTTTCGCCCAGGGGGCCGCATTTTGCTCAAGAGGAGGTGGCGGTCACTCTCCTTTCTGAGGGAGGCGGACAAGGAGGAAGGTCTGGGCTTCGGATGGAGTCCCAAGGAACTGCGAAGCCCCCTCTGCGGCCCGGCCCTTCCCGGCGTCTCTTGATGGCCCCCGGCCCAGCCGTAGCCATCTCCTACCTCCACACCTTCTTGAGACATGGTGGCAGTCACGAAGGTCCCCGCGAGGGTCCGCACTGCGCGCTCAGCGTCCCCCTACCTGGGCGCGCCCCGCGGTCCAGCCGCGCGCAGGGCAGGGGGCGGGGCTCCGGCCGGCTCCTCCCTTCCTTCCCGGCCCCCTCTTTCGCTTTCGATTGCAGGGAAGCGCTAGCTCCACCCTGGCTCCGCCTCTGCTCTTGTGCCCCAAACCGAGGAGGGCTCCCGGGGTCCGCACTCTGCGGCTGAGCGCGCAGACCTCCGCCAGGAGAGGCGGCGCGGCCTCTGCAGTCGGTCACATGTCCCCACGCTGCGCGGGGTCCGCGTCTTCACGTCCCTCGTGGGGGCGGGGCCGCATCGGAAGGCCGCTGCGAATCTCGCGCTCCCCCTTCTACCCCCGCCGCAGCTCGCGCTCCCCTAGTTCATCGCCTTCTCCCCTCACCCAGGAATCAGGCACTAATTAAGACCTGGGCACCTTCCTGACTCTGAGTCTCTTACCCGGCCACATCCCCTCTCTGAACCTCAGTTTACTCCTCTATAAAATGGGGGTGATAAGTGACTACATTCTGGGGTGTGTGTACGCGTGCGCGCCAGGATTCCAGACCCCGGATAGAACGCTTAGTAGCTCTTGGCATGCAAACTAGTCGGGCCAGCTACTCGGTGCCCGTCCAAAGGGACAGGCAGTGGGGGGATGGGGGGGGTGCTTGTTGAAAATACAGGTTCCTGGTCCCAGCAGTCCGGCAGAATACGGCAGTCAGCGGTTCCAGGGAAACCTGGATTGTATTGTAAATCCAAAGGTTGAGAACTCCGAGCTCCACGACGATTCTAACCCACCCAGCACAGGGGGCTGGAGGGGCTCTGGCCCAGTTTGGAGATTTCAGGGATGGCTTCTTGGAGAAAGGGACGGCTCGTATAGAGTCCTTGGAGTTTGAGGTCTTAGCTAGATGAAGCACAGAGTGGGGAGAAGGAAGCAGCTGGTGAAAAGACCCCAGAAGCAAGAGAGAGTCTGACGTTTTAGGCCAGGGTTTCTCAACCTCCTCATTGCTGCCATTTTGGGCTGGGGAGTTCTTTGTGGTGGGCCCCGTGCTGTGTATTGTAGGATGTTGAGCAGCTTCCCTCCCTGGCCTCCACCGGCTAGATGCCAGTGGCACCCCACACACTCCAGTTGTGACAACTGAAAATGTCTCCAGACATTGCCAGATGTCCTCTGGGGGGCAAAATTGCATTAGGATAATGACTCTAAATTGTTTTCCCAATTATGCACCCCTATCAGTAAGAATGTTGAAGCTCTACCCCCAGATGGATATTTACTTACAAATTATGTAGAAATACAGTTACACCAATAGATTCTGTAGATTATTTTATAATAATATATTATTACATATTCTTTAGCAAACAAAAAATGGAGATAAAAAATAGGTGTTCTGATGTTTTCTATTTGAACCCCAAAGCTTTGTAGGTCTAGAGACTGCTCTCTTAGCGAATGTAAACAGTTCATGGTTCTTTGTGGCTGAATGGTGGAATTTCAGACAGGGATAGGGGCACGAAGGCTGCACAGACGACCTGGGATTTTGTCCTGAAGGAAGTGGGAAGGCCTGGGGGGCTTTCCCTTTACAGCTGCCAATTATTACTTACCCAGTGGAGGGGAAGGTCACAGCTATGTCCCATCCCCTGGCCAGGGTGGACACCGAGTGGGCAGGAAACAGGTGGGAGACTGATCCAGCTATGACAAGAATCGAGACTGCTAGATTCTTATAATAATGGCCACCATATTGAATGCTTACACTGTGCCAGGCATTGAACAAAACAAAGATCCCTAGAATGTAGAGCTGGCATTCTAGTGGGGGAGACAGACAAGAAACAAATATATAATAGGACAGGAAATAATAAGTGCTAGAGTGAAATATGAACTGAGATAGGGGGATAGAAAAAGGGGGATCAGGGAAGGCAGTGGGACGTAACATCTGGGGGGAGACCTGAAGGAGGTAGGAGAAGAGTTCCAGGCAGAATTAACAGCAAGTGCAAAGGTCCTGAGGTGGGAGCATGGGAGGACTGTTAGTAGTTGTAGTATTTCTCTATTGCTGTGTAACAAATTAGCCCCAAACTTATTATTTCATATAGTTTTTGTGGGTCAGGAATCCAGGAGTGGCTTCGCTGGGGTTTCCTGGCTCAGGGTCTGTTTCTGAAGTGGCTCACTTACATGGCTGGCAGGTGGGTGTTGGCTATTTGTGAAATGCCTCAGCTCCTCCTTAGTGGAGATGCTTGCGTGTACTCCCAGCTTAGCAGCTGGCCTCCCCAGAGCAAGTGATCCAAGAGAAGGAAAGCCGGGTGGAAGTTGTATCATTTTATGACCCAGCTTTGGAAGTCACATTGCATCACTTCTGCTGCCACCTCCTGCACGTCACTAGATCCAGCCCAGATCAGGGACGGGGAATGAAGACTCCACCCTCTCTCTCCTCCCACTCTCCCATCTCCCGCTGCAGTCTCTCACTGGCTGCACCAGAAGGCAAGGAGGGCAAGGGAGCGGGTCATGCTATCAGCCTCTCAGGGAATAGAGTTGGGGAAAGAAGGGTGAGAATTAATAGGGAAGGACAAACAAATCAAACGGGAGTATTGAATGTTGGCATCGTACATGAACAGAAAAATAAACATTCCCAGCGATCACATGGGGGTGCTCCCTATCCACCAACAGTTCTGTTTGAGATTTGCAGCCATCTTGGCCTGGCCAGGTGTAACTTGTTTGTGCAGTGGTGTGAGCATTACTGCATTTTATCCTTTGTCTTTATAAAAAGGTGTGGAAAGGGAGAAAATGGATGTGCTGATAACAGTGATAAGAAATGTAGCCTCTGACACTTAAGTATAATTGAGTCAAAGATGGAGCCCATTTGATCCATCCATTCATTAATTTGACAAATATGCATCAGGTGCCTTTTTGACAGCAAGCATAGTGCTGGGGACCATTTCTGCCCTTCCAGAGTAATGGTTTTAATGGGAATTTTAAACTATGTATCTCATTTGATCCTCATAGCAACGCTATGAAGCAGGTAGAAGTATTATAAATGGGAAAAAAGTTTTTTTTTTCCTGACTGCAAGAATCTGCTCAAGGGGTGAATAGGAGTTACTTAGGTGAAGAGGTGCAGAGCAGCGGGAGCAGCATGTGCAAAGGCCCTGAGATAGGAAGGGGCTTGGTCCATTGAGGAAGCTAAAGGTCAGCGTGGCTGGGCTTAGTGAGGAGCAGGGAAAGTGGAAGGGGGTGAAGCTTGAGCCAAAAGCAGCACATATATATATATTTTTAATTAAATTTTATCGGGGTAACAATGGTTAGTAAAGTCACATAGGTTTCAGGTGTACAATTCTGTAATATATCATCTCTATATCACATTGTGTGTTCACCACCCAGAAAAAAAAGCAGCAAATTTTGGCTTTCAGCTGGATCCTTTGAAGCTTAAGCTGGTGACCATATGTTTAATTGTGGAGGAAGTGGACACAATTGGAGCATGTGTGTGCTTTGTGCAATCTAGTCAATTTTTCCCTCAGTTTAACCAAATGAAGAACTTTGGGAATGCCCAGAGTTGGAGGTGTGGGGAAATGGGAAATCTCCAAACTGTAGAATAGGGTGTCCCTTGGTAGAACCTTTGGAGAGGGTAACTTGGCAAAACCTACTAAAGCATTAACCATGCTGAATTAACCATTTCTTTCATTTTGTGTATTCTGACGCTTTGACATCTGGGGCCTCATGACCCTGGGGGCACTACTCCTCCCTGGGCATACACAAACCATTTGTGGGCATTTCTGCACGTGTATTTCCACACCACCTTTACTTCCCTCATTGCTTTTCTCTAACAATTGCATTTTTATTTTTTTTTAGATTTTTTTTTATTGGGGAAGGGGAACAGGACTTTATTGGGGAACAGTGTGCACTTCCAGGACTTTTCTCCAAGTCAAGTTGTTGTCCTTTCAATCTTAGTTGTGGAGGGTTCTGTTCAGCTTCAAGTTGTTGTTCTTTCAGTCTTAGTTGTGGAGGGCGCAGCTCAGCTCCAGGTCCAGTTGCCATTGCTAGTTGCAGGGGGCACAGCCCACCATCCCTTGCGGGAGTTGAAACGGCAACCTTGTGGTTGAGAGCCCGTGCTCCAACCAACTGAGCCACCCGGGAGGCAGCTCAGCTCAAGGTGCCATGTTCAATCTTAGTTGCAGGGGGCAGAGCCCACCATCCCTTGCGGGACTCGAGGGATTGAACTGGCAACCTTGTGGTTGAGAGCCCACTGGCCCATGTGGGAATCGAACCGGCAGCCTTCGGAGTTAGGAACACAGAGCTCTAACTGCCTGAGCCACCGGGCCGGCCCACAGTTGCATTTTTTTGGCATTGCTTTTGTAATCAGAACCAAAATATACACAGTAAGATAAATTCAATTACTTTTAAAAATAACATGTATGAAACTCTGCAAATATATCTTTGACAATGACACCTAACTGGAGAGACATAATTTGGGATTTCATAATTCGTATAGTCTTCAGTGAATAGAATGTCCTTTACAACACAGAAATCTGTTGTTAGAGTCTTGCGAAATCAGTCTCAAACACATTTCCAGTAATGCATTATGTGCAAAAGTTGGGGTCCTGCTCAAATGAATTCGGTGAGTGGAGAAATCACAGTGGCTAAAATACTCTGAGTGTGTCCAAGGCTCGCTGGGTGCCAGGCTTTCTGTGGTGTGTCCTCTGGGCTTGAGGCTACAAATCATCCCTCAGCCTTTTGGCTTAGATAACACTGTCCCGTTCTCAGATGAAGAATCTGAGTTTCAGAGAGATTAAGCAGATCATGCAGGACACCTGGCTAACAAGTGACATAGCCTGAGCTTGAACCTAGGCCAGCTCTCCACAATGCTCCTTCAAGCCAGAACTGAGGGCAAGAAGTATAGAGGTCAAGGGGTGCATTTTGTAGCCAGACAGTCTGGGTTTGAGTCAGTTGCTAGCTCTTTGAGCAATTTCTTGACCTTTCTGGGCCTCAGTTTCACCATCTCTGAAATGGGAATAGAATTGTTGTGGGAGTTCCATGAGTTAATGTAGATAAACCATTTAGACCCGCACTGTCTGACAGGGTAGCCACTGGCCATATATGGCATTTGAGCCCTTGAAACATCGCAGGTCCTAATCCAGATGTGCTGCCAGTGTCAGATGCACACTGGATTTGGAAGACTTATGTAAAACAACACATCAATGACTTTTTATATTGATTACATGTTGAAGTGATAATAGTTTGGCTATATTGGGCTAAGTAAAATTATTGTAATTAATCTCACTGGTTTTGTTTTGTTTTTACCTTTTCAAGATTTAAAATTACATAGGTGGCTTGCATTATATTTTTATGGGATTTTGCTGACTTAGAGGATACCAAGGAAATAGTCCAAAAAACACGTAGCTATTTTTATTACCACACCACCTGGGTTTCTGTTGCTTTTCCAAAGGCGTGGCCTGTGAGATCAGTCCTCTGCTCCAGCCCTGGGCTTGGTGGCCGTGTCTCTGCTCCTGGCAGCAGAAACAGTCACAGTTAATCATTGATTCTACATTCCAGAAAGCTCACAGGGAAAGTATTGGGAAAGTGCATGAAGTGCCCGCACCAAACTTTTAGCTCTGGGAGCTGGGATGGCCAGGTGATTTCATCTCTTTATATTTCAATTTTGAAATATCAAATTTGGGGCCGGCCTGGTGGCTCAGGTGGTTAGAGCTCCGTGCTCCTAACTCCGAAGGCTGCCGGTTCGATTCCCACATGGGCCAGTGGGCTCTCAACCACAAGGTTGCCAGTTCAATTCCTTGAGTCCCCCAAGGGATGGTGGGCTGCGCCCCCTGCAACTAGCAAGAAAAAAGTCCTGGAAGTACACACTGTTCCCCAGTAAAGTCCTGTTCCCCTTCCCCAATAAAATCTTTAAAAAAAAAAAAAAAAAAAGAAATATCAAATTTGTGGATAGCTTCCCCCCCCCCCCCCCAACAAAACAATGCTCTGCCCTTTTTCTTTTCTGGTTGCAAAAGTAAAGCATGCTTGTTTGCCTTTTTTCCCCCTAAAGCTAAACATTAAGAAATGTTTGATTTAGAAGGAGGAAGTCTGTACACACAGGAAAAGAAAATGTTAAGTTATGGTTTTGCCTGTGGCTATCGGGGTGTCTGCAAATGTGGAGGAAAAGGAACATACAAGCCAATCACGGATAGCTCTCGTTCCTGGGGAGGGGTAAAGAGTGGGGTTCGCAGGGAAGAGCGCCACATTTTCTTTCCTATATGTCTGCCGTTTGGGGAATCCTTTTGCTAGAATGTCTTCATGTATCCTTAAATAATGAATAATAATAATAATAATAATGACAATAATAATAGAAGGGGGTAACTCCTAATTGCCCTTGCCACTGGGATAACTCCCATTAAATATGATGTATGTTCTTCCAGGTTTTTCCTTTGAGCTACTTATTTTTCTACCTGATGATATAGTCAAAGAAACACAATAGCTTTAAAACATGTTCCGATTTCTGAACAAACAGGTTTGGGATCAAAAGAGGAACTTTGTTGCTGGGTGCTCCCGGAAGATACACACCATTTCAGTGTCTCTATCTTCTTATTTATAAAATGTGAAGAGTAGCAGCCCCCATCTCATAGAGTTGCTGGGAGAAGAAAAGACATTAATGTGCCTGCACATAATAGGTAATCAAAAAATGTTTGTTTTGGGGGCAGCCAGTTAGCTCAGTTGGTTAGAGCATTATGCTCATAACAATAGGGTTGCTGGTTCGATCCCCACATGGGCCACTGTGAGCTGCACCCTCCACAACTAGATTGAAACAACAACTTAACTGGAGCTGATAGGTCCTGGAAAATCACAGTTAAAATAAATAAAAGATTTTTTTTTTAAGTTTGTTTTGACTCTTGGTACAATATGGGGGTTCAGACCAGAGTCCAAAATGCTTCTCTGCCACTTAAGACCCTGAATCCATGGCTGAACCCACTGAAGTGCTTTGTTTGCTCATTCATAAAAATGGGATCATAGCACTTGTGCCTGTTATAGGATTAAACTAGAGAATGAGACACACAGGAGGTACTCACTCTCCCTTCAAGGGGTCCCAGGGGCGTCAATAAAAAATCACAAGGCTCCACATGGATGTCCTGATTGGAGGAGGAGGGAGCATCTAGGCAGTATTCTAGGAGGAGATGTTATGTGAGATGCAAGAATCTATAGGTATGGAGTTTGAGTAGAAGAAGGAAAAAGAGCTGAACAAGGAGTTCTCAAACTTTCCAGAGCAGGGAAAGATCCAAAATGGTGGAGTAGATAGATGCTGTGCTTGCCTCCTTCAGTGGTCACATTAAAATTATAACTTAATTGTAGAACAATCAACCTATAGAACCATCTGAAGTATAGCTGAACAGAAGTTTCACAACTAAGGCTATTAAGAAGAAGAAGCCACATTGAGACTGGTAAAAGGGGCAGAAACGCAGAATGGGCAGGCCCCATACCTGTGTGTGGTGGTTGAGAATAAGGAAGGTTGAGAATCAGGAGGGATATCTTGACTTCAGAGGTTCCCCCCAGAAAAGCGAGAGGCTCCAGCCCCTGCTGGGATTCCCAGCCTGGAGTACTGGTGCCAGGAAGAGGAGCCCCCACATCTGGCTATGAAAAACAGTGGGGATTCCAAATATCCAGGTGAGATGGAAGGCTGTGGGAAACCCAAAATTCCTCTTAAAAGGCCTACACACAGACTTACTCACTTGCAGCAACTCACCCTGGGCTCCGGTGGAAAGACAGTGACTTGGGAAATGTCAGAGACACACAGGGAGAGACTGAGTTGTGTGGCTTCAGGGTGAGGACTAGAGGGAGAGTTGCCATTTTTCCTGTGTAGAATTTTCCTTCCGTAGGCAGATGCCATCTTTGGTCATTTCCTGTGCTGGACCTGGAGTCACATGGAAGAGGCCACATTGAAAATTGGGTCTGGGGTATCTCTGCAAAAAGCCCAGGATACCCAAGGCCTGCTGCAAAAAGCCCAGGACACCCCAAGGCCAGATGCCATCTTTCCTGCATTGAGCACTCCCCCACATGGCCAATTCTGAATCCACATTGACCTAGTGAACTCTGTTCACTCCACCTGTTGACTCCCTGAGACCCCATCCCACCAAACTCTCGAAATGCCAGAGTGAGCAGAGAGTCCCGCTCACATTGCACATTTTCTTGGACCACGCTTGGGGGTCCATGGGCCCCAGGGGAGCGGTGGCCCTTTTCAGTGTGCTCTGAGACCTGCTGAGTAACTCCAGGCTCAGCACTGGCACCAAATCAGAATCTACATTAACCTGATGAAGACCACTCATCTCTCCCTGGTGACTCCCTGAGACCCCACCTCACCCAACTTGTGTACTAGAAGAGGCTCTATCAGTGGCTGACCTTACAGGAGCTGGCAGGTAGCAGCAGGCCTTGGGGTGTCCTGGGCTTTTTGTAGAGGTACCCCAGACCCAGTTTTCTGTGTGGCCTCTTCCACATGACCCCAGGTCCAGCACAGGAAATGACCAACAGTGGATCATTTGTAGCTCCTATCAGTTAGTCCCTGGCCTGTCACAGGTAGTGGCTGACCTGGGCCTGTGTTGGCGCTCCTCCCAAGAGGCCCCAGAACCAACATACATGGAAGTTGGCTTCAGATTACAGAAGAGCACCACTCAGTTAACCCCACAAGCAGCACACCCAAAGGGCTGTCTCAACAGGCACCAGAACCCACTGGGGTCAATCCTTTGGGTAAGCCCCCTGCACAGCAGCCTGTAAGTTGTGAATGTGACCAAACCCCACATCCAGTCAACCTGAGGGTCAATCCCACTCACTGATGTACCACAGCAATTAAAGCTCAACTGTTAACAAGAGGGCACACACAACCCACACAAAGGACACTTCTGAAGCACCCAGCTCAGGTGACCAGGGAGACTGTGTCACTGGGCCCCACAGGACACCTACGACATAAGGCCACCTGGCCAAGACTGGGAGACATAGCAGATTTACCTAATACGTAGAAACAAACACAGAGAGGCAGCCAAAACAAGGAAACAAAGAAATATGTCCCAAATGAAAGAACAGGATAAAACTCCAGAAAAAGAATTAAAGGAAATAGAGGCAAGCAACCTATCAGATAGAGTTCAAAACAATGGTTATAAAGATGCTGAAGGAACTTAGTGAGAGCTTCAACAAAAAAGATAGTAAGCATAAAAAGGACATAGAACCATAAAAAGAACCAGTCCAGTCAGAAATGAAGAATACAATAACTGAAATGAAGAATGCACTATCAGGAATCACCAGCAGACCAGATGAAGAGGATCAAATCAGAGATTTGGAAGACAAGGTAGCAGAAAACACCAAATTAGAATAGCAAAAAGAACAAATAATAATAATAATAATAATAATAATAATAATAATAAAATGAGGATAGTTTAAGAGACCTCTGGGACAACACAAAGTATTACAGCACACACATTATAGGGGCACCAGAAGGAGAAGAGAGAAAGCAAGGGATTGAGAAACTATTTGAAGAAATAATTACTAATAACTTTCCTTAACGTGGTGAAGGAAATAGACATACAAGCCCAGGAAACACAGAATCCCAAACAGGCCCACACCAAGAACCATCATAATTAAAACGGCAAAAGTTAAAAACAAAGAGAAAATCCTAAAAGCAGCAAGAGAAGGGCAACTAGTTATTTACAAGGGAGCTCCTATAAGTTTGTCAGCTGATTTGTCAACAGTATCTTTGCAGGCCAGAGGGATGGTCACAAAATATTCTAAGTGATGAAAAGCAAGGACCTACCACCAAGACTACTCTATCCAGCAAGGCTATCATTTAAAATTGAAGGAGAGGGGCAGCCAGATGTCTCAGTTGGTTAGAGTGCGAGCTCTTAACAACAGGGTGCTGGTTTGATTCCCACATGGGCCAGTGAGCTGCGCCCTCCACAACTAGATTGAAGACAATGAGCTGCCACTGAGCTTCTGGAGGGGCAGCCGGATGGCTCAGTAGGTTAGAGCGCAAGCTCTCAACAACAAGGTTGCCAGTTCAATTTCCACATGGGATGGTGGGCTCTGCCCCCTGCAACTAAAGATTGAAAATGGCAACTGGACTTGGAGCTGAGCTGCGCCCTCCACAACTAGATTGAAGGACAACGACTTGACTTGGATCTGATGGGTCCTGGAAAAACACACTGCTCCCCAATAAAAAAAACTTAAACAACAAAAAAGTAGTGTTTAAAAAAACAAAAAATTGAAGGAGAAATAAGGAGCTTCCGAGACAAGAAAAAGCTAAAGGAATTCATCAGGTAATAATAATAATGTATCAGTATCGGTTTACTAATTATAACAAAAGTATTATAGTAATGTAATATGTAATGTGTTAATAATAGGGAGAAATAGGCAGGAGTACATGAGAACTCTCTGTACTATCTTCTCAAATTTTCTGTAAATCTAAAACTGATATAAAGTCTATTTAAAAAGTGTACGCACCCTTTGCCTGTGTATGGTGGTGAGTGCATAGACTCTGGAGTCAGATTGCTTAGGTTCAGACTCCAAGTTCTGTCACTTCCTATCTGTGGTTGGCAGCCTCCAAGATCACCCCAGTGATCCTTGCCTCCTGGTAGTCATGCCCGCGTCGTCCTTGCCCATATGGAATATAGTGCTGGCTTGTGTGACCAATAGTGTTGTGGAGATGATTTGTGTGATTTCTGAAACTAGGTTGTAAAAAACACCCTGGTTTCCTCCTAGTGCTTTCTCTTGGATCACTCACTCTCGAAAGCGAGCTGCCATATTGTGAGGACACTCAAGCAGCACTGTGAAGAGTCCACATGGCAAGGAACTGAGTCCTCCCCCTAACAACCACCAACAACTTGCCAGCATGTGACTGAGCTACCTTGGAGGTGGCCCGTTTAGTCCCAGTCAAATCTTCAGACGACAGCAGCCCCAGCTGACCTCTTGATTGTCACCTCATGAGAGACCCCTGAGCCCAAACTAGGCAGCTAAGCTGTTCCTTGTGGATTCCTAACCCACAGAAACTGTGAGCAATAATAAATATTTATTGCCTTAAGCCTCTAAGTTGTAGGGTAATTTGCTCTATAGCAATAGATAGTTAATGCACTAACTCAGAGATAGGCATTTTTCCCCCATAAAGGACCAAGTAATAAATACAGAGGGTGACAAAAAAAGGTATACACATTTTAAGAAAGGAAAACAGTATTAAAATTATAATACTCAATATACACCGATAACCAAAGATGAATACAAGTCATGTTTGACTTCTGCAATTACAAGAGATGCTCAAAGTGGTTGCCATCAGCGTCCAGACACTTCTGATTATGGCGAACTACTGCTTGAATCATGTTGACCAAAGTGTCCACTTGTGTACATTTTTTGGCATCCCCAGTATTTTAGGCTTTTCAGGTCACATACAGTCTTTATTGCACATTATTTAACCCTTTAAAAATATAAAAAACATTCTTAGCTTGAGGGCTGTACAAAAACAGGTCATGAGCCTCTTTCCCTTACTCCCTCTCTCCCTCTCCATCCCTCCCTCTCTCCTTCCTTCCTTCCTACTTCTTCCCTCTATCCCTCTTTCTTTTTCTTTATCTCCCTCCTTTGATCTCTTCTCCTTTCCTTCTCTCTTTCTCTTTCACTCTTTTATTTATTCAGTCATTCATTCAGCAAAATGAGCACCTACTATGTGCCAGGCCCTGAGTGGGCTGCTGCAGTTACATCTGTGATGAAGGCAGACAGCTTCCCTGCTCTCCCAGAACTGCCAGCCCAGTAGGGGAGACAGACAGCAAAAGTGTAGGTAAGGAATCTAGCATATCATTATGCTCTGCGACGTTTACTCTGAAGGAAACAAGCAGGTTGCAGGGAGAGGTAACTTCAGGGATAGGGTCCAATTTCATCTAGCCAGGGTGGCTGGAGAAGGCCTTTTGAGCAGAAATTTGAAGGATGAGGAGAAAGAAGTCATGGGGAAAGTGTTCTGGGCAGAGAACAGCTTCTGCAAAGGCCCAAGCAAGAGAAAGCTTGGAATTTCTGGGGACCATGGAGGAGGCCAGTGTGGCTGGAGTGGAGAGTGGGGGGAAACGCGGCCAGGGAGGTGACGGGGCTACAGTGCAGGGCCTTGAGGGCTGCAAGGTCAGAGCAATGGGAGCCTGGGAGGGTTTTGAGTAGGCGTTGCTCTGCCCGGATTTTCTTCGCAGACTATTGTGTTCTTTCTAGCAACTGTATTCCCTCCCCATGGCCTTTTTTCTGGCTTACTGATAACAAGGCTAGTGAATGTTTAGTGAACACTATGTCCTGGGTGCTCACATCCGCTCTCTGAGAGAAGTAATGTCAGAAACGAGGAAACCAAAGCACAGAGAGATGAGTAACCAGGCTAACGTCACACAGGCAGGACGAGGTGGAGGCAGAATTTGAACTCAGGCAACTGCTGCCATGGATCCTGCAGCACCACAGCTCCAGCCTCCTCCTCAGGTTTCTGCCTCAGTTTCCACCCATCTGCCAGCTGGGCCTTCTACCTCAGGGCTGGTCAATTTCTCTTCTGCTCAAACACCTTCCATGATTCCCCACTGCCCTTGATAATGACCAAGCCCTTTAGCCTGGTATTCAAAGCCCTTTATGAAGTCAGCCCCCAGGCAGCCTCCTCAGCCCCGCCTTTCTCTTCCTCCCTCTTACCTTCAGTCCCTCCTTCACACCCCGAGTTCAGGCCATCCTGAATACCTTGCAGCCCCTCCAGTATTCCTGGGAGTGTGCCCCGAGACCCACATGGGCTGTTACCTTGGCTTGGCAGGTCCCCTACTCCCACCCCAGCCACGTTGTTGGAACTCATTCATCCTCCCCTGCCCCGTCTTCGCTCCCCAGTGGCCTGAGGTTCCCCATTAAAGCATCCACCAGGACCAGTGCAGTGTGGGTGCCAATGCATTCATCAGTTCATCCATTCATTCACAATCATGTCTTCAGCACTTACTATATAGCAGCCCCTGATGTAGGAACTGGGAAAACCGCAGTGAGCAAGATACACATAGTGTTCGTCTGCAGGAGCTAACATTGTGGGGCAGGGGAAACTCTCATTTAACAATCAAACCAATAGATATCATACACAATATATTTATAAGTGTTATTGAGGGAATAACGCAAAGTAAGGGGAGAGTGATGGGAGCGGGTCTATTTTAGATATGTTATTAAAGCAAGTATCTTCGAGGAAGTGACACTTAAACACCTTCTCTGAATAACAGAAGGGTTCAAGCCATGCAGATATCTGGAGGAAGAGTGTACCTGGTAGAGAGCACCGTGAGTGCAAAGGCCCTGAGGTGGGAGTCCACTTGGATGTTGAAAGGACACAATAGAGGCCAGTGTGATGGGAATGGAGTAGGAGAGAGAGGGAGGAGACAGGTGCTGGCAATGCCAGGGCAGGTTGTGCAGGCCCCACTCAATACTGAACAGGAACAAATGCCCGGAGCTTGGGTATGACATTCCATGTTCTTTATTTGGGGTTAAGCCCAGTGGCCCGGCCTGCTTGGAGATAACCCTGAGAGCAGCAGAGGTCTCAGAGTCTCAGGACTCGCAGCCATGGGTGCTCATGTATTCCGAAAATCCTTCCAGCTGGCCCAGCAATTCTTTCTTTCCCACATCCCCATTCTCTGGCCAATGCATGAGGAACGTCTCCTTGCCCAGGACGTAGGTGTAACTGTGGAACAGAGAGGACAGGAGGGTGAGGAGAGCCTGGTGCCCCTAGAGGTGTGGAGACCTCCCTGCCTTGCCCCTCTGCCCTGCTTGGCAGCCTTCCAGAGTCTCAGCCTATGTCCTCTCCATAGGGCCATCTTGGGGTCCCCCAGCCACTAGCCCATTCATCAGGGGATTAGAAAAGTCCCCTTTCCTCTGACTCTACTGCCCACTGCTGGAAAACCAAATCTACATCGACAGCGTCTCTGCGTGAATGGTGTTCCTTGGACTTGTGCAGTGTACAAGCCTGCACCTCCTTTCAGGGCAGCCTTGAAACCCAACACTCCTGCTGACAGGTGCAGTAGAGATTGTGACACCAAGGGCTGGGCTGGGGGAGGCAAGGGGGCCCAGGCCTGCATCCCCGGGGCAGCAGGAGGCCCCCACACACTCAGATTTGACTCTCCACAGGTCTGATGTCTGGCCCATGATGAGGTATGTCTCCTGTTCTTGCAGCTCCAGGGAGTTGTGGCAGGTGGCATGGGAGATGAATTTCTTCATGGTGAGCGGCGTGGCGGAGTCCGTGCCTGGAGGAGAGAAGACCCAGTGTGAGAGCGGGCACACGCCTGGCCCTCCCCCACATTGCCCCCCCCACCCCCCCGGGTAGGGCCCCACCGCCTTCTCTGCCACCTGGGACATACCACTTTTGATGATGGCTTGGAGCTGCATGTTGTAGTAGACATAAGGGTTGGAGGCAGAGGCCTCCACAGCCTCCAGCTTGGCCTTGTACACTGGGGAGAGGTGGGCAGGAGGCCATCGTGTTGGCATCTGACCAGCGCGTGGGCCTTTTCCTGCCTACTGCCTCACCTGACACTCACCAAAGTCCACACCTGCCTCACAGGCCGCCGCCTGGAGCTCCTCCTGCTTCAGCTGGTTGCTGGCTTTCCTCGGCGCAGGGCACAGTTCTGGAGGGTGAGAGGGGCAGGTGCTCTGGCTGCACTGGGGAGGCGCTTCTGCCCCTCTGACCTCCATTCAGCCCCAGGTCTCTGGGTCTGGCCTTTCTCCAACTTCGACTGTGCCTCAGTGTATGTGTGTCAATCTCTACCTCTGGATCTCCTTTTCTCTGTCTCTCTTTGTCTCTGTCTTCTAACTCGCTGTCTCTCTCTGCCTAAACTCAGCCCAGACAGCACTCAGGAAGTGACAGAGGGTTCCTGGACTCCCAACCTGGCAGCCCAGGCTCTCGTGTCCCCATGCCCTCACCCTCGGCGCATCTGCAGACGTCTTTGTGGCAGATTTTCCGCAGGTCGTATCGCTCTGTTGGCAGGTTGTAGAAGGAGCTGCACCTCCGGGCTGCGAGACGGGGCACACGCCTGGGTTTGGCTAGAGCCAGCGTTCCTGGGGGGTGGGAGTGCGCCTGGCTCCGCTCCCAGAACTGTCTGCCCCGCACCCCCCGCAGGCCACGCCCCGCAGGCCACGCCCCGCAGGCCCCTTCCCACCTGGCCCTTCCCAGCCATCCCTCATAGGTCCTCCCCTTTGAAGACCCCGCCCCCTTCCCCCCAGCCCATTCCCAGCAGGCCACACCCTTTTCCCGCTCCGCCCCACCCCCTTCCAGGCTTCCCCACCACTTTGACCACCCCCTGTCACCACTCTCATTTGGGTTCCTTCCAGCACCTTTTTTGCCCGCCCCCCCCCCCCCCCATGCCCAGGCCCCTCTCAACCGCGCTCTATTTCCCCTTCCTGCACCTGCCCCTCATCCCTCCCACCTGGCCCAGTCCTTAGCACGCCTCTTGCCCTCGAGACCTCTTCCCCTTACACCCCCAGGCCTCCCCTGCTCACAAGGCTCGTAGTAGTCATAGACCGTGACCTGGGCGGCCTGCAAGAACTCCGCCTGCAGCATCCTGTGGACCCGGAAGCCCAGAACCGTGTCTTCCTTGTGGGAGAGCTAGGGGAGGGAATTCTGTCTGAGGTGACCAGGGCCACTGACCATGGGGCGATTACCCCAGAGCCTTGCTCATAACGACTGACCATGTGGCCTTGACTACTGAGGTTCTGACCTCAGATGGCATGGCTCTCTGGCAACACCACCCAAGAGAACCTCGCAGACCTTGGGTTCTCTGCCCACCAAGCTGCCCACAGGCCTCTGGTGGACATCCGACCTTCCTCACCTTCTCCAGGTAGAGGACAACGGTGCTGTCACTGGAGCTCGTCTTGGTCTCGTACTGGAAAGCGTACATCTCCACGTCGCTTGTGAGCTGGGGTACAGGGTGAGGATGGCAGGTCAGCTGGGGCCCCCCAGGCTCACAGCCTTAGGAGCTTCAGTCAGTGTGAAGTAACTCTCAGAACTCTCAGCCTTTGTCCAATCAGCTTCAGTGCTGGGGAAACTGAGGCACAATCAGGGCAAGGATTTGGCTAAGGTCAGGCAGGAAGACAACAGAAGTGATCATGGGGCACTAATAAAGGGTAGATGCTGCACTCTGCCCACACTGGGAGTCTGGGATGTTGCCAGGGCACTTTGCCCTGCTCAGCAGGGGCAGGTGCAACCTACATTACCTGTTTGAGGTCATCTTGGTTGGGGTAGAAGCCAGTGAGCAGAGAAACCTCCATGATGGTCATTGTGGCCTCTCGATCACCCTGGAATCTGGGGATTTCACAGCTCCAGTCTCTTCCTCTTGCCTCTCCCCCCACGCTCCCACTACCATCATTTTTTGCCTGGAAGAGTGCAGTAGCCTCCTCCTGGGTCTCCCCATCACTCCTCTGCCCCCAATAGCATACAGCTTTAACAAACAGGAATCTGATATGTCACCTCCTTGCTTAACGACTTTTATTAAATGCCTCTCACCCTTCCACTTCACCTCCTCCCACCCCAGCCTCCATTTGATTGCTCTCAAGTGTCAGTCTCTCTCTTGCCACTGGACCTTTGCACATGCTGTTCTCTCAGCCTGGAATCCTCATTCCTCCCTCTTTGCCCGGAAACCTCCTTTCATCTTTGCAATCTCAGCTGATGCATCACTCCCTCTGGTAAGCCTTTTCTGGTCAGATCATTCTCTAATTTGCCCTCCTGTAGCTCCTTTCCCACATTTAATCACAGTTGTCACTTTACATTGATTCTGGGTGATTATTTGGTTATCGTCTGTCTTCCCTGATAAGGTGTGAGCTCCACCAGGCAGGGAAGGGTGCCCCAGCTCCTAGAACAGAGCCTGACACCAAGTCAGCAGATCTGGAGATATCTGGGAGCAGATCTGGGAGATGGCATTTGCGAAACAGAGCAGGACTGGGTTGGGGGCTGGGATGTCTGCAGACAATGAGGATGGGAGAGAGCTGCGGGGCTTGGAGCCAGCTCTGGGCATCTGGGGTGTGTTACCGTGGTAGAGCCCGCCATCCCGGGACATAGCAGAATGGAGGCAGGATGGTCGACAAGGGAGCAGAATAGGAGACAGACAGCGGAAGGCAGGATGGGAAGTAGAATGAGGGGGCAGGCATGGAAAGGCAGGCTTAGCTGGTTTCCACCCTCCACTCAGCACACAGGGAGAGCTGCTAAGGAGTCTGGATACCAGGAAGTGAGTCCTTCCTCCCGCCTAGCCCAAGATCCTGGTGCCCTGACCTTGTTTCCATCCGGAGTTGGAAGGTCTCTTCCCCCTTTTTATTTTCTGCAGAGAGAAGGCAGTAGTTTAGAGGCCGGGTAACATAGCCTCTGGAGCTAGCTTCCTGCGTTCAGATACTGACTCTGTGCTGTGACTGAGCAAGTTGCTTAACCTCTGTGCTTCGGTTTTGTAATCTGTACATAGGGATCACAATATTCCCAACCCAGCAGGGTTGTTATAAGGATTAAGTGAGTTAATACAAATAAAGCCCTTAACACGGCACCTAACCAGTGCTTTATAACTGTCAGTTATTATTATTGCATATTAAGAAATAGGGCCCAGACGAAAGCCTTGGTCACTTTTAGTCCCTAAAAGTCCTGGGACTGGTGAGGCTTGCTTCCCTACCCCCACAGTGAGCTCCCAATGGCAGTGTCCTCTCTCCTCCTTCTTGGTCCCCCAGACTGTGAACTCTAAGAATCCCACTATTTCTGACCATGTCCATAGCCCCCACCGTAGTCCAGCCCTCATCATCTCTTGTTGGACCAGTGCAGCCTCCTCTTCCTGGGTCTCCCAGCTCCCGCCCTTGCCCTCTGCAGTATATTTGCCCCCCAGCCACCAGAGGGAGCCTGTGCGACGCTGTGCTAGGTCCCATCTCTCCTCTACTCAGAACTCTCTGTGGCCCCACTTCACTCAGAGCAAAACTGAGCCGTCACTGTAGCCCACAAGTCTCTGCACCATCTGTCTCCGTCACCTCTCCAACTCTTTCTTCTAAAACTCTACCCCTTGCCTGGAATGTTTTCCCCTCAAATCCTTCACGGCTCACTCTCTCACTTCTTCCATGACTCAGCTCAAACGCCGTCTCCTCGGAGCACTTCCCCTGGATCTCCTCCAAGTCGGTATCATTTTTTTTCCTACTTTATTTTGTACGGTACTTATCATCACCTGCTATTGTGCTACGTATTTATTTTTTATAATGTAGAGTCATTTATGTTGTGAATAAATAATAGTAGAGGTATAATACCAGGGTGCCAAAAAATGTATACAAGGGGATACTTTGGTCAACGCTGCTCAAGCAGTAGTTCAGCTTAATCAAAAGTGTCTGGACGCTGATGGTAACCACTGTGAGCACCTCTTGTCATTGCAGAAGTCAAACGTGACTTGTATTCATCTTTTGTTTTCAGTGTATATTGAGTATTACAATTTTAATAGCTTTTTCCTTTCTTAAAACGTGTATACATTTTTTGGCAGCCTCTGTACATGGTTACGACTGTATTATTGCTTGTCTCTCTCCCTAATACAATGTAGGCTCCAGGAGAGAGCAGAGAGGATATTTTTCTTGTTTATGTCTCTAAATAAGAGGGTCAGAAAATGGGGCAGGGCACATAGTAAATCTCAATAAATATTTGTTGAATGGCTAACTAAAGCAACAAATGTGCTTATTGAATCATAACTAAAATAAAATAATGAAAAAGGCTTGGGCATTGCTGGGTCCAGGCACACCTTCCAGGGCACTGTGGAGAGTAGCATTCAGGTGATAGAGGCTGCAAGTGTCCTCCCAGGACTCTAGGGACCTGTGGTACATGGTCAGGATCTGCCAGGGGAGATAAGGTATCAGAGCCCATCCGCACTCACTCCCTTTCCTCCTTGATCCAGTCCTTCCCTACCCAGGTTTCTGCCCCTGTGGGAAATTCATAGCAAAGTCTGCCCCCTCCCCCAATCCCAGAATGCCCTAGTCAGAAAACCCTATAGAGTCTACACAAGCTCTGTGTAATAGAACCTTCCACAATAATGGCAATGTTCTCTATGTGCCCTGTCCGTATTGTAGCCACTAGCCACATGTGGCTATCAGGCACTTGAAATGTGGGTAGTGTGACTGAGGAACTGAATTTTAAATTTTACTTAATTTTAATGAATTTAAATTTAACTGAGTCTCAAGAAGTGTGACATGCCCAAGGTCACACAACAACACCAGCAATTCAACCATGACTCCATTGCCAGAAACATGAGAACAGGCTGCCTTAAATTTGGTGAACAACAGGGCTGTCCTCCTGAGCCACAGGGCATGGGGCCTGGAGATGTACTGGATTTGCTGGCTCAGATATTGGGGGTAGGGTGAAATTAGCCTCTGGATGTTGGGAGGCACCCTGGAGGGAGAATCTTCCCTTGGGGGCCAAGGAAGGAGACACCCTCTCAGGAACTCAGCATGGGACGGACAGAGAGGCCCAACAACCTCTGGCCTCTACTTTCTCTGACTCTTAACTCAGCAGGTGAAAACATTTCTGATCCTCTATTTCCCCACTTGTTGCATGAACTCCATATTTTTACCAACTTCCCAGGGTGAGGGTTGAAGTGTCTTTAGTTTGGCTTGTAGCAAACAGTAGTGCTCTAAATGGTAGCTTTTTTTTTTTTTTTTACTGATTTCTATCTTGTCTTGGAGTCTAGACTTGCCTCTATTCCCACCAACTAGGGGGACCCTGGGCTCCAGCTAAGGAACACAAGGATGGGACCCCCGACTTACCGAGATGGTGCCTCTCCCACTGCCGCTGGCTGTGATCTCTAGGTCGTCTTGAGCAGAAAACTGAAGGGAAGGGGAAGGAGGATTTGAGGTGGAGAAAGCAGCAAAGCATGGCTCAAATGCAGTGGGGGTAGGGAGGAAAGATGGTTTTACTTTTCCTTCTTAATAGAGCATTTGTGGTGCCTACTCTACTACAAATCAACTACAACTGCTGACTCAGGCTGTGTCCTAATATATATCTCTGATCTGTCCACTTGGCAGTGTCTATAAAGTTCCCCATGCGTGGAGCCCCCACAAGACCCTTATCCCAGGCGTCTCTATATCTACTCTTGTTCCCCTCACATATTCTTCCCTCATGAGCCAGAGTAAAATATTACAAATTCACATCCAATCACACCACCCCTGCTTAAACTTCATTGCTGTTCTTGGAACACTTGTGCCTGAAAGCATTTGCACCAGCTGTTTCCTCTGCCTAGATATCCACAAGGCTTACGCCTTTCTTTCCTTAACATCTTTGCTCAAATGTCATCTTGGTAAGAGCTTCCCTGCCCATCCTACTATCTAAAGTTGCAACTCCTTGATGCCCCCACCCCGCTTCCTGTTGATTTGCCCCCATAGCACTCGCCACCATTTGACACACTACATGTTTTACTCATTCACACGTCTTTATTGTCTGTCTTCCCACCAAACTACAAAATTCTACAGGGACAGGGATTTTTTTTTTGTCTTCTTCATGGCCATATTCCTGGCACCTAGAACAGTGTCCAGCACACAGTAAGTGTTCCATAAAGATTCATCAGATGATTACAGGTAAATATCACCTCCTCCATAGAGTAAGGTCATGGAGATTACTTTGCTCCCCACACCCAGGTTATTTTTCTCTTTACACACATTTCTTTCCCCTGTGTTCAGAAAGATTAAAATAGAATGTATTTATTGTCATGCTTTCTTTCTAGACTGTAAGTTCTGTGAGAGCAGGGACCACAGATCTTTCATAATGCATCCCCAATGCCCATGAGAATGCTTAGCACACAGTAGGCGCTCAGGAAATGTTTGTGCAATAAATGAATCAACACAGTGACGGTATAACCAATGGTGTGAGATAATCTTGAGGAAGGAGATTGGCAGGCACATGATTCTTGGCTACCCTTCCACACCTTACCTTTGCTGACCGCTGCTGGTAAGCGTTGTTCTGATTGATGAGCCACTCTATGTTCAAGGCTCTCTTGGGGGCACTGATCTGGACGCGGAGATCCTGGACACCCTCAAAGGAGACAGCTTCGCGGAAGCGGATGAGGGCCTCAATGGCCACTACCGTGGTCTGGGTGTTGGGATGGAGATCTTTGATCAGCACCACAGACAGCGCCCCGGGAGACCAAGGTAGCGACTCAGCACCACGGACAGCTCCTTCCGGTGGGCCGTCCGCGGCAGCACTTCGGCGTCCCTCCCCCGCCGCAGCCCCCACCTTCCGAGGCCCGGGTCACCTGGGTGGACTTGAAGCCTCCTCCCAGCTCCCGCTTCTCCAGCAGCCACTTGGCGATGGCTTGTGTCTCATTATGCCGACCCAGCTTCAGCTTCTGCATTAGCGCGTAGGCGGTGGCCTCAATGGTGTACAGGGACTTCCTGTCCCTGCGCGTTCGCCAGTGGTCTTTGTCTAGAAGATGCATACCCACCTTGTCGCCCAGATCTGGGCCCGCCTAAACTAAACTTGCCCTCTCCTATGTTATCTGGATCAATTTTTCTCATCTGCTATTTTATCGAGCACTTGCATTATGTGAACCTCTTTGAGGAGGCATATGGACACTGTTTTTTCGGAATCACTCTCAGAGACAGACTATTTAAAGATGGGGAAACTGAGTTTCAAAGAAGCTCCTTGGGGTCCCTTCAATTCTACAGAAAGCAAGTTCGTCTAACTCTACTCCTTGACTTGGGGAATGGAGAGGATGAAATAGGGCACTCGGGGGTGAGATAGGGCAGGCCACGGGAGGCAGACCCTTCCCAGTTACCCACGTTAAATGACCTTCTTTCCATCCTTGACCACTCCAAGAACCTTCCCACTTCCGGGTGTTTGCACGTGCTGTTCCCTTAGCTTGGAATATCCTTGGCCTTTCACAGAGGTAGGCCTTCTCATCTTTCATTCCAGCTGGGGGTCCCCTTTTCACAGAGGCTGTCCCAGACCTCCAAGCCATACTCTTCTCCCCTGCTCATCTCTCCCACCCACTTTGTATGTTTCATATCCGCATTTATCTCACTTAGTAATTCTCTATTAATTTGTTTGTCTTCTGTCTGCCTCCCCCAGGGACGGTGAGAACTTCTAGGGCAGGGACCATATCAGATTTCTCGGGGTCTGAGCTCAAGGGTTGGCACACCATAAGTGCTTAAACATGCTGGGTGATGAGTCATATATTACTGGATTTGGGATCATGCAATCTCCCTCCCCCACCCCCGTGACTGTGGTTAACACAGAGTTGCTTAAGAAATGGCCCCATACGCACTAGGGCTGGCAAAGCTGTCAAGGCGGTCATTGGCTCGGGGGCTCCCGGTGAGGGCCAGAGCATAGGAGACTATGGCTATGGCAAAGGTTGTCTGAATGTCGGGGAGGCGTCTCTCCAGGAAGTCACGGCCTCTCTCCATGCTGGCGATCAAATCCTAGAGAGTCAGAGAAAGGAGGCTAGAGAGAGGTGATCAGAGGAAAGGGGTCTGGGAGTTAGAAGACAGGGATGTACTGAGAGGGCCATGAGGGTGGGGCAGATCCCTGAGTGCAGGGGATATGGCACCCTGCAGATCCTGCCCTCCTCTTTGGGTCCTACCGGTATCTCCTGGCTGCATAGCTCCTTCCCCTCATCCAGGGCGATCAGAACAAGAGCTGTGAGAGATACGTCTGCCTCGGAGCCTCTGTAGCCACCCTGTGGATGCAGAACCACACCCATGATCCCCTTAGCATTTTGGAGACTCCTGCCCTAACCTCTCCTGTTTGACCTTGGAAAGCTCCCAGGTGCTCAGCTCTAAGCTGGATGATGCTAAAAGCAGGATGGAGAGAGAGAGAAAGAGAGAGCGAGCGAGTGAGCAAGAGAGAGAGAGAGAGAGAGAGAGAGAGAGAGAGAGAGAGGAGACGCCATTTTGATATCTGTCTGTGTGGGGTCTGCCTTACTAACAAGAGCTAACAGCCATGGAGGGTACTGTGCTAAGATCTCTACGCCATCTCAGAGCATTCTTGCAGTATCTCCATGTAACTGGAGCTAGGGAAACTGAGGGTCAGAGAGGCAAAGTCTTTCCATTGTTAATAAATGACTGACTTAGGGTTCAAACTCCTCTTTAGTCTCCTAGCTTCTACCCTCAACTCCTGTACTGAGTTGAATGGTGTCCTCCCAAAATTCGTGTCCACCCAGAACCTTAGAATGTGATTTTATTTGGAAATAGTCTTTGCAGACGTAATTAGTTAAGAAGAGGTCATACTGAATTAAGGTGGTCCCTATATCTAATGACTAGTGTTCTTATAAGAAGGCGATACAGAGACACACAGAAGGAAAAAGCGCATGTGAAGAGGGAGACAGATTGGAGGGATGCAGCTACACGCCAAGTAATGCCAAGTGTTTCCAGGATCCACAAGGTAGAAGAGGCAAGGGAGGATTCTTCTCTAGAGCCGGCCAAAGGCATATGGCCCTGCTGACACCTTGGGTTTGGACTTCCAACCTTTAGAACTATGAGAGAATAAATAAATTTCTATTGTTTTTAAGACACCCAGTTTGTGGTACTTTGTTACAGCAGCCCTAGGAAACTAATACACCCCCCACAGTCTTTTCTTCTGACAGTGGCCACTGAAGCCTATGGACTCTTGAATCAGGTTATGTGCCTCAGCTTCTCAGAACCCTCCATGGCTCCCACCTCACTCAGAGGAAAAGCTCAAGTCCTGCCTGCAGCCCACAAGGCCCTGCATGCTCTGTTCCAACACCTCCCTGTCCTCACCTCCTCCCCCTGCTCACTCTGTTCCAGTCACACTGGTCTCTTCACTGTTCCTCAAGTGTATTGGGCACAGTCCAGTCTCAGGGCCTTTGCACATGCTGTTCCCTATGCTTGGAAGACTCTTTTCCTAGTTAGTCACATGACTTGCTCCCTCATCTCCTATCTTTGTACAAAAATCATCTCTTCATGAAGCCTTTCAAAATTATACCCTCATCACATTGATCCCCCTTTTCCTGCATCTTGCTCCATGTCACTTCTAACATGCCACGTCTATGTCTACATTTTGCTTATTGCTTGTCTACTCCTAAGATGCCCACCCTACAAGGACAGGGATTTTCATCTGTTTTGTTGGCCCAGGATCCTCAGCACTTAGAGTGCCTGGCACAAATGTTTGTTGGTAGAAAGAAACTCAGATCTGTGAGCTTGTGAAACCTGTGTTTGTAACCCCTCTCTGTACCACCTTCCTGTACAGTGTCAGGCTCTCACTCACATGGTCCTCTTGATTCCTTAAGTCCCTTTCTCTGAGGGTGCAATCTGTGTTTGCTTGTTTCCTTCATTCATCTAGAGTTTTATTCAGCAAACACTTGCCAACTACAATGATCTAGACTCGCTTCCCTTCCTGGAAGGATTCACAGCGTAGAAAAAGCAAACCCTGAAAAGACTATTTCAAATCCTCACTGAGGCTCCCCAAGGCTCTGTAGTCTTCAGGACCTGACATCTTTCCTCCCTCTCATGCCTTAGGATGGACCACTCTCTCCTCCATCTTTGGGCTCTGGTGACACTGGTGTCTTTTCTTTCTCCTCAAACATGATAGAACCTCAGGCCTTTTGCATATGCTGTTCCTTTTGCCTGGAGATCTCTTCCCATTCTTACCCCCCCAACTCCTATTCCTCTTCAAGTTGCTGCTTCATTGTCACTTCGTTTTGCAGGCTTCCCCTGACACCTCCAGGGCCAGGCATGACCCCTATTACTCTTTCCTGGTATTTATCTCCCACGGAACATGGCCAATTTTGATTTAAACAATCACTATCTCTAATTATTTAGTGAACTTCTGCCTCCGCCCATCCCTAGCTTGTGACCTCTACAAAGTAGGGGCTGTAAATTTCTTGTTTACTGCTATGTCTCCCCTCTGCCTAGCACAGGCCTGATATACATGTTTGTTGAATGAATAAATGAATACTGTGATAGATGAAATGATACAGACAGACACAGGGCTGGTATTCAGGGGAGACTTCCTGGAGGAGGTGGTGTCTGAGCTAAATCTAAAGAGAAAATATAATTTGGCTGGGTGAAGAAAAAAGGGATGGGGTGTAGGTATTCCATGCAGAGAGAGCAGCATGAGCAAAGACACGGAGGTGAGTTGGAGGGACCTGTGAGCAGGGAGTAGTGAGGGGAGAGGCTTGGGAGGAGATACAGAAGAGAGGGATACAGTAGAGAGACGTTGTTGTCGGCAACTGTGAGCCATGGAAGGTGTTTGAGCAGGAGCGACCTCCCAGGCCATTTGAAACCTGTTTTTGGAGGCTGGCATGTTGGCTGGCAGGTGGGGTGGACTCAGGCCCAGTGAGAGAAGGGGCAGGATGCCTGACTGCTCGAAGTGAGGGTGAGGGAGAGATGGGGTTCCAGATGAACCCAGCCCCCCCCCACACACACACACTGTAACAGAATACAGCATGATCCAGAGCAGGGAGAGGTGATGCTAGGTACCAGGTCCTGGCTCTTTCCGTTTCTCATTCTCCCCGAGAACAGGGCAGGGGCCTGAAATCCCCTGATACTGTACCGAGCCCTGGGTTTTGTTTGAACAGCCCAACCAGGGGGGCTGTGGCACCTGCATGGACGCCATGATCACAGGCCCCTTCTCCAAGAAGTGTCCGTCCTCTGCCTGCCTCTCGGTGATGATCCACCGGGCAATGGCACAGAGAGAGGGCAGGTCAATCACACTGACGGTCATGATGGAGTAGGCCAGACTGAAAACTCGGAACACGTAGCTCGTGAGCCTGTTGGGAGGGCAACACGGTGGGTGACTACTGGGAATGGCAGCCAAGGCAGTTCTAAGCTCGGGGCGTCCACACTGCGCAGACATCGATCATGCGCCACGGGGCTCCAGACTGACACCTAGTTAGCATGGGTGCCACTGCCTGCAGCCTACCTGCCCTAACACCCTATAGCATGGATGCTATGGGGTCATCAAGCCCCAGGCTGGCCCCTGGGCTTCCTCTAGGCCAGTGTCCTTGTTCTTACCAGGTGCTTCCCGGGTTCCCCTTGTGGATGTGGTAGGTGCCATCTGTGCTCCGGTGGGTCAGCATCCGGGTGTATCCTGGGGAAACAGGTGGAGGAGGTCTTACAGGGAGAATTGATGTTGGGGTGTAGCTGGGAAGACGAGTCAGTTATCAGGTATAACCTCGGGGGGCAGGGTGTGAGTGAGATTTGGGGGTGCATCCCATGTACTTGCAACCTGGAGGAGGGGACTTGTCCAGGTGTATAGAGAGGGAGCTGCAGGGCCTAGGTGTAAACGAAGGTTACAGCCAGGTATGACCTGTGCAACTGTGACCAGTGCACAGTTGCATGTGGGAGGAACATGGGAACCCACCCCATCTGGGGCAGGCCGAGACTGGGGATCGCCACTCAGAGAGCTCAGGGAAAGTGAAACCCAGGAAAGTGAGTACCCTGAGGGGCCACTACCGAGGCATTCTCTTGGGGGTCTGTTTTGGCTGCAAACTGGGGTGTCAGCATGGCTGTGTAGCCTCAAGGAGGTTACTCCTGGGTGCTGTCTGGGAGGACACCTCTCAGGGACGTTCTGAGCATTGCTGGTTGAGTGTTATCTGAAGGTTACCTGGAGGTTTAATACTCGGGTGTAACATCAGCGGTGACAGTGTCTGGGTGTTACCTGGGGATTACTGTTGAGAGCACCTGGATGGACAGTTGGTGTCTGGGACTAACCGGGAAGAGGGGTCAGTGGCCTAATTAACTTGAGGGTCTCTGTGTGGGTGTAACCAGAGGCATTTGTCTCTGGTTGTTACATGGAGGTTTGGCTGTAACCTGGGGAGGTGTCAGCGTTCAGGTGTAACCGAGAGGGAGGCCACCACCTGGGATTATTCTACCTCCTCAGGTTGTTCTGAGGGCTCTGGAGTTTTCTGCTTGGAGGTTCCCTGGGGGTGACCCAGGACGTGGCACTGACTGGGTATAACTGGGACAGTGTCTGAATATAACATAACCTGGGGGATTGCTTCTTTGGGGTAAACCAGGGTGTCTCTTGTCAGACTGTATCCTGGGAGGGGGATCCAGGTGAAGGAGTAAAGTGGGGGTCACTGTTTGGGGTCACCTGGGCGACTTGCTATCATGTTGTCAACTGGAAGAGGAGTCAGAGTTCAAGAGTCATCAAAGTGTCACCTTAAGATGACTATTTGGGGGTCACTGTTTGGGAATCACATGGGGGTTGGTATCAGGTTGTCACCTGGGACATGAGTCAGAGTTCGGGTGTTATTGTCTGGGAGGGTCCCATGGGGGCCTCCTCTAACGCTGCGGGTGCCCCAGACACCCTCGTCGAGTCCCGGGGGAATGGCACTCACCGCTGACAATGTTCTTCATCACCTGGTCCCTGTGCTCCACCCCCACCTTGCCCCACTGGCCCGTGGTGTCCAAATAGCGGGTCAGGATGATCACGGGGGTCAGACTGCTCAGCGTCTGCTCAGGGCAGCCGGTCGGGAGCCTCAGCAGCTCGTGCGTTTCTCTGGGTGTCAGGCTGCCCAGGATTGTCTCCCCGAGGATGTCACCTGTCAGGTGGGCAGGGTCACCTCGGGAATGGCCTAAGCCACCATAGCCGCCGATCACCCCACATGGGTACTGCCAGGTCCTGCTGCCACTGTGCCCAGGCAGGTCCCGGAGGAGCCAGCTCCCCCTGCCCCCCTGCATCCCCCCAGGAGCCCGTTCTGCCCTAAGCACCTTGGACGCTGATAAACACTTCTGCCTCTGTATCGGGCACCTTGTTCCAAACAGTCTGTCTTGGCAGCACCTCCATCTGGGTCTGACCTGCGCAGGCACAACCTTCTGTGATAAGCAGGTCGGGGGCTGGGGAGGTCAGAGGGCACAGAGCCTGCAAGGAGCTCGGACTGCCCACCTGGCCAGACCCCCTCATTTTAGCCCCTTCCTCTGCCCTGGCATGTCCCCAGGATCCCACATGCTCCCTTTAGACCTCACAAACCTTGGGGGTTCAGGACGATGCTATGGGACATTTTTTCTATTTGCCCTCCTGCCTGTGAAATACAATGAGGAAGCAAGTTAAAAATAACAAAACAACAATGGCAATAATGACAATTGCAATGACACTACGAGGAAGCATTGCTTAGCCAGTAAGATCACAGACTCTCGAGCCCTAATACTCGTACACCTGGGTTCAGATCTTAGCTCTTCTGCTTCCTATCTGTGTGACCTTGGACAAATTACTTTATCTCTTTGTGCCTCACTTTTCTCATTTGTCAAAAGAGTAATAGTTCCTACCTCAGGTTGTTCTGAGGGCTCAATGAGTTAATATTTTTAAAGCACTACTATATTATAAGAGCTAAGCATGTGTTTGTTAAGAAAATAAAGTCTTATTGATGGGTCACACCCAGTTGTGCGCAATTTTCACAGCTGTCTGATTATTTGTGGGTATGCTGATTATCCCCACTCTGCAAATGAGGAAATGGAGGCTCAGAGAAGTTAAGTGAGTTGCCCAAGGTCACACAGCAGAGACAAGATTTGAACCCAGGCCTGACTCCAAAGTTGCAAAGTGGGAGCTCTGTGGTTGAACTTTCAGATCCATTCTCTCACCTCACTTCCATCTGGGAGGCCTGTTTGTTGATCCCGGGCCCACCTGCCCCTCCTGTGGTCCCACAGCCTGGGGCCCAGGGGATGCCCCACTGTCTGCATTGACAGCCAGGCATAGGGGATGTCCATTACCTGGACCAGGAGTGTCTTCTTCACGTGATCCTGCACCCCGTAGCCCACGACCTTGACCTCCACATCCACTTTGCCTACCACAAGTGGGAGAAGCACAAAGGGCACCATCTTGGTTGAGGTGGCAGGCACGACCACCATCTGGCGGGATGGGGCTCCTGGCTTTGATGCGCTGCACAGCGGCTCCTTGTAGGGGAACTCCACGCGGACCTGGGGCAGAGTGGGCAGGTGGGGGGTCCTGAAGCATTGGGTGGCCTAGGACCCTGGAGTCACAGTCCCCTCTGTCCTGGCCCTGAGAACCTGAGCAGGTGATAGCATAGCATACTGATTGACAGCAAGACACTGCCTGGGTTCAAACCCCCTCTGCTACTTACGTGCTGTGTGATCTCAGGAAAGCCCTTTAACCTCTCTGTGCCTCACTTTCCTCATCTCTAAAGAACAATAATAGCACCCACTGCTGAGGTTATTGTGAGGTTTCAATAAGAAAATACCTTAGAAGTTTTTCAAAAGGGCCACCACTTTTCCGGCCTTTTTGAATAATGACACACCCCATCCCCTTTATAAAGCACACTGACAGATGTTTTGGCAGGAAAGGGAGGGCTGGAGGCTTCACCTTGGCCTGGCGGTTCCCGAAATTGTACAGCACCGCTTGGATCTGGACTTGCTCATTCCTGATCACAGAGAAGGGCAGCTTAAGATCCACAAAGAACGATTTCCTAACGGTCAGCTCAAAGGAGTCTGAGACACAGAGACCTAGAACCAGGAGACCATGTTGGAGTTCAGCAGAATCCCACTGTCCCAGGGCTGGATGTTTTCCTGTCCTCTCAGCATTGGGCTTGTGGGGTCACCTTGTCCAGCCTTGAGACTGACGGCCACAAACTGCCACGTGGTCATGGAATCTGGCAGGTTCACACGAATGTTGTAGTGTGAGACGCTCCTGGAAGTGGCGGGGCAGGGCAGGGTGTCAGTGAGATGGTGCTGCCTGGACAGAGCCTCTGTCCAGGGCTATGATCACTATGGAGGGGTCAGTGGGTCACCTCATAAGAGGCATCGTCATGAGAGGGTCATCATTTTGGGGGCACTGGGATCTGTATTGCCATCCAGGGAGGTTCCTATCACGGGACTATGCTCAATTGTGGGAGTAGAGCTCAATGTCACCACTGGGGGCATTGTCTGTGATGGATATCCACTGATGCGTGGAAGGGCCAGGGACAAGAGGCTGGCATGCGCGGTGGTGGTCCTACCCCGATTCACTTTTTGGCAGAGTAAATTTCCTCCAGAGCCAACTTTCAGGGAACAAGGTCCGGACAGGCAGGTCCTCCAGAAAGATGTCTTCAAAGTCCTCGTCTTCATCCGCTGCAGGGAGGGGGTGTGGAGCGGGGTCTCCTTTGCATATCTCCCTTGGCTGGCTCAGCAGCCTCCTCAGAGGGGTCCTCCCACCTCGTTCCCCTATGGACCATATCACCCCTTGACCTGTCCCATGGCTCCCTTCCCAACCTCTCAACCCCCCCAATCTTGTGCTTCCTGCCATGGTCCCCTCACTTGTCCCCAGAAGCAGCTGTTCTTCCCGGGCCTCCCGAGTCAGGGCCTCAGATAGATGGCAGCAGCTCAGGAAAGCAGTGACACAAGTTGGCCCATAGCGGACATGCTGGGTCCTCTCCTCACAGGACAGCCCCACTGGGCTCTCCCGGAGTCCAGCCTCACAGCACTTTCGCTCCAGCTCTGTCTCGAACTTGTTCGCTGTGGGCCAAAGTTAGAGGGATGAAGAGGGACGGGGTAAGACCTGAGGAAGTGTGGAGCCGACCACCTCAATACCATGTCTACTTGGCCTCTATTTAGCCATAACTCTGGCAGATGCTGGTCCTAACACTTTGCCTGTATCTTCCTTCTGAAACCTCACATTGGACTCATATGGTGAATTCTGATGAAGAAGTTGAACAACAGAGAAGTCTATTCACTGGCCCAGGGTCACACAGCTTGCAAGTGGCAGAGGTGGGACTAGAACCCATGCTAATGTTGCTTCTCCTTCCCTCCCCCACCCCTCCTCATTCTCCTTCTTTTTAACAGGGATTGGTAATGCCACGTTTATTTATAAAAGATGCCATTTTGACTCCCAATTTTCATTATGTATTTTTAAGAAATGAAAACATAGGACTTGTTGCAAAGCGTGATGTCAAGCTGAATGCTTCCAAGTTAGCAACCTGAAAGAATGCACTTAAAGATAAAATGATCACAATTTAAAAACCTCATTGTCCACCATATAACACAATTGGAACATCTATAGTTAAATAATGTGATTGATCATTACCATAAACAAAACAATGGTTCATATTATAAACCTCCCCACGAAGGTTAGCATGATTTTTGATACTGTAATTAGTTAGAGTTTTTTATTTTTACCTCGATTTTTATTAGATTTCACTTATTTTCCCTTTATTTAGATCCACCAAGTCATTAATGTTGCTCAAAGAGACTGGAAAATCTAATATTCATAGAAAGCATGCTTCTAACACCACACTCGTTCTCCTAGAGCCCCAGGATCAGAGCCAGATATTACCCACTGGCACTCAGCACCCATTTCTCCTTTTGTTTACATTCCCTCCAGTATCACAGAAGCCTGACATCTAAAAACTACATTTCCCAGACTCTTCCTACTACAGTTCTGGATGCAATTCGATTCTGCCCCCAAGATGCTCTTGTGTGAGATTTGGAAGGTGGAAGAGAAGCAGAGACCGTTGTCCCTGCAGCAGTGGTAGCCGATGTGTGAGCCTGTCTATGTGCAGGTTTTTAAAAAAATTAGTTTCAGGTATACAAAACAGTATGAGGAATATAGTGAATAATATTGTAATAACTATGTACAGTGTCAGTTGGATAATAGACTCTATGTGTGTTTTTTTAATAGGAAATATTCCATGTTCCCCTATCTACCCACTAGCCTCATGAGATTTCATGCATTGCAAGAACTACAGTGGGGAGTTCCACCAAGCAGCCTTCCAATTTCCACTCCTATAGCCCGCCAAATGATTTTGAAAGCACCAAACTCCTATAATTAAATCCCTCCCACCCTGCTTGAAAACGTAGTGATTTCAGTTTTCTGTCCCAAGTCCTGATGAATACAGTAGGTTACATCCAGCTTTGGCTCTGACCTGCATTCCTCTTGGTCTCCAGTCTCTTCAGGGAGCGGCGACGGCGGCTGGGAGGGGGGCTCTGAGGGCAGTGCCAGTCTGGGGGTCAGAGGGAAGAATGAGGACAATTGTCAAGATCACTATAAATATCTTTGATGGTATTTATTGCGTGCTTACTGTATGCCCAGTGCTTTATATGCATCACCTCGTTTTTTTTTTTTTTTAAGGAGGGCGCAGCTCACAGTGGCCCATGTAGGGATCGAACTGGCAACCTTGGTATTATTAGCACCATGCTCTAACCAACTGAGCTAACTGACCACCCCATGAATCACCTAATTTTTATCCCACAGGTCCCTCATATTTAAAATTCACCACTTAAAAGCTATGAGGTCTTTAGCAAGTCACTAATCTCTCTGGGCATTTACTTTCCCCAGCTGTGTAAAATGAGTATAATCATAGTTCTATCAATGAGATCGTGCATATAGAAGTACTTAGCACAGGGTCTAGCTTGCAGTAAATAGAAACTGTTATTAATATCACTATTTATAGCTGAAAGTTGTCCCCAGTATTCAGTCTCCTCCTGTCATCTGTGGCAACTAAACCTCCACCTTTGTATATCACTCAGAATGAAGACTACATTTCCCAGCTTCCCTTGCACCTAGGATGGGTCATGCGACTGTGTAATAGCCAAGGGCATGTGAAAAAAGGGTCCTCTCCTTCCCTTCTAGACTTCATCCTGATGCTTGGAATGAGATCCTGATGAGGTACCATCTTGGAATACAGCAGAGCAACACACTAGAAAGAGACTGAGTCCCAGAATGATCTTTGGACTGTTACTGGGAGAGAAATGAACTTTTATCTTATTTAAACTACAGTTAATTTGTATCTCCGATACACATAACCAAACCTGTTTCTTAACTAACATACAGTTAGTTACTTGTATTATTATCCCCATTTTATGGACAGAAAAATTGAGACTCAGGGAGGAAATGTGACTGGCTCATGGTAAGTGTCAGGGTCCTGGATTTTAGTCCGTCTGTTTGATGCCAAATCCCATGGTTTTTAACCATTAGATGCCAATGGTTCTTAACCATTATACAGCATTGCCTCGATCCTTGACTGCCACCTGCCCCCCTCCCAGCCCCTGCCTGCACCTGAGCTTGCCAGGGTGTCCATCCCTGTGCTCATCTTCAGATCCAGTCCAGCATCCTTGAACACAGCAAGATTGTCTTTTCCACTGCCCGCTGTGCAGCCAGTGTCATGCTCCTCCACCACATCCCAGACCTGGGGGTCAAGAGAGGAACCTACATATTGAGCCAATATGGCCCCATCCAGGAAAAGTGCAATATTGCACTGTAATTGCTGGCTCCCATTTATTGAGCCCTTACCACATGCCAATCTCTATGCTGTGCACTAGCTCCTTGAATCTTTGCAACCATCAATGTTGCCTATTTTACAGCTGAAGAAGGTGAAGCTCCAGCTAGAATGTCTAGGCAACCTTTTGACCCCAAACCCACATGCTCTTACCTTCTTCTGTGTAAGCTTATGTTTGCTGTTCAAGACATAGACAGCCTTGTCCACAGCCACCAGCCCCACTGTGGCCTCTGCATCACCTGTCACCTTCACTTCCACCTGGCTGTTGGGCTCCAAAGAATCAAAGGGTTCATTCGTTAAGCCAACCTTCAGCTGAGCTAGGAAAAAGAGAGATGTCAGAAAAGGGGGCTAATAGGCTACCAAGGGGCTTCCCAAAGTCCACTTTCAGGTTCATGTTACTTATTGCTCTAATGAAGCATTAGAGAACTCCACCAGGCCAATCCCAACTCCATACATTTACTTGCATTGTCTCTAACCCCAAGTTGAGCTTTTAAGGCCACATCTCTTCCTCTTACACTCACGGGTCCCTAGACTGGGAGCCCTGGAAGTTGGACAGACCTTCTCCCAAATTTTATGATGGTGATGTACAACTTGAAGGAGTTTGGCTCACCGTTCCCATGCATTTGTCATTCACATCGATCCATATGGAATCGGCCACCAGTTCAGGGTCCTGGCCTGTTCCCCTGGGCAGTAAATAAAAGGCCAGGACGCGGAAAGAGGGCATCATCTCTGACGTCACATCAATAGTGGTTGACGTGTAGACACTTCCTTGACTTTTTAACTGATGTTTGGCGCACACGATCTGACCCTTACTCAGGACCTTGGAGACAAGGAAAGCCAAGGATGAGAAAGTTAGGATCAGCCCAAAAAGGGAGTTCAGAGTCCCTTTGCTTCAGCCCATTGGCCTGAGCTCACCCCAGATGGTTCCCACTTTCACACCATTGTTCATAGTTTCTCCAACCCAGCTAGCCAAGATTGTTCCAGAGAAAGGATTCCTTGACTCAAATCCTGGTCCTAGTGTCTCACCAGGATGGTGAAGTGAGTGATACGCTCCTTGGTTTCAGGGTTCTGATGCCTTGTGTTGAGGCTCAGATGGATGTTGTTGCCAACTTCTGCGCCTAACGTCTTCACCTCAATGTGCAGGAAGTTCCCTGACCCATTCTGAGTTGAGTAAGGCCAAGCCGTCATCTTGGCTGATGCCTGCTCCTCTGGTTGGAGAGCCTCATCAGTTTCCACCTGGGGAGAGTGAGGGGCAAGTAACTCCCAATCCTTCCAGCTCATACAACCCCATCGTCCCTGCCCTGTCAGGTTGGTACCAGGATAGGGAGCTGCTCCATATTTGCGTCTGTGTTGATGGTCAGAGCGGCCACCCCACTGGACAAGGTGCGCACTTTGTGGTTTTGGCAGTGGACGAGGACATTGTAGGCTGGGGACCCATCAGGATTTGAGACAAAGACCTGGGATAAAATGTGGGGTGAGATGAAGGACAGACTTGGGAGTGGACTGGCATGAAAGTTGGGAACTGGGAATGCAACCTTGATAGGACTGCCTTGTACAGCTGTGCAAGTTGTGTACTGGACAACACCAGGGATATCATTCATATTAGAGTCTTTATGAATGGCACCGCCTAGAGTTTTGCAATGCACAACCATATGTGGTAGCCCTGGGTGGGTGTTGGTGTGCCCAAGGGATGGGGGTGGGGTGAAATTGGGGGTGGAGAAGGTAGTTGAAGGCATGGAGGGCTTGGGTAAAACTCAGAGTAGGATTGGTACTAAAGAGTGGCTCTAGCTTTCCTAATGCCCATCAAACATCTCAAAGTCAACCCAAATGAATGTATGACAAAACAGCATGCTTGCTATGCAAATGTAGCCTCAAGATAAAAAACCCTAAGTACCACATTCTAGCCTGACTGTGACTCCTAAGCCCCCATAGAGATATTCTGGAGCCATCAATGTGCTTTGGGGAGACATGGCTTAAGACTTGAGGGAACCTTGGGATTGGTTTGAGGGGCATGATAGATGAGTTATCAGGGGCAGATGAGTCCCATATGGGTTTTTATTTCCTGGGAGGTCTTTTTGGGGGTGGGGCCCTGAGTCCCTAGGCAGAATGAACCCAGATCCTGACCCTAAAATGGAAGGGCATCCCTGGCTTGAAATACTGGGGTGTCCTTATGAACTTGATGTTGTATGGGCTCCGGACGATCTTCACCCCCGAGGTCTCGGCCTGGACCATCTCACCCCCTGTAGAGACAGTGGGACGATGAGGTTTTCAGAGGAGGTTCAATTTCTTGGGAAAGTGGTGGGGCTGCTGGTGTGGGAGGCCCATCTTGGTGAAGATAGGGAAAGACAATAACACAATTTCAACTCCTGCCAGCCCTACAAGTGTTTTCCCATTTCTCTGATGAGAAAACTGAGGCAGGAGGTGGCCCAAGGTTACATAGACAGAATGTATGGGCTGGGAAAGAACACAGTGTCCTGACCTCAACCAGGGGTTTGGGTGAAGGTGGCACCTGAGGAGAACACGGTGACATTGACAAAGATTGAGGCCCCAATGAAGTCTTCTTCTGGGCCTTGGAATGCAGCCATCAGTGTGTCCTTCTGAAGGGAGACGTGACCCTGGCCTTTAGATATCTGCTCTTGGGGCAAGAGAAAGGAAAGGATGTGGTTTTCTGGGGAAGTGGAAAAGGGTTGGGGGAGGGGAGGCTGGGGAGTAGTCCAGACTTGGTCACCTCCACCCTCTGCAGGGAGCTTTGAATGGGTATCCGACGGGAATCCAGCTTCACTCCAAAGATGGCCAGAGCATGTCCATCCACTGGCTTGTTGAATATATACCTGGAGGATAAAGGGTCACTCTGCTGTCTGTGAAGCACCCACACAACCTAATGAGGCGGTAGAGGTGGCCTGTATGATCTCACGGGGCTGCAACAATGACTAGAAAACTTTGGGAAGGGCAGAGGTGGCCCCTGGAAACATAGATGATTTCATTGCTGATGAACAAAATTCTGGGAGGTGATAAATATGTCGCGTAAAGCCTTGTTGGGTTGTAGGTGGGCTGTGCAACCTCATGAGATGGTAGAGGTAGCTTGTACAACCATATGGAGCCACATAAAAGTCTGAACAACCTATGGGGTGGCAGAGGTGGCCTGTGCAGCCTCATCAGGTGGCCTGTACAGCATCATATAGCTGCAGGAATGATCTGTATAATGTTAAGAAGTGGCAGATATGGTTCTCACAACCTTAAGTAGACAACGTGGCCTGTACAATCTCATAGAGCTGTGGAGATGGTCTATAAATCCCACAAGGCAGCAAATGTGGCATTTGCAATTCCATAGAACTGTAAAGATGGTCTGAATAACCTCACAAGATGCCAAAGGTGCCTGTGCAACCTTGTGGACCTTCAGAAATGGTCCAAACCATGAGATGTGGTACAATTCCATTCGGTAAACAAGGTGGCCTGTACAACCCCAGAAACCTGAAGGGGTGGTCTGCACAACCTCACCGGTGGCAGACGTGGTCTATACAACCTCATGGGACGATGTAGGTGGCCAAGAATATCTGATGCGTGGCAGAGAGTGCCTCTACTACACCCTAGGTGCTACAGAAGTGGCCCCCTTCTCTCTACCCTTCAGTTTCTTGGTGTCTTTGGTCCTCTGGCCAGGCTGGGAGGGGGAAGGGGACTCACAAAGCCTGGATTTCCACACCCAGAGCTTCATCGCTGAGGTAGAAGAAAGGCTTGTTTGGGATCAGCCGGACCTCAAAAGATGGCAGCACTGGATGGAGTAAAGGCAGTAGACCTCAGCATTTCACCATTCCCCCTCTTCCCCTCACTGTCCCACTTCGTCCCTGGTGATGCTGGCAACCCCCAAGGGCTGGAACACACAGTCCTGTTCACCAGTACCCAGCTCGGGCCCCAGCGCACAGGTGTGCCATGAGATGTCCTTTCCGTTTGCAGCCCAGTTTCTGGCGTGTCCCTCCTCGCCCTCCCTGCCACACCCTGCTCACCATACTCCTTCACGTCAAAGGCTGCCTTGAACTTCTGCTTGGCTGCAGTACGGTAACTGGCTTCGATGCTCCAGGTCCCAAGACTGAGGCACAGAAAGTTAGGAGAGATGGAGACTGAGGAGACCCTCCCGCCCTCCGTCCCTAGGGCTTCCAGCAGGGCACCTGATGAGCTCTGGGAGGTGAAAGGAGTTGGCGAAGAAACCTCCCTGGGCCACCAGATCCTGGCTGATCACAGTGATCCCTTCCGGGTTCTGTGGGGACAGGGGGTGGGTGATTCATACCCATAGGCCTTCAGCACATGCTATCACCCCAGTGTCCGGGATCCACCCTCCCATCAGGAGAGGCCACCTTGATGTCCAAAGTGAATGTCCTGGTCACAGGATCCATCTTGTGGTTCACAGTGAACACCCGGTATTGAACTGGAGGAGGAGGGAAGACTCTGAGCATTGGATAGAGATTGGAAGGGGGTGTAGTCATGAGGGTGTTGGGCAGTGGGGAGACCCCAGGAGAAACATGTCGGGCATTTGGGAGAGCCTGGGGTGAGCGTCAGTGCCTGCCCCACACCAAGGGCCCAGAGGTTGTACCCAAGTGATCAGGGGTATAGATGGTCTTGTCTGTCTGGATGAAGATGAAGCCCGCATGGGGAGCCACCAGCACCATCTTCTCCATGAACGAGGATGCCGAGGTGGGTGTCCAGGTTGCCCGGATGATGATGTACTGCTGTCCCGGTTGTGGGGGGTACACCAGACTTTCAGGAATCTGGGGAGAGATGCGCATGCTCCTCAGGCCCCGCCAGGGTCTCCATGCCTGGAGGCAAAGCCCTGGGCCAGATCTTGGGAGAAGCAATTGGGTGGGGGCCCTCAGGCTCTGCCTTTGGGAGCGAGGTCACTGTGTGAGGCTGTGCAGTTTGCTCTTGCACAAGGACATCCAGCCAAGGCTGGGATGCAATCCAGGCCATTCTCGGTTTCCCAAGCCACCAGCAGAGGACGCCTTTTATTAATTCGCACAGAGGCATCATATGGGTTAATCATGGCCCTTCTTGGAGCCCAGACTTAGGGGACTTTTGATTTCTAAATGGACAGGACATAAGGAGCAGCAAATATAGCCAAGCCCTGAGTCTATTTCCGTGTCTCTTGTGGGAAGTCCCTCTACCATCTGGCCCTCTCCAGCCTTGCTGCTGGCCCAGAGCCTCCCAGAGCCGCCCATCCTGGCATGGCACCTACCACCACAGACGCCTGGTTCATAAAGTGGTTTTCCGATGAGAGAAGGAGCTGGTTCTGAGCCACCACCGTCTTCTTCATGGGGAAGTCCCACACAGTGAGGTTAACTTCGAGGGTTCCGCTGAGGGGCTGCTCGGAGTCTGAGTGAGCCTGTACGAGGATGGTCTCAGGGCTGCCGACGCGCAGGACTCGGGGGGTCACCAGGATGTACCTGCCAGTAGACAAATACAGAGGCACAGGGGACTCGCGTGGGGGAGGCAACAGCAGAGACACATGGGGTCCTGTGCAGAGTCCTCAAGACCACAGATATGCAGGCAGCCGGCCAAGTCCCCTCAGTTTCCCAGACTCACAATGGCTCAGCCTGGGTGCGGTGGATCCCCAAAAGGAGCAGAATCAAGCCCAGGGGCCAGTGCACGTCCATGGCGGTGGGAAAATGACGCAAGGCCACTGGCCACAGATGTCTGTCCTCTTGTCGGCCCCAGCTCTGGTCTGTTTGTCTTGGCCTGTCCTGGCTGAGTTAATATCTAAACGGATGTGGGGAGGGAATCTCCATAAATCCAATGGGGGCGGGGGGGGCTGTTCCCCCCTTCTCAACCAAGCCTCCATTGGGAGGCTGGGGACAGTTGCATTGAGAAGGGTTCCAGCTCCTCTCTTGGGGGCCAGAGTGGTAGAGGGGTTGTTTTTTCCATGAGCCATGGAGCCCTAACCTGAAGCCCTCCCCTCACCCAGCAAGGAGCCTAGGTCATGTGGATCGGGGCACTGGACTTTGGGATTGGTGGGGATTGACTGGAAGGGGCTGGAGGAAACAGGATTGTCCCCATCTCTGTCCTTGAGAAATTGGCGAGGTTTCTGGTGGAGCTGCTCAAACGGGAGCAGTGCAGGCATTACGTGTTCATTTCCCAATCACCGGCCTGAGCAGCCATGTGGCATTTATCCGGCCAGCCCCGGGATTACTACCATAATGGAGCCTTCTGAGAAACGTACGGGTCAGACCCTCTTGCTCTTGATCTTTCTGTACCCAGCATGCACTGCTCCGTTTTCTCCTTCCATGCAGGAGGAAGGAGATGCTTGGTAAACTGTGACCATTGTCCATTGTCTCTAAATCATGCCAAGCTCTCTGGACTCCTTTTCCAGAAGGCAAATTACATATTAAACCAGGGATGAAAACACATCGTGTTCGAAGCATTTCTGGAAGAAAGCTTTCTCTGTCCTGGAATAATTCTCACTGGCTGTTTAATGTTCCTATTAAAGATGTTGAGACTGCTTTGCAGTGTCTGCCTCTTAGAAGCAGGCGGGGTTGTAGACAAGTTTGCCTGGTTTTCCTTCTTTGGTGAAGTCAATACTGCTAGCCTGGGGAGCCTTACTTATTGGACAGCCCCAGATCTCCCAAAGCAATGATGATATACATTTATCCAACAAAGATTCATCAGCTATTTACTAGGAGCACAGACCTATTTAGCTTGCTGGGGACACAGGAGTGACCAAAAGACAAATGCCTGCTCCTGTGGACGGTACATTGACTGAGAACTTACACAGGGTCTAAAGTGCACTTTCTCCTTAAACCTCACAGCATCCCAATGAATTAGGTTCAACGTGTGCCCACTTTCCAGACCATCTTTGTAGAGCGCTGGAAAACCTAGTGTGTTAGAAACAAAGAGGGCACGTGGAATCTACTCATGTATTCCTCAGGCATTTATTAAGTACCTACTATGTGTCAGATGCTGTTCTACATGTTCTGTATAGACTCACAGAAGTCTCACAGCCACACTGAAGTAAGAATTAGCACCCACTGTACAGATGAGGAAACTGAGGCTCTAGGAGAGTAAGCTACTTGCCCTGTGTCCAGCAGGTGAGCTGTGAGGATAGGCAGTGCTTTAAAATCTACAATAAACAATCTCTTATGAAGCACAGAATCAACAGAATCAAATTAAGGCCTGGAGTGGCAAGTAGGCGAGACCTAATTTAGACGGTTCTAGAACACTGGCGTTCATTTCGGGTGGCATGTTCCACTGCTGTCCCAGGCTCTCAGGGAATCTCCACTTGTTCTGTTTGGCTCTGCTTAGGTGGGAGTGAGTCCTCCCTTTCACACATCCCCACACAGGGTGTCCATGTACCTCCCACACCCCGTCCTGTGTGCTCCCAGGTGTCCAGGACAGGGGTTTGTCCAAAGGCAAGGAACAGTAGGGGCTCTATCCTCACTCCCTCCCACCTTTCTCTTTGAGGCAGTGGGTAAAGCGTCCTGTCCCAAATTTTGTAGCTAGGACTGAAGTACAGGGAGGCTAAATGACTTTCCCAGGGTCACAGCAGTTAAGTGATGGAGCTGAGCTCCTGAACCTGGGCTTAACAGGGAATGGGAGGAGGGTAGGTGGTGAAGAGAGCCGCTGAGGGTCCCGATCCAGCCGTTATGGTCAAGTCTAGCCACCAGAGGGCGCCAGCGAGCCTCCGGCCAGACGCCGAGTAGCGCTCGGCTTCCTGCAGGAATGCTGGTGGCGGAGAGCGTTGGCCGCTTGCCCCGAGCATCTGCTGCTGCTCAGATTCCGTCTCCCTGGAACCCCGGGTTTGCAGCCAGGAGACCAGGACGGGAGGAGCGGCCTTACTTGGAGGTGTGGCCTCTGTTTTCTCCTCCAGGGCTTCCAGCCGAGGCTTCCCTGTAAAGGCCAGGCTGGACCTTGGAGGCAAGGAATAATACCCACATCAACATCACATCGAATGACTGTCATTTCTGAAACAGCTACTAAGTTCTGGCACTCAGTAAGAACTTTCTCACCAGAAGCACGTCCATTTTACAGATGAGGAAACTGAGGCTCAGAGACATGCTGTTTCTTGCTCAGGTAGGAGGTGACAGGAGCTTCTTAGCTTGGAGAAGGCAGCCGGGAAGTGCCCAGGTTGGTCACTTCCAGTCTCAGCTCAGGCTCCTCCGGTCATTTCTTGGTTCCCAAGGGCTTCTGATCACCGCACTTGTTCTCCCCAAGGCTTCAGGAACTGGCCTTGCTTCCTGATCCCTAACGGCATCGCGTACCTCACTTCCTGGTCCAAGGAGGTCTTGGCAGGCCGTGAGAATTTTCACGAGAAGCTTGTTGCTAAACTGGGAGGAAGAATAATTCAGCAGTCACAGTCAGGGTTGATTACTGGGTCTGAAAGCACCGGGGAATTACAATGTTATCCCCAACACAGCCTGGTCTAGGAGAACTATGTTTGAATAAGCAGCTGTGAGCGCCCAGCCTCCTCACTCAACTAGCCTGGGGAGTCAAAGAAGACTTCCTGAGGGAGGAAGCGGTATTTAGGGTGAGGCCCAAGAGTCTTGGGGAAGTAAGAGTAATCACGTGAAGGGTTAGGGATGGGAGAGAAGATGGTTTTGTTTCTGGGGAGGTAGGAACAGCCTGTGCAAAGACCTGGAAGAGAGATGAAACATGGTGGTGTGAGAAGCAGAAAAAGATGTTTAAATCCTTCTTATTAGGCCAAGGAGAGTCTCATTCATTTACCCACCCATTCATTCATTTATCAGATATTTGGATGCTTACCCTGTGCCACATACTGTTGTTAGGTGCTGGTGACACTGCTGAGCAAAAAGACAACAGTCTCCTCCCCATGAAGTTGGTGTTCTGTGGGTGGAGATGGGCAAGAAACAAACTGGAGTGTATAACTGTAGCATATGGCAGTGATGAGAAATAAGGCAGGTTAAAGGGATACAGCGATAGGGTGTTATTGGTGTGGTGATCAGGGAGGGCCTCTCTGAGAAGCTGACATTTGACCTTCTAGAGGAGGTGAAGGAGGGAGTCTTGTGGATACCTGGGAAAAGCATTCTAGGCAGAGGGAACAGCCAGTGCAAAGGCCCTGAGGTGGAAGTGTGCGGAGCATGTTTAAGACACTTCATTCCTAGAATGAAGTGGGTGAAAGGGAGAGAGTGGGAGATAATTTGAGACAAATATTCAGGGATGAGATCATGTAGAAGGCCTCATAGTTGTGGATTTGAATCTAAGTAAGAGGGGAAAACGTTGGAGAATTTTGAAGAGGAATGACATTATATTTCTGTTTTAATAGAATCATTTTGGGAATGTCTTTTGTTATTATGACTGGAAATCCAAAAGTAGCCACTCCAAATGAATAACACTGCAACATAAAAATAAGGACAGATACTACTACAGAAAAGTAAAAACAACAACAAAAAAATGGAACTGAAAAAAAGTGTCATACTTCATATTACAGACTTCCTATTCTCCATAATATGTAAAGAGTTTCTAGGAATTAATAATAGAAATATAAACATTCCAAAAGAAAAATATTGAACAAAAGATGTCAGAATGTCCACAATAAATGAAACACAAAAGGTTCCTTAACATATGAAAAGACATTTGGCCTCACTTGTAATAAGAGAAATGAAGTTAAAAATAAGACAAATTTTTTCCCTCTTTACATTGGCAAAAATTTAGAAGATTGATAATGCACAGCGTGATGAGTCTGTGGGGAAGTGGACATGCTAACATGTGGTCATCGGTCCTCCCCCAATTTGATAATGTTCATAAAAATTACAAATGCAGTTTCTTTGGCCAAGTAATCCCATGACAAAAACACTTACACATGTATGAAATGATGTGTGCACACAAGGTTATTCATTGCAGCCATTTATATAATAGCAAAAAAATTGGAAAGAGACCCAAAATTCATCAGTACAGGACATCCATCTACACAATATTGTAGCTTTGCATAAGAATGAGGATGCCTGCTGGGGTGGATATGGAAAAACTTCCAAGACATAGTATTCAAGGAAAGAAGGAAAACCCACTTACATGTATAGTATGCTGCTTTTTGTGAAAAAGTAAATAAAGAAGTATATATTCAGTTTTTCCCACTAAAATACTCTATATTTGTTTTTTAACTTGTTGTAAAATATAGACAACATAAAATTTCCCATTGTAACCATTCTTGAGTGTACCATTCAGAGGCATTATGTACATTCACACTGTTGTGCCACCATCACCACCATCATCTCCAGAACTTTCTCATCTTCCCTAACTGGACTTCTGTCCCTATTAAACACTCACTCCCTACCTGCCTCCCCCAGCGCTGGGCACCCAGCATTCTTCTCTTTGTCTCTAGGATATGACTCTTCTCATATAACTGGAATCACACAGTATTTGTCCTTATGTGACTGGCTTATCTCACTGAGCATCACGTCCTCAGGGTTCATTCACGCTGTAGCAGGTGGAACGTCCTTCCTTGTTAAGGCGGAATGATATTACCTTGCATGTGTGTGTATACCACAGTTTGTCCATTCATCAGTTTTTTCTTTCTTTCTTGTATAACCAGAAAGAAAATCTGGATAGCTAACTCAAGCAAGTTATAGCAGGCAGGGGTGGGGAATCAGGAATTGGGCAGTTGAGAGTAGAAGAATTGTTTTAAATATACACTTTAATTATAAAAAAAGACATTTTATCTATTCCAAAGATGTTTTTTAAGGATCTCTGGGCTGTTATGTGAAGAATGGATTGTTAGGGGCAAATGCAGAAAGTGGGAGGGAAGGAGGCTGGTGCAATACTCCAGGTGAGAAATACTCCTGGTGCAGTACTCCTGGTGGCAGGCCTGGGTGGGGAACAGAAGTTGCTGTGAAGTGGCTGGTTCTGAATATATCTTGCAGGTCAAGTGAACAAGATCTCCTGATAGATTGGCTGTGGGGTGTGACAGAGACGGACTATAGATGACGCCAAGATTTTTGGCGTGAGCAACTAGAAGAACGACTTACCTATTTTTTTTTTTTAATTTTTATTGGGGAATATTGGGGAACAGTGTGTTTCCCCAGGGCCCATCAGCTCCAAGTCGTTGTCCTTCAACCTAGTTGTGAAGGGCGCAGCTCAGCTCTAAGTCCAGTCGCCATTTTCAATCTTTAGTTGCAGGGGGTACAGCCCACCATCCCATGTGGGAATTGAACCAGCAACCTTGTTGGTGAGAGCACATGCTTTAACCGACTGAGCCATCTGGCCGCCCCATGGGCAGCTCAGTGGCAGCTCGTTGTCTTCAGTCTTGTTGTGGAGGGCGCAGCTCAGTGGCCCATGTGGTAATAGAACCGGGCAACCCTGTTGTTCAGAGCTTGTGCTCTAACCAACTGAGCCATCCGGCCGCCCCAAGAACAACTTATCTTTGCTAAGATGAGTAAAACAGGGGGCTGGGTATGTGTGTAGAAATCAAGAACCAAAGGTTAGCAGATCTTTGTGGATGCAAAAGGGGCCAAGTACCAAACCTGACAAGCTCAGGGGAGGCCAGCATGGCAGGCCCTACAAACTCAGAGACTGAAAGCAACCCATAGGATGGTCTGAACATAAAAATTCCTAACTAAAAGAGGGTCATGACAGGTAGTCACATCCTAGGCTTGTAGCTTCCTTGACAAAGGTCCATCTTTATCTTAAGTGAGCCTGTCTATTGTCTTTTTGCATCTGAGGTAACATACCTTTTAATTGTGAGAGTAATCTTTTCTGGACCCCTCAGGGCACAACCTACCACACCAGAGCACCGAGACCACAGAACCCCTCATTGTTATCTTATCCCCCCCCAAACAGTCTCTAAGTTCTGTAAATGTTAATTTTTAACTATCCAGTACCCACCAATGTAGAAGTATGTGTCTCTCCATTTTACTTTTTATCCAATTCCAGTGATTTCCCCACTTTGCTTTCTCCCACCCCCTTAATCTATCTATCACTAATGGCTTTTATGTAACCCTCCTTATGTCACTTCCTTCTAATGTATAAAATAAGCTGCAAAACGGCCATTCTCCAGAGCATTTTCTCAATTCACTGAGATTTTGCTTCCCAGCAACTGTCATCAGTTTGGCTCAAATAAATGCCTAAAAATTCTTTACAGGTTTGGAGGTTTCTTATGTCAACATCTTTATCACCTTTTGAACTTCCGTCAATCTCTGTTGGTCTCCGTGGTAAAAAAATAAAATAGCAATAGCATCCAGCTAGATTCCATAACGGCCGCCCTGCCCCCCTCCCCCGCACTGCATTAATTTTATAGTTGCCATCTGGATTGGTGATGATTCTTCCTTAAATGCATCAGAAACTGACTCAGGGTGATTTAAGCTGCAAAGGAATTTGTCGGCTGGACCCTGGGGGCTCATGCAATCACCAGCCTTGGAAGATGAAAAGGAACCAAATGGAAGTTCAGGGCAGCAGCTAAGGCCACAGCTTAAATCATCCCCCCTGAAATCAGGCAGCAGCTGTAGCTATTGCTGCCAACCCTGGCAATGCAACTGTCTTGTCTCTTCTGCCCCCTCCCCTGCTGAGCCCGCCTTCTCTGGGTGGCTGATTCTCGATTCTACATCCTGTGCATCTGATGAGTGGAACTGGGGTCACATGATCACCCTCTAGCTGCAAGGGAAGCTGGGAGTGAGGGTCTGGGGTTGTTTCTGCACTGGAGTCTGTGAGTATGGGGTTTGGAATACTGTATGCCCCTGCAAATAAATATCAAGTGTGGCTTCACTTACAGTGACTGTGATGGCTTTTCCTTCTTGGCAAGGAGAAAATTTTGTCTTTTAAAATAATTTAGTTAAAGGAGTTTTTTTTTAAAGCAAGGGTATTTGGGGCATAGAATTCAGGACAGCTGGAGCCCTTTGGCATAAGGCAGGCAGTACATATCGATAATGTTCTCCTGGTGGAGCCGGGTGGTGGTCTAGTGAGTGCCTTTTGCTTCTCTGCTATCTAACGTACGGATATGCCATCAGTCAGGGTCCTGGATGGAAAGAGATAGCACACTCAAAGTGGGTAAACTGGGGAGTGATGAAGACAGACAATTGTGAAGGGAAGGGCAGGGGGTAGGGAGTCCTATGGAGGATACTACAGTGCCATCCTGCTGGCAACTGTGGGGGTTCCATCACCATCTTTAGTCAAAAGGGACAAACGGAAAGAGTGATTCTCAGAAACTGGAGCTGGGCCTTAGAGAGATTCTGCGAATCCACAGAGACTTCAAATAAAGGGCACTTGCAGGATAAATACTCTGATCTTTCTCCTCCCACCCTTTGTTCTCCACCAATAGTGCCTCCCATTGGCGGAACCCAACACAACCAGAAGCCAAAGGTGGAGGAAACTTGTTGATATAATCCTTGGGTGAGCCTCCTAGGCAATCCAGAGACCTCGTGCACATATGCACTTCATGTATCCTAAAAAATTAATTTAATTTTTAAATTGAGATATAATTCACATACCACAAAATTTACCATTTTAAAGTGCACAATTGAGTTTTGATACATTCACAAGTTTGTGCAACCATCACCCTGATCTAATTCCATATTCTTTTGCAGACATTCCAACATTGTTTCAAAAGTCCAATATGGGGAGGGGAAGGGAGGAGTTGATTTGACAAAACATACTAAGTAGCCCCAACTAGACCTCTTCCTACTGCCCTGGACTCAGTTTCCCTTGTCCTAGGTCACCAGAGCCCCCGGAAGATCAGCATAGACTGAGTTAGACTCGATTCCTATTCCTTCCCTCTGTTCCTGACAACCTTGGTTTCTCTATTTATGAACTGGAGGGGCTGTGTGGCGGGTTCTGAGTGTCCATCTCCTGAGGCTGCAGAGCAAACAGTAGTAAAACAACTTTGCCTGGAACCTGACACTCCAAGGAGCTGAACCTGGAGCTGAACCTGAACCACAACATTAACTCCAAGCGAAGCGGAACTGTGGAGGGGAGTTTCCCTGTTGTTTCAGCACTGTGTTGTCACCCTGCTTTACAGAAGATGAGACCAGGGGAGGCATCTGCCCAGAATCACCCAGTGAACAGGAGGCAGAGCCAGCATTTACACCCAGAGTCCATGTGGGGACAGAGCCAGGAGTGCAGTTTCCAGGCTCTTGGCCTCACATGGAAAGGTGCTGGCTCAGGTAGTAAACGGCCATCAACTGTGATTGGATCAGCTGTGGCTAGTTGGCCGTCAGCTGTACCCAGTGAGCCATTGGCCACTAATATAAGTGCTGTAGCTACGCTAGCAGCAAATGGGGGCTAGCAAGGGCAGATTGTGGATTATGGATTCCAGAGAGGCGGATGCTGCCAGAGAGAATATAGTGGTATGACTCCCCCATCTATGTCTCCGTGGGTGTTCCTTTTTGGCCTCACCATGTCCTGCGTCCTTATGCAGGGAGCGGGACCAGAGACCCTGCATGATACCCTGCATGACAGTCCATTTGCTTCCGAATTCTCCAGAGGAGGGCCAAGAAACTTGAGGCCACTGTCTTGGGGGCTCAGGTGGGACCCCTATTACTTTTTAAATAATTTTATTTGGGGTAAAAATGTACATAACATGAATTTACTACCTTAACCGTTTTAAGTGTATAGTTCGTTAGTGTTAAGTATATTCACATTGTTGTGAAATTGTCACCACCATGTATCTCCAGAGCTCTTCATCTTGCAAAATTGAAATTCTGTCTCTGTTAAACACTAACTCCCCATTCCTCCCTCCCACAGTCCCTGTGACCCACCATTTTACTTTTTGTCCCTATGAATTTGCCTGTTTTAGGGAACTCATATGAACAGAATCACACAGTATTTATCAGTGTCTGGTTTATTTCACTGAGCATGATGTCCTCAGGTTCACCCATGGTGTAGCAGGTGTCAGAAGTTTCTTTCTTTTTCTTTTTTTAAACTTTTATTTATTTTAAGTGTGGTTTTCCAGGACCCATCAGCTCCAAGTCAAGTAGTTGTTTCAATCTAGTTGTGGAGGGCGCAGCTCACAGTGGCCCGTGTGGGGATCGAACTGGCAGCCTTGTTAAGGGCACCGCGCTCTAACCAACTGAGCTAACCGGCCGCCCCAGAACTTCCTTTCATTTTAAGTCTGAATAACAATTCATTGTATGGAAGGGCCACATTTTGTTTATCTAGTCATTCATTGATGAACACTTGAGTTGCGTCTACCTCTTGGCTATTTTAATCATGCTGCTATGAACATGGGTGTGCAAATTAATCTCTTCGAGACCCTGTTTTCCATTCTTTTGGATAATACCCAGAAATGGGATTGCTGGGTCATATCACAATTCTGTTTCATTTTTCGAAGAACCGCCATACTGTTGTCCATAGAGGCAAAAGCATTTTGCATTCCCACTAACAATGCACATGGGTTCCAATTTCTCTACATCCTTGCCAACACTTCTTGTTTTTCTTCCTTTTTCTTTTTGGTAGTAGCGTTCTCATGGGTATGAGGTGGACCCTACTACTTTTTAATTTCTTATTTAGACAAGAGAAATTGAGCTTCAGTAAATAGTTAATATAGCAACTGTTAGTGGTTACACATCCATATTTTATGAAAAACATGTGTGCCTTGCTGGAGTCTGCACCAACACATTCAACTAATGGAGTGAGTATGTGACCAGAAAAGTCCAGAGACCCCTAGTCAACCCCGCTCTATGCTTGTGCGGGAGGGGGATGGAGGTGTTTGCATCATACCTGTATTCCCAGGCCCAAGATAATGAAGTCCTGAGGTTGAATCAGACAATCTGTCTCACCCTCCAATGTCCATGGACAATGCACCTTCCTCCGGGAAGCCTCCCTTGCCTTCCCAGACACAGCACCAGCAACTTGCTCTGGATCCTCAGCCCAGGGTCCTAGATTCCCTCTCTCTGCCCCAGCCCTGACCTGGGAGGAGTCTGTGCCTGGAGGCTAAGCATCGCTCAGGCACAGAGTAGTTCAGGCAGAGTTTGCTGAACGAATGAATGGATGGATGAATGAATGAATAGTCTGTAGGGCCTCTGAGATGGGTGTGGACTGAAGAGGTCTGGCTGTCCAGGGGTGGGGAGGATTGGGCAAGGCTCACCGGGGCTGTACCCTGGTACACGTAGGGAGGCAGCGACAGGCCAGACAGCGGAGGACAAGGTTGAGGAGGCGTGGCCAGCGGAAGAGCAGGCGGTGGGCGGTTCTCACATACAGGCTGCCAGAGGGGTTCACGGCTTTGAGCGCAGTCAGCAGATAGTAGCGGGTGTTGGTCTGTTGTCGTAGGGGTGGTCTGGCTGAGCTGATGACCTTGACAATAACCTGTGGGGTAGAGTCCTGAACTCTGGGACCCAGGGATGGGAGTTCTGCTGGGAGGGCTCCCCTACATACCTGAGCCGTGTCTTGGGGTTCTGGGTCCCCCACTCACCTGGGCCACATCCTGTGGGCTCTGTCCCACAGAGCGAAAGAGCTCCCTGGAAACTGGGAGGTAGAGATCCCGGAAGTAGTGCAGGGTGTCAGGGTCAGTGCCTGGGAACTCGGCCGTGGACACCTGCTCCAGGAGCTTTCCTTCAAAGTCAGTGGCCACTGGGCCGGGTTCCACCAGGGAGATGCTGGGAACAGGGACGAGGTACGGGGTCTGGTGTCCCAAACCAGTCACAGCCCCATTTTGCCCATTACATTCCTCTTTCCTTTTCACGCCCCCCATTTCTCTCATTTTATTTCATCCCTTCCTATTCTCCCATCCCCTCCATGACCCCCATTTCCTTGTCTGCCCCAGCACTGCCTCCATTCCCCCGTCTCTGTCTCCGTTTCCCCCTCACGGCCCAAATGCCTGCCTCACAAGATGTTGAACTGGAGCAGCTGGACGGCCAGACTCTCGAAGAATCCTTCCAGGGCAAACTTGGAGGCTGCATAGACGTCATTGAACACAACACCTAAGAGGATTGGAGGAAGGCAGACCTATTGGGGGTCTGAGTGATGGGCTTTGGGAGTCCGGATGGATGGGGTTTTTGGGAGGCTGAGCAAAGGAAGGGGGTTTGAAGATCGGAATGGGGGGATACATAGGGTCAACGTGATGGGTGTATGGTATTGTGTGATGGGAGCATAGAGGGGCAGGATGAGGGTCTTTGGGGTGCCAGGTGCCACCTCTTCCCAGCAGTGCTCCATCTGCTCTCAGCCCAGGAAACCCCTGTTTTCCCCTATCCTCTAAACCCCTGGGCCACTTGGGCATGGGATCCCCAGGGTCCTAAAGGCAAGTCCGTTTATCTGGGTCTGTATCAGTCCTGCTGAGCCGTGAATGTGGCCCTGGAGGTCAGGGGAGCAGCTGGGTGGGGGGCCAAAGGAAGGGCTGAGTAAACGCAGCTTCTCCACGGCAGGAAAATTAATAGGGTGGATTCCTTAGGGGAGTGCTGGGAAGGGGGGCAGGTCTGAGGAAATACTCATGGGCAGGAAGGAGTCTAGAGGGGTTCAAGAAGGAGAGACCCGGTGGCCGCTTAGCCCAGTTGGTTACAGCGTGGTGCTAATAACACCAAGGTAGCCGGTAGCCGATTCAATACCCACATGGGCTACTGTGAGCTGCGCCCTCCTTAAAAAGAAAAAAAGAAGAAGAAGGAGAGACCCAGGAGCATGGATGGCAAGTTGGTGGTTTCTATAGTAGGCCAATAGCAGACATCACTAGTCAATCACTGCTCTCTTTTCTGTGGAACCTCAGAGTCACAAATCTAGACATCTCTGGGGTCTGGCAGGGGTGTTTGTCAAGGAGGAGTCTCAGGAGGGGTTCTGATGGTTCCTTTGGGTCTTGGGGGATGGTTGGGAGAGATTTTTGTAGGTATCCAGAAGTGAGGTTGATACTGGGATGTAGATGGCCATTGGCAGCATCTGTACCACCACTGCCTACACTTGCACCATGGCAGACATGGTTAACCTATCCCAGAACTTTCCCTTCTGAGCTTCAGAATCCTTCTCAATACATGCTCATTTGGAATATGAGCTAGAACCTATTTGCCATCCTTCCAGCCTGGGGAGGGTCAGACACTGGGAGGATTCCCGGGTGTGGATCCCCAGGACTTACCCTGCAGCCCCATGACGCTGCTGACCACCACAATGTGGCCCTGCTGCCTTCTCTTCATTCCAGGAAGCACAGCTTTGACCAGACGGACAGCTCCAAAAAAGTTGGTATCAAAGACATTCTGCATGGTAGCCAGGTTGAGCCCCTCCAGGGGCCCCACCAGGCCCACTCCAGCATTATTCACTAATGGGGAGATGCTGAGGGTTACTTTGAAATCTCCCCAACCCTTCTGGTGTCACTCCTTCAGGGATACTCCCTGAATCACCTCACCCACCCACCCACCGACCCACTCCAAATCCAGGGCCAGTCCAGGATATCTTGGGTGGATAAATGTGGAGTCGTGATGATCTTCACATATAATTCAGCATTTGTTATAGAGGCTCCTGATCCCTGGATGGGGGAAGGGCTGCTGGGAACAGCCTCCCCTGTCATGCATGAGCAATTCAGCTCTGACCCCAAATTGCACCAGAACAGCCACATCCACCCTCCTTAGAAGGCCATTAAGGGACCATGCGTTGCCTTTTCATCATGCTCCCTTTCCCAAATGACTCATCAAAGTAATTTTCCCAACCACGTATCGTTTCCTCCATATGTGAGAAGTTCTCTTCAGTAAAATACACCTGACCCCAGGTCTTAGTTTATTTCTTATATCCCTAATAAACTGTCTAGGGTCAGAGGATGCTGGGGAAGCAAGAGAGCTGGTGCCCAGACATGGGAGGACCTTGTTGTAATGAGGCTCTGTACTTAGGCCAGAGATGGGCAGAGTGACTCCAGGGGCTGCTCAGTCTCACCCAGCACATCCACTTCTCCTCCCTGGATACAGCTGAGACATTGGGCCACTGACTCATCGCTGCACACGTCCAGCTGGGCCACAGTGAGGGTCTGACCCAGAGCTTCTCCGGCAGCTGCCTCCAGTGTCCCCTTCTTTCCCAGGTCTCTCATGGTGGCCACCACTGGGGACAGAGAGCTGGGTTGGGGCAGGCACTAGCTCCTTTCCCCTATGTGTGGACTTGCATTTTCTATGATCTCATATGAGCAGTCACGGAGGGATAGAGACCCACAGGTTTACATTCACTACACATCCACAAATGCACACTTGTGTACACATCTTTACATGTTTATTTATCCATCCATCCATCCAACACATTTATTGAGCATCTACTACATACCACGTCCTATTCTAGGTGCTGAGGCTATTACATGAAGTAAAATAAAGTCCCTGCCTTTATGGAATTCATAGTCCAGTAGGATAGACAATAAAATAAATATGGAACAGATTTCCTTGAGAAAAGAAATGCATATACCCCTAGGGTCAATATATGTGCCTATGTGCACATGTAAGTATGAATAGCCACATTTACAACATCAACATATGTCCCAGTTTATTGAACACCTACTATGTGCCAGACACTATGCTAAAACACTGTTAAAAGCACTGTCACTAATCCTCACAAGAACCCTATGATTAGGTGACTGACTTATTTTCCAAAGATGGCCACAACATCTTTCATCACATACACTCTTCCAGAACTCTTCTCTCCCGTCAAGGCATGAAATCTCATTCCCCTCTCCTTGAATTTTGTGACTACCTGGGAACTAACAGAATATGGTGAAAGTGACGTTGTGTAGCTCCTGAGATGAGGCCAGAAAAGGTGCTGTACTTTCTGCCTTGTTTGTTGGCACACTCACTCTTGAAGCCTTCAGTCACTGTTAGCAGCCCAGCTGTCCTGAGGCCACCACACTGGGAGGAAGCTCAAGCTAGCCCAGATACAGAAACCATAGAGAGATTACTGGAAGGGAGGGAGACGTCTGCCCAGGCTCTGACATGTTCCAGCCTCCTTTGTTCTAGTTGTAGCCTCTGACCCTGAGTCAGAACCATCCAGCTTAGCCCTTCCAACTTCATGACATTTGTAAACTGTGAGAGGTAAATGATTATAGTTGTTTTACACCATAAATTTTAGGGGTTATTCAGCAATAGTAACCACAACAGATAGGTAAAGTTATCCCCATTATACAGATTAACAGACTAAGGCTCAGCAAGTTGATGTTCCCTGCCTGTCCCACCCCTAGTGTTAGAACTGAGATTTGAACCTGGGTCTGTCAGAGTGCTGAGCTCACATACCTGTATACATGTCTGTAACTCCCCCATGTGTGTATCCACAATCACACATGCACACTGCTAGGGGGCATTTGCATATTGTCTGTGGGTCTGTGTGACTCATGGGTGCTGCCCAGATGAATGGGGTCACATGCATCTACACACAGTATAGTGACAAGTGTGGGTCCAGGGGTTAGGCTGTTTGAGTTCAAATCCAGGCTGTGCCACACTTTCCAGCTGGGTGACCTTGGGCAAGAGCCTTTGGCAATCTGTGCCTCAGTTTCCGTTTTTTTCTAAGAAGGGGAAAATGACAGCGGCCAACCCATAGAGTTTTTGTGGAGATTAAATATCTTATTAGATGCAAAACACAGCAGGGTACATTGTAAGCACTCGACAAACACCATCCTGTAGCAGTTTTATATACTCATCTGCCTGCCACGGGACACACACCACACAATGACTTCCCTGCATACTGGCACTCAGACTGTCGTATTCAAAGCTGTGCTTGTCTTTAAGACAAGGCAGAGGGCTGGGAAAAGCAGCTCTGCCAACTGGGACAATGCCCTCACCCCTGCAGCTTCCTCTGAAGTAGCAGCCCTTTGCCCACTTGGACGCCAGCCTGCTCTGAGTCAGAGGTCTCTGTGGGTGGGGTGCAAATTGGGGCAACTGACTCCAGAATTGCAGGAGGCTAAGTCCCTAGCCTAGAGGCCCCCCTTATGCTGCCAAGGTCAGATTCACTTAAGAGGTTTATCTTGGAGCAGTAATCTGGGACGGGGTGGGGGAGCAGGTCCTGAGGGAATGCCTAAGTGAAACCCCCTTGACCAGCCTTTCTAAAATTATCACCCACCCCCACCCCTTACCATGTTTCCCCTTGCTTTGTTTTGCTTCTTAGCACTAGATATATTATAACATTTTAAAATCTGTTTATTGTCTGTCCCTCCCCTCCCTCACTACACCACTAATCGGGCCAGAGATTTTGGTCTATTTTGTTCACAGCGGTAATTCCAGCACCTCGAACAGTGCCTGGTACCCAGTAAATGCTCAAAAAATATTCATTAGGTGAGGAGATGATTCATGAGGAGAGGTGGGGAGGGGGTCTCCATGGGTGTCCTCCCCAAGCAGCTGGAAGGGAAGGGCTAGTGGAATGAGGGTGAGGGTCCTGGAGGCCATTCCTACCCCTGCCCCTCTCAGCCCTGCCCGGGCCCCCTTACCCTGGTAGCGCTGCCTGGAGTCACGAGCCAGCTGCACTGCAAGCTCCAGGCCAATTCCTGACGAGCAGCCTGAGATCAGCACAGTCCGGGGACAGTCGGCCATGTTGATCCTTCCCTGGACCTGTGACCTCTGCTGGCCAGCACCTACCCCCCACCCCATCTTCCTAAACACCCTCCAACTGATCCCCCACAGGGTGAAGGGATCTTATGAGCTCCTGATTCGGAACTGACCCTGGACCGGCAGCTGGGGAGAATTCCTTAACCTCAGTATACCCCTTTCCTTTATCTCTCAAAAGTTTCTTCTCCTCACTGCTACACTTATGACTGGGGACTTTTTATTATGATTGTAAATTATTCAGGGCTGGGGGCAGTTTTAGGGAGCGTGAGGAATTAGCAGGGGCATTCTCTTGCTGTCTCTATTCTGAGCAAAGAATCTCCGATTAGAGGGAGAGATGGTGACAGAGAGCATGGTCCCAGACCGGTCCTTTCAAATGTGCACAGAAACGTCAGAAGATGGGGTTAGATATCGTAGGAACGTCCCAGCAAGGCAGGGCACAAACTCTGTGAGAGTCTTTTAGCTGCAGAAGTCTTCGCCTCAGATGTCTCTGGGGAGGGAGGAGGAGCAGCTTGGGGAGATTCCCTCTGCTCCTCCACCCCGGGGGCGCCCTTCTCCTTCTCAGGCCAGATGGGGCCCCACCCCTCCTCTCCAGGGACACAGAGACTCTTTGTCTGAGAAGCCCGAGGCTGGGAGGGAGGCACTGCTGGCTTCTCCCTCTTCCCCAGCGGGGGCAGTTCAGGGCCCAGGATACTCCCCTTGGGTTCCTCCCTGTGGAAGCTTTCTCAGATCCTGCGTGTCTTAACTCGTTCAATTGCCCAGACAGCTCCACCTGGTGCTCTAGGGCCTCTTCACACTGGCGGGTCCGAGTGGGGTGAGGGAGGCTCTGTCTCACCCCAGGAACAGCAGGGATCCTCCCATCCCTGCAGCAGTGGCCCGCTTTGGGGTAGGGCCAGACTCTCCCATTTAATGGGGGCATGTGTAAGGAATTGGGATTGGGGCTGGGGCATCCATTTGGAGAACTGAGTTGGGAGAGGAGGGCAAGGGATGGAGGTGGGACTCTTTATTTAAAGATTAAGAGTTTAGGGGAAATCAAGAAAGGTATTTGGGAATCTGTGGTGAGGGTTTGGGGAGGGGGCCAGGATATTCAATTCTGGAATTTGGGTGGAGAGATGAAAGTTTAGGGCAAATCTGGGAACCCCATTTTGTAACCTGGGGTGAGGTGGGAAGAGGATTCCTTATGTAGAGACCCGAAGGGAAAGCGTTGGGCTGAGGCTGCTAAGTCTTACATGGGGCAAAACGACTGGGGTAAGGCAGGTGGGCGAGAGTTTGGTGTGAGGCTGGGATGCCATTTGGGAGCCTTTGGTAACACAGAAAAGATTTGCTATAAGGTAGTACCCCCTAAGTCCAGGGTCTGGATGGAATAAGGTTTGAATAAGGCTAAGATTTCCTTTGAGGGGGCTTGTTAGGAGGAAAGGGTTTGGGGGTAAGCCTGGGACCCCGAATTCTAGGGCTGGGTGGGAGTGATCCTCTTCCTCCAGGGTGGGGTGGGGCAAGTAGGGCCCAGCTCCCCGCCCAGGGCTCCACCCCTATCTGACCAATCAGCGCTCAACACAAACTTTCCCAACTTCCCCCACCAGCTGTCAGCCATCCCCCTTCCCGCGAGTCCCGCCTGGCCAGGCGCTGGATCGCAGGGCGACGCCAGGGCGGGGTCTCGAGCAGTCTCCTGCTGATCCCGAGTGAAGCCGGCCGCCGAGAGCGCGTACACCCAGCCGGTTGCCGCGCCCCGCAGACGCCCCTCCGCCTTGCGTGTGGGCCCGGCCGGAATGGGCCAGCCGTGGGCCGGCCTCTGCCTGCTCCTGGCCTGGCTGCAGCTTCTGCCCCGGACAAGGGCCGGTGAGCCGGGAGGGAAGAGATAGGACCCGGAGTGCAGGATCCAACGAGGTCCCAAAATACGGGGTGGAGTCCGGAATGGGGGGCATGCGCATTGCGCGTGGCTACCGTGTGCGAGTGTCCGACTCTGGGCAATTTGTGGGTGTGACAGCTGGGAGGCGGGGAAACGTGTAATCGTGTTTAGTGGTGGGTGCGTGGGAATTAATGCAATTTGTGTGTGTGTGTGTGTGTGTGTGTGTGTGTAGCAATGTGTGTCTGACCATTTGGAGTGAAATTGTGTGTATTCTTGAGTGTGAGAGTTGACGATGATTGTATATGTATGGGTGACGGGTGACCCCTGGGTGAGTGTGTGATTGTCAGTTGTGGGTGTGCAAGTGTGTCCGTGTGCGGTGGAGGCGGATTTTGAGAATAATCGTGTGTGTGTTATGCGTTATGACTGTGTGTGTCTGGGTGACCCAGTGAGGGGTGCGGTGGTGATTTGGGGTGTGTAAATAACTGTCAATGAAGACACGAGTGGATGTTTCTGAGGGTGATGGTGAGTGGGACAAGTATGGGAGGGGGTTAATCGGGGTTTAGGCTTTGCATTGCGTGTCCCCAAGAGGCTTTACCCCACTTTCCCTTTTCCTCCTCTGCCCCAATTGGCGCGCGCCCACTTCCTCAGTCCCCACCCTTTACCCTCCCCCCACCCCTAGCTCCCCAGAGCCGGAATCAGCACCATGGACAGGGCCTCCGGAGGGCCTTGGTGAGGGGCGAAGCAAGGCGGGGCGCAGGGCGGGGCGGGGCGGAGCGCTGGCGGGGGCTGGAGTGGAAGTTGTTCCCTGAAGCTGAGCGAGCTTTGGGTGTTTTTCGGAGGAATTTCTCAGGCACCTCCCCCCCAGGGGTCCCGGGGGGCCCCTGGATGGGTGAGTCAGCGCTGACGCACGCCCAGCTGCGCGGATCTGGCTGGACGCAGCGCCCCGCCCGCAGGGTGCCGGGTGCGGGGCACCCAGGGTTTGGGAAGGTCATGGTCCCTGAAGTAGTGATGGAGATGTCTTTGGCCTGAGAGACCCCAGGCCAGGCCCTATCGGAAGTCCCTCCGTAAGGTGAACTCAGCCCCCAACACACACACACACACACACACACACACACACACACACACACAACATTCACACCGTTTTCTCACTGTCTCTGAAGTCCAGGGAGGTGCCTGCTTCCGTGGATAACCCCACATTGGCCTGTGCCCCATTCTCACGCTCACACATCCACACAGCCGTGCAATCTCAGGCAATCATTCGGAATACAAGCCCTCTGGGACACCAGGAATGTTAAACACCGGTGCCCACGCCCAGGCAATCCCATCAACCACCCGCCACACGGTCATGGCTTTTGTCACCCTCCTACGCTTTCAAACTCTCACACATGCTTCCACTGGCATCCGAACAACACAGTGACATGCACAACAAGTCACCCACTCGCCGACTTGGCCACACTCTCACATATAACCACTCCCCCATCTCCAGTCTGAACTATTACAATCGCAGACTTACCTGCGTGACTTCACTGCCAGAACGCTGACTCACGCGAACACACAGCCACAAGTCAAACCTACTCTTTCCATCATAGGCCAAATACTCACACTTATTGACACACCACAGATCACACATTCAGCCATTCCCTGGTCCAGATAGAGTCACACACATGCACAGTGTCATGCACGTGCATGGTATTACATATACACATTTGCACAGGCACTCACACCTATGCTCCCTTACACTTCTGAAGGAATCCCAGCCATGTTGCACCCTGGTCCCTGCCTGCCTGCCTCCACAACCCAGATCCCGCTCAACCTCACAAGGGAGAGACTGGGGGAAAGTCCTTGACAGACTCTCACCCCCTGATTTTTGCAGGCAGGACTCAATGCCTCTTGTGTGTCTCCTTGTCAAGAAGCCAGCCATGAAAAGAAAAGGAAGTCAGTTTCTGAAAGGTCATTGCAGAAGGCACACAAGATTGAAACAGGAGACATTTGGATTAGATGCTGGGAAGGACTCTTTAAGTGTGAATGAACAGTTGCTCGAGGCGAGACCCTTTCCCACTGCGTAGAGACTGGGGTCTGGGAGAGAGGAGAGCCTGGGAGAGCCACGCTGAGTAGGGTCATGAATCTCAGCCTTCCCCTGGGCCCTCGCCTGGAGAGAGAGCAGCTGGGATGGTCAGTCCATGGGGAAGTGACCCTTGTGGTCAGCAGAGCCTGGGAGCCCAGAGCTTACCCTAGGGGGCTGTGACCCAAATACCTCTTAATGACAGCCCAGCCACAGAACAAGCAATTAGAGATGGGGCTGGTGATGGCAGCAGGGTTGTGGGGGCACCTGGAGAGAGAGAGACTGACATGGGGAGAGTAGTCCACACACAGAGATACAGAGAGATAGGCACTGAGAAAGATATGCAGAGAGAGACAGATGGGAGAACAAATGAATACAGAGAGGGAGGGAGGGATGGGAGGGAAGGAGAGAGGGAGAGGAACAGAGAGAGAGACAGAGAGAGAGAGAGAGAGAGAGAGAGAGAGAGAAACTAGACAGAAAGTGGGACAGAGAGAGGGTGGGGAGGGGGAGAGAAGAAAGAAAGCAGAATGAGCTTGGGGGCAAGAGAGCTGAGGCTGGAATAGGGCTCTGTGGGGTCTAGAGAAGGAGGAGTCTGACCCAGGAGCTGGGTTGGCGGTCCCTCATCCAAACCTCTATCTCCCCCTAGTCTAGCCCCCTCCCCTGGATCCCAACGGTGAGATCAGCAGAGCCACCCCCAGGGTGAGGTCATGGGCAGATTTGACAGAATCTGGCTCCTGCCGAGAGGTTGGGTCAGGGGTCAGTGGGACAGTTTGCTGGGGGGGAGGGGCGATCAGGCAGGGGCTGTGGACCCAGGGCAGCCCCACCCATTCCTGCCCAAGCCATGTGGTTCCACTTAGCCCTGGCTGGGCTGCGTGGGGTGGGGCTGGTAGGAGAGCCTGGCTTAGGATCTCGTTGGGCCAGACCACTCCCCTCATTTGCTGGGATGAGAGGGAGAGGGTCAGAGGGAGGCAGTTAGGAGGTTGTCAGAGAAAGGGGGTCTTAAGGAGGAAGTCAGAGAGGGAGATGATGAGGAGGTCGCAGGTCAGATAGCGGAGACTGGGGTAGGCAGAGGGAGAAGGCCAGAGGAGGGAGTCAGAGAAGTGAGAGGAGGGAGATCAGAGAGTGGCGAGTACGAGGGAGGAGGTTAGGGTCAGGCCAAGGAAGGAGGTCAGAGGGGACGGAGGACAGAGAAGTCAGTGGGGATGGTCAGAGAAAGAGTAGTCAGCAGAAGAGATCTGAAGTGGCCGTGGTGGAAGGGAAGAGGTTATGGGTGAAGGTGGTCAAGGAGGAAGTCAGAAGGAGAAGTCAGAGGAGGTGGCGGTCAGAGGGAGGAGGTCGCTGGTGATGATGGTCAAAGGAAGCAGTTCAGAGGAGGTGGTGGTCAAAGAAAGGACGTGGGGGAGAATGTACAAGGAGCCCCTCCTCTCCAAGTGGGTTTCCCTTGGCAAGGGGGCTTCAGGCCGGGGAAGCAGCCCCAGGGAGCTGGTGCGGGGGAGTACAGAGAGGGGGACAGTCTGGCTCTGGGGCTCAGGCCAGGAAGCTTTGATTCATCCCAGAACTAGGTCAGTGTTTTTTTTTTTTTTCTCACCAAAACCAAGAGGAAAAAACAAAAAAACAAAAAAACCCCAAAACCCCCAACAAAACAGGAGTCAACAGGCTAATGAGGCCGGAAGAGCTGTGGGGTAATAAAGGGAGGGGGTGCAGGTCCCAGATCTGCTTCTTTACCCCGACCCACAAACACAGTGTGGGGGCTGAGTTCCCAAACCTGAGCCACTCATGTGGAGTCCCGGCCTTGTTCTAACTGCCCTGTACCCTGGCTTCTTTCTGCAGATACTGTGGACGTGCTGAAGGTGCTGGGCATGAGGGGGGGCCAGGCTGGCGTCCCTGAGGGGCCTGGCCTCTGCCCCCAGAGGGCCCCAGAAGGTGACCGGGCATTCAGGGTGGGCAAGGCCAGCACACTAGGCGTCCCCACATGGAAGCTCTTTCCAGGTGAGTCAGGGCAGGAGGGGCTGGGGCAGTCGTCCCAGGGGCACAGGTCTTTGCCAGGTCATCTGAGCTGCCCTCTACCTTTGTCCCCCCATCAGAGGGACTCTTTCCTGAGAACTTCTCCGTGCTCATCACTCTGCGGGGACAGCCAGCCAATCAGTCTGTCCTTTTATCCATTTATGATGAACTTGGTGCCCGGCAGCTGGGCCTGGCGCTGGGGCCAGCTCTGCGCCTCCTAGGTGACCCATTCCGCCCCCTCCCCCAGCAGGTCAACCTCATGGATGGCAGGTAAGTATAGGGAGAGTGGGGGGGGGTGTCTAAGGAAGGGTGGGGTGAGAAGCACGCCCACTGAGGCAGTTTCCCTGCAGGTGGCATCGTATGGCAGTCAGTGTGGATGGCGGCACGGTGACCCTGGTGGCGGACTGTGAACCTCAGCCCCCCACATTGGGCCATGGGCCTCGATTCATCAGTACAGCTGGACTCACTGTGCTGGGGACCCAGGACCTGGGGGAGGAGACTTTTGAGGTAGGGCTTCAGTGATAGGGGAAACTGAGGCAGAAGGCAGGAGCAAGTTTTATCCACAGCCTGATCTGGAGAAGAGATTGGAGAAGGGAGATGTCCAGCTCCCACCTAGCACCCGGAGAGGAGGGGCCCCGTGCCCCATCGTGCTTCTTTGCGGTGTGTGACTGTGAGATTATAGAGCCACGAAACGATTTGTGACGGCATGTACTTGGCTTGTGGTGGGAGGATGAGATTGTGATGCGTGACCTCACCTGTTGTGTGTGATAGGACGCAGGGCCGTTGTGCTGGTGGGTGCTGGCAAGGCATGTAGTATGGCTGTGTGACAGGTGTGTTTTTGGTGTGGTGACTGTGGCTGGTGACTGCTGTGTGTGATTGTGGTGCATGTCACCTCCAGGAGGCCAGTGACCTCCTCCATCTTGTTCTGCTCCTTCTCCGCAGTGCCTTGGAGGGCACCTGGCACACAGTAGGTGTCACTGTGTGCCTGCGAGTGAAGGAACAAATATGCCTCTGATGGAACGGATGTTGTGGGGTGTGGTTTGTGGTTGTGATTTGCTGTGACCCTGATAGAATCTTCTTTCTCTGTTTTGAGGGACAGAGTGATCGCGGGGGCTGTGGTGGGACCCCCCTCTCCTTATACTTAGGGTACTCTGGGTGGAGAAACACCAAGCCTCAGTGTTCAGAATGGGGGTCGGAGTCAGCCTGTGGCCCCCTCCCCTGACCCCCACTCTCTCTCCAGGGAGATATTCAGGAGCTGATGATAAGTCCAGACCCTCAGGCTGCCTTCCAGGCCTGCGACCAGTATCTTCCTGGCTGTGACCACCTGGACCCTACACCTGCAGGGGTGAGTGAGACGCTTGTCCTGACGTCACAGGCTGTCATCCCCGGCTCCAGGCCTCAGGAATAAAGACACTCTGATCCTCATCCATGGGGCTGAGTGACCCCTGCCCTCGAACAGATCATAGATAGGCATGAGTGACCTTGACCTCAGGTCACATAACTGAATGACCCTTGGCCTCAGATCATATGATTGACCTTGACCCATGCTCACAAGGCTGGGTAAGCCCTGGCTTCAAAATGCAGGGCCCATGGATCATGTGCCAGCACGGTCCCAGGTGATCTGAGTGATGGGGCCTCCACTGAGGGCCTCTGGGACTGATTGGGGTACTCATCCCAGGTCCCCCAGGGTGAGCCAGAATCCCCTCCCCCTCGACGGAAGGGGAAAGGAAAAGGGAAGAAAAAAGGGCGAGGTCGTAAGGGGAAGGGCAGGAAGAAGAAGAACAAGGAGGCTTTGATGGTGGCTCCATCTCTTGGCTCTCTGGAGAACCAGGTAAGTGACCTGTGGGATCTCACCTCTGCTCTTTGACTGTCTGACTTCTGGTCTCTGATCCCCACTGACCACTGTCACCTCATTCAAGGTCTCTGCTTCTAGTCTCCAATCCCTGACCTTTGACTTCTCTTAGCTGACTGATGACTGGGGGGCGGGCAGCGGGGCTGGTCCTGTCTTCTGAGCTCTTGCACCTCTGTCCCCCAACCTCCAGTTCTGGGGTTCCAGAGGGAGGGGACACACCCAGAGGAGTACCTTATTATTAGAGGGCTCCTGATGAGGGGGGCTGCTTAAGGGCAGCTGGGGTGAATGATTAGTTAGTGTATCATTGCTTGGGGTTGACTGTTTGGGGTCATTGGTGGGGTTATTGGGGAGTCATTAATTGGAACTGGAGGGCACGATTTGACCTCCCTGATAGAGATTGCTGGTCGGGGTTGGGAGGGGTCACTGTAGGGAGATACTGATTGACCTCAATGTTTGGGGGTTTCCTATTGGGGTCACTGTTGCCGGACATTGATAGAGGCCACTGTTGGTGTTATTGGTATCACTAGTTTGGGGTTCATGGGTGGGGGTCATTGTTGGGGGTCATTACTTGAGCAGGTCATCCGTGGGAGATCACTGATTGGAAGGCCTAGTTGGAGGAGTGACTTTCTGGGGTTCATATTATTTGGGAAGTCACTGATGGGTCATCGGCTAGTGGAATCACTGTTTGGTGTTGGGGGGTTCATTGTTTGGGAAGCACTATTTGGGCTCATTATTTATTGTTGGAAAATCCCTGGTTGGGGGAATCATTGATTAGGGGTCACTGATGGGGCTTATTAGTTGGGGCATCACTAGTCAGTGCTTATTGTGGGGGTGTCACCATTTGGGGTCATTGGTTGTGGAGATCACTGAATGGGAGAGTAACTGGTTGGAGTCATTGATCGAGTCACTAATTGGGGGGCCACTGACAGGTCACTGGTTATAGGAATAACTGGTGGGGGGCCAATGATGGGGGTTATTTGTTGGGGGTCATTGGTTAGGTCTCTTAGTAAAGATCACGACTCAGGGGTCACAGATGGGGGTCATTTGTTGGTGCGTCACTGGGGAGGGGTCGCTAGTGAAGGCCATTGGCTGGGTTCCTTGGTTAGGTGGGGTCACTGGTTGCATTACATTTGCTCTCAGTATCAGTGGGAGAAAGAGGTTTTTATTTCAGACACAGAGCAAGGACAGCAGGAGCAGCCTACCCCTCTCCTTTCCCATCCCAGCCCCTCACCTGGATCCCCACTGCCTTCTTTGTGCTCTTGACCCAGTTCCTCTGCAGCTGTCCAGGCCAGGAGGAGCTACCACTCCCTCTGACTGTGGCCTGGCTGGCTGACCGCTGAGCTCTGCTTTGGGAGAGGACATGTGGGATAGGCTTCCGGGAGCCTGGCCCTGAGTGCTGGACCTTGAACCTGACCACTGGGCTCTGGAGCCAGCCCCACGCTGCCGTCCAGGCCTCCCAGCCCCCCTCCTCCTCCATACAAGAGGGTGCCCTGCTGGTTGTCCTGGTGCAGCCGGCACAGCTTTGCTTCTAGGGGCCAGCCCCCTCCCCACATCATTCTGCTGTGTTTTGGGACTCCTTCTACATCCCCTTCCCCAGACTGGGTGCTGGGGTGAAGGGCCTCGCTCCTCTTTTGCCTCCCTTTTGTCTTGATTGGCCTGACCCCAGACCTGATACTCCCTCGTCCCTTCTCCAGACCTCCCCTGACACCCCCAAAACAGAGACACCAGCTCCGACTCTGCCTCCGCCTTGGTCATCACCTCCCACAGCCTTGGTCATCACCACTACTGTGACTATTGATCGCAATGTCACTGTCCTAGAGGTTGGTGGGAAATGGATGGGGCTGGAAGGGAAGGGCCCTGGGCAGTGGCGCTGGCAGACAGCGAGGAGGTCGGGGGCAAACTGGTCTGTCCCGATGTTCTCGGAAGGGGCTGGACCCAGGCAGTGGAATCGAACTGGGAACCCTGGAGACCGAGTTAGCCATAGAGGATGAGGAAGGAGGTGGCCCCACCATGGGCCCTGACTTCCGAGCAGCAGAACAGTCATCGCGGGCTCAGTTCCAGATCTTTCCTGTGAGTCTGGGTGGCTGAGTAGGGGGAGGGCCTCCTGCCTGGAGCCACACATGGCTACATTCTTTCTTTCTCTCTCTCTCTCTCTCTCTCTCTCTCTCTCTCTCTCTCTCTCTCTCTCTCTTTCGCCTTCTTTTTATTTTGCCTAGAACGCCTTCCCACCCCCAGTGCAGTTGATAAATATTTATGGATAGACACTGTGCTAATGTGACAGGCATTGTGCTAATAGACGATTCTGTGGGTAGTATGATTCATTCGACTTGTAGTCTAAGCCCGATGAGAAGCCACATGGGAGATGGAACGGGATCTGGAGTTTTAAAAACTCCTCTGGCTGCTGAACAGCATATGGCCTGTAGGGGGAGCCAGAGTGGCAGCCAGGAAACCGGGAGTCTCTGCAACAGAGAGGGTGGTGACCCGGATGAGGGCAGTGGAGATGGGGGTAGAGAAAAGTGGACAGATTTGGGCCATGCACCATTTTGGTCTTGCTGGTGCAGGTGAAGAAAGATACAAAGGATGACTGGGTCGATGCCTGATGGGACCATGGAGTAAGATGGGGAAGTCTGAGGGAGGAGGGTGTGGAAAGTGTCAGGCGTCTCATTTGGATGTGCTAAATTGGCCACCCCTGCTTGGCATCCAAATGGAGATGTTAAGTGGGTGATTGGTTAGAAGAGTTCAAGGAACATGGTCTAGGCTGGCGGTACAGACTTGGAATTCATCAACAGAGAGATGCTATCTTTGGCCAAGGAATTAGGTGAAATTGCTTTGGAAAATAATGCAGATAGAAAACGGAGCCCAGGTTGTAACCTTGGCGTTGGAGCGGGGATGAGGGGAAGAATTCTAACTAACTTACCTGAGTGCCTGTTATGTGCCAAACATTGTTGTAACTTATTCATATTTTCATGGGACATATACAATCACATATACACCCCGAGAAGCTGCATAAGTTGCCCAATAGCACCCTAGAGTTGGTGCTGTTTACCTTGACACAGCATGGCCAGGCTGCAGCTGGAAGCTGAGCTGCTCAAAACTTATTGGTTGAAGAAAGGACAGCAAAGGCAGCTCAAAGGATGGACTTTAAGTGCGTGTGTGTGTGTGTGTGAGATGAGTGTGAGATCAGTTAACTGGCAGTTCTGTGTCTCAGTTTCGGGGCTCATGTCTCTTTTCTCTCCACTGTCATCCCAGGGCGCTGGGGAGAAGGGGGAAAAAGGAGAACCCGCAATGATTGAACAGGTGAGGGGCCTGGGCTGGGAGGAAGTACTGGGATCTGGGCTAGAATGGGGGTCACACTTATTTCTCCTTCAGGGACAGCAGTTTGAGGGACCTCCAGGAGCCCCAGGAGCCCGAGTGAGTCATGGCTGCATTTCCCTCTTCCTGTTTTTCTTTTCCAGTTGGGGTGTTTAAGCCCCTGGGATGAGGCATTGAGTTGTAATATTGCCAGGTCGTTTGAAGACTATTGGACATTTGAGGCTTAAAGGATGAGTCAAAATAGGAATTGGGGTACAGAGGGGTTTGATGTGGGTCAGCATAGTATTAGGGGACCAGGAATGGCTCAGTGGTGGGTGGGGAGGTCAGCATGGGATCAGGGTCAAGAGTGGGCCAGAAGCCAGCCTGGCTCAAGCCTTGCCCTTCTCATGACCTCCATTCCTCTGTCCTCAACAGGGGGTGGTTGGACCCTCAGGCCCTCCTGGACCCCCAGGATTCCCTGGGGACCCTGGTCTACTGGTAAGAGACTCCTCCAGGGCATATCCTTCTGGGGAGTGAGGGTTCAGGCTGCGGAGCTGAGGTTGGGAGTAGGAATGTCTATACCATCCTGGAGCTGGCACTGACCCATCCTGCTCGTCTTTGTCCCCATTGGTGAATTGTCACTCTGGCTCCCCTTCTGTCGCTGGGCGCCTGTCTCCTGCTTTTCTCCCTCTGTCTGTCTCTGTCTCTGAATGTCTTTCATCTCTGTTTTTCTCCCTATGTATCTGTGTCTCTGTTTCTTTATCTCTCGTCTGTCGGTCTCTCTCTCTGTCTCGGTCTCTGCCACTTTTTATGACTCTCTCTCCCTGCCTCCATCTCTCTGTCTCTGCCTCATCTTTGTCTCCTCGCCTCCCTCTTTCCATTTCTCTGTCTCTGCCTCTCTCTGTCTTTCTTCCCTCTCCTCCTTCACCTCTCTGACCTCCATCTCTCTGTGCCCCCCTGCCTCTCTGTTTCTCTCTCTCTCAGGGCCCTGCTGGCCTCCCAGGAATCCCTGGCATTGATGGGATCCGGGGCCTCCCAGGCACTGTGATCATGATGCCGGTAAGAAGAAGACGGGGGCACAGCCTTGTGGGGGGGAGCCTCTCTTTGGGGCTCCCCTCACTACCAGTTGTCTCCTAGTTCCAGTTTGCAAGTGGCTCCTTCAAAGGACCCCCAGTCTCCTTCCAGCAGGCCCAGGCTCAGGCAGTGCTGCAACAGGCTCAGGTTCGTGGAGGACAATCGGACCCGGCAGGGGGCTGTGGGAGGACATCGGGAGATGAGGGATCACAAAGGGCTCATCAGGACACAGACAAGTATTTGTCTTCTGAAGGTTCCTTTGGGGGGGTGTTGGGGGCCTCGTGGGAGCCCTGAGGCTCTGTCGCCCTCTGTCTTTCCAGCTCTCTATGAAAGGCCCCCCTGGCCCGGTGGGGCTCACTGGGCGCCCAGGCCCTGTGGTGAGTAAGGAGGCGTCATGGAGGAGGGAGATCCATCAGTGGAGAGGGGGACCTACTCTAATCGCGTTACCCCATCTCTTCTTCCAAGGGTCTTCCTGGATATCCAGGTCTGAAAGGAGAGATGGGAGACATGGGGCCACAGGTGAGACTGGTGGAGGTGGGGACAGGATTGCATGGGAAGGGTCTTCCCCCAGGGCTATGGGGTAAAGTGCTAGTTGTGGAAAATGACCAAGGGGCTGGGGATATGCTCGCAATTACCGCCCTTCCTAGGGAATGATTTAAATCAGTCCTTCCTCCTCCTTGTTCTTCTTTACACCCCCCTTTTCTTTTGCTTCCAGGGTCCCCGAGGCCTTCAGGGACCTGTCGGGCCCCCTGGCCGAGAGGGCAAGATGGTGAGTGACTCGTAGGTTCTCAGGTCAGCCCTTATCCATCACTCAATACCGAACAGGAGCCTCGGCTTTGTGCCACAGGGTCTGCTGGTGTCATTGGTGGGATAAGAGCAGAGGACAGAGAATGGAAGCTCCCCTGAGTATGTGACCAAAGAATCGGGCCAGGTCACAGAGTCAGGGAGGACTTGCCGGAGGGAATGGGGCTTGAGCTGAGATCTAAGGCAACAGGCAAGGAAGTGCGTTCCAAGTAGATGGAGCAGCATGTGCAAAAGAGCAGCCTGGCTCATTGGGACCGATGACAGCCAAGGTAGTTCCAGACAGTTTGAGGTGCCGTGAGAAATGTGCAGCAGGGCAGTTCGTGGAGACTGAAGATGAGGGTTCTGTGATGATGGTGACTTGGGTTAGTGAAAGGGCAATGGCTAAAAAGAATGATGGATGGGTTTGAGGTATATGTGGAAGGTTCAATTCATACACAAAGAAGCCCCCAGCACAAGACTCCGCGTGAGGACGGTGCTCCATGAATGGTGGTCAGTATCTTGATGATGTCACCTCCCCCACAGGGCCGCTCTGGAGCAGATGGGGCTCGGGGCCTCCCAGGGGACACGGGACCTAAGGTAGGTGATGGGACCAGGACTGGGACTTGGAGGGACCGTCAGGGTCAGGGATTCAAGGCTCAGCAGGTGTCTCTTTGTGTAGGGTGATCGGGGCTTTGACGGGCTGCCAGGGCTGCCTGGTGAGAAGGGCCACAGGGTGAGTGTGTGAGGCCCCTCCCCACGCCCACGCGCCCTTCTGGTATTCACGACCGCCCCCCACCCCCCGTTATCAGAGTCTCTAGCCCTGCGTGGGCGTCCTCTCCCTTCATGCCCTGTCTCCTTTCCTGGGGGGGGGCGTGGGGACTGGTCTCCACCTGACCTTTCCATTCTGAGCTCCCTTCTGTTCCTCACTGCAGGGTGACTTTGGCCACGTTGGGCAGCCTGGTCCCCCAGGAGAAGATGGTGCGAAGGTAAGTTTGGAAGAGAGTTAGAGGATAGTTTGGAAGCTGGAAAGCCAGAATGAGAGTCAGAGAGGAGTAGAGTATCCGGGAGACAGAATGAGGGGTGACGGACTGCCCTGGATGGACAGGAGGCCCCTGTGAGGCTCAGAGAGACAGACTGAGAGCTGGGGGTGAGCACAGGAGTTAGGAGGGAAGATTTAGGATGGCAGGTCCAGGTGTAGGGTCAGGGACCTGAATCAAACCACATGTACTCGGTCAGCTAGACCCTGCCACATGCTCTGACTCTGGGATCCCCTGGAAAGGGCTGCCCACATGAGGGAAGGTGGGTCTCTGAGGGTCGTACTCCCCCCTTCCCAAATGATGATGCTTTCCCACAGGGAGCAAAGGGACCTCCGGGGCCCACTGGCCAGGCTGGGGAGCCGGTGAGTACCAGGGACCCCTGAACCCCTTGCCTGGTCCAAGGGACAGAAGTCAGGACTCATGCGGCCTCCGAGCAGTGATGCTGGAATGATGTTCCTACTTCCTTGCAGGGCCCCAGAGGACTGATAGGCTCTAGAGGCTCCCCTGGGCCCCTGGGATTCCCGGTGAGAATGTCAACGTCTCTCCACATCTCTGCCTGTCTTCTCGCCGTTCTCCTCTGCATGTCCACACCTGTTGCCTGAGTTCTTCTCTGCCCACTCACCTTTCCACCTGTACCTCGCAGTGTCTCAGACACAGGCTCCTGTGCGTGTGTCTGCCCTGGTCTCACAGCGTCTCCTCCCCCAGGGTGCAGTTGGAATTGATGGTGCTCCAGGTGCCAAAGGAAATGTGGTACGTGCTTCTGACACTCCTACCCCATGACCATCCATGTCCTTGTCTGCAAGTACTTCCATGACCCCCCCCCCATTTCGACTTCACTGACACCTCAAATCCTTAGCCCCTTCCAGCTTCACAGAATCCCCGCTCTCTCCCCAGGGTCCTCCAGGAGAACCAGGCCCCCCAGGACAGCAGGGAAATCCTGGGTCTCAGGTTTGAGCTATCTTTCCCAATAATGTGGGGTGGTGATGGTCACCCAAGGTCGTAGACCACCCCCAGCCTCCTCAACCACAGCATTCACCACCCCTTTCTCATGTCTTCCTTTGCTCTCTCTCTCTCTCTCTCTCTCTCTTTTTATGTCCCCAGGGTCTCCCTGGCCCCCAGGGACCCATTGGCATTCCTGGGGAGAAGGTGAGTGATAGTTCTATCTGCCCACCCCACAATGTCTTCTTGTTTCAACTCTGTTAGCAGGAAAAGCGTCCCTCAGGGCCCCTTTTGTTAGCCCTGGGTAATGATAAATTGCAACATTCCCTAAGCAAGCCCAGAGTTACAAAGTGTCATTGTTAGGGAAGGGTAGCTTGGGGGAAATTGAAAGCCATCAAAGCTAGATCACAGAAAGCGGTATTGTCAGGATACAGGGGAACCCTCAGAAGCCAGTCATAGAAAATATTACCAAGACTCATGGGTCAGGAAAGCCCTTTCTCCGGTGTTCCATGGTGTCAGCTTTGTTCTGCACATGTTTCCATCTCCCCTGCAGACAGGCTTCTTTCTGCACATATCTTAGTCTGTCCTTACCCCAGTTTTCATTTCTACATGATTTTGTGCTGCTTTGTCATTATTTCAGTCACCCAGCTCCTTATCACTTTATAGTTTCTTTACCCAAATCCATGTGATCATAATTTTTATCAGATAAATTTTAGGAGAGAATCTGATTGGCTTAGCTGGGCCAAGGTCCCTGCCTCTGGGCCTGTTAACTGTTTGCAGGACATAGGGGGTCACCTCATACCTGCCAAGGCCCACCCTTCTTCAGATGGACCTATGGGTGGGAGGTACGTCTAAAGAAAGCAGTGTGGCTGGGGAGCCCCCACCCCAACGTGTCCCTCGCACTGTTTAAACATTCCTTGTGTAAACCCTCCCAGAGGTGGAGGATTTCTGGGGTTCAGAGACAGGACGGGCTTGGCCAGGGTCACACAGAAAGTCTGGGCAGAGCTGGGGGTAGATGTCCTGGCCCATGGGATCTGCTTGTTGTGTAACTTTGCTGTAGCTGCTAGTCTGAGTAGGGCTCTTCCTGGTGGAGTACCAGCTCTGAGACGCTCTGTCTCCTTCTCCTCATTATCTTTCAGGGTCCCCCTGGAAACCCAGGAATTCCAGGCCTCACAGGTTCTGATGGCCCTCCGGTGAGAATTGGGAGCTGGAAGAAGGAGGAAGAAGAAAGGGGAGGGTTTGGGAATTTGGATGGTATATGTAGGTCTCTGACAACTTAGAATGTTTTCCCCCCAGGGACACCCAGGCCATGAGGGCCCCACAGGAGAGAAAGGGGCCCAGGTAAGTGACCAAGAGAGAGGCTGGTTTGGGGATGAGGGTCGGTAGGCAGGGCCGGAGTCTGGGGCTAATGAGGAGAGAGCCGAGGGCACTGAAGACATGGAAGGGGGAAGAACAGGATGGCACTAATCTTATCTTCATCTCAGGGTCTACCAGGGTCGGCAGGCCCTTTGGGCTATCCTGGACCTCGGGGTGTGAAGGTAGGTGATACCTGGGGCCTACAGGTAGGGACGATTCATCAGCACTGGCGACGGCAAACGAGCTCCATCAGAAACATCTGCATGTGTGATGAGAGGAATCCGTCTGCCAGGCAAGGTGTAGGGGAGCAGGGTTAGGGTCTGAGAAGCAATATATAGACGTATGTGTGTTACTTGGACCTGAACAGCCTGAGCACAGCATTGCAGTGTAGTCGCCGCCTTGCAGCAAACAGTTCAGCCCATTGGAGGCTGAACCCATTTCACTGTGAGCACATATGCCACATCCAAGCCCAGGCCAGAACTTTGTACTCAAGCAGAGGGTTATTGTAAAGCACCAGCCCAGAGCCGAACAACCTACAACAGCCATGTGGGGGCAAGCCGAGAGCCACACTGTGGCTAAATAAAGGTGCACTGTTGACCAAGGGACATCAGAATTCACAGCTACATGGTCTCTGAGCCCAGTTACATTGTAGCCAAGTACAAGTACACATTACCTGTGGTCTAAGAACAGTTTGGTGGTAGCCAAGAGCCTGGCTCTTCACATTTTTGCATTGTAGGCAAGCTCGGTTACCTTATAACCTGGAAGGCGGCTATATTGTAGGTAACTAAACTCAGTTCCATTGTAGCCAAGCATAGTTTCATATAGAAGACTTATAGAGCTGAGTCTAGTTACATTGTAGCCAGAGACTAATTATTGCCAAGGTCAGTTACATTATGGTCAATTGAATTGTCATGCTATTGTCAAAACACATAGATGGTATCCTAGTGTAATTTCATTGTAGTTTCTGAGCTCAGTTACACTGTAGCCAAGTACAGCTTTCCTTGGGACCCAGGCCCAGAGTTTGGTATGAGCAGCATCTGGGCTTGCACTGAGCAATCTCCCTGTAGCCAAGCACAGACTTGCCTTGTTGCCAGACACAGAGTCACATTGTGGCCAGCACAATGGGGAACATTCCTTTGCCTTTAGAGGAAGGCCGGTGCCTGGAACGTTCATCATCTTTCTCCTGCCAGAAGGAACTGTGGACACAGTGTCCCGGGAGATGGGAATTAATTTCTTGGAAATTTGGCCTTCCTTGCACATCCCCACACAGATGACCTTGGGAGGCGGCCAGTGAGAAGGAGCAGGGAGAGGCAGCTTCTTGCACATTAGGGGAAAGATCATTTTCTCTGAGGCTGCCCCACTCCAGTTGAATATCCTCTGGGGACTGTCCTGGCTGTTTTGAGACAGGGAACTGAGTTTGGGGCGCTTCTTAATCAGGGGAGGAAACTGAGAGCTTTTTTTATTTTCAGGGTACCTCTGGCAACCGGGGCCTTCAGGGGGAGAAAGGCGAGAAGGTGAGAAGGGAAGGGAGGGGATTCCTTGCAGGGAGCGGGGGGAGCCCTCATCATGGGGCTCTGCCTGTGTCTTCTATGGAACCCTGAACTTTGGTCTCTGTTCTCTTTCATTCAGGGAGAGGACGGCTTCCCGGGCTTCAAGGGTGATGGGGGGCTTAAAGGCGATCGGGTAAGATAAGGTGTCTGGTGGGTGTGGGGGGCCTGAGGAAGCCAGGGAGGGGGGAGCTGGGGATGAGACGGGGCTGGAGGGAGTGGGAGTGACAGAGGGACTGATATCAGGGCCTCTCCTTTCTATTCCAGGGCCACCCGGGACCTCCAGGGGCCCGGGGAGAGGATGGTCCTGAAGGGCTGAAAGGGCAGGGGGGGCTGGCTGGCGAGGAGGGGCCCCCCGGCTCAGCTGGAGAGAAGGTGAATGGCTCTCGGTCACCCCCTGCAGCTTCTCATCCTATGGTCACGGGGTCCCCCACCCTTTGCCTTCTGTTCTCTGCCCTTTTATGTCCAACTCCTGCAGGCTGCTAGCCTACATATCATCTCCTTTAACTCCCCAGCTCAGTGTTACAGAGCAACTCTATGCACATTATCTGATTTTTATCTATATAACCGCCACATGCAACAGGCATTTAACCCCCATTTTACAGACAAGGACACTGAGGTTTGGAATGATCGAATGCGCTGCCCAGGATAGGCCCCTAGCAGGCAGGAGCCATATTTGACTGAATCTCACCCTGCTGCCCCAGCCATAATGCCCCAGCCATAATGCCCTTTCCCCTCTGACCTCCAGGTTGCAATTTCTGAGCTTCTGACTTTTGTTCCATCACCTTTCTGCAGGGCAAGCTTGGGATGCCAGGTCTCCCAGGTTACCCAGGACGTCCGGGCCCTAAGGTGAGAAGCTAGGGGGCTGGATTAGGGCAAAGGCAGTGTTCAGAGACTGATGAACATCCGGGGATCGGGGCTGTGGTCTGGGGAGGTGAGCTATCACCTCATGGATCATTGATAAACAGCGTGAGATACAGGCTTTGGCAACAGACAAACTTGGGCTCAAATACCCACCCCTTACCTGCTAAGTGACCCCAGGCAAGTCTCTTGAGCCCATTTTTTTTCGGTTGCACAATGGCAATACCGGTAATATCTATTTCATCATCAAATGTGATTATAATAATGATTTTTTTTATGATGATAAAACTGTAGGCTCCTTCTGATTTGGTGTGATCGAAATTGGTTCAAGGTCAGTAAGGGGGAGAATCATAAAAATACACATCTTACATATCTTGAATTGTTATAACGTACAATAAAATGTACTTATATAAAAATGTACCTTGTTTACCAATGTTCTGATGGATGCAGCTACTGATTAGACATGTCTTTCTGCCAAAGTTACACCCACATTACATCACTGATGATTTATAGTTTTTGTTTATATAAAGTGGGCAGAAACAAAGACGCTTGCAAATAAATCTTAGTGTAGAATCCCTGCAGAGTCCCACACTTTTGCCCTCTCAATCTGGCGCAGTGATCTTGCCAATACCTAATTTGACAGAAAAAATTTTTTTAGTAAGTTTCCTTTATATTGTGTCTTCCCCATTTAACTCAGATTTGACGGACATTTTTCTTTTTCTTCCTACATTTCATCAGTTTTTGTAAACTTTCATTAAGTCACATGACTCCATGAGCAAGGACAACTGACAGCAATAAATAGGTTTGGGAATAAACTCAGGGCACCATCCCAAGAATAGAACTCAGCCTGTGGGAGAAGTTTCTGGAAGTTAGAGCAAGGCCACCTAGCCAAGGCCAGTCAGTGTGTCTTGGACATCGAGCAATACATTAGAGGACGCAAGATATGTTAGGTCAGTGTCTTAGTCAGTTTCAGCAGCAATAACATAAATGCCTTAGATCGGGTAGCTGAAACAACGAACATTTATTTCTCACAGTTCTGGATGGTGAATGTCTGACATAACAATGGCAGCATGGTTGGGTTCTGGTGAGGGCTCTTTTCCTGGTTTGTAGATGACTGTCTTCTCTCTGTGTTTTCACAAGGTGGAGCGAGAGAGAGAGAGAGAGAGACAGAGAGAGAGAGAGACAGAGAGAGAGAGACAGAGAAAGAGAGACAGAGAGAGAGAGACAGAGAGAGAGACAGAGAGACAGAGACAGAGAGAGAGAGAGAGAGAGAGAGATGGAGAGAGACTGAGAGGGAGAGGGAGAGGGAGAGGGAGAGGGAGAGGGAGAGGGAGAGGGAGAGGGAGAGGGAGAGGGAGAGGGAGAGGGAGAGATCTAGTCTCCTCTTTTTAAGGGCAATGATCTCATTCGTGAGGGCTCCACTCTCATGATTTACTTATCTCCCAAAGGCCTCACCTCCAAATACCATCACACTGGGGGTTAGGGCTTCAGCATGTGAATTTGGAGGGGGGACACATTCAGTCTGTAGCAGATAGTAATCATCATCAATAACAATGACAGCTAATATTTCTTGAACACTTACTATGTACCAAGCACCATGTGCGACACTTTGTGCACATTATCCTATTTAAGCCTCACCAAAACCTCGGGAGGGTTGGTGTCCCCAAGATACAAACTAGGAGACTGATGCTCGGAAGGGTTCAGCCATTTGTTCAGGGCCACACGGCTAGTGCAATGGTGGATGAGATTGAAAACACAGTGAGGGGTGGGAGGGGACTTCAGAGCCTGTGTTGGTGGAGAAAGGCTGCCTCCCAGATGGGCGGGACAGGCGGGATGAGAGTAAGCCAGTCAGCAAACACTGAGGAAGCACCTACTATGTGCCAGGCAGGGGGGAATAAGACCAGAGCGCTATGTCCCTGGTGGGGAAAACAGACGTTGAATAAGTAAGCAGGTGAATACAAATATTGTGGCAAAACAAAGTAGGACGATGGGCTAGATGCAGTATGACTTGGTGGTCAGGATGGGGACAGAAAGCCAGCCGGTGACATCTGAATAAGATCTACATGACGAGGAGTCGCTGGCTCTGTGGGGACCCGAGAAAAGAGCATTTTTGGCAGAGAGAGCAGCCAGTGCAAAGGCCTTGGGGGCAGGAGGGTATTGGTGTCCCCTGAATAGCATTGAGGAGGCCAGTGTGGCTGGAGTGGAGTGAATAAGGGGAGGGTGGGAGGAGAGGAGGGCAGAGCGCTGCCCTGGAGGACGCTGGGGCTGGAGGGACCAAAGAAGCTTCTGGAATCGGTGGTCTGGCAAGGTCTGAAAGAATGGGGTAGTCAAATGGGGTGAGGGGCCAGCCTTGCCCACCACCCATGCCTCACCCCCTCTTCTCTCTCATTCTCTCTGCTCAGGGATCTATCGGCCTTACTGGTCCCCAGGGACCACTAGGAGAGAAAGGGAAACGGGTGAGTCGTGACTTGAGGGGGACGGAGAGGGAAGGGTTTCCCTGGGGGAACAGCATGTGTGGCTGTGCACGACGGTGGGTGGCCTCTGGGTGTCTGTGTCTATTCCTGGAAGGACCTGTGTGCATATATCTTCCCATGTGCAATGCAGCGCACATGTAGGTGACTCCAGCTGTCATGATGGCACATGTGCCGTGCATATGTGTGCGTGTGTGTGTCCCATGTGCCTCTTGGTGCAGATTAGATGGGGTCTGGGTGCTGTAGCCTGTGAGCTGGGACTGAGTGAACGGGGCGTGCGCCTGCATGTACATGGTGTGACTGTGGACATAATGACTGTGAGGGGCATGGACGTGTGTGGAAGGGTATGGGACACACGCAGGAGTGCGTTTCTGTGCACACTGAGTGTGTGTACATGTACGCATTACCTTGCTGCGGGTGTATTGTCGCTGTGTAATGGGCACTGTGTTACACACCTGCATGTAGGGAAGTGTTGTATTTATCAGGACTGTGTCCTCACATGAACCTGTGCGTGTATGTGTTCACACTGAGTGCACACATGTGCAAGGGACATGCTGCATGGCAAGCTCCGCGATCGCCTAGTGCCTGGCACAATGGCAGGCACACGTGGGCGCACAGCATGCAGCTGTGATAACGACGTGTCCACATGGGAGAATACACTCGTATGCGTGCGCCCTATGGTGCAGTCACACGTGTCACCGGTTGTGTGTGACCTTTGTGTGGTTGTGTGTGTGTGCATGTGAGTGTGTATAAAAGGCTGTGAATAAACGGTGGCAGATGTCTTTCTAGGTGTGTGACTGGGTGCGTGAGTGTTTGTGGCATGTGTTTGCACCATAACTCTCTTCTGTTTCTCCCCTCACTCGATTTATTTTCCAGGGGAAGGCAGGGCAGCCAGGTCTGGAAGGAGAGCGGGGACCACCAGTAAGAAAAGAGAGAGCTCTCCCCACCCCGCTGGGCCTTGGGATGCAGGGCTGGAAGGAGGGGCTGCGAGAGGAGAGATGGTGGGGAGGTCATGAGTGGGTTATGTTGGTGTCCCTGGTGGGGCGCGAGGGGGACTCACGGAGGGCGGGAACCCACAGATCTTGATCTCAAATCCTGGGCTCCCTCACCCTCTCACTTCTAATATTTGCTTTTTTCCTATTCAGGGCTCCCGTGGAGAGAGGGGGCAACCAGGTGCCACAGGGCAACCAGGCCCCAAGGTATGGGTGGGTGGGTGATCAGACCCCTTTCCAAGGCACGCCTTCAGCCACAGGCTCACCAAGTCCCCCCCAGGCCCTCCCAGTTAAGTTTGTTCTGTGGCCTGAATCTCATTCACTCTGTTCTAGGGTGATGTGGGCCAAGATGGGGCCCCTGGGATCCCTGGAGAAAAGGTGAGAGAGAGAGAGAGAGTGTGTAAGTGTGTGTGTGTGTGTGCGCGCGCGCATGTGTTTCTGGGCAGGAGTCAAACCCAGAAGGTAGGGAGACATAATGCAGTGGAAAGAGCACAGGCTCTGAAGTTAGAGAGCCATGAGTTCAAGTCCTACCTCAACTACTTACCTGCTGTGTGTTCTTGGGCAAGTCACTTAACCTCTCTGGGCCTGTTTCCCCATCTATAAGACTGGAATAACCACAGTCTCCATCCCAAGGGCTGCAATGGTGAATGAAACGACTCACAGTGTGTGTAGTGTGTTGCCCTGTGCCTAGCATACAGAAGGTGCTCAATGTGTGTGAGTTCTTGTTGTCATTGTGTGGGGTTCAGGGGTGCCAGGTAGGAGGGATGAGTAATGATTTCTGTTCCATTTCAGGGCCTCCCAGGCCTGCAAGGCCCCCCTGGATTCTCTGGTCCAAAAGGTCCCCCTGTAAGAGAGCTCACCCTGATTGGGGGGCAGGCGGGAGGGGAGCTGGGGCGTGGAGAGGTTCCTTATTTGTTCTTCAACTCTCTCCCATCTTGTCTCCCAGGGCCCCCAGGGGAAAGAGGGACGATCTGGGCACCCGGGACAGAGAGGAGAATTGGTGAGTGACCACTTGACCTCTGACCCCATTAAGCTCTCCATTTCTTCCCCCCATATGATGCTCCCTTTTAAATTTTCTCCCCAGGGCTTTCAAGGTCAGACAGGCCCACCTGGACCAGTTGGTGTCGTGGGTCCTCAGGTCAGAGTGGACCCCACAAGTCCCTCCAGTTTTTCACTAGTTGGGGAGATATTAGAGGGGGAAGTGGATCTCAGACCTCCCACCCCAGACCAGCTCTGTTCAAGATGAGTCTTCTTCCTCTGCAGGGAAAGATAGGAGAAGCAGGACCTCTGGGGGAAAGGGGGCCCCCCGGCCCCCCTGGACCTCCTGGTGAACAAGGTCTTCCAGGTCTGGAGGGCAGAGAGGGGGCCAAGGTGAGACTCTGCCCCATGGGGGATCTCGGTGGAATGGCCCTGAAGGTTCCTCAGTGGCCCCATGCTGCCTGAAGGCTCAGAATCAGCCCCATGTGGGAGGGGGCCCAGACTCACAGATTGGGGGAGACACTGCTTCTCTGGAGCCTGACCTTCCTCCTCTGCACTCCTGCAGGGGGAGCTGGGGCCACTGGGACCCCTTGGTAAGGAAGGGCCACCTGGACCCAGGGGCTTCCCTGGCCCGCAAGGAGCCCCCGGGGACCCTGTGAGTATCCTTTGGAACCCCTCCTATGTGTGTCTGGCCAGGCTGTGAAGTAGAAGGAAATGGGGAGCTCAGGGCAGGGACATGGTGGTGGTATCCTGGGTGGGGACAACTGTGAAAGTAAAGAAATGACAGCTGGAAGGGCATGGAGGAGACTGACCCCGAACCTCAGTGCCCAGAAGGGCGTGAGAACTGTGAGCCCTCTAGAGTGAATACAGCACCTGGGGACACTCCTGGGGCTCTCTTGACTCTGAACCATCTCCTCCTTCAGGGACCTACTGGTTTGAAGGGTGACAAGGGACCCCCGGGCCCCGTCGGGGCCAATGTAAGTGCAACCCCATTTGCTGGGTGGGAGGCAGGGTGAAGGGAAACTGGGCATCGTCATGGTTAAGTCCACTATTTTGGGAGTCAAACAGGCCTGGGTCACATCCAGCTCTGCCACTCACTGGCCAGGCCGTCACGTCACTCTGTGAGCCTCAGTTGCCTCATACATAACCTAGCCCATCTCATAGGTTTTTATACATCTCGATGAAATGATCCATCTGACACATGCTTACCTGTGTGCCAGACATCGACATACAAAAAACCTTTCTCCTGGAGGTTACGTTCTAGTCGAGGAGACAAGGAATCAGTGGTGATAGATGCCCTGAAACAAGTGGCACAGAAAGTGGGGAGCGGGGGCAGAGCAGTTGAAGTAGGCTGGTCAGGGAAGGCCTCCTGAGAAGGTGACATTGGAGCTGACACCTGAGGAGGGGAGGGAGAAGCCGTGTGGATGCCTGTGGGAACAGCATTCCAGGCAGAGGGAACTGCATGTGCAAAGGCCCTGAGGCTGGACCATGCCTGGTATGTTAGAGGAAATAGTGAGGAGGCCGTGTGGCTGGAGGGCAGTGAGCAAGGGTGAGAGTGGGAGGAGGTGAGGGCAGGGACAGGTTGGGAGCAAGCCACGTAGGGCCTGGTAGGCTCCAGGAGACCTCTTTGTATCTCAGTGAGGAGGGAGCCCCCGGAGGGCGGTGGGCAGAGGCGGCACATGCCCTGGCTCAGGTGTTCACAGCTCTCTCTGTCTGCTGTGTGGGGAACAGATTGGATACGTCCTGGTAATCAGTCACCTAAACTCAGTGACTTGAGGCTTGAAAATCCTCCAGATATGAGAACTACTACTATTGCTATTTTTCCTGACCCCTCACCCCTGTTTTCAGGGCTCCCCTGGGGAGCGCGGTCCTGTGGGCCCAGCAGGAGGCATTGGGCTTCCTGGCCAAAGTGGAGGCCAAGGCCCTGTTGGCCCTGCAGGAGAGAAGGGGTCCCCGGTAAGTGCTGTGCCCACCCCATTCCTCAGGCATCCTGAGGACCCAGCCCTCCACATACCAGGACCCCACTCCTGCCCTGGCCCCTGATATTTCGCCTTCCACTCCCCCCATCAGGGCGAACGTGGCCCCGCTGGCCCCACTGGCAAAGATGGGATCCCAGGACCCCTGGGGCTTCCAGGGCCCCCTGGGGCCGTTGGGCCTTCTGGCGAGGAAGGGGACAAGGTGAGAGTTCCTGGAGAGAGAAGGGCTGGGGAAAGTGGGGGGTCGCGGGGAGCCCGGCTCTTTTCTCATGTAATTTCTTTTGCAGGGAGATGTAGGGGCTCCTGGTCACAAGGGAAGCAAGGGTGACAAGGGGGATGCGGTGAGTGGGGGCCCCCCGTGAGGGGTGGTCGTCAGGGAGGGGAGAGGCATGGGTGGGAGAGGCCGTGGAACGCCTTACCTTCCTGAGCCCATCTTGACACCTGCCAGTAACAGAAGCCATTCAAGCTGCCTGGAATGAAGGGGCCAACAGACAGAGTCGCTGGGGCCCCAGGAGACCGGGGAGGCCACTGAGGCGCTTACTCTCTCCTCTCCCTCTCCTTGGTGGCACATCGTTCTCTCTGGCTTTGACTCTGCATGGCTCTGAAGCATCGTGTCCACAGCTTCCCTTCGGGGCTTCAGCCACAGCTCATAGCATCAGCAAGCCAGCTCGGTCCCTGGGTGCTGGGGGGCTTTCTGGGGGGAAGTCCTGATGGGCCCAGCTTAGGACAGATGTGTGTGTCTGATCCCAGCAGTTGGTGACGAGGAAGACAGGGTTGGGAAGTGTGTGCAGCTGTCGCTTCCTGATGGGGGCACAGGGCAGTGATTGACATATCTAGTGCCATGCACCCCCCAATCTTGAACTTGAGGGGTTTTCCAACTCTGTTTCTTCCTCAGGGCCCACCTGGACCAACAGGGATACGGGGTCCCGTGGGACACCCAGGCTCCCCGGTAGGTGCTCCCAGCTTTGTGACTGTCCCCTGAGTCCCCCATGGGAAGGGACAGTGTCCTACACCTGGACTCAATTCCAACCCTGATCCACTCCTTGCTGATACCCACTATAACCTCACCCCAGAATCTGACTCAATCGCCACCTCCACCCCAACCCTGAACCCCCTCAGCCCTAATCTCAACCCTGCCTGTGACCTTAACGTCAATTCCAACGCAGATTTTATCTTCAAATCCCACATAACTGAACACTGACCCAGTCCTACACTTTACCCCAACGCTGACCCGCCCTCCAGCGCTGACTCCAAACCTAAGCTCAAACTCTCAATCTGACCTTGACCCTAACCTCAAACCCAACCCTAAATTCCCTTTCAGTCCCATCTAAACCCTGCTCATGAACTTGACCTCAAGCCGGACGTGATTCGTCACCCAATGCCCATCAACCCTTGACTTAATTCCCAAACTCTGACCCTTACCCTGCACCCCCAACTCCAAACCCAACCCTGAGCCTAGTTCCAACCATTGACCTGGACCCTAACTGCGCCCTGCCCTCTCCTTCTCCCAGGGAGCAGACGGGGCTCAGGGGCGCCGAGGGCCCCCAGGCCTCTTTGGACAGAAAGGAGATGATGGAGTGAGAGGCTTCGTGGGGGTGATTGGCCCCCCTGGGCTGCAGGTAGGTGTTTGAGTTTGGGGTATGGCTTCTGGTTCCCCCAACCCTGTGCCCCAATCTTGCTTCTTTGTTCCACAGGGACTGCCAGGCCCTCCTGGAGAAAAGGGAGAAGTTGGAGATGTGGGGTCCATGGTATGGACAATGGGGGGCAAAGTGGGAGGGGAAAGGGTGTGGCAAGGTGGGGGTGGCTGTTGGATCAATGGGGGGGGTCACAGGGACGCGTTATTTTAAGGATCATGTGGGTCACCAGCGTCAAGGGTGGTGTTTGTGGTTGCTGGAGACTTTTGGAGGACCATGGGGTCACTGGATGCTATTCTGACTGTTCCACAGGGTCCCCATGGAGCTCCGGGTCCTCGGGGTCCCCATGGCCCTAGTGGATCAGAGGTGAGGACTCTGGGAAGGGCACCCAGGATGCCTCAGAAATGGGGACATATATTTCTCAAGAAGGGGAGGTTGGGATCCCACAGTCTCACCTGCACCCCTCGCTGTCTCTCCAGGGCCTTCCGGGGCTGCCTGGAGGAGTTGGTCAGCCAGGTGCTGTCGGCGAGAAGGTGAGAGAGGGAGGGCAGGGAACTGCACAGGGTGGGGGAGGTACAACAAGTCCTGGTTGTGGGGGGCTGTGCTGGGGAGCCTCTGTCTGTCTGCCAGAATGGGACCTCTTCGTACTCTCACTTTGCCTCCTGCAGGGTGAGCCGGGGGAAGCTGGAGACACAGGACCCCCAGGAACCCCAGGCATCCCTGTGAGTGACTGTGTCCTGTGCCCCTGCACCCATCCCAGGGAACCCCTGGCCCCTGGCTACCTCAGACCACCTTGACCCCTGTGCAGTCCTAGGTCACCCACTGCCCAGAACCTACGGGCTTCCCGGGTTATCTTGATGACAGAGCCTTGGAAGGTGGCAGGGCTGATGCGTATTCTCCATGTAGTACACTGCACAAGAGTGTGGGACCGAGGGGGTCGATGGCGGCTCAGAGCCAACACTAGCCCTGGCCTGGGGATGAGCTGCCCACAGGGGGGCCTTTTTCTAATTTACTCAAGGGTGCCACATGGACTAGACCAGCCTTGCTCATGGCCTCTAGGCAACTGGACCACCCTGACCTCTGACTCCTATAGTTCCTAAATTCCTTTGACTTCTGATCATTGGGCAGGCGAGGCTACTCTGACCCCTGACCCCAGGAAAGTCCCAGACTCCTCCCACCATCCCTAAGTCCAGGTATGCTAACCTTGACCCCTGGAGAGTCCAGGCGCTTCTGACTTCTGACCTCTGTTTCTGCAAAGGGGCCCAAGGGAGAAATTGGTGAAAAGGGGGACACAGGCCAATCTGGGGCTGCTGGGCCCCCAGGCAAGAAGGGCCCTCCTGGAGAAGATGGAGCCAAAGGGAACGTGGTGAGTCCTGGGGGAGGTGGAGGCAGAGATGAGGGCGGACACTCATGTCTGCTCAAACCTGCTCCCCAACTTCCAGCCAGGGGTCCTGTCCTCCAGTATGCTGAGTCTATGAACAACCCAGAACAGAGCTAATGAATGATTGAGTGAATGAATGAATGAATCAATTAGTCATTGTAGAGGGTGAAACTTGCTTCCACATGGAATCACTAACAATGTCGGGAAGGCCAAGGTCAAGATTGGAGCTGACGTAGGATTTGCCGTCAGGCGGAGGTTGAGACCTTTCTGCCACAGCGGCAGGGCTTGGGGTGGGGTGGGAGGGCAGTGGGCAACTTCAGCGTCTGTGGGACTTCACCATCCCGTTTGCTGTGTCCGTCTCTGAGGGTCAGTTTATCTGTGAGTCCTGAGCTGGGTGGCTGCTGGAAGGATGAAGTGAGATGATGCGTGGAACGTTCTTAGCTCAGCGCCTGCACACATTCAGCACGAGAATGTTCTCTCTACCAGGGCGGAGATTTTGTGTTTTGTTCACCATGTATCCTCAGCAACCAGAACTGTGCCTGGGCACCATTTGTCTGCGAAATGAATTAGTCAATGCTCAATAATTCCAAGATGTGATTATTCGTCATTCTGTGTTCCAGGGCCCCACAGGGCTCCCCGGAGATCTAGGACCCCCTGGAGACCCTGGAGTTTCGGTGGGTGTAAACCCTGCTTTCCCCACCAAGCCCAGCATATTCCCTAATTTTGTCCCCATCTCCCTACCCCCCCATAGACTTGGGCAAGATTCCTGGAGCAAATAACTTTCATTGTCCTCCAAGCCTCACCCCCAAATTCTCATGTGACCCCACGACCCCTGCCAACTCTGTCCACCACCCGCAGGGTCTGGATGGTTACCCAGGGGGGAAAGGAGACCCTGGTGACGTTGGGGGACCGGTGAGTGGGGAGCAGAGGATGTGGTGCTGGGAGAGGGGGTTGGGGCTGGTGAGTGGGAGGATTGGGGGGCCAGAAGAAGGGTTAATGACGTACTCAAGGCCCCCATAGGTGTGCCTGCTTTGCCTCTCGGGGGCCTCATCAGGAACATGAGAAGCTTGAGGGAGGAGGCAGGAGATGGCTGGTGCTGAGCTGATGTTTTGGGAAGGTTGTCTTTGGGTCAAAGGCATCCGGAACCAGTTACGCTCAGTCAATGTTAGCTAATTCTATCCTGGTGCTGCCATCACTCCACAGGGTCCGCCTGGCGCTTCTGGGGAACCTGGCCCTCCTGGGCCTCCTGGCAAGAGGGTGAGTGATGACCTGCCTCCTGGCTGTCCTGGCTCCAGCCTTGTCCCACTCACCCCCACAGGCCCGCACTCACCCCCACAGGCCCCCACCCACCCCCACAGGCCCCCACTTACCCCCACAGGCCCCCACCCACCCCCACAGGCCCCCACCCACCCCCACAGGCCCCCACTTACCCCCACAGGCCCCCACCCACCCCCACAGGCCCCCACCCACCCCCACAGGCCCCCACTTACCCCCACAGGTCCCCCCCCCACAGACCCGTACCCACCTTCACAGGCCCGCATTCATCCCCACTCATCCCTGTAGGCCCCACTTCACCCCCACAGGTCCCCCCTTACCCCTACAGACCCCCCACTCACCCCCACAAGCCCCTCTGACTGTCTCTACTACCTTCTCAGGGTCCTTCTGGACACGTGGGACGAGAAGGCAGAGAAGGGGAGAAAGGTGCCAAGGTGAGTGCCCCCTGCCCTGACCCCTCAGCCAACAGTTGGGTCATCAGAATGGGGAGGGGGCCTGTGACCACCACAGGTGCCCCAATTCCCTCCCCCTACCTGATAGCTCTTGGCTGGGGGTCAGGAGGCAGGTACCTCCTGACTTTCTCTGTCCCCTCCCTTGCCCCTGTCCTTTTTAGGGGGAGCCAGGCCCTGATGGGTCCCCAGGGAGAACAGGCCCAGTGGGGGCTCGAGGGCCCCCAGGGCGTGTTGGGCCCGAGGGTCTTCGAGGGATCCCCGGCCCGGTGGTGAGTGGGGCGGGAACAGGGATGGGGCGGGCTGGGGGTGGGGTCAGGCCCTCCACGTGCGTTTCTACCTTATAATTTCTCATCACGGTTGGGAGGGGCTGAGCCTGGTGGATGGTAGGGGCATCCACACTGGGCTCTGGCAGGGTGCAGTCCCTCCATGTTCTGTTTCATCCCAGGGTGAACCAGGCCTCCTTGGATCTCCTGGACAGATGGGCCCTCCTGGCCCCTTGGTAAGAGACTTCTTTGTCCGTGAGGTCCTGGCACTAAGAACCACACTGGGCACCCAGTAGCCATCTAGTGACCATGGGTTCTGATGGTCAGGCTGACCCTTCACGGACTGTCTGGTGGTCCACCCTGACCATGTATACTAACCGTCTATTCTGATCATTCATCTTATTGGTCCTACACTGACCCTCCATCTTGGTCTATACTGACCACCCACACTGACCCTCCATCTTGGTCTATACTGACCACCCACACTGATCCTCCATCTTGGTCTATACTGACCACCCACACTGACCCTCCATCTTGATGGTCTACATTAACCAGTGACCCTCAATCTTGACAGGCCAAACTGACCATCGATCTTGATGGTCTACACTGATCACTCATACTGATCTTGACCACTGACTGTTCAGATTGGCCCTCCTCCAGCCAACCCCTTCATTATCTCTTGTCATCCCTCCTCTCTCCTGACCATCCCCACAATCACATGTCTGGTAATTCCCCTTTGAAATCTGGGTAATTTCCCATCTGACCACCCCCAATCACCCACGTGAACCTTGAGATTTCATGTTTACACTCACTGACTGACCCGCCCTCTCCTTCCAGGGGCCCTCTGGCCTCCCGGGGCTGAAGGGAGACGCTGGCCTCAAGGGGGAAAAGGTAAGGATCCCTCCATCCTTTAATTCCCTCCCACATTTACCCCTATCTCCTCCCTGGCCAGAGGGCTGGGAGAGTGGGGTGTCCTCTGCTCCCAAACTCATTACCCCAAGGCTCTAGAAGAAAAACCTCCCAGCACCCCTTTCTTCCCCCACCTGCCTCTTTTGTCCTCCAGGGCCACATTGGATTAATTGGCCTTATTGGCCCCTCTGGGGAAGCCGGTGAGAAAGGGGATCGGGGGTTGCCCGGCGTACAGGGCCCTCCTGGCCCCATGGGAGAACCCGTGAGTGTGTGTCCTGCTCCAAGTGGGAAGAATGTGTTCAAAGGAGAGGGTGGGTGGGGAGGTAGAGATGGGGCTTGTTTGGAGACTGGGGGGGGGGGTTAGGGAAACCTGGGTCTGGAATGATAGGGGTTGGGTCTGGGGAAAAACGGGGGCTCTATCTGGGGACTTGCGGATTCGAGGCTATGTCTGGAGTTTGGGGTCTTGAGGGGACCATAGGGTTGAACCCCACCAATGATACCTGATGTCCTTTCTCCAGGGTCCCCGCGGTCCCATTGGCTCTCTGGGCCACCCTGGACCCCCAGGTGTAGCAGTGAGTATGAGGGGTCTGTGCGGTGGGGGTGGGGGTCACCGTGGCGGGCCAGCCAGGACTCCAAACCTCTTTGTCTCTACCCCACAGGGCCCTCTGGGAGAAAAAGGCTCAAAGGGGTCCCCAGTGAGTATTCCCTGCTCCCTTGGGCTCCCACATTACAGCCCCCACACCCTTCCACTACACCAGAACCTTCAATGCCTTTGCATTCATTGGTTTATTTAGTCACTCAATCATGTATTCAACAGATATTTATTGAACACCTACCACTGTATTTCATCAAATCTAAGATGCCATCAATTGTAGGATGCACCATTATTTTATAAACTGCTCTGAAAGAAAACAATTCTGCCAAGTAAACTACCACTTGCCAAAGATGTTAAGATGATGATTTCAGAGATGTTAAAACATGGAAAGAAAATGTGTTTTTATGCTTGGTGCTGAAAATTGCATGTGCCTTCCCCAGGGCTCTGTGTGTGTGTGTGCATGTATATGTGTGTTGGCAGGAAGGGGTCTTCCATAGATAGAGTTCACCCCCAAGTGACTTCTCCCTACAGGGATCCCTCGGGCCCCGTGGAGACACTGGCCCCCCAGGCCCACCAGGTCCCCCGGTAAGTTCCCCAGGGACTGGGTTGGACTGTCCCCACTCGGTCCCCCAGTGTCCAGAACCAGGTGGGGCCCACGGCCACCTGTGTCAGGGGATGCAAGTGCGGAGAGAGGTGCCTTGAAAGCCAAAGGGGAGTCTGGGCTGTGTGTGTGTGTTGGGGTGGGGGTTAGAAGGACAGCTGTGGGGGCACTGACCGGGTTTTGTTTGCACCCTGTCTCCCCTACCCCATCTCTTCCTTCCTGACTGTCTCTCCACCTCTTCCATCGCTCCTGGCTTTTCCCTGCCTCAAATATTTGTTGCACGATTTTATCTGTTCTCTCTTTTCCTGCTTGCTGGTGCCTGCCCCCCCCCCCCCCCGCGCTTTCTCTGCCTGAACTTGTGGTTCTCTCTCTCTTTTGTGATATTTCTACTTCTATCTCTCCCCATCTCTGAGTTTTCCTGCCCCTCTCCTTCCTGTGTGTCTCTCTGTCTGTCTCCCCCATCTCTGTCCCTGTTCCTGTTTGTATCTCTCCCGCACCTTTCTCATCAACCCCACCCCTATCTTCTGCCTCCCGTGTCTCTCTCTCACCTCTGCCTGTCTCTCTGAGCCTGGTCTCTGTTCTCCATCTCCCCCTCTGCTCAGGGACCCCGGGCGGAGCTGCCTTGGCTGCGCCGACGCCGGCGCTGGGTCCCGGGCCCGGAGGCGCTGGAGGCCCCGGAGGGCGGTCTGGAGGAGGTACTGGCCTCTCTCACATCTCTGAGCTTCGAGCTGGAGCAGCTGCGGCGCCCTCCCGGCACCGCCCAGCGCCCGGGCCTCGTGTGCAGCGAGCTACACCGCAACCACCCGTACCTGCCGGATGGTGAGGTCCCACCCCTCGCTGGGCGGGCTGGGAGCCGTCGGTCCCGCCCCGGCTCACCCACCCGCTCCTGGTCTGCGGCAGGGGAATACTGGATTGACCCCAACCAGGGCTGCGCGCGGGACGCGCTCAAGGTTTTCTGCAATTTTACGGCGGGAGGAGAGACCTGCCTCTACCCTGACAAGAAGTCTGAGACTGTGAGTGCCCCGGGGGGGGGGGGGGGGGGGGAGGGGGTTGGGAGGAGGAGGAAGGAGGCTTTGGACGCCATCCCATCCTCTCCCCCTCCCAGGGAGGGCTGTCCTCGCCTCCCCTGCCCCCAACAACGAGTACCAGACTTTGTTGAAGACCTTATCTTTCCAACATTTATCGAGCACCTACTGTATGCCAAGTGCTGGAGTTACAACAGGGAATTAAAAAAAAAAAATCTCTGCTTTTGTGGAGCTTGCCTTTTAGGAGGAAGACAGAGAAGAAAAGCAAGTAAAGAAATTAGGAATGGTGGCGAACCTTTAAGTAGTGCTTACGTGAGCCAGGCCTGTTTTAAGCACTTAGATGCATTAACTTACTGAGCCCTTATCACGCAGTGTGGCAGTCCTGTCATCAACCCCCAGATAGGGAAATTGAGGCACAGAGGTGAAGAGAGTACCCATCAAGGTCTGGATCCAGCGTCCCAGCCCTTAAGTACCTGGCTACCCTGCCTCCTGACCTGCTATCTTATAGGCTCTGTGGGCTCACTGCCCTCCAGGCTTTGGGCTGGGAGGTGAGATCACCTGGTTCCCCCAGAAATCCTGGAGTTCTCCATCAGGGAGCTCTGAGCCTAACAGCCTATCGCCAAGAACCAGGCTTAGCAGTGGAGGACAGTGAGCGAGCACTACCAGCTCTGGACCACCTGGGTTGGAATCCGGGTCTGTCACATCAATGTTTTCATCTGTAAAGTGGGGTTCAAGCAAGTATCTACCCCTTAGGGTGGTTGTGCAGGTGTGGTACCAATGCACAAGTCAGGGAATGCTGAGTAGATACTGACTATGTGCTAATACCTCTAGGGCAGATAAAATACACAGCCAGCACAGGGCCTGCAAAAGTGAACAATAATGTTCTTCTTATGCATTGTTATTTTGATTGATCAGAGCCCTGGTTTACTGGGTGCTCAGAGCCCCCCATATATGGGGGCTGGAGTGCAGAACTTGAGCTCTGAACAACAGTTGTTGATATCTGAGACCTCATCTCTCACCAGCTCCCCTTTCTCCTACTCAGAGCGAAGCTGGGGAGGGGAGTGAGGAACGTTCTAGGTTTGGGTTCCCCAGACACAGACCCACAGACAAGGATTTGAGGTCAAGTCATTTATTTAGGTGATCCCAGGAGGCACCAGGAGGGGGAGGGAGATATGAGAAGGTTCAGCAGAGGCAGCCAGTGTTAAAATGTCACCATTGGGCACCCAAGGCTCGGTTCCACTGAGGACTTCTGCGAGACAGCTGGAAGTTGTCCAACCTGGCAGAGAGGGAGCTGGGGCATTTACGTAACTCTTGTCAGTCATCTGTTGAGGGCTGCTTCAGAGGGCCGGGCACCCTCCCCTTGGGCCTGCTCTGTGCACTGGCCAAGTCCACTCCCTTAGCCAGACAACAGCCAGAGAGCCCCAGATATTTACAGTCTGGGGAGGTAAATGCGGAGGACGTGGTGGGCATCCAGGCCACTTGCTACTGACCCTTCCTCCTTCCCCCAGGTGAAACTGGCCTCCTGGTCCAAGGAAACGCCAGGAAGCTGGTATAGCACATTCCGTCGAGGGAAGAAGGTGAGTTACCAAAGGCTGAGGTGGCAGGTAGTATGAAAAGTTACGGGAAGCATAAGTTATGGGGAGTTGGGAGAGGGGCTCTGAGGGATGAGGGGAACAGGACAGACTTGCCTCTGCCTTCCTGGTGATTGCAGGTTAAGGAAGGGGGAGTAACTGGGGCAGCATTGATGTGTGATGGGGGAATCACAGGGCCTGGTGGAAATCCAAAGGCAGCGCTAGAAGGACCTGAAGGTTTCCTGCTAGAAGTCATACCTCAGCTGAGGCCTAAAGAATGAGATGGGTTAGCATGTTTGGGAGGACAAGGAAAAGTGTTTCAGGCAGAAGGAACAGCGTGTGCAAAAGCCCAGAGGTAAGAGATGATCTGGTGAATTTAAAGAAGAAAAAGCCACTTGCTCTCCTTTAGAGGGAGATTGTAGTTGGAGCAGAGGCTGGGGAGGTTGGTGAGAGCTAGGCCCATCTCCCCAGAAAGACGTAGGCAGTAGGGGGCCACGGATTGTGTTTAAGTGAGAGAGGGATTCAGACCAAATCTCTGTGTTAGAAAAATGCCTCTGGGGCCGGGGTGATGGTGGTGAGACTGGAGGCTGGGAGATAAGGAAGAGACAAATGTGTTGATCTATGAGAGTGAGGATGTTCAGGCTGGAGCTGGTGCTATGGGGATGGAGAGGAGAGCATGACTCGGAACAATATCAAAGAGGGCAAATCAATAGGACCTAATAATTGATGAGATAAAAGGGAGGGGGGAGACGGGGATGATAGTCAGGTTGCTGGCCTGGGGGACTGGTGTCTGGTGAGATTCTGATATGTAAGTGAAACGAAGAGCAGGTTTAAGGGGCAGGGAATCTTGGATTTTGGGACTCATTTATGTAACATATAAGTATATGCTAAGCACTGGGAATATAACAGCAAATTAAACACAGTCCCTGACTTCATGAAGTTGATATTCTACTGGGAATATAACCAAGGAAATAAATAGACCAAAGAAACAAATAAAACTATAATATAATATTAGGGAATATCATGGTTTGGATTCCCCCCAAACAGACCCTGAGACAAAGATCCAATTGCAAGTAGTTTATCTGGGAGGTGATTCCAGAAAACATCAGTCGAGGGATGTAGAAATGAGACAAAGAAGGGAAGGAAGCCAAAAGGATGTGTTACCAAGTGTGTTATCTCAAGTCAGTGATATGTTAATAATATGTTTTATTTAACCCAACATATCCAAAATATTGGCATATCAGTATACAGATTATGAAGGCATTTTACTTTTTTCAGAGTCTGGTATAAATTTTGCATTTATAGGACATCGTAATCTGGATGCTAAATTTCATTGGCAATACTTGATACGTACTTAGATTTCATAAAACCTGCAGTTGGAAGAGTAGATTCACAAACTCACTTTGTTCCAAACCTAAGTTTTCTGATAACTGGATGGGGGCTAAATTATGAGTTATGATTTAAAGTGAAAAATTTAAATTAAATAAATAAAAAGTTAAAATCAAACAAAATTTTAAAAACGTTTCTCAGTCCCATCGGCCACATTTTAAGTGTTCAGTAGCCACACATGCCTAAGGGCTCACAAGAGAACCATGGCTGGTGGGATGGCTGGGTGAATGGGCACCCTCACCTCCCGCTTTGTCCCACCCCCAGTTCTCCTACGTGGACGCTGATGGGTCCCCCGTGAATGTGGTACAGCTGACCTTCCTGAAGTTGCTGAGTGCCACCGCTCACCAGAGCTTCACCTACTCCTGCCAGAACTCAGCCGCCTGGCTGGATGAAGCTGGGGGCAACTATGGCCGCTCCCTTCGCTTCCTTGGAGCTAATGGGGAGGAGCTGTCCTTCAACCAGACAGCAGCAGCCACCATCACTGTCCCCTACGATGGCTGCCGGGTAAGGGAGAGGGCCAGGGGCTGAGCAGAGCGGGGAGGGGAGGCTGCCCTCCCCCTAACTCACCATCTGTGTCTTCCCATGCTCAGCTCCGGAAGGGACAGACGAAGACCCTCTTGGAGTTCAGCTCTTCCCGAGTGGGGTTTCTGCCCCTGTGGGACGTGGCAGCCACTGACTTTGGCCAGACGAACCAGAAGTTTGGATTTGAACTGGGCCCTGTATGCTTTAAAAGCTGAGAGTCTCTGGGGTGGGAGGGACAATGAGGGAGCCCCAGACGGGGCACATTTGGTGCTGAGGCTTTGAAGCCACCATATTTATCATCTCGTGTGATTGTGGAGCCAGGGGAGAGTCTGCTCGTCACGGTCAAACAATATTTCTTCTTCAGTCCAGGGACTGGGGAGTTGGACTCCGTTGGCCCAAGAGTCCAGCCTCCCCCCACCAAACCCCTGCGGGAATAACTCATCTGGCTCTTCCTCCCCTCCACGCCTACTCAACACTCAACTCCCCACCCCTGGTCCCCCATGCAATGAACTTCTAACTCAGAGCTGATGAATGCCCTCCACGCCTGCCTTCCCCTCCTTAGTCAGTGCCCCGACACCCTTTGGTGCTACCCTTCCCAATAGTTAAGCACTGGATGTCTCCTGATCCCAGGCTGGGACCCCTTCACTCATTCCTATTTTCAGGTGGGTTCAGAGTGAAGGAACTCAAGTCAGATTACAGAGGAAAGTGGGACTTCCCTGGGCAGAGCTGTGTGCTCCTTTTGCTGCCTCAGCGCAGCTCTGAATACTGGCCCCCTCCTATCTCCCCAAATGCACCTTGCCATGCCAGATGGTTTGGGGACCAAGATGTCTGGTAAATCAGGATCTTAATGGTGCTGCCCTATTTATATCTGGGTCTGTATTACAAGGGAAAATCCCCTCTGTTGTATATTTGATCTGCTTCCTCCTTAGGGAAGGCTGGGACTTGATGAGAGAGATTCTTGCACGATTCCCCCCCACCCCGGGGCCATAGGGCATAATTGGCATGTCAAATCTGAATAAACCAGTGAACTGTGTCCTTATCTGTGTCCTTCATTTGGTGCTGGCTATATCTTTCTTAGGTTCTAGCTCTTGTCTCACCTGAGGTATCTGCGACCACCTGTCTTAATTAAGTGTGTCTTTTGGTGGAGGTGGCTTTGATGGGGTTGGGGAACTCAATTATAATGGGACTCACCGGAGGAGATGGGTGTGTTTATTAACTTAGGTCCCTCGCGGAAAAGCGGAAAATAGCCATATCTCTAAGAAAGTAGGTCTTAACTGTTCTCACCACAAAAAATAAATGATAAATACATGATGTGATGCAGGTGTTAGCGAATCATTTTGTGATACATAAGTGGATCAAATCAACATGTTGTACACTTAGACTTACATATTATATGTTACGTATTTTGCCATATGTAATGCGTTCCCGTGTATAATGTGCACCCACATTTTGGGCCCAAACTTTCAGGGAAAAAATCTTTCTTTGTAATTTTTCAATTCAAATTTTTATTTGTTTACATTTAGGTACTTGTTTTTTGTATTATAAAGGATTTGTAGCATTTGTTTTTTAACATATTACAGTACAAGAAATTTTATGTGACAAATAATTACAAAATACAGGAACAGACACAAAGTACAAGAAATTTTGTATACCGGTAACAAATTTACAATATTTATGCTTCATAGAAGGCCAAGAACTCTTTGTTGTTGCAAGTTCATCGTAAGTTCAATAAAACCAATTATTATATTCCAGGTATTATTTTGCATAAGGATATCATTATTGATTTCTAGAGTTACCCTCTTAACTCATAAATGTAAATAAAAGAATTAAAAACATTTACATAGATAAGGAATTAGTACTACCCATATATAATGAGCATCCTTATTTTCCCCTCACAAATTTAGGCAAAAAAGGGTGCATTATATATGACAAAATATAGTGTATACGAGGTCTGACAATTAAGTTCACAAACTCATCCTAGAAAAAGCGCTACATACCTCATTGCTGAATATCACTACAGTCACCTTCAAAGTTCTCGCCTTGGGAAGCTATGCTCTGATGCCAGCACCTAGTCCACCCTTCAAAGCAATTTTGGAACTCTTTTTCTGGAATGGACATCAGAGCTGTCTTGGTATTACCCTTGATGTCCTGACTGTCATCACAACATCTTCCTTTCAATATTTCCTTTATCTTTGGGTAAAGAAAGAAGTCATTGGGGGCCAGATCAGGTGAGCAGGGAGAGTGTTCCAATACGGTTATTTGTTTACTGGCTAAAAAATCCCTCACAGACAGTCATGTGAGCTGGTGCATTGTCGTGATACAAGAGCCATTATTAATTGTTGGTGAAAAGTTCAGGTTGTCTAACTTTTCAGCACTTCCAAATAGTAAACTTGGTTAACTGTTTGTCCAGTTGGCAAAAATACATAATGAATAATCCCTCTGATATCAAAAAAGTGTAGCAACATCATTGCAACAAGTTCATGATTTTAATTGTCAGAACTTTGTGGTGTGTGTGTGTGTGTGTGTGTGTGTATCAATTATATCTCAGTAAAGCTGGAAAAAAAATTGTGAACCCATTAGGAAGACAACATATTTTTAAAAAGAGAGGAAGGAAGGAATAAAGGAAAGAAGGAAGGGAGGGAGGTGCGTTGGGGGTAGAGAAAAAGAACATCCAGATTTCCATTTTGATTTTGCTTAGTCCTGGAGCCACTTGGCTGAGCTGAGGGGACGCATCAAGAGATGACAAGGGATGTGGTTTTGGTTTGAGATGAAATGACCAGATGTCAAAAGTCTGGGTAGCAAGTTAGGGGATGAGTTGGGATAAAAAGGACTGGGTTAGGAGTTGAGCCTTGAAGTGAGTTGGGGATTGGAGGTTAGGGGTTGGGTGAGTTTCATGAAAAATGGGTTGAAGATGAGTTGAATTGGAGGTAGGTTTGGAGTGAGTAAAATGAGTTTGGGGTTGTGAATTAATGACGGGATCTGTTGAGTTGGTGGTTGGGCAATGCAATGAGTGGATTGAGTTAGGGGTTTGGAATTCGATGTTGGGGTGAATTGAATTAGGGTTGATTTGGGACATAGGATGAACTGAGTAGAGGTAAGTAAGTGGTCGTTGCTATGAATAGGAGGTGGGAATTGGCAGTTCGGAAAGTCAAGATGGGATCAGTTAAGATGATGGTTGGGTTTGAGGTGGTTTGACTTGAGGGTTAGATGTTGGGTTGAGGTTTTTTTATTTTTTATTTTTTAAGTGTGTTTTTCCAGGGCCCATCAGCTCCAAGTCAAGTAGTTGTTTCAATCTAGTTGTGGAGGGAGCAGCTCACAGTGGCCCATGTGGGGATTGAACTGGCAACCTTGCTGTTCAGGGCACCGCGCTCTAACCAACTGAGCTAACCAGCCCACCTGAAGTTTGTTTTTTTATTTTTAAAAAACATATTTATTGAGATGCAATTCACATACTGCTATATAATTAATTCACCCATTTAAAGTATCCAATTAAGTAGTTTTTAGTACAGTCAGAGACTTGTACAACCATTACCATAATCAATTTTATAACATTTTCATCACCTCAAAAAGAAATCCCAGATCCATTAGTAGTCATTCTCCATTTCCTTCAAACCTCTCAGCAGTAGGCAACCACTAATCTTTCTGTCTGTATAGATTTGCCTATTTTCGACATTTCATAAACATGGAATCATATGTGTCCCTTTGTGTCTGGCTTCTTTCATTTAGCATAATGGTTTCAAGGTTCATGTTGCAGCATGCATCAATACTTTATTGCTTTTATTACTGAATAAAATTTCATTGTTTGGATATACCACATTTTGTTTACCCAGTCATCAGTTGATGGACATTGTTGAGTTGAATTGCGTTAGGAGTGATGGAGGGCTTGTGTGAGTTGAGTTGGGTCACGTAGTGTTGGGTGGGTAGAGGTTGTGGGTTGGGGCAACCCAAGTGTTTCCACCAAATCCAGAACTTACTCTGCTATACCTGCCACCAGAATACTTGTCTTGGATTCTCTTAATCAATAAACATTACCAAGAGTCTTAACTCCATGAAGAATGTTGGTGCCCAGGGGTTGGTTGATGAGTTCACCCGTTCATTCACGTATTCATTGCTTTCATTACTCAGTGCCAGGTACTGTCCTAGATGCTGGGGGTAGAAGAAAGATGTGGTGTCCTCAGAATCTTACTCCTGAGGGAGATGACAAGACAACATAAATGTGATTTCAGGTAGTAGTGATTGTCGTGAAGGAAAATCAAACAAGTTACATGGATACAGAGTGACGGAGTGGTCAGGAGAGGCTTCGCTGAGGAAGTGGTGTTTGAGCAGAGACCTGAAGGACGGGAGGGAAGAGCCTTGTGGAGTCTTGAGGAAGTATTCCACACACAGCGAAGAACCCAGAAACCCTCAATTACCAAGGAAAGCTCTTGAGGGGATGGTATTTCTCTTGGCCACTGCTTCTGCTGGTTTGTTGCTTTTGCTGATTTTTTTTAACCCTGCGTTCTCTTTTATCAACCCAAATATAGACCTGGGCCTGCTTTCCTTTTAGTTGCTCTCCCAAATATCTTTAACGCAAGACAGCACTGCTGTATGTTATCTTCCTCTTCGTGGGCACACCTAATTGAGAACACATTTCCCAGCTTCCCTTGCAGTTAGGTTGGGGCCATATGACTGGGTCTTGGCTAGTGGGACGTGGGTATCCATAAAACCTCCTATGCAGTCCTCCACAGTGATCTGAGAGGCCACATGTGTAAGATGGAGGTGTCATATATGGCACTAGAAAGAGACTTGGTTCCCCAAGTTACTAATACTGCTCGGAGCAATGCTACCTAGGAGACTTCCATCAAATATAACTAAGAAATAACCTGATTGTTTTAAGCCCTTGAGATCTTTTAAGAGTTGCTTGTTACAGCAGCCTGACTAATACATTGAATAAATCTAACTTTTACTGAAGGTCGGTATGGGGACAGAGCCCCAGAAAGCAGTTTCCAGGCTCTCGGCCTCACATAGAAGGGTGCTGGCTCAGGTAGTAAATGGCCATCAACTGTGATTGGATGGCCATCAGCTGTGGCTACTTGGCTGTCAGCTGTAACCAGTGAGCCATTGGCCGCTAATATAACTGCTGTGGCTACGCTAGCAGAAAATGGGGGCTAGCAAGAAGATGGTGGCTGAGCTAGCAAGAGCGGATTGCAGTTAGCCCGGAGGATTGTGGCTAGCAAGTGAGGTAGGTTGGCAGAGAAGCGGACGGCAGGTTGTGGATCGTGTGGCTCCTGCTTCCTGTGTCTCCAACCCAGCCACCAGCGAGACTATAGTGGTATGACTCCCCTACCTATGGCTCCGTGGGTGTTCCTTTTTGGCCTCACCATGTCCTGCATTCTTATGTGGGGAGCGGGAGCTGAGACCCCGCAGGCCGCCCCGCACGACAGTCAGCATGTAAGTGTGTGTGTGAACCAGGAGGTCTCACTGCAGGAAAATCAACAAGCTAAAATTTAATACTGAATATTTTTGCCCTCAGAAGTGCCCAGTGCTGTGAATTTGTCTTTGGAGGTGTGCTGTCTGCAAGTCCAGATTTCCTACCCTTTTCGAACTGCCCTCTCCCATGTCTCCCTCCCTGACATCTCTCCTTGGTTACCCTCCTCACACCCTTCCTCTGAGGCTGTCTACACTCAGATCAAATTTATGTCAATTTCTTATGAAGGATTCACTCAGTCCTTCTTACAGATCATATACGGTAACCCCCGTATAACACGGTTGTTACGTTCCTAACAATGCCATGTTATGCGAATCCGTGTTATATGAAACAAAGAACTAGTACAAAAAAGGGGGTTAGGTTCCAAAAATTTAAAAAAACATGCTATTGGGACCGGCCGGGTGGCTCAGGCGGTTGGAGCTCTGTACTCCTGACTCTGAAGGCTGCCGGTTCGATTCCCACATGGGCCAGTGGACTCTCAACCACAAGGTTGCCAGTTCAACTCCTCGACTCCCACAAGGGATGCTGAGCTGCGCCCTCTGCAACTAAGATTGAAAGGACAACAACTTGACTTGGAAAAAGTCCTGGAAGTACACGCTGTTCCCCAATAAAGTCCTGTTCCCCTTCCCCAAAAAAATCTTTAAAAACAACAGCAACAACAAAACCATACTATCATATTTGTATAATTAAGAGAAATATCTTTATTAAAGTAATTTTCACCAAAAGTATAACATATTGATATACGTATTAAATAATGTTTTCTTCGTCATCACTACTAAGCACCATTACCCCAGGGCATTTTCTTTTAACAAGATATCTTCATCTCTTGCTCCATGATGTCTTGCTCCATGATATCTCTTGCTCCAAGATATCTTCATCTAATACTCCACGAACAAAATGGATTTAAAATTCTTACATATTTTAAAATTCTGCAGTCAACTCTGATACGACATCCGCTTTAAAATGAAAAATTTCAAGAGATATCTTTTGCTCTTAAAAGCTCTTATTACACTCCGTGTTGTTCGGGGATTTCTCTAATTCTCAAACCGTGTTAGAGCGAAACTGTGTTCTAGAAGTGCCGTGTTATACGGGGGTTACCTGTACTCATTTAGCTCAACTAACACTATTAATGATAATAGCGACCATTGACTTAGCATCTACATGCCAAACACTGTTTATCAAATGTTTTCCCTGGACGAATTTATTGATTTCTAATCACAACCGTTGAGGAAGGCTCTGTTACTATCCCCATTTTGTAGAGAAGGGAACGGAGGAACAGAGAGGTGGAGTAACTTGCCCAGAGTTTAGAGCTAGAAATTTTGCTAAATAAAAAGCCATCATCTCCTTTAGGAGATTTTTTTCCCATTGCTTTTAAAAATCGCATCCAATACACAGCCCAGAGTTTGAATGCAGATCAGCTGGCATCAGCTTTTGCAACTCAAATCCCACACTGGTGCAGGTATTTTGGAGGGAAGGAACAATTAATAGTGTAATGAGGACTCTTTAATGAGCTGGAAGCTCATTAAAGAATTAGAAACTGGTCCCTGCTAAATTAAATGGTAACTGACAAAGGTGTAAGGAGGGAATTCTGGGTCTCGCAGACTCAGCTCTATGTATTTACTCAGCATCATTGCCAGCACCCAGGCGGCTGCTGGGAAAGCCCCCAGCTGATTTGCATATTCAGTGGCCATAGTTAATCACCACTTGTGCTTCCTGAGCAATTATACCCACAGCTCTGAGGGGGTGGGGGAGGCCCTGGGCAGAGTGGCCAATGTGGGGGCATCTGTTGGTTTTATACAGACACAGTTGGAGTGGGTGGAATAGGATATTTTACACACACACACACACACACACACACACATACTCACATTGTCAGAGATACTCACAAACAGTGACATACACGTGTAGACCAGGGGCTCACAGAATCAGACACTCATCTTGTCACTCCATTCCCACCCACCACAGCTGGTCACAACCTGGACCCTCAGACAGACTCTCAGGGGGGCGAACCCATGTTATACACACCCCTACACTCTCTGCCAGATCCAGAAATGTTGACACGAATAGCAGGCCACACACACAGGCCCATACCCATCTGTGCCTGGATACACACCCAGAGTCTCTCCACCCAACACATACATAACCGTGTTCACAAGCCCGCACTCAGAGATGGAACCACATCTGCAGGGAGACTCCCATTGTCACACACAGAGATGCTGCGTTCTGGGGCCTCATACATGCTAGGCACACAGGGACATGCCACCAAGACATAAACAACATACATAGACCCAAGTAAACTCCATTATGGACGTCTCAGAGATCCCCTCCCTCTCCTCACTCATTCATTCATTCAAAAACTATTTATTGAGCGCCTACTATGTGCCAGGTGCTGTTCTAGGGTCTGGGGATCCAGCAGTGAACAAAACAAAGATCTCTGTTCTTGTGGAGTTGACATTCCAGTGGGCTGGACAGGCAGTAAGCAAATACATATATATGTCAGGTGGTGCTATGGAAAAATAAAGACACTGAGGAAGACGAAAAGGGATGTTCTTTGAGACAGGGTGATCAGGGAAGGCTTCCTGGAGGAGGCAGCTGCTTATACAGAGAGAGGGAGGGAGCCATGTGATGTCTCACTCAGCCATGCCCAGGCACATGTCGTGCAGATTCATGAGGGTCCCGTCCCCACAAGGGCAGACATGTGGCTTTGTGTTCTGAGTGCCCCAGACACTAGAACTTCCTTTTGGGCCTGGACCCTGAAGGTGACAGCAAAGGCACTGGGGAGACAGGGAAAGCTGAGCAGGTGGAAAACCAGATTGACCTTTAGAGGCTGTCCTGTCCTTCCCTGATGCTTCTCTCATCTCCTTTATATGTGCTTCCCCTGCCTTGGTATATTTCTTATTTTATTTTATTTTTGTGGTTAAAAACACACATAACATAACATAAAATTTACCATCTTAACCATTTTTAAGAGTCCAGTTCAGTAGTATTAAGTATATTCACACTGCTGTGCAACAGCTCTCTAGAACTTTTTTTCTTTTTCTCTAGTACGTTTTTATCTTGCAAAACTGAAACTCTGTCCATTAACTCACTCCCCATCCCCTCCCCCAGCCCTGGCTCCCACTATCTACTTCCTGTCTCTATGGGTTCGACTCCTCTAGGGACCTCCTGTGAGTGGGATCATACAGTGTTTGTCCTCTTGTGCCTGGTTTATTTCACTTAGCGTAATGTCTTCAAAGGTCAACCACTTTGTAGCAGGTGTCAAAATTTCCCTCCCTTTTAAGGATGAATAGTATTCCATTATACAGAACTACCACATTTGTTTATCCATCCATCCATCCATGGACACTTGGGTTGCTTCCAACTTGTGGCTACTCTGACCAATGCCGCTATGAAAATAAGTGTGCAAAGAGCTCTTCAAGACCCCACTTCCAGTTCTTTTGGATATATACTCAGAAGTGGAATTGCTGGCTTGGGCATATTTCTTTTTAAAAGTTTGTTTTCACTGAGGCATACAATATACAATAAAATACACTGACTATAACTATTCTGTTGGATGAGTTTTGACAACTGACTACACACCCTAAACAAGAAGTAGACTGTTCCCAGCACGTCATAAAACTTCTCATGGCCCTTCTTACACCCCTTCCAAGACACAAGCTCTCTTGGATATATTCCTAGTGTGACAAAACCAATGAATGAAATAAGGAAGGTGGATGGAAGCAGTGTGGTGTAATGGTTAGAGCCAAGCAACCTGGTCCAAGTTTCAGCCCGCTACTACAACAGGTATAACCTTCAACTCTCTGAGCCTCAGTCTCCACAGCTGTAAAGTGGGGTGAATAATAGCACCTACAGCATCTGATTGTGTGAGGGTTAAATTAGTTAAAATAGATCAAACATTTAGAACAATGTCTGCCATGTGGTAAATGCTATCAAAATGTTGCTATTATTAAAAGAAACACAGGGAGAGAGCTTTATAAGGAACACTCATGTGCCTACCACCCAGCGTAAGAAATAAAGGATCAGACACACAGTTGATGCCCTCTGTATACGTTTCTGCCATTGCATCCCTCTCCTTTCCCTACCAAGGGTAGATGAGTGTAGAGCATTAAAAAACATTTTTTTTAATTGTGATAAAATATACATCAGATGAAATTTACCATTTAATTATTTTTAAGTGTCCAGTTCAGAGACATTAAGTACAGTCACATGATTGTGCAGCCGCCCCCCCCAAACAGCTCCAGAACTTTTTCGTCTTTCCCAACTGAAACTCTGTCCCCATTAACACTCACTCTCTATTTTTTTCCTTTCTCTCAAGTGTGGGAACTTCTACTCTCAGAAGATTTCTCCATGTTTACGGCACACAAGGGCCTGTATCCATGGATGACACACAACATGATTTGGCAAGTTTTTTAACTATAACTGGTACAATATTGAGTGTTCTTTTGCAAGTTGCTTTGTCACTCAATGGGCCTGGGCGGGGGGGGGCCGGGGGGGGCGGGGAAGGAAGGGGCTGATGGGGGGGGGAGGGAGGGTGGTGGTGGTTTGTATCTGCATGTAGACACAAGTATTTCTAGTCCTGTCTTTTTAAATGCTTACTTCTGCATAGCTATCCATTCTCTCACTCCCGTTTTCCTCCTGGTAACGCACTCCAGCTTGTCTTTTGTGCACATGGGTGAATGTGTGTGGGGTGTACAATATATAAGAATGAAAACTCTGGGTTACGGGAAGCGTCATCTTCCGCTGTCCTGAGTACGATCTTCATGCTGGTTGCCCAAACCTCAGTGTGTCCCTTTCCTCTGATCACTCTCCCAAGGTTCCCTTTTGACCCCATGATAGAATCCAGTTCTTGTACCTGGCAGCTCTGGCCTCACTTGTCACCATACTTCGCCAGGAGACCTAGCCTCCTGCACCTTGTGGTCTTGGGGACTTTGTCTCTGCTCTTCTGTCTACCATGCCCTACCAGCTCTTACTCATCTCTTAGGTTTCAGCTCTGGTGTCACTCCCTGTCCCTGACCCCCCCAGACTAGATCAGGGGCCCCCAACCATGCTCAGAACCCTGCCCATTTGTGCATGTGCCATACTCTTAACTTTCAATGACTTGAGGACAGAAGCTGCCTTGTTCATTGCCACAAATACAATGCAGGCCAGGCCTGGATTGGTACCTGGTCTCTATTTTGTGGATGAATGGAGGAGTCGCTGCATCAACCTGGAGGCTGGGGCAGAGGCGGCACAGAGACCTGGGCTCCCATCCCAGCCCACCACTTCCTGGCTGTGTGACGTTAGGCAAGTGGCTTAACCTCTCTGAGCCCTTCACTTTCCTCTCCTGTGAAACCCTTCCCAGGGCTTTTGCAGGGTTTAAAATGAGCCCCAACCAGGCCTGGCTCAGGGTAGACCACTCAGGGTAGGAGCTGCTGTGGTCCTGATCCAAGTTCCGGCCCTGTAACCTCAGACTAGGGCCTTGCTCCTTCCTGGCTTGGCAGGGCTGGAAGCAGTGCTAGGTCTCCTTGTCCCGCCAGCTCATCCCACAATTCCCAGGCCTAGGTAATGGGAACCACATGTGCTGGACATCTGCCCAGACCCGTCCTTCTCCCCTCCTCCTCCCCCCGAGAGGCTCCCTGAGTCACCCTGTTCACCGCCGGCCACCCCCCGCCAGTCTCACAGACTCATTCCCACGCCTCCTGGGCCTGGGGTTCACATGTCAGAGGGTGTCTGTGTCTGTGTTGTGTCATGCGTTCCTGTGGGTCTCTATGTGTATGTGAACTGTCTTTACTGTGTGTTTATGTGTGTGATTGTGTCTGAATTGTGTGTCTATGGGTGTGTTTTGTACAAAGTATGTGCCTCTGTTGTGTATCTGTGTGTGTTAGCATATAAACTGCCTGTTTTGTGTGACTATCTCTGGGTCTGTGCATGTGATAATGTGTTAATTACACGTTTGTTTATGACTCTCCATGTACGAGGTCTGACAATTAAGTTCGTGAACTTGTTGCAACCATGTTGCTAACCTTTTTGATACCAGAGGGATTATTCATTATGAATTTGTACCAACTGGACAAACAGTTAACCAAGTTTACTATTTGGAAGTGCTGAAAAGGCTGCGTGAAAAAGTTAGATGACCTGAACTTTTTGCCAACAATTCATGGCTCTTGCATCACGACAATGCACCAGCTCACAAGGCACTGTCTGGGAGGGAGTTTTTAGCCAGTAAACAAATAACTGTATTGGAACACCCTCCCTACTCACCTGATCTGGCCCCCAATGACTTCTTTCTTTACCCGAAGATAAAGGAAATATTGAAAGGAAGACATTTTGATGACATTCAGGACATCAAGGGTAATACGATGATAGTTCTGATGGCCATTCTAGAAAACAAGTTTCAAAACTGCTTTGAAGGGTGGACTAGGCGCTGGCATCGGTGCATAGCTTCCCAAGGGGAGTGCTTCGAAGATGACTATAGTGATATTCAGCAATGAGGTATATAGCGCTTTTTCTAGGATGAGTTTGAGAACTTAATTTTCAGACCTCGTATGTGAATTGCATGCTTGTGTTGTGTGTGTAACTATATTGTGGGTTTATGGGTGTGTTGATGTGTGAACTCCATGTTTATACTGGAGATCTCTGTGTGTGAGCTGTGTGCCTAGATTGTGGTGTTTGTGTATTTTTTGTGTTGGGGGGTGGTTTGTGTGTTTGTTGTGTCACTGTATTTGTGAGTGCTGGTTCTTGCATGACTGTGGCTGGTTCATGTCTGATACTCTTCTACCGTCTGATGGTGGGCGTATGTTTCTGTGGGTCCCCTGTGCCTGGGCTGTGTTTCTGTCTGTGCGTTGCCTGTGGTTGTGTGTGCTGGTTCTGGGTGGGCGTGACATTGTGCCTGGACCATGTGTCCAGGATGGCGGCCCTGGGTGACTGTGTGCCCATGTCCCTGGGTGACTGTGTGCCCATGTCCCTGGGTGACTGTGTGCTCATGTCCTTGGGTGACTGTCAATTCACAGTTTGCCTAGGCAACTGGGGGACACATTCCCATCCTCACAGCTGGATCATTCAGCGTGTGCATGTGTGTGAGAGAGATGTCTGGAGGGGAGGAAGTCCCAGTGGTGGCAGCAGTTTCACAGTGAGTGAGAAATGCCCAAGAGAAGGAAAGAATGGGGCCGAATGGTGCAGACAGTATGTGGGGACCTCCAAGATTTGAGGGTTGAACCAAGGCTTCCCTCAGGAGCCTGTTCCTGGACATGGAAAGGGGACTGCGCTCCATTCTGTGTGAGCACCTGGAAGGCCCTGGAATGAATGATGTCGGGGGCTGGGGAAGCGTGAAGGTGGTGCTCAGCTCCCCTGGCCAGCCCTTCTCGATGCCTCGGGAACACCAAAGGGTCTGGCCCAGGTATTCCCCTGCAACCATAGCACAAAGAGCCTTGCATCTGGAGTAAGTTACTTAACCTCTTTGAGCCTCGAACTTTCTGTGCTTAAATTAGGGATAATAATTCCTACATTACAGGGTCATTGTAACAATTTAAGGAAATAATGCATGGAGAGGACTTAGCCTGGTGTTGAGTTCTTAATGGAAGCTTGATGAGTGGGGATGGTTGTCATTAAAGAGCTGTAGCGCTCAGTAGGTCATCACCCATAGCTTGGGGTATTAGAGCTTCGTGAATGATGAAGTTCTCTCCAGACAGGTAAGCGGAATGAACATTCCAAGCACATGCCAATCAGGAAACAAGCACCTAAACCAGCGAAATTGGTGCTTAGAAAACTGTTAGAAGGCTGGCAGATGGGCTGTAGGCTAAGCTTGTAGGATGGCTTGCTACAGAACAGCACTTCTGAATTGGCCGCCCCAGGACCTTCTGCCTCTATTTTCCCAGGAAGGTGGGGAATCACCCAATGGGAACCACGGACTTCAAGAATACATCACCATCATGGATAAGCAAAACGTGGTCCATCCTCACAATGGAATATTATTCAGCCATGAAAAGGAAGGACATTCTGACACCTGCTACATCATGGGTGAACCTCCAGAACATTATTCTCAGTAAAAGAAGTTAGACACAAAAAGTTGTATGATTCCACTTATATGAAGTATCTAGAATAGGCAAATTCTTAGAGACAGAACGTAGATTAGAGGTTCCAGGGGCTGGGGGTGGGAAGAATGGGGAGTTATTGCTTAATAATTATGGAGTTTCTGTTTGGGGAAGTGAGGAAGTCTGGAAATAAATAATGTTGATCATTACATAACACTACAGAAGTAATTAATACCACTGAACTGTACACTTAAAATGATTAAAGTTGCAAATTTTATGTTATATATATATATTTTACTACAACTTAAAAAATGAATAACATAATATACCAAAAACTATGAAACCGTTTTAAAAGGTGAATTGTATGGTATGTGAGTTATATCTCAATAAAACAATATATATATACATATAGTTTTTTTGAAAGAATTCAAGAGCGGGACAGATGCAGGAAAGCGAACATGATTTATTGAAAATGAAAGTTCACACTTGAGAAGAACGTGTGGGCAAACTCAAAGAACAAGTTGCCTCAATAAAACCATTTTCAAAAAACACAATATATCACCATAGTTGCAATTTAGAGATTTAGAAGTCAACGTCATTGTCACTTGCAACTGCCTCTCAACAAAAGCTGGTGACACTGGTGACTGGAGACAGTGACATCTGTGCAGGAAAACCTACTGTCTCCACAATGTGCTTGCTAGATGCCACTGCAGTGCAGCAGAAAGATGACCTCCACCCACGTCTCAAGCTGCCACTTGATAGAACCTAATTGGCATATAGAAGTTTAGCTGCAAGAGAATCTCGAAAACATAGTTTTTAGGTTTGCAGCCTCGGCAGTATAAGATTACACACTAGGAGATTGGAATGATGCTTCAACACCTATTATCTTTTGGTTTTGCTTCCACAGCATTCTTTCCCTTTTTCAATGGTAAAAGTTCCACATCTGCCTCTCTTCCCTTTATTTTCTAGTCAATGTACATTGGATGAAGCTAACTGCACTCTCTGACTCCAGGGGCACGATCTACAAGCAAGGTCTGGCCAAACCATTGCTCTGAAGCCATGGTTGGCTCAGGCATGGGCACATGACTTGGGATGAACCAATGAGAATCATTATTTATTATTATGCAAACTCTCTCTTTTTGCTGAAGTTGTTGAGCTTGGAAGATATGTTTCTAGGAACCATCTTTGTCACCTCTTGGCTAAAAGAGAATGCCTTGTAGAGAAGAGCAGAGATGAGAAATGGAGAGAGACAGAGTCCTGATGACATAACAGAACCCCTGGATCCAGCCTTGCTTGAATTCCATTACCCCTGGATTTTTTTTTTTTTATGTGAGATATTCTTTTTTGCTTAAGATAGTTCAAGGTGCCTTTCTGCCACTTTCTACCAAACGAGCCCTGAATAAAATATAGAGGGATCAGCAAGAGCAAAGGCATGTGTAGACATGCGTGGTGTAGATTTATTCACTCCTTACATTTTTCTTGATCATTTTTTCTGTGTCAGGCCCTCTGCAGGGTATGGGAAAACAAAGGCCTGGACTGTGTCCTCCTCTGGCTGGACACAGGAAGGGGTCACAGAAGAGTAGAGGCAATGGCTGCCCAAGCACCAATTAGGAAAAGCTAACAGGCAGGTGGACAGAGCTGGTGAGGATGCAGTACCACTTTACCCTGTACATTGTGGAGAGCAGACATTGCCCAGTGCCAGACCCTGAGCCACCGGGACTATCCGTTTTGCTGCACAAGGTCCTTGAGAAACTGGTCTCTCTTCAATGATGGTTCACAATTCTGACCACTACACTAAGCACAGAGGAAGGAGACAGCATGCTCATCATAGCATTGACCGTGGTGCTGACCCTGAAGTGGACAACAGTACACCCAGGACACTGAGTCTGACCAAGTATGACCTGATTGTAATTTTGACCATAGCATGGCCAGGTCCCTGTCCCAAGCAAGGTCAGAACAATGACCACAGCATAACTGGGACAGTGATTGTGACTCTGAGCGCAACACTGCCAGGAAACTGACCATCACACTGACCACAACACAACCATCAGTGCCCAGTGGAGACCACAGTGCTGGAGAACTAGCATGCTGTGGGCAGCACAGATTGTAGTTCCGCAGGACGCTGACTGCAGCATGATCAGAACACTGACGTTGCCACTCACCACAGCTGTGGTCCTGACCACAGCACGGAGTGTATTGGCCGCGGTCCAGTCAGAGGAACAAAGCTCGCACCAGGTAGTTCAACGGCAAAAATTTAGTATGAGGGTTTAATCACAGAGGTGTTAAAGTTTAAGAGCAAATGGGAGAAGATGAATCTACTTGGAGTAGTAAGCTCCAATTTCCCAAGGGCTGAAGCAGCAAAGGGAGGAGGTGGTTACAAGAGTCCAGGGGCTGCAGCCACCTGCCAGCGGCTGAATCATGTTGGAGACTTCCCAGTGGGGTTGAGAGCACAGAGGAGGTACAATAGCCACTGCCAGAGACACCCAAAGTGGAGAGAGAGGGAGAAATACTCTGGCTTCTTTCCTCCCGCCTGCTAATTTTCCTCCAGGTCTCCCACTGGCTGGGCCTAGCTAGATTCAAGGAAGCCTGGGAAATATAGTTTGTAGGGGGTCAAGGGAACCTGGGAAATGTAGTTTTTGGAAAACATCTCCCCTGATACAGAGAAAGCAGCTTGGGAATAGACCAAGGGCATGTTGACCAATGCTAACCATACAACATGGGCCATAGCTTGACCATGACAATGACCAGAGCCCAAGGAGGACACTGTTCACAGTCCTGAAACACGGCACTAACAAGGACACGACTCTGCAGGAAAGGGACAAGCAGGGCCTTCCCCCACCCCAGTGTTGCCACAGCACACTATTAGTCAAGGGCTTACTGGTTGCACCAACCAACATCCCTCTCCTACCCCACACCTCCTGCAGGCTTGGCCTGAGAAGTCAGCAAAGACCGGATTCCAATTAGGAAGAGGAGGTAGAGGGACACACGAGATGCCTTCCCTGGCTCTGATTCTGTTTTGCGTCCTCTGTCTCATGGCCAGTGTTCTCAACACCATGCTTCATCGTAGTAATGCCCTCTGGGGACTGAGTACTGACTAGGTGCTCTATTTACCGGTAAGTCATAGACGTCTCCCAACAATTCTGAGGAAACAGGTCTCCTGAGAGAAAGCTCTTTGCCTAAGTTCACATGGCTAAAAAGTGACAGAACCAGGGTTGAACCCAGATTCTACTGGACACCAAGGTTTTTCTCCTTGCTTTGACAAAACCATCCAGAACGTGTTATCTGCCTGGCACACATTGGGGTCAAAAAAGTTCCAGGTCTCCCCCATATTTTATGGCTGATTCCTCTACAACTTGATTTGCTTGCTGCCCCCTAAAAAAATGCATAGAAGGGCTTGGAAAGGGAAATTGCGTGGGGTGACCGATGAGGATGGGGGAGATGCAGAGAAAGGCTGGAAGCTGAAGGACGCCCTTCACAGGCATTTGCGTGGAGGCAGTGTTAATATTTTGATTCTCTCAGGATCTGGTCTCTCATCTTGGGCTATTGAAACGGGAGCAAGAGAGTGTCCCAGGAGGAGGAGGGGATAGGAGAAGAGTCTTTGAGCAGGAGGGCCCTTGGGAAACGGGGTGGTGGGGGTGGGGTGGTGGTGAAAACAAGATGCCCTCTTTGGTGGCCAAGCCCACCGGGCTGGCCATGCCCATCGGCCTCTGGTCTGTCTCCTTGCCTCTGTTTCTTGCCTCTCACTCCCAGTCTTCATCTCTGCCCCACGCCCCTTGTTCCAGCAGTGATCTCCAACCTCCAATTTCACAGGCTCTGCCTCAGTTTCTCTCTTGATTCTTGAGTTCGTTAAGGAGGGAACCTGTCAATTTCTCTTCTTTGCTACCAGGCTTTCCTCCTACTTCCCCTGACCCTTGATTCCCCCTCTCACCCCCATTTTCAAAGTGGGAAATGTCCAGGGAGGGTAAAATTTACATGTGATGGAACCCCACCCCCATCTCCGTGACCCGCCTCCATAATGTCCTGGGGGGCTGCCGGGTCCTGCCCCCTGCTACCCCGTTCATCGCCGGCTCCTCCACTTCCCTGCCTCCAGACCCCGCTGGGTCTGCGCCCCAAGACGAGCTGGGGGTGGGGCAGGGGGCGGAGCCCGCAACAAAGACTTCGAGCGAGAAAGGGGGCGGGGGCGGGGCGAAATCTCGGCCGCCGGCGAGGCGGGGGAGGCGGCGGCTGAGGGTCGCCCGGCCGGGCGGGCGGGGTCGCGCCTGGTGGCGGTCCCCGCTCCGAGGCGCCACTGGGGCTGGCGGGGGGACCGGACGCTGGGCTGGGGGCGCGTCATGTGGCGGCTCACGGTCCCGCCGCTGCTGCTGCTGCTGCTGCTGTGTTCAGGCCTCACCGGACAGGTAGGGGCCCGGCGGGCAGGTGCGGGCACAGGGGGCTCCAGGAAGGGAGCGGAGCTGAGTGGGTTCCCGCAGAAACGAGGTTTGGGGCTCCACGAACCCCTTCGGGGCTGCGAGGGGCGGAGGTCGCAGCGGGGGAGGGGCTGGAACGTCCACTCTGGCTTTGGGAAAAAAGAAGGGGGGCTTCAAATTCAGCCTCAGGCTGGGATGGTTTGGGGGACACTGTGACCCCAGCTTCGGGGTTCTCAACTCCTCGGTGACCCGGAGCCCCAACACCCGCCATCTAGCTGGAGCTGAGTGGGGCTTGGGGGCAACTTCTGGGGGCTTTTGGGTGTGTTTAACCTTCAGTTCCCCCATTATGGCTGGAGATACCCAGTCTCTGAAGCCCCCCACGCCTCGCCTGCACCCCCAGTGTGGAGAAGGGGGCGGGACTCACGTGTGAGTGACTGACGGGGACATGTGTGAGGTGCCGAGGGGTGCTGGGTAAACGTGTGTCTTTGTGTCATGGCTGGGTGTGCCTGAGAGTTTGTGTGTGTGGCTGTGCTGGTGTGTGTCCAACTGTGCGTGAGTTGGGTGTGATCACGGAAGGTGTTTGTACGTGAGGGTCTGTGACAGTGAGAGGCTGTGACTGGGAGTTGTGTGTCTGTGTGTGACCGGTGATGTGACAGCAAGTGAGGACTGTTAGTCCTGGCGGTATTTGGGCCGCCATAGCTGTGTGTAAAGGACTGTGTGTGGCAGTGTCCCCCTGACAGTCCATCTGCCTGGGTGTTGTACAAATTTGTGACTGTGTGAAACCTTTGAGGTGACAGTGCTGTTCTGTGCCTTTGAATAAATTACTTAAAAGGGGGTATGAAGGGCAGGGGCTGTGTATGCAAAACACATCCATGCATTTGTGTGTGTGTGTGTGTGTGTGTGTGTGTGTGTTTTGGTGGTGCCTGGAACACTCGATTCATGCTTTCACAGAAGCAGGTCTCCCTCTCCATGTTACCCTATCTCTTGGGCAGGCTTGGGGGGACTTGCAAAATATTGGGGTCCAAGCTTTCTTTAGCTATTGGGAAACCTCTTTCTTCCTCTATTTTGGGGCTGGGAGCACCCTCAAGTTCTCAGATCTATAGGAGCTCAGAGGGAAGCTGGAAACGAAAAAAATAAAATAATGATACCCACAGCTAGCATTTATTAAGTGCTTATATGCTGGGCACTGTGTCAAGCACATAGCATGAACTAAGGCATTTAATCCTCCCAGCACTGCACTTGTGGATGCTATTATTACCCTCATGTAACAGATGGAGAAACTGAGGCACAGAAAAATTAAGTCACTTGCTCAAGCTCAGACTGCTCGGGAGTGGCAGAACTATCAGCAGGATTCAATAGAAGCAGTCTGGTTTTTGAGCCCACATGTCAAACCTCTTGTAAAATAATCCACTCCATGGGTGTGGACAGTGCCTGTGTAGACACTAGGAGTGGTTTTTAGGTAGAACTGAGGAAAAAACGTCCTGGTAGCTTCTCTTTCCTGGTCAAAAGAAGAATGGAATCTGACCCTTGTACCTAACCCAAAGGGGGCTTTGGGAGGGACGGAAGTCAGACTCTAGATAGATTTCCAGGCCACAAGAAGAGGTTGTGGAGTCCCCCTCCTCACGCCTCTGTTTCCCCATCTCGGGACCCAGATACTGGGTGGGATAGGATGTGAGCTCAGCACCTGGAATCAGGCTGCACACAGTAAGTGCTCAACTGATATATGAGCCAGAGAGAAGTAAAGAGAGACGACTGAAAGACAAAGGCACATACTTGAGAATTTGCTGATAAAAAATGAACCAGGAATGAGGTTGAATTTGGTTTTTCCAAGGACTCTTGGAACCACCACTTGGGGATTCTCCCCCACCCCTGCTAGCCGCTAGGGGAACTCCAGCCAAGATTGACTAGAGGTGCGCAGGGAGGGAGTTGCTTGGGGGCGGGCTAACGTGAGGTTTCATGGGGGTGGGGCTAAACAGGGCTGCTTGGGGGGGGACTAAACTGGGGTCTGTAGAGGCGGGGTTAAATGGCGGATGGGGCGGAGCTCAACTGGGGTAATCGGTTGGGGCGGGGCTGGTGAGGGCTATAGTGCCACGGGCACAGTCACTACAGTGTCGAAACTGACCTCAGCCCCTAGTATGCCCACTAGCCTGACGCCCCAGGAAAGGAAGTGGCCTGAAAAATGGATGCTCTGCACCCTGTCTGCCCCCTCCATCGCTTCCCAGAGCCCCCTCCTCAGTCCCTGCTGGGCTCTGGGCTCCAGCAGGGGTCCTTTTGAGAAAGCATTCATTCGTCTATTCAATCAACAGATATGATTAAGCACTGGGGCGCAGCCATGAATCAAGTCACCAAATCCTTGCTCTCCTGGAGCTGACCTTCTGGCAGGAGAGACAGACAAAAACAGAATAAATACATAATACAATGTCAACAACTAAATAAATGTATAATACAGTGCAGGTGTCATGAAGGATAAATAGGGGCAGGGGGATGGAGTGATGGTGGTGGAGTGGGGGCTCTTTTAGCAAGTGTGGTCAGGGGCAGTGTCTCTAAGGAGGTGGTATTTGAGGGGACACCTTAAGGAGGTGAGAGAAGGAACCTTCTGGGTATCCAGGTGAAGAGCATTCAAGGCAGGGGAGCAGCGAGTGCAAAGGTCCTGAGAGGGGAACAATCTTGGTGAGTTTGCCAAGGCTGGGTGTGACTGAGTATATTTGTGGCTGACTCCTTTGAGTATATTTGTGGCTGACTCCTTTGGCTGACACATCTGATTCCCAGGGTCTATTGCCGGTTACTTGGTGACTCCAGCACGGAGGCTGGTATAGCTGGAGAGGAGTGAGGGGAAGGGAAGCTGTGGGCAGATGAGACCAGGGAAGTCAGGAGGGGCCAGATCACATGGGAACTTGTGGGCTGTGGGCAGGAGTCTGGAATTGATCCTGGGAGCGGAGGAGTAGCACCTGTCAGAGGAGTCCTCCATCTATTCATGGTCTGCCCATGTTTTGGGTGTGGCCCAAAACACACCGCTAGCTTTCTGGAGCTACCAGAAAGCTTACCCTGTAGGAAAGATGCCCCCTTACTGACAACTGGGAAGTCCTCCCTAAGATCTAGCTACATCTTTCGCACTGTCTGGGTTTGGGGTCACCTCTTTCCTGGGGTCCCCACAGGATGGGACAGGAGAAGAAGTTCAGTTTGCAATGGATGCCTCAGGGCCTCTGCCTGAGACATTGTTCCCCCAGGTAGCTACCTGACTCCCTCTCTCTCCTTTTGCTTAAATGTCACCCCCTCCCAGAGGCCCACCTTGAACATCAATCTAAAATAATCCCCCCACTGCCATTCTTTGAGCTCTTGCTCTGTGTTATTTTTTCCTTCAGAGCCTTTGTCACTACCTTTCCATGATTTGTTTATTCATTCACAGGTGCTCAACAAATATGTGTTGAATGAATGGATGGATGAATCCCTCTCCTCCTCCCATGGAGTCTTTTCTTTCTCAAACCGTGGGAGTATTGTGCCACGAGAGGGTAGGGAGGAAACAATTTTCCCCTTGCACCATCCCATTTCTATTTCAAGTCAGCCTCTGTTCCTGGGTATGATGCATCAGGAAAACCCTTTTACATCTGTGCCTAAAATTCCACATTATAGGGAACCGTTATTTGGGGAAGTCGCTGTTTTCTCGGGCTCCTTTAGATAATGTAAATGTCCCAGGTGGAGGGAAGTAAAGAGAAATCTTAAGGACTCCCAGACAATTGAATTGGACATTTTCTTCCTACGGAAGAGCGGGGTTGGGCTGGGCCGGAGATGAAGGAGTTGGGGCGACACCTAGTGGTGGAATGAAGTTTGAGACTGGCGAAGGTGTGTGGGCGTGTGCGTGTGCGTGTGTGTTTAAATACTTGAAGGTCTTTTTAAAATTAACCATCTTAATCCAATTTAAGTGTATAATTCAGTGGTATTAAATACATCCACACTGTTGTGCAGCCATCACCACCCTCCATCTTCACAACTCTTATCATCTTCCCAAACTAGAATTCTGTTCCTGTTAAACACCAATTCCCCATTCCTCTCTTCCCCAGCCCCTGGCAAATGTTTTACTTTCTGTCTCTATGAATCTGATTTCTCTAGGGACTGCATATAAGTGAAACCATACAGTATTTGTCTTTTTGTAACTACATTACTTCACTTAGCATGATGTCCTCCAGGTTCACCCATTGTTGTGGCTTGTGTCAGAATTTCATTCCATTTTTGGGCTGAATAATATTCCACTGTATGGCTACCCCACATTTTGTTTATCCAGTCATCCTTTGATAGACACCTGAGTTGCTTCCACCTTTTGGCTATTGTGAATAATGCTGCTATGAACATGGGAGTACAAATATCTTTCAAGACCCTTCTCCTAACTCTTTTGGATATATACCCAGAAGTGGGACTACTGGCTTATATGGTAATGATACATTTAATTTTTTGAGGAACTTGTGTACTGTTTTCCATAATGGCTGCACCATTTTTTATTCCCACCGACAGTGCACAGGGGTTCCAATTTCTCCACATACTCACTAACATTTGTTATTATCTGACTTTTGATTCTAGCCCATCCTGATGGGTATGAGGTGATCTCTCATTGTGGCTTTGATTTGCATTTCATTAAGGGTTAGTGATGTAGAGCATCTTTTCATCTGTTTACTGGTCATTTGTGTATCTTCTTTGAAGAAATGTCTAGTAAAGTCCTTCGTCTATTTTTAAATTGGGTTGTTTGGGTTTTGTTGTTGTTTAAATAGGTTTTAAAGCCAGGAATGAGACTTGGTTGGATTTGTGTGTGGGACAGATCCTCCGGCTATAACATGGAAGACAGACTGGAGTGGGAAGAGTAAAGGCACAAAGACAGAATTATTTTAGGATCTGATAAAGCCTGAGGCAGATTAGTGGCAGCCAGAAGCATAACAAGACTAACATTTGGGGGGGGTGGAGGGAGGATACTTCTCATTGTCTGGTGTCTGAAGTCCTTATCAAGGCCCACTGTCTCCTTCCCAACTTCCTCCTGGAATTCTGAACTAGGCAGGAAAGCAGAGATATGATAGGAGAAAAGAGAAAAAACAGCTCTTCCAAGGTGGGCAGGGTGGGGCAGGGAGGGGAAGGAGATATAATTCAACACCATTTTCCAAAACTTGCTGTAACTAGGAAAAAAAACCTCAAACCAGGCACAGGCGAGAAAGCTCACAGCATTTGTATTCTGAGGGATGCAAAGCTGTGTGTGTGTAGACATGAATTCATGCCTTTTTTATGTGTGAATGAGAGGCCGAGAGGGCCCAACTAACAGAGGCGACTTGGCTTATTGCAAAGGACACTTAGTTTTGCTTGGTTTGTGTTTTCTAGCTTTTCGACTGGAAAGTTCAATCATTTTTACCTGCTGCCCATCAGAGGTGGAACTTACACTTTATGCTTGATACCTTAATTCATAATTTTGTGTAAATTTTCTAATTAACATAAAATCTAGCTACAGAGACATGCACAAAATGTAAACGTGCAGCTTGATAAATTGTCTTGAAGTGACATAGTGTTACCAGCACCAGGTCAAGACACAGAACTTTACAAAAATCCAGAGATCCCCTCATGCTCCTTTCAGGCGCCACCCACCCTCCCAAAGTAACTGCTAAGCTGGCATCTCTCACCATGCACTGGTTTGGCCCCCTTTTTAACTTAATGAAGTTATGATGTATGTAGTTTTTGGTGCCTGGCTTCTTTTGCTCAACATAATGTTTGTAAGATTCCTCCGTATTATTATTTTGTGATAGATTGCATGTTTTATCTCTTGATGATGTTCCAGTGTGTGAATGAATATACCATGACGTATCCATTCTATTGTTTCTAGACATTTGGGTTGGTGAAGTTTGTGGCTGACACAAGCAGTGCTGAGACAGACACTCTGACACATGTAGTGAATGTGTAGTGAATGTGTTGTGCCCAACAGACATACAAACAAACATTATTCGCAGTAGTTATGTTCTACAAAGACCCCCGCGGACACTGAATTAGTGAATACTGAATCATTGCAGGGTTACATTCCTGTAAGCCTCTGGTGACAGCGTTTTTGTGGGCCAAATAAGATGCAACCTTGTTTTATATGTTTCTGTTTAAAAACACCGTGTTTAATATATAGTGTTGGTCCATTAGCTTGAACTCATGGCCAAAGAAAGACGCCATATACCTGAATGAAGTTTATCAACCAGAAGTATTTTCTCCTGAAGGCACATCACAGCCTTCTTGTGATTAGAATCACTAGACAGCACTTCAGTGCTATGCGTGGGGGCCACTTAAAATAGAGAAATCACCAATAAAAAGCAGGAAAATGTGAAACCTTTGGCACTAACTAGACTGAAAAAGACACGCTCACAGTGAGGAGAAACGAGAGCAGAGCGTGGCCATGGTGGACCTCCGCTGGGAACCTATGTGTGGGGGAACCAAAATTTTTGCCACTCTGCACATGTCGACAAATGACCACCACAACCCTGCGAGTATCGATTTGGGGGTTACAAATAAGTTGTAATGAGTAGGCAAGGTTGCTACTATGGAATCTGCGGATAATGAGACTCAACTATATATACCTGGGAGTAGAATGGCTCAGTCGTAGCGGGGGGCTGTATTGAGCTTTAGGAGATGCTGCCAAACAGCCTTCCAAAGTTCCAGGAACTCTTCAAAGAGTTTACCGGTTTGCTCTTCCACCAGTAGTGCCTGAGGATTCCGGTGGCTCCACGCCGTCCTCGACCCTGGTATTGGCTTTTCATTTTAGACATTCCAATAGGTGTGTAGTGATATCACCTTATGGGTTGAATTTACATTTCCTGATGACTAATAGTGCTAAATACTTTTTCACAGGTTTATTGACCGCTCAGGTATTTCCATTTGTGAAATGCCTGTTCAGGTCTTTTGCCCATTTCTCTATTAGGCTGTCTGCATTTTTCTTATTGATTTGTAGAAATAAGTGTGTGCACATAACCAGATTTTATATCTCTAGCTATACATATTTTATATACATAGAAAATCAGGATATGAGTTCTTTATTGGACATAAGGATTGCAAATATCTTCTCTTACTCTGTGGCTTGTCTTTTCGTTCTCTTAATGGTGTCTTTGATCAATAAGCAATTTTTAAATTTTAATGTAGTTCAAATAATTTTTTCCTTCAAGTTTAGTGCTTATTACTGTCCTGTTTTAGTGATCCCTGTCTACTGCAGAGTAATGAAAATATTCTTCTACATTTTCTTCTAAAAGCTTTATTGTTTACCTTTCATGTTTAGATGTGTTAATACAATTTACCTGGAATTGATTTTTGTATATGACGTGAGGTAGGGATCAACATTTATTCTTTCCCCTATGAATAGATCTGATCGACCCAGTGCCATATAGCCTATCTGGGATAGAATCCTTGGGACCTTAGGGAAAGTTTCTTAGCATACCTGTGCCTCTATTTCCTCATTTAAAAAATGGGCATTGTAATCCTATCTACTTCATAGCAGTATTCTGAAGGTTAAATGAGTTACTCTACTGCAAATGGTGCCTGGCACATGATAAGTATTCAATAAACCTTAGCAATTATTGTTATTATTTCTGACAGTTATGAACTTTTTACCTCCTGGGAATTTTCGGGGGGAAAAAACATTGCTTTCCGTGGTTCCCAGTCTTAGTGCATTCAGGCTGTTATAAAAGAATACCACAGACTGTGTGGTTTATAAACAGCCCACTTCCTGCTTCATAGATGGTATCTGCTTGCTGTGTCCTCACATGGTGGAAGGGCTGAGGGAGCTCTCTGGGGTCTCTTTTAGAAGGGCACTGATCCCATTCATGGGGAGTCCACACACATGACCTAATCACCTCCCAAATGCCCCACCTCCTAATATCGTCACCTTAGGGGTTAGGGCATCAACATATGAATTTTGGGAGGATGCAAACATTCAATCTACAGCACTCCCAAACGCCATGCTCAGAGTGATGCTGGTGGTAGAGAGCAGGAGATGCTTTCTGGAGATATTTCTGCATCAAAATCAGCTGGCGTTGGTGCTGGCTTGGATGGAGGAGTAGGAAGGAAGAGCAAGGGGATAAAGGGAGCAAAACATACAGTTTCTAACTGGTACATCTGGACCATGTTCCTAGGCAGCAAGGAATCTAAGGTGCAGAAGTTAGGGAAGCAGTCATTGTCATGTCAGTGCTGCAAGGGCACCTCAGGGGAGGGGGCTTGCAGGGGAAGTTTAAGAATGCTCCCCTCTTTTAATAGATTTATGTAGATAAATTTACATACCATAAAACCCACCTGCTTAAGTACATTTCAATGGTTTTTAGTCAATTTACAGAGTTGTGCAAACATCACCCCAACCCAGTTTTAGGACATTTCTGTCATCCCCCCAAAGCTTCCTTCTTCTCATTTGCAGTCCATCCCCACTCCTACCCCCAGTTTCAGGCAATCGTTAATCTACCTTCTGTCTCTATAGGTTTGCCTTTTCTGGACATTTTGTGTAAATGGAATCATACAAAATGTGGCCTTTTGTGTCTGGCTTTTTTCACTTGGCCAGATATTTTTTAGGTTTATCCATGTTGTAGCATGTGTCAGTAGTTTGTTGCTTTTCATTGCTCAATGGCATTCCATCATATGGGTGGACCACAGTTTATCCACTCACCAGTTGATGGGTATTTGGATTGTTTCCTTCATTGTGAAAAATGCTGCTGTGAATATTCATATACAAGGCTTTCCATGGACACATGCTTTTATTTCTCTTGGGTAGCTGGAATTGTTGGATCTTATGGTAAGTTTCTGTTTAACTTTTAAAGAAGCTGCTAAATTGTTTCTCAAAGTGGTTGCAACATTTTATATTCTCACCAGCAATGGGTCCAGGTTTCTCCACATCATCACCAGTACTTGGTATGGCCTTTCTGATTGAGGTTATTCTGGTGGGTGTCATGTGCAATTAGTTGTATGAAACACACAGGTGGGGATATCCAAGAAGCAGATGGGCACAGGGGTTGGAGGTCTGGGGTGTAGATATACCTTTGGGAGGCCTCATCTGTAGACTCATTTAGTCAGTCAATCAACAACAACCACAATTTCTTGGGTACCTACTATGTGCCAAGCATTGTTCTAAGTCCTGGAGAGGCAGTGAAAAATTCAGACATGTAGGTGCTCTTGTGAAGTTGCAAGTCTAGTGGCGGAGATAGACCATAAACAAATAAAAGTATAATATAATGTCACACAGTGATAAATGCTGTTCAGGAAAAACAGAGCAGAGTAAGGGACAGAGTAGTGGGGACTGCTGTTGGGTATGAAGTGGCCAGGGAAGGTCCTTCAGATATAATGGCCACATTACTCAGAGTCCAGTCAGGGAAACAAACTACTCTAGGGTTTCAAAGAGTGAGAATTTAATACAAGAAATTGGCTAAGTGTGAGATGAAAGAGTTGAGAAGCCAAACTGATCAGGGAATCCAGCAATAAGTCTAAGCACAAGGCTGTTAGAGAGACATGACAAAGGGTGGTGTGAGAAGGAAGGGGCTCTTGTGTGGTTGCTGGGACCATGGAAGGAGTGTAGCCACTGTCAGAACACATCCTCACTCTAAGCAGAAAGATAGAGGAGTAATACCTGGCTTCACCCGTCCTTCCCGCCAGTCTCCCTCCAGTTCCTCCCATTGGATGAGTCTAACAGGAAGCCAGTGTGCAAGGAACCTGGGAAATGTAGTTTTCTGGAGAAGGGTAAGGCATGTATCTTATCCACACTATGATAGAAGAGAGATATAAATGAAGTAAATGAGCAAACCATATGTGTATCTGTGGTAATAGTGTTCTGGGTGAGGCCAGATGGAACCAAAACCCTGGGAGTGGTTGTGATGGTCTAAGGCACAGTATACAGAGAGGGGCTGGGGACCTAGGACAAAGCCCTGGGAGACGACAGCAAGGGCAGATGTGAATAGAGACCACTCGTTGGAGAAGCTTGGCTGTAAGGAGCTAGGGCAGTTTCCTACAGCACCAATGCTGAGGGAGTGATAGAGTACCATTAGGTTCTCTGAGCCAGGAGGCCTGGGAGCCCAGTGGTTTTGGCATCTGAAATTAGACAGACCTGGATTCAAATCCTGGGTCCTCATTTACCCGCTGGGTCACCTTAAGTTGGTCCCCTCTCCTTTCTGAGCCCAGTTTCCTCACCTATAAATAGGGAAGTCACTGTACTTTTCATGGGAGGCTGCAACAACTGCTCAGCAAGCACATTTGCGAAGTGTTCAGCACTTATAAATGCAAGCTGTAGAGCAAGTAGGCAAGGACACATCTCATTTTTAAAAAGCTCATTATTAGTTGCAAATAACAGCACCTACTATTTATGAAACATTTACCATGTCCCAGACACCCTGCAAAATGCTTTACAAGCACCATCTCTCCCCACTCTCCCCCAGCTCACTCTGCTGTAACCAGTCTGGCCTTCCTGTTTCTTGAACACTTATGCTCCTTCCCCAGGGCCTTTGCACTTGCTGTTCCCATTGCCTGTAACTCTTCCCTCAGATATCTGAATGGCTCTCTCCCTCGCCTTCTTCAGGTCTGTGCTCAAATGTTACTTTCCCCAACCATCCTGTTGAAAGTTTACTTCTCTATTTATTCCTATGCCCCTCCCGAATCCTGATGTCTTATTTTACTTTTTGTTTTTACTTTTCCCCTGTTTTTTGTCTGATTCACCCCACTGAATGTCCAGCTCCACAAAGGCAGGCATTTTGTCTGTTGTTCACAGTGCCTGGGACATAGTGTATGCTCAATAAATCTTTCACTTGATTCTCAGGACACCCCAGCCCTTTACACATATGGTCCATGGTCCTCGCAACCACCTACTTTACAGATAAGGAAACTGAGGAGGAGAGAAGTCTTTGCTGCAGGTCACACAGGGGCAGAACCTGCCTCTCGGTGTTGCTAAGCTCAGAAAAATGGACAGTTCAAGACCCCGCACCCCTATGTTCAGTGCTTCTCCCCAGGCGGGCCCTCGGAAAGGCCTGAGTCATTGCCGCCTCCAGACGGCGGCGGCCGCGGGCTGAGGGCGGCGGCGGCGGCGCGAGGTGATGCGGGGACGCCAGGAGGGGGCGTGAGTGCAGAGAAAACAGAGAAAATTAAACCCGCCGGCCGCTTCTCCCGCAGCCTCGCTGCCTCTGCCGCCGGCCGGTGTGTGGGTGGGAGGTGTGTGTCTGTGTGTGTGTGTGTGTGTGTGTGGGGGGGGGGGGGTTCTGCACTCCCGCTCCGCGCAGGAGCGGGCCCCGAAGCCCTGGGGCCCGGAGGATGGTCCCAAATGTCAGTTCCCCGCCATCACAAGTTCAAGTTGTGAGTGGAAAGCAGCCTGGGACTTGTCTGCAAAAGGCTAGCTCCTGTCTCCTCCATCCTGGGTCATAATGCCGCCCCTTAGTGTACTGGGGAATCCTCCCGCTGCCCAGGTGACCCCTATTACCCCACCTTCATCCAAGTCACCGCCTCTACTGGCTCCGTACCCGCCACCCTGGGCTTCCTTCGTTGCGAAACGACGCAGGGGTCTCCAGAGCAGTTCTGGTCCCGGGAAGTCCCCTTCCCCAAGGAAAAGGAGACCCTGGCTGCCTGATTCATGGAAGCGCACCAGTCTCGCCCCACACAGCGCCCCCATACCTGCCCTCCCGGGTTTTAGAGAACTGCGATAGGTGTCCTAACAGGAGGTGGGTGAAGACTTGTGACTCCGGTCCCCTGCCAGCATTTGGTGGTCGGTCTGGGCCGAGCGCGGGGGGTTCTATGCGTGGAGGGTGGCCCGGGCACACCGCTGGGTGTGGGGGGCCGGCGGACACCGCTGGGGGGGGGGGGCGGGAACACCTCTGGAGGCGGGGCTGGGAATGCCGCGGCGGTGGGGTTGGGCCGGTGGGGATGCCACCAGAGGGGGCGTCTCTCCCGGTGGCATGGTCCCGGACAGGGGGGATGCCAAGGCCTGATGAGGGGTGTGGGGCAGTCCGGGTGCCCCCCGCCCCCCGCCAGGCTCCGGGCCGGAGTCGTGACGTCACGGCGGCTGGAAGTGCCTGTCGCGGAGGCGCGGGAGGGGGCGGGGGCCGAGCGGGTGCTTTATAAGAGGAGCCCGCCTAGCGCGCGGAGCCGCAGCCCGCGTCCCCGAGACCCCCGACAGGCCCGGCCCCGGCCCCCAGCTCGCACTTGTGCCCCGGGGGGCGGCTGGGCGGCGAGGGACCGAGCGCCAGGCGGCGGGCGGGAGAAGGGACGCGCGGCGGGCGGCCGCGGGGCATGAGGCGGGGGCGCGATGTCGGTGCCGCTGCTCAAGATCGGGGCGGTGCTGAGCACCATGGCCATGGTCACCAACTGGATGTCGCAGACGCTGCCCTCGCTTGTGGGTCTCAACGGCACCGTGTCCCGAGCGGGCACCTCCGAGAAAATCGTGAGTGGCCGCCGCGCAGGGGGCGCTCCCGGGGGGCGTGGTGCTCGCGCCGCCGCCGCCGCAGCCCCCGGAGGGCCCCTTGCCCCATAGTTTCCGGCCCGGGGGCGCCATCCCGGGGCTGGGGGCTGGACGCGGAGGTGGAGGAGCCCCCGGAACCCTAGCTACCTCCGTGCCGTTCCTTATTGTTATTTCTTATTAGTGGGCAGTGTCCGAGTGGCAACGATGTACTAGGCTCGCTCCCTCCCCGGGCGGAGGCGACGAGGGTCCTGGCTGAGTGGGGCAGAGAATCTCGGGCGCTGGGACCCTGCCTTTGAATGGGGGCGCCTCGGGTCTCTGAGTGTCTCCACCTTCAGGATTTCTTCCTGTTTGAGTCTCGGTGTCTCTGAGTAGTCCCGTGTCTGTCTGTCTCTTCTGTCTCTCCGCCTATTCTTTTTCCTCTGGTTTGCTTCTCTATTTGTCTCTTCCTGTCTCCATCTCCATCTCAGTGGCGCTCTCTCTGACTTTGTATCTCTTTTTGTCTGTCTCGTTTTTTTCTCTCCCCTGCACCCGTCCCCACCCCCCCAGCACCCCCTGCTCATTTCCTGCCTTACCATGTGCTGAATATTTATTCCCATAACTTGCCCTCCCTAGGAGGCAGAAGGGTCTCACACTGGGGCAGGGGCTGATGCTGCCCCCAGAAGCTCCAGTATTGCCCCCTCCCCCATGCCACCTATCACCTTCATCCTCCAGCTTTCCTGCCACAGATCTGGAGGCAGGGGGACTCAATCGGGGTTAATAATGGTGGTCGAGGTGTCCTGAGGAGAGGGGAGGAGGCATCCTCTCCTGCAAACTTCCCTCAGCCTCCTCCAGATGCGCCCCTCCCATCCCTTCCCCTCTTCAATCCGCGTTTGGAACTGCTCCCCATACGTGCAGCTGGGTTGCATAGGCTCCCTCTCCAGCTTGATGTTTCCCCAACTTCGCCAGCTCTTCTGTTCAACCCCCAATGGCCACCACACCAATTCTTCCTCTTCCCTCGGTGGAAGGAAAGGGGTCTTTGCTGGCAAGGGTTGCAGGCAAGTGGAGAGGGGGTTGCCTTGTACTGTGCCCTGGGCTTGGCACAGGTCAGGGCTTTCAGTCCAAATTCTGACTTGAAGCCAGTGTGTGAAACAGTCTTTCTGTGTGTCTCAGAGTATGTCCTGGTGTGTCTGTGGAGTGTGTGTGAGTAGAGGGTGTGAGAAAGTTTATGTACTTTGCCGGCATGAGGGTCCCAGTGCGTCTTCCTCTGTGTAAGAATGCATCCCAGAATGACTGTGGGTGTGTCCCTGAGCGAGTGTGTCTGGGTGTGGATGCATCTCAGTGTGCACCTTCAGTTGTATGTCCCTGACTGCGGCTTTGCGTGGATTATGTGATTGCACGCACGCATATGAATTTGTATACATGAGTCGGAGACAGCTTCTTGCTGTTGCCTTCTGAGGGACAAGAAAGATGTCTCATTGAAATCAGAAGCCAGATTCCCCTCCCCCACCATCGACGGAGTGTGTTTGTGTAAAGATGTGCATGTATTATGTGCAGCATATGATGTGTAAATGAGAGCATATGGTGTGTCTGGGGAATGTGTACATCAGTGTGTAAGAGCATGTTTCTGAGTCATGATTTTGCGTGTGCCTATGTATCTGCGCAAATATGTCCTTATGCATGTGTTTTGTGTGCATAGAAGTGTGGGCATGCAGGTCTTTAGAAGCGTGTGCATATACATGCTAGTGCATATCTGTAAATGATGTGTGTGCCTGTCTTGTATTTTATGCATGTGGGTGGCTTCCCGTGTGTACCCTGTGTTTTCTGTAAGTGTGTGTGTGTGTGTGTGTGTGTGTGTACCCAAACAGACCTGGTCTCTGCTCTGGCCCATCTGTAGCTAACAGAACCTTGATCAATGCTTCCATGAAATCACCTGCTGAAAGCTGATAGTTCTCCCATCCCTGATCCCCAACCCCTCCCTCAGTCTCACTAAGCCTTGCCAGAAGGGCTCTGTGGAGTGAGAAGCCAAGGGACTCAGGTTGGGACCTGGGAGGAGACTGTGACATGAGGGGTGCTCTAGAAGGGTCTTGGGAGCCTGATAGACCAGGTAGAATCCAGATGTTCCCCCAACTTGCTCTATGACCGCTCTTGACTTTGGACTACTGACTTCACCACTCTGAGCTGCAATTTCTTCATCAGTAAAATGGGCATGATCATTCCTACCTCATAAAACTGTTGTGGATAACAAAGATCTACTGTCGTGGGTAACAGAGATCTACTGTCTAGCTCCCCATTCATCCATCCTTCCATCCACCCACGCACCCACCCATCCATTTATCTCTAGCCTTCCATTCACCTTTCCACCCATCTGTCTTTCTACCATCTATTACCACAATTTGTCTCTCCATTTATCTTTCCATGCATCCATCCTTCCATCCATCTATTTCTGTATCCATGCATCACCTATCCCTCCATTCACCCATTATCATCATCCAACTATCTCTTCATCTACCCTCTATGTATTCATCCTTTTATCCATCCATCCTTCCATCTACTTTGTTTAGTCAACAGAACTATTCAGTTCCTCCTCTATGTCAAGCATGCATATGTTTGTAAGCCCCAGATCAGTGCCTGACATAATAGGTACTCAGTTAGTGATAGGACTCTGAGTCAAACATATCTGGGTTTGAATTCTGGCCTTGCAATTTTTCTAGCAGTATGACCTTGGGCGAAATTATTTAATCTCTCTAAGCTCCAGTGTCCTCATTAGTCAAGGAGAGTTCAGAGTCCCCGTTAGACTATAGAATCCGTGAGGACATCTGTGTTTTGCTCAATACTGAACCCTAAGGCCTGATGCACAGTCGGCCTACTATAAATATTTGTCAAATGGCTGAATCAACGATCACATCTCCGTAAGGATTCACGGGTTCCACCTTCAAATGGAAACAAATTACTAAGTGCATAGTAGGGGCTCGGTAAGGAGGAGTTGCTTTGTTTGCCACTGTAGTCAAGCACATAGTGGGCCTGGAATGAATATTTGCCAAGTGTCTAAATCAATAATCCACCTTCCCAAGGATTGGGAGGAACAAATGGAAGTGACTAGGCACATAGTAGGTGCTCAGTAAGGAGGAATTATAAGAAGGTGTGGAGCACCAACATGAGCAGGCTGACTGGTTCAGGAACACAGGTAGTGAGAGTTCCTTGTCATGAAGCAGAAGATTATATGCTGGTGTTTGGCCTAATAGGGACCTCGGTGCTGAGGTGTGGTGGGTGGTGGTGCCCCTCTTGTCTCTGGCTCCCCCCCCCCCATCTGACCCAGAGGAGCAGCTTAGCATTCTAAGGGATTCTAAGAGATGGTGCTACAGACCTTCTCTGGAAAGGAGGGGGAGGAAGTTGCCACCACCACTACCTTGGCCGCCGACTCCCAGCCATAAACCAACCCATGGGATGGGAGCGTTCGAGGGAAAGGCTCCTCACCTGGGGGACGTAAATCCAGAACGAGACTAAAAGCTGTCGGCCTCATTGCTAGCTGCTGTCGTCATTATGGGGCCTGGAGTGAGTTACCCGCATCTTATGTTATGTCTTTGCCCATCCCCTCATCCTTAAGGGCTGGAGGGATGAAAGGGGAGATGGAGGAGAGGTATTCTGTTTGGGGAGGACCCTTTTTCTCATGGGAGGAATGGGGAAGGCCTGAGTAGCTATCAGCAAAAGGCTCTTTGAGGACTTTCCTGTGAAGAACCAAAGTGCAGAATCCATGTCTTTTCTTGACAGTTTTCCGAGGGGGGAAAGGCCCCAGAAACTCAGTATTAGTCGAGAGAGGCCGAGTTACACTGTGGTAATGAATAACCTCCCATCTCAGTGGTTTAATCAGCACAAGTTTATTTCTCTCTTGAACTATGTATCCATTGTTGGCTGGAGAGCTTTGTACGTGGTGGTCACTCAGGGACCCAGAATAATGGAGGCTCTCTGGTGACATGATTGTTGAGACAGGAAAAGGAGGGCACCAAAAAGCCCCCACCAGCTCCTAGCCCTGGAGGTGACACGTTATTTTTGCTCATATTTCATTGGTCCACACAAGCCACATACGGCATGCCTAACCTCAAAGAGGGTGAGAAGTGTGGTTCTGCCATGACATGGATGGAGAGGAGTGGTCAGATATTTGTGAACAACCCTAAACACTGCCCCACTCTGCCGATCGCTCCTCCATTTCTCCGAAGTGACAAGAATTCTCTTAGAGGGTGTCTCCATTCATTCATTCACTTACAATGTGCCAGGCACGATGCTAGGTACCCAGGACAGAACAATGAGCAGAACAGACAGACATCCTTGTCCTTGTGGAACTGACGTTCTGGGGCGGGGACGGGGAGAAATAAGTCCGTGTATAGAAAAGTCGATGCTATTTCAGGTGAGGATACATGTGCTCTGGAGAAGCATAGAGCAGTATAAGGGGATGGAGAGGGATGAGGGCAACTATTTTCCATTGGATGGCTCCCTGAGGAAGTGACCTTTGAGCAGATCTGAAGGAAGTTAGAGAGGGCTCATATCTAGAGGAAGAGAGTTACAAGTAGAGGGAACAGGAAGTGCAAAGACCCTGAGGTGGGAATATGCCTGGAAGGATGTTGATGAAATAGTGAGGAAACCAGTGTGGCTGGAGCAGAGTGAGCGAGAGGGGAGAGCGAGAGGAGGTGAGGGTGGAGAGGTGGCGGGAGCCACACCATGTTAGGGATGTGGGGGGCCCTGGAGGAATTTTAGATTTTTTTAAAATTTATTTTTTAAATTTATTGGGGTGACAATTGTTAGTAAAATTATGTGGATTTCAGGTGTACAATTCTGTATTACATCATCTATAGGAATTTTAGATTTAACTTGCAACTCCTCATGCCCTCCCTGTCCTCCGTCCGTGCTTTCTTTTTCTCCATTTTACTTTGGACCTTTTAATACACTCCGTGTAGTTGACATATGTATCTTGTTGTCTGAATCTCCCCCCTGTAACGTCAGCTCTGTGAGGACAGGGAGTTTTTTAAAAATCAATTTTTGTTGACTGTTGTAACCCCCATGTCTAGCCCAGGACCTAACACACAGTAGGTGTTCAATAAATACTTGTTGGGTGAATAAATGGATATATGGAGAGTTCTGAGCAGAGGAGGGGCAGGACTTGACTCAGGTGTTCAGTTTCCCTGTGGCCCCCGTGGGAAGGGCAGACTGTAGGCAGTGAGGGCAGGAGCTGGGAGACCGGGGAGGAGGCAACGCACTGGTCCAGACGAGTGATGATGGGGGCTGGGCTGGGGCAGGGGCCAAGGAGGCGGAGAGAAATGGGTGTGCAGTGGATTTGACCGTACCTGCCATAGTCACTTGCCCCCAATGGTGGACTTACATCTTCTACTCAGACACTTCGAAGTGTGAGGAAATATTTATCGAGCACCTACTTTATGCTGGAAAGGGTCCTAGACTATGGAATATAAAGATGAATAATGCCCTGACTTCAATCCGCTCACAATCTCATCCAGCAGTACTTGTGACAAGTCCTGGTACGTGTGGTAATAGGGATGTTTTTAGAATGTTACGGGGCATCAAGGAGGGGCAGTGACACCAGTCAGGGTGCAACGGAGGCACTGAGGCCCAGCCTGTGTGAAAGTTGAGAAGGAACTGGCCAGAGGAAGGCAGAGCGAGGGCACGGCAGACAGAAGGAATAGCATGGACAAAGGCTCAGAGACCAGGGGCCTCCTGCTGGGCACAGAGAGACTGGCCACTGTTCGGAGTTACTGGAGACTAACATGCCAGGTAGGGAGGAGTGTGGAAGCGGTCAGAAGGGGCCCCGTCACAAAGGGATTCGGCTTGAGGTGCCAGTACTTCGTTCTGGGTGTTGAAGGATGGGAGACTTGGAGGGGTTTGGAGTAGGAAAGGAATGTGAGATGGCTGCTGCATTTTTCAAGAGCCCTAATTGTTAGAAAATCCTTCTAGGTTGTGAGTGTGAAATCTGCCTCCTTTTAACGTTTGCCCCCCTCACTTTCACCAAACCTAGACTCCTTGCTCTGGTCCAACGTGTTACGCCTCAGTTTCTTCATCCATAAAATGGGGATAATAGAATGTACCTTATAGCATCGTGCTTAGCAGTATGCCTGACACATGGAAGGTGCCCCATAAAGGTTAGCTGTTATTATTACCATCACCGTTATTATTACAAGACCCTACCTACCTGCCCGAGTCTCAGATCTTTGATCACTCATCTATTACTCACTACTCTTCTTGTTCCCGCCTCTGGAACTTGTCACTTACTGTGCCATCCTCTGGGAACACCCTTCCTCTAGCCCAGCTCCTTCTCCCCACTCAGGTCCCAGTTCAGGTGTCACCTTCTCAGAGTGACCTCCCCTGACCACCCCAGCTAAAATGTCCCCATTCTATTATTTGAACTGGTTCTATTTTCTGCCCAGCGCTCATGATTATGTGACATCATCTTGGTAATTGTTTACCGCCAACAGAATGGAATTGCCATGTGAGCAGAAACTTTGTTCCTCTTGTTGATTACTGGGACCGTCTCATTTCAAGCAGCAGGGATTTTCTGACTGGTCTCAGTTTTGCCCCATGAGACCACTGCCCCTTCTTCCTCCCAGTCATACACCTGCACCTTGATGAGTATTTCTGTGACCCCTGGGTCGTCTCCCATGTCTCAGAAGCATCTGTTTCTTAAAGCATTTTTTTTTCTCATGTGCTTGTTCCTCAACGCTGCTGTCTGAATGGATGTCTGGAAATGGGCACGTTGCCAACTTCCCACAGAAAGGTATGGTGTAGTCTTGCCACCAAAGAGCAAAACAGAGTCATCCCCAGGTAACAGCGGTTGAGCCCTTCTAGGTGCCAAGTCCTGAGCTGGGGGCTGGGCATACAGCAGTGAACAAGAGACTCAGTCTTTCCCCTTATGACGCGTTGTAGGGAGACCCAGTGAACATGAAATCGTGCAAATGGTTCTATAATTACAGCCCGGTAAGGACCATGAAAGAGAAGATGCGGAGCTCTGAGGGCATGCAGTCGGGAAGGGGTGGTCAGGGAAGGCTTCCCTGAGGGGATGGCATTTGCCTTGAGACATGAAGGATGAGTAAGAGCTGGTTAGGTGGAGGGAGAGAAGCCAAGAGAACGGGGCGTGTGAGGTGTTGGGGTGGGATGGCAGGTGGTGTGTTTGAGGGTCTGGTGACATGGGAAGGAGCTTTAGCCCACTGGGTGTTGCAGACCACCTCCCCGGACCCAGTCTACCCCAAGTTTGATGCCCACATATAGAAATGGCTTGAGGTGTGGCCTTTGCCCATCCAGTCAGAATCGCTGACAGCTGTCAAGGCAAAGTGCCCTGGGCCGCTTGAGTGTGGCTAAAACGGGCTTCCCCCTCTTCCAGAAGGAAGTTCTGGTTTCTGACTCTTGGTGTCTTTAATACCCTGGCATCCTTCTCACCTCTGGCCCTGGGTTGCTGACACCTCTTTGTGAAGCTCCAGTGGGGAGCAGAGCTGAAGCTGGGCATGGAAGAAAGGCGGCCGTCTAGGGGAGGCCCAGGTGCTTTGAGAGTGTGATGCGGGGGTCGGATGTGTGTGTGGGAGTGAAGAGGCTGCCACTGGGAGACCGAGGAGGCCACGCTGGGTCCCAGTCTTTGTGTCTGTCTCAGCCTTGACACGGCTGTATTTTTAAACTCTTGAGTCTCTCTCTCTCTCTCTCTCTCTCTCTCTCTCTCTTTCTCCATCCCTCCCTCCCTCCCTCTCTCATCTTTGTTTCATTAACTATATTTAGCCCTTCTCTCTGTCTTAACTGTGTATCCACAATACATAGTAGACATTCAATAAATGTTGAGTGAATCTCTCTCTAGCTGCCTCTCTCTGTCTTTGTACTGTCTGTCTTCTCTCTGCCTCTGTCTTGTCTCTATCTGTGTCTCGGAGTCTATTTTGTCCGCTCTGTGTGTCTCTGTCATTTTCTCTGTCTCTATGTGTCTCTTTTGACTCTGATTCTCTCTGTCATTTCTGTCTCTTGGTGTCTCTGTCTCTATATCTCTTTCATCTCTGTCTCTCAGTCTGTCTGTCTGTCTCTCTGAGATGCTGTTTCCATATCGCCATAGTTGCTATATCACAGTCGAGGACCCTGCCAGGGTGGAGGAGAGACTAGAATTCTCAGACCTGAGAGGACTCCTGAGGCAGGATAGAGCCAAGACTGGGTGCTGGGTGCTGGGCAGGATTCAGTGAGCAGGACAGGATGAGCCAGACCAGCATGAGGGGCCCAGGGTGTCTGGACCCCTGGGGATGTCGGGGATGAGCTTTGATGGGAGCCTGGGAGGAGAGGTGAGTGTGTTCCCAAGCTCCAGGCAACGCCTTCCCGGCCACCCCCCATTCCCTCCTGCTGTCCAGGAGGGCATCCCTCTAGGACCCAGCCACCCGGCCCCAGAGCTGGCTCCAAGATGGAACAGCTGTCTGGGCTGCAGCTGCAAAAGCTCATTTTGAACAAGGGAGATGATTGCAGGAGTGATTGGGGGAGGGAGAGCAAAGGGGAGGGTGGCAAGGGCCAAAAGAATCAGGCTTGATTGTTGCTGCTGCCGCAGTGGGTGGTTTGCCCAGGAGATGGGGAGACTGGGCGAGGCGAGAAAAGGCAGAGAGGTCTGTCGCCTGCCCAGCCGTGGGTCCATCTGCCCCTGGTTCTGGTCCTCCCTGTAGTGAAGTTTCTCCGCCTGTCTCTCCCTCTTCCTGTATTTCAGAGCCTGTATCTCTGACTCTGCTTGTGTCGCTCAGCCTCCCTGTGCCCGTTGTCCTGCCGCCGGCCCTGGATTTCAGTTTCCCTGTCTCTCTCTGCCTGTATCTCTGTGTCTCTCTGCCTGCCGCTCCACTTGGATCTCTGTGTATCTCTGAGCCTCCTCGTCTGTCCCTTGGTGCTGCTGTCATTATCAGGAGCACAGCTCAAGCAGCCCTTTAGACTGCTCCGTCTTTTCTTGTCATTTCTGTGATACTCAGGGGCCAGAGACAAATAGAGATGGCAAATCCCAGGGAACGATGGGATCGTGTCCTTCAATAAAGAGATATTTACAAAGATATCTCAATTAGGACTAATTAATTAAGCGAGCCACTCTTCCCCTGCCCTCTCCCCCACCCTGTGGTCCTGTGCCTCCTGGGAGAAAACCAGCCAATGAGTGGATGGCAGTCTGGTGCTCAGACTGTCTCAATGTTTAATTTATAGCAGCTTTCTCTCCGAGCCCCGTCAATCCATCCGGAAGGGCAAGGTGGCCACACACATATAGACTCAGGGGCAGACGCTGGAGACCTACCGGCCTCCCAGAGTGTGCCGGGCTGTGTCAGGGCAGGTCACAGCATGTTTGAACACGTCACAGAATGTCTTTGTGGCAGGCATGCTCCATTGTATAAGGAGAGTCCGATGGCCACTGGGCACGTCTGAGCCCATGGGACATGTTAGAGCAGGTCAGAGCGTGTCTGTCACGGGGGGAGTTTTTGAGCATAGCATCCCTGAGTGTGTCAGGGAGCATCCCTCCTGAACGGCATGGCATAGTATGTTTTGCAGGGTCCCTGGCCAAAGTAGTGGGGGCATGCCAATATCTATAGCCTCTAGGAGGAACTGGTCACATCCCGTCCCCCACTATAGACTCTGAATCTCCCCAGCCTCTTCGGCACTGGTGGATCAGGAGGCTTGAGTTCCAGCTCTTGATGTACTGTTTGCTTCTCTGCAGCATCCCGCCCCCAGTGCATAGCTTCGGGGTCCCCAGTTTCCCCATTGCTACAGTCTTCCCAGGCCCCTTAGGATGACTTCTCAACCGCACCTCTGCCTGTCCCTTCCCACATCACAGAACAGTTACCAGGGCAGAGGAAAAATGTTGCTGCTTAAGTTTTACCTTCTAGTTGTGAAGCCCTCAGTATAATGCTCAGGCTGGAGCCCTCAGCGGTATGACCAAAAGGGTGTTTCCGTCTTCACATGGAGACAGGTTTGATGATGCCACCCTCAATGTACCGTCCAACAAGGTGATGCAGCTCGCAGTGGAACGGAATGACAAGTCTGTTGACGCAGCCCTCAGTGTAGTGCCCTGATGAGCGATGCAGCCTTCAGTATAATGACAAATCTGGTGATGCAGCCCTGAGTATGATGCCAGGGTAGTGTTGGGGCCATAAACATCTCGAAATGTGACTTTGGTTCTGCAGACAGACGCTGGCTGGGACTTTTGGTGCAGTGAGAAGGAAGGAGAATTTGCTCATTCTGGTGAGTGCGTTCTCTGGCTATTCCAGGAGGCCAGGATTCCCCACCCCTGCTGGCCAAGGGCGGCTTCATTAGCCCTTGTAAGTGCTATTTGACCTCAGCAGGACACCAGGCTTATTAGTAACACATACATTTTGCAGGAGTATTGCAGGACTGACTGCAATGCTAATGAGTTAGCCGGGGCGACCTAAGAGCGCAGCTGACAGAATGTACACAGATGTCACTTCCTACTGAAAGGAGTGTAGGGATGTTTGCCGATACAGGCAGGTGGACATGTGTGGCCTTGGAGAATTATATGAGGAAGGGCTTGGATGTTCTTGAACGGACTCAGATAGGTAACATGTCTGTGGCTTCTGGGTAGACATGTGTATAAGGCTGTCCTGAACAGTACACAGAGGGTCATAGGTATTTACAGGGAGGCATTCACCTGTGTGGTGGGTGCACTGTGGCAGCGCTGTCTATGGTTAAAACGATATATATTTACATACATGGCTACAGGGAGGCCCATGGACCCCATTGCTCAGGGAGAGAGGCACGTAGACACAAATATATGCAGTGTAGACATATCAAGATTGACTTGTGGGCTCATGAATTATACACAGAATATATGGGAATTGAATGCTGTGAACATGTCTGGATGAAGGGAATATTCGTGACCGTGGGCAACAATACAAGTTGCACACGTACTTGCACGTGTCCCCTGACGCACACCGGCATTCGTCTGGGCTTCCGGAGTGGGCACCTGCGTACATGGCGAGTCACGGAGGTGCCATATGTGTCCAGAATGTGGCTCACAGTTCCTATAGATAAACATGGATATCCACAGGCAGCCACAGAGCCTGTGTAGGCCCCAATAATTACATGCCACCATTTTGGGATACAAATGACGAAATCTCCTCATATTCCCTGAACTCCTGGCAAAGTGAGATTTCAAAACCAACAAGGGTGGCCTCAGAACTGCACAGGCCCTTTTTGGAGAACCATGGAGGGGAAGTACAGAGTCACATGGGTGCCTGGGTGACCCAGAAATGCCATCCAGGAAAGCAGAGCCCTGAGCCCACGCTTGCTCACCGGGCTGTCTTAGCCCAGATTCTCCCCTGTTGACACCCGCTCCCATCAGAGCTAATTGTGGCAGCCAAGGCTCAGAAATGGCTTAAAGTGGTCCCTGGCACAAGAAAGAGCCCAGTGCACGCTCGGGAGCCTCGTGATCATTGAGTGGAATCATTATTACCAGTATGAATATTCTCCTTGAAATGCAGAGACCCTGCTCCTTTCTGTCTAGTTTTCCAGCCTTTCCTCTCATCCCCCTGCCTGTCTGGGCACCCACCCTAGTTTCCCTCCAGCCTTCCTGTTTCTCTCCTGTTCTTGCTTGAGAGAGTCAGTCCTTGAAAGCCTTGGTTTCCTTGCTCACCAGTGGGCTCTTTCCTGATATCTCTTTTCATTCTCATTTGCCTCCAAGCATCACAGTTCCGGTCTGTCTGTATATCTGGGGGTGGGTGGGTATCAGAAAGTATGTTTGGGATTGAAAGCCCCCTAAAATGGCCCAGTGAAATAGGAGCTTCATGAAAGGGATGCAGGGAACCTACAAAACCCAGTAGCTGAAGCTCCAAGGACTTGGAAAGCCATCACTCATTTCTCAATTCAGTTAGCAAATATTTATTATGCACCCACTGTGCACGAGGTAGACAGGATAGACAAGACACATGCAGCTGACGTGTTAATGGGAAGAGACCAGTAACAAACAAACGAGGGAGAAATTCCCATCCAGTAATGATGCTGTGCAGAACGTTAAACCAGGGCGGGGGGATGGGGTGCAGGTGGGGCTAGTTTGGATTTAGGAGCAAATCCCCACTTTCCTGTCTCCCCTCCACTCTGAGTGCCCTTTGTTTCTGCACCCTGCAGTGCAGCCTGCCCATGATGCTGGGTGTCTGCAGCCCCGGTCCCCCATGCACATTCAGCTCCATGACCCCACACCTTTTAATCACCTTGACTTCCCCGTTCCAATTCCATCTCCCTGGACTAGATAATTTGCCTCTTTCAACTTGCATCAGGAATCCACTTGTCCTTTTCTCTGAGACTGGACACCTTGGACTCCTGGGACATGTGGTTGTTGAGGTCTCCCTCTCAGGAGGAATTTACGGGTAGGAACATTCTCTTGGAAGGTGTACTGGGAGGGGAGTCAATGATAGACATCGTCGCTCATTCTTTCATTCATTTATTCATTTGACAAACTATGGAGTACCTAGAGTTTCAGGCCCTGTTGTAGGTGCTGAGACATAGCTGTGAGTATGGTGGGTCTACCTCTGTCTTGTGATATGTATTTATACTGGAGACACAATAAACATGTAAGCAAATAAACAATTTGTTTCAGATAAGTGCTGTAAAGAAAATAACAAGGAGACATTAAAGAAAGTGACTGGGGAACGCATTTTGTTGGTACACTGGGGTAGGCTCTCTGGGAAGGTGACAGTTTTTCCCAGCTTTTATGAGATATAATTGATGTATAACATTATGTAAGTTTAAGGTGTACAGTGAAATGATTTGATACATGTATATATTGCAAAATGATTACCACATTAGGGTTAGTTAACACCTCCATCATCTCACATAATTATGTATGTGTGTGTGGTACTCTCTTAGCATTTTTCAAGTGTATAATACAGTCTTATTAACTATAATCACCATGCTGTACATTAGATCCCCAGAGCTTATTCATCTTATAACTGGAAGTTTGGGAAGGTGACATTTGAAGAGAGACCTGACAGATGAGACAGCGTCAGTGGTGGAAAGAACAGGAGAGGAGCATTCTGGGAGAGGGAATTGCAGTGCAAATGTCCCTGACATGGAGACGAGCTTGGTGTCTGCTGGAAAGAGAGGGCGGGGTGGCTTGAGAGGAGGAGGGGATGACGTTGTACAGGTTGGCAGGGCATACTGCATGCAGGGCCTCACAGGCCAAAGTGAGTTCTTGGTTTTTATTCTAAGTGCAATGAGAAGCTGCTGGGCAAGCTGCTGTGGGGAGGAGCGCCATGATCTGATTCCCATTGTTTAAAGGTCCCTCTAAGTTCTGTGATAGGGAATGGACTCCAGGGAGAGAGGGTGGAAGCAGGGAGGCCAAAGAGGAGGTGACTGCAATAGTCCAAGCAAAAGCCAGTGGTGCCTGAGCCAGGATGGAAGCATGTGGAATGGTGAGCAGTGGGCAGATTTGGCTCATGTCTTAGTAGCAGAGTCATCAGGACTTGCTGATGGAGTAGATGTGAGGGGTAAGAGGAAGACAGAAACAGAGACACAGGTGGTAGCTGGAGAGAAGCATGAGGCCTAGGGAGACTTTCTGAAAGACTGGGGGGAGGCGGAACCACAACAGACCAGATATCAGCTGTGTTACCTTCCCTCTTAATAGCCAGGAAGAGATAATGGCCTGAACCCCCTTCCATGCTCCACGGAAGGCCAGTGTCTCCTCAAGATTTCCCCCTCCATGAGAGGCCTATATTCTTTTGGTCGTCTTGGCCTCCAACTTCCTGCTTCTGTTGATTATTACTCCCCATCTATTGCTCTTCAGTCTCTGCTCCAATCTTTATCTGGAATAAGAGCTCAGACCTGGAGGTGATGGAGAACCTCAGGTGCCGGAGCAAGTCACTCAAACTTGATCCTGAAAGTAGTGGAGCCATTTACCCATCCATGTATTTATTCAACAAGTACTTTTGAGGACCCACTATGTGTAACCATCACAGGAGATAAGATGGTGAGCCAAGCAGACATGATGCATGGAGCTTCCTTTAAAATGGGAAACAGGATCAAATGTTCACAAATATCGCAGCTGCAATAACAGCTTGAGGAAAAGATCCTTCGTGTTACAGGAGCTTCTAATAAAGGGATAGATCTAATTTGGAAGCTCAGAGGAAGTAAGAGCTGAAATCAGAAGCAGAGAGCAAAGGGTATTCCAGGCAGAGGGAACTGCTTATGCAAAAGGCCTGGTGGAAAGAGAAAGTGTGGACAGTGTGACAGACTAGAAAAGGCTTTGGAGAGGAAAGACAGTGTAGGATGAAAGCAGAGAGGTAAGTAAAGGGCAGACCCACAGGGCCTTGTGGTGATGTTAAGGAGTTTTATCTGTATCCTAAGAATAAAAGGAATTTACCAATGAGGTTTTGGTTGGGAGGATGATATGATCATATGTGCCTTGTAAAAGTTCCCTGAGGCTCTCATGTGTAGAATGGACTGATGAGAGCAAGGGTAGATCAAGGTAGACCAGAGAGACTTTCTGAACTGTGAGGGTGACTTAGACCATTGAGTGGTGATAGAGATGGAGAACCGTGCATGAATTGTAAAAATATCTAGGAGTTAAAGTCAACCAGACTCGGTGAGCAAGTTGAAACGGGGATGAGAATAATGCCTGGGCATCTGAACCACCGACCTGGGGGAATGGAGATGGTGACATAGGGAGTACTGGACGAGAACTACGTTCAAGAGAGATGATCTTGCATTTTATTTTGAGCGTGTTGGGATTGAGATGCTTTTGAGACATCCAAGGGTGGAGGCTCAAGAAGTCAGACGTATATATGGATTTGGAGTCCTGGGGACATATATGCAGGCAAGTGGTGATGGGAGATTTGACAAGGTTAAGAACTCTTAGAAAAAGATCGAGGTACAGAGAGAGCCTAAGGCTGAGTCTAGAGCAGTGGTTCTCATCCAGGAGGCGATTTTATACCGAGGGGACTTTTGGCAATGTCTGGGGATATTTTGTTGTTGCAACTGGGAGGGGGTACTATTGGCATCTAGGGGGTGGAAGCCAGGAACGAGGCTGAACATCCTACAGTGTACAGAGTTGTTATCCAGCCAAAGTATCAGTAGTGCTCAGGTTGAAAAACATTGGTCTAGAGTAACACTTAATAGCCATGTGGAGGGAACCATGCAAGTATGTGATGGCGGCCAAGGGAAGGAAACATATCAAGAAAGAGAGAGCAGTCAACAGAGTCGAATCCTGCTGAGAGGTCAAGAAAGATGGTGGACTGAAAGGCATCCATTGGATTTAGAAACATGGAGGCCATTGGTGGACTTTGCAAGAGCTGTGTTGGTACAATGAGGTCAGAAACTAGATAGGAGTGGTGGAGAAGCAAGTTCAGGCAGTGAGGGGATGGAGGCAGTTGCTATAGGCAACCAAGAAGAGGAAGAGAGAAGTAGGAGACAGATGGAAGCAGTAAAGTAAGGGGTTTTGTCTTTTAATAGGAGAGACTTCCATTTATTTAAAAACCAATGGGAAAGTTCTGCTTGAGAGGAAGATGTTGAATATGCAAGATAAAGGCAAGATATTGATTGTATGAGATTCCCAAGAAGGTAGAAGAGGACCAAAGGAATAGGTGCATGAACCTTAAGATGAAGGGCAGCTGCTCCATTGTAACAGGAGGGAGGGGCCAGGATGGAACAAAAGTTTGTAAATTATGGCAGGGGAGGAGAGGGATTCCACTTTATGGCTCTTATTTTCTCTGGGAGGTCAGGGATTCTTCCCTGAAAGAATGGAGAATGTTTCGAGTCTTCCTGTTTATTTCAAATCACCCCACGACAGTGGGCTGGCCTTCCCCATGGTACACACCCATGAAGAAAGCCCTCTTCAAAGCCCCCTCCTGAACTTCTGGCCTGAGGTTTGGCATCTGAACGTAGAGAGGACTCAGATGGGGGATATCCAACTCCAGTAGTTATGAGGAAAGACCCATGATGGCTTCTCATAAAGTCCCCAACTCTTGAAAATTAGTGCCGTTTGTAATAGCCCATCATGGAAGCCTCGTAATCATCCTTGAAAAAGACCATAAAACCTACTTTAATGAATTTTAGATAATGACATTGGAAAAATAAAATACCCTTACCATCATTACTCCTGAGTCACACCTGGACACTCATCCAGGACTCGTAAGCACTTGTGGGGGGAAGTGCTCCATAGTGGGGAGATGCTCAGGAAAAAGAAACCTTAGCTATGGATTTCTCACCTGATTGTGAAGGTTGAGCAAGGGCAAGGTGGACTCACACTGAGGAAAACCAGGTTCTGAGAGACTAGGCTCAGCTCAGGTCCCGAGACTGTAGATTAATTCAAGTTCTGGGATAGAACGGGGAGGTATTCCTGAGGTCTTAAGGTACTCCATGGTTGACTCAGAGACAGCCCTGGATAGACAAAGGCTGAACTTGGATCTAGGGATAGACCAAACCTGGTCCTTAGGAGACCTGGGAGACCAGGACCACATCCAAGTCCTGGATAGAACAGGGTTACAGTACGAGCTTGAGATACACACGACCAAACTCAGAACAGAGCAGAGTTGAACCTGAGTCCTGAGATGGACCCCTGCTGGGCCCACATCCTGAGCTAGACCACAGAGCTCAGGAGGATAGAAACAGAGAATGGGCAGATCGTGGAGAAGTTGGGGTAGACTAGATTTGCCCTGCAGGGGTCTCCCTCCTTGTTGAGCCAATTTGCTCAAACTGTTAAGTGCCTCTGGGATTAATGTCCATTGCAAATGATGCGGAATGTCCCAGGACTAATGAGGGGAAATGAATTTTATTTTCTAATGCCAGGTCATCTGAGGACTCAAGTTTGAGCTAGCTCATGCCCGTGAACCTGGAAACATGCTCAGCGAAGCTGACAGCGTGGGAATGCCCAAGGTGGCCGTCCCTTCATCCCTGCTGGCTGTGATCACTCTGATACAGACCAGCACGTGCTCATCACACACAGGGACCCACATATTCATCCCACAGCAGATACACACACGCAGCACCCAAACCTGTGCACGTGCCTCAAACACACAGCAACACATTTTGCACAGCCACGCACATCGACCCAGCAGCCATTTACAAATCCTTACACACGTGCACAGACCACATCACGGTCTCACACTAGCCCGTCCAGCCAGCACATTCAGATATAGCCTCCCACACCAGGACACTTTCACGTCTACAACAGTGGCTCGCCCCTAGGGGACGTGGCGTTCTCAGAGAACAGTGCCCCCTGCAGTTACGCAGTGCCCTGTCTTTCACATTCACATTTTCTCAGCCACATACACAGTCTCACACATTCTGAGTTCTGGTTTTACACACTACATATGTGTAGTTTTATGAACTTGCTGATGCTCACACTCTTAGGCCTATAAATGGCTATACACTTGTGTGTGTTTTTGGCCATATGGACACAGACATGCCACACCTCCATCTCATATACTCCCAGGCTCTGTGCAGTCAGTGTAGGTGAGGCTGTGCTGCACGACACATATTCAAGTCTCAATGGGTTAGTACAACCAAACGATCTCTTGCTCATGTCACACACGTGTTAGCAAGGGTCTCTGCCTAGTGTAGTCACTCAGAGATACCAGTTGACAAAAGCTTCTCATCAGCACAAAATTCTGCTGCTGCTGAGGCAAAAACATGGCTCTTAAAACTGTTACCTGGAAGTCACTTCCACTCACATGGCACTGGTAAAGGAAACTGCAACGCCACGTTGAGGAAGTACAGCTCTGTGGTGCCCAAGAGAGAAGAACTGGAAAATTTGTGAACAGTTCTATTGACTGCCACAGTTTCTTACACATTCAGAGAGTTACACACTCACATGCAGTCCACATATGCACATTTTATTCCCTCCCGTATGGACCGGTCTTTATGATTTGTTATTCTCCATGGGACAAGGCAGGAAGCCACACATGCCCTCCACCTAGTTTGCCTCCAGAGTGCCTTTGCCTCGTGGCACATCCGAGGGGTCTTCCCCTCCCTCCTGAGCTGGGGGTCCCAGGGTAACAAGTTTCCAAGCCAGAGCTAGAGTCAGAGATGAGAAAAACAATGCAGACACCTTGTCTGCCCCCAGAGTGGGCGGTATTTTTCCACAGACACTGGGGAAGAATAATAATAGGCATTGGGAGATCTCTGTGTTGGCCGAGAACCTTCTCCATCTTGCCAGCAGCAACTTGGAAGGAGAGCCCGGGGAGGGGGAGAAGACAAATCCAGGGAGACCCTCCGCCCTCCGCACTGCACGTTCCCCCAACACCACCTGGGACCCTTTCCTTCCCCTCTCAAGTCCTGCCATACTCCTCCTTCCAACTACTTAGATATTCCAAGGCAGGAAACTCATGAATATTTATAGGGCTCTGGCAGTAAGCGAGATAAAAAAAATTGGAATTTATGAATCAGGATACGTCTATAAATAACAGGCCTGTGGTTGATGGGGTTCTTCCCTCACCCACCACATTCCTTCAACTTTAGCTCAAGCCACATCTAAGCCTTGCAGAACTGCCCCTACACACACACACACACACACACACACACACACACACACACGCGGCTTGGCTGTGGATGAACAAATTCCTGTTGTCCAGCGCACTGTCATACATGCACACATCCACACACAGCTGAACACACAGACACACATTCGCACCTTCTGTGCCTGGCCCACTGTCATCCTTCCACACGCAGACACTGAAACGTAGAACTTGTCTGGGCAGCCTCCTGTGTCTACTCTCAGGCACATACAGCCACTTGGGCTCAGACCGGCACACACAACGCACAATGGCACACGATCACACATGCCATAGAGGCCACTCCCTGACCCACAACCCAAGCGTGACACTTACTCTCTCTGGGCTTCGTTTCCTCATCTAGTGAAGGGGGTGCAGAGGGTCCCTACCTCACAGGGTAGTTGTGCAGATTTTTTAAAATAACAAGTGGGTACCAAGTGCCTCTTGTGTGCAAGGTACTATTCTGGGTGCTGGCGACACAGCAGTGAACAAAAACAAGTAAAACAATTCCTGCCTGATATTCTGGAGGGGAAGAAAGATAATATGTAAAATGAGTGCACAAACGACGTAGTGTGTTGGAAGCTGATAAAATGCGGGGGTGGGGAGGGGATGGCTAGCGCTGCAACACTTGCAGTTCTGACTGGGGGTGGAGGGGCGATCAGGGAAGTCCTCTTGAAACAATGGCATTTAAATAAGATTTGAAGGAGGTGAAAGGATATTCCAGGCAGAGGGAATAGCCTGTGCAAAGACTTGATATAAAAGAAGCATGCTCTGGGTGTTGGAGGAACAGCGAGGAGGCTCCGTGTGGCTGAAGCACAGTGAGCGAAGGGGAGCATGGTGGAGGTGAGGACAGGGAGGGGGGATAGGTCTTGCTGGGCCTTGTGGGCCCCTTGTGGCCCCTTCCCCACGGGGAAGACTTTGTTTTTTACCCCCAGTGAGGTGGAAGCCATGGAAGGTTCTGATAAGAGGAAGAATGTGACCTGACTCAAGAGCTCACAGGCGCCCTCTGGCTGCTGGGGTGGAAACAGGCTGTGGAGGGAGAGGGTGGGAGCCAGGGGGGCCCGCCAGAAGCAACTGCACTGGGGGCTGGCCCACAAGAGGTGGAGAAGTGACTAAATTCTGATTGTAAAGCTGTGTAAGAAAGAGACAAAGCCATCTCTAAATGAATGCATTTCAAGGATTCATTCTTTAAGTCCAGAAATGTTTATTGAGCACCTACTATGTGCCAGGCACTGTTCTGACTTGAGACCACAGCAATGAACAAAGTGGTAATCATCCTGCCCTTAGGGATCTGTCAGTATCATGAGGGAGACAGGCAAGAAACAAGATCAATTTTAATCTACGGTCGGGGGTAGGAAGTTTTATGCAGAAAAATGCAGCAGAGCAGGCCTTGGAGAGTGATGGGGGCTGCACATGTAGACAGGGTGGCTGGGCAGACTTTGGGATGCATTTTGAAGTGAAAGCTCCTTTCAGGATTGGCTGACGGATTGCATAGGTAAGTGGAAATGACAGAACTTGGTGCTGAGGTATGAATTTGAACTTTGAAGGGACACCTCATAAATACCCCCTTACATTGAATGTTCATTATTTCCTTCCATCTTAGGTTGGGTTCCCGAGAAGCAGAACCTGAGATGGGGATTTGGAGCTCACACTTAATTGGGAAAGGGGGCTGAGGGAAATAGGACTGACGGGGGAAATGGGTTGACTAAGGATGAGGTCTCAGGTAAAGTCCAGGCTTGGTTTGAGCCATAGGAGCGGGGCCCTCTCCAGATGGTAAATTGCACTGCAGAGCGGTGGGCTTTTGGGCCACTGCACCAATTAATCATTGGCTGCTCCTGGGGACAGGGGATGCCTCCCAGGCATCTCCAGGGCGTGCTGGCTCCCAAAAGCCAAGGGCAGGCCTCTGGAGAAGGTCACAGGTGCTAATTGTGAGCCTCTGCTCTCAGCAGCTGCGGGGTGGATGCACCCAGTCAGTAAGGAGATCTGGGCAGAGCCCCAGGCTCCACCGAAGAGGGTCAGAGGAGCGCCAGGCATTTACGCCAATCACAGCATGGATGTCTGACACAAGAGCCTGTTCTCAGCTCTCTTGGGATGAAAATCAGGCCAGCTTGGCACCGGGGCTCCCCTGACACAGCTGAGATCCTTTCCGGATTCATTACCTGCCAGAGCCTCAGCCCTCTGCTTCCCAGGCTTGCCTGGGAATTGCAGAAGGGAGCTGAAAAAAAGAGATGCCATCCTAAAACAGGTCAAAATGGATCATTTAATTCTCCATGGCCCTATGGGAAAACATTGCTGTCATCCCCATTTTACAGATATGGAAATGGATACACAGAGAAGTTAAATCATTTGCCCAAGGCCACACAGCTAAAATGTGGAGGAATCAGGATTTGAACTCAAGTCACTAGGCTCTGGGGTCTATTTGCTTCAGAGCTACACTCAACTGCCTTAGACCCATGACTCCTTCAAAACTCAGAGCTCCTGTATCTACCCTGGGAGGGAGGGGAAAAAGGAAATGAGCCTGAGAGAATGGAACGTAAGGTGTGCAGAGAGTGAGGGGAAAGCGGTGACATGGAGGACTTGGAATGTGCCAGAGGCATTCATTCATTCATGCCCTGATGATGCGTGCCTACTTTGTTCAGCATGTACTGGTGTTGGGGCCACAGTGGAAAAGAAAAAAGACCTCAGCCCTTTTGGAGCTTCCAGTTTAATAGGACACACAGACTCTCACCCCAGGCAAGGAAGAGAATAAACTGTAAGAAGGTTGTGAGAAGGAAGGGGTAAGGAACTGGGGAGACGCACACAGGAGGGGACCCTGTCTTGTTTGCAGGGATGGGGAAGGCTTCCTGGAAGTGGTGATGCTTCCTTTAAGCCCTGACAGATGCATAGAGTTTGGGGAGTCCTGGTGTAGCTGTCAGGTGGGCAGCAGAGAAGAAACACCCACAGACCTGGGTTCATAATTCCAGCTCTACCACTTAATATATAGAGCAAGCAGCATCACCTCAAGGTTTTAAAAAATTGTACAAATATTTATTGAGCATCTACTATGTACAAAGTGCTTTCCTAGGGATTGGGAACATGGTAGTGACCAAGACATGAGGTCCTTATACATGTCCCTTTTAGTGGGACACCAGCCAACAAATATATTTAGTATGGTTTCTGCTATGACAAATGCCAGGCGGGGAGTTGGGGACTGAGAAGGGCTTCTTTAAGGAGGCAGTCAGGGGAGGCTTCCCTGAGGAGGTGACTTTTAAATTTAGTTCTTAAGTATGGACAAGAAGGATCCAACCTTATCACTGTTCCTTCAAAGGCTTGTTGTAGGGGATGAAACAGGACAGTTGACATGAGCAAATGCTCCCTGAGTATGTAGTTTGGTGGTTAAGACAACTTTAGAGAGAGGCAGTGTGGGCCATGAGTTCTGTTAGCTGGTCATTTACCTCGTGTCCCTCGGATCCATTCCTTGCCCTTCCCTTGTTCTCTGTAGCTCAGGGATTGAGCCTTGAAAACTACAGTTCCCAGGTTCCCTTGCTCACTGGCTTCCTATTAGGTTCAGCCAATGGGATGCCATGGTGGGAGTTCGGAGGTGGGAGAAAGAGAGAAGCCAGGGGATTTCTCCCTGTTTCTTTGCTGTAGGCAGTGGCATCTCTCCTCTGCGAGTCCAGCTACCACCTGGCGTCCACTCAGGCAGCTGTGATTCCTGCGTGGTGACTCCAGCTACTGGGCACTGGTAACATTCCTCCCTTTGCGCTGCCAGCCCGGCAGCGTCTTGCAGTTGCTCTTCTTTTGATCACCTTCTCCACTGCCCTCTTTCCGCCCTTTTGGCTCTGCAGCATCACACTTCCCATATTAAATATCCTCCATGAACTATCAGGCGTGGCTTCTGTTCCCTTCACAGACCGATGCCACTTGACTTTTCCTCTCTGCCCTTCAACATCATGTAGCTGTTGTGAGGTGAATGGAGACAACACTCTCAGTAGCTGACCTTACACGATTCTTATTTGTATGGTTTGAAGCTCTACACAGGCGCTCATTTAACCTCCAGAACAATCCTAAGAGGTGGGTGCTACCGTTAGCTCTGTTTTATGGGGAAACTGAGGCACGGTGAGGTTCAAGTCACTTGCTCAAGGTCACACGGCTAGAAGGTAGCACTAGGAGGTCCCTCACGCACACATTGTGCAGTGACGTGCCTGGCCTACCGGCAGTCCTGGGTAAGGCTGAGAATAATGAGAATCATGACATGTGGAGCTGGTCTCTGCTGAGTGCCCAGGATGGAGGTGATGCTGAAACTCCACCTGAGATGGACGCAGGCACTGGCGGCCACAATGCACACTGATTGAAGGCCCTTCTGGAACCTGCCACCTGGAAGAACAATCTCAGACTCCTGCTGGCTCCTGTCCCAGCCTTGAGGAGAGGGGGCAAAGGGCCTCTCTCTAGCAGCTTTGGCTGGGAGCAGCTGCTCAACGCTTAGCCAGAATCGATTTCCCTTCAACTGGCCCATTCTCGCTAACAAAGGGCTCCAGTGACCCAGGTGGCCGTCAGTGCCCCCTCCCCTCCGAGTGGAGGACGTGCTTTACAGCCGGCTGGAGCTGTTTTCTGTCTTTGAGACTCATTTCTTTGAAAGCTGTGGAAGACTCCTAGGATGGGCTGAGTCAGGCCGTCCACCCCAGCCCCGTGTGCTCACCTGAAGGACATCTCTGCCTCGGTGTTGCCCTGGCCAGTCCGCCCTCGTGATCTTTCTGACCAGATGCTTCCCTGCTCACACACAGTTATGGGCTGAATTGTGTCCCCACCCCCCCAAATCCATATGCTGAAGTCCTCACCCCCAGAACCTCAGAATGTTATTGTTTGGAGAAATGGCTTTGAAAGAGGTAATGAAGTTAAAATGAGGTCATTAGGGTGGGCCCTAACCCAGTATGACTGGTGCCCTGATAAAAAGAGATGAGGACACAGACACGCACGAGAGAAGACCATGTGAAGACACAGGGCGAAGACAGCTGTCCACGAGCCAAGAAGAGAGGCCTCAGGAGAAACCAACCCTGGTGATACCTTTGTCTTGGACGTCTGCCTCCAGAATGGTGAGAAATTAAATTTCTGTGGTTTAAATCCCCCAGTCTGGGGAACTTTATTGTGGTGGCCCCAGCAAACCAATCCACGTGCCCTCATGGCTTCCCACCCCCTCGGGGTGATGCTTGAGTCCATCATTCAAGACCCTGTGTGACCAGGCTCAACACGACTGTGTGTCAGGGTCTGGCGGGAAGCTTGGCTCTCTCAAAACAGACACGTGAAGAGAATTCCACGAAATGACTATTTTCAGAGGGGTGGGCAGGGTTAAGAGAACAAGCAAGGGGGTGTTGAAGACCCCTGGGGTCAGCAACTGAGGGGAGCTGTCGCCACCCTTAAGCCTCAAAGCATGGTGGCCGTAGGAGAGTGTTCCCCTTGGGGAGGCAGGAGTTGTCACAACAAAGTAACAGGCTGGCAGCTTAAACAACAGAAACTTAATTTCTCACCATTCTGGAGGCTAGAAGTCTGAGCACAAGGTGCCAGCAGGATTGGTTTCTTCCGAGGCCTTTCTCCTGGGCTTGTAGATGGCCGCCTTCTCCTTGTCTCCCCCTGTGCACATCTGTGTCCTGAGCTCTTTATAAGGACAACAGTCGTATTGAATTAGGACCCACCCTAATGACCTCATTTAGTTACCTCTTTAAAGGCCCGCTCTCCAAGTGCAATCACATTCGGAGGTTCTGGGGGTGAGGACTTCAATATATGCATTTGGAAGGTCCCCAGGGGAGCGACCAGCTTCAGGAGAGGAATACATGCAGCGTGACAGGAACCACTGCTTGGCAGGAACGGAATGAGGGGAGTACATACCCAAGGCTTTCTCTCCTCTGCCCTCCCCGCCCCCAAGTCTTCTGTGACCACTGTCATTGGCCAGACCTCGCCAGAGGCTGGATGGAGGGCAGGGATTCTGGGAGCTGCAGGCTGCAGGGGTCCACCTCCCGGAGCACAGAGTGATGGAGAAGTGGGGAGAGAGGATCTGGAAGGGCAGACGGGGGCTTCCCAATTTGAGCTTCAGCTCCTCATTGGACACTTTTTAGGTATGCCGTGCCTCGTCCTACTAGATTAGAGCCTTCACGAAGGCAGGGATCTTGGCCTTTCTGTCTCATTGGCTTCTGTGTCTCTAGAGTCTAGAGTCGTGCATGGTGCATAGTAGGTGTTCAGTAAATATCTGTGAGCTGCACAGATGCTGTCTCCCCTCCAGGCATTTGCCCATGCTGTTCCCTCTGCCTGGAAACCTCTCCTCACCTTGCTGACTCCTGCTCATCCATCCAGTCTGTTTAGCTCCTGCTCCTGCCAGGAGGCTGTCCCCACACCCTCACAACCAGGTTCCATTGCCAGCCTCTGTTCGTAGAGCGCCCTGTGCATAGCACGTGTCACACCATTTTACAGTCACCACTTCCTTGTCTTAGAGGTGATACAGAGCAAGCCAACATTGTCTTCACCCCCATTCCCTTTGAAAGATGAGGAAACTGAGGGGAGGTAAACTGCCCAGGGTAACACAGAGCCACGATTTAAATGCAGACTGTCTGTTTCCGATACTATGTAGGCTGCCTTTCTGTGCTCCCTTTAACCACCTATTTGCTGATTTTTATTCCATAATCAATTTTATCACACTCACTTATACTATATTATCTCGCCTATGTTAAGCCATTTGATTATATTAACAACCACCCGTTCTTAGCCCCATATCACAACTGGGGAAATGGAAGCCCAGGGTTGTTAAGTCACTAGCCCAAAGCCACACAGTAGAACTGGGATTTGAACTCAGGCAACCTGGCTCCAGCATTGGCACCCTAAATGACAGACTCTGTTGCCTCGCCTTGGCCAGGGGAGTTGAATGCCTTTGAGAATCATTTCTTTGAAACACTGGAATGTGTGTCCAGGGTGCAGTTACATGATAAAAAATTTGGATCCAAATTAACTTGCCTCCCCCAGGGAAACACATGGAGCCCATGAAAGTGGGTTTTCAGGCAGTGCTGGCACCTGGCTATCCCTGTGAGTTATTAGCTGGCAGGTTGGTCCCTGGTCACCTGCTGGCTACACTCTCTGGCCTTCGAGGCCCTCTTCTGTCCAGCCCCTGCCGGGGAGCCTTGCAGCAAACACCTCCATTTTGTGCAGGGGTGGCCCTGACTATCGGCGTGAAATGCCTCCGCCAGCCACAGAAGATAAATTTACCCCATGACGACCTTTTCCACGCGCTGATGGATTGATTTCAGAAATCCAGCCCCAGCCAGCCTGCCCAGCCCCAGCCCCCACCACGGGCGCCGATGGCTGCAAATTTATGCCCATGCCAGAAATTGAATTCCTGTAAGTCGAGGGAAGTGTCTGAAAAGCTCACCCAGGCTCATTTTTACTTCTGACAAACTTCAGTCCAGAGATTAAACCTGGGCCAATGTCTCCTAGCAGCAGGGATTGTAGTGGTGAGGAAATGACCTCACTGCGGGCATATTTTTTACATTCTCTGCCTTCTGCATGGCCTCTCAGGGCTGAGAAATAAACAGCAGCCAGGCCTGCAGACCTGTGTGGTTAAAGGGAATTCCCATTTCTGACCAGCTAATGTTAAAAAAAGGGCACATTCTGTGTACCCAAAGGCAGGCCTCTCGGTCCCCGTGGCAAATACTGAGCTGTTCAGAGGGATTGGAAGCAAAGCTTCTAATTCATTGCCAGGCTCCTGCACCAGCTCCTGAGGCCAGCTCAGTCTCGGCAACTTTACAAGGTTCTAATTAAACTTCCTTGGGTTGTAGCAGAGAGGACATCAAAGTCTGGATATTTCCAGAACCCCTCGCCCCCACTCTGCCCCCTGCCAGAGGCCCAAAGGTGGTGGAGGGAGAAGCAGAGAAATCAAGTGACAGCTCTGCGAAGGAAGAATCCCCGTCTTGCTAGAAAGCTCTCTCACTTGCATTGAAATATGAAATGTCTGGTGCAAATGTAGCTGTTTCTCTTTGGTCCAATATTAAAGAAATGAATCCTTGATGTCTACAAAAAAGGATCAAAAACGAACCTTTCTGAAAGGAGAAGGGCTTTTATTTCACTGTGAACTTTTGTAGATCTAGCCTCTGGCAGGGATGTCTACAGAACACGGAGTGTGGGAGGATAAAGCAATAAATGACTGCCATTCATGTATTAATTCATTCAGGAAGTGTCTGGGAAGCAGCTACTCTGTGCCAGACATGGGGCTGTGAGCTGAGGAAACCGCAGGGACAGATTAGAACCCAGTTCCTGCCCTTCCGAGCTAGTGGCATATTCTACAAAATACCTGACCACTAGTCCTCAAATCTGCCAGGGTCATGAAAAGCAAGGAAAGATTGACACGCTGTCACAGACCAGAGGAGATTAAGGAGATGTGATGACTCAATGGCATGTAGGATCCTGGGTGTGATTCTGGACCAGAAAAGGGGCATGAGTGAAAAAATTGGAGAAATCTAAATAAAGTCTGGAGTTTAGTAATAGTGACGCACCAATGTTGGTTTCTTCGTTGTGACAAATGGACCATGGACATGTAAGATGTTAACAACGGGAAATTGGGTGAGGGACATATGGGAGCTCTCATCTTGTCTTTATAACTTTTCTGTAAATCTAAAATTATTTGAAAATAAAAAGGTTTATTAAAAAAAAAAAAGTCAGCAGGAGACATGGAACTATTCTAGAACAAATGGATGTATTAACTCATTATCTTGACACAACCTTGTGAAGCCCAACCATTATGATCCCAATTTTTAAACAAGGAAGCAGAGAGGTTAAGAAAGGCACAGAAGGGTTAAGCTACTTGCCCAAGAATTTGGACTCAAGGAGCTGTTCATGCACAGGTATTTGTTGAATAGCTACTGTAGCTTCTCAGGGGCCGACCAGAGAAACAGAATTTTTCTAGGCTTTTCATTAGCCTAGCTGAATTAAAATCCAGGGAATTGGTTACACAGATGATGAAAGAGATGAGAAACTGAACAGAGGATGGAGAGGAACCTCAGAGATTAGCAGTAAAAGACAGCTCCTACACCCCCCCCACCCCCCCAGGGCTGGGGGTCAGATAGAAGAGGTGGTATAAATGGAGCCCAGGAGTGTGACTACAAGTGGGAGCTGAAGGCACAGAAGAGATGCAGCCACTGAAGAGCACAGGAAGCAGAGAAAGGTGGGAAATACCTCTGCTTCTTCCTTTGTCCGGCCCTTGGATCTTCCATGAATGCCTCCCGTTGGCTGAACCTTCCAGGAAGCCAGAGGGCAAAGGAGTGTGGGAAATTTAGTTCCCAAGCCCACGGAGCAGGGTAGGGGAGGGAAAGGGAATGAAAATTCAGCTGTGTGGTGTCTTACTCTTAAGCATGTGTGTGCATGGAGGGCCTGCAGGAGTAGGTCAGGGGACAGCTCTGATCGCCATTTTACAAACAACAGTGGCAGAGACCTGCTTTGGAACTCACAAATAACAGGAAGTGGCAGATCCAGAACACGGATTGTGGTTCATCCTTGTAGGTTCTGATGAGGACGGGTGAGGAATCAGCTGCAAAGCCCTAGAATAGGACCTGGCTCACAGGATGTGCTCCATGAATGTGAGCTATTATTGACGGTGATAATTATAATGATGGCTGCCATTTTTATGATGCTAAAGGACCTTCCTTTGCATAGAACTGTCATATCCCACTGTCACAGGACTCGGTGTATATGTGGGAGGAGGATACTAAAATACCATGGAACCGATTAAGGCAGGGCTCATCCTGGAGCCCAGGCACCCCACTCTGCTGAGGCCTGAGCAGGTGTTGCGTACGTGAAGGGGGAGGGGGAGAGTATCCTAAGCATTTGTCATAAGTTATATAAATGTCTAACCACTATGCTGTACACCTGAAACTAATATAAAATTGATTGTCAACAGTAATTGAAAACATATTTTTAAATAAAATAAAACAAGAATCTACCCATTTGTCTGTCATATCAACTGTGATGCAAGACCTCATCATGACTCACCTGGAGGACTGTGGGTGTGGGCAGGATGTTCAAAAGCCCTGGGCTGATAAAGAGCTCTCTAGTTTTTGAGGGCCTGAAAGGAGGTCCGTGAGACTCAGGAGACTCCAGTGAGAGTTTGCTTCCTCCAAGAAGGGTCTTCTCAAATGGGGTGTTCTCGAGTGCTGGGGTGGGAGACTTGCACTTTGTCAAAGCAGGCTTAGTATGTCTCTTGTGTGAGAATTTGTAGCCTTGATGCAGACCTCTATTCATAAATCCCACGCTTAGAGCTCTCTGCAGGAGTCCATGGTGGTTTCAACACAGCCCGGGCCACACGCAGAGGAAACTGACTGTGTTTGTAAATTCTTTTTTTTTTTTTCAAATTGGTGAATGACATATAAGTTTCAAGTGTACAATTCTATAATACATCATCTTTATATTGCATTGTGTGCTCACAACTCAAAGTGTGGTCTCCCTCCATCACCATGTATTTGATGCTGTTTACCCTCTTCACCCTCTGCCCCACCTCCTTTCCCTATGGTAACCACCATAGTGTTGTCTGTGTCTATGAGTTAGTTTGTTCATTTGTTGCTTTCTGTTTTATATACCACATGTGAGTGAAATCATATGGTTCTTGTCCTTTTCCATCTGACTTACTTCGCTTAGCATGACACTCTCAAGATCCATCCCTGTTGTGGCAAATGGCAGTATTTCATCTTTTCTTATGGCTTAGTAGTATTCCACTGTATATATGTACCACATCTTCCTTATCCAATCACCCACTGAAGGACTCTTAAAATTGTTTCCATGTCTTGGCTACTGTGAATAATGCTGCAATGAACATAGGGGCACATATATCTTTACGAATAAATGTTTTCAAAATTTTGGGGTTACAAAAAAAAAATTGGGGGATTGATAACCAGAAGGGGGATTGCTGGGTTTGGTAGCTCTCTTCTTACTTCTTTAAGGAACCTCCATACTGTTTTCAATAGTGGCTGTACCAGTTTACATTCCACCAGCAATGTATGAGGGTTCCTTTTCATCCACAACATCTCCAACACTTGTTATTATTTGTCTTGTTGATGATAGCCATTCTAACTGGGGTGAGGTGGTATCTCAGTGTGGTTTTGATTTGCATTTCCCTAATGGCTAGTGAAGTTGAGCATCTTTTCATATATCTGTTGACCATTTGTATGTCTTCCTGGAAAAAGTGTCTGTTCAGGTCGTCTGCTCATTTTTTAATTGGATTGTTTGTTTTTTGTTGTTGAGTGCATGAGTTCTTTATATATTTTGGATATTAGCCCCTTATCAGAGGTATTGTTTGCAAATATCTTTTCCCCTTCAGTTGCTTGCCTTTTGATTTTGTTGATGGTTTCTTTGGCTGTGCAGAAGCGTTTTCATTTGATGTAGTCCCATTCATTTATTTTTGCTTTTACGTCCCTTGCCTTTGAGGTCAAATTCATAAAAGCCTCTCTGAGACCAAGGTCCATATATTTAGTACCAATGTTTATTCTGTGCATTTTATTGTTTCAGGTCTTATATTTAAGTCTTTGTTTCATTTATAGCTAATTTTGTGTATGGTATCAAATAGCAGTCTAGTTTTATTCTTTTGCATGTGGCTTCCCAATTTTTCCAGTACCATTTATTGAAGAGGTTTTCCTTTCTACACTGTGTTTTTGGTTCCTTTGTCAAAAATTAGTTGCCCCTGTACATGTAGATTGATTTCTGGGATCTCAGTTCTGTTCCACTGGCCTGTGTGTCTGTTTTTCTGCCAATACCATGCTGTTTTGATTATTATCACTTTGTAGTATAATTTGAAGTCAGGAAGTGTGATACCCCCAATTTTGTTCTTTTTTTCCAGGATTGCTTTGGCTATTCAGAGTCTTTTGTGGTTTCATACAAATTTGATGATTTTTTTTTTCTATTTCTTTGAAAAATGCCCTTGGGATTTTGATGGGAATTGCACAAAATCTACATATCGATTGAGGTAATATGGACATTTTAACTATGTTGATTCTTCCTATCCATGAACATGGGATATCTTTCCATTTCTTTGTGTTTTCTTCAATTTCTTTAAGAATATCTTGTAGTTTTCAGTGTATAGGTCCTTCACTTCTTTTGATAAGTTTATTCCTAGCTTTGTTTGTTTTTTGAAATCTTTTTAATCTTTGTTTTTTTAAATCTTTTAAAATCTTTAATTGGAAAAGGAATTGTTTTTTCCATTTCTTTTTCTGAAATTTCATTGTTAGTATATAGGAACGAAATGGATTTTGTACATTGATTTTTGTATCCTGCAATTTTACTGTATTTTTTTTTGTTTCTAGCAGTGTTTTGGTGGAGTATTTAAAGTTTTTTATATATAAAATCATGTCATCTATAAAAAGTGACAAACTTACTTCTATATTCTCAATTTGGATGCCTTTTATTTCTTTCTCTTGCCTGATTGCTCTGGCTAGGACTTCCAATACTATGTTGAATAACAGTGGTGAGAGTGAGCGTCCTTGTCTTTTTTCTGATTTTAGAGGAAGAGATTTCAGTTTTTCACCATTAAGTATGATAAGTATGATATTAGCTGAGGGTTTGTTGCATATGGCCTTTATTATGTTGAGATACTTTCCTTCTAAACCCATTTTATTGAGTGTTTAAGTCATAAATTGATATTGTATCTTGTCAAATGCTTTTTGTGCATCTATTGATACGATCATTTGATTTTTATCCTTTATTTTGTTAATGTGATGTATCTCATTGATTGATTTGGGTATGTTAAACCATCCTTGTGCCCCTGGGATGAACCCCACTTAGTCGTGATGTGTTATCTTTTTAACGTATTGTTGTATTTGATTTGTTTAGGATTTTTGCATCTATATTCATAAGAGATACTGGTCTGTATTTTCTTTTTGTGTGTGTTGTCTTTACCAGTTTTTGACATCAGAGTAATGTTGGTTTCATAACATGAGTTAGGAATTAGTCTTTCTTCTTCAACTTTTTGGAACAGTTTGAGAAGGATAGTTATTAAATCTTGAATGTTTGGTAGAATTCACTAGTGAAGCCATCTGTTCCTGGACTTTTTTTTGTGGGGCGGGGGGAGGTTTTTCATGACTATTTCAATTTCCTTACTGTTAATCAGTCTATTTAGATTTTCCAGTTCTTCATGCTTTAGTCTAGATTCAGTCTAGGAAGGTTATATATTTCTAAGAACTTGTCCATTTCTTCTAGGTTATCGAATTTGGTGCCAGATAGCCTTTCACAGTGTTCTTGTAGTCCTTTATATCTCTGTGGTGTCCTTTGTAACTTTTCTTTCATTTCTAATTTTTTTAATTGGGGAATATTGGGGAACAGTGTGCTTCTCCAGGGCCCATCAGCTCCAAGTCCAGTCGCCGTTTTCAATCTTTAATTGCGGGGCGGCGCAGCCCACCATCCCATGTGGGAATTGAACCGGCAACCTTGATGTTAAGAGCTCTGTGCTCTAACCAACTGAGCCATCCGGCCTCCCATCTGGAAGCTCAGCGGCAGCTCATTGTCTTCAATTTAGCTGTGGAGGGCACAGCTCACTGGCCCATGTGGGAATCAAACCAACAACACTGTTATTCAGAGCTCGCGCTCTAATCAACTGACCCATCCAGCTGCCCCTCATTTCTGATTTTCATTTGTGTCTTCACATTTGCAAATTCTTGCACAAGGCAAGCCTCCTCCACACCTTCCCTGGACTCCAAGGAGGGAAGTCAGTTGAACTCAGAGACTTGTTTCTCTTCCTGCTTTTTCCAAGAAAATCTATTTCATTGATTATTGGTCCACATTGGCACTGTGATGGCAGAGAGAGACTAAGTCATGCTGAAATGTAAGTACTGGCCTGGACTGGGGCTCAGGGGGCACTGGGGTCTTCTGCCAAGATTTTGATGGCTTCAGAGGGTGCCAGACTGGATAGCCTCTCAGGGCAAGATGCGGTAATTACATTGGGAGGGAATGAATGAATGAATGAATGTGTGAACACACGGTTGCTCCCTCTGCCCCCATCCTGGCCCATTCCCTGGTCACAGTTTCTCACAGGCTGAGGGAGGCCCTAGTTCTCTCTCTTGGTGTGGGTTAGCTGATATCTTCTATAGGACCTGTCAAGCTTATCACTTGGGGGATTTGCCCAATATCTTGAGGTTTGGCAGGGGCAGCCTGCTATTATCTCAAGCCCTACAAAGGGATGCGGCCCCTGTCACAGCTCAGACGTGGCAGACAACCATGTCCCTGATCATTCATCACAGCCGTTCTGCCACGCCAGCAGTCGGAGAGATGCTACAGCTGCCTCTGAGCCTGCCGGCGCCTGTCTGCAACCTGATCTCAGACCATCCCTCCCAGGGAGTGATGGAAGCCAGTTTGCTGGCAGAAAGGGAAGTGCATGGTGGATCTGTGAAGACATTTGCTCTCTGTCCCACCAACCAACAAGCGTCTGGTCATTCAACAAACATTCATTTTGCCAAGCCCCGGGGATTCAGTGATGAGCAAAGCAGACAGAACTCCCCACCCCTATGCCGTCTCCTGTCCAGGAGCAGAGGCAGGCCTTGAGCCAGGGGTCACACCCATGAGGTCCTAATGGCCATTGCGATCAGGGCCTGATGGAGGACAGGGGAGGTGTGGCATGGTGGTGCAGACTGTGAGCCAGAGGGCCTGAGTTTAAATCCCAGGCCCACCACTTGTAGGCTGTGAAGTTCTGGCCAAGAGATATGAGCCCACTCTCGCTCAGTTTCTTCACCTCTCAAAGGTGGATAATGGCAGTGCCTGCCTCCTCGCATTGTGGTGAGAATCAAATTAGTTACAATATGCAAAATGCTTAGAACAATGCTTATATAGTAAAGAATAGAAATATTAGGGGGGGAAAGCACAGGGTGCCCTGAGAGGTGGGTAACCTGGGACAGGTACAGCAGAGCCTGCTTTTGGAAGCCCCAGTAATGGGGAAGAGTGAGCCTGGCCAGGAGATGGGGTGAGAGTATTGATGGCAGAGGGTCCAACCAGTGCAAAGGCCTGTAGGTGGGAAAAACGTACGGTGTGTTCTGGGAAGGGTAGAACTGGGCCAGAGAGGATACGGCAGTGTGAGCCTTGTTGATTGCTGCTTAATAGGAAATGGGACTTGCCTCTGCCAAATTATGCCAAGGAGATGCCCCAGGATAAGAAGGAACCGAGCCGTGTGGGGGCCAGCACGCGGCTAGCATCTCTGCGCATCCTCCATGGGGCTCGACTCTCACCCCTCTCCACCACTGACCTTTCTGTTATTCCTCATCATTCTGCAGCCTCAGCCCCAACTCCACAGGACTTTCATCAATTCTTCCAGATTGTCTCAATTCAGCGACTTCAAGCTCAAACTATTTTGACTTCGGGAAGTTACTGAATTGGCTTTAAAGTGTCATGAGGGTTATAATAATAATAAATAATAATAGTAATAATAATAATAGCAAACATTCTGTAGTGTTACTACACGCTGGTGCCTGTTCTAATTGCTTGTACATATAGTGTTAACACATTTAAGCTTCCCAGAAACCCTGTGAGGTAGGTACAGTTAGGTCCATTTTACAAATGAAGAAATGGCAGCACTGACTTGCCAGGTCACACAGCAAGTGAGTGGCTGAACCAGGACATAAACCCAGGCAGGCTGAGCCCTGGACACTGCTCTTAACCATCTGGTTCTACTTTACCATCCGAGTGGGAACAAGAGACATCCAGAAGAATGAGTTGTTTCTATCGTAGGGATGTTGTTTGGAAAGATGCTGGTGACATTACATAGATTCATTCCCTTTTGGAAGGACCGTGGGAGAGATCCTTGCCTGTTCTTGGTACCAAAAATACGTAAGCTTTCTCCTGAGCATCTGGCGTGCTTTGTTTCAGGACACTGAGAACTGCATAAATGGCCAGCTTTCCCTTTTTGAGTTGACTGCTAAGGAGCATGGAGACAAATTTATGGTCCATCCATATGCTGGTTGTTCGGGTTTTTAAGGGATGAGGTTTTCTTAGTCTCAGTTCTGGTTCTGTCTGTGTCCCCACTTTTCTCTCTCTTCCTTTTCTCCGTTGCAAAATTATATATATATATATATATATATATATATATATATATATATATATATATATATATATATATTTTAAGGAACTGAAAAAAAAAGGTCTTTAGAAGACCAAAATACATTTGTTGTAGAAAACTTAGAAAATAAGATATTTTTGAAGATGCAATAAAAATCCCCACTAATCCCCAGTTTTAATGGCTGAATAGTATTCCCTCCTGTGGATGCATCTGTAGTTTTGAAATCAATGCCCCTCTCATTAGCCAACATGAGGGAAAACTCCAGTTGTCCAATTTTAAACGGTGCTTTAATGAGCATCCTTGTAGCAATTGTGTGCTTGTCCACACAATGTCCCTGGGCTAAATTCCTAGACCCGGATTGGCTGGGTTACATGCAAATGCAGAAACCTTAAAGCTTTGGCTCTGGATTGGCAGACTGCCCTCCAGAAACATCTAATTCTGAGTCTCCTATTTAACTGGAGCTATCGTGTGTAAACCACTTGGAATCCTCTCCGGAACAAAGCAGGGTACAAATAAATACATAAACCCCAAGCCACTTCTGTTTCCTGATTAAATTGTCCAGCCTCAAACACAGTAATATCCTTGTCTTATTAAGAGGCAGCCACTTGCTCTGTTCCTGTGGGCTAATTCCTGGGAGCCAGTGATGCCAGGCTGGCCGTTCCTGGGATCCTGGAGCCAGCCCTTAGCCTTGAAAGGACCAGGAATTGTTTTTAAACCAAGACGTAGGTGGTGGAGCTGTACGCTGAGATGATGACCTCAGGTGTGACAGCGAGAAAACCTTTTCCTGCATTTCTCATACCGTCAATCCTGGGTCTGTTACGGAGACATCGGCTTAATTGGGGCAGCAGCCTCAGCAAAAGTATTTGAAACAATCACAGCCAGAAAGACACTTTGAGGAGCAGCCTCTGAATGCATAGCTTACCCTCTTAGAGCCCATTAGCAGGAATATTAAACTTGGAACCAACAGCTGAGCCAAGAAAGCAGCTGGCTTCTCCTGCACATTTGCCACATCCAAGGTGAGATAGGCCACGTCATCGAAGGGGTCTGGATGCTCCTGGGCTCTCACACCTGCTATTACAGCATTTCCCTTAGTATAGACCATCTTCTGTCCCTAGGGCTGTGATCTCCAAGAGTTCATGACTTTGGTTCCCAGCTAAACCCTGTGTGGGAGAGCAGGCATTTGGACTCTCAAACATGGAGCCTTCCAAGACATTCCAGAAGTCTCTGGGGACATGAACTTGCCTGTGTATTTGATCTTGAACCTGACGACGAGGGGCAAAAATCAGGATCTCTGCTGTGCTGAGAGTTGGCAGCCAAACCCCAGGCATTTGATTACACTGCTGCAGAGAGCTTTCCGGCAAGGTGGTTCCAACGCAGGCAATTATTTTAGGAAAGCCGTGGAGGCCACCCCTCCTTGCCACTTAAATCTTCCTTCTCTTTTGCAATTCAGTATTTCAATTGTTGAGAGTAAGTGGATTGTTTGCTTCAAAGGACAGACTGGGAAATATAGGAAGGAGATCTTAATTATGTTGGACTGGGCTGCTTTGTCTCTGCACAAATGAGAATTTTCAGGGGGTTCTGTCCAAATTGCTTGAGGACGAGAGCCAAGGGGACATGGATAAGGATGCTTGGACTCACGTTCATTGTTCTTTTGTTTGTTTGTTTGTTTGTTTTTTTAAGAACTGGGTTTGTCATGAAAGGAGGCAAAGCTAGTTCTATGTTCTCCCAAACCACCTATGTCTTGGTTTAAAAACAATTCCTGGTCCTTCCAGGCTGAAGGTTGGTTCCTGGATCCCGGGGGCAGCCAGTCTGGCATCACTGGCTACCGGGGGTTAGGGGGAAGATTTTGGGGTCACCCCTCTTGTCTTGGGTTGGGCTCCCTCAGAAGCAGAGCTGGAGAAGTTGAGTACAAATATTTACCTGGGAGCCCAAGAGGAAGCAGTGAGATGGGAAGCGAAGGAAACCCTGCAGGGTGAACTCACGAGCCTGGGCACCTGGGGCACAGGTCCCAGTGAGCTCCCCTGGGGAACTGCATGCAACGCATTGGAGAAGTGAGAGGGCTGGTATTTATCACTAAGTCCTATGAGGCGTGGGTGGGACTGCAGGTGGGAGGGACTTCTGCCTCCTAGTCAAAGGAAGATGGGGCGGGACCGCCAAACGAAGCCCTTGGCGTGGGGGGTCCTGAGCAATTCCGTGGCAAGACTGGCTTAACTCACACCTGAACGCAAGGAAGGCTGGGAAGGTGAGGAACTTCATTCCTTCACAGGGGAGGCGTGGACTCATAAAGAGGGGGTTCCCTCAACTTCGAAAGGGTGCACGTAAGGTGCAAAGAATGACTAATTACAATTGTGTCAGGTGGCATTTATGAATGGTTTATTTTTCTTATAAATTAGTGAGGAGTCAAGCTCATCTGTACAATTATATCACTCGTTCACATTCCAATAAGCTTAAAAAAGATTTTATTGAGTAGGCGAGAAAAAGGTGGGCTTATAATAGCTGGAGACTCCAGGATTGTGCGTAGCTCACAGTCTGGCTTATCTGCTCCCGCAGGGGAACAGCTTCTGCTGGGCGGTCAGTAAACGGCTTGCAAATGATCAATTATTGTGGGGTTTACTTTCTCTTGAAAACACTGGGGGTTTTATCAGAATTTCTTCCCTGTCTGTAGGAATGCATCCTGGATAGGACCAGAATCGTTCACTTCCCCCCTCTACGGTCACCACCCATCATCGCTTGCCGTGACATGCAGTCACCTCTGCCCTGGTCTCCTGCCCTCGCATTTCCCGCTCCCTTGCCCCCTCCTCCGCCCCACACACAGAGTCTGTTCCCCCCACAGCAGCCAGAGGGCGCCTGTGAACACTTGAGTCAGGTCACATCCATCTTGTTTAGACCCTTCCATGGCGTCCACCTCACTCAGAGCAAACACCAAATCCTCCCCACCGCCTTCAGGCCTGAATGTGCTGCCCTTCCTGCCCTCGTCTCCCTCCTCCCTGCTCCCTGCCACTTACCCCTGTGCTCACTCTGCTCCAGCCACACCAGCCTCCTCCATGTTTCCCAAACACACCAGGCATGATCCTGCCTCAGAGCCTTTGTACCTTCTGTTTTCTCTGCCTGGAACATCCTTGCCCCGATATCCACGTGCTTCTCCCTCACCTCCTCCAGGTCTGGACTCAAATGCATCTTCTCAGGCAGGCTTTCCCAGACCATACTAAAACTGCAACCCCTAACCTCCTCCAACCCCAGTGCCCCCATCATTTCTTCCCTGTATTACTTCTCTCTACAGCAGTCATCACCCTTTAAGTACTTGGTGGTTACTTATTGGTTCATCTCTATCTCTCTAATGTAAGCTCCTAGAAGAGCTTTTGTGTTTGTGTGTTTTGTTCACTGCTGTGTTTTCAATATCCATAATAGAGCTTGACATACAGTAGAGACTTAACAAATACTTGTTGAACAAATGAGACCATCATGCCCTGATAAAAACAAAAATAGCAGGACTTATGCCTAACTCCAGTGTGTTCTGGGGAAGGTCAAGGGGGGCCCGATCTGGGGACCCAGCATGTTCCATCCAGTGGTAGTCTTTGCTTTTTGAACAATGTACAAACCAAACCTATTTCACAGCAGAGGACCGTTTTCCCAGCACGCCTGGTAAGAGCTCCAGTGTTCCAAGGAGCGTGGCTTGGGAAACATCCGTGAATGATCTCTGAGTGACATAAACTGACTTGAACTTTAGTTTAGGAGGAGTCTGAAGGTAGCAGCCTAGAAGTCTGTGTGAGGATTGTCAGGCTTTGGCTATTAACTTGCCTTGGCTTCTCAGGAGCAGGGGCGGAGGGAAAGTGGGGACAAAAATAGGGCTGTGCTTAGTGGCCTGAGGTATATCCAGACCTTATGTGTCACCCCGGGCTGGGGAAGCAGAGAGGGAGGTCCAGGTTTGGGTGTCAGGATGAGCAGGTCTATTTCTAATGGTGGTTACGGAGGCAGTGTTGCATGTGGGCGAATGTGTGTGAGAGAATAAATTCCTGTCCTGGGGAAGGGCTCGAATCCCATAGTTCCTCGCCAAGTTCCTTAACCCCTCATACTCCATCTTGTCAGACACATGGCACATGGTCTGGCATATTCCAGGGGTCCAGCAAAGGGCATCTGTTTTTTTCCCGGGCTTCCTTTCTCCCCTGGTGGGGATGGCTGAGTCCCCCGTTGAGTTCCCATTCTCTGACCTCTGACCTCCCACAGACCCTCTTCCAAAGCCCAGAGGAAGGCTGGCAGCTGTACACCTCGGCCCAGGCTCCTGACGGGAAATGCGTCTGCACAGCTGTGATCCCTGCACAGAGCACCTGCTCCCGGGATGGCAGAAGTCGGGAGCTGCGACAGCTGATGGAGAAGGTGAGAGCCTTCTAGATCCCTTGGGGAAGCTGCAGAAATCTCCCAATTGCCACCCTGCCCTCTGTCCTTATTCAGGTCAGCCGGGGCCACATCTAACCATGTGGGTTATTCAGAGCTGGCAGATAACCTGCCTTCCGTCTACGTGGGTATTTTAGTTAAAATCTGTTCAGTGCTTCTTTGGAGGAGAAGCTTTGTGCCGCGTGGGGTCCTGGAGGAAAGAGGGCCCCAGTGGCAACATCTGTGTTGCCTGCATGTGTGAGCTCCAGCCCCGCTATGCACACCCCGCTCAGCCCCTTAGTTCGTTAGGCTCGCCTGCTAAGAAGGTGTTTTGTGTCCCTTGGGGAGGGGTCTCACCCTCCATCTCAAGAGGATCGTATACAGGTTCCTTCCCTTTCTGATTGTGGTCAATAGAAAATGGTCCCCATTCAGAACCTTGCCAAGGATTTCTTGGTGCCCTTTATGGACTGATTGCTGTCCCTTGCCACTGCCCAGTTAATGCCCGTTAGACAGCTCTGGTGTTGGTGTTGAAAGGGACCAGCTACTCCCCACATCACCCTATAAAGGAGGAAGCTGAGGCTTGGCAGAGAACCGAAGAGATCCTTCTCGGCACTGGAGGCTCCCACCCATTAACTCCGCAGGATCCTGGCCCACCCACAACCCCAAAACTGCTTTCCTCGGCAGTTTCGGACATCTGTGTGATGTCCCCTGATTGTGGGCAATGGCTATGAAATGTTCTGTGGTGGCCACAGTGGGTGTCAGGCTGTTGGGTTTCTGAGAACTTCCAGGTGTCATCTGGAAAGTCTGTGTGTCTCAATAAGCATCCAGTGTTGTCTTTGAGTTCACCTTAGCCAGTGAGGCTCACTTTGGCCAGGTGGGTGCAATTCACTTTACCCAGGTGGAGGTGGGAGCTAGGAAGCCTTAATCTGGGTCAGGCCAGGGCTAGGGAATTTCAGTTTACTCATTTAGCTGAAAAGTATTAAGCGATGGCTTAGGACCAGTGCTGGGCACTGGGGATTTAGCTGTGGACAGGCGAGGTACCAAGTCTGCCTCTAAGCATCCCACCTGAAGGAGGTAGGTGAATAAGACTGTTCCAGATAATAGTCATAGCTGGGAAGATAAAAACTGGGTAAGCGGAGAGAGGGTGAGCAGCTACTTGAGACAGGGTGGTCAGGGAAGGCCACCCTGAGGATGTGATGCTGGAGTTGAGACCTGAAGGGTGAGAAGGAGCCAGCTGTGGGAAGATGAAGGGAACAGCGCTCTAGATAGAGGGACTAGCAAGTGCAAAGACACTGAGGAGGGAAGGAGCTTAGAGTCTGTGAGAGCAAAGGGGGCTTGTGGTTGGAGTGAATGAACGTGGGGGAGGTAGGTGAGCGGGCAGGACCAGCCCGCAGGGTTTACAAGGGCAGGAGGTGATCCAATCTTCCTTTTGAAAAGCTCCTCTCTGGCTGCTGTGTGGAGAACTGACTGTTGGGATCTAGGGTGGGACCAGGAGGCCCGGAAGGAGGGGAGAGAGGTGAGAGGTGATGGTGTCTATTCCAGATGGGGCCAATGGACGGATTGGGCATTGGGAGGCTGCTAGTGAGGTCAGGGCAGGAGAAGGTTGGTTGGGCGTTTGCCAGGTTTTGTCTGGGGCAGGAGTGGGGGCAGGAGTCTGGCTCTCTCTAACCCTCCCAGTTCCTAGGTCCAGAATGTCTCCCAGTCCATGGAGGTCCTTGAGTTGCGGACATACCGTGACCTCCAGTACATGCGCAGCATGGAGACCCTCATGCGGAGCCTGGATGCGCGGCTCCGGGCAGCCGATGGGTCCCTCTCAGCCAAGAGCTTCCAGGTGGGTCCTTCGGGGCTCAGGTCAGAGGTCAAGGGAAGAATGGGGAATGGTGCCCATTAGTTTCAAGAGTGGGCTCACATCTGGGAAGACTGATGGTTGGCTGGGATCTAGAGTCCAGTATAGGCCAAATGTCAAGGGCCATATGTGCATCAAAGGGGTGAAGTGAAAAAAAAGGGGGGGTGAGGTTATGGGTCAAAGGTTGGGGTTATATCTGGGTCAAAGGTCAGGAGTAGGGATCCATGACAGTTCCATCTTGGCGGGCAGGAGCTGAAGGACAGGATGACAGAGCTGTTGCCTCTGAGCTCAGTCCTGGAGCAGTATAAGGCGGACACGCGGACCATCGTGCGCCTGAGAGAAGAGGTGAGGAATCTGTCCCGCAGCCTGGCAGCCATCCAGGAGGAGATGGGAGCCTACGGATATGACGACCTGCAGCAGCGGGTGATGGCTCTGGAGGCCCGGCTCCACGCCTGTGCCCAGAAGTTGGGTATGTTTGGACCCTTGACCTAACCTCTGACCCCTGACTTTCATGCCTAACCCCAACACCACCTGTGTGTGCAGAAGCTAGACAGTGTTGACCTCTAACTTCTGTCATTGGTGAATATCTTCTCCCATTCAGTAGATTGTCTTTTCATTTTGTTGATGGTTTCCTTTGCTGTGCAAAAACTTTTTAGTTGACCTGTAACTTCTAAGCCTTGACTCTTGACCTCTCTACTCAAGGCTGAAAATAGACCTAAAGCTGGAAATGGCCCTGACCCTTGACTTGCAGCCTCTCACCCCCAACTTAACTCCATCTTGGAACCAGATCTCTGGATCCTATCTCACCTCTGGTCCCAACTCTTCTCAGTCCCACCTTATCCCTGCCCTACCTCCCTTGGGCTCTTCCTACTTCCCACCCCTTCATTCCCCCTGTTCCTGCCTCCCAGGCTGTGGAAAGCTGACTGGGGTCAGTAACCCCATCACCATTCGGGCCATGGGGTCCCGCTTCGGCTCCTGGATGACCGACACGATGGCCCCCAGTGCGGATAGCCGGGTGAGTGACAGTGCCCATCCCAGGGGTTAGAGCCTGGGAGGGACATAGCCTGTGGCTGCCCGTAGGTGCCCAGTGATTTCACACCAATGATTCTCTTGTAGCTCAAAGTGTCTTGGAACCTCCAGGGCCCTTGGACCTCCCCTTGACTGTCTAGTGACCACAAAGTGACCAAGGGCCTTCCAGCCCTGTGAATCTCAAGTGTGTTGACCTCTGATAACTGTATAGACACAGACTAATAGTTACTAGTACTACTGACCAGCTCCCAATGACCACTGACCTCCAAGTTACTACACGGTAACCAGTGTCTTCACAAGGGTTAGAGACTCCCCACCCCAGCACTGCTCAGTGACCTTTGGACTTCCAGTGGCCTCCATGTTCACAATTTCCCATCACTTCTGACCCACAGGAACTGCCCAATGACTGTCCTAGTGACTGATATCCTTGCCATGATCATTGGTCTCCCAGGGATTATGGTAGTTCCACCAGGTGGTTAAGAGCTTGGGTTTGGGAATCAGACTTGGATTTGCACCTCAGTTCCAATCATATCTGTCCAAAGTTCCTTAATGTCTTGGAGACTCAATTCCCTTATCTTCAAAAAGGTTGTGATAATGTTGGCATTAGAGTTTTTAAGATGCTTAGCCCAATAACCAGCCCCAGTAAGGGCAGTCACAAATGCTAATGAACGTGGTGGTGATGAGTGATGATGATGGGAAAGATGCTGATTATGGGCCTGGTCATCTTGTGGCTACAGGGGTTACCATGGGCAATGAATTCAAGTGACTTCTCATCACCCAGTGGCTGTCCAATGACCACTACCATCCAGTATCCAATGATCAGTGAATTCCCAGGTCCAGTGAGCCCCCAGGGCTTGTAATTTGCCCTGATCCTTCGGGATCAAGCACCGTCCACTTAGTGTGTTTTAAGACCAATGCAGTCTCTGACCAAATGATCCCAGTCGCTGAGACTATGAAGGGTCATGAGTGGTCAGTCATTGGTCATCCCATGGCTGACGAATGACCACTTAGTGACTGTTGATCCCTAATGACCGTGGTAGATTCCTGGGTGGTTGCTGGAGCCTTGGATCATTGGCGGTGGTCCCCCAGTGACCAGTGGCTCTCTCCTAGGTCTGGTACATGGATGGCTATTACAAGGGCCGGCGCGTCCTAGAATTCCGCACCTTGGGAGACTTCATCAAAGGCCAGAACTTTATCCAGCACCTGCTGCCCCAGCCATGGGCGGGCACAGGCCACGTGGTGTACAACGGCTCCCTGTTCTACAACAAGTATCAGAGCAACGTGGTGGTCAAGTACCACTTCCGATCACGCTCCGTGCTGGTGCAGAGGAGTCTCCCGGGGGCGGGTTACAACAACACCTTCCCCTATTCTTGGGGTGGCTTCTCCGACATGGACTTCATGGTGGATGAGAGCGGGCTCTGGGCCGTGTACACCACCAACCAGAACGCGGGCAACATTGTGGTCAGCCGGCTGGACCCACACACCCTCGAGGTCATGCGGTCCTGGGACACCGGCTACCCCAAGCGGAGTGCCGGCGAGGCCTTCATGATCTGTGGCGTGCTCTACGTGACCAACTCCCACCTGGCCGGGGCCAAGGTCTATTTCGCTTATTTCACCAACACGTCTAGCTATGAGTACACGGACGTGCCCTTCCACAATCAGTACTCCCACATCTCCATGCTGGATTATAACCCCCGAGAGCGGGCCCTCTACACCTGGAACAACGGCCACCAGGTGCTCTACAATGTCACCCTCTTCCATGTCATCAGCACTGCCGGGGACCCCTAGGGGCTGCCACATGAGGGCCACCGGAGGCCCTTTCTACTCTGCCTGTGTCCCTTCAAGTTGATCTGTCTGTCATGCCCAAGCCCTCTCTCTCTCCTCCTGTCCTTTTTCTTCTCTCCTGCCTTTGGCCCAGCTTTCATTCTCTGCCTCTGTATTTCTATTGGTGCATTTTCTCAATGTTGTCTCTTCTTTATTGATCTCTGATTTTGATACTCCAGTTCTTTGCTGTTCTACCTTTTTATTGATGTCTCTCTGTCTTTTTATTGATCTGACTCTCCCACTCTTTCCCTGTCTCTGCCTGTCTTTCATCCCTCCCTCGCCTCCCTCTTTGCTTCCCACCCATTCCCCATTCCCTCTCTCTGCACCCCTCCCTCTTCCCGGTCCCCAAGGAGTTGAGTGCATGGATCTGTTTCTTTTTATTTTACACCGTTTCTTTCCGGGTTGCTGGAAATAAACGGGACCTTTGACATTTGATGCTTCAGTTGCTCTGTGTCTGGAAGGGGCAGAGGAGGCAGTGGTGAAGGCTGAGTCCGAGCCTGGAGACCCCTTGTCCCATTCAGCAAGCTTTGTGAACTGGGGCAGGCGAGACCAGCATGGGAGGGTGGCATGGCAGGGCAAGCCCTTTGGGAAGATAGGCAAAGTTATTTCGATCGAAAACAATTTGTTTAAGCAATTTGATTCAAACACCCGAGAATTCTATCACGATGAAAACTGGCCTCAAATGAATATTCTCCATCACTGTTTTTTTCCCCTCATTGATTACTCTGGTGCATTGCTGCAAAGGCTGGCAACTTTTTAAATGGGGTTTTAACAATTTGGCTGTTTTTATGAGTTTGGGTGTGAGTGGGTAAGACACAGAATTTTTCCTTTCCTCTTTTTGCTTTGTAATTTCAGAATCATTTTGTATGAGTCGCACCTGTTCTGAGTTAATAACCAAAGGCTAGAAAGAGCCTGAAGGTGCACTGGGTGCCTTTAGTTGCACACACACACCTGGAGCCCATTCGCCTGGAAGGGTCTTGGGCGGTTGTGGGTCTGACAGGGCTCCTGGAGGGGAAGGGCAGGCGACGCTAGGAAGTGTGGAGACAGGAAGGGGTGTGTGAGGGAGTGGGGGCGACGTTGACGAAGCAAGCTGAGGCCTAATCCTCAGGAGGCTTTGGTGATGAGACTAAGGGGACGGCTGTGGGATCACGGAAGGGGAAGAACCAGATGAAAGCTTTATTTTAGCCAGATCCCTGGTGGCCTAGGTGAGATGAACCACAAGGAGAGTGGGGAGAGTGACCTCTGGGGCCGGTGGTGGGGAACAAAGGTAGTGCTGTCTACCACAACTCTCTGTCCCCCACTGAATCCTGAGCAGACACATTGTGTAAACAGCCCCACCGGCCAGACCCCACCCCCACCCATTGAGGCCAGAGGCTGCAGAAACTTGCTCCTCCGGGATCTCCCTGATCTCCCCATCTCTAATTAATGGCCTCTTGATTAAATCATCTCCGCTCCGTGTTGGCATCTCCGGGAACTTGGGACACGGGGGCCATATTGTGAAGGAAACCAATGAATAATAAATGTGACTGCCTAATGCAGTCATTTAAAACTAATTTTTAAAGAAATCTTCAAGAAAAGCAATTAATTTCCACTTAAATCAAGTATGACATAGAAAAAGAAATCAATTCCTGGATAAACATGTTGAGAGGCACTTTGCTGTGTACCTGCTTAAACAAAAGGCACAGGGCTGGGACACTTGGAACATCTGTACACCAGCCGTCCGAGTGTGTTTATTTGGAGGCAAATTTCCAAGGTGAGCATGGGGGTCGGGGGTAGGCCATTGGTCTCTGATACCAAGTACTTTCCAATTAAGGTCGGGGCTGAGGGCGCTGAGTGCAACAATCTTTGTCTAAAACACAGTGTGGGGACAGAGCCAGGAGTGCAGTTTCCAGGCTCTCGGCCTCACGTGGAAAGGTGCTGGCTCAGGTAGTAAATGGCCATCAGCTGTGGCTAGTTGGCCGTCAGCTGTAACCAGTGAGCCATTGGCCACTAATATAACTGCTGTGGCTACGCTAGCAGAAAATGGGGGCTAGCAAGAAGATGGTGGCTGAGCTAGCAAGAGCGGATTGCAGTTAGCACGGCGGATTGCGGCTAGCAAGTGAGGTAGGTTGGCAGAGAAGTGGGCGGGAGGTTGCGGATTGTGTGGCTCCTGCTTCCTGTGTCTCCAACTCAGCCGCCAGGGAGACTATAGTGGTATGACTCCCCTACCTATGGCTCCGTGGGTGTTCCTTTTTGGCCTCACCATGTCCTGCGTTCTTATGTGGGGAGCCGGACCAGAGACCCCGTAGGCCGCCCTGCATGACACATAGACTTGGGAGAAGGGCTAGATGTGGGTGTCTGTCTGTGGGGACAGAACCCCAAAAAGCAGTTTCCAGGCTCTCGGCCTCACATAGAAAGCTGCTGGCTCAGGTAGTAAATGGCCATCAACTGTGATTGCATGGCCATCAGCTGTGACTAGTTGGCCGTCAGTTGTAACCAGTGAGCCATTGGCCACTGATATAACTGCCATGGCTATGCTAGCAGAAAAAATGGGGGCTAGCAAGAGGATGGTGGCTGAGCTAGCAAGAGCGGATTGCAGAGAGGTGGATGCCTCCAGTGAGACTATAGTTGTATGACTCCCCCATCTATGGCTCCGTGGGTGTTCCTTTTTGGCCTCCCCATGTCCTGTGTTCTTGTGTGGGGAGCGGGAGCAGAGTCCCTGCATGACATCCTGCATGACAAATGGCGCAGCGAGCAGGGTCTCCCGCATGACAAATGGCGCAGCGAGCAGGGTGTGGTGCCGGCCAAAGCTCCCCGAAGGGCGGTGGAGCAGTTTGTGCGTATGAACATTCAGTCGGAGGAAGACCGGGAGGAGCAGCTGCCTGAGAGCTGGATCCCCGTGGAGGGGTGGGAAGACCTGGATGGTTCTCCAACCAGCACAGGCTGGAGAAAGCAAAGGTCGTTGCAGCCCTGTGGGCTGGGAAGTTCTTGCTGAGGCAGCCCAGATGCAGGACTTGTAGTCCCAGGAGGAAACGCTGCTGAGTCCTCCATGAGAGATGAGGGTGAGGTCAAGGTCATTCCTCACCCCCAGGACAGCTCTGGCAAATGACTATGGACTATGGGGAATTGCCTTCTATCCCTAATTTAATGGACTGCTTGACTGTTTGGGAACATACTACCATGTAGTGGAACTGGCAGATGTTTGCTTTTGTTTCTTGACCAGCCGCCGTGGAGAATATGTGAGAAAGACTGGCTGAGCCGAGAGAGAGTGGCAGTGCCCTAAGAGGCCCTGGCTGTGCCCGGGGAGACTGGTGGTACCCTAAGAAGCTCAGGAAGTCTGGCCGTGCCCAGAAGTACTGGTGGTGCCCTGAGAAACTCTGGCTGTGTCCGGGAAAACTAGTGGTACCCTAAGAAGCCCAGGAAGTCTGGCTGTGCCCAGAAGTACTGGTGGTGCCCTGAGAAACCCTGGCTGTGCCCAGAGAGCCTGGCTGTGTCCAGGATATTGCATTCACCTCCGGGGTCCTCGCACAGGGCCGCTCACGGAAGATGTCACGTAGATTGTGAGGCGAGAGCCTGTAGGGGTGGAGTGTGGGGACAGAACCCCAAAAAGCAATTTCCAGGCTCTCGGCCTCACATAGAAAGCTGCTGGCTCAGGTAGTAAATGGCCATCAACTGTGATTGCATGGCCATTAGCTGTGGTTAGTTGGCCGTCAGCTGTAACCAGTGAGCCACTGGCCACTAATATAACTGCTGTGGCTACACTAGCAGCAAATGGGGGCTAGCAAGATGATGGCTGAGCTAGCAAGAGCGGATTAGAGAGGCGGATGCCTCCAGTGAGACCATAGTGGTATGACTTCCCTACCTATGGCTCCGTGGGTGTTCCTTTTTGGCCTCACCGTGTCCTGCGTTCTTATGTGGGGAGCGGGAGCAGAGACCCCGCCTGACATCCTGCATGACACTGTCACATCTGCACAACAGTCCTCCAACGGATGCCACTAGCGTTTGGCATCGTAACTGCTTCTCTCTCACACACACACACAGGGAGGTCCAGCGTTCCTTATATTGGATATACTTATATACTATAGATATACACTAAGTATATTATACATACTTATATGGATTTAGTTGACCCTTGAACATGGGTTTGAACTATGTGGGTCCACACATATGTGGATTTTTTTTTCAGTAGTCAATGTATTTTCTCTTATGAATTTCTTAGTAACATTTTCTTTTCTCTAGCTTACTTTATTCTAAGAATACAGTATATAATACATGTAACATACAACGTGTTAATCAACTGTTATCCATAAGGCTTCCGGGCAACAGTAGGCTATTAGTGGTTAAGTTTTGGGGGAGTCAAAAGTTATACACAGATTTTTGACTGCGTGGAGTATTGGTGCCCCTAACACCTGCATTGTTCAAGGGTCAACTGTATCTGCAACCAAGGACAGGCAGGAATAACACCCCACACTCCTCCCAGGCCAGGATCATGTCACCCATGGGTTTCAGGCCCCCGTCTGCTAGCTGACTTCCCCTCAGGGACATGCACCTGTCTACACTGGGGAAGCACTGTAGCCCATCCCGTGGCAATACCTGTGTTACTCTGAGTTGGGGGGACCTGACCTAGCCCTGCCTGTGGCCACCGAAGCCTGGGCCAGTGCACAGGGAGGAGGAGTGGACACTAGCCCCCTGGGGTAGTTTGGCTGGGAGGGAAGACTACCCGGGTGCTGCCATCCTGAAGGGCTGGGATTTATGGTCCCACTTCCCGGCAGGAGAGGGTAGGGAGAACATGGAGCAGGCGAGGGAAGCCACAGCTACTGAATCATGAATCAGCCTGATGGTGAGTGGGCTCCGGGGGCATGTTTATCTCACAGCAGTGTTCTTTCATGTTTGGGTTTTGGCTGTTGCACAGCTAGACAAAGGAAAGGGAAGGGGTCCACAGAGGCAGGGGCATCACACCCGGACAGGGGGACTCCTGGGGTCGCACTGGACATACCTAGGGACGTGTCATACAACCACGTGCACATCTGGAGACACACACACCCAAAGTTACAGGGAGTGCACAAAGACCATTTCTCTGCCAGCCCGCACAGGAAAATACACAGCCCTCCCTGGCAACATCTCAGATGCCTGGGAAGCCGGGGATGTCTACCCTTTGGTATTGAGAGTAGGGCACGGGCCCATTCTCCAGTGACCCCTTCGCCTTGGAGAATCCCACGAGCACTCCTGCCCCCCCCGAAGCATTCATTTCTGATCCTTCCCAGAGGCTCCGTTGGGCGAGCTGGGGTGAGATCGCTTCCACCCCACAGAACTGTTGACACAAACAGTGGGTCTGCTTGCTGCCTACTTTGTGGCTCCAATAGGAGACAGAAGAGTCTGCCTGGAGGTGCAGGCAACTTGCTGGCTCTCCCCAGCCCGCCACAGCTGAGAGGAAATTCATTAAAGCTTCCTAATGACAAATGCTCCGGCAGGCAGAGAGCGATCGCTCCGGAAACCTGTCAGATGGGAGTCAGCCCAGGTGACTTGATGAGACTCAGGCCTTTATTAGAGGCTTGGCGCTGGGGGGGGCCTCCCTTGGGGTCAAGCCAGACAAGGCTTTGTTTTGCTCAGGTCCCCAAACCCTGCTGGCCTGCTATCTCCATGATGTGGGAGGGGGTGGGGAGAGGCAGTGGGCATAACCACCTCTAACAGATTCATGAATCCCCGGGATGAACGAGCCCCTGCCCAGACCCTGGCACAGGGACAGCTGTTAAGGGTGTGCTGAACTGCAGCTTCGCCACACCCATAGACCCCCACCCTAGCAGGTGCCCCGAGAGGCGGGAGAGTTGCCCCATCTGCCACAGGGATCTCCTCTGCTTGAGGACAGCACCCTCCCATGTTCCAGCAGAGAGCCTTATTCCACGAGGGCTGGGCAGTAGTCCCCTCCCATCCTGGCTGGCCCCCCTGTTGCCATGGTAACAGCATCTGCAGAGGCGGCAGGACCCAGGCACAACCTGCCAGAAGAGCTGGTGGTGTGCCAGGGAAGCAGGCACCAGGGTGCGGGCATCATTCATTCTAACTGGGGTGGCCCATGTGTGGAGGCGGTCGGGGGGTGCAGAGAGCACCTAGAGCAGAGGGGCTTAAACCTGGCTTCCCAAGGATCCTGCGCAAATCCCCAGTTACCTGACCTGCTGAATCCCGCTCTGTGGGGTCAAAGCAGGGCCCTTGCATTCTAGAACATTCTTGAACACCCAAGTTTGAGGACAGCTGGCACTGAACCATGCCCCACTTTCCTGGAGTCTAGCTACTGGGATGAATTCCTGGAGGACACCCCTAGGTCCAGGGTGAAGAGAGGCATCTTGGGGAGGAGACAGCCTGGAGCCTTGGACACCAGGGGTGGCGGGAGAGGACTGTGCCCCGACAGGGAGGAAATGAGACCAGGACGCAGAGCAGTGGTTCCAGGTTTAATGGAGGGTGTGGAGGGTGCTGCATTGCTGCTCAGAGGGCCCCAAGGCGGGAGCAGCCGGGCCCCACACGGAACATTCGCTTTTTGCAACCGAACAGAACATGGCATAACCAGAAACAACGTAAGGCCCTCCTGCCCCCGTCCTGGACCTGGGGGGACACAGGGGGCAGCTCAGCTAACTAGGCCTTCCCTTTGGGACAGGTCACCCCCACACCCTGGGTCTGGGAGCTCTGGGAGCCTCCCCACCCCACTGCCCTTCTGAAGTCAATCCCTAAAGGGGAGGGGAATCTGGCGGGGTCGGCCCCAGCCTGGGGCAGACACGGAGCCCCCTAAAGGTACAGGGCCCCTCTCCCAGCCATTGTGGGAACAATAAATACTGTGTGGCATCAGCAGGGAGGGGCACCCACGGGCCGGCTGGCGGTGGGAAGCGGGGTCTACGGCCCAGCTGCCCCTCACTCCGTGCGCAGGATGATGTGGATGCCCGAATCCGTGAACACGGGCCCGCTCATCTCCCCCGTCCGCAGCGCGAAGGAGGCATCTTCAAATGGCTTCTGCATCTGACCTGGGGAAGCGTGAAGGATGGTGGGGGGGTCAGGACCCGGCTGCAGACCAGGACCAGACAGGGCGGCCGGACGGGCTCCCACCTGCGCCCAGCCTCTCTCTCATGGGTCACACGGTTTATGGCCCTGTCACAGTGCTGAGCGGCCCAGCTGGGGGTGGCAGGGCCATTAAGGAGGCTCCAGGAAGCCTGAGGACAGCATGAGGGATGGCAGGCAGAGCTGCTGTCACTGCTGCGTGCTTAGAGACGCATTTTCGTGATAAACGCGTCTCCCTGGGCCCAATTTCCAGCCCTTCCACATGGTCTGCCCTGCCTGCCTCCTGGGGTAGGTGGCAGCTCCTTACTGGTTCCCCACACCCCTCACCCCATCCTGGGTACCTCAGGGATGAAGAGGATGAAGGGGAAGGAGGACAAAGAGGAGGTGCTGGCCTGGTCCCCTCTGCTCTTCCCTTCCCACTGCCCCAGCCCGACAGGCCTCAACTCCCCTCAGCCCTGGTTCCCTACCTGGGAGGCGGGGCGGGGCGGGGCGGAGGATTCTGAAGGCCACGCCCTGGGGCTCTCAGGGGACCCTGCCCTATACCCCCAAGAGGACAGGCAAATGGCAGCTTGGCAGGCCCGTAATGGGGACAACTGCGCAGAGAAGAACACAGGCTGACTCCCTATCCCAAGCGGGTGGGGAATGACACCGGGGAGAAGCTCTGCAGTCACCCCCGCCCCCCACCAGCAAGGCAGCCTCTGGAGCCTGAGGGAGGGACTGTGCTGCCACCTGGTGGACTCCGCAAGCCTGTGCGGCAAGGGCCGTCTCACCCATCCTCTATCGGCTGTGGGACAGAGGGTCCCCGGGGCTTGGGGTTACCCATCGCTTGCGCACCTCTGCTGAAGGCACCCAGGTCTCCCCTGGCCTTGGCCGAGCTGCAGTCACTGAACTGTGAAGCCAGAGATTCAAAGTCCTCCTCTCCCGACTTGATCTTCTGGATGTAGCCTGCAGACACACGAGGCACAGACCCCCACGTCAGGGGTGGGGTGGGGCCAGGGGAGGGCTCCAGATGGAGGCCGGCAGGTCACTGAGAAAGGAGTGTGCAATGCCTGCCCTACCGCGTGTACACACGCGCACACGTGAACCCTCGCCAACCCCATATGCTAACACACACCCACAAATGCCTTCTCCCTGCACACGCGTGCACAGTCACGCTTGGAGTCACAGGTGTCCATGAAGTGGTGCCTTCCACATGCATGTGACACTGCAGTGACCTCAACAGTCATGCTGGTCTCACACCCCGGTCCTAAACCCCTGCTCCTTTTGTCACTATCCCCACTGCACACAAATATAACATGAACTTAGCATGACCTCTTCCCACCCCCCACACGTATTCTGACAGAAAATCCACCTCCAGGCCTCACTGGGGAGGCCCCCAGGAAACAAGACAAAGAGGGATGCTGGGAACTAGGGCCCCCTAAGACTCCCCAGGGCAGTGGTGGGAAAGCTTTCTAGAAGTTTCTAGGAGAAAGGCAGGCCAGGGCATGAGCGCGGCTCTGCCACAGCAGCTGGCCACGTCCTCGGCCCCTGAGCCTCAGTTGTCCCCATCTGTCGTAAGCCAGAGGGAAGGGCTGGGCTGCTTACTGGCGCAGTGAAGGGACCCTGGGAATAGTCACTTGTCATTCCCATGGCCTACGATGGCCCCCGAGACAGCCAACGTGGCCGTTCTCCCTGCTACCCCAAAAGGGTGTGCTGGCAGTGCGCCAGATTCACCCTCTGTGCAGCTCAAACTGTCCCCATTGGATCCTGATTCCCCTGGAGGGAGAAGAAGGCCGAGGCTGACGGAAGGAAAAGGACGACTGAGGAAAAGGGCTCCCAGCAGAGGGGCTGGGGCCAGCAACCAGCATCTGTGCAACTTAATGTCTGGGGGGCAGAAAGCGCAGAGAACCACTGCTGTGTGTGGGTAGGAAGGAGCCAGCAGCTGCTCTCCTGAGGCCAGGGTGGAGCCCTTGGAGCCAGAGGAACGGAACCCGTCCTTTCCTCCCTGAAATGCCCCTATCCTGCTCTGGGCATCCCTGCCAGGCTCCTCCCTGCCTCCAGGCGCAGCCCCTGGGAGGGCTCCCAGGACACCTGGCCCCAGACTCCCATTTGATCTGGGCCTGCATGGCCGTCCTGACAGCCACTCTACTGGGGGCATTCTCCCTGAGGCCCCAGGGGTGCCCAGGACCACGCACCCACCAGCTCAGTGATGGGGCATGGGTCACGCCTCAGATGGGAGGGTCCCCTGTCACACCTGTCGGGGTTTCTGCACACCACTGTGACACTTCCACCCACTGTGTGACCTAACAAGGCTGTGATGCGCTTGCCTGGTACCTGTCTGAGCAGCACAGGGACACTGTGCATTAGTCTACCTGGTGCCCTGGGGTCCAGATACCCAGCTGGGGGCACCTGCCTGACGCTGGGCTGCTGCAAACTTCCCCAGGCCCGTTGGCCTCAGGCTTGTCTAACCTTAAGGTCACTACCCTCCATCTGCCTGGGACTGCAGTTAAAACGGCACAAACTTGACTGTATGCCTGTCACCCCATCTCGCTGACGCCCCAGCAGCAACTGTAGGCCCTGGTAGCTGACCAGCTTGACGCTCCCATAACCACCCCCATCACCCTGTCACTCTGTGCCGTCCTACCCACTCCTATGCCTCTGAGTCTGAATCGTTCGTCAGGTACCAGCAGGACACAGTGACAAGCAGAACAGTGTCCGGCACAGAGTGAGACTTTGACAAATGCCACTTGCTGTCACCATTCTCCCTTCCACGTGGGCTGCATGTCCCTGTGATGAGGCTGTCCCCACTTCTCTCTGACCTGTCCCTCCCTGGTCGTCCTCGCTGGTACGTCGCAGTCTGGCCTGGCCACCACCGTGATGTGCTGAAGTCAGGAAGGCTGGCTGATGTGACACAAACCCCAGCCACTATGGCGTGGACGCTGCAGCGGCTTCTGCCTATAACCCTGGTGTGGTCAGGACACGTCCCTGGGGCTGCCAGGTGGTCCCCTGTGCCAGATGCACGGACAGGTGACTCCCACCTGAACCAGGTGTCACTAGAATACCCCTCCTCCTCCTCCCCCTCCCCCTGGACGCCCGTTATCCCTTCGCCCTCACCCACACAGCACCGAGGTTCCTTCTGTCTGAACCTCGATTCGCCAGCACACGATGCAGCACCCCCTTCCGTGGACCTGCCCGCCCCCCGGAGGCACAACTGTCCGCCCAGCACCTTGGAGCCAGGCCCAGTCCCGAGCCCACTCCAAGCACCATGTGGCCTCCCTCTCCAGCAGCTGCGGCTGTGGGCCTGGCCACAGGGACCCCCGAGACTAGATGGCCTGGCCACAGGGACCCCGAGACTAGATGGCCTGGCCACAGGGACCCCGAGACTAGATGGCCTGGCCACAGAGACCCCCGAGATTAGATGGCCTGGCCAAGAAGCACAGGGGGCAAGTGCTTTCAGCCTAAAAATCCGACAACAGCCAAGCTTTTGCCATGGCCCCCTTCAGAGAACACAAATCTTCCTCTAACCAGCCAGCTCTCAGAAATATTCTTAGATGGAGCCTGAAGTATTTTTTAAAAAATGCTTTCCTCCTGAGTTCACCTTTCTAGAGGCTGAACTTCAGGGGTCTGGTCCTAGCCACAAGCCAAGATGCAAGGGACCCTTCCAACCCCTGTATGACCTTAGCTCAGTCTTACACCCACCACAATGTCCCTCCTATCCGGCCCTGCTCCTCTGCTCACCTCACCCCCACCCATCCCGCCAATTTGATGGTGTCCCTAAATGCCACCCTTGTTTAGGCCTCTTCCTGCCTGAAGCTCACCTGCTGTCTTCTGGTCTCACCTGGGAGCCTTCCCTAAGACTGCGCTGCATGAGGGACCTCCCTGGGCCCTGCATTTACCACCGTCCTGTTTGTGCGTCTGTCGCCTGAGCACAGGGACCGGGTCGGCCTAGCTCACTGCTCTGTCCCCAGCACCCAGGGCTGTGCCCAGAACGAGTGTCCACTAACATTGAAGGAATTCACAAATAAATGAGACAGGAACAGGCCCTGGGGAAGGAGGGCGAGGGATCCACCACTGGGCTCTGTAGGCAGAAATGCTGGAATCTCATGCCTATTTTCTGTGAACCGCAAGTCAGGTGCTAGAGGGTGCAAGAAAGCAAGCGCAACGCTCCCTGGCCTTTTTCTGGCAACGCCCAGACCTTGCCTGATTAAGTCAACACCGGTCACCAAGACGGTGCCTCATGTAACTGGGCTCTGGCCGGGGCACAGGCTGAGAGCCGGCAGACCTAGGTGGCCTCTCAAGGAGCCCAGTCTGGAGCAGGCACCTGCCACCTGCTTTGGGGAGTTAAGGAGCCCCTGAAACAGGATGCACAACAAAACAGCATCTGCCTCTGTTGGCAGATCACATATATCCCTGAGGCTGAGGAGGGTGGACTCTGGACCTCAAGTGCTGTGTTCAGATCCCAGCTTTACTGCTCCTGAGCTCTGTGACCTTGGTGGGTGACTTTCCCTCTTGGAGCCTCATTTGTCTGGCCTGTAAAATGGGCTCATCAGCAGCTCCCACCTTGGATGGCTATTGTGAGGAGTAAAGGAGCTACTGCTAGAGCAGGGCCTGGCCTGGAACAAGCCCTTGACAGTTACTAGCCGTCAGTTCCCATAACATGGACTGAATTGTGTGCCCCAAATGTATATGTTGAAGCTTTGAACCCCCAATGTGACTATACTTGGAGATGGGCTTTTATGGAAGTAATTAAGGTTAAACAAAGTCATGAGGGTGGGCTTTTATTTTTTTTTTAAGGAATGCGCAGCTCACAGTAGTCTAAGTGGGGATCGAGCCGGCAACCTTGGTGCTACCAGCACAGAGGGCGGGCCTTGATCCAACAGGATTAGTGTCCTTATAAGAGACACCAGAGAGCTCCACCTCTCTCTCCCCACGCACACGCACCAAGGAAAGGCTGTGTGACAACACAGTGAGAAGGCAGTGGCTGCCTATAAGCCAGGAAGAGAGCCCTCAACAGAAATTGAATCGGTCAGAACCTTGATCTCAGATTTCTAGCTTCCAGAACTGTCAGAAATACATAGCTGTTGTCGAAGATCCTAGGCTCTGGTATTCTGTTACAGCAGCCTGAGCTAATACAGCATATGTACTTAAGGGAAAGTGAGTGAACAAATGCAGTGGTCTCTAACCCTAAAAGGGTTTGGAGACAATCTAGGGAAGGAGCCTAGACAGGAAAAAGGTGACAGGCTTAGTTCTGCCATCCCAGAAGACCCCAGATCCAGCAGGAGGGGCCCAGAGACCCACCCCTGAAGCCAGCAGGCTGGAAGAACCTGGAGTGGGGACACTAGCCCAAAGGCGCTCACTGGCCCTCAGACTCGGGGGATGGGGATGTGTGGGGGTCTCCCTGGGGCCCTCAGGCCTTGGGCATGCAGGGGCAGAAGGATGGGGAGCAGGTGGGGAGGGCTTCTCCATGGCCTGGCCGCCTCAGACAAGGACACCGGCACCACGGGCAGCCAGGCCTCGGATCCCTGACTGCAGTCCAGCAGCTGCAGAGCGAGCCGACGCTGGAAAAAGAAGTCTCAGCAGAAAACTTGGACGTGCTGGCTCACTGCAGGCAGCCTATCCCCTGGGCAGCGAGGGGCACTGGCTCTAAATGGACACTGTTGAGCCTTCGACCCAGACTGCCAGCTACAGAGTGTGCTGCCCAGATCCTGATCTCCGGAGCACCTGGAACAAGCCCACGGCAGGGGGAACATCCACTTTCATTCGACAGCAAAGGAGGCCCCAAGGCCCAAAGCTTGCTGACATGGCACCATGCCCGCGTCTTGCTGCTGCCTCCTAACAACCCCCGAGGAAGCCTGCCCTGGCCCATCTCAGTGTCTTGGCCACTGAGGCCGAGAGGGAGGTCACCGCCCAATGTCATCTGAGGGTCTGCCTGCTGAGCGCACTGGCCTCCTGCACCCCTGCCCAGAGCTCTTCCAATGGGCCTCGGGGAAGCAGCAGGGGCTGCCAGTGAGCAGAGGCCTTGCCCTGACCTTGGCCCCCCCACACTCGCCTGAATGGCTGAGGTCAAGGCTCCGCTGCATAGACAGTGAGCACCGGACACTGAGCCTACTGCTCTGCTGAGCACGCCCTGCATCTTCATGGCTACCTTGTCCCCATTTTACAGAAAAAGAAACCAAGGCTCTGAGAATGAAGACACTTGCTCAAGGCCACACAGCTGGCACAGGATCCATTTGTGTGACTCCAGGGTGGGCCACACTGGCTCTGACATTACCCCACCCCACGCATCTAATCCATCACCTCGTCCTCTCGATTCTGCCTCCTCCATCTCTCTAGAATCTGCGCCACCCTTCCCACCCGCCCTCAAGTTCAATTGCCTCTAGCTGCAATTCCTCCCACAGCTTCCAGCAGGCCCTCCAGCAGAGGCAGGCGTCCTACCCCTGCTAACAATCCCAGTCTGCATCCACTTAAGGTAAAGCCCCCGGGCCTAGCAGCTTACTGGGGCACTGCCCCCCTGCTCCTGCCAAGGTGACCCTCCCCAAGGCCCGAGCTGACCTCAGCACTCTCAAGGCCCCCCCCCCCACAGTGCCAGCCCCACCAGACACACACCCCTGTCCATCCTAGAGATGGGGGAGGCACCCTCACCTGCCACTTCCAGGCAGTCCCCTCAGCCTGACAGCTTTCCTTCCAAGCCATGCTGAGATCTCACTGCGCCTACCTGCCTTAGCCTCCTGCCATCTCTCGCCAGCATTGTCCCAAGAGTTTCTGCCTCTGGCCTGGATGCCATGCTGAACCCAGGCTCTTCTTCTCCCAGGTGCCTCCCCAACGCTTCTTCCTCGGGCTCTCAGATTTAGTGAGTCCCCGCTACCAGTGGTGGCACCTTCTGCCACTCAATCTTGAATGCTTGTTACCTCTTGCTTGCTCCCATGTGGTCCAGAAACCTCAGAACAGAGACCACTTCAGCTGGGAAGACACAAGAGGTCATCATCTCAAGATTCTTTCTGGGCTTTCCCCACCATTTCCTCCTCTTCCCGTGGAGGCAGCCAGACTCCCCTCATCGCTCACAGTTGCTCCCAGCCAGCCTGGGCTTTGGGCCTCCTGGCTTCCCTGGCCCTTCACCCTCCAGCCACACAGCTCTTTCCTGAAAGTGTAGCACAGCAGGGCCCCTCTCCAGCCACACGTGGCCATGTGTTTCCTGCTGTCTCCAGGAAAGGCCCCAAACTCTTTGCCTCACTCTGGGCTCTCAGCCTGGCCAGGACCTGCTCTTGAAGGATCTGGTCCCTCTTCAGCCTTCCCGAGTCCTGGCTGCAGTCCAGCCCCTAGGCCTTTATTTGTCATTTTTCTCTGCCAGGAGGCAATTTCCTCGTTTCCTATTGGTTCACGAAACAATGCTGTGAGAGCTAAGATGGACCAGGCTGTGTGTTGGGTGGTGGGAATACAGTGGGGTAAGAGACCGATACAGTCCCTGCCCTCAGAGCTCTGGAGGCGAGCTGTTTCATCTGCCTTCAAGAGTCTGTGCAAGGACTCCGCTTGTCTCTACAAGGCTATGAGGCATGAGGTTAACAGGTGCCAATTATGCCAGACACCATATGGGGGGTGTGGGTGTAAGTAATATCCTGCAGGCCAAGTACTGGACCAAGTGATGTGATAGTCAAACAATAGCCAATACTAACTGAGTGTGCACTCTGCCAGGCCTGTGCTAATAATAACAACCACAATAACCACTAGCAATAATAGAACATTTACTAGATGCCAGGTGCTATTATTCATACTTTACTGCATTACATCAGGTCCTTACAACTACTCTATGAGGTGGGTCCTATTATCATGATACTAATTTTATAGGTGAAAGAGATTGAGGCTCAGAGACGTTAAGTAACTTGCTCAAAGTCACACAGCCAGGACTTGGCAGAGCTGGATGGGAATTCGGGCTGTCTGGGTGTGGGTGAGGGACCAGCTATGTGGTGTAAGAACAGCCAGGGAGGGGTCAGGGGTCTCTAGTGGGAAAGGCTGAATGGATGATAAAACCACACGTGAGATCCAGACCAGCACTGTCCAACAGAACTTCTTGCAAGGATATAAATGTTTTCTATTTGTTGTGCTGAGATGGCAGCCGCTAGCCACATGTGGCTACTGAATACCTGAAGTGTGGCTAGTGCAACTGAAGAACCAAGCTTTAGTATTAATTTTAATTAGTAAATGGAAATAGTCACATGTAGGTAGTGGCAGCTATACTGGAGTGCTCTAGACCAGGGTTCTGCGAACTATGGCCCACGTGCCATAGCCTGTGTTTGTAAACAAAGTTTTATTGGTACACAGCCCCGCCCATTTGTTTACATACTGTCTATGGCTGTTATCATGTTACTAAGCAGAACTGACAGAGACTGTATGGCCCACAAAGTCTAAAATATTTACCATCTGGCCTTTTAAGAAAAAGGTTACCAACTGCTGTCCTAGACTGTGAAGAAAACACAGAACAAAGCAAGGAACAGCCTCCTCTCTCGGGGCAGAATTAACTTATAACTGCTGGCTAGTTCTGTGCTGCTACTTTTCCAACCTCCCTCCCCCTCCCCCTTCTTCCAGACCCACCCACGTATGTGCCACAGAACCCTGCTTGATGATATCATCAATAGCTCCGACTGAGGGCCCACTGTGCGTCATGCACTGTCTCATCCCACTGAATTTTCACAATAGCCCTCAGAGGTATCCATTTTATAGACAAAATATGACGATGTCCATTTTATAACAAAAACTGAGTCTCATGGAGGTGACTTGAGTCCCCAAGGTCATGGAGGTTACAGGGCAGCATAGCTACCCTCTTAACCTGGGTCTGCCAGCCTCCAAGGCTGGGTCCTCCTGCCCCTATTGGGAAGGAGAGGTGGCCATCTGGTCCAGGCTCATGTCACATATAGGCATTTCTGTGTTGGCCAACGCCACACCTGACAGCTGAGCAAGTGGGGTGGCGGGTCTGGTGTGATTTCTACAAGGCCCACTCTGGCCCCTGGAGGGGGAGGGGTACCAACCGCCCTGCCCCCCAGAGCCCATCTCCAGCCCTGCTCACTGTTGATCAGCTCCAGGGCCTCCTCCTTGGTCCGGGTAATCTTCTCCTGCCTCCAGGACGAAGGCCTCCGTGACTGGCTGTGCTTGACCAGCAGGTGTGAGCAGCGAACCCTAGTAGGTTCCCCCTGTCCATTTTTGCCGCCGCCACTGCTGTTGCCACTTGGACGCTCCCACTGGCTGGCGTTAGTGATGTGATTGAAGTAGTACACCCGCCCTGAAGGGAGAGGAGGCAGGAATTCAGCTGGGACCTGCTCATAGGCCAGGATAAAGAACTGGCCTGAGATGCCGTCATTCAGCAAATCCACTGTGTCCACCACGTGCCACAAGCCCTTAGGGAGCTAACATTCTAGGTGCCGGCAAATGAGACAACAGGATAACTTCAGTCACCGATAACTTTGAATAACCCAGGATGACTAGAGAGGAAGCCAGGGTGGGGGAGACGGAGGGGTTCAAAGCATGCACTCAGCAGCCAGACTGCCTATTCAAATCTGCCTCTGCTACTTACTCACTGTATGATCTACCTTCCCCGGGCCTCGGTTTTCTTACCTATAAAACGGAGACAACAGCACCTGCTTGTTGGGCCATTGTAAGGACTGTATCTGTAAAGTGCTCAGGATAGCTCCTGGCACACATTAAGAGTGTGATAGCTATGATTACATTCCTTTTATAGATGACAAAACTAGGTAATGTTTCCTGAGTGTTCAGTGGGCTCCAGGCACAACTGCACCCAGGCGTGTCAGACACCAAAGCTCAGCTCTCTTCCCCTACAGTGTTCTGTGCTGCACCAAGGGGCCAGCGTTACTGGGGGCCAGACCTTAGGCAGGGACTGAGCAGCATGGTGCGAACACGGCACACAAGAAGACTGAAGAGGCACCCAGGAGACGGGGTATCATTCCAGAAAAGCAGCTTGCCTGGGTTACATGGAGGACCTGTGCCCAGCACCGTGAAGGGTTGAATGTCACCCCTGAGGAGGGCTGTCAGGGTTGAGCAGAGCAGGAATGGCAGGAGTTGGGGCCCAGAGTTGGACAGCACATCAGTTTTATGCTGCAGGTCATAGCCACAGGCCAGGGCTGAGGCGGGGTGGGAGAGAGCTGAACCAATGATGGCCTCTAAAACCTTGGCAATGGGCTCTTGCTCTCCCAACCTCAGTTTTCTCAGCTGAAAAGTGGCAGTGAAGTGAGAGCCTCAGACTTTATGGGGTTGGTGAAAGTGGAGAGTAGATGATGATGTATGCAAAGTGCTCACCAGAGTGCCTGGCGTGCAATAAACCAGAATGACTACTGCGACTTTCATTACTATGGGCAATGGAGGCAGTGGAATGAGAGCGGGGCCTGCTTCTCAGCAGTTTGCAGTGACAAGGGCAGGGGCCTCTGCAGTCAAACTGGGTTCTAACCTCGCCCTCAGCCCCCACCCCCTGAAATGAATGACCTTGGGCGAGTTCCTTAAGTTTTCTGGCGTCAGTTTCCTCACCTGCAAAATAGGGGTAATGACTACCCACCTCCCAGAGATGTGGCCATTCAGTGACAGAAAACACTTAAAACGCCCGGCATAATGCTTGACGCTGATAAAAGTGCCCTGTTGTTGCCATTATTGTACAGAAGCCTTAAATCGGGCCCCAGCACAGGGGCCGTCCTCGGGCAGAATTTCACCATAGGCTCAGCATTAGGTGTGGATGGCACGCGTGTTAGCAGGAGGAGGTTGGGGATGCGAGGCCGGGCAACTCTAGGGCCACGCCCTGAGCATGGGTTTAGGGGGTCTCCTCCCCCAGGGATGCCCCCGGGCCCAGCGGGGTGCACAGACGTTTCCCCGCGACGTCAGGTGCATTAGGCCGAAAAGTGTCAGCCCGGTCGGCAGGACCAAGACCATCGCCCGGAGGAGTGCCGTAGGATCACCGGCCCCTTCCCCCCGTTTCCCCCACAGCGCCCTAGGCTTTCCCGGTCCCATCCTCGCCTCAGTTTCCTCCGGTTTCCTGGCTCCTGAGGCTCAAAGCCTCCACAGGGCGGGCCGGGGCCGTTACCCGGGACGATTCGGAGGAGCCAAGATCCCATGGAAATCGGACAACTACACCGCGCCCAAGAGGCGAGCTCGAGCCCGGCTTCCACAGGCCCGCGCGGCCCCGCCCCAGCCCCGACCCCCGCTGCACCTGAGCTGCGGCTCATGCGCTTCTCCCAGCCGGGCGGCAGCTTCTCCTCATCCGCCATCTTCCCTCCTGCCGCAGCGCCCGCTCCGCCTCCGCCGCACCGCCTCTGCCGCCCGCCCACCGCCGCCACCGATTGGCTAGGCCTGCCTTGCACCAGGGCCTGGGGACGACGCTCACTGGGCACTCCAACTGCCCGGACTGGACTTCTGGCTTTCTACTGCACGGAAGCGACAGTGGGCGGATCCTCCCCACATTTACCTGGGTCCCGGCCCCCGGCCCATCGTCGGCCTCACCCGACCCCGCCCCCTTCCTCTCCTGGTCCTGTAAGTGGTGGGGAAGGGAGATACTCCCGCCTTCTCAAAGCCCTTTGGCGAGCTTCAAAGAAATCCCAACTCCTCCTTTGCGTCCTTCGCCGCAGAGCCCATCCGATTGGCTACTGCAGCAGCAATTCTCGCCTTCACAGCCGTTTCCGGAGGGCCGCAGCCCCCTACACGGAAGTGTCTGGCTGGTGTGGAGGGAACGGTAGCTGACGAGGTACGTGGGAAATGCGACGCTGGCTTTGCTGTTGCCACAGCAACGCAGTTGCCTTGGTGATGAGCAGCTAAGCACCAGAAGCCTAAATTTGGCTCCTCCATCCTCCCTCTTCCCATCTCTTTCCTCCAGATGTCCCAAACTAACCCACCCCCTTTTATGTTTTTGTGCAAGTCTAACCCTTTCCCTCTACCACTGACCCAAACACCTTCTACTTTCTTTGGAACCTACTTACTTCACTTATTCCCTCCAAAGCTGCCTCTTGCCTCTATCCTGGTGACTGGTGGGTGATGGCATTGCCACTCAGAGAGGGACACAGAAGGGGACAAGCGTGGGCGGATGATGAGTTCAGTTTGATTCTATTTAAAATGGAGTCTGTGGCACCCATGGGGCACGGAGGAGGTGGTGGGGGACCCAGGGCTGGAGATAGCTATGGAAGTCAAAGATTACCAACAGGGAAGAGTTCAATTATAGTTCATCTATAGCACTGACCCTCAATGAGGTGCAGTGACATAAAACACAGGGAAACATGTTCACGTGAAAGTAGAGACAGGATACGGTAGAAGGCTAAGAGCACTCAGCAGCCGGATTACTTGTTTGAAGCCTGGCTCTACCATTTACTGTGACCTTGAACAAATTACTTAACCTCTGCTGTTCAGCTTTCCATCTGCAAAATGAGGGTAAGAAATAAAATATATTTCATATATACCTTTGATGTAAAGATTAAATGAGTTAATTTGTATAAAGCACTCAAACAGTGCCTGGCCTATACATAGCAAGAATGTGTTTGCTGGGCGAAAAAAAAGCAAATCATAGTACAGCATAGCAATTAATAGTACATAGAAAAGCATAACAAAAATCAACAAATACAATTGCTTTAAAAGAATGACACCGTTTATAGAAAGATATCAAAGATAAAAAGCAAGCTGCTGAACAGTATCAGTATGTAGAGTAGGTATTATTAATTGAATTGTGTAAAAACTATAGGTTTATATCAGAATTTCTGGATTCATTCAAATACGATAATGGCTGCCACGTGATGCAGGTGAAGAAATGAGCAGCTTAGATTTTAATATGATTTTCATTTTTTTTACAAGCACATGTTTAAGCATAATCCTTTTTGAAAATTATAATGTTAGACTTAGTATAGAATATAGTTTCATATGCCCTTCACCCAGACTTCCCTTATATTAGCATTGTACATAGTAACAGAACATGTTCTCAACCAGGGTAGGGAACATTTAGTAATGTCTTAAGACATTTTTGGTTGTCACGAGTCGGGGGAGAGAAATGCTACTGGCATTTAATGGGTAGAGGCCAAGGATGCTGTTAAACATCCTACAATGCACAGCTGCCACAACAAAGAATTATCCAGCCCCAAATGCCAACAGTGAAAAAGCTGAGAACTCTGCCATAGAGTAATTATCAAAACTAAGAAATCAACTTTGGTATAATACTATTAACTAGACTTGAATCCACATTGTCATGTCTCCTTCGTCTCCTCCAGTATGTGACAATTTTTAGGTCTTTCCTTGTCTTGTACGACCTTGATACTTTTGAAGAGTAGAACTGGCCTTCATTCTGATGTTTTGTCATGGTGGGGTTTGTCAGTATTTTCTCATGATTAGATTGAGGCTATTGGGAAGGATACCCCAGAGTCGTCGTGCCCTTCTCAGTGCATCATACCAGGTGATCGATGGTGTTGCAGTGTGAGCTGGGTTACATTAGGGTATCTATTGCTGCATAACAGATTACCCCACAATTTAGGGGATTAACATTTTATTTTCTCAGTTTCTATGTGTCAGGAATCCAGGCAGTTTAGCTGGTGTCAGCAGGGGTAGCCGTGGTCTAATCTGAAGGCTTGACTGGGGCAGGATCTATTTCCAAGTTGCTCATGTGGCTGCTGGCAGGATTCAGTTGCTAACAAGATGTACTGAGGACCACAGTTCCTCACTGGCTATTGGCTGGCGGCCTCTCCAAAACATGGCAGCTGGCTTTCATCAATGAGCAAGTGAGCAAGCAAGACAGAATCTAGTCTCTTTGTGACCTTATCTCCGAAGTGATAGTTCACCACTTTTGCCATGTCCTATTTCTTAGAAGCGAGGTTTAGCCTATACTCAAGAGGAAGGGATTACACAAGGGTGTGAGTACCAGGATGGGGAGATTGTTAGGGCCCATCTTAGAGGCTGCCTGCCACACTTGGCAATATTAACTTTGATCACTTGGTTTAGGCAGTTTCTAAAGTTACTATTGTAATGAATAAATACATTTGAGGAGATACTTTGTGACTGTGCAAATATCCTACTTCTGCTTAAACTTTTACCCACCGATTTTAGCATTCATCAGTGCTGACAGCAATTATTACTATGGTATGCCAATGGTGGATAATTTATTTCCCTCTAATCTTCTACATTTATTAATTGAAATCCTTCTGTAATGACAAGTTGCCCCTTCTCCCCCATTTATTTATATATTCAGTTATTTATTGATATGATCATGGTCTCAAAGATATTTCTTTGTGTTATAGTCCAATACTATCGTTATTTTGTTGCTCAAGTTGTTCCAAATTTGGTTACTGGGAGCTCTTTCATAGGCTGGCTTCTGTGCCCTTTCCACGTTTCCATCCTTTTTATTTGAGCACTTCCTACTTCCTGACACCACAAGATGCTCCACGCTTAGCTTGTATTTTCCCTGCCCTGGCTCTGGAACCAATCACTTTTCCAAGAGGCCCTAGTTCCTTTTATTGGAGAATGTTATTTAGGAACCAGATATTAGCATAGTCATCTTTTAAAAACCAAATTGAAGTTTATAAAAATACATTAGAAAAGGTCTGACCTCAGCAGAGAGAATCGGGTGAGGAAAGGGGTTTTACTTTTAGCATGTACTTTTCTAGGCTGATTTGAAATTAATGAGGGATTACCTTGTCAAGTCTGTTGTGTAGTTAAAAAAAAAATTGTTGGGCTTGCTTTTTAACAGACAGTAAGGGGAGAGATTGAGCTGTAAATGCAGTAAGGGCCAGAGTACCAGGAAACAGACATGTCTGACATGTCAGGAGGAAATGGAATCCTAGGGACAGGAGGGAAGCCAACAGAGCCAACAGACAGGCAGGGAGGTGACTTATGGGAGACCAAAGAGAGACCATTCTCAATGGGCTACAGGCCAGGAGCCCCCAGACAGCTGACAGGTGCAGTTCCCAAGAAGCTTGGTGGTAGTAAGAAACAAATAACCAAAAAAAAAGGTTGGTAGTGAAGGGAAGGCAGAAGGCTGTGGGGACTTTGGGGGAAAGAGAAGGGTCAGTGGACTACACTCGACTGTGTTTATGAACTGAGACCAGGGCAGGTCAATACAAGAGAGGAGAGAAGGGATGGAGCCAGGTTGTGGGTGAAGCTCTTGAGAAGGGCTCCAGAATGCAGCTCTGGGAAAGGACAGGGCCAAGGTCAACCCCAGGACCTGTGGCTAGGGGAACAGAGATGGGGTGCTTGGCGTCCTGTGTACTCACACATGGGAGAAGGCTGGAGATACCTAATAGCACTATTTATCAGACATCGTGTTATTTTAACTGCATTATCTCACTGATATGTAAGCCATCATGGTATCCCTTTCTCAAGGGGAAAACTCTGGATCAGAGAAGCTGACTTCCCCAAATCCCACTACTACGTAAGATCAGTCAAATTTCAGCCTATGCCACACTGTCTTATTCTGTCCACTAGGATTTCATAAGCGCCAGGAACTGTAGATGTTTAACCATGTTTTATCTCATCTATACTTCACGACAGGACAATAAAGTAAACACTATCAGTTCCAGTTTGGAAAAAGAAATGAAGGCTGAGGGAGGGTAAGTAACTTGCCCAGGGTCGCTGTTGGTATCAGAGCTGTCTGTCTGAATCCAGAACCTGTATTCCTAACTATATGTACTGTCCCTACCCAGAGGCTCCTTGGTCTATTAGGATGACAATAATCCCAGGATCTCTTGCCCTTCAGAGACCCATGGCAAGCCCCAGAGGTCTGGGATTCTACACAGGCTCCCAATCTACTCACTTACTCTTCCCTCACTGCTCCAGTCAACCCTGGGCTCTTACTGAGTAGCTGGGTACTGAGAGTATAGTGACCACCAGATATCAGCCTCCCCTCATTAGCTAGCCCTCACTCAAAGATGACAACAACGAAACTGCTTCTAAGTTTTTATTAACATGACTTTTTAAAAACAAGCATCCATACCAGTGTGGGGGGTGAGGGTGGGAGAAGTAAGGGGTGACGGAAGGGGAGGGCAGGACAGGGGGAAGGAATTCTGCTCTATTGGTAATAAAGCTCCAGGTTCATCCCGTCGTGGATTTCATCTGAAGTAAAGGTGTTAAGGAAGCATTGTGGGCTCCATCCCCACCCCTCTCATCTCTCACAGCTGGATCACGGTGCTGAGCGCTCCGCTGAGGGCCAAGGGAGCCACTATGGACTCTGTCATTTTGATCTGGACAGAATCAAAACTATAAAAAAAAAAAGTTAATGCTGCTTTTGCACAACAGACATACTGGAGTCTCACTCCACCCTGAGCTCCTGTCCACACTAGGTGGAGCTCAGTAATAAGTATTTTGACCTTAAAGTGTCTTCTAAACCTCAAAATATTTCACCATTCAACCACCCTCCTTCCCCAACAAAATAATTATGTGACTCCCACTTTCTAAAAGCTTACCACATACTAAGTTAAGCACCTTATGTGCATAATCTCAGATAGACTCAGTATTTAACAAAGAGAACCAGGATGGGTATGTAGATCCTTCCTCGAGAAATCACACAAAGGATACAGTCCCCCAGAGAAACGTGGTCCTTAAAAATCGTGTACCTAGGGGACAGAAACCGTTCAGACAGAGACCATGGAGGCAAGCTGGGGAAGCCCTGCCTAAGCAAAGGGCTGCCCGCAGCACTCCCCCAACCCAACAGTCCAGCCGCCAGCTCGGCCACTGCACTCACCACTTCTTTAGTACGATTTTGTTCCAACGGGTACCAGTTTGGGCTGCGATGAGCTTCTTAAGGTCCCCGATGGTGTCATCGGTGCTGGGAGCAGAGGAGTTAAGGAAAATGGAACGGGGAGGACGACACTGCAGAGCTGAACGCGCTCTGCCAGGACCCCATTCGCCCCCTCTCCCGCGTTTAACTAAAATCACCCTGAAACACACACTGAGGTGCCTCATGCCAAGCACCCCACGAACCACTGCCTCTTGGCCACCCGTGGATACTTGCACTTCACGCGGACCTTCTTCCCCAGACGGTCGTTGCAAACCACCTCGATCATCCTGTCGGGAGCTACACGGGGCGGGGGTTGGGAGGCAGCGGAGTCAGGAGGTCAAGGGTCTCCCAGACCCCAAAACCTCCGGTTATTGAGACTTTCGTTCACTCCCCAAACCCCCCAGACCCGAGTCCTCCGGGGCCCAAGTTCTCGTCCCAGGACGGCGGAGCCCAGGCAGCCGCGCCTCCTCCCTTCAGGTCGCTTCTCGCAGGCCGGTGGACCGCAGATGGGCGGGTGCCATCAGCTTTCCCCGACTCCGGACCGCCCCACCTGGCCCCACTCACCTCGAAACGCCTAGAACCTGCCGACGCCACAACCTCCTCGCTGGAGAGCAGAACCAGGACCAGAGTCTATGCTGAGAACCGGAAGCGGAAGTGCGCAGCCGAAAGCGCCCGCCCCTCCTCGTGCCTATCAACATCCGGCCGAGTTCCTTACTGTCCCAAACCTGGCGTGGGTTTGAGGTTCCTAGGCGCGTCTTTGGGGTCCGATTCTGGGCAGGGAGACACTTGGAGTCGGTTCGCACGGACAGGGGAAGGGGCGTGGAGGGAGAGTCAAAGGTCAGGGACCGGCGCCCAACTCATTGAGGCGCCTTCGCTGTGGGGAGACACCGTCAGTTGGTGGGGACTCCATAGGGACCTGGGTGACATCGGACAGGGGTGTGACATCCCGTCCCTGAGCCCCACGAAGCCTCTTACTGCACCAACAGGGCTACGGGGAGCCAGGTCGAGTCCTGCAGTCATCCCGTCCAACTTCTTGCCTTCATTCAGGGTTGGGTCTCGGAAGCGTTTTGCTCACCCCACCCCTCTGGCAATTGCTTCTGCCCCCTCGGGCCACCTGGGGTTAATAAGCGGAGGAGCTGCCTGATCCGGACCTCTATATCAGCACTTATTAGAATGGAGTCCACGTTGGTCGCGAACCTGCAACACCGAGGAGGAAAGTGGAAACAGCACACGTGCAAAAATCTCCCAGGTCTGTATCTTCAAGAAAGGTCGTTCGAGCCCTGGGCGGGGAGTGAATGTGGTGTGTGCACTTTGTAGGAGATCTCAACCTTGCCCGGCAGCCCCTGGACTGCTGGTGTGGTTCCCCAGGGCTGGTGGGACAGAGGGGCACCTTCCCTAAGTTCTGTGGATGAAAAGGGGTGCTGCGGTAAATAACCTAACAGGGTGATCTGATCATAAATTCCTAACTGGGCAGGTTATGGTGAGTAGTCATGCCCCAGGCGTATGACTTTTTTAGTAAAAGGTTTATCTTTGCCTTAAGTGAGCCCCGTTCATTGTTCCTCATCTGTGGAAAGGGGATAGTAATTCTCACCCCAAGTACAGGTCCTGGACCAGCCCCTGACAGTCCTCTAAGAGTCTGTCTGCGGAAGAACAGATGCACCAAGAGGGGAGGTTGGAAGGTCAAGGGTGAGCTGAGGGCACTGGTGTGCCCAGGAAGTTTGGAAGGAGCGTGTGTTTGCATTCACATGGAAATACAGGCTCACACAAGGTGTTGATGGGGGACTTGTTGAGGCTTATTTTCTTCGTTGGTGCTTTTTGGTGTTTCCCCAGACTATCTACAATGAACATATGTAATTGGGGAGAGAGGGGAGTAAATGTTAGTTGTTTATTTCTTTATAAGTTCTAATTTCTCGGTGATTCAAAGATAGCACAGGATCACGATGCTGAGTTATGGGCTGGGGTAGTTTGGAAAGGGGTGGGGAGTGCTGCTGAAAGAGGAGGAAAATAAAGTCTGCGATTGCTGGGAGTTTGGTCTCCATGTGCAGGGGTGGGGAGGTGAGGGGCTGCCAGCTCCAGTTGGGCAAAGCCATCCTGAAGAGGAGATGGGGTGGGGCAAAGGGAAGTCCTGGAACTAGACTGCCAATGCTGCGCAGACTCCTTACCCTGGACGCAGGTGAGAGGGAGAGAGGCCTCAGGAGACAGGGCATCTCACTTTAGTGACACCTCCCCACGTCCTGGTAATTATAACGTGGGGCTTCCCATGAAGGGACTTAGTGACTGCCCACTGAGGAGCAGGGCAGCCCCATCCCCACCTCTGGGTGGTAGTAAGATCTGTTGTCAGAGCTGCGCCTTCTGGGGAAGGTAGGTACTTCCCAGGAGGGAGAGTTCTGGGTCAGGACCCAAGGAGCAAGCTGGGCAGGCCCCCTTCCCACCCTTGTTTCCTGGGTTTCTGACCCAGAGTAAGGAGCTTGGATGTGGGGATCCCTTCCCTCCACCCTGCATACGGGGCAGGAGATGGTTCTTAGGAACCCACTGTAACTGCCAAAGGCAGGGATACCTGGGTTCTGGGTTCACTAGAGGGAAATCATCTTAGGTTTGGAGGGAGTTGCTTTCCCCACCATCTCAGCCTGTCAGCAGGCCTTGGAGATACAGCAGTGACTAAGGCCGACCTGCCACCCCAGAGTTCTGATAGAAGAGGGAAGACAAGTAAAGAAGACAAGTGAAGAGGTCGTTGCAATACGTTGGGACAGGTGCTTTGCAGGGGAAGCCCAAGTGCTGGGAGCCAGGGAGCATTGCCTCTGCATGATGGCGTGGGCTTTCCAGAGGGAATCAACGACCGACACATTGTAGAGCACTGCGGTAGAGGGCCATGTGCTGGCATCAGAAAGATCTGGGCTTGTGGCCCCGGCAAGTGACTTGACCTCTGAGCAATTCCTTTCACCTTTCCTTCCACAGTGGAAAGGTGGATGCCAGAGCAGGAAGCATTTTCTCGGTGCTCTTGTTTGAGGAAAAATGTCAAACTTTTGATTTATTAATAAACATTTAGAATTTATGTTTTTTAAGGTAAGACTTGCACATGGTAAAAAGTCAAGCAGTACAAAAGTATATATGCAGCACACGAAGTCTGCTTACCCTCTTGACCATAGTCCGCTCCCTAGGAACAACTACCCTTAAAAGTTTCCATTTTCTAAAGATAGTCTCTGCATCTTCAAACATGTGTGATACTGAACCTCCCAAGAAAATGATAAAACAAGATATTAATAACATGTTTCAATAGAGATAGGGACCTTGTCGTTTCAAGTAACATACAATATTTTGTTATGTCAAAGGACAGAAGCAAACAACTTAGTGTTTATATAGGCATTTATGTATACAGTGAAACACATAATAAATTGTGTATTCATTTTATTGAATGTGTGTGTGTATGCATATAATACACACACACATATATATTCAGTGAGATCAAACTATATATACTGTTCTCTACACTTTGTATTTTTTAAAGTGAACAATATCCTAAAGATTGTTCCAAGCAGCACAGAATGACCTACCTCATTCTTTTTGACAAGCTGAGGTCCTAGAAATGGGGTTGTTGGGTCCAACAAAGGCTGCAATGTGATATTGTCAAAGTGCCTTCAAAGAACTTGCCTCAGTTATGCCCCACGTGCAGTGGGTGAGAGGGTCTGTTTCCTACACCAAGGCCAGGGAGGTATTTGCTGGCTGCTTCATCTCTTAATCTGATATGTGAAAACCATAGTGTTTTACTTTTTATTTATGGATAAATGTGAGAATATAGATCTATTGTTTACCTTTATTGTAATATAATTGATATACAAAAATTGCACACATTTAATGTATACATCTTGATGAGCCTTGCATTTCTTTTTAAAACAATTTTCAACATCTCCAATTCCTGCTTTTGCATGTGTTTATTAAAAACACCATTGTAGGCTTTTGGTGTGATTTAGCAAAACCTATTCAAAAGTAAACTTCATGTGTCCTGTGAGCCATCAAAGTGTCTCCTGGTTATTTATCCTGTAGAAATAAAAATGTAGGTGTATGTATGCATACACCTACATACTATGAGGGAGGAAGAAACTTTCTTCTACTTTCAAGGTTCTTTTTGCTGGTCTAATAATCAAATAGACATGAGACAGATTAGCAAGAGAAAATAACCAAATTTCATACATATGACATCTGACAATTAAGTTCGCGAACTCATCCTAGAAAAAGTGCTGCATACCTCATTACTGAATATCACTACGGTCACCTTTGAAGTACGCCCCTTGGGAAGCTATGCACTGATATCAGTGCCTAGTCCACCCTTCAAAGCAATTTTGGAACTCTTTTTCTGGAATGGCCATCAGAGTTGTGTGGTATTACTTTTGATGTCCTGAATGTCATCAAAATGTCTTCCTTTCACTATCTCCTTTATCTTTGAGTAAAGAAAGAAGTTATCCGGGGCCAGATCAGGTGAGTAGAAAGGGTGTTCCAATACGGTTATTTGTTTCCTGGCTAAAAACTCCCTCATGGACAGTGCCGTGTGAGCTGGTGCATTGTCGTGATGCAAGAGCCATGAATTGTTGGTGAAAAGTTTAGGTCGTCATGTACTACATGCCCAAGTAGTACAGAGATAGCAAGGGGCATTGGGGTACATAAGACTCTGAACTAGGGATGAGGTACAGTGCCTTGGGGGACTTCTAAGGGTCATTACAGGATGATAAGAGCAGATATTTAGTAAACAGAAATTTGCCCTGATATATAAAAGAATGCCCCAATATTGTTTGTGGTAACAAATCGGGCAGCAACGTGAAATAAGGGAATGTTTCAATATATTTCACTACCCTTATGAATTGCTATTTTAAAAGTGAGTGACATTTGGTGGAAGTGTCAACACAGCCTCTGTGACGAACAATTTGGCACTATCAATCAAAACGAAAAATTCAACACTTAAGCACTAAAAAGTAAAAGCCAAGCTTTCCCTCACGTCCCCCGTTCGTGGTCCCGTCCCCAACCCCGCCCTCAGGACGCTTGGTCACCTCAGCTCTGCCTTCTGGGCTCCGCCTTGGTCCCCAGCTCTGGCCTCCCAAGCCTCGTCACAGTCCGGCCCCACGGCCTGGTCACCGCCCTAGCCACGCCTCTCGAACTGGGTCTTCTAGCCCCGCCTTCGAGCTCGTCATCGCCCCAGCCACGCCTTCCGAGCTTCGTTCAGGTTCAAAGCCACGTCCTAGGCGCGGCACACGCAAGTCCGGCTAGGCTAGTGCAGGGACTCAACCACCTTCCTGCAAAAGTAAAGCTGAAACTCGGCCCGCTTCCGGAGGCCGTGGCCGTCGCCCTGCCGACACTCCCACTACCTCTGCCCCCTGCAGCGCCCCCCGGGCGCGTCCCAGACTTGATTTAGCCGGAAGTGAAATGCACGTCGGCGGGATCATGGCAACTTGGACAGACCTGCCGGACTCGGTCCTATTGGAGATCTTCTCTTACCTCCCGGTCCGGGATCGGATCCGCCTCTCCCGGTGCGCCCCCCGCTTGACCCTTCGCTCCCCACCCCCTACTCCTCGGGGAGGCCGCACTTGGAGAGGCGGATCCGGTCTCGGCGGGGTCGGGCTTGCTTTAACGGCGGGTCTCCTTCCTCAGGGTATGTCACCGTTGGAAGAGGCTGGTGGACGACCGGTGGCTGTGGCGACACGTCGACCTGACGCTGTACAAGGTAAGTGGGGCCGACCGGGCGGGCCTGGGCCGCAGTCAGGTGACCGGACCTCCACCCTGGATTCCGAACCAGGCAGTCCGGGGCGCGTCCTGGCCCTGTCATTTACCTGCTACTCTGCGACCTCCCGCCTCAGTTTCCCCGTCTCCAAAATGAAGATAACCTAGATTGTGCAAGGAATGGGCTTAGAGTAGTGCCTGGGATACACATAGCAAACATAATATATGCTGGCTGATGATTAGACAATCACTTATTATTGATGAGTTTTCGTGGGGAAATTTTCCATAGTCAGCTTATTTCCAGAATTAATTCTCTGAGTAGTGCAGCCGAAGCTTTTCCACTTTCTACCATTTGCATTTTTTTTGCTTGTTTTTGTTATGAACTATTTCAAATATATAGAACTGTATAGAGGATAACATGGTTTCAAATCACAAACATGTACTCACCACCTAGATTTAACCTATTTTAACCTTTGGCCTTATTTGCCGCAAATCGTGTGAAACACACATACAAATTTTATGTATACATGTATGTAGACATACAGATACATTTATTGCTCTTTTTGAAACTCTCCTCAGAGGTAAACACTGTTACAAAATGGAATTGTAGCCCTCCTTTGATGTTTTTATTCACTTCCTATGTGTGTGCCCATAAGCAACATATGGTATTGTTAATGTGTTTCTGAAGTTTAGCTAGTGCTATTTTTTTTTCCCAAGTCAATTTGTTGTCCCTTCAGTCTTAGTTGTGGAAGGTGCTGTTCAGCTTCAAGTTGTTGTCTCTTCAGTCTTAGGGCGCAGCTCAGCTCCAGGTCCGGTTGCTGTTTCTAGTTGCAGGGAGCATAGCCCACCATCACTTGCGGGAGTCAAACAGGCAACCTTGTGGTTGAGAGGATGCACTCCAACCAGCTGAGCCATCCGGGGGGGGCAGCTCAGCTCAAGGTGCCGTGTTCAATCTTAGTTGCAGGGGACCGAGCCCACCATCCCTTGCGGGACTCGAGGAATTGAACTGGCAACCTTGTGGTTGAGAGCCCACTGGCCCATGTGGGAATCGAACCCTTCAGAGTTAGGAACATGGAGCTCTAACTGCCTGAGCCACCGGGCTGTCCCGCTAATGCTATTTTTTTGATGTTTTGCTTTTTTTAATTATATTAGTTTCAGGTGTATAAAACAACATAATGATTAGATATTTACACCCCTCAGAGTGATAACCCCCCCCCAAGTCTACTATCCCTCTGACATGGTGTATAGCTGTTACAATTACATTAACTATATTCCCTATGGTGTACTTTACATCCTATGACTATGTATATATGTATATATGTATGTGTATATATATATATATTTATAGTTGACATTCAATATTATTCTACTTCAGCTTCAGGTGTACATGCAGTGGTCAGGCATCTATACAATCTATGAAGTGATCCCCTGATAAAAGTCCAGGACCCAGCTGGCACCCTACATGATCTTTACAACATTATTGATTATATTCCCCATATTGTATTTCACATCCCATGACAATTTTGTAACTACCAATTTGTAGTTTCTAATCCCTTCACCTCTTCCCCCATCTCCCAAACCCCCCGCCCCTGTGGCAACAATCAGTTTTTCTCTCTGTGATGCTGAGTCTGTTTTGTTTGCTTGTTTATTCTGTTCTTTAGATTCCACGTATAAATAAGATAATATGGTATTTGTCTTTCTCAGTCTGACTTATCTCACTTAGCATAATATTCTCTAGTCCATCCATGTTGCAAATGGTAAGATTTCATTTTTTATAGCAGGGTAATATTCCATTGTGTAAATGTACCACAATTTCTTTATCCAGTTGTCTATTGATGAGCATTTCAATTGTTTCCATATCTTGGCTATTGTGAATAGTGTTGCAATAAACATAGGGGTGCATATATATTTTTGAATTAGTGTTTTGGATTTCTTTGGATAAATACCCAGGCGTAGAGTTGCTGGGTCATAAGGTAGTTCTATTTTTAATTTTTTGAGGAACCTCCATACTGTTTTCCGTAGTGGCTGCACCAATTTGCAATCCCACCAACAGTGCATGAGGGTTCCCTTTTCTCCACATCCTCGCCAACACTTGTTTGTTGATTTATTGATGATAGCCATTCTGACAGGCGTGAGGTGGTATCTCATTGTGGTTTTTATTTGCATTTCTCTAACGATTAGTGAGGTTGAGCATTTTTTCATGTGTCTATTGGCCATCTGTATGTCCTCTTCAGAGAAATGTCTATTCATGTCCTCTGCCCATTTTTTAATTGGGTTGTTTGTGTGTTTGGTGTTAGAGATAATGCTATTCTACTAGTTAGTAATTAAATGCTATTTTACTTATGTATCCACCCACAACCAGCTTTATTCACACATCATGTTTGAGATTCTAATTGGCATGTGTAAATCTAAACCTTTAACTGCTGTTCAATGAATATACCAAATTTGTTTGTCTACTTTCCTGTTGAATGTTTAGATTATTTCCAACTCTTGACTATTACAGTGTTATAAGGCAGTGTCTCAAACTTTGCTGTGCAAATAAATCACCTGGAGAGCTTGTTAAAATGCAGATTCCGATTCAGTGGCCTGGAGTGGGCTCCAGATTCTGAATTTCTAACAACCTCCCAGGTGTTACCCACGTTGCTGGTCCTTGTTCCACAAGAATGTCCTTGTGTCTGTCCTCTGTCCAGGTACAAGTTACTCTGAAACCTAGAAGTGCAATTTCTGAGAGGTAGAGTCATTTATATTTTCTCATCTTCAGTTCTTTATGTGCAATTCCAAAATAAAACATCTTTCAAAGTGGAAAGTATTTTTGGAAGCTTGGCACAAATTCATTTGGTGGCAAAACTTGACCTGAACTGGTGTGAGGCTATTAATGTCCTTTTCCTTATCCCACTTAGAATAAATAGTCTTATGGTATACTGAATAATATTAACCTGATAATGGGGTGCTGCCCTAGACCCCACTGATGGTGTTATATATGGTATCTGCACCATCTTCTGAATTCTGAAACCCATCTGTCCCCAGGGGTTTTGGATAAGGAATTGTGGCCCTGTATAGAAATTATGTTTATAGAGATCACCTTTTAAAAAATTATTATTGTTTTCGATTAGTTATTTATTCCACCATCTTATTGTGAAAATTTTCAAACATACGTAAAAGTTGAAAGAATAGTACAGAGAACACCCAGATACCCACCATTAATATTGAACTACATTTGTTTTAGCACCTGTTGATCCATCCATCCCTTTATCCATCCATCCATCCCTCTTTACATCCATCAATCCATTTTATTTTTTTAAATGCATTACAAAATAAGCTGCAGATAAAACAAAACAAAAAACAAAAAAAACCACCCACAAAAAATAAATCAAAACTTGAAGTATTGCTACAGATGAAGCTAAGAGCCTTTGACAGTTGTTTTCTGGTGTCCTTAACCCTTCCCCAGAGTAACCACTATCCTAAGTGTGGAGTATTTCCTTCTGTCCCATCTTCTATGCATTTACACCCTGGTGCCTCTACAGGGAAGGAAAGTACAGTAGTTAGTTACAAGAGCAAGATTGGTTTTTGGAGTCAGGCTGTGTTCAATCTCAGAGCTCTCTCTCTTGCAACAAGATTCTGGCCAAGACATTTTTCCAGATACCTGCTACAGGACCAGGTGCGAACTTTCTAGTTCAGTGCTCAGCCCTGCACCTGGCAAACAATAGGTACTCAATAAATGTTATCCATTATGATGAGGATAATTGTGCCCATGTAAAATATATAGTATTGTTTCTTTTTTCTTTTACCTATAAGGTATCATTTTGCCACTATTTACTGCTCGTCTTGAGTTGCATATGTTAGTATCTTTAGATCTACTTTGTTCTTAGTTGCTGCCCACGTGGCTGTTATTATCAAAGGACATTCAGTTTTCTTCCTAGTTTTTACTGTTAGAACAATGCTGCCAGAAACCACTATTTTTCTAGGGTAAATTCCCAGAAAGAGGTATTATTAGTTCAGGCAATGTATGCATTTAAACAAACTAAAGAATTAGTTTTTAAAAATAACACATACTGTACAAAGGATTCAAAATATGCAAAACAGTCAAAGGTGAAAAGGAAGGTCTCTCCCTGCCCCCTGTACTCTGTCACCCAAGACACCCTGTTCTTTCCCCCAGCAAATGCTCCCTTTTTCTTTGGAATCCTTCTAGAGATAGTCTCTGCATGCAGAAACATAAACATCTGTATTAAAAAACAAAACAAAACAGGTGTTAGTGAGTATATATTAAATTTTAATCGAAGCCACCAGATTGCATTCCAAAGTAGCCAGACCAATTTCCACCAGCAGGGCTCAAGAACAGCTTCTCCTCATCCTAGCCAATATGTGTTATTCTGAAACATAAAGGGTTTGTCTTTTACAAGTAAAAGTTGATTCATCCACTGGCTTTATATCCACCTTAATTTTGCCAACCATGGCTTCTACCCTTGAGCGTTACTTTTTAGTGGCCAGTATTTCCAGTGAGCGCCTTCCCCTGAGTACAAACTTGCAGGTTTTAATTTGGCCAGGAAGATGTCAACAAAATTTATACTATGCATTTTTTTCTTTATTTTTTAGGTAAAATGTACACACAGTGAAATGCATGCACCGTGCTTTCAGTTAGTTATATTTTGTTTGTTTTCTACGAAGTCTAACTTTCCTGGGTTAATTTTTGTAGCTGTGGCTGCAATTTCTTTTTTTAACCTAAATCTAATTTATCCCGGGCAGTGTTAGCCTTTTTCAGTTTTATTTTGCTTTACTTATTTGTATCTGAGGTGGTCATTAAGAAAGGTATAAAATAAAAAAGACAAGAACAAAAGGGAGGGTGGATAATAATCGTGGTGGGTTGCTTTTCTTTCTTACTCCAGAAGATAATGAGAAGCCCCTCTGTTGCTAAAGACAAATCTGTAATAATCTTCTCTTTCCCTCATTGCTTCTGTTCAAATCTAGAAGTCAAAATGGCGGGGTTGAATCATCTTGTTACCCTGGGGAGGTGTCTGGTGGAGTGAGGCTGGCGGTGGAAGAACAAAATTCCAGGGGAGCAACAGAACCCCAGCTGGGGCTTGTCTGTCTCCACGCAGGCGGGGACCTTGGAAGAGCCCCTGTTTCTCTCACCTGGTCACCCCTATCTCTGGCTCTTATAGATGCGGCCTAAAGTCATGTGGCACCTCCTTCGTAGATACATGGCATCCCGACTCCATTCCCTGCGGCTGGGTGGCTTCCTGTTATCAGGTTCCCAGGCCCCGCAGCTGTCCCCAGCCCTGATGAGGGCCCTGGGCCAGAAGTGCCCCAACCTGAAGCGCCTCTGCCTGCACGTGGCCGACCTGAGCACGGTGCCCATCTCCAGCCTGCCCTCCACCCTGAGGATTCTGGAGCTGCACAGTTGTGAGATTTCCATGGCCTGGCTCCTCAAGGGGCAGGACTCCACTGTGCTGCCCCAGCTTGAGTGCATCGTGCTGGACCGCGTCCCCGCCTTCCGGGACGAGCACCTACAGGGCCTGACGCGCTTCCGTGCCCTGCGCTCGCTGGTGCTGGGCGGCACCTACCGAGTGACCGAGACAGGGCTGGATGCGAGTCTGCAGGAGCTGAGCTACCTGCAGAGGCTGGAGGTGCTGGGCTGCACCCTCTCAGCCGACAGCACCCTCCGGGCCGTCAGCCGCCACCTCCGAGACGTGCGGAAGATCCGGCTAACTGTGAGGGGCCTCTCTGCCCGAGGCCTGTCAGTCCTGGAGGGAATGCCGGCCCTGGAGAGCCTGTGCCTGCTGGGCCCACTTGTCACCCCAGAAATGCCTTCCCCAGCGGAAATCATCTCCTCCTGCCTTACCATGCCCAAGCTCAAGGTCCTTGAACTGCAGGGGCTGGGGTGGGAGGGGCAGGAGGCTGAGAGGACCCTGTGTAAGGGGCTGCCCCACTGTCTGGTTATCGTCAGGGCCTGCCCCAAAGAGTCCATGGACTGGTGGATGTGACTGCACCACCCGTTCCTGAGACCCATTTGAGTTTTCATTCATGAGCCCCTGGCCCTCTGAGCAGCACCTTGCAGGGGGCAGGTACTTAGGTTGGAGAGGCCTGAAGGCTCCAGGTAGAGAACTGAGGCCTTGGTGCCTCCAGACAGTTGGAGCTGTTTGCCAGTTGTGTGGCCTCGTTGTGTGACATCCGCCAGCCTCTTGGAGGCCTGGTCCCACATCTGGAGATGGAGAAGACCACAGCTACCTCATGGTTATGTTGCAAAGCCTTACACTTTATCAGCCCCAAGCCTGAGAAGGTCCTCAATGAAGGGTCGTTCTCAGGGCCATCCTCAGGAACAGGATAGATGCAGAAGGGTGTGTTTAGGAGTTAGAGGAAGCTGAGGGGTCGGGGCCCCCTAGGAAGCCTGGAAGGACTGTCCACAGGGACACCCACAAACCTACACACCACCGATAGGCCTGCACGCATGGCGGAGACAGAAAGCACAGGTGTGATTCGTCTCTCAGGATCAACATGTTAATAAAGGTTCTAAGTTGTATTTTCTGTATTCTTCCAAGTTTTCCACAACATTATTTTGCTATGAAAGAAAAAATACTCATTTTTTCCAAAACAGCATTCATTTTATTCAACAAACGTTTCTGAGTCCCTGCAATTTTGCGGGCACTGGGCCAGTTTGGTCCTGTGAACCAAACACACAGGACCTGAAAAGAAGGCAGAGTGATACACAGGTGAGCATATCCATGGAACAGTTTCAGAAACACAGACAGTAAAACAGGGACACTTGATGGAAGCGCATATGTTTGGTAGAGGGGGGCCTCTGAGACGAGACCTGAATGGTGACAACAAACCAGCCCCAGGAAGTGCTGAGGAAGACAGAAAAGGCAAAGGTGCTGAGATGGGAATGAACTTGGCATTTTCCGGGAACCAGAAGAAGGTCAGTATGGTCAAGAGAACAAGGAGTGAGCAGTAGGAAGTGAAGTCAGAGAGATGATGGGGTCTCACGGTGGCTCCACTTCCTGCCTTTTGAGTCTGAACCACTTGAAAGATGCAGGTGGCAGACTGATAGTGATCGTGGGTGCCTACCCACGAAACGAGCGTTACTTAGGATGTGAGCTGGGTAGGAGGGCACTGTGGGCTCGCCACCTTTCCACCAGCCCAGTGTGCCTGCTCTGTGGTGGGCAGAGCCAGAGAGGGAAAAGGGGGCCGAGCTGGGTAACCTTGGTTCCTTACTCCAAGTGCACCGTCAGAGCGGACCCAGATGTCTCTCCATGTTTTTCCCACTGGATGGTGGAATAGAAATTCCTTCCCCATCTGGCTACATGAGGCCTGGGGTGTGAGTTCTCCCTCAATGAGGCCACAGTTAAGGTCTACTTGTCCAACACTGACAAACCCGGCAGTTCCAGCTCGGCACCTGGGGGCTGGGTTGATCTAGGCTGGGGCATGGGGATCGGAGAAGTGTCAGAGGGAAATGAAGTCTGTTTTGCTGGTAGAAGGTGTCTGGAGGTCTGGGGTCCATTGTGGGGAGTATGATGGAAGGGTCAACACCAGTCCTGTGCGGGGCCCCACTGGTGGTCCTAGAGGTGGGCAGCAGGTGCCCCACCTGGAGCAGCTCCAGGGGAAAAAAGCTTCCTTACTCTCTTCTCTTCCCTGTCTTCCCAGTAGGAATGGAGCAGAAGTTGTGAAATTAGAGGCAGTGCTACATGTGTCAATGTTTTTAACAGTCAGTGTTAGCAGGTGGTGGTGGAGGGGGAACTATGTGTGCAGATGTCTGTGGTGTAAATACTGTTACGGTTGATTTCAAGCTACCCACAGTTTAACAACTGGTTCACAAAATTCCTGAAAGTTTAGCAATTGATTCTCCTGAGCTGCCATGAATTGGCTGTAGCACAGCACTGGGTAGAGGTATCTTTCTTCTAGAGGACTCGCTCTACCATAGTGACCCTTTCCCTGGCTTAGCTCTGAGGGGTGGTGGGATTATGGGACATCAGATAGAACTCCCCTCGGGATCCCCCTACCCTAACCATTGCCTTCCCCCAGATAAGGGTCTGGAGGTTTAAGGATACCTGCCCTCCATTTAAAGGTGTACCTGGGATTTGTTTTAATGACAAGATGACAGACAGGAAATCAAGAATTTTAACATGATAGAAAGTGTGGTGACAAGACAGGAAGACGACTTGTCTTTGACAGTTTATTACAATTCCCAAGAGAAGGGGGCATACCATGCCACGAAGGGCCACACCAGGGAGCACCAGAATTGGTCAGAAGGATTTTTGTGGGAAGGAATGGGCGAAGCGGGGTAGGCAAGCTTAGCAAGTTTAGGATTGGCTAGTTTGAATAATTTCAATGCGCTCTAAGTTCTAGGGGTGGTCCCTAGTTGTTAACTGGTCCTGGGGTGATTTAGTGCAGAAGGAATATTGGTTTAGTATGGGAGACAGATAAAAGAGGCGGTTGAATCAATTGGTTTTCATTTTAAAGGTGAGCTCAAAAACAAGTTGTTTTCCATCTCTAGTTATTAGCCTAACATGGCCCTAAGATGTCAAAGCATCATAAAATATAGGAAATAAAAACATGATTAATTCTCCCTCCAATAAAGGTTAAGGACAATAGCTGACATTTATTGAGCATTTATTTTGTGTCAGGCACAGTGCTCAATCCTTCATGCATGACTCCTACCAGCAGCCCAATGAGGAAGGTACAGAGGAGGAAACTGAGGCACAGAGAAGTTAAGTTGCCCAAAGTTGCATAGCTATTAAAATAGCAGAGCTTGAATAATTTTATTCCACAATTTTGACCATTATGTGAAGTTGCCTTGTTTACATGTAATAGTGTCTGAAAGGAGGGCCCAGTATCTGTGCCCCATTAGGAACTAAAGACTATACATATAAAAAAAATTTTAAAGCTTTATTGAGGTATAATTAACATAATAAACTGCACATATTTGAGTGACTTGATAACTTTTGACATGTATATACTCATGAAACCATCACCACAATCAAGATAACAAACATTGGGCAGCCGGTTGGTTCAGCGGTTAGAGTGCAGTGCTCATAACACCAAGGTCACCGGTTCGATTCCCACATGGGCCAGTGAGCTGCACCCTCCACAACTGGATTGAATGACAATGACTTGATCTGGAGCTGAGCTGTGTCCCCTACAACTGGATTGAAAACAACAGCTTGACATGGAGCTGATGGGTCCTGGAAAAACACACTGTTCCCCAATATTCTCCAATTAAAAAAAAAAAAAAGATAAACATTTCCATCATCTTTAAGTAACCGTAGTCAACCATGGTCTGAAAAGACTCAGTTTCCCCAACCACCGACATTGTCACGGCTCAGTGATCCAAGGTCACCCGAAGCAGATGGTCTTCTGACTTACCGTCAGAATGTCCCTAACACTACATCACAATGTGTATGTCATTTACCTGACTTCATCTCAGCCTGTGGGCACTGTGTCAGCTCTCATCGTCACCGTACAATAGAGAAATACCACATTCACTTAACTTTTGTATTGTTAGAATTGTTCTATTTTATTAATTATTGTTGTTAACCTCTTCCTGTGCCTAATTTATAAATTAAACTTTATCATGGGTATGTATGTATAGGAAGAAATGCAGTATATATAGGGTCCTGTACTATATAAACTATATTCAGGCATCCACTAGGGGTCTTGGAACTTATCTCCTGTTGATAGGGGGGGGCTACCATATTCCAGCGTATGGCTACAGTACAATTTATTACCCATTCACAGATGATGAATATTTGTGTTTAAACATATGTCCTTTTTTTGTTAAAAATACTTTTTCCTGATGTGGAAAAGAATACAGGCTTGTACAGAATGTTAACATTACAGAAAGTGGACTGCTTTCTAATCCCAGGACCCAGAGGGAATCATTGTGAAACGTTTGGCATATAATCTAGAACTTGCTTGGTCTACTGTTGGGACTGGAGAAAATCAATGGCATCTCTTAATTTCCCTCCTGAGTTTGAAACCAGTCAAATCAGCTTCATGATGGAGAAAAGCAGGATTGGAGCATGTGGCTTCACTATGAGGCCCCAGGGGTCTTTCTGATTATTTCACCCCTGAATTTGCCAAATCTACTCATGCGTGGCACAGCTGGGCAACCACAGGCTCCTCTGGATGATCACTGCCAGGCCCCAGCCTGATCAAAATACCCTCTCTCTGGGGTCCAGCAGACTCCCAGAAAGAGAGAGAAATGGCGTGAACCAAGGAAGCTCAGTTCCTTTTTCCAAACCCACTAGTCAGATAAAAAGTATGTGGGTGTGTGTGCAGAGAGGTCAGGACTGTCCCTTCAGCTGAATTCAACCCTACTCGGACACAGAAGGCCAGAGGAATGGAGTTTCCTCCCTAACTCAGACTAAAGAAAGATTGCATACGTGTTTTGTGTGGGTTTCAGCCTACTGGGAGTGCCTAGGACTGCCTAGGGCATTCACCTGGGCCCCTGCAACTTGTGAGACCCACAGACATTTCCGTCACCAAGGCCAACGTGCCTCCTCCAGCCCTTGTGGTTCTTGTGCAATAACCAGCAGGAAACTTCAAAAAGACAAAGTTTATTACTCACAGATCCTGGAGGGTACACAGTATGCTGAGGGGCCACACTGTAAGGTCACAGGTAGAGAGAGAGAGAGAGAGAGAGAGAGAACCTGGGACTCTGCTTTTATTTGGGTCGAGGGTGGGGGCCTCAGGTTTCACAGGTTCACTCTTTCTTGATGAATTTAAAACCTAAAAGCAGGAATTAAGTCCTGAGAAGGGAAAAGCAGGGTTACTTAAGTGGCAGTTACCTAGGTTACCCAGGGCTTTCTAAAAGGGAAACAATGGGTGGGCAGCCTGGTTTCTATCTGGTTGTTTAGCTAGTAACTGTCATGAAGTTGGCAATGTTTATTTGAGATGGATGTCTTTGAAATGGATGCCTCAGCAATCAAAAGCTTAATGTCAGGCTCTACACTGCACCTCCTTATACACAAAGACATTCCCTGAGCTTTGCTAACTCCTCCCTGCAAAAAAATTTTTTTCTGCCTACCTTTTAGATGCTTGCAGAATCTTACGGTCAGAATGTTCTCCTTATTGCAATAGGCCTTTTCTCCCTCTTGCAATAATCTTTTTGAATGAAGTCGCTCTTTACCAATGTGCAGAATTATTTTTATTTGACTGTGGAAAACAGACAAAAAATCCTTGGAGTCGTTCTTGACTCCTTGCCCCCAAACTACACATCAGGTCCATCAGCAGATGCCCATCGACTCTACATTAATACCCAAGTCCCACTCCTTCCATCCTCACCTGATACCCTTGTCCAGCTATCTCCATCTTTCTAAATGCCCTCCCCGAGTCTATCTTTGCCTCCCTAGAGTCACACAAAAGACAAAGAGATCTTTTAAAAATATACATCAGATAATGTTGCTCCTGTAGCTCAAACACTTCATGGGCTCCCCATTGTACTCAGAGTCAAACCCAAAATTCTTACAGTTGATGATGCCCAGGTGATGATGTATAATCTAACTCTGGCTTCACTTCTCTGACTTCGCTTCCTTCTAGTCTCCATCCTGCCCAATTCACTTTAAACGTTTCAGACACTGGGTTTCTGCTGTTGGTTAAAGAGGCCAAACACTCTCCTGCCTCAGGGCCTTTGCACTTGATGTTCACTCTTTCCCCAGAAATCCAGACATTCCCTAAATTTCTTCCGTCTGATTGCTGGGGGTGAAGTGTGACTCTGTGTCCACATGACTCTGGGCCTTAGTACTCTCATCTGTCAAAGTGTCACTCCTTTCCTGCCATCTCCCCTTCACTCACCCCACCGCTGTGTCTCCCCCCAGCCCAAGCACTAGGCAGATGTTATAACCCAAAGGTACAGTGGGACGGGAAAACATTTTTTTTTAAATAGGAATTTTCTAATAGAAACGGAAGGTTTTGATTGGTTTCAAGGACAGTGGCTTGAGATAGACTGTAATACCCGTGACCCCCAGCAGATGGAAGCACATCACTGGATTTACTGTAAATTATTGTGTCCTAACACAGGAATTGAGCAATTCCCAACATTTGTATACATCTTTACCCTTCAGAAGAGGGAAAGTGAAAGGAATATATATTTGTTGGGCATCTGTTATATCAGCTGGATGCTCTGATTTACATTTGTGATTTAAGTCAGAGCATGCATGACTCTCATCTTTTAGAACTCCCCCATAATAAATTTTGGGGAATGAAACGAAAAATTGAATTATGTATATACCGAGGGTGCCAAAAAAATGTATACAAGATGACACTTTGGACCACGTTGCTCAAGCAGTAGTTCATTGTAATCAGAAGTGTCTGGACGTTGATGGTAACCACTTTGAGCACCTCTTGTAATTCCAGAAGTCAAACGTGACTTGTATTCATCTTTTGTTACCGGTATATATTGAGTATTACAATTTTAATACAGTTTTCCTTTCTTAAAATGTGTCTTCATTTTTTTGGTACCCTTTGTATATGTAGTGTTCAGGAGTTAACCTAACTGAAAGATACAACCCACTGAAGAAGAAGATTAAAACTTTCTTCAAGAGCCGGAAGAAGGAATGGGATGAACTGGAGGTGTGATCCACTTTGTGGACTAGCAGATATCTTTGTATGCCTGGTGTTCTTTTGTATAGGGCCTCGTAGTCATAGAGGAAAAGAGCAAAAGAAGCTTTCATTGGGCATCCCAAGGACAGGTCCACTAGAAGCGAGGCCCCGCCTAAACCCCGCCTAAGCCCGCCCTCACACCTGGCCCCACCTCTGGCTCCGCCCCCTGACTGTGGAGCCCCGTCTTAGACCTCCCCACCGAATCTGGTGGCTACTTTTTTTTTTTTTTTTAATATAATTTTATTAGTTTCAGGTGCATAAGACAAAGCAAAACTTAGACGTTTATCATTTATATCCCTCACACTGTGTGAATCCCCCTCCCCCCATCCACTATCCCTCTGACATCACACAGAGCCATTACATTTCCACTGTCTCTATTCCTAATGCTGTACTCCGCTTCCTGTAACCATATACATACATATATATATATATACATACATACATACATATATATAAAATTACAGTTGGCATTCATTTTTGTTCAGCTTCAGGTGTACCGTGCAGAGATCAGGCATCTACATCATCCCTGAGGTGGTCTCCCAAATGGGACACATGTCCATCGGATACCCTACAAAATCTTTGCAACATTATCGATTACGTTCCCCAAATTAATTTTCAAAACCCCGTGGCCATCTTGTGGTTACTGACTATTTTCTAATCCCCTCACCTTCCCCCTTATCCCCACCCCCCCACGTCCCCTCTAGCAACCCTCAGTTTTTCCTCTATGTCTCCAAAACTGTTTCTGATTAGTTCATTCACTTAGTCTTTTCTTTAGATTCCGCATATAAGTGAGATCATATGGTATTTGTCTTTCTCTGTCTGACTTATTTCACTTAACATAATGTTCTCTAGGTCCATCCATGTTGTTGCAAATGGTAAGATTTCTTTCTTCTTTATGGCTGTGTCATACTCCATTGTGTAAATGTACCACAGTTTCTTAATCCAGTCATCTACCGATGGGCATTTCAGTTGTTTCCGTGTCGTGGCTATTGTGTATAGTGCTGCAATGAACATAGGAGTGCATAAAGATTTTTGAATTGGAGTTTTGGATTTCTCTGGATAGATACCTAGGAGTGGGATTGCTGGATATTAAGGTAGTTCCATTTTCAGATTTTTGAGATACCTCCATACTGTTTTCCGTAGTGGCTGCACCAATCTGCATTCCCACCAACAGTGCACAAGGGTTCCCTTTTCTCCACATCCATGCCAGCACTTGTTGTTTGTTGATTTATTGATGCTAGCCATCTTGTGGAGGCAGAGCCCACCACCAGGTGCCCAGAATGACCCTGACAATGCAGTTCTAGGTGGGCGGGCTATGGGGTGTGGTTGATAGTTTTTACAAGGTCAGTGCCGTTTCTGCTCTCCCCTGCGCAAAGGCCCACTGCAGGAGGTGGGCTTCTTCTCTGTGCACAGGTCACCTGGGTCTTAGGGCTCTTCTCTGTGTGCAGGGTGTGTGTGTGTGTGTGTGCAGAGGGTATGAGGTTTCTGAACTTCTGAAAGCCCAGAGCTGTCTCTGCAACCCACTGCTAACACCTGCGTGTGTCTGCATCTCTAATTTTTAGGCTGGAGCCACCTAAAAATGGTGGGATCTGGGTAGGTAGGTGCCTTTTTCTCCTTTGCCGGCTCAGCAGTGTCACACTCATTCCAACCCTCTTCCCTAGGTCACAGCTGTCACACCGGTTTTTCCAGTTCTTGAGGGCTGCCGTTCCTCTGTAATCTGACACTACTCCTTCCAATTCTTGGACCCGCTTAAAACTCGGATAGGCAAGGAGAGCTGTGGGAAAGTAGGGGGAGGGGCCCAGGCACAGTGCTTTTTCTGCTTTTTGCCTGACCATGAGAACCCAGTCGCTGGTCTCTGCTGAGGTCTCTGCCTTGAATGCTGGGCACTGCCGTCCTATATGCTGATCCCTTGGCAGGACTGTGGGGCGCAGGGAGAGAGCCCACAGCCTGGCTGTTGCAATCTCTGGTCTGCGTCCTGGGGCCCCGCGTCTCTACAACTCATGTCTCCTCACTTCCCCCTTCCCGATTTGCCCACCTCAGGTAATCCTCGTGCGTGTCTCTTAGCTATTCCTTGTGATGAGCAGAGAATCCTTTGATGAATTATAGATATTCAATTTGTAGTTAACTTCCAGGGGAGAACTCAAGAAGCCCACCTCACGCCACCATTTCTATGATTTTTGCAACTTCTTATGAATGTTAAACCATTTCAAAATAAAAGGTTACTAAAAAATTAAGAAGGAAAAAACGACATAATAGCATATTAATATATTCCTCCATGACACACTTCTGTTCACATATTTACGATTTATTTGTGTTGCATGTAGCTGTACTTTACTTAATTGCAGCATATGTATCTTTTGTATGAATATATCACAACTTACTTATTTAGTTTCTAGTGGATGGACCTCTTTTGGTTGCTTGAAGCTTTTTTCAATTATGAATATGGTGCCATAAATATTCATGCACATCTCCCATTTCACCTACCATATTTCCCCACAAATAAAACTGAGCTGGACCATCAGCTCTAATGCGTCTTCTGAAGCAAAAATTAATATAAGACCTGGTATTATATTATATTAAAGACCCGGTCTTATATTATAGCAACATATGACCGGGTCTTATATTAATTTTTGCTCCAGAAGATGCATTAGAGCTGATGGTCCGGCGAGGTCTTATTTTCCGGGAAACACGGTATGTATGAGTTGCCTTAAAAATGAACTTGCTGGGTATAGAATCTGTATGTTCAAATTTGCTTGGGATTTTATGTTTAGAGTAGTTAAGAAACGTTATCTCATTGTTCTAATTTGTATTTTGCTGATTTCTATGATTTTTGCAAGTTCTTGCATGGGTATCTTTTTATATTTATTGGCCATTTTAAGTTTGGGAAATACCTATATATGTTTTTGCTGCTTTATATTATTGTCATTTTTGTATGATATTTAGGAGTTCGATATCTTTGATACAGTTTCTTTTTTTGCTTGTAAATGTCTCTCTCTATGGTGTCTTGATGGACCGAGATTCTGAATTTTAATTTAAGTCAAGTTTATTTGTGAATTTTTGTGTCTTGTTTGAGAAATCCTTCCCGAACTTCCAATAATCAATACGTTGGCTTCATTGTCTTATTCCCTTTTTTGATTTTGATGTTTGGTTTCACATTTAAATTCTCAATCAACCTGAAATTGATTTTTGTTTGTGACAGAGTATGACAAGTTTATTGATATGGTTTCAGATTCCACATTGAAACTAATCTTTAACAAATGACCCCTTGTTAATTTTGATGCAGTATCAAAGAAGACTATTCACAATTATCTGAAGAGGCTATAAAAATATGCCCCCCTTTTCCATTTGTGTATCTGTGTGAAGCTGAATTTATTCACATAACTTCAATCAAAACAATATAACACATCTTTTGGCTACTGTGAATAATGCTGCAATGAACATAGGGGTATATATATCTCTAGGGATAAATGTTTTCAGATTTTTTTGGGTAGATACCCAGAAGAGAGATTCTTGGATCATATGGTAATTCTAGTCTGAATTTTTTGAGAAACCTCCATACTGGTTTCCATAGCGGCTGCACCAATCTGCATTCCCACCAACAGTGTATGAGGGTTGCTTCTCCACAGCCTCTCCAACACTTGTTATTTCTGTCTTATTGATAGTAGCCATTCTAACAGGTATGAGGTGGTATCTTATTGTGGTTTTGATTTGCATTTCCCTAATAGTAAAGTTGAGCATCTTTTCATGTATCTGTGGGCCATTTATATATCTTCTTGGGAAAAGTGTCTGTTTAAGTTCTCTGCCCATTTTTCAATTGGATTGTTTGGGTTTTTGTTGTTGAGTTATATGAGTTCTTTATAGAAAATGTACATATACACAATGGAATACTACTCAGCCATAAAAAGGATGAAATATTGCCATTTGAGGCAACATGGATGAATCTTAAGAGTATTATGCTAATTGAAATAAGTCAGATGGAAAAGGACAAGAACTATATGATTTTATTTATATGTGGGATATAAAACAAAAAGCAACAAGTGAACAAACAAAACAAATTCCTAGACACAGACAAGAGTATTGTGGTTACCAGCAGGGAGGGGGGTTGGTGGAGTAAATAATAATGATTTGAAAAAAAAACCTCAGTTTTAACATCACTATTGAAGTTTAACACTGTTTATAAAAAGCTCTGAGAGGAGACATTTTACACAAATGAGAGAAACTTACTTCAGAAAAATGGATAAAGAGATGAAGACAAGACTGTACCAAAAATCAACTGAAACAATCTTTAAATAAATAAAATCCATAAGTAAAGTATAAGAACATAAAAATACAAAAGTTTTTTTCTATTACTTAGTATAATCAGTTGGATATGTTAAAAATACCAGAAGAAACAAAATTTCATATGTTGATAAAATTAGACCTGACAATTAAAAAAAATATTTTCAGAAGCAATTAGGGAAGCGTATATTAAAGTAATACGGAGACACTAGTTTCCTCCCATCAGGTTGGCAAATATTTTTATGGTTCAATAACAGGCAAATATTTGGGAAAACTGATACTTTATTACAGATAGGATTGAGTATAAATGATAATCACTTTGGAGGATAATTAGATGTTTTTATAAAAATAAAAATCATACCAAGTGGCCTAGCAGTTCCTCTTTTTGTATCTAGGCTAGAATCACATATACCACAAGTACTACAAAGATCTCTCTATCTCTCTTTATCTATCATATTAGTTAAGGTAATGCTAGCTGCTGTCACAGATAAGGCCTGAAGTCCAGTGATAGCAGTAAAGGTGGCGATATGGGATGACTCGTAAATACATTTTGTGTATTCTTTATATATTCTGAAGGTAGAATGACAAGATTTTGTGGTAGATTTCACGTGGTCTATGAGAAAAAGAAAAGAATGATGACACCAAGAATTTTGGCTTGAGCAACTGCAGTAACGGAATTCTCATTTATGGAAATGGAGCAAGACTGAACAGGAGCAAATGTTGGGGGAAATCATGACTTAGTCTAAGGTATCTCAAAATTAACATGACCATCACACACAGTAGTGGAGATGTCAAGTAGGCATTTTAGGTACATGCCCAGGATTGAAGAGTACCCAAATTAATAATACTAGAATTTAAAATTTTTATTTTGGGGGTGGCTGGATGGATCAGTTGGTTAGAGTGTGAGCTCTGAACAACAAGGTTGCTGGTTTGATTCCCACATGGGATGGTGGGCTGCACCCCCTGCAACTAAAGACTGAAAACGGCGACTGGACTTGGAGCTGGGCTGATGGGCCCTGCAAAAACACACTGTTTCCCAAAATTCCCCAATAAAATTAAAAAAATATTTATTTCGAAATAATTTTAGACTCACTAGAAATTGCAAAATTAGTACACCCATCTTCCCTTAATGATAACATCTTTCATAACCATGCCACAAATGATCAAAACCAAAAAGTTGACATTGGCACAATGTTGTTAAACTACAGACCTTACTCAGATTTCAATAGTAAAATAATTTTTATTTAATAATTCTGTTAAAGAATTCATTTAATTGATGGTACAGGGCCAAAATAATTTCCATTTAATCAGAACAAGTGAAGATTTCCCATATATTCCATGCTTAGTTAACACTGTTTTGTAGATTCTAGTGTCTAGAACTAATTTATATAAATACTGGAAAAGAAGAGACAATATTATCTATATATTTAGTTATGGTTTTATGTATAGGCAGAAAAGATTCCATTTTAAAACTATTAATATTAATTTTTCTCAGGTACACTAGGCACAAGACAACATACATACCCACACCCACACTCTACCCTCACCCATACACACAAGCTTCATGTAGAAATAGAAATGGGGAAAACTTCCATTCTCAATAGGTAGAACATGTTTTTAAAAAGTAGAAATAAATATAGCAAGAAAGGGACAAGATATAAACAAAGAAATCAAAAGTAACATAACAAGAATTTTAGTAGTTGCATTGTATTTGTTCACATGAATAAGTTATATTTTAACCAATGCTCTGTCATTAGGATTTGTTTCCAATCTTTCTTGCTGTTGTTGCAGTACTTTAGTGAATATCATTATAATGATATCTTTTACACCTGTATTGTATTTTTTTCATAAGATACACACCTAAAAGTGGCATTGCTGAGCTAAAGATATTTGCATTTTAGAATTTTCTTATTAGAATTGTCAAATATACCTTCCAAAATAGCAGTTTATATTTCAACTAGAAGTATAAAAACTGGTAATAACAAACCCTAGCATGATTGCATGTAAAAAATATCTTGAAACAAACAAAAATGGAAACACAACATACCGAAACTTAGGAGATACAGCAAAAGCAGAATTTTATAGCAATAAATGCCAGTAATAAGAAAGAAGATCTCAAATCAATCACTTAAGTTTATACCTCAAGGTACTAGAAAAAGAATAAACTAAGCGCAAAGTTAGCAGAAGGAAGAAGATAAAAATCAGAGCAGAAATAAATGAAATAGAGAATAGGAAAACAATAGAAACGATCAGTGAAACTATGAGTTGGTTTCTTTTTTTCTGAAAAGATAAACAAAATTGACAAACCTTTAACTAGACTTCCCAAGAAAAAGAGACAGGATTCAAATAAATAAAATTCTAAATGAAAGAGGAGACATTACAACTGATGTCACAAAACTACAAAGGATGAAAAGAAATTAATTTGAACAACTATATGCCAATAAGTTGGACAGTCCAGAAGAAAAGTTTAAATTCTTAGAAACATACAAAGTACCAAGACTGAATCATGAAGCAATAGCAATTCTGAACAGATCAATAATTAATAAGCAGTTTGAATCAGTAATCAAAAACCTCCCAACAAAGAAAAGCTCAGAATCAGATGGCTTCACAGGTGCATTGTACCAAAGGTTTAAAGAAGAATTAACACCAGACCTTCTCAAACTCTCAAAAATTGAAGAGGAGGGAACACTTCCAAATTCATACTATGAGGCTAACATTATCCTGATACCAAAGTCAAACAGCACATAGGTCAAAGTGCAAATGCACCAGCAGGCAATAGTGTCTTCCGGGCCTCCTCTGCCATCCAGTTAGTAGGCCAAGAGCAGTCCAGTGGCATCTCTTTCTCATTTGGGGCCAAACAATCCTGCTCACTGTCCCAGTTGTTTTCATCATATTACCTTGGGTGAGGTATGGTGAAGCCAGATGCAGAGCAAGAGAGAAACCCGAGTTTTACACTTCTGTTATATTCACAGGTCTTGGGGAAAAGCACAGATACCGTGCAGCGCCACCTAGGGGAAGTACGGGGGTTGGTCATAAAGCGGAGGAAGGGAGCGGAACTGTGCGCAAGCACCATTATTTGGTTTCCGTAGGAATGGTAAGGCACAGTAACCAGGCTTAGGATGGACCAGCTATATATGAAAGTGGTTCCGCCACAAAATTCATGTTCAGTGTGACTGTTAGAGATTATGGTTCGGGGCTATCTAAAGTCTCGAGATGTTTTTGGGTGAGGCAGGGTTTACTTGGAAACAACTAACAGTTAGTGGCCTTTTTGTAGCTATGAAAGCATCAATTTGCAGGAATTAAAAGTATGGTTAAAACATACTGGCATGAGGATAGACATAGAGACCAATGCAATAGAGTTGAGACGTCAGAATATACCCACACACCTATAGTGAATGGATTTTTGACAAGGGTGCCAAGTCCATTCAATGGGGAAAAAATAATCTGTTCAACAGACGGTGCTAGGACAACTGGATTTTCACGTGCAAAAGAATGAAATTGGATGTCTCCTTCATACAATATACAAAAATTAACTCAAAATGGATAAAAAACCTAAATGTAAGAGCTAGTACTATAATACTCTTAGAAGAAAATATAGGGGAAAACCTTCATGACATTGGACTCAGCAGTAGTTTCTTGTCTATGATAAAAAAATCACAGGCAACAAAATAAGATAAACTGAACCTCATGAAAATTACAAACTTTAGTGCATCACAGGACAATAGCAAGAGAGTGAAAAGACAACCCACAGAATGGGAGAAATATTTGCAAATCATATATCTGATAAGGGATTAATATCCAGGATATTTTTTTGAATTAAAATTTATTGGGGTGACAATGCTTAGTAAAATTACACAGGTTTCAAATGTACAATTCTGTAATACATCACCTATATATCACATTGTGTGCTCACCACCCAGAGTCAGTTCTTCCATCACCATATATTTGACCCCATTTACCCTTATCTACCACCTCCCTCCCCCCTTACCCTCTGGTAACCACTAAACTATTGTCTGTGTCTATGAGTTTTTGTTTCTTTGTCTTATTCCCTTGTTGCTTTCAGTTTTATATCCCACGTATCAGTATAATCATACGGTTCTTGACTCTCTAAGGAACCCTCAGAACTCAGCAAAAAATAATAACCCAATTCACAAATGAGAGAAAGACTTCAAGACAGTTGGCATTTCTTCAAAGAAGGTATATAGATGGCCAATAAGCACATGACAAGGTGTTCAACATCACTAATCATTAGGGAAATGCAAACAAAAACTACAACGAGATGCCACTTCACACCTTTTAGGATGGCTGTTATCCAAAAGACAGAGAATAACACATGCTGGTGAGGATGTGAAGAAATTGGAATCCTTTGTACATTGCTGGTGAGAATGTGAAATGGTGTGACTACTGTGGAAAACTGTATGGAAATTCCTCAAATAATTAAGCAGAGAATGAGCATATAATCCAGCAATTCCACTTCTGGGTATATATATCTAAAAGAACTGAAGGTAGGCACTCCAATAAATATTTGCACACCAATGTTCACAGCAGCATTATTTAGAGTAGCCCACAAATACCAAACTCAAAATTCTATACATTGAATTGTTTTAAACATAGCCTAGACAAGGAGATTTTCAGCCATTTAGAGCCTATTTGCTTTGCATACCCCACGAAATTATACCCAACATCTGCTAGTCAGAGATAAGATAAATCCTGGGGCTGTAAAGACCCCAAGCTGCTGCTGCCCTTCAGCTGTCTCACCCAGAGACACCTCCTGACCGCAGGATCCTGAGCAACATCACCTGGAGACACGGGGCCTCTGTGATCGCCTTCTCCTTCTGGAGTAGGAGTTTGCCTTGTCCCGTTCTGAGTAGCAGCTTTCATGCCATAGCTTCTGTATTTTCTCATACTATGAGGGAGTTTCCCCACATGCGAACTTGTCAAAGTGCTTCCCAAATGAAACTTTTGTATGCTGCTGCCACCTCATGGTCATATCTTTTCCCTTAATTAGTCCCGGAATCTCTTGATTACCCTACATATGTGTATGGGTTCTCCTCATCTCCCCAACATTTAGACACATAATCCATTTGGAAATTGTTTTTGTGAGTGATGTGAGATATATACGCAATTTTATCTTTTCCCAGATGGCTAATCAGTTTGTTGTTTTAGCACCTTTCATTAAAGGTAAAGAAATCCCAACTCTTCCGTTGGCACCCTCCATTTTTGCCCCAGTGATCTGAATTACCACCTTTATGAAGTAAATTTCCATATGTTCTTGGATCTATTTTTAGACATTCCATTTTATTACATTTATCTGTTTTCTGTTCATATGCCAATACCAGTTTTAATTACAATGTCTTTATAGTATATTTTAATGTCTTACCACTTTTGTTTTTTAGTGTTTTCTTGGGCACCATCAGATGTTATTAAGGTATTGTGGGGACAGAGCCAGGAGTGCTGTTTCCAGGCTCTCGGCCTCAAGTGGAAAGGTGCTGGCTCAGATAGTAAACGGCCATCAACTGTGATAGGATGGCCATCAGCTCTGGCTAGTTGGCCGTCAGCTGTAACCAGTGAGCCATTGGCTACTAATAGAACTGCCGTGGCTACACTAGCAGCAAATGGGGGCTAGCAAGAAGATGGTGGCTGAGCTAGCAAGAGCGGATTGCAATTAGCACGGCGGATTGCAGCTAGCAAGGGGAGTCAGTCAGTTGGCAGAAAAGTGGACAGCAGGTCTCATGTCGTGTGAATCCAGCCTCCAGTGAGACTATAGTGGTGTGACTCCCCTACCTATGGCTCCGTGGGTGTTCCTTTTTGGCCTCACCCTATCCTGCGTTCTTATGTGGGGAGCGGGACCAGAGACCCTGTGTGACTCCCTGCATGACAGGTATCTTAAGATGTTTTTAAGAACATTATATATTCTCCCATAAAAATGTTAGTATCAATTTGCTTAACTTGATTTAAAAAAGCTTGCTGGCATTTTTATTAGAATTATGTTACATTTTAAATTTACCTGGGGGAGAATAGATATCTTTATGATGTTTACAGAAGAACAAGGGAGATTTTTTTTCTTCTGTTAAAGCCTATTTTGTGTTTTTCAAGAGTATTTTAGGGGTGGCCGGTTAGCTATTTGGTTAGAGTGTGGTGCTCTTAACAACAAGGTTGCCAGTTTAATCCTGACACGGGCCACTGTGAACTGCACCCTCCACAACTAGATAGAAACAACTACGTGACTTGGAGCTGAAGGGTCCTGGAAAAACACACTTAAATAATAAATAAAAGTTAAAAAAAATAAAGTATTTTAAAGTTAGTGTAGGTTTTATATATTTATTGGGCAGTTTAATGCAAAGTATCTTTTTCTTGCTATTATATGTGAGGTTTTCTCTACCATTATATCACCTTACTGGTTATTGGTTTGGTAGATGAAAGCTGTCGATTTCTAGATGGCAATTTCATATCCTGATAGCATAGCAAATTCTTTTATTGTTTATATTAATTTTATCGATTCTCTAGGGCTTTCCATGTATATTTCACTTTTTTTGGGGGGCAATTTTTATGTTTCTAATTAATTTCTCTTATATAATTGCATTAGCTAATACCACTGGTACACACACAGACAGACACACATACATGTATGTATACACACACACACACACACACACACACAAGTAGATATAGACAATCATGTTAAGATTCACCAGTTTCTATTTTCTCAAGTGCTTATATTAATAATGGGTGTTGAATTTTGTCAAAAGCTTTGTCAGCATCTATGGATATAATTATATGATTTATCTTTTTAGACAAATGTATTTATGTGGTGTATTTAGTGGATTTACTAACAACTGAATCAAACTTGCATTCTAGAGTAAATTCCACTTGGCAAAGTTTATTATTTTCTTAATGTGGTTTCGTGGGCTGTTTGCTAATTTTAACATAGTTCATTTGAATCAATATTCATAAGTAACTTTCTATTTTTTTGTATCCTATCAGGTTTTATATGAATGTTATGGTTGCTTCATAATAGGAATTAGGAAGTGTTTGTTCATTCTCATTGCTCTGAAACAATTATGGAGTACTGGAACCATCTGAACTTTGAAGTTTTGGTATAATTCCCCTATCTAAAACTTCTGGGCTGACATTTACAGTACACTGATGCTGGACAAATGTGCCAAAAGAAATTCTATGGGGGGAACAAATAAGTTTTTCAACAATTGGGGCTGGGACAACTGGATATCCACATACAAAATTATGAAGTTGGATGCTTACCTCACCATATGCAAAAATTAAGTCAAAATGGATCAAGGAACTAAATGTAATAGCATAAAGTATAAATCTCTTAAAAGAAAACATAATGCTAAATCTTTAGTGACCTTGGATTTGGCAATGGTTTCTTAAATGTGACACCAAAAGTGTAAGCAACCAAAGAAAAAACAGACAAGTTGGAATTTACCAAAATTCAAAATGTTTGTGCTTCAGAGGAACATATAAAGAAGTAAACAGACAATCTATTGAATGGGAGAAAATATTTGGAAATTCTATATCTGATAAGGGAATGGAATCTAGAATGTATAAATAATTCTTAGAATTCAATAATAAAATGATAAACACCACAATTAAAACATAATCAAAGGATCAGAATAGGCATTTCTCCAAATAAGATATACAAATGACCAATAAGCACATGAAAAAATGCTCAATGCCATTAGTCTTTGGGGAAATTAAAATCAAAACTATTAATACAATGAAATACCACTTTACACCAACTAGGTTTGTGTAATAATAATGCTTTATAAAGTACGCTATAGTAATGTTTTTTTAAAAAAACAATAGTGTTGGCAAAGATGGGGAGAACCTTCATACACTGCAGGTGACATTGTAAAATAATCTGGCAGTTCCTCTAAAGATGAAACATAGTGTTACAATACGACCCAGCAATTCCACACCTAGACACATAACCAAGAGAAATGAAAACATGTCCATTCATAAACTTGTACATAAATATTTCATAGCATTATTCACAATTGCTAAAATGTGGAAACAACCCAAATGACCATCAACTGATAGGAATATTATTTATCAATTAAAAGGAATAAAACACTGATTCACACTACAACATAGGTGAACCTTGAAAACTTTATGCTACGTGAAACAGTCGCAGAAGGCCACATAGTATTGTTTTTTCTTTATATGAAATGGTTAGAATAGACAAATCCATAGAAACAATATATAGATAATGGCTGCTTAGGATTTGGGATTAAATGGGGAGTTGGGCATAACGAAATTGTTCTAAAATTGATGGTGGTGATGGTTTCACAACTCTGCAAGTATAGTAAGAATCACTGAATGTACACTTTAAATGGGTGCATTATATGGCATGTAAATTGTATCTCAACAAGGCTATTATGCGGAAAAAAAAACCAAACAAACCCAAAAAACAAAACCATCCAATCTGGGTTTGATGCTTTTTTTGTAGTGTAAATTCTTATATAACTTTTTATATCTTGATTTGCATTGGTATTCTATTTCAAGGTTTTCTGAGCTTGGATTTACTTTTTATTATTCTCTAGTTTTTATTAGTAAGTGTTTAGTATGTGAATTTCCCTCTGATCACTGCTTAAAAGGTATTCCATATTATTTATTTATAATAGCCAAAAAAGTGGAAACAACCCAATGTCCATCAATGGATGAATGGATAAATGGTGATATAGCTATATTATGGAATATTATTCAGTAATAAAGAGATGAAGAAGCGATATATGCTATTAACACTGATGAACCTTTAAAACATGTAAATGAAAGAAGCCAGATGCCAAGACCACATATTGTAAGATTCCACTTATATGAACTTCGGGGACTAGGCAAATCCATAAAGACAAAAAGTAGATTAGTAGTTGCCTTAGTTTGGGGGATGAGGTGGGGAATTATGGCTGAGGGGGTACTGGGTTTCTTTCTGTGATAATAAAAATGCACTAAAATTGATTGTGGTGATGGATGCACAACTGTGTAAATATACTAAAAGCCACCAAACGGTACACTTTAAATAGGTTAATTGTATGCTATGAGAAATATATCTCAAACAAAACTAAGGGTTCAAAGACAGAACTGAATGAATATGGGGGACAGACCATTTTATAGACTAGTAGGCTTATCTTTGCAAATATATGCACATCGTTGCATAGTACTGAAGAAACAAGGAGAAAGGCCTGTTGAGAACCATTAACGAACTTGTTGCTGCCAGTACACTAAGCCGTAGATCTGACTCTGCCAGGAAGCACGCACTCCTGGGACAGGAGTCCGCATCTGTTCCGCTTCTAACGGAGTCCTCTGCGCTCCGGCCAGGCACTGCCCATCAAGACTGGTCCATACGGGGAGCCTGTTCTGGATTCAGGTCCTACCGCGCCCCCTGGCGTCGACAAGAAGCGACCCGCTGTCCCACGAGTCCCGCCCGGGCCTTCCCGCTTCCCGATCCCGAACTCCTGAGGCCCCGCCCCTTACGCTGAAGGCGATGGGCAACGGAAGCGGAAGTGCTGGCAAGTTTTTGTCTCATTTCGCGCTTTTCCCTCCGTCCCAGGTGGGTTTTCTCACCTGTTGGTGTCGGGGCTCCGCGCTTAGTCCCCGCGGCGCCGGCTGTCCCTGAATCCGGGCGCCCCCCCTGAGTGCCCCGCGCCCAGACTGCCCGCTCCCGCCGCGCAGCTCCGGACCGTGACTCAGTCTCCGGTGGAGGCAGGGCGTTTTCTCCATCAGCTGTGCACCTCTCTTCAAAAGCTGCCACAGCAAACTGTGTCTTTTTTTCAGAAGGAAAAGCATTTACGCTGTTCTGAGAAACGGCCCAGCGTCCTCTTTCCCTCCGGTGCGTTGTGGTGAGCGCTGGGCAGAAATGATCTGGCTGTGGGCGTCGGTTACTGAAGTTGGTGATATTTAGGTGCTACCTTGTTGTCCATTGACCATTTGTTAATACTCTGCATTAGCTCCTGTATCTCTCTCCGTGTGTATATAAACTCTTTGAGAGTAAGGGAGATTGAAATGTTACAGAAACGATATTTGACCTTTAATAACTTGGTTAATTGCCTCACATGTAACAGCAAAGTTATGAAATAACTCATACAGATTAACACCCCCAAAGGAAAACTCAATAGAAAAATGAGCAAGAGGTTTGGGTAGGCTCTTCAATAAGGAAACTATATAAATGGACAGCAAATACGTGAATCGGTGCTTAATATCATCAGCAACCAGGGCAGTACAAATTGAAACCACAGTGTGGTAGTACTGTACACACTGAATGGTTAAAAGTAAAACTAAAAAGGTGACAGTGCAAGTGTTGGCCAAGATGTGCATACACGAAACACATTTTTAAAGAGTATCAACTAAATATGACCTGCTGGTAACACACCAGTAAGGCATGCACATGTGCACCAATTAAACCTAAAGACTACTTAAAGCATCATTATTTGGAATATCCCCAAACTGACAATAACCCCAAGTGGATCAAAAGAAGAATGGATGAATTGCGGCATGTATTTCCTGTGGCATACTCTTCAGCAAATAGAAGGACCAAACGTAGATAGATGCAATAATTTGGATGAATCTCACAAACATATTTTGAATAACAGAAACCAGACGTAAAAGAATGCATGATGGTTGATACTGTTTCTTTAAAATTCAAAAATCGGCAGGATAGCCTAGATGGTGGTTGTGATTGGGAGGATTGAGGTAGTGATTTGGAAGAGAAAGAATATGTCTGAGATGGAGGATATGGATATGTTCTGTTTCTTGACCTGATTGGTGCTTACCTGAGCCTGATCATTTCTTAATAGTTCGCTGAGATTTTTATTCATGATTGCCTCCCTTATTGTATGGATGCTGTAATTCAACAAAAGAAGTTCAAGAAATGAAACTAAGGGTACTACCTCATAAGGTTGAGTGAGAGGTACAGAAGTAGAATAAAATGTACTGAAAGGCTGAGTAAAAATAAAATCAGTACTAAATGGAAAAGTAGAACTGATCAATAATATGAAAAGGTGAAAAGATTAAAAATATTTACAATAGTCTTTGTTGTTAACTGTGAGATAATGTAAGTTCAACATAAAACAATGACATGATCCAGGTCCTGTGGGAGAGGCTAACACTAGAAATGTATTTCGAGTTTTTTCTAAAACGCTGATACTCAAGTTTGTGAGTCAAAATTGGAACACTCATTTTTTAAGTAAGTGAGGTATTAATTATCAAGCTCCCCTGAATTGTTCATTTCCCTAGTTTATCTTATCCCTAACCACTCTTGTCTGTGTATCAAGATTATATTTGTGTATGTGTGGTACTCATACTTTAGTGGGATTGATTCTTTATACTGCTCGTCAACTGATACCAATTATTTGTTTATTATGTGCATTGCCCAGTTGAGCTGTGAGATCCCTAAGAACTATTCCCTCTTCAGTGCCTAGTGTTGGGCCTGGCATGAGGAAGGCCCTTAGTAAGTATTTGCTGAGTGAGTGGAGAAATAAGAGACTGAGGGAGGCAACGATCCCAAGTCCAGTCAAGCTCCAGCAGGGAGTACTCAGGGAGACTTCTGATTTCATAAAACCTTTTGTACTTCTCTCCGTTATGCCTAGCAGAGGGTCGGGACTGAATTCTGGTCACGTCAGGAATATCGACAACCACAGGAGATCAGACTCTTGGCACACTAACTGTGTGTAGTGCTGGCTCACTCTTCCAACTGGTGAGTTTGGGTCAGTTACTAATCCTCTGTGAACCTTCGTTTTCTCAGTTATTATATGGCAGTATTAACACCCAACCTGGAGAGTTGTTAGGACAACTAGAGGAATTTATATATGTAGAACTACTTAGCAGGTGCTCCATAAATGGCAATTGTTATTCATATTTGTGTGGTACGTAGTATTAGACAGTTTTTAATGGCTGTCACATGTTTCATCTGCAGAGAGATGGCTAAAGAGTGATGTTTGAAAATTGAGAAAAAAATGTCTGTTGCTTAATGTTTGACACTGTGAACCAGTTACCTGGACACTCTAGTATATGAAGAGGAGTCGAGATCAACCTCTTACTTTAAATTCGAAAGCTTCTCTGAAGCAATCTGCTGACTAAGAAGTGGAATGTTCTGGGAAATCTCAGTCAGAGTCACAGTATGCCTGCCGTTGATCTGACTCATGTGTGTGGTAAGTCCTTTTTGATTCTTCTCAAATCATCTACTGTGTATAGTTCCTTCACACGTGTGTTTGTGGTGTGTCATGTGCATGATGTGGAACAGCTGATAGGCATGTAATTGTTGGAATCGAATTGGCTTTGACGTCCGTACCATTCTTCTCTCCGAGGTCATCTTTCTTGGGATCCTTTCTGTCTTGATGAGAGGAAAATCGAGGAGGCAAAGATGGTGGCTGGGTTACTGATGGATTCTTCTCAGGCGAGTAGAAAGTTGACCTTTCTTCAAAATGTCATGCTTGTTTCTATTAAGACCCATGTCCCCAAGCTTAAAGCAATTATGACCCTGTTTAGGGAATGAGTCCTGGTGAATTTCCCCAGGATCCATGCTATCTCAGTATACAGCTGTATACAGGGATTACACTGGAAATGATTCTTTTATCTCAGTCTTTACTAATTCTTTCTGATCCTCAGTTATGCATGTTGGCTAATTGTTTTACACAGTATGACGGATCTTATGGAAGGAAATGAAGGTACCTAATCTTATGGAGTTCCTGTGTCACTGGAAATAATTCTTTTGTTATTAGGTTTTACAAAGTGCTGCATTGTGTTCAGTGCTAACCACAGCCCATGATAAAGTTATGGTAAGATAAGTTCAGTCCCGTGTCAGTGATGCTGGTAAATCCATGTGACTGTGTGTGGTCACCAGGGAGTATCTGAAGCTAGAGAGGAGAAGAGGTCTGGGCCCAGGTGGACTGGAGGCTTCTGTCCCCCTTTCTCAGTCCCTCATGCATCTTTCTGAGAAGATCAGTGAAGTTGGGACTTAGCTGAAACCAGCATGTGTTTGATGATTTAGCACTTAGTGACCTTCAAGGACGTGACCGTGGACTTCACCCAGGAAGAGTGGACTTTGTTGGATCAAACACAGAGAGATCTCTACAGAGAAGTGATGTTGGAGAACTATGAGAATCTCATTGCAGTAGGTAAGGCTGGCATTGTTTCTTTACTGAGCCCTTTATGAAATGAAAGTTTCTTAAGTACCTTTGCTGTCCAATGGGAATATTGTGATAAACAAGCAGATATGGACAGATATAGTCCCTGGCCTCAAGGGCCTTACTGTCTAGAGGATTCTCTATGAAAATGAAGATCTATGTCAATACATGACTTTATTTCCTTTAGGGACTAAAAACCTGAAGACTTTAAATATGTGTAAGGTTGGACATGGTGCTCACTCAGGTCTCAGAGATCTCCAGGCGTTTGAGGGTACAGAGAGACAATGTGCTTGGATTTTTGTTCCTTTTAAAATAGTTTTATTGCATTTATTTGAAATTTTGCATGGTTATTTTGCTGTTTATAAAGTGAGACTTTACCGTCTTGAGAAATACTGAAGTCCAAAGGGTTGGTTCCCGATTCAAGGCCATGTTTTTCATGTCTTGCAAGGTCCTCTTTATTTTTCCTGTAAGTAGGGTATGAATCATGCACACCCAGTGTCTGCTCAGGGATGGAAGGAGCAGAAGAGCTGAGGACAGGAACCAGGGGAGTTCTGCAGGGTGAGTTTTGTGAAGAGCATTACTAGCCTGGGAAAGGTGCTTTGGAAATGTCACTTTGCAAACTTTTAAAGGTATACACTTTTTCTGAGAAGGGTGAGGCCATTTGGTTTCTGAGTTTTCCTTTCCCTTTCATTTCCATTGATCTCGACTTTTTCGGTTCTCTCAGAAAGATCTGTTTGGCTTATTTGAAAATTTCATTCCTTGCAGGTAGCTCTTTTCCCAGTACCTTCTATCTTGTTTTCCTGATTCGATCACCATTTTTGTTTACTGTCAGCCTTAGTTTCGCCTGAAGCTTCATAAACTGCCTACAGTTGACACCATATCTTTATCATTGCCAAACTCCTAACACAGCCAGACTTTTTGTGGTCCATCTTGCTTTTTGTTTCACCATTTTTATTATGTTTCATTCATATTTAGACATACGCATGTACCACATGCTTTTTTTGAGGTAAAATACACATAAATTAACCAATTTATTGAATATAATTCATCAATATTGAGTACATTCACAGTGTTAGGCAACCATCAGCTCTTTTTAGTTCCAAAATATTTTCATCACCTCAAAAGGAAACCGTGTACCCCTTAAGCAGTCAGTCCCCATTTACCCCCACCGCCATATGTATAACATTGCCAATTCCTTCCTTCCAAGGCTTTTCAGTCTCTCTCCTGTTAGTCCCAACCATTTTCCCTTTCCTCATGCTGTTCTGCCAATACTTCACCTGTATGTACTTTCAGCAGAAGCTGCCTGGAATGCCTTCTCACTCCTAGGAACTCTTGAATTGGGTGAAATCAAGGGAAGTCCTTGCACCGATACTTTAGGAAGCTGCCAGACAGATCAAAACAGGGTCCATAGTGTTCCTTTTGGCACTAGCAGCTTGCTCAAGGAACGCCATCTAAATGACTACAGCTTCTCTGGAGCGTGTGGATGGTAGGCAGGAAGTTAGAGTGCCACAACACTCTCTTGGTGAAATACAGCCACTTCTTTCTTAAGTTCCTTGGCTCTTGTACATTTTGATGAAATTCCAAATTTTGCAAGAGTTAGTTCTGATAGCTTTTGTAAGCTTGTTAGTTGTTTTTTGGTGGGAAGGAGGCCTGGAGTTCCCTGTGCACACTATTTTGTTATGTTATTCTCTGTGCTATGTTGTTTTAAACAACATCCCACAATTGTTCTCCAAACTTGAGTTTTTCCACTTTATTTCAGAATTCGATTTGCAACTCAAAACCAAAGTTTCCACACCTCTTCAAGATATTTCTGTGGAAGAAACATCAAATGGAATAAAACTGGTAAGATTTCCAAGAGTAATTTTTCCCGTCCACATCAGGACCAGAAGCAAAACATGCCTGAGAATAATATGAGATAAATGCCATTTACTCAACGAAAGAATCTATGAAGAGATTCTCTGAACATCAAGAATATGAGGAACACTCTAAACTTATTTCAACTCTGTCTCCTCAGAGTTCTCACTAATAAACATCCAGATATATGTAACTCTGGTATCCAGTTGTTAAAGTGCAATTTAGTCTAAATAATTATCAGGAAAACTCTCTAAGATGCTCTGTAAAAGTAGAGAATATAATGCCGGGTCCTGTACTCATAGTCAGCTTATTCAACTTAAAATAATAGGAAAAAATGCAATTATGATCGTGTTTCCAATGCATAAAAGTTGTGATGGGGAGACATTCTGTTATTATAATGACTGTGAAAAAGTTTTTAATTACTATTTTTCTTAACAGGAGAGAAGTAATGTCGGAGTGAAACAATATGGCTCTAGCCTCTGTGGAAAAGTATTTAGTGAACATTCATTTCTTATGACTCACATTAGACAGAAAGCTTCTAAAGGTAACCAGAGTGGAAAAGCCTTTAAAAAGAACTTGATTCATACTTTCAAGGAAATACATGTTGTGGAGAAAACTTCTGAGTGTGTTCAACATGAGAAAGCATCTGGTCAGCTTTCAAATCTTACTGGGCACAAGAAAACTCAGATAGGAGGGAAACTGTGTGAATGCAAGGATTGTCAGAGAACATTTGTTAATCAGTCATCCCTTAAGGTACATATGAGACACCATACTGGAGAAAAACCATATGAATGTAAAGAATGTGGGAAGGCCTTCACTCATTCCTCATACCTTACAGATCATATAAGAATTCACAATGGAAAAAAGTCCTACGTATGTGTGGAATGTGGGAAAGCCTTTACTCGGTCCTCAGGACTTATTTTACACATACGAATTCACACTGGAGAAAAACCATATGAATGTAAAGAGTGTGGAAAAGCTTTTATTGATTCCTCATACCTTACAAAACATGGACGAATTCACAGTGGAGAGAAGCCATATCTATGTAAGGAGTGTGGGAAAAGTTTTACCCGTTCCTCAGGACTTGTCTTACACATAAGGACACATACTGGAGAAAAACCTTCTATATGTAAGGAGTGTGGGAAAGCCTTTAATAATTCTTCAATGCTCAGAAAACATGTAAGGACGCACACTGGGGAGAAGCCATATGAATGCAAGCAGTGTGGGAAAGCTTTCACGCAGTCATCGGGCCTTACCGCACACTTAAGAACTCATACTGGAGAGAAGGCGCATGAATGTAAAGAATGTGGGAAAGCGTTTGCTCGTTCCACAAATCTTAATTTGCACATGCGAACTCACACTGGAGAAAAGCCATACAAGTGTAAAGAATGTGAGAAAGCCTTTACATACCCTACATGCCTTAATATTCACATGAGAACTCACACTGGAGAGAAACCATACGAATGTAAGAAATGTGGAAAAACCTTCACTCAATCTTCAGCACTCGCTAAACATCTAAGAACTAAGGCATGTGAAAAAACCTGTAAATGTTTCTCAGACCTTAGTATTCACATTTAAACTCATCCGAGTAAAGACCTTCTGAAAGTAAAGACTATTAAAAAGCTGTAGTCAGTTTTCATCCTTACGTGATATATGGGAACTTACTCAGGATAGAATTCCCATTCATTTAAGGTATATGGTAGAGCTATAATTGTTCATACTGTACAGAATGTGTAAATACTCAGACTTCAGAGAAAAACTTTCTGGTTATAAGGCATGTGAGATAGTCTTTTGGGTTTTTTGTTTTTGTTCTAACAATTTTACATATCTAAAATTACTGTAAAAGCCATGTGAAGGTAAGAATAACATACAGCCTTAAACTATTTCACATCCTTAAACTACAGCACATGATAACTCACACTGGGGAAAAACCATCTGTATATAATGAATGTGGTATAAAACCGTTATTTAGTGTTGAGGCCTTAATACCCACGAGACTTCATAATGGCATAACATTCTATGAAGGTAAAAGATACAGGGAGACCTACACTTGCTTCTCATGTCTTTTAAGAACTCAACATTTAAAAACTCACAGTGGAGAGGTGCCCTCTATACCGGGGGGTGTATACAAGTGGACACTTTGGTCAACATTGCTCAAGCAGTAGTTCGCTGTAATCAGAAGTGTTTGGACGCTCATGGTAACCACTTTGAGCACCTCTTGTAATTGCAGAAGTCACACGTGACTTGTATTCATCTTTTGTTATCGGTATATATTGAGTACTACAATTTTAATACAGTTTTCCTTTCTTAAAATGTGTATACATTTTTTCTTTTTGGTGTCCTCTGTATGTAAGAAATCTGAGAAAGCCTTCAGAAATTCCTGAAAGCTTCGTGTGCAAGAAGACTCATGAATGTAAGAAATACTAAAAGTTGTTCAGGTGATAAAGAGTAAGTCATAACATGCAGTGGAGGGAAATGTATGTAGGAAGGCTTTACTTCTGCCTTTATGTTAATATTCTTTGGTAATCTCACAGAGGCATAAAATGTAATGAATGTTAGAAATATAGGAAGACCGCGCGCGCGCGCGTGTGTGTGTGTATTGGCTTTCAACCTTTAGTAAAATGATAATTCACATGAGAGAAGTTATGATTGTGGGGTACATGGGAAATGGTGTATCCATTTTATAAATCTTACACCACATGTGAAAATGCACCCTGGAAAGAAGCTATATGAATATAAAAGTGTGGGAGTGTTTTTTTGGTAAGTACACATCCCTTAAGAGACTTGTAAATTACTCCTTTGAAGGGATAAACTATGACTGTGAGGAAGTTTGGAAAGCTTGTGGGTACTGTGTGTTGTTAGTTAGCTTATTTATTGCCCCCTTTAATTACTGGCAGCCACACCAAAGATCAGCAGATTAGTCCTAACCAATCTGTGTGCCATGTAAGCGATCACACAGTTTGGCCTTAAATGGGATCCTAATTGTCTGAGGTAAGACCTAGGGGTGCAGTTGCCTGCGTCTGAGACATTGTGAGCAGCATTTGATGTCACTGCTGCAGTTGGGCCTCATTCCTCTGCTTGGACTCCTAGTGGTAGTGTTGTCAGTAAGTGCTGTACACAGTGAATGGAACAGATTTGGTCCCAGCTTCTGTTGTTCCGTGGCTGACAGATTGGTATAATCATGTGCCATTCTTCAAAAGGCCAAAACGATGTGAGCCAGGAGTGAATTGTTGACACCCTTCTCCATGCGTCTTTCCTGCTCCCACTCATCTTGATGAATACGTGAAGAATGCAAGCCCATGACCAGTCTGCTTCCAGGCCATTTCCCAGAAGTGTGTTTGCAGTGAGGAATGTTGAAATAGGACATCATCTCTCCCATGGAGACAAAGAGCAGGGCTGATTACCACTTGAAATAAAATAGGTTCCACAACCTCAGCTTTCTTTTCCTGTAACACACCTCAACCTATGTACGGGCAACATATGTGGGCCCTTTGTGTCACCCCTGAGAGACTTGGGAGCTAAGGGAATTAATACAAACATGCGGATGGACAACCTGCTAGCTGTACCATGAGTATAGTAAGTCCTTTTTCTCTGACTTCAAAGTCTCAGGGTCTCAGCCAACAACCATGAAATAGTCACAGGCTAACTCTACTCGTACCTTGGAAGAAGCAAATATCAGATCATGGGTCCCACAGTTTTGGCAATGAGAAGGCATGTTGATAGAAACATTGTTTTCTGAAAGGAGAACAATGGTGGCCAGGCCAGGTATGAAGACATGGGTGTATCTGAAATCCATTAATGAAATCTCTTCCCCAAGAGGTTTGCCCATATGATGGGAGAAAAGAGGGGAATGTGGACCCCTACTGTCCTACTTATTAATGAGGCTCATCAATAAGTATATCGGTAGTTATGTCAGTGTGCTTTTCCTTAATTTCTCAGTCTTTCTGTACCCTTACTTTGTAAATGTCTCATTTTAATACATCATTTGGAATTTAAAAATATTTGAATATTTGATATTCAATCTCAATCCTTTCTTTTGGGACATTTCCTTCATAATATAATTGCTAATAACTTTGGATTTATGTCCAGCATCTCATTTTTTCAGTGTTTACCTCATGTTTCTTCCCTCTCTGCCCACACTTTTTAATTTAAATAATTTTAGTGGTATGACTGAAATCTATATAGCCACAAATTTTTAGTTGCTACCCTAAAATATTTTACATTGACATTTTAAATTTAAGTCTTAACCTTTTTTCTTTCCTACAAAGTGTACTTGGACTTATGAATACAGTAAGGCTCATTATCCAACTCCGGAGCTGCACAGTGGCACAGAGACCCAGATGTAAGTCCATTGGCCGAAGAGCCACCAAAGAGGCCGGGGTGTCTAAAAGACCAGGTTTCCAAGAGAGGTAGGAGAGCCTCCCGTGGCTAGAGGCTGTGCTGCCAGTGACGTAGATATGCCCATGGGGAAGTGATCAGCATCATCAAAAACAGTAAACTAAAAGCACTCTTGTAAGATAAAAATTGGCCATCTCCTGAAGGGGATATAGCAGTGGAGACTACATGATCGCCTACAGTGAACAAAACTTAGTAATGGTGATGGGAACAGGTACTTTCCCACTATTCTCCAGCTTTGCTTGGGGCATATAGATTTCACATTGCCGTGTTCCATCTCAGATGAGTTTGGTCCTGGCTGTCATCCTCAGCCCCCAGTAGTGCCATCCACTGAGGGTCCCATGGGCATTGTCCTTTGGTCTTTCGGTGACTACTACAGTCAGTGAAGACTGCAGGCTCTTTCTTCACTCCCAGCCCAGACCTCTCTCACAGGCCATTGCCTTGTTTTCACCTTTTCTATCTCCGTGACTCCTCTGCCTCTTCTCACATAAATGATGGCCTGTGGGTCTCTGAGGAGGGGGATATTACAAAGGATATTGCTGCCACTGAGCACTGTGTCTTTCTACAGGATACAGTGGCAGGAAGTTATCACTTTAGTATCAGAGACTTGAGGTGGGGCAGAATGTTATTCATCAGACGTGAGGAGTAAAACAGGGTCAGCTTTTGCATTGTGTTTGATCAGGGGGAGGAAGAGGTCATACTCTTTACTTTGAGCTTTTGCACCCGGTAACTTCTGACTCATTAGAACATATCTCCTTTCATCACTACCCTTCAATGCAAAAAGGAATTGATTTTATCAGTGGAATCAATTTCATCATTCTTAGTCAATGCAATTGAAAAGTTAAGGGGACTAAAGGGGAATATTTCATCCCTTCATTTTCAGTCTCTGTGTGTCTTTCTATCTAAAATGAGTCTGTGATAGACAGCATATAGGTGGGTCTAGTTTTTGACTCCCAATATCGAATGTCTTTCACTCATTACCCCTGGTTTTTCTGCATACTGTGGAATGAGTGCTTTTATTTGTTCTTCAACTTCTCTCAAATTACTCTAGTTTTCTACAATATATGGTAAAGAAATTCTGCCAAAGCCATGCAAATTCAGTGTCTCAAGATAAACTTAACCTTAGAGAATTTCTTTGAGTTTTACAGGTGTTCAGGAGACCTCTTATAAGCAAATGGCCCTACTTGCTCTATTGGCTACTGCCTAACCACAGGAGTTCCACCAAGGGACGCGATGGAACTGGAGCAGGTAGAAAAACCACTCTGGTATTGACATGGGACAAAGTGACCTGGTCAGTAATCAATACTGTCTGCCAACAGGTTTTGCTCAAAAGAGGGAAATATGAAACTCAAAGAGAAACATATCTGTTAAAATGGACTCCTTCTGGTTAACTGGGCCCAAATTTGCAATTGAAGTCTAGCGACTGTTACTGACAGAGGTCTCCCAAGCACTCTGCATTTCAGGAAACGCCACAGGATGAGCTTTCAACCACGTGTACTATGCTGCTGCCTGTTGCCTCTCTGAGTCAATCACTGCAGGAAAGCCATGGTTTGTCTTTCGACCAATGGACTGAGACATGCCCTGTCCAATCAGAGCCACCAATTGTGTCCTTATTTGCATATATACCAACCAATCAGAAGTGCACAATTTGCAAACCTTGTTTGCATAAAATCAGGAACTTGGGCAGGAACTTTCTCCATAAAAGACAGCCTCCTCTGTCTCGGTGGATCACAATTTAAGTTACTAACTGAACTGTGTCTCTGGGTCGCAGCTCCTTTTGCTCAAATAAATGTTTTCATTTTTATTACAGTCTAAAATTAATTTGGTTTACAATATATAGAAATACACAGACCTTTGGCACCTACTAAATATTTTATCTTTCTACCTGTATGCAATATTAAAAAATAAAGAACAGGTGAGAGTGACATAAGAAGCATGGTGGCATGAGGGGTCCCCTTCATCTCTCCCCTTCAAGTTACAAGTTTAAAAGCAATAATTCAACAAAGGATTCCCTGCACAACACAAACACATCTGAGAGATCCACACATGAAAACATCTGAAGGTGGGTGAATTGGGGGGAACAGGAGAGGAGGAAAAAGAGAAGAGCAGAGGCAGGTGCTGCAGACACAGCCCGGAACTCACTGCCAGTCCTGGGAGAGGGGAGGATTCAGGCTGCAAGAGCACTCTCTGTTACCCTGAACATTTCTGCCTGAGTGATCAGCATATAATATGGCTGAACCCTGTGACGGGTGGAGACTGAATACAAAAGTGCAATGTCTGTTTTAGCAGCCACCACTGCCAGGCAGAAAACAACGCCATGGAGCCTGGATGCCTCCTCCGATCCTCCCAGAGCTCGCCTGCCTGTACACTCCAAAAGCTATCAGCAGGCCCCAGAGAAAGGGTAGCAATGAGTGTCATGTTACAAAGCAGACTATCTGCTTCTCTGAGACTGGAAAGACAGTTCCTGAGTGGCAGATACACACTGTGACTAATCCCAGTGACAAGGATGATACAGAGGCGAGGCCGCTGAGGTCTGACAGTCACCATTACTGGGAGGAGAACACACAACATACCAAAGGCCTCTCCCACAAACACACCAAAGGCCTCTCCCAGCCTACCCCACCCCCACCCATCGTGGCTGATTCCAGTGAGGGTACCTGGGATACCACAGGCAGTACAGCACTGCGTCTGGCTGCAGGGGCAGCACTGGGACTTCAGGGGCTCAGAACCTCATTGCCCACCACATTCTTTCATGGGGCTGGTGTCCTGAGACTGAGGTGACCTATCACAGAGGAGACATCCACCTCCCCAGGGAATACAAGGCATTTTTCACCGCCCAGCAGAGATCTAAGAAGCCAGAGCAGTGCAAGAGAAAATAAAATGTTACAGTGCCACCTACTGGCAAACAAAAGAAAGACCTCTTATCAACCTGCTGCAGAGTTCACTCCCGTAAATGCCAAGGCAGAGAAAGACTTCATCAAATACCATGAACAAGCAAGGTAACAAAGCAGCTCAGAAAGAAAATGAAAAATCTCCAGAAAATAAACTTAAAGACATGGAAATATGTGACTTACGTGATAGAGAATTCAAGATTGCCATTCTGAAAAAAAACTCAACGAGATGCAAGGAAACCAAGTTTGGCAGCTTAATGAACTCAGAAATAAAATCAATGAACAAAATGAACACTTTGCCAAAGAGATTGAAACTTTAAAACAAAACAAAATAGAAATTCTGGAGCTGAAGAAGTCGATAAAAGAGATGAAGACTGAAACAGCAAGCTTAGGAAATAGAGCTGACCAGATGGAGGAAAGAACTCTACAAGAACTATCTGACTCCATCAGAAACAGCAATATAAGAATAATTGGTATACCAGAAAGAGAAAAGAGGGAGAAGGAACAGTGAGCTTATTTGAACAAACAGTCAACGAGAACTTTCCAAACTTATGGAAAGAACTGGATTCTCAAATCCAAGAAGCAAAATGGAACACTTAATTATCTCAATCCCAAAGGTCTTCTCCAAGGCACCTTGTATTAAAACTGTCAAAAATTAATGACAAAGAAAGAATCCTCAAGGCAGCCAAGGAAAAGAAGATAGTAACCTATAAAGGAAAGTCCATTAGATTATATCAGATTTTTTCAGCAGAAACTCTACAAGCCAGGAAGGAGTGGACTCAAATATTCAAACTATTGAAAGAGAGAAATTACCAGCCAGGAATAATATATCCAGCAAAGATATACTTTAGATACGAAGGAGTAATAAAGACCTTTCCTGACATATAGAAGCTGAGGGAATTTTTTTTTTTACCAAAAAGTCTGCATTATAGGAAATACAGAAACAAAAAGGCAAAAGGATATGAAACTATGAGTAAGATGAATAACAGACAGACAGAAGCAGGAAATTGCAAACCTTATTCAGAATAGAACGCTATGCACTTAAATATAGTGTAAAGGTTAAGGGAGGTAAAAACTAAAAAGAGAAGACAATTGCTACTGCAACTTGGAAATCAAGTCACAGCATAAACAGGGATAATTTATGACAACAAAAAATATAAAAGGGAGGGGTAAAGGTCTGAATTTTTAAAGGAGAATGGAGATAAGATGCATGCAGAAGAAAAAGGACTACTATATATGAAACTTCATTTTATGTAAATTTAATAGTAGTCACACACAAAATCCACAGCTGAGACACATAATATAAAAAAATAGGAAAAAATTATAGAAAACCACCAAACTGAAATAACAGACAAAGGCACAAGGACAAAGTAACAATGGGGACACTGAGCTACCAGAAAGCAAAAGATAAAGTGGCTATGGGAAATCCTCATATCAATAATCACCCTAAATGTAAATGAACTGAACTCACCAATAAAAAGGTGCAGAGTAGTAGATTGGATCAAAAACAAAACCCAACCATATGCTGCCTTCAAGAGACATATCTCAGCTGCAAGGACAAATACAGGCTGAAAGTGAAAGGGTGGAAAATTGTATCCAGAGAAAAAAGGGTATAGCCATACTTATATTTTATGAAATAAACTTCAAGACAAAAAACAAACAAACAAACAAACAAAACAAACACACACACAAATATGGGCATTTCATAATGCTAAAGGGGAGAATGTGAAGGTCAGAGAATTAAGTTTGTGAACTTTCCATTGTGTGCTTACACCATGGAAAGTTCATGAACTTAATTGTCTGACCTCATACATCAAGAAGACAACACATCAATATATATGCTCCCAATCAGAGAGCACCAAAATATATAAAGCAACTGCTAACAGAACTAAAGGGAGAAACTGACAAAAACACAATTATAGTACGGGATCTAAATACACCATTAACAGTTGTGGATATTTCATCCTAACAGAAAATCAGTAAGAAAATATCAGCCTTAGACCAAATGGACAGAATCAACATTTACAGAGCCTTTCATTCCAGAACACCAGATTACACATTCTTCTCTAGTGTACATGGAACATTCTCAAGGATATGTTGGGACACAAAACTAGCCTCAACAAATTTAAGAAGATTGAAATCATACCAAGCATATTCTCTGATCAAAATGCTTTGAAATTGGAGACCAACTGCGAAAAGAAGAGGGAAAAATCACAAATATGTGGAGACTGGCAACATGCTACTAAAGAATGACTGGGTCAGAGAAGAAATAAAAGGAGAGATCAAAAGATACATAGAAACAAATGAGAATGAAAATATAACATATCAAAACTTTTAGGATGCTGCAAAAACAGTAAGACAAAAAGTTTATATCATTACAGGCCTATCTCAAAAAATCCCAAATAAACAACTAACATCTTAAAGAACTAGAAAAAAACAGAATAAATGAAGCCCAAAGTCACCAGAAGGAAGAAATAATTTAAAATGAGCAGAATTAAATGAAATAGAGAAGAAGAAAAAAACAATGGAAGAAATTAATGCAACAAAGAGCTGGTTCTTTGAAAAGATTAATAAAATTGACAAAATTGACAACCCCCTGACTAGACTCACTAAAGGAAAAAGATAAAAAATACAAATAAACAAAATCACAAAACCCAACCATATGCTGTCTCCAAGAGACACATCTCAGCTATAAGGACAAGCATAGACTCAAAGTGAAAGGGTGGAAATTGACACTCCAGGCAAATGGTACCCAGAGAAAATCAGGTGTAGCCATAATAATATCAGATGAAACAGACTTCAGGGTGAAAAAGATAACAAGAGACAAAGATGGACATTTCATAATGGTAAAGGGGACTATACAACAAGAAGACATAACAGTCATCAATATTTATGCCCCCAATCAGGGAACACCGAAATATACCAAGCAAGTACTAACAGAACTAAAGGAAGAAATTGACCAAAACACAGTTATACTAGGGGACTTAAAGACATCATTGACAGCTATGGATAGATCATCCAAACAGAAAATAAATAATGAAATAGCCGCCCTAAATGACACATTAGATGAAATAGACATAATTGACATATATAGAGCACTTCATCCTAAAACATCAGACTACACATTCTTTTCTAGTGTACATGGAACATTCTCAAGGATAGACCATATATTGGGACATAAAATCAGCCTCAGCAAATTTAAGAAGATTAAAATCATACCAAGCATATTCTCTGATCACGAGGCTTTGAAATTGGAAATCAACTGCAAAAAGAAAGCAGGAAAAAATACAAATACATGGAGATTAAACAACAAACTTAAAGAACGACTGGTTCAAAGAAGAAATTAGAGGAGAGATCAAAAGGTACATAGAAACAAATGACAATGAAAATACATCCTACCAAAATTTTTGGGATGCAGCGAAAGCAGTTTTAAGAGGGAAATTTATATCATTACAGGCCTATCTCAAGAAACAAGAAAAATTCCAAATAAATAACATCATGTTACACCTTAAAGAACTAGAAAAAGAAGAACAAGTGAAACTCAATGTCAGCAGAAGAAAGGAAATAACAAAAATCAGAGCAGAACTAAATGAAATAGAGAACAAAAAGACAATAGAAAAATTAATGTGACAAAGAGCTGGTTCTTTGAAAAGATTAACAAAATTGACAAACCCTTGGCTAGACTCACTAAGATAAAAAGAGAGAAGACACTAACAAAATCAGAAATGAAAACGGGGAAGTTATCACGGACACTACAGAAATACAAAGGATCGTCCAAGAATACTATGAAGGACTATATGCCACCAAATTCAATAACCTAGAAGAAATGGACAAGTTCTTAGAAACATATAGCCTTCCAAGGCTGAACCATGAAGAACTGGACAATCTAAACAGACCGATCACCAGTAATGAAGTTGAATCAGTCATCCAAAACCTTCCCAAAAGCAAAAGTCCGGGACCAGATGGCTTCACTAGTGAATTCTACCAAACCTTCAAAGAGGATCTAATACCAATTCTGCTCAAACTCTTCCAAAAAATGAAGAAGAGACAGTACTCCCTAACTCATTTAATGAGGCCAACATTACCCTGATACCAAAACCTGGTAAGGACAACACAAAAAAAGAAAACTACAGATCAATATCTCTGATGAATACACATGCAAAAATCCTAAACAAAATTCTAGCAAATCGAATACAACAATGCATTAAAAAGATTATTCATCACGACCAAGTGGGGTTCATCCCTGGGGCACAAGGATGGTTCAACATCCACAAATCCATCAATGTGATACATCACATAAACAAAATAAAGGACAAAAATCATATGATTATATCAATTGATGCAGAAAAAGCATTTGACAAGATACAACATCCATTTATGATTAAAACACTTAATAAAATAGGTATAGAAGGAAAATACCTTAACATAATAAAGGCCATATATGACAAGCCCTCAGCTAATCTCATAATTAATGGTGAAAAACTGAAGCCCTTTGCTCTACGTTCAGGAACACGACAGGGCTGTCCCCTATCACCTCTGCTTTTCAACATAGTGTTGGAAGTCCTTGTCAGAGCAATCAGGCAAAAGAAAGAAATAGAAAGCATCCAAATTGGGAATGAAGAAGTTAAGTTCTCACTCTTTGCAGATGACATGATGCTATATATAGAAAACCCTAAAGACTCCACCAAAAAGCTATTAGAAACAATCAACGAATACAGTAAAGATGCTGGCTACAAAATCAACGTACAAAAGTCCATTGCATTCCTATATACTAAAAATGAAATCTCAGAAAGAAATACAAAAAACAATTCCTTTTGTGATTGCAGCAAAAAGAATAAAATACCTAGGAATAAACTTAACCAAGGATGTGAAGGACCTATATGCTAAAAACTATAAGACATTTTTGCAAGAAATTGAAGAAGACACAAAGAAATGGAAAGACATTCCGTGCTCATGGATTGGAAGAGTCAACATAGTTAAAATGGCCATATTACCCAAAGCAATGTACAGATTTAATGCAATCCCCATCAAAATCCCAATGGCATTTTTTAAAGAAATAGAACAAAAAATCATCAGATTTGTTTGGAATCACAAAAGATCCTGAATAGCCAAAGCAACCTTAAGAAAAAAGAACAATACTGGAGGTATCACACTCCCTGACTTTAGCTTGTAATACAGGGCTACAATCATCAAAACAGCATGGTATTGGCAGAAAAACAGACACACAGACCAATGGAATAGAATTGAGAACCCAGAAATAAACCCACATAAACATGGACAGATAATTTGTGACAAAGAAGCAAAAAACATACAATGGAGGAAAGACAGCCTCTTCAATAAATGGTGCTGGGAGAATTGGATAGCCACGTGCAAAAGAATGAAACTGGACTGCTATCTGTCACCATGTACCAAAATTAATTCAAAATGGATCAAAGACTTAAGCATAAGACCTGACACAATAAACTGCATAGAAGAAAACACAGGTACTAAACTATAGACCTTGGGTTCAAAGAGCATTTTATGAATTTGACTCCAAAGGCAAGGGAAGTAAAAGCTAAAATAAACGAATGGGACTATATGAAACTTAAAAGCTTCTGCAAGCAAAAGAAACCATCGACAAAATAAAGAGGCAACCAACTGAATGGGAGAAGATTTTTGCAAACAGTGCCTCCGATAAAGGGCTAATATCCAAAATATACAAGGAACTCATGCAACTCAAGAACAAAAAACAAACAACCCAATTGAAAAATGGGCAGAGGACCTGAAGAGACATTTCTCCAAAAAGGACACACAAATGGCAAACAGACATATGAAAAAATACTCAACATCACTAATCATCAGAGAAATGCAAATCAAAACCACAATGAGATATCACCTCACCCAGTCAGAATGGCTATCATCAACAAGACAAATAATAACAAGTGTTGGAGTGGCTGTGGAGAAAAAGGAACCCTCATACACTGTTGGTGGGAATGCAGACTGGTGCAGCCGTTATGGAAGGCAGTGTGGAGGTTCCTCAAAAAATTACGAATAGAATTACCATATGACCCAGCAATCCCTCTCCTGGGTATCTACCCAAAAAATCTGAAAACATTTATACATAAAGACTTGTGTGCTCCAATGTTCATTGCAGCTTTGTTTACGGTGGTCAAGACATGGAAACAACCAAAATGTCCTTTGATAGATGAATGGATAAAGAAGTTGTGGTGTATATACACAATGGAATACTATTCGGCAGTAAGAAAAGATGATATAGAAACATTTGTGACAACATGGATGGATCTTGAGAGTATGATGCTAAGTGAAATAAGTGAGACAGAAAAAGCAGAGAACCATGTGATTTCACTGATATGTGGTATATAAACCAAAAACAACAAAAGAACAAAACAAACAAATGAGAAACAAAAACTCATAGACACAGACAATAGTTTGGTTACCAGAGGGTAAGAGGGCTGGTGGGTGAGAGATGAGGGTAAGGGGGATCAAATATATGGTGATGGAAGGAGAACTGACTCTGGGTGGTGAACACACAATGGGATTTATAGATGATGTAATACAGAATTGTACACTTGAAATCTATGTAAGTTTACTAACAATTGTCACCTCAATAAATTGGAAAAAAAAAGGATCTGGACAGACATTTTTCCAATTAAGTCATAAAGGTGACCAGCAGGCATATGAAAAAATGCTCAACGTCAGTAATCATCAGGGAAATGCAAATGAATGTTGCAATGAGATGTCACCTCACACCTGTCAAAATGTCGATTATCAAAAAGACAAGACACAGCAAGTGTTGGAGAGGATGTAAAGAAAAAGGAACCCTTGTATACTGTTGGTGGAAATGTAAATTTATGCAACCACTATGGAAAACAGTATGAAGAGTCCTCAAAAAATTAAAAAGAGAATTACCACATATTCCAACAATCCACATCTCTGTGTTTATCTAAAGAAAACAAAAGCAGTAATTCAAAAAGATATATGCACCCCCATGGTCATTGCAGCATTACTTACAAAAGTCAAGATATGGAAACAACTTAATTGTCCATCTTAGGATGAATGGATGAAGAAAATGTGATATATATACATATATATATACAATGAAATATTATTTAGCCATAAAAAAGAAAAAATCTTGCCATCTGTGACAACATAGGTGGAACTTGAGGGCCTTATGCTACATGAAATAATTCAAATAGAGAAAGACAAATATTGTATGATCTTACTTACGTGTGAAATCTGCAAGAGCAAACAAAGAAAAAAAGAAAACCAAGTTCATGGATATAGAGAATAAACAGATGGGGGTTGCCTGAGGTGAAAGCTGGGGGGCAAAATGAGTGAAGGCGTCAAAAGGTACACATTTGCAGTTACAAAATGAGTAAGTCATGGGGGTGTAACATACAGCATGGTGATTATAGTTAATAATATTGAAGTGTATATTTGAAAGTAGCTAGGAAAATGGATCTTGAGAATTCTTATAATAAGAAAAATATTTTGTAACTATGTGCAGTAACAGATGTTTGCTGGATTTATATTGGTGGTTATTTTGCAATATTACAAATTTTGATTCGTTACATTGTACACCTGAAACTTATATAATGTTATGTCAATTATACCAAAATAAAAAAAATAAGCAATATATTTGCACTCCCCCGCCACCTTATCTGTGGTTTTAGTTACCAAGTTTCTGGTTACCCACAATCAACTATGGTCTGAAAATGTTAAATGGAAAATTCCAGAAATAAACAATTCATAAGTTTTAAATTGTGTGCCATTCTGAGTAGTGGGATGAAATCTCACGCCATCTGGCTCAGTTCAGCCTGGGATGTGAATCATCCCTTTGTCCAGTGTCTGCGCGCTGTGTACCTGCCCTGCTTCTTAGCAGCCGTCTGGGTTATTAGAGTGACTGTCCTGGTCATGTAGCTTATGTTCAGGTAACCCGTACTTTACTTAATAATGGCTTTACAGCACAAGAGTGGTGATACTAGCAATTGGGATATGTCAAAGGGATCTTGTACAGAAGAAAAAGTATTTGAGGTTCCTAAGATCTGTCATAAGAATGAATTTTCGTGAAATTGTGAACAAGAAAAAAATTCTGGTTTTGCTGTTGCACCTCAAACTGCGTAAGTTATGGCCACAATGCAAATAAATAGTCAGTTAATATGGGGGAAACTAAACAAAAGAAAACACTGAATTTTTGAGTGGAAGACATGAACAGAAAATGTGTTCCAATTGATGGCAACATGTTGTGCCAGGAAGCAACGGATCTCCTGAAACGAGCGACACCAAGCCATTTATTGCAAGTAAGGGATGGGTACACGGATTCAGAATAGGTTTGGACTAAAAATTGTAAAAACTACCTGAGAGAAAGAGTGAGGAACCACATTCATGTACATTTTATTACATGTATCGTTATAATTACTTTATTACATTACTGTTAATCTCTTACTGTGCCTAATTTATACATTACATTTGGTTAGAAGTGTGTATGTAGAGGAAAAGCATAGTCTATAGAAGGTTCAGTACTATCCGACGTTTCAGGCATCCACAGGGAGTCCTCGTGAGTATCCTCCATGAATAAGGGAGACTATTGTAAGAGCAGGATGCTGTACTGTTTGCACACCTTACTATACGCATTTGTTTAGGATACAATACATCGAGTGCAATGCAATAAAAAGTTTTAGAAAAATGCAGACAATAGCATACAATAGAAAATTTTAAAATTGTTTTAGCTGAAGAGGGGCCAGGTCTGGTTAGGGGTATATGTGACTTGGAATAAACAGCCAACAACTGGGTTTTGGTAACATCTCTCATTGTTCAAATGAACTCAATTAGTTTTTTAAGAAGGCTGACTTCACGTCTTCTATAATATGGGTGAACTAGACTGAAAAACCTACATAGCCCCTTTCGACTCTAAAACCGTCTATTTCTACGAGTCTAAGTCTTACCCATGCATTGGCAGTGCTTTCTAAACCAAAACTCAGGGCATGTGATCTCATGATGAAATCCTGTATTCTCTCCATGTGTGAGATGTGGTCTAGATGCCAAAATGATGTGAGATAAGCGGCAGCACAGTGCCCGGAGCATGATAAGCACTCAGCAAAGATTAGCTGCCCTGGTTTTTACACTCTATCAATATACATATGCTAGAAAGACTTCGAAACAGTACATTTTGAGGAAGAGGGATGTGCCAGGGTAATTCTGGAGGAGAGAAGGCATGTAAGATAAATAAATGCAAACTTGCATGTTCATTGTAACTGAAAATGTCCCCTGATCTTCACAGCTGATACCTAAGTGTCCTGGTCTATTAGTTGTCTCTGCCTGTTATGTACTTTTTTAAGCTTATAAAGATATTTGCTGCGTAAGTACAGCTTTGCACTGAGGAGAGCACAGGACTGCTTCCCAGGCAGCATCCGACATAATATCCGTTTGTTCTGACACACAGGAAAGACATCCGTTAAGTCACCTGGGCAAAATACACGCATGAAAGTTCTTGTGCTCAACCCTGAAAAGTGATTCTCAACACAATCACTTTCTATTTAGGCGCATCCCATAATAACCTGCTGTGGGGACAGAGCCCCAGAGAGCAGTTTCCAGGCTCTCGGCCTCACGTGGGAAGGTGCTGGCTCGGGTAGTAAATGGCCGTCAGCTGTGACTAGTTGGCTCTCAGCTGTTACCAGGTAGCCATTAGCCACTGATATAACTGCCGGGGCTACTCAAGGGGTTGGTTTGTTGGCAGAGAAGCGGAAGGCGGATTGCTCATCGTGTGGCTCCTGCTTCCTGTGTCTCCAACCCAGCCGCCAGCGAGAATATAGTGGTATGAACCCCCCATCCATGGCGCCGTTGGTGCTCCTTTTTGGCCTCACCCTATCCTGCGTTCTGGTGCAGGGAGAGGGACCAGAGACCCTGCATGACACCTGTGTTTTTTGTTTGCTTTGTTTTTGTTTTTGTGTTTTTTTCAGACTACGCGTACCCCTCTTCACCTATCTGGTGAGTGTATATGACACATTGCAAGTCTTCTGCTTCTCTCTTCTGATAATTATTGCTGTTGTAGTATTGTAAGTGTATGATGTAACTTTCCAATGGGGATAAATGGTAGTACACATGGTTGAAAATGTAGCACAGTGCTACATTTCTTCATTACTCCAAAGGACCTGTTGGTCTTATGTAACTCTTCCATTTTCATAATACATCACCTTTTCAAAAATATATCATAAAAGTAAACACTATATACAGCAGTTCCTTAAATAACGTTATTTCAGTTCAATTTAATTTCATTATAAAGTTAATAAGATGCTGTAGGAAGTTAACTCTTGTCTATATCAATTAGCTTGTGATAAAGTTGGTTTCATTCTACGTTGTTTTGCTTAAAATTACAGAACCTATAAATGACAGTAAGTGAGGACTTACTCTAGTTTCTTACTTAGATGCGTTTATTAATGAGGCAGCACTGAAAGTGGAACAAGGTGACCTTTTTTTTCAAATTCGTATTTTCTAATTAGCTGAACTGTGCCTGCAGTATTCAAAGTGCCTGAGGTAGACATGTAGAGAAAATAATTGTTACGTATGTGTGAAACTTAGACCCATGTCAGACATACTGATAAGAGCAAACGATTGTTGAAAATTATTTGTACTTTGTAAACTTCGTTGTTTTTTAGATGTCCTCAGAGTCAAATTTAATTTAATTTAATATTCAAGGAAGCTAGGCTGAGAAAATGAGGCAAGAGATATGATACTTTGTCAATATAGCTATACATCAAAGGATATACATATGATGTATACATATATCTATACATCAATATATCTATACATCAATATGGATGGCAATTAAAAATGTTTTTAAAAAGAATAAGTAAAGATGGAGATGGTAAGCGTATAGAAGAGAGATGGAGCAAGCTTCTTTAGTAATCAGAAGAAATGTGTTTCAGATCTCAAGGGCCACACAATCAGCATTAACAAGTGTCATTTGTTGTCAAAATTAACCAGATAAATCATATACCAAACACCATAGATTTTCACTCACTGAATATTTGTGTAATGGATGAATAAAATATACAGATAATAAAAGTATTATGATTACTATTTTGGCCTCTAAAGCCCTTGGACCACAAATATAAGGAAATTAAATACTTTAAAGGGGAGATACTATAGATGACAAATTACTCCAAGTAGTTTAGAAGATAAACCAAAAATCTATGACAGAGAAAATACATCTGTCATATTCCTGCAGTTAGCAAGTCATGACTGATTAATAATTTACTGACAGAAAAAAAAATTCTAAATTATGATCCTCAATATTTCTGACCTCAACAGATTTCCTTTCTGAGAAAGGAACAAGAATGGGTACTAAAATAAATAGCATCTAACATCTAGTATGTCTAATATTTTGGGGGGGAAATTGATTATTATACAAGATATTATAACCTGTTATTGAAGAAGAGACTATTCTATGAAGTATTCAGATTAAATTTCCTGAAGTAAAGTACACAAATTGTGGACCCTTGCATGGTTTGGAATTCATTATAATCCGCGTGGTGTTTTGGTTGGTTTGGTTTGGTTTCCGCCTTTGTGAGACTTAGGGAATGGAAGGAAAAACCTCCCCTGTCCACCCCAGATTCTTTTTTGTTAATCAGTCACTCTCAGTATAGACAATCACTTATACCCTGGAATGATCTGAAACCACAAGGCTCTCAAATTCACATGCTTTGCTGAAGTCCACAAATGCTTAGATTCCCCGTCTTGCTCTATACTTCTCTGGGTCAGCAAGTTTCAATATAAATTCACTGTGAGCCACATAAGTAATGTTCATTTCTATTAGCCTCATTAAAAATAAAATAGAGTTTGTTTTTTAAAATAGATTTAGATATATAGAAAATTTGATATGATAGTGCAGAGACAAAGAAGTCAGCTGAGACTCTGTTAAAGATTATGTTAAATCTGTAGATTAATTTAAAAGTATTGCTTTCTTAACAATACTAAGTCTTCCAATCCATGATATAGTATAATGTTCTGTTTATTTTGAAAATCTTTAATTTCTTTCAACATTGTTTTTTTCAGTTCTCATTGAATACGTTTTGCACTTCCTTTGTTGAATTTATCCCTGTGTAGTTTAATCTTTTTGGTGCTATTATAAGGAGAAATGTTGTCTTAATTTCCTTTTTGGAATGGTAATCCCAAGTGTATAAATATACCATTGACTTCTGGTATATATTTTCTCCAATCTTGCTGAATTTGTTTCTTAATTCTAATGTGTATGTGTGTGTGTTTAAGTGAATTCCTTAGAATTTTCTATGTATGTATAGGATTCTGTTTTCTGCAAATACAGGTTTATCTGTTTTTCAAATGTGGATGCCTTTTATTTCTTTTTCCTGCCTAACTGCCCTGCTAGAAACTCTATCAGTCAGTTAGGGTTATCTGTTTATCCAGAGACATGGAACCAGTGGAAAAACAAAATTTGTGGGTGTATGAGAGAGAGAGAGAGAGAGAGAGAGAGAGAGAGAGAGAGAGAGAGAGAGAGAGAGAGAGAATGTGTGTGCGTGTGTGTGTGTGTGTGTGTGTGTGTGTGTATGTAGAGATTATTTCAAGGAATTGGCTTATGTGATTATGGAGGCTGGAAAGTATGAAGTCTGTATGGCAGGTCAGCAAACTGGAAACTCTCAAGTAGGAGCTGATGTCATCTTGAGGCAGAATTTCTTCTTTCTTGAGGAATCCCCAGTTTTGCTCTTAAGCCCTTTCAACTGATTGGATGAAGTCCATGCACATTACAGAGAGTAACCTCTGTACTGAAAGTCTGCTGATTATGGACTAACCACATCTACCAAATATTTGCACAGCAAAGCATAAATTAGTGTTTGATCAAATAACTGGTTACTATGGCCTAGCCAAGTTGGCACATTAAATTAATTACCATGTTCCATTCCTTGTCAACTTGACATGCACAACTCCTTAAACCATGATTAATCTCCAAGTAATGACAATAGCAAAACCATATAGCCACCTAACGTGATGCAATTACCCGGCATATAACCCAAAATATATTAACCCTTTATTTCCCCAGAAGAGAATACAAAATCCTTGGGTGATGTTCCCTCTTCTCGATATTCTGTAACTTAAACATTGAGATGTTACAATAGACAATTGGATAAACAAATTGTGGTACATTTACACAATGGAGTATTACTCTGCCATAAAAAAGAGTGAAATCTTACCATTTACAACAACATTGATGGACGTAGAAAATATTATGCTCAGTGAAATAAGTCAGACTGAGAAAGATAAATACCATGTGATCTCACTTACGTGTGGAATCTCAAGAACAAAAAAATGAGCAAACAAAACAAATAGACACTAAGATGCAGAGAAGAAACTGATGGTTGCTAGATGGGGAGGGGCTTAGTGGTATAGGGAGAAGGTGAAGGGATTCAAAAGTACAAATTGGTAGTCACAAAATAGTCATGGGGATGTGAAATACAGTATGGGGAATATAATCAATAATGTTTTACAAATTATGTAGGGTGCCAGGTGAATACTGAGCTTATTGGGGGGGGGGCTCACTTCATAGATTGCATAGATGCCTGACCACTGTGCAGTACACCTGAAGCTGAAATAGAATAATGTTGACTGTCAACTATAATTGACTATATTCCCTATGCTGTACTTCACATCCCGTCATGGTATTTTAACAGCTATATACGATGTCAGAGGGGTAGTAGACTTGGAGGGGGGGTTATCACTTTGAGGGGTATAAATGTCTAATCATTATGTTGTTTTGTACACCTGAAACTAATATAAAAAATAGAATAAATAAAAAAATAAAAATTGACATATTACTATTATTAATACATCATATGTTACGTAATAAAAGGGTAAAAGAGGAAAGGAAGCAAATCTAATGTATATCAGATACACACACAAACAATCATAACAAAATACAGGAGAAATCCTCATAATATTTGTAGTCCTCGTTCATGCAACTGCTCATGTGGTCATAGATAGGTTTTCTGACTACCTTTTCCCACTACCCATTCTATATTCCCTTTTCTCTCAGCAAGCACTTCAGCTAGTTGTGACTCTTTACCTGGTGGGGAGACCCACACCTTCACTCCTGAAGTGTCAGTGCCATTAGTAATTCTGTCTGAATTGAGTTGGTGTAACTCTCCATCGGCAGTACTAAGAGCACCCTGAGCGATCTCCTGTGTTCCAGACCTACTCTTCCTTACTTCCACTATCTAGTAGCAGTTCAGTTTCCCCTTGGTATTTGGAATCAATCACCCTGAGCAGTACAGTAACTCCCTTTTCTGCCTGTTCATGCAGGAACACGAGGAGCCCAAAGGGGTTTGGTGACAATCTTAACTGCCAGTTCAAACAAAGCATTATTGTGTCACCTGGTGGAAGCAGTCTTCCCTTTGGAACTAATATCTCCAGACCAGCAAAGCATAAGATCACAATGACAGGAAGCAAATACTTTGTTAGTGGACCTCTGGGGGTAATATTGAGTGGTGCCCCACTCATTTCTACCACTTGAAACTAGACTCATAAATCCTGGCTATGGGAGAAACGGCACCGTATATTGGACACTGATTCAAAGCATGCTTAGCCCTCTGGGGAACCCTGCCACCTAGCTGGGACTGCAGCTGCATGTTAGAAGGCCATCTGCCACTGGATCTGCTGCATCCTGCGGACTGAGTAGAAGAGCAGCTTGCAGAGCCGCCTGGATCTGTTATGGCTCCTTGTCCTGGATCCACTTAGACTTAGCAGCTTTTTAAGTCACTTAGCCATGGGCCAGAGTAGCACCCCTAAAAGAGGGATGTATTGCCTCCAAAGTACAGAGAGGCCCCTGTGTGTTGTGCCTCTTTTTGGGTTGTAGGACAGGCCAGATGCAACAGTTTATCCTCCATTTCAGAAGGGATATCTCAACATTTCCACACCACTGGAGCCCTAGAAATTACACTGAGGTATAAGGCCCAGAATTTTCGTCAGATTTATTTCTCAACCTCTAACATGCAAATGTATTACCAATAAGTCTAGACTGGTGGTGACTTCTCAGTCACTGGGTCCAGTCAGCGTAATGTCCTCAGTGTAATGGACCGATGTGATAGCTTGTGGAAGGGAAAAGTGAGTAAGGTCTCTGTGGAGTAAATTATGACATTTGATGAAAGAGCTGATATACTCCTTATTTCTGACCTTAGGAGGAAACCAGTCTTTCACCATTAATTTGATGTTAGCTGTGGGTTTTCCTAGATGTCATTTATCAACTTGAGGAATTTCCCTTCTATTACTAGTTTGTTGAGTATTTTTTTGTGAAAGGATTTGGATTTTGTAATTTTTTCCCTTTGTGATTATGGAGATGATCATATGATTTTTAAAATTTTTATTATTATGATGTTATGTTAATTGATTTATAAATTAATGGGACATCTCTGTACCTTCCCCCCAACGTTGATGTGAACCTAACACTGCTTTGAAAAACTAAAGTCTGTTTTCTTTTTTTTCAGTCTTTGTTTTCTTTGATTTTCAGTGTTGGAGGTTTCTATTGTGATATATTCGTAAACTCAGAGATTCTTATCTGAGCTGTGCTCAGTCACTCTTAAACACATCAGAGGCATTCTCACGTCTGTGGCAGTGATTCTGATCTCCAGCATTTTATTCTTATTATTATTTTTAGTTTTTTTCTTGGTATTGCCGTCTCATTGCTTATATTGACTACTTCTGTTCTTGCATGCCACCTACTTTATTGGTTAGAGCCCTTAGCATATTGAACATAGTTGTTTACATTTCTGGTGTGATAATTCCAACATCCTTCCCATGTCTGTTTCTTAAGATCACGCTGTCTCTTTAAATCATTAAAACCTCAAGTCTCTGTAATATGAGATTACTTTTGTAAGGTTTGTTTTAAGGATCAAAAAAAAATAATTATGAGTTACTTCGAAAAATGCTTGCCACAATTATTCTATTGTTGTTAGCTATTTGTCCCCAAACATCATGTGTAGTTTTTTTATTTACCTGATGTATTTTCAAATTTAAAAACATATTTAAGAAATACACAATATGATTTAAAAGACAAAAATGTATGCAAATTTATACCTTGAGAAGTTTATTCTACTCTCATCTCTTTCACTCATTCTTTCTCACCTACTTTGGTAATTAAAAATTTTTTTTTCATTTATTCTACTAGTGACTATACAAATAGACTGAAAGGGCCGATTTCATTAGTAATATTTAATGACTTTTAATTGAGATTTTTTTCATATTTATGTCTTATACATCTAAGGCAGTATTTATTCTTAACAAAGTTCCTGTGCTAAACCAGAAGGCACATAGTAATTATAGTTTGTTATTGAAGAGGCAGCATGTTCTCTGGAGCCAGACTGACTTGAATTAACATTCCGGATCTGCTATTTACATGATATGTGGTTCTGTGAAGTTCGTCAGTGTCTCTGAGCTAAACTTCACCATTGCAAAGTGGAAACAATAGCACTTACCTCTTAAAGATTAAATTAAATGTGGTAGTTTTGGAGTCGTGATGCTTAGATCTCCCTTCAAGAGAGACTGCCCCTTTCTATTTAAGGGATAGCATGTTCCTCAGCAGTAAAGACACTGTAAAGGTCTCCTGCAAGGCAACAGATGCCCATTCAGGAGTTGCTCTACCTCCTCTCCTGGCTGCCAGGCTAATAACCAGGCTTAAAGCTCAGTATAACCTGACTGGAGACAAGCTGAGCCTGATAATGGAGGAAAGAGAATACATCCAAAAGGATTGCAAAGATTACTTAGCACGTACCACCTGGATCCAAAGGAATGCCCTTAAGATTGGATTTTGAGGTTGCTTGGTCAAGCAGGCCAGAATATAAGTCAGAATATGCAAGAATTCATTATATTGTGTGTTTTCCAGGAACATAGGATTAACACTATAGCAAGGGTAATGATGGCAGGCAGCCATGGGGACTTGCAGGGAGTCGTGAGGGTGTTTAGTGGCATCTCTAAGGTCAAAACAAATGTGTGGTCAACAAGGGAGCTGCTTAACATGTACACACAGAAGAAGGTAAAAATGAGAAATCATGAGTCTGAAGAAAGTCACCTCTATAAAAGGCATGATCCCTTGCTCAGTTCCTGTACCTGAACAAATTTTCTAATACAAAATCCATTGCCTAAAAAGATGGGAGTTCTAACAGTAATGGTACTGCAACAATACCACAAATACTGTAAAGACTCCTCAGTCTTTGTGGCAGATCTTATGGTGTAGGAGATGTCAGTGGCGGGTAATGATGCAGTGCGGAGTTTATAAGACCTAGTGGGGAAAATTACAACATAGGTCCCTGGGGTTCTGGAGCAAAGCAATTCACCATCTGCAGCAGAGGAGTATATGCGTTCTGAGAAACCACTCCTGCTGTATTTCTGAGCTCTGGTACAGAGAGAGCGGAACCCCTGTCCGTGGGGTAACAAATGACCATGCATTCAAAGCTATCTATTATAAATTGAGCGCTGTTGTACCTTCCAAGTCAAAGTTGAACAGGCTCATCAGCTTTTCATCATAAGATGGAAATAGTGCATCCTGGATGAGCCTGGATGAGCAGGACCAGAGAGAATGAGTATGACACATAAGCAGATAGCCCAAACCACCTTGTCACCCACCACAGTCGCACCAGTGGCCCTCCCTCAGTTTGCACATATGGTCTGATGGAGGAGGGGTTTGACATGACCAGCTGAAGGAAGAAAAAAGCCTCAGTTTGGATTATGGGTAGGTCAGCTTGATACATGGATGTAAGCTGGAAATGGATATTGGCTGCATTATTGTAACATTCAGAAATGGCTTTGAAATTCAGTAGAGAGAGAAATCCTTCCCAATGGTTAAAGCTGCAAGTAATGCACATGGTTATCTACTTTGTGGGGAAAGAAGAGTGGCCTGAGGTGAAAATGCATGCAAATTCTTGGGCAGAGGCCGATGGCTTAGGACTGGAAAAGAAAGGATTAGAGTAGGGAGGACAAGGTGTTCTGGAGTGGAGGTATGTGGAAAGGCACACAGGAGAGGACACAGAGTTTGAAAAGTTTTGTATTATAAGTCAATGTCAACGAGAAATCATCTGCTACTGCAGAGGTACTGACTGAATAACTAAGTAGACAAAATATTTGGCTAGTGATTTTAGCCAGCCTTTGTCAGAACTGGCAAAATGGGCATATGAACCCAGTAGTCATAGTAGCATAGAGGCTACACATTGGCCCTACAGCATGGATCCCCACTTACCAAAGCTGATCCAGCTACTATGAAGGTTCAACCTTCCAGCAACAAATACCAAGTGAATACTTGTTAACAATTCCATTACACTGGGGTTGCTCCATTAAAAGGGCAAGGAATTCATCCTCACAGGGCTAGACACCTGTCGTGAGTATGGGTACACTCATTGTTCTGACTTTCCTTCCCACGAGCTTTAGTCAGCAACACTATGTGGAGGCTTACTGAAAGCTCTATCATAGACGTTGAATCCCTCATAACGTCATCCAACAGGGAATCCACTTCACAACAAATTCACTACAGGAATGGACCGATGACCACAGGATGCATTGAGTGAATCACATACTATACCATGCAGAGGCAGCTGGTGTCGCAGAACGCTGGAATAACCTTCTAACGGAGTGCCAGCTTGACGGCAATACTGTGCAAAGATGGGTTACCATACTTCAGGACATACTACACACACCAAGTCATAGGTCTGAATAGGAAGACTGTGTGGGCCCAAGAACCAGGAAGTAGAAAAAGAGTGGTTCCACTTACCATCTGCCATTACTACTAATAACCTGCTGTAGGACTTTCCAAATAAAGAGAGCATTAATAATGCTGACCTCATCACTTTTGCATTTGTCTAACAAGAATAAAATATTTATATCCCTCTGTCAATTTTGGATTTACATATTTTTTATCATATTTTCTTTAGGGATTTTTTTTTCAATATGCTTATAAAAGCTAAATTTTAGACATCTGATCAAGAAAAATGAAAAAAAATTGTTTCTATTCAAGCTAATGTTAATATGAGGCTAAGCATTGATTTTTTTTAGAAAAATACGCTGTATGCTTTTGGGTTGCTTTCCCATGTGTATCCTCCTGTCAAGGAGTTGGCCCCCAGTTGTAGCTCTTGCGGAGCAGCTATGAACACTGATCTATATACTGTGTGACCTTTCACTTTCTGACCAAGGTCATATCTCTAGTCCTCTTTTCTCTCTCTCTCTAGCTTGTTTTGGAATTTCAATTGTCTGCTGGAGATTCCACCTGAGAGAGCCTAGAGTTACTTCAAATTCATTTTGTTGTATAACAAAGAATTTGGATGGCCTTTGTCTCTGCTTTGGGAGGGATGCTCTAAATCAGGGGTGTCCAAACTTTTTTCAGTGGTTTTCACTAAGGGCCATATGCGGTAAAATACACAAACAGCCGGGCCACTCACTCGAGGTGAAGCACGTATTGCCTCACCTGGTTTATTTAAGTAAACTAAATATATTTTTTGGAATTTGCTGCGGGCCAATAAAAAATGGATTGCGGGCCGCAGTTGGCCGGCGGGACACAGTTTGGACACCCCTGATCTAAATCCTTGGATTTCCCAAGTGATAGGCGTGTCTTTGTAATTTATGGTGGGCTTCTTGGGCAGCACTTAAATGCATACTAGTGAGATGACTTATGGAGTGCCTCTAGTTTTTACTAACAGGAGGAGTCAAGATGGGGACTGGCCGTGCCAGAGAGACCAATCATGTGATTAGAGATTTGGGGCTTTGAGTTTTGTGATATCAGTGTGACCTTTGGCGGGGAGGGAGAGGATGCTGGCGATTGAGTTGAATTTCACAGCCAATAATTGAATCAATCATGCCTCTATAATGAAACTCCAATAAAAATTCTGTACAATGATCCTTAGTTCATCTTTCTGGCTGGTGATACACACTGATATGCTAAGAGGATGATTCACCTTGAGGACACAGTAGCTTCGAGTTTGGGAAGCTTCCAGATCCTCCCTTATATGTCTCTTCATTTGGCTTGTTCTGATTTTTATCCTTTATAATAAAACTTTAGAACTTTCCTGAATTCTGTGAGTCATTATGGTGAATTATAAAATCTGAGGGAACCCCCAATTTGTAGCCAGTTGGTTCCAAGTGTGGGTGGTCTGGGAACCCTAGAGATTGTGGCTGGAGTCTGAAGTGAGGGCAGTGTTGAGGGAGTCTTGACACTTAACCTAACTTTGACCTAACTTAGGTCACACTTGACCTAACTTTGGTTGTTAGCATCAGAACTGCATTGCCCATTCTTTAAATCCTAAAGCAAAGCATAATCCTCTCTAATAGCCAACCAACTTATTTGCTGAACTTTCTATTTCTCTTCCCACATTACCAGCCATTCAATCCAATTTATTTTTCCTCCATAATAGTTCTCACACGCATCTCCTTCAGTTCAATACAAGTTAAACTGGTCTATCCTTATTGTAATCTAGTCCGTATTGTTCAAATATCTCTCCTCTACCCTCCCCTCAAGCTCAAACATCTTTTTCAGAGATGTCTGTTTAGCGTCCACTGCAATACTTCTCAAATAGCAGGCACTCATTTATTTGTTGAATAAATATCTTTCTGCTGTCCAAACTCCTTAGGGTCCCACAAGTTGGCCCCTACACATCTCTTCAACTCTATCTTCTCTTCCATAAATGAATCCTTTGTTCCAAACCAATTACTTATTACTTTGCTCCCAAACAATGTGGGTCCATCTCCATTCCACTGAACAAACTGCATGCCTGAAATGCTCTGTTTCCCTCTCTGCTTGTCTAAGCTCCACCTCTGTCCGCCTTCTTGGACTCCTCCATTCCTCAGGGGTTTCTCTTACTTCAGAATTCTCCTAGCACATAATGTACGCGTGTTTTATGTATTGTGTGCAGTTCTCATTTGGATCTTAGTCTAGTAGACCACCTGAAAATTGTTCTTATTATATATTTTTTTTCAGGTTCTTTTGAAAACTGTGCCATGGTGATTTGAAAAGAGGCAAATGCAATATAATTTTTTGTGTGTGAGCTCAAGGACTAACATGTAAAAAGTGCATAAACTTTTCAATTTTTATATAGATTTTCTTTTATTCTATCTAATCAGCACAAGCAGTCAAGTCTGATCTGTAAAAATAATGGAGATGGGGAAAGTAACTAATTCTGAAGCTGTTCTAATCAACCCAATAATTTAATGTCATTGAAATCTTAGAGGTGATATTGTCCTTACTAGCCTGCTTGCACTTATACGCATAATACAGGAGCCCTCACTGTTTTCCAAACATGGAGGACACCATGCCCCAAACACTGTTTAAGCAGCCCAGCATTCATCGTCAGCTTTGCAGTCCTCAAGTTGGCCTATGTTCTCCCACTACCTGCATGCGCTCATATAATCGAAGACTAAATATTGGCATTCTTTAAGTTTCTTATTTAGTGGCAAAGAGAAGAAAAACAAGAATCCAGTCTCACTAATCAAGAAGGCTACACGATTCAGCATTCATTTAATAGAGATATGCCTTAGGGAGAAATGGCCTTTCTGTGAGAAAACACAACCTTGAAAAACAAAGTGAAATCCTGAATGTGACTTCTGGGAGTTTACTAAGCCTTTTGGGCAAATGGGTTCTGGGGTGTTAGGTCTACATTTGTTTTAAAGAGGTTGTGTATGTTCTCAAACTGTCTGATCAATAATAATAGTAGGATGCTATATGGCTGAATTTTAAAGTCCAGCACATCTAATCTGTGACTAAAGATGAATGTGTTTGAAAATAAAGATAAGGGGAATAGTGAAAACTTACTTCTCTGGTAAGTCTTATCTAATAAATTTCAAATTTCCTTGTAAGTGTCCACATTATTTTTACTTACTGTTAACGGAAATACATTTTTACAGATCTTGTTTTGTCAAACCTAATCTTGTAGTGGTTCCATATCCCTACACCTGAGTTAATGGTTTCTCTCCAATAGTACTTGCAACCATTTACAGGTTTGTGGGTCAATCCACATTTAAAAACACTCAGTAAGGAATTTTAAAACTAGCTCCCATCAACTCAAAGTGATAGCAAAACCATGTATTGATATAATGCTCTATAAAATGAGATGGTGACTGAAAATTTCTGTTATTTTTACTGTCTTATTTCTGCTTCTTCAGTTACTTGTTAAGCATTATATTGAGCTGCAAGAAATCAGACTCGTAGAAAGAAATGTGAACATATACATATTTTAAACACTTCTTTATTTCCCAGTTTTACAGATGTATGACAAGGTCTGGTTACTGAAGCTCATACTTGGACCTGAATTGATTTCAGGAACGAAAGAGCAAAAACACAGATGGATGACTGCTTTCTGGTGAAGGACCCCAGCGCCAAGTACTGGAAGTCCCGATGTCTTCCATGGTGAACAGGATTATCTTTGGAGGAGACTACCTGAAACCAAACCAGAGGTACAGGGTTGAGAGAGGCTTCTTGGGAAATTTCTCACATGCAATAAAAGGTTGTGTTATGGCAACAGTGTGGTATATGCTTACAGAGCTGAGTAAAATTCTGAAATTGTGCTTGAAATGAGGAAACGTTAGAATAGGTACCAATGTACTGGGTTTCCTGCCTTAGGAATCCTCAGACATTGGGCTAGAGAAGAAAGTGGCCAGGAGACAGTGGCAAGAGAGGTGAACAGGGAATAGATCTGATCACATCACCAAGAGTTGGGGCTCTATTCATGGGGGACATAAACTACCCCAAATAATATCTTGGAGTTTGGTGAATGTTTCCAGGGGCCGAGCTGAGTGCCAAAGCTGTATGTCAGAATTTCAGGATCCTGCATACACTGCCTATTTGTCTCTCAATTCTGTGGCCTTTTAAGCTCCTTAGTGAGAAGCAGTATTTGCTAGAAACAAATTATTTTAAGTTGCATGTTGGAAGCCCCAAGTCACATTTCTCCCTTTCTTTGATGACTATCTGACTATTTCCAAAGAAGTTAAATTTGACCCAAGTTTAGGAGGTAGAAAAAAGATAAAGCAAGAGAAAGGCAGCATTTTACTGAGAAGAGACACATCAGTAAGTTTTTTTGCCATCAGAAACACAATACCTAATTCAGGAAATGTTGTTTATTCAGCAATCATTTTTGAGCATGTCCTACACGCCAGTGCTTTGGTAGGTATTACACAGAGCTGTGAAGATGAGTAGGACATGTTTCTGCCCACAAGAAACTTACATCCTAATGGAGGAATACAGACAAATAAGCAAAAAATGGCAAAACAGTATGTCCCACTCTGATGGAAATCTTATTTGCTGGAGGTACTCTGGGAAGGGGGGGATACCTAACTGACATCAGGGACAAGGGGGAAGGGTCAGAAAATATTTTCAGAAAAGCAGTGGCTGAGACAAGTTTAAATATCAAATACATGTGCTTGTGACTGTGTACAGGGCTGTCTGTTGAGTTGTGACAAGTAATATATCAGTGCTATCAAGATGAGTTAGTTTTGGGCCTTGACTGTCAAACTGGGGAATTTTGATTTGATAGAAATGAAAGATCTTCTAAGATTTTAAGCTGGAAGCAACAATATGGCAGAAATGCTTCTAAGGCTTTCTGTCAGCAGGGCAATCAGGTGCAAAGAGATTGGAGGCAGGGAGGTAAGCTAATAATATGTGTTGTCAACAACTTAAGTGTGAGGTCATGGAGACCTGAATCTAGGATGGTGGTTATACGGAAAACACAAATTGTAAGAATGTGAGTCAGGATCTGAGTTTGTCTCAAATGTTTTTTTTTCTCTTTTTCTTTATCTCCCTTCCTTCCTCCCTCCCTCCCCCGCCTCCCTCCCTCCCTCCCCCCTCCCTCCCCCCTCTCTCCCCCCTCCCTCCCCCTCCCTCCCTCCCTCCCTCCCTTTCTTTTCATTTTTTCATTTTTTCCTGTCAGGAGTAGTCATTTGATTGAAAACAGAGGAGAGAAGAAAGCCATAAATCAATCAACCAGGGCATGAGGGCACTCAACTGATTACTGGTTCAAAGACTATGAAACTCTTATGAGATGTAAACACAGGATTTGAAAGAGAAATGAAAACAGATGTAAACAGAGAAGAAGGTAAAAGTTGGTTCCAAGATGAAGGTATTTGTCCATTTGCGTGCCCATTTATTCCTTTAACAGTGCTGCGGTGGTTTTTTAGCATTATGAAACGTTCTAAAAGAAAACAGAAATGCCTATGTTTGTGAAAAGATTGGCCAAGTAATGTGAGTATGACCAATAGAAATTTGTGAATTAAAATAAATTTTACTATACCTAGCAATGGATAAATATTTTAATACCAAATGATTTTTGGAAAAGATTGTGTTATGTGCCATTTGGTAGTCTTAGCATGAGAATTAAGCCCCACTTAAAATAATTTATCATGATAAATAGAATGGAGAAAAGGAGGAAGAAAATATTTAATGAGCACTTATACTATTCCAGACATCGTGCTAGGTGCTTTATTAGAAAAATAAAACTTCTTGAATTTGAATGTGTACATGTCCTATTTTACTGTTTTACTTGAGAAGTTTAATGGAATGACATGAGTTCATCCTAACAAGCAAGGTTATAGCATAAACAATTCTGAAAAATAATTTAGTCAAAAAGTAAATGTTCAGATCAATTTAAAAGCAGTTAAAAACATTGTGAATGGAATATTCTTGATTATACGTAATTTTTACCTTTGTTTGTATGTAGTTACAGTCATTGGTGCGTGTGCTCTAGGTTCAGTCCCCATGAGGATGGCAACTTTTGATCTTCCTGTTGGTAGAAGCTACTTTTTGACAGGGCCATTTTTCTCAGGGATTGATCACCTCAAATTCATCACTGCCACAAGAAAATTAATAAATCAGATATTTTTTGGATCTCAGTTTGCAGTAATCGTCTCCAAATATGACGGGCAGTGTGCAGTTGCCCAAATGTAAGTCAAAAACAATATTCTTTTTCTTTAAACATTCTAATTTATCTGAATTATCTTTTTTGAAGTATTCATGATTTAACATAAAAAAAAGGACGAGTAAAAGCTTACTTAGAACAAACTAAATTACCCTTTGATATCCAATGCGGCAACCCAGTATTTGATAAAAACAGAACTTCACAAAAGCTTAATATATTCAGTATATTCACAAATATATTCACAAAGTGTGACCCATTTACTGAAGCAGAAAATGCACCACAGGTTTTTCAGTGTTTCCCTTGTTTTTCTTCCAAGAGCAGATAAATCATATTAACAAGCCAAAGAAAAGAAATGCATCTAGACTTATTTAGGGAAAAATTGGGAGAGAAACGGGGCGTGGGGGTGGGGGGTAAATACAGTAATTTTGACTCAGAATGATACTCCCAAAATAAAATGTGGTGGGCTTTAAAAGATTTCATAGGAATGTCAAAATGTGGAAAATATTTGAATTTACATAAAGGAAACTAGTAGATCCTTTCAAGCCTTTTTAGAGACTGTGAAGACACTGACGAGTTTATAAGTCACAGGTTCACGTTGACGTTTTTCATAGGAAAGTTCTGAGATTTTTGTCAGGATTTTAAATATGCTGGAAAAAGAATAACAGCATTACAATACAAACCCTTACCCTGACTTATATATTCTCCTAAGTGCTCATCTCGGTGGTCGTACTTTTTACATTTTCTGCGTGTCCCAGTTTATGATTATCTCCTCTACTAGACGGTCAACTCCTGGAGAATGGGGGGCTGTCCTATACACCCCCACGTGCTCAGTCCCTGGTACTGCACTTAACACATAAGATGGATCAACAAATGCTTGCCGAACGTGAGAAAATGAGGGGGGAGAAAACCAGAGCATATGGGCAATTCTTTACGAAAAGGGTATATATTACTGTATAGATTGAGATATTTTTATATTAATCAAGTATTTAAAATTGCCGATTTGATCACTGATTATGTTTAAATGTCTTATCCTTCCGAAAAGAAGTTACTGAAGAGAAAACTCATTTACATCACTTCAACAGTTTTATAAAATACCAAAAAGCAAGTGATTGTAATTAATATTACTTTAAAAAATTCCAAGTGGTGAATATTATGTGAATAAGGTAGAAGGAGAATGTCTGAGAGATTTCACTTCTCAGCCACATTTTTAGATTTCTTGGATGTTTTAGATTTTTCAGATCCATGCTTTAAGCCAAAGTCAGGAATGGGACTAAAATTTAGTTTTCTAACAGTCTAGGTGTCTTGTCTTTTATTTAGTTAGATATAAATTTTATAGTATATAGAGGGATTAAAAAGACTTTCAAATACGTTCCTTTATTCATTAACAATCATTCCAAAGGGCCTGATGGAACAGATCAGATGTAGCTGGAATGAGTTGTGTCCACAACGCTGCAGCTCAAATTAAGAAAAAAAAAATTGAAGATAGCTTTTGGGACCCTTGAAAACCACTTCTGGTCTACAGCCATAAGGACAGAAATGATCAATAATCGTGACTATTTGGTTCATTCATTTCTTTTAATGAACAGACCTCATAACTCACTAAAAGCATTCTTGCAGGACTGGGATGGATTCCAATTCTCTGGTGACGGACGGAAATAGAGCCTTTGATAAAACCTGGAGGAAGCTGCACTGCTCCCCACCCGTCTTTCCTCCCCCTCATCTTTACAACCAGGAGCTGTTTAACTCAGAAGAGTATGTCATCTCGGTACAGACTGATGGGCAGTTGATCGGCAACTATTAGCAGAATTCTCCCCGTGATTCTTAATGCAATTTATTTCAGGCAAGCATCCCGAAACTGTGGATTTGTTTCAAATACGTAAAGTCTAGCAAATGGAGGAATAAAAGTCTCAAGAAGAAATGGGCACTGAGTCGGTTGAATCATTTTATTAATATTCAATAGGACCATTTCCATGTCTAGTCACTGTCCTAGTGCAAGTAAGCATCAATTTGTCTCTAATAAAGTGCCATTAATACTGTGGATACTTATAAACTGCTTTTGATAAATGAACAACGTCTGGATTACTGCAGCAGCCTCTTAACTTGTGTCACTTATTCATGTTTCTTCCAGTTATTATCTATTTTATATCTAACTGCTAGGAACACAAAAACCCTGTCTTGAATTTCCACCAATATTTAATTCCCTGCTTATGCAACTAGAGTTTGCTTATTTAACAAAATTAAACCTCTTGTGCCTAAGATTACATGTTTCCTACCAATGTCCCTAGATTTTCATTTTTTCTTATTTAGTTAACCTCTTAATATGTCACTGCATCTATATTTTTCAAAGGACACATTTTTTTGGGTGGGGGTGTCTACCAAAAAATTAAATTTGGAATGTCATAATCTCAAAAATGTAAGTTTAAGAATTTCTAAAAGAAGTATACTAGCCTGTTGGCAAACAAAGGATAGAAGGTCTTTGTGATTTCAGAAAATGCCCTTTTCATAGATCTAAATCAGAGGTGACTTGGGCAAGAATGGAGGAAAGTGTGGGGATGAAAGAAAGGGAAGTGATGACTCACTGGGACTTTCTCTTTGGCAGTTGCTTCCTCTTCTCCCTACTTTTAATACCATATAATCTGTACATGAGAGGTTTTAATGTTCAAAGGGCTAGTGAATCTTTTCAGAGCAAATGAACAAGAGTAAATTTACTAAATATACATATAATTCTCTAGATGGGGTTTTCAGAGGTTCTAGTATTAGAGTCACATGAAATTATGTCCTGTCCTAATATTTCATGATGCAAATGGATCATGAGTATAAACTTAGATCAAAAAAGGCATGCGAGAGATGGGGAGACTTTCAAAAGTCTGCTTGTATGGTGAGAACCTTAATGTGGATAAACATTAGTTATAGAGATCTTCATTCAGCAGACAAATAGTGAACACTTTTCTGTGTCAGGCCTGGACTTTAAATTGAATGCTTTTCTTCGTAAACTCTTGGATTCCTAGTTTCTATGTCATTGGAGAATTGCTTTAGATTTCCCAGCTCTGTAAAATCAATTTTTCCACTTCATAGTGTTCCAGAGAATCTGGGCACATCTGCCAATCAGCTCTATCAATAAGTGTCAACTCTATTATGAGAAAAGAATTGAAACAAAAACACAGAAGCACATTTAATTTTTCACTTGTTTTTCCTGTCTCAACCCATGCTGGGAAATGCATCTCTCATAAATATACTCTCCAGTTTCTGCTCAATTATATCCTTAACGGAATCCCTAAAATAGACTTTCTTATTTGCCTAAATCATTCTTCAGAACTTAAATAAATGTAAATGTAACATTTCAAAGTTCACTGCCATGTTCAAATGGCATTTCTGGAATTAGCGTTACAGCAATACCCAAAAGGATCCTCCGACCGCTGGGTCAAAATAGCCAAATGTGTCCCGTCCAAGAGATAAGGAAGACTGTATTGCTAGATACAAGTTGCTGGTTGAACTGGTCCAAAAGAAAAAACAAGCTAAAAGCTGAATATTCTGGAAGATGATGTTCACCTTCATTTTCCAAAATGATAGTTTTAAAACTCTTATGCAGAAATTTGCATTTTGTACCTCAGTATTTCTACGTGCCTTAGCAAAAAAATAAAATTGAAAATTGTTCTCAGAAACAATTTCTAAGTCTCATAAGACGTCATCATTACTCAATTTCGACGCTCAATTTCGAACTTGCTCCCAAAATACGAAAGTAATTCTTTAAAACCAATTCCAAAAGTTATCTTCTCTTCTTTTTCCCCCTCATTCCTGCCTCCCTCCAGTTTTCAGTCTAGTTGTGTTGTAGGACAAGCTCCCTCGCCCATTATGAGCCCAGTCAGCCGTTCTCTCGCAGGCTGCCCACGGTGCTGCCACCCAGTGGGCGACCCAGGGCAGCACAGCACCCAGCACCCAGCACCCAGCACCCAGCACCCAGCACCCAGCACCCAGCACCCAGCACCCAGCACCCAGCACCCAGCACCCAGCACCCAGCACCCAGCACCCAGCACAAGGTGGCTGCCGGCCGCTGGCTGCCGGCCACTCATCAGGGCAGCACACGGCAGCCCCGGAAACACACAGTGGCACAATGATGGCTGCGGCCGCACAGGTTGCCGGCCACTCGTGGCTAGCACACGGTAGCACACAGCAGCCGCTCAGCTGCATTAAGCAGCGACACACACTGGCTGCTGGGCCCCCCGTGGCAGCACACGGTAGCTCACAGCTCCCCGCGGCAGCTCGCACAGCTCACTGGCCCTGTGGGAATCGAACCGGCAACCTCGGCAGTAGGAGCCGGAGCTCCAACCACTTGAGCCACCGGCCGGCCTGGATACTTGGGCCCTTTTTTTTTTAACTTTTATCATGAAAGAACAAGTAGAAAATGAGTACATAGGGTGCATATTGGCTTTATATTCTCTACTGTTATGAATCTAATGATAAAATAGGATCACTGAGAAATGATTGTGAACGCATTCTGTAAATGGTAAATTAGTATGGAAGTATATTTACTGAGAGCAACAATAAGTTGGTGCAAACGGTGAGGGAACCGAACCGGCAACCTCAGCATTAGGAGCACGGAGCTTCAACCACCTGAGCCACCGGCCGGCCCGGATGCTTGGGTTCCTTTTTTTTTAACTTTTATCATGAATAGAACAAGTAGCGAATGAGTACATAGAGCGCATATTTAAATGTGCAACCTCTGTTGTCTTAAATCCTTTGCTGTTATGCATCTAATGACAAAATAGGATCACTGAGATGATTGTGAAAGCATTCTGTAAACGGTAAATTATTATGGAAATATATTTACTGAGAGCAACAATAATAAATTGGTGCAAAAAGGAATCGAACCGGCAACCTCGGAATTGGGAGCAGAGCTCCAATCACCTGAGCCACCCGCCAGCCTAGATACTTGGGCCCTTTTTTTTTAAACTTTTATCAGGAAAGAACAAGTAGTAAATGAGTATATAGCGTGTGTATTGGCTTTACATCCTCCACTGTTATGAATCTAATGATAAAATAGGACCACTGAGAAATGATTGTGAACGCATTCTGTAAATGGTAAATTAGTATGGAAGTATATTTACTGAGAGCAACAATAAGTTGGTGCAAACGGTGAGGGAACCGAACCGGCAGCCTCAGCATTAGGAGTACAGAGCTCCAACCACCTGAGCCACCGGCCGGCCCGGATGCTTGGGTTCCTTTTTTTTTAACTTTTATCATGAATAGAACAAGTAGCGAATGAGTACATAGAGCGCATATTTAAATGTGCAACCTCTGTTGTCTTAAATCCTTTGCTGTTATGCATCTAATGACAAAATAGGATCACTGAGATGATTGTGAAAGCATTCTGTAAACGGTAAATTATTATGGAAATATATTTACTGAGAGCAACAATAATAAATTGGTGCAAAAAGGAATCGAACCGGCAACCTCGGAATTGGGAGCAGAGCTCCAATCACCTGAGCCACCCGCCAGCCTAGATACTTGGGCCCTTTTTTTTTAAACTTTTATCAGGAAAGAACAAGTAGTAAATGAGTATATAGCGTGTATATTGGCTTTACATCCTCCACTGTTATGAATCTAATGATAAAATAGGATCACTGAGAAATGACTGTGAAAGCATTCTGTAAACAGTAAATAATAAATTGGTGTGTGGGATTTTTATACTTAGGTCTATATTTTACTTGTTTATATCTCAAAGGAGGGACCTTCTCACTCAGTATTTTCACAGCTTTTGATAGGTCAGTAAAACATAATGTTTATGTAAGTTACTATGCTATTATCTACAGTTATATATAATCATAGATAATTACATAACATAAATGCAGAATTCTAAAACTTAATTAACCATTCCTCCCAGCCATAGAAATTAATTCAGTTCAGTTATTAGGTTTGGCACACAAGTTATTTAAAAAGTCAATTGTAAGACACTTATTACACTTTTAAATCTTGAAATCAGGGTACCTATAATATCCAAAAACTTGCTATCTTTTATACTGTAAAGCTTTCATTAATTATGTCTTACAACGAATTTTGTTTCATAGTTAAGGAAGTAGAGGATATTGTACCACCACATGTCAGAAACTTTTTGTGGATATAAATTTATATTACAATATTAGCCTCCATGATCTTTAATGCATTCCATTTATTTTTTTGCTATGAAGTATTTACGAATGATTATTCTACCTTAGTCATTAAATGCTCTGATGTAGAGGTCACAGACTTCTCTAACATTAGTTTTTGTTTTCAAAGGCCAAATTGTGAAAGATGAATATGTATCTTATTAAAAAAATATATGGAAGTGATGCTCTAACACATTCATGCCGTTCTTGGACCAGCCTTCCTCCCTTAAATGAAACGCAAAAGATAACAGCGCAGAAATCACAAAAGGGGTTCTAATTAAGAGTAGAGAATTGCCTCAGAGGTGACTCAGATTCAGATCTTATATAGAACTTGACCTAAATGCCATTTTTTCTTTATTTTAAATTTCTTGAAAGAAAGCAAAACCAAATTAGTATAATATTAAAAGATAAACTTTAAAATGGCTCTCAGTATTATGCCATAATGGAGTAGCTGCCTTTCTAATTACTTGAAATATTTTCATATTATTCCATTATCTCTACATATGGTTCCTATGGTACAATATGTGAGCCCGATGTCCCACAGTCTCTGTTCAGGGTGAGAGTAGGATCTAACTTCAGACTGAGAAAGAGGACTGGATAGTATACCATCATCAGGAAAGCAAAAGATGTCCTCATGTTTCCCAGCCATTTGAAAACTTCTATCACCGCATTATCAGCACTACCTTTTTCTATACCCATTCTAATACAGTAGATTGCATAATCCATCATTTGTTCAGTCACTCACTCAGGAAATCTTCATTTAGCACCGTGTCAGGTGCTATGGTGGAGCTCTGGAATTTAGAGATGAACACGTTCTACCTTCAAAGACAGCCTCACGTGGAGGCAGACAATTAACAACCAGATACTTCCAGAAATGTGTGGTAGAGCAGTAATACAGAAATGCCCAGGAGCAGAAAAAAGGGCGGTCATTAGGACACAGCTTGGCTTAGTCTGGGGGAGACAGGATTTTGTCCTAAAGGAGCCAGTGTCTGGTGGCCCGAGTCAGAATATGAGTAGAAATGAACCAAGTTGTTGTTACACTTGCATGTTTTTCCTCTTCACTAGAGCTCCCATTTTGAAACTTCAGATTTAGTCCTGGGCCCTCTTGCCTGATTTCTAAACACTCCTCCTGGAATGTTATCATTCATTCTCAAGGCCTTAATGCCATCTCTATGCTAATTATTTCCATTCAGACATCTGAGGGCAGAGTTTTCCTTTGAGTTTCTGCAAGGGGTTCAAGGGATTTTGTGGCTGAGCAAGGAAAAAGATTTGACCACAAGGCGGCAGTAGCGTACACAGACTTTATTGGGATCCGCTGTGACAGATTGGGGACGTCCCTCACAGAAGTCTGTTTAGAGACCAAGGCTCATGGTTGCTACTCAGAAGCCGAGGAGGACGCGGGAATTTCTGGGAGAGACGGGAACTGGAAAGGGGGCTTCTGTGTATAGGCAATGTTGTGCACATGCGTGGCAGGCAGCCTAATACAACAAATAATTCTTACTGAGAACCTTTATAGAGTTAATCATTCTACAGGGTCTATTTTTTACTCATAGTACATAGTGTGCCAAACTACAGGATTCTTCAAATATAGTTTGGAGTACTGTATGTCTCAAACATCAATATAAGATATGCAATAATTTGTAATTTTCTAAAAGCACAAATTTGAATTAACATACTCTGTGAGAGGCTGGTGTAAATATTTGTTTTATTACCCAACATTGGACACACAGAAATTTTCCGAAGGGGTAAATAATATCTTCTGGTGGAAGTGAAGGGAAAATGCAGTGGCCTATGAAAGTGATTGTTCTGGGACACACAACAGAAGTTCCAGATATATTCAATAGACAAATGTTCTGTATTTGCTGTAAACAGAAAACAGTTTTAATTTGTAAAGTTATCGCCTTATATGGCAAGTTGCACATGATGGTGATTTATGAGAATTTTTACACCTCAGGACATTATAGTTCTTGATGGTGGTAATGGTGGGCTATCTTATCTTTTTCACGTTGCTACCTGCTTCATATTAGCACTTCTAATGGATCTTTCTCATCCTTCTTGCTAAATTCCTTTTCTTTCTAAATCATTTGTTTCTTATTCTCATGTTCACTTTCATTCTGGTATACAATTATTAAGTATAATAAAGTGTAAAATGCATTTCAATAGTGTGGATCATCTATAGGACAAGAGATAGTAAAAACAAAAACCCTACATTTTATTGTTATAATCACACTGATTGGGACAAATCAATACAATAGAGCATGCCATTGGTAAACAAATAAGTAACTATGACTCTTTTTCTAGAAATATACTTTTATAGTTCATTTTCATTTTTCATTGGAGTTTAACATGGTTTCATTTAGGATATCTCAACCACCATGAGGACTAAATTCTATACTTAGATACACATAAAATGTATTTCATATAATCGGTGGTAAGATGCACAAATAAATACACTCCGGCACAACATATACAGAGTTTAGGGTTATTATACAAGACTCACTCTTTGGATAATCCAGGGAAAAGCGATATTCTGAATATTTTAAAGTCAGTACTGATCTTGGAAGTATTCATAGTAAGAGAATTTCTTCTAATTCCTTTTTACTAGCTTGAAGAATGAATTACACATATGCATTTGGGTTTCCTCTCAAATTAGTTTACTACAAAACTTGTCAGAGTCAGAGGGGACAGTAGGGTGCAGGGGTTAAGGATGAGGTCTCTGATTATGACTGCCTGGATTTAAGAGTTCACCCCGCTGCCCAGTGATATGACATGAGGTAGGTTATGTGTCCTCTCCCAGGCTGTTTTCCCACTTGGAAAATGAGGATACCCTAGAACTTACATCATAGGGTTGTTGAGAAAACACATGAAGTCATGACTAAAAATACTTAATATAGTGCTTGACATATGTGATGCATTCTATTATTGCAAACACCTTTCTTCACATTATTACTGAAACAATCATACCAAATTACTCCTAGTCTTACTTTCATTTTTCAGCCCTGAGTATTTCAGTGTGAACAATATATGTGCAACATTAGTATAAGATTATTGTGTATAAACATATTTCAATACGTGTTATTAAGATACCCAGTATGTGCTCGCTTATGAATATCATGATGAACATGTTTACAACCATGCTCCAAAGTCTACATTAGATGAATATTTTAGTAAAAAATAACTTTAAAATGTCTAAGCTGCAAATTGATTAGGATAATATGAATATTTTTATGGATTAAACTAGCTTTTATTTAAACATTGGATACACACCATAAAGATATCTTAAAGTAAAACATTTTCATCAAGGAAACAATTAGGGGGAGAATATTAACTAAATTTGCAGAGGATATACGCACACCTGTATGACTTTACTTTAAATACCTCACAATTCTATGAGTAGGTGCTACTATGACCCCCATTTTACCTATAAGAAAACTGAAGCTTGAAAAGTTAAAATAACTTTGCTTACAGTTTAGAGTATGTAGTATGGTTTCAAGTTTCATAGTGTAATAATGCAACTTTAATCCTCCACACACAAATCAACCTTATGGAAATGACTATCAGTTCACAAAGAAACAAAATTCATCTCACTTCTGAAAATTAACATTGCATATATGTATACAGCACAATCCCATTTCAAATGAATAAATAAGTAACAAGCAGCTGTGGAATGGAGAAAGGAAAGAAGAAAACGGAGAAAGAAGACCAGAAAAAATATAAACCAATCTGTTAACGGTTATCTTTGAGGAGTAGTATTATAGACTTTCAATTTTTAGATTACAAATTTACAATATACAGTCTAATTTTTAAATTCTGGGTATTGATTACTTTTGTAATAAAAAGGGAGACAATATATGTTAACGCCCCCCCAAAAAAAATAAAACACACCCATAATTCCCTGGCAATTCGGCTATATTCTAAGACAACCACTATTTTTACCTGAATGATTTACTTACTAGAAATGAAAAAAAAAAAAGTTTAAAAAAAAAGTTAAACCAATTTGTACTTTGTTTGAGGTTATCAGATATGAAAGGATTCCAGAGAAGTTTATCTAACAGAAGGTGGTATTACTTATTTTAAAAATTATGCCTTATTAGAAAGCATAAAGCAGCATACCTAATATTAATTCTAAATTTTTATGTATTGGTCAATAAATAAACTTATATTCTTAAATGCCCCTCAGGAAAGTTGAAAAAAGTTTAAAAATTCAACATTAATTCCATTGTGAAGATTATGTTTATGTAACATGTAAATACATTTTTCCCTGTTTAAAGACATTTAAACCTGGCTTCACTCTATTCACAAATATGATATACTGATCTTAGTGAATTCCATGAGTAAGTTTATTTGTTTTTCATTTTGAAGTTTTATATTTTGAAACAGAGAACTTAGACTAATTGGAGATATTTTCTCACCTATTGGATACTCTTATACTTTATACCTAAGAAATAAAAATTTTGTGACCAGTAGATTATATATAAATGTTAACAGTTGTTATTTCTGTTTTAATTAAATGTGATTTTCTTTTCATACTTTTTGGTTTACAATGGACATGTATTGGTTTCATAATTAACACAGTAAACATTTCTTAATGTCGGGGCTCTGTTGAATGAATTGAATGGACTTAGTACTCCTTCCCCCACTCAAGAAATGATAAAAGGATTATAGACTTTGAATTTTTAGATTGCATATTTATATTATACAGTTTAAGTTTTTAACGCTAAGTGTGGATTATTTTTGTAATTAAAAAAAAAAGGAGACAGTATATATTAAAGAGAAAATCCTCCCTCCAAAAAATACCAATTCACTGGCAATTCTGCCGTATTCTAAGATAACCATTATTTGTACCTGAATGATTTTTGTCTTCTCACATTCCCATGTGCAGTTGGGAAAATGACAGAAGACATTGGGAAAGGAGGGGCAAGATGTATCAGAGAAGGTGAAAAATGTCCTGATGTTAAAAAAGTCAGGTATAAGGTTAGAATATAGGAAATATGGAAAACCTGTGTTAGGGCAGACAGAGAATGAGACAGGGGAAGGGGACATTTTCCTACTGGGAGAGGTCATCCTTAGAGGCATCAAGGTGTTAGGAAATCTTTGTCTAGTGGTGACATTTACTTCTAGAGAGGTTCTAAGAAGAGGATCCCAGTTTCTTCACATGTCTTTTGGAATTGATCATTCACTATATATATAATTAGTGTTTAGTAACTTTTTACCAATTCTGTGCTTTTTTTGGTAAAGGCAGATAATAAGCTAGCTGCTGTTAAAGCATCCAGTGGTGTACAAATCAGACAACTCCCTCTCCTGTTTTCTCAATCTCTCTCATGAGGAAGTGTAAGTAATGGAGATAGAAGACAGCATGTAAAGTAGAGTGGTCTTTTTCCCTCAGTATAAATGATCTTTTGAATACAAATTAATAAATTCTATGTGAAGAGACTAGAAAATTAAAATTTATGATGGTTGGAAGACTGGTGCCTGGCAGTCAACAAGAACACCTATCTTATTGTTAACTCAGCTGCTTTAATAGGGCACTAGGAGGCCCAGAAACGATACACAGGGTATTGGCAACAGGAAATGCTTTGTTTATAAATATTTAATATTGAATGGTACCTTCCCTTTGTATTCTTAACACATGACTGCATGGCTTATATGAAGATATTTCTGGTTTGAAATTAACTCTCATAATTTAAGGCAAAGTTCTGATTTATAGATTGAAGAATGAAAGCCTGAAATTACTCTCATGCTTATTTAATCATGTATTTTTTTCAGTGTCAAGATAGAGTTTAGATTATAAACAAATTTATTTGTTCTGTAGAACTGTGGCCATGCTTTATGACAAATGCAGGATACTTTCATCTAGATTTTTCTATCATGAAATCAGAACTTTTGAAAGTGACAAATTTGGGGAAAGATCAAAGTAAAGATGCACTTCAAGTTATAATATTTTATCCAGTTTTTAGTTACTGTTCATCATATTGCTACAGAATAGAAATTGTTAAGGCTACTTGAGATTTTAGGTTCTCTTTTCAATCAAATTCATTAAAAGTTGGGAATCACCATAGCATTCTGGAAAATGTGTGGGTTATCAAGCTTCGGTTTAAATATTTGTTTTGATATATATTAGTAGTGTGACATTAGTTAAACATCTGAATTTCAACTTCCTCTTATGTAAAATAAGGTTAATTGTATTTCCTTTGCAAGCTTGTTGTAAGGATTACAGATGTTTCATGTAAGTTTGCATGTGAAAATGCTAGTACCTTGCCAGGCATCTATGTTCAGAAAAGAGATGGCATTATTATTATTATTATTATTATTATTACTGTGCCCTCATACCAAACATAAATCATGTCATTGATTTTGTAAATTACCACACAATTGGATGTTTTCAATCACGTACTACATAATTTTTTGCAGTAAATATTAAATCTTACCATGGAATTTGTAGGGGGGTCAAACAGATGGAGTTTTCAGTAACAGGCAGCCCCTTGATACTGAAAAACGACACTTAATTTTCAGCTAAGTCAGATTACTAATCACTGTTCTCTATTCCCTTTAACACACACACACACACACACACACACACACACACACCACACATACATACACACAAAACCCTATAAGCTTCTATATTACATTAACCAAGAAACATAGAGATAGATAGAGAATGCTACATAATTAAAGGATTACTTTTTAAAGGAATATTTGTGGTTTTCAAAGTATCAGTCTATATATTTTTAAGTGAAGAATTAAAGGGACAAAAGTCATATTTTAATAATACAGTTGGAAAAACAATTTCATTAAGAGAATTAATGAGAACCTTTAATATGTCTTTCTGGTCCAAATTTACTTAAAAACTATTAGTACTTCACTGTTACTAAACTAAATGACCTTAGTTCCATTAATATACTGAAAGTAATAATTATCTAAATATTACAAATACAATCTAATATCACTATTTCGTCTCTTAACTGGCATCAGGTTGATTCTGATTTAATCATACTTGAATGTAGTAAACCTTTTTGCTAGACAAATATATGCAGACGCAGCAATTATTACTTATTAATGTTATTATTTATTACTTATTAATGTTATTATCACTATTTTAGGTACTTTGTTTAGTGCCCTAAGCTAGCTACCTTTGGTGTTTTGGTGAGTTCCGTGTTGTTGTAGGATCAACAGTGCACCGAGTTACAGCGTTGTCTGATAGAATGTATGGCGCTTGCACACAGATAGCTTCAAGTCCACCTGGATGGAATGCACTGTAATTTAAAAACCTTAATTTGTCATGCAAGGTTGCATGACTTGCCCAGGTGAAATGTCAGACGTGAGAATGTTTGTACTGGCAAGATAACTGTTCTGGCAGCACTTTGACATTAGTGAGAGCAGACATGACATCATGAAGGGATCCCAATGGGACCCGGCATCACTGTCTGACGCCGACAAGAGAAGGAACCCTCTGACTGGCAGACGTTCATTAATTAGGGCCACTCGGAACAGTTTTTATTCTATCAAAGGTTGCTGCTGAGAGGCCACTAACTTAGGGAAATTCTCATTCCCTTTTGCCGGAGAAGCCGACTGTATTCACGTCTGAGTATTGTAAGAGTCGGACAAGTTATGCAATAAATGACTGCAATGTACATATAATGATATTTTTCTGTACCTCAACTCGATTTCAATCTCAAGACCTAATACTGCCAGGCAGAGAAAAATAATCTCAGCCAATTCAGATGAATTTTGGTCAGGACTTCCTCTGTCAACTCAGGGACTTATTTTCCCCCCTCTCTTTTTCCTAGTTGGATTTCAGTTTTGCAGGTGTTGGTGGCAGGGAGCAGCTGATCTTCTCCCCTTTCCATGTTGTAGCCACTGATAACCTGCATCCTGGCGAGTGCGGGTCCATGTGGATGCTACTGCGCCCTGGTCTGCCTCCTGCAGAGGTGACTGTGTGTGCGCCTCTGTCTCACCTGCTGCACTCTCGCCAGCATGGAGAAACATTCTTCTACAGGACTGTACACTGATGTGGGGAACTCTGTGAAGCTTGCTGCCTCCCCAGGCTCTACTTTAGACAAAGGTTCCCTCTGCGTTCCAAAACTGTCTCAGGTTTTTATTGGCTAATTGATACAGTGTACAGACTTTATAGTTAAGGCCACTCTAATGTCTTCTATTACTATCTTAGTTATTGCTGCCTCATAAGCTTTCTTCTCAGCCTGGACAATAATTATCTTGTAGATGTGTGGAGGCAGGTGGATGGAAGGGAGACCTTCATTCATTCATTCATTCATGGATGGGAGTCTTTTAAATTCGTTAACACATAAACTTTATGTCCTACTTAAACCCTACTCAAAATGCACACTTTTGAAACTCCAAATCCCCTTTCTTACAAATCATTGTTTTTGAGCTTTAAAAACTCTTACTTTTAAACTCAGCATCTAAGAATGTTCTCTTCTCTTGTTTAGCACTAGTCTTTCTGCTGTGATAGTCCTGCCCTGAGTTAATGAATTTGAAGATAATAGTCTGAAAGGTGAGAGAGCCACAGGATTATAAAACGAAACAGCAACAATAAAGTAATTACAAAAACATTGATTAATATATCAAAATAGTAACAAACTGTGACTAATTTTGCTTTCCTTGCTTTACAAAATCAAGCCACTTGTTTGAAAAGGATCAAAGGAGAAAAATACACAGGATATCTGGATTACAGATTCTCCCTTTGATTTATAAAAACTAACTTTTTTAAAGAGTCAAACGAAATATGGAATGTTACTGATAAAATTTCTCTAACTTTTGGTCTTTGATTTTGCAGCTTAGCAAAGGGACTTGATTGAGGCACATACAGTATTAAACAGTTTTTTTTTAAACCATTTTAATTTTAGAAAAGCTATCTCAGATGAAGAGGCATGAGTGACTATAAAGTTGACTAAATGTGAGGATTGCATTGGTTACTTGGGGTGATTTCCTTAAAGGAATAGTTCTGATTCTTTACTTCAAACCCACAGCAGCTTCCTTTTATTTTTCCAGTAATATCTGAACAAGTTAACACAGTACTTGGGGGCAGCCAGGTCCTACCTAACTGGACCCCGCCTCTTCAGGCGTGGCTTCCGCTCTGTGCCTTCATGAATCTGGCCGTCAGGGTCCATTGACCTCCATTCCTTTCAAACTCTTCCTGAACTTTCGGGACCCTTGCACAAATTGATGCATCCTGTTCCCTTCACCAAGTGGCACTCGCTTTCTCATCAACGAACAGGCTCTCCCTTTCATCCCACGGTTCCCTCAGTCTCTGCCTTACTTCTGCTCCTAAGGAATCTCTCCTACCTCCCCTGTGGCACTTTTTTAAGGCTACACTGAGTTGTGGATATTTGGATATTTGTGTAGTAGAAAGAGCACCCGGCTCAGAAGGAGAAGACTTGGGTTTTACCCTGTTTCAAATATCATGGCAAAGTCATTTCAATTCTCTGCATGTCAGGTCAATCTGTGGATTTTGTAACCGCCTTTGCATTGTTTTCAGTGGCTAAAGTTTTCAACGCCTTGTGTACAGAAATCGTCTCTCAATTTCCAATAGTGCTTTGTGTTCAGTAAGTATTTGCTGAATCTAATAGAATGGCAGATGAGAAACAAGGAGTTTATTGATAAATCCAGTGGGATAAAGAGGGAAAATAATGGTAAGTTTAGTTACTTTATTTGACTAAGTAAACGTTAATGTTAATAAACATTAACAAGGGGTAGGTGACAAGGGGAAGGTGAGTGGTTGGTTATGGGTTCTCCTTTCCCATCCCTCCATCTCAGCCAACAATTGTGATTTCCTTATATCTGCAGAGCAAAAGTTTTTAATATTCTTTCTTTGTATAGTTAAGGAGATATGTAGTAGTTCATAGCAAAGAAAAGGGCTGGATATTAACTACTAATTCATGTTTCACTTGACAAGCTTCTGAATAAGCTCAGAAAGCCTTGCCAGGTGAATACCAAGTCAGATCACGTTATTTCAAAGAAGATAAAAATAACTCAGTTCCTTGATAACAATCTAAACCTTTCAGTATTTCAACAAGTGTGGCATTTGGTGTTGTAGCTCACTGCCATGGGTTCATTTTGGTAAAGATTATCTATTTCAGAGAAAATAAAAAATACACTTACCTTTATCCTCCTTAGCCCATCACTTCTGCTATTCAATTACGTGCTCTTTGCTTCTGTGTACCTGAAATAGTGAGAAAGAATAAAAAAAAAAGAAATATAACTCAATAGCATTTTGTGAAAGGCAAATATTTACAATTTTAACTGATGACAGACACACATATTTCATAAAACTATTAGCATGCAACTTCAGCTGTAAAAACTGAACAGCAATATCCCTAAGCTGGTTCGCAGCAAAAAAGTAAACCAATCACAGCGACAAAAGCCACCATAAACAAAACAACTGTATTTAAAAGATTAACAATTTTGACATTCATCCCTACCATCCAGTCTTTCACTTTCTTTTTCCCCCCATCAATATTTAGCTTACGTTTGATGTTAGCAAGAGTTGCATTACTATTATTGTTAATTTTAGTTCTGTTTATTATCTTGAGGGTTATATATTGTAAAATAATTTTGGTGTCCCTAGTTAATGTTAATTAGTGGTTTTAATAACCTATAGACCTATTTGTTATGTTTTTGTAGGTTTACTTTTTTAACTATCAGGAACTTAATAACTGAGAATATTTAACATTACTGCTGCAGAGGCAAAATTACAGAGATACTATTAGTGTTACCTGTTTTACGTTTAGTCATCCTTTGAGTCCTGCCACATATTTCCTTAACAATCAGAAGCCATCAAGTCTGATAGTCTCAAAACAAATATCAGCCCTCTAAACTGCTTTCAAGGGCAGTGATCTTTAGTACTGAAAACCACAAATAAAATTTTTGAGGTTGAATAGCAACAACTGGCCAGTGACACTGATGATTTGTTTGTCAAAACAAATTGTTATAAACTACGCAAATGAAGTCCACGCACTCCTTTGAGTGAAAACAATAAAGTGAATCTACGCAATGCTTACATGTTGGATGGGATATTTAATGTGCGGGGAAACTCAAAGGTTGAAGAACTAGGCATTTAGACAGGGGTAAGTGGTAACCTTACCTCTTTATACTCATTACTCTTTCTCACGAGAGACATGCTAATGCAAACAAGTCAATCAGAATTTGTGTTTAGCAAGATAAAGCTTAGAGGATAGTTTAAAAGCCATTTATTATTCTAAACCCATTTTTCCATTAACATATTATACATTAGTGTTTACTAACCATGATTCACGTAACAGTTTAGTTTGTTAACTTTTAAATTATTTAACAACCATAAGTTATTAATACATTTTTTAGGTATTACAAAAATATCTTAAAACAGGCTTGGGTTCATTTTTGTAATTTTTAAATAGAAAACATTTTCGGCATCTCTTGAAGAAGAAATAAAGCAGGTATTTAAAGCTAGAAAACAAGTAATTCCAAATTTAGTTTTTACAAAAGTTTTCAGCTTTATTGACAAATTATGGCAAACATATTTGACAAATTGTGGTTTCCTATTTAGAGAAGCTTACGCATGGAACTTTGTGTGTGTGTGTGTGTGTGTGTGTGTGTTTCCTTTTTTTAACAAATATAGGTTAAAACACTGAACAAATTCAGTTAGCTACATACATACAGTAGCTGCTTATTTTCAACCCCATTAAAACACCATTTAAAATTAAATTTGCAAACCTAGTATCGTACATCTTTATCTAACTCACAAATATTAAAAGACAGGTTAAAACATCTTATCTACACTTTTATTATCAGCTAGTTCAAAAAAAATCATATTACAGTCTTTTAGCAACCCTAAACAAAGTTTTTGCTAGTTGACTGAGACTCAAAATCTGTTAACAGATTCATGCTCTTCCTTTAAAAAAAAAAAGGAAAAAAAATTACACACAACAATGAAAAACAAACAAGAGAATATCATCCTACTGAGTGATTTATAGACCATGCTTGCCAATGTCTCTTTTAGTCCATTTTGTAAAATAATACTAGTGTCAATGTTGCACCAACAGTATAGGGGAAATACAAGAAATATATGGGAGTAATCATGAACAGTTATCCCTAGAAGAGGGAAAAAAAAAGGACGATTACTTGTATTGTTGCTGTTTATGTAAAGACCACAGGCTATGAATTGTCTTTGAGGTGAGGTCACAGTGGGGAGGACCTTCAATATCTACCATAGGGGTGCTGCCTGAACACCCTTCTGGCTGACCTTGGTGGTGGAGCCTTCAGGCTGGAGCGGATCGTGGACTGTTCTTCTGGTGCTACGAACAAGAGAAAAACAATAACATTCACATGGCTTCACAGTTATCAGAAACAGTTATTTAAGACACAGTAGTCTCAGAAAGAAAAGGAAATAAAAGATCTCAACACTGATGGCTCAAACCTTACTACATTTTCCACATGATGAGATCATCCCCCAAAAGGATATATGTTGAAATGCAGCCACTTAGATAAACTTGCAGGGAATTGTTCAAAAAGAGAGAGTTCTTAGATTACCTTTTATCTATTATGTGTGAAATTTCTATGCCACAAATAGGAGTATCAATGCGAACTACTCCATATTTAATCCTTTATACAGACTCCTAAAAGAAACGGGATATAGAAAACCAGTGGTTCTTAGGCCTTGATTAACTTGAGAATCACCAGGGAATCTTAAAATAAAAAACAAAACAGAAAATGACTAATGCCTGTCCTCTGGCTCCCAAACCAAATAACTAGAAAACTCTACAGGATGGGATCTAGGTTTTTGCATTTTTCAAATGCTTCCCTAGATGATTCTTATGTGTACTGGGGTTGAGATCCATTGTGCAAAACAAAATTGGTCAAAAATAAGCAAGATATGGAGTAAATTTTAAGTAGCAAAATCAGTAAAGGAAAACAATATATTAGTTTTACCAAATGAACAAGTTGGAAAATAAAGAGGTATTAGCACACTAGGAAAATATCTTATTTCCCTATTAATCAGACTACCAGTAACCTAAATGTTTTGGAACCTAGCCAAAACCCAAACTTTTGCGTATTATGGAAAATAGCATTTATAAAGTTTATGCCCCCAGAAGAGACATGCAGCCCTCCTTCAAAGAGCCAGGGACTTAATTTTGGCTTTATGATGACTTATTTGATACCAGAAACTAGGTTATCTGGGTCTTTCAATCAGAATTTAGTTCTTCAGTAGAGAGCAGATTGCATTCGTGGGGCTACAGTGGGAGGAAGTACGGACATAAGAAAAGGGGGTACTAGAGACACATTGCTGTGGATAGCTGGTATCAAAGGTGGTGGTGATGACAACATCAAACGGAAAATCCTTGCAGACTGAGGCCAACTGATGTAGAGTATATGCCTCCTAAAAATATCTCTACACACTTACCCAACTGACCAATAAGACCTTTTTTTAAGCTAAAAAAAAAGAATATCTCTGGCAAAAACAGTAAGAAAAAATTCAATTGAACTTAGTATAATATAAGGCAAGGGCTAATGATCTACAATATAGAAAAAGGGTCAAAAGTTTATCAATGTAGAAACTAACAGCACTTGAATGGGTAAACATGAGGTTTCTGAGGATATCCTTTACTATAAATCATATCTGGTGATACACGGAAAATTGTATTTCCTTCACTATTTAAGGTACATGCTTATGTTTATTTCATTATGTGATAGGACATAAAATAGAAGTGAGAACCGAATTAAATATGACAATGTTACCTTTACTCAGAATACAGACGTACTTAGATCAGGGGTTGGTGAACTATGGCCTGTGATCCAGACGAGGCCAGCTTCCTGTCACAGGCACGTCACAGCATGTCACAGGCATGTCACAGCATGTCATAGGCATGTCACAGACGTGTTTATTTCCAAACACTGTCTATGGCTGCTTTCACTCTCCAAAGGCAGAGATGAGTAATGTGACAGAAACCCTGCTGCTTGCAAAGCCTAAAATAGTTACACTGTGAGCTTTTATAGCAAAGGTTTACAGACTTCTGATATGGATCCTATTGTCTTTTTTTTTTTTTTTTTTTGGTGGGAGATTGTGGATGTTGGTATTTCTGATGTGATCCCTTAAGGTCAAGAATGTACCCGATAAGAAAAGATGATATAGGAACATTTGTGACAACATGGATGGATCTTGAGAGTGTAATGCTGAGCGAAATAAGTCAGACAGAAAAAGCAGAGAACCATGTGATTTCACTGATATGTGGTATATAAACCAAAAGCAACAAAAGAACAAGACAAACAAATGAGAAACAGAAACTCATAGACACAGACAATGGTTTGGTGGTTGCCAGAGGGTAAGGGTGGTGGGGGGTGGGGGGTGGTGGGTGGGAGATGAGGGTAAGGGGGATCGAATATATGGTGATGGAAGGAGAACTGACTCTGGGTGATGAACACACAATGGGATTTATAGATGATGTAATACAGAATTGTACACCTGAAATCTATGTAATTTTACTAACAATTGTCACCCCAATAAATTTAATAAAATAAAATTAAAAAAAAAAAAAAGAATGTACCTGAACTTCCAGAATTTCTCAACATAGACATTTTAGAGAAGAATGTTATGTGTATACTTGTTTGCAATTAAACAAAAGTTTCTTTTATGTACTAGAGAGGAAAATGGACTTTTGCTACAAGTTTGAAAGGCCTTCTTAGCCTTATGTGATATAAGTTTTATACTGTCATGAATATGTCAATGTCCTTGTCCTCTAGTGGTCAAATCTGTGCCAGTTTATTATTGCTTTTAACAAAGGGAATGTACCACTTCTTGCTCCATTTGTTCTTAGGGTGTTAGAGATCCCTAGGTTGCAGTCTATATAGGAGCTGAGATCATATAGGTTTCAACATTTCCCAGGGAATGGAAGATCTGGATCCTTTCTCAGATGCTGAATATTCCTGGTAGGTTCTGTAAAATAGTGAAACTACCAAGGGCAGAGTGACAGCAATACCTGTTTCATCTACCCCCAGATTTGCCAGAACTTTTAAACTGGAATAATCCTGGGAATTTGCCACAGAAACTGTAAGTGTTTAATAACAACTCATTGATTTGGCTTTACTTCACTGTACACCTAAAGCTGTAGACAGCTAATTGGTGGACTAAAACCTTAGTAACTGTTGGCCAACATTAAAATGGAAAGTGTCACTGTTCACTGCTCTATCCCTAGTGACTGGAAAAAATACAATGCGTCGTAGGGGTTTGAATGCAATGAACAATTGTAAGAAGGAATGATGAACTCTAGGAACTACAAAGCAGAAAGAGCTCCCTGTGACAACCTTGAAAACAGTAACAATTGGGCTGAAGAAATTCAACATTAATTTTAAAAGCTGTATAACTAGAAATCTTATATATTTGTTATTGAGTTGAAGTCAGATTTCTTATTGGAGAGAGTTAATTAGCTAAGTACCAAAAGTATTCACTATTGGATTCAATGAAACAATCATAGTGGCATCCCACTACAAAAAAGGGTGAAAACATTATGTTTCATTGCGCAAAAATGTGCTCTTTTATAATTCTGTTTGTATGGGAATTGACACTATGTTCTTTCCTCCTTGAAAAGGCTAGGAAAATGGGAAATACTATTAGTCTTCCATAATTGTAACAAGAAAGGCAGCCAAAATGAATTCATACCCAGGCAAAGTGAGTTTTAGATTTCCTAAGATTCCTTACCATTAGCAGAGGATTTATTAGTCAAGGATTCATTCACTTAATTCAGATCTTGAGTTCATTGTTTACATGTTCTCCATAATAATAGTGAATTGAGATCAAGAAAACATTTTTTCTATTTGTGCCAAATTTCCTTGGTCTCTATTTTCCCTAATATCATAATGTTTATATACACTATGGCCACACATTTACAATCTCCATATGATAGTATAAGCCAGCATCTCTCAGTGAAGTGATGGTCTTTGATCTGGACCGGAGAGCACTGATTCAATGAATATTTTTCCTTTGTCATCACATAGTGTGTAATTGAGCCTTATATGATCAGCTGATCCCCTCATTGCTCACCAGAAGCTCTTGGATTTCTTCACTATAAGTATCAGAGATAGAAGTGATTCTTAAAAATATAAGGAATTCTAACTTGAGTCCAGCATGGAAACTTGCACATGGAAAACATGAAAACATAAGGTCCTCATGGTGGGAATTCTCTAAAATTTGAAGTTATAAAGGCCCAGGAATGGCTTTAGAATTTACATGTTTTTCTTGGGGTTCTCTTTTCAGTAAACAAGGTAGATTTAAAATATGTTAGGGCTTCATGCAAATTTTGGAGTCCTAGCCAATTGCTTCTATTTCCATGAGGTGGTCTAGAATGTCATTAAAAAAAAAAATCCTTGCAGACAGTGAACTTGAGAGATAATCTTTCTTTGTCCTTCTAGAAAATGATAAAGGAAGTAAGATGCTCTCAATATCAGGATCATTGTCATATCAGAAGTATTAGCTAGCCTGTGCATGTGAATCAAGCAAATAAATTATTACTTAGAGAAGGTACAAAATAACTCTCTGCCAATTGAAATTACTGGAATGGTTTACAGAATTGTGGATCTGGAAATAGCAAATGAGGATATGACAAACATAACTTAAGTGACTTGATCATTTTCCCAACATTTCTAGACTTCTCAATTAGATTTTAATGTACCATATAGTATATTAAATAAGAAGGAAAGGGGGCAAATAAAGCATTCATTAAATAAATTGTTTGCTTTTTTTCTTTACCAAAGATCTCATATATGCCAGTCACTGTACTTAACCCTGCATCTGAGGATGAAAGAAGAGAAATTACAACAGATACCACAGAAATACAATGGATCATACAATAATTCTATGAAAGACTATATGCCACCAAATTCAATAATCTAGAAGAAATGGACAAGTTATTAGAAATATATAAGCTTCTTAAACTGAATTACGAAGAACTGGAATATCTAAATAGATCAACCAAACAGCAAGGTAATTGAAACAATCATCCAAAACCTTCCCAAAAGCAAACGTCCAGGACCAGATGGCTTACTAGTGAATTCTACCAAACATTCAAAGATGATTTAATACCTTTCCTTCTCAAACTCTTTCAAAAAATTGAAGATGAGGCAATACTTAGTACCTCATTTTATGAGGCCAACATTACACTGATACCAAAACCTTATAAGGATAACACACAAAAAGAAAATTACAGACCAATATCTCTGATGAATATAGACACAAAATCCTAAACAAAATACTAGCAAATCGACTACAACAATAAGTTAAAAGTATACATCACAATCAAGTGGGGTTCATTTCAGGGGTGCAAGGATGGTTCAACATATGCAAATCGATCAATGTGGTACATCACATTAACAAAATAAAGGATAAAAATCATACAATCATATCAACAGATGCAGAAAAAGCATTTGACAAGATAGAACATCCATTTATGATTAAAACACTTAATAAAATAGAAGGAAACTACCTCAACATAATAAAGGCCATATATGACAAACCCTCAGCTACTATCATACTTAGTGTGAAAAACTGAAAACTTTTCCTCTATGATCAGCAACAACAACAAGACAAGGATGCTCCCTCTTATCACTGTTATTTAACATATTGGAAGTCGTTGCCAGGGCAATCAGGAAAAAAAAAAAAGAAATAAAAGGCATCCAAATTGGGAATGAAGAAGTCAAATTGTCATTTTTTGCAGATGACATGATTCTTAATATAGAAAACCCTAAAGACTCTACAAAAAAATATTGGAAACAATAAATGCAGCCAAGTTGCAGGATACAAAATCATTGTACAAAAATCCATTGTATTCCTATATACTAACAATTAAATGCCGAAAAATAAATGAAAAACAAACAAACAAACAAACGAAATACCTTCTTTTGCAATTCCAATAAAACAATAAAATACCTAGGAATAAACTTAACAAAGGATGTGAAGGACATATACTGAAAACTACAAGACACAAAGAAGTTGAAGGCACAAAGAATGTATTCCTTGTTCATGGACTGGAAGAATCAACACAGTTAAAATGGCCATGTTACTCAGGGCAATATACAAATTTAATGCAATCCCCATCAAAATACCAATGGCATTTTTTAAAGAAATATGACAAAAACATAGATTTATATTGAATCACGAAAGACCCCAAACAGCCAAAGCAATCCTGAAAAAAAAGGCTGGAGGTATCATAATCCCTGACTTCAAAATATACTACAAAGCAACAATAATCAAAACAGCATGGTATTGGCAGAAAAACAGACACACAAACCAATGGAACAGAATTGAGGACCAAAAAAATACACACACACACACACACACACACACACACACACACGTATATATCTATATATACATATATATGTGTGTGTGTGTATTTTTCTTTTTATTAAGGAGGGCGCAGCTCACAGTCGCCCATGCAGGGATTGAACTGGCAACCTTGGTTCTACCAGCACCACACTCTAACCAATTGAGCTAACTGGCCACCCCTGGACAAATATTTTTTGACAAAGGAGCCAAAAGCATACAATAGAGAAAAGAAAGCCTCTTCAATAAATGGTGCTGGGCAAATTAGAAAGCTATGTGCAAAAAAGTGAAACTAGACTGCTATCTGTCACTATACACCAAAATTAACTCAAAATGGATCAAAGACCTAAATATAAGACCTTCAACAAGTTGCATAGAAGAAAACATAGGTAATAAACCTATGGATCTTGGTCGTAAAGAGGATTTTATGAATTTGACCTCAAAAGCAAGGGAATAAAAGCAACAATAAATGAATGGGACTATATCAACCTAAAAAGTTTCTGCACAGCAAATAAACCTTTAAAAAGGAAAAAGGCAACCAACAAAATGGGTAGAGCTTTTTGCAAACAACATCTCCGATTAGGGGCTAATATCCAAAATATGTAAAGAACTTATACAACTCAACAACACACACAAAAATCCAATTAAAAAATGGGCAGAGGACCTGAACAGACATTTCTCCCAAGAAGAAATACAAATGGCCAACAGGTATATGAAAAGATGCTTCATTTCACTAGCTATTGGGGAAGTGCAAATCAAAACCACAATGAGCTACCACCTCATATCTGTTAGAATGGCTATTATCAACAAGACAAGTAATAATAAGTGTTAGAGGGGTTGTGGAGGAAAAGGAAACCTCATACACTGCTGGTGGGAATATAAAATGGTACAGTCACTATGGTAAACAGTGTGGATGTTCCTCAAAAAAATTAAAAACAGAATTACCGTATGACCCAGCAATCCTTTTCTTGGGTATTTACCCCCAAAATCTAAAACATATATCCATAAAGATATATATATTCCGATGTTCATTGCAACATTATTCACAGTGGCCAAGACAGAAACAACCAAAGTGTCCTTCAATAGATGATTGGATAAAGAAGATGTGGTTCTTATACACAACAGAATATTACTCAGCCATAAGAAAAGATGAAATACTGCCATTTGCACCAACATGGATGGTTCTTGAGATTATCATGTTAAGCGCAATAAGTCAGACAGAAAAAGTCAAGAACCACATGACTTCACTCATATGTGGCATATAAAACTGAAAGCAACAATGAACAAGACAAACAAGCAAAAACTCATAGATATAGACAACAGTTTACTGGTTACCAGAGGGTAAGGGGGGAGGGGAGAAGGTAGGAGAGAGGGTAGAGTTGGTTAAATTTATGGTGAGGAAAGGCGATTTGACTTTGGGTGGTGAACACATAATGCAATATATGTACTATAGACTTGTACACTGGAAGTGGCTTGGGTGGGTCTGCAAGTTGGGTGGGGTGGGGTCTCAGGGAATCACCAGGGCAAGGTGAACAAATAGTGTTAGCCAGTTTGAGGGAGACTCAGATATGGTGTCCACATGCAGGTGGGAGGTAGGGAAGCTCAAACAAAGAAACAATGGCTTCTGCTAGCTCTTCCATCTGGGAGAAAGCTGCTTGTCTAGCCTTACACCAAAGCCAGACAATTATGTTTCTTCCTGTTTGTCCCGGGCACATTTCAAGCTGCTGCCCCAGCACTGGAGCTCAAAACAAGTGGATCCGTCAGCAAGTAAGTCTGTGCACGGGCTCTTTAAGAGAAGTGCCTGAGACTCCAGCAGCCCTTGTCTCACTCAGCCACAATCTCTGCTGGTTTTCTCAGCCAGAAGTTATGGGAACTTTCCTCCCTGGCACTGGGACCCTGGGGTGGGAAGCCTGGTTTGGAGCTGGGATGTCTTGCTCCTCTGGAGGGGACCTCTACAACCGAGATATCCCTCCTGATTTTTAATGGTCACATGCAGGTGTAGGACAAGCCCATTCCACTTCTTTGCCTCTTCTACCAGTCTTAAGGTGGCTTCTTCTGTATGTCCTTAGTTTTAGGTTCAGTTAGACTTCAGGAGATTTTCAGTGATGGTTGTTCCAAAGGTTAGTTGTAATTTTGATGTGGTCATGAGAGGAGGCAAGCACAGCTTTTACCTCGTCCACCATCTTGACCAGAAATCCCAAGAAAAGGCCCTTTGAACCATTTTCCTCCCAGTGCTCACCAGAACACTTGGGTATCTCCAGGTCCCTGAGAATTGGTGGCCTCTGTCTGGCCTCTAGAATAAATTCTATTCATTCTGGAGAAAAGTCACAAAAGTTACTTTGGAAGCTTCTAAAGAGGGAAGCACAGTGGATAAAAACACCCCACAGACACCTCCTTACTTCACTTCCTGACCCTGCTCAATGTGAGGACTGAGGGCCCTGCTGACACAAGTGGAGGGTCCAGGCCTACCTTAGAGGCCCCTCAAAGGCCCGTGTCAAATCAGGGCCTACTCCCTTTAATGCCCTCTTTGTACCTCAGAGCCCTCCCTTCACGTGGTCCTCACCCAGGATGGGCTCAACCGCACAAGACACAATGTGAATCTCTCCAAGGGCCTGCTTCTACTTCCAATCCTTGATTTCTAGAACCATGAATTCTATAAACTGGAAATCCAGCACATTATTATTATCTTGATTGAGAGTGTAAACTTTCTCCTGTGAATTATGTAGCCAGACTTCCTGTGTATTCTAATGCCTGCACTAAATACGATCATTCTCCTTGAAAATAAATGTGTTCCCATATCGTCTATTAAACTAAAAAAACAAAACCAAAAAACTCTCCCATACTCCATGCTTCCTTTAGGCTACGTTTTACCCGTGCCCTCCCCTTCTCTGACTTACGTTTGCAACCTATATTTCCCCAATACTCACTCTTCCACCCACTTCAGCTAAATTATTTCTGTCCCTACCCTTCAATTCAGAGGTAGTAAATGGAGCTCCCCTCATATCAACAAAGGCTTCCATGTCACCAGCAAATATCAAGGGATATTTTTCAGTCCTCATTTGGTTAGTCCTTTCAAGGAACCGAAACCATTAACCACTCTGCTTTTCTTCGCAAAAGACCTCTTCGCCTGCATGACACTATGGACACCAAGTGATCCTTGAAATCTCAGATTCTTTAAGACAAGAACATCACAGAAATTTGGTTCCTGGGTTTGATTCCTGAGGAAACAAAACAATCTTTAGGAGACACCTTGTCACTTTTAAATTTAACCAAAGAAAGAAGAAGTTCTCCTTGGAGAAAATACCTTCTTCCATCACTGTTGCCTACACAGACACATCAGCTGAAAATTTTCCATTCTATTATCTTTGTCCCCCAAGGGAGCTGGTTGTTTGCAGAGAGGAAAGTTAATAGAACAATTTATTTAATAAGGAGTTCTGAGTATTCAACCCTTGAGATGATAACATTTCTGTTACCCGTTTCCTACAATTCTTTGATCCTAGCCAAGTGAAAACACAAATGGACTTCCCTGGGACAGACCTCAGAGAACAGAGAGCTTCAGTGATAATCATTAGAGAGTGTCATTGTGACCCAGTGTGGGCTGGCAGAGTAAGAAGATAAAGAGGAGAGGAAGTGGGTACTGGGCTTTACCTCTAGAATAATGAGGCAGTCTCATACCTACTTAGTCTGTGAAGGTGAAGTCTCTGTAATTTTAAGGTACTTTCGTTTCCCCTTAAACCAGTCCTTTTCAGCTCTTGTTCTGTTTTCTTCTGTCTCTTTTTCAAATCTAGAGCCTCTCTCCAATAAAAGTTATTTTCTGGAGAATCTCCACCTCTTCTTGACTCTTTCTTATAATTGTCGGCTCTTCTTAGATATTCTGTGTCCAATTATTTATTCATTAACTACTCGAGATTTATTATGCATAAGGTATTGTCTATTTTGTGCTTCGTGTTATTGGGTTTTTCTATTGCATTTCCTGACTACTTCTGCAGTAGAGTTGTCTTACTCATAGCACTTCATAGTTTTATATCGTTATTGTGGTGGTTGTTTAGTGTTCAAAATATTATCTACAAATAATGTAATTGTTTCAGACATTCACTACTCAGGCTAATTTCCTTTTCTCATCTTACCAATCTCTTTAAATGCTCAGGAGACTATCGAGTGATTGATGTTGGAGCAGACTGCCTTGGCTTGTTCACGAATTTAACTAAAATATTTTAGTGTGGGATATCCTGTTGGCTGCAGTTTTAAAACAACTGTTCTTTACTGGGTTAGGAAATTCTCCTTAGTTTCCTCACTTAGTGAGAAGCTCTGTCCTGGCTGTTACGTTTTCTATTGTGATTGTGGGTATGATTCCTCTTCATTGATCTATTTTTTGTGAGTTACGTTAGCAAACATCCTAGTACTGAATCAGCTTTTCAAGCTTAGAATAGGAACTACTTGTTTATGATATAGTATTCTTTGAAAATAATTTTAATTTTAATTTTACTCATCTGTTTTGTGTCTATATTCAGGCATATGATGCACTTGAAGATTTCTTTTTTTGTGTTATAGTTGATGCTTTTGCTCTCAAACTTTATTATACATCTAACATTGGCATGTGTTGAGCACTGACTCTATGCCAGGCACTTTGTAAGTCCCTGAAAGGCAATGGTGAGCAAGAGTCACGATGTCTGACCCACAAATAAACATAAAAATTACCAACATGAAAAGCACTTCGAGGAATAGTTCAGGGTGCTTGATATATGGGCCTCACAAACAGTCCTCTTGACCCTCACCCTTTGTTCTCCATTTCAGTGGCATCTCAAATCCCTTTCATTACCAGCCTCACTGAACCACAGGGCACCCATGAATTCTGTTCTTTCAGCCTCAAAACTGGCCCTTTCCTTATTTCCTCTGATTAACAATTGCCCATCCTTCCTCTTGCAGTTCAAATAGCTATATTTCAGAGAAGCCTTTTCTACCCACCTCCCCAGACTAAATTGGTCCTCAATGATTTTTTTCTCTCATTAATTAACTGCATTCTTTAGGCATTAATAACACCAATCATTTTTTTCTGTCATGGAGAATATAAACATTTATTTTCATCTTAAATTTGCCTTTTAATTTTTTAGGGATGATTTTATTTATAGAAGCTTTGGATATTTTAAATCAAATCTATTAATACTTTTTTTTTTTTTTACAATTAACTGTGCTGATTTTTAATACAACACGTCTTAAGAGCATGTATACACTCTTACACATGCTTTGTATTTTATTTTAATGGTTTTGTGATTTTTGTTTCTCTCTCTTATCTATGTAGTCTAGATTCTTTTCCCTCTCCTTGGAAGAATCCACCTGGCAGGTGGTATCTGAAAGAGGAGCTATAGGGATTGTCATTAATTAGAAGTGCTTCATGGCAGTCAAAAGAAGTAACAGACCTGTCGTGTTTATAATGATCAGAATTCCATCTTTGATGGCTGCCCCAGTTTAAGGTGAGTATTGATCAACGATGGCCATGCAAGTCAGATTTACTGTGATACTAAGAACAAAAGCTCACATTTATCAAGTGTCCACTGTATGACACAAGAACCACACTAGAAAATTACATGCATTATATCATTTAAATCACTCAATAGTCTTGCAATGCAGAAAATACTTACTACTCCTGCTGTAGAGGGGAGGTATCTGCAGCTAAGAGAGATTAAAAACTGTTAAGATTATACAGATAGTAAGCCAGTTGACCAAAATTCTTTTCTAGAAAGTCTCACTCAAGATCATGGGCTCTCATTTTCTGAATCACATCGCTATTCTGCACTTGGGAAGAGTTACATATCAAAGATCATTGTAATAAAAGGAATAGATTATTAATAGCTATAATTTACTGAGATCCTAGTGTGCACAAAGACATATTTAATCCTCACAAAGAAGGTAACAGCAGTCACATTTTTAGACATAAAATAAAGCACTTGAGAGTTAATTGTGACGTCGGTTGAAAGCATCAGGTCACAGAATGAAGGTTGTTTGAGTTGAGAATCCAGGAATAATATTTATTACAGAGTTATTTGAATGAAGGAAGTATGGAGATTATGATAAAAAAGATATTAAATGTCTTTATTTATTTTGGAAGGGTCATATAGAAGAAATTGGTTTATGTCCATAACTTCAAATAGAATTAAAATCAGTGAGTAGGAGATAAAAAGAGATTTCTGATAAATTTAAAACTGACTAAATAATTACGTTTAAAGTGAAAATGGCTACCATTTGTCTGAGTGAATCACTATCACTGAAGGATAATTGAGGGTGAAGGATGTCCTCCAAGGGTGGATTCCTAAGGCGATGACTCACTGAGGTGCCAGTCGCCAGATCACAAAATATTGCTTTAGCCTCTCTCTCCAGCAGGCACACCAGCTCCATGGAAGCAGGAAACCAAACAGAAGTATCAGAATTCCTCCTCCTGGGTCTCTCAGATGATCCAGAATTGCAGCCCCTCCTCTTTGGAGTGTTACTGTCCATGTACCTGGTCACTGTACTTGGGAACCTGCTCATCATCCTGGCCGTCAGCTCAGACTCCCACCTCCACACGCCCATGTACTTCTTCCTGGCCAACCTGTCCTTTGTGGACATCTGTTTCACCTCCACCACCATCCCTAAGATGCTGGTGAACATCCAGACACAGAGCAAAAACATCTCCTACATCGGATGCCTCATTCAGGTGTATTTCCTTATGATTTTTGCTGGATTGGATAATTTTCTTCTGACCGTGATGGCCTATGATCGGTATGTGGCCATCTGCCACCCCCTGCACTACACAGCCATCATGAACCCATGCCTGTGTGGCCTTCTGGTTCTATTGTCTTGGTTCATCATTTTCTGGGTCTCTCTGCTTCATATTCTACTGATGAGACAGCTGACCTTCTGTACAGGCACTGAAATTCCACATTTCTTCTGTGAAGTTACTCAGATTCTCAAGGTGGCCTGCTCCAACACCCTCATCAATGACATTGTTTTGTACGTAGCCACTGCCCTCCTTGCTGTGTTTCCTTTCACTGGAATCCTGTTTTCTTACTCTCAGATTGTCTCCTCTTTAATGAGAATATCCTCTGAAGGGGGGAAATGGAAAGCATTTTCCACCTGTGGGTCTCACCTCTCTGTGGTCTCCTTGTACTATGGGACAGGCCTGGGGGTCTATCTCAGTTCTGCTCTGACCCATTCTTCCCTAAGAAACTCAGTGGCCTCAGTGATGTACACCGCGGTCACACCCATGCTGAACCCCTTTATCTACAGCCTGAGGAACAAGGACGTGAAGGAGGCCTTGAGAGGGCTCCTTAGCCAAGGAGTCCCTTGTCTGGGTCATTCACCTCAGAACTAAGTAGACATTGTAGTCCCCAAAGGCCAATGTTGTGAATTTAAATCTGGTTCTTTGTCTTCCCTAGAACACATGCTTCATTTGTTCTATTCTCAAAGAACCTACAATTTCGTTTTTATTTGTGTTTGTATTAGTTTCTCTTCAAGAACATTGTCAGTAAATTTTTTTTTCTTTTTCTTCCCTATTTGCAGCCCATAAAATCTTATTTTTCTTACAGTTATTCCTGAGATTTCTAACATTAGATATGAAGCACTTATAGGAAATGCTGACATGGCTTCCCCCCAAAAATTATCTTCTCAAATGTTGATATTCTTCACCTTAATTTTGTTGTATGTTTCTTTTACTTTTTTTTAAATTAAAATGTATTGGGGTGACAATGGTTAATAAAATTACATAGGTTTCAAGTGTACAATTTTGTAATCTATATATCACATTGTGTGTTCACCACCCAGAGTCAGTTCTCGCTCCATCATCATATATTTGACCCCATTTACCCTCATCTACCACCTCCTCCCCCCTTATTCTCTGGTAACCACTAAATCATTGTCTGTGTCTGTAAGTTTTTGTTTCTTCATTTGTTTGTCTTGTTCCTTTGTTGCTTTCAGGTTTACATCCCACATATCAGTGAAATCAGATGGTTCTCAACTTTTTCTGTGTGACTTATTTCATTTAGCCTAATAATCTCAAGATCCATCCTTGTTGTTGCAAATGGCACTATTTCATCTTTTCTTATGGCAGATTAGTTTTTCTCTGGAAGAAATGAAATAAAAATTATACAGTAGTCATTAAAAAGTGCTTACCATGTCAGGACAGTGCTCGTTGCTTCACATGTATAATTTTAGGTGGTCCTGACATTGCTTGAGCTATTTTCCTCATTTTTCAGAGAAAGAGATTGAGATTAGAATGGACTCTAACCTGACAGTGAACCTACTCTCCTAACTATGTATCATACCTTTCCTGTAAACATTGATGTAATTTTCAACTAGCTTTGAACGCTAGTTTTTCAGGTGGTTCATTTTATATTGCATAAAATAACTCTTAGATATTGCTTCATTCTTTGCCTTTTTTCTTCCTTTCTTTGTTTTTTCCTTTCTTCCCTTCCTCTTCAGTCTCCTTCTTCATTTTTTTGATAATGACGTTTATTTATTAAAGAAACTAACGTAGTTTCTTTAATAAAAAATAGTTTTTTTTATTTTTAAATTATAGTTGACATACAATATTACATTAGTTTCAGGTATACAACATAGTGGTTAGACATTTATATAACTTATGAAATGACCATCCCAGTAAATATAGTACCCGTCTGATACCATACATAGTATAATATTGACTATATTCCTTATGCTACACTTTATATCCCCATGATGAGTGTATAACTATCAATTTGTGCTTCTTAATCCCTTCACCCTTTTCACCATTCCCTCAATCCCTCTACCACCTGGCAACCATCAGTTTGTTCTTTGTGTCTATGAGTCTATTTCTATTTTGTTTGTTTATTTTGTTCTTTAGATTCCACATGTAAATAAGGTCAAATGACATTTGTCTTTCTCAATCTGACTTATTTCCTTTAGCATAATATCCTCTAGGTCCATCCATGTTGTTGCAAATAGCAAGCTTTCATTCTTTTCTATGGCTGAATAATATTCCATTGTATATATGTACCACTTCTTCTTTATACATTCATCTATTGGTAGACACTTAGGTTGCTTCCATATCTAGGTTATTGTAAATAATGCTGCAATAAACACATAGATGTATATATATTTTCAAATTAGTGTTTTGGGTTTCGTTGTGTAAATACCCAGAAGTGGGATTACTGGGTCCTTCTTTGTCTCATTATACAGCCTTTGGTTTGAAGTCTATTTTGTCTGATATAAGTACTGCTATCCCACTTTTTTGTTTGCTTGTTTTCATTTTTATGAAATATGTTTTCCCCACCCCTTTACTTTCAGTCTCTGTGTGTATTTCTATCTGAAGTGAGTCTCTTGTAGGCAGAATATATAAGTGTTTTGTTTTCTTAGCAATTCAGCCATCCTATTTTTTGACTGGTGCATTTAATTCATTTACATTTAAAGTAATTGTTGATAGATATATAGGTATTGCCATTTTAGTATTCATATTTTTTAACCTTTTTTCCTCTTATTTTTAAAGAAGTCCTTTTAACATTTCTTATAATACTGGTTTGGTGGTATAAACTCCTTTAGCTTTTTCTCATCTGAGAAGCTCTTCTCTCATCTGGGTGCTCCAGGTATGTCCCTTGTGAGGGTTGTGTGTGCCCTCTTATTGTAGTTGAGCCTTGGTTGCTATTTGCCCATCAATAGGAGGGATTGACCCTTGGGCTGATTGGTTGTGAGGACTAGCCATGACTACTGTGGAGGAGCTGTTATGCAGGGGCTGACTCTATGAAGCAAGATTCGCTTTAGGAGGGTTCTAGTGCCTACCCAGTCTGCCTCCATCCTTGGAGGCAGCCAGATGATGCTTTGGCTCAGTCCAAAGCTGCCACTAGGCATGCCAGCCCCAGGGCCTCCTAGGAGGGGCCCTGCTGCAGGGTAAGATGAGCCACAGCCTGTGCCATGCCCGGGCTACCTGGCATGAGCCACCAAGCAATCTACAGATGGCCACCACCTGTGCTGGGCTTGGAGGTACCTCAATGGGCCAAGTTGCAAACTGAGGCTGGCTGTTGCTAGTGGCAGGCTTAGGGCTGCTAAGCCAGAGGTATGGGACATGCTGAAGTGAGACGCTGATTGTTTGGGTTTTGTGAAACTTTAAGAGACTTTAGGAAAGTCTGTAGCATGAACCAAGACAGGGAGTTGGTCCAAAAAGCTACCAGAAGTGGCTTGAGTGGGTCTGCAAGTTGGGTGGGGCAGGGTCTCAGGGAGTCACCAGGGCGGGGCAAACAAATGGTGTTAGGTTGATACAGACTCAGATATAGCAGCTGCCTACAGGTGGGACGAGGGCTCGACAAAGAAAGAATGGCTTCTGCCAGCTCCTCCATCTGTGAGAAAGCTGCCCCTCCAACCTCACTCTGAAGCCAATTTAGTTCCTCCCCATACATCCCTGCTGCCTTTTGACCTGCTGCCCCACCACTGGAGCTCAGAGTGAGTGAGTCCATCAGTGAGTAAGGCTGTGTCTGGGCCCTTTAAGAGGAGCACCTGGGACTGCAGCCACCCTTGAATCACCTAGCCACAATCTCCCTGGTTTTCACAACCAGAAGTTATGGGGACTTCTTTCCCCAGAACTGGAATCCTGGGCTGGGGAGCCTGGTGTGGGACTGGGACCCTTTGCTCCTTTGTGAAGGACCCTTGCAACCAAGATATCCTTCCTAATTTTTAAGGGTCACACCCGGATGTGGGACCAGGCCATTCTGCATCTCTACCCCTCCTACCAGTTTCAAGGTGGCTTCTTCTTGTACCTTCCCAGGGACTCAGTTTAGCTAGATTTCAGATGATTCTCAATGATGGTTATTCTGTACTTTAGTTGTAATTTTGATGTGGTTATAAAAGAAGGCAACCAAGCATATACCTACTCTGCCATCTTGACTGGAAAAACTGGCATAATCTTTTACATCTTATCATAATGATCTTTAAAAGTTACCCATGTGGAAAACACGTATCAGTATTTTGTTCTGATAAAAGCAAACTGGCACTTTAAGAAAACTGACCCAGGAGCTGGGAGGTCTATGGATGGAGCTGTTACTCTTTAGTCTTGTACTGTTTTCAATCATTGGTTGGGAGTCTGTGGATGCAAAGGGCTGACTGTATGCACTGATCTACACCATTTTATATTGGGAACTTGAGCAACCATGGATTTTGGTATCCATGGCGGGTCCTGCAACTAATTCTTGGTGGTTACTGAGAGACAACTAAGTTTTGGAGGAGTCAAAGTTATATGCAGATTTTTGACTGGGTGGAGGGAGGGTCAGTGCCCCTAACTTCCACATTTTTCAAGGGTCAACTATAATTATAAACATTTAATTGGAGTAGGTAGAGTACTTGTCTTATTTATTTTCAATCTCTTTAAAAAATTATAGGCTCCCAGAAGACTGATCCATTCCTTTTATACAATATATATGGAGAACCTACAATGTTTTAGGTGCTAGAAATATGGTTGTGAAGAAGTGGTCTCTGTTAGCATATAGCTGACTTTCTAGTGCGGATAGAAACAAAACAAAGAGGTGAATCAATAAACATAGTTCAACTGTGAAAGGTGCTATCGGGAAAAAATGAAATGGTACAAAGCAGGAACTCAAACAGATATTTATATGAACACCCATATTTACAGCAGAAATACAATAAATAAAAAGTGGAAGCAACCCAAGTGTCCATCAGTGGGTGAATGGATAAAATGTGGTACGAATACAAAATAGAATATTATTCCACCTTAAAAATGAAGGAAATTCTGACACATGCTATAACATGGATGAAACATGAAGGTATTAAGCTAAGTGAAACGACAGTCCCAAAAAGACAAATATTGTACAACTCCACTTATATGAGGTGCCAACAGAAGTCAAATTCAGAGACAGGAAATAGAATGGTGATTGGCAGGGGCTGAAGTAAGGGAGGAATTGGGGAGTTTATGTTTAATGGGTAAAGTTTCAATTGGGAAGTGAAAACATTTTGGAGATGGGTGGTGGGGATGGTTGCACAAAAATGTGAATATTCTTAATGCCAAACTATATGCTTAAAAATGGTTAAAATGCTCAATTTTATGTTACATATATTTAACCATAATAAAAAAGATGCAATAGCACAAAATAATGGAGAAAGATTGTGAGATTTCTTTCAGATAATATTTTCAATATCATTATATAAAATAATAGACAATGACTGGGATTTTTTAGATAAAAATTTTTAACATTAGTACTCAACACTTCTATTAGGATTTCTACTTCATGACAATATTGACCTTTTGGTGTATAAAATTATTTGCTATGTGGGTCTGTCCCACGCACTGTAAGACTTTTAAGAGACCCCTGTCGACTACCCACTAGAGGCCAGCACTCTATTGTGAAAACCAGAAATATCTCCAGACATGTTGTCCATTGTCCCGCAGGGGGCAAAGTCAGCCTGATGGAGAACCACCAAAGGACAGCTCCATGGGTGTCTGACCCGATGGTGTTAGCTCTTACAGGGGTGGCAATAAAGGAGAAGTAGCCTTTTAGGGAGGATAAAACATCAGTTCAATGTTAAATTGAGGGGCTCATCTAACACGCCCTTGGTGCCATTATCTTAGAGGCCAATTATCCTGGTCTGGTGTCTGTCAGTCTGCCCAGGTGACAGTATAAATAAAGTAATTTACAGAATGAGGGAGAAGTTGCTGCTTAGAGAATTGGAAATGAGACATGTGACCACAGAACAAGCTCAGAACTGTCCTATCTTGTTTAATGAGATACGGAGTTGTTTTTCTGACACAACAGACCAAAACCACAAGTAAACCAGCTGAAGCACGTGCAGAGGAGAGAACTTTGACCTCCACTTGCACCTGGAACCAAAGTCGCGCAGTCCCCTCCACGGAACCAAAGGACCATGACATAACCGGAACTTGAACACCAGAACACTCAGAAGCCAAGGGTCCGTTTTCCAAGAAGATCTCGTGTTGACACTTGTTTACCATAAATGGCTAAGTTCCAATGTCCTCTAATTAAAACTTGCCCCACCAGCACTTCCATGTACCTGTTCCTCTTAACCCCTTCAAAACCCTTAAGCTTGCCCAGCGAGCAAGATAAATTTGAGGCACCATTAGGTCTCCCATTTTCTCGGTTGGAGCTTTCTCAATCAATAAAACTTTCCTTAACTCCAAACTCTGACGTTTTGAGTTTTGGCCTTTCAAGGCATTGAGCACGTGGACCTTGGGCCGTAGCAAACGGACAAGATGATGCCACATTCAAAAGATTTCTCTCCAGTGTGAGATCTCACACATTTCTGAAGGGACAAGGGGCCAGTGAAAACCTTCCCATGTTCATTACATTGTGAGTGTTTCTCCATAGTACACAATCTTTGCAGACACTAGGAAAAGATTTTTTTCCATAGTCACTGCGCTCACAGAGTTTCTCTCCAATAGGCATTTGTTCACGTACTGAAAAGGAAGAGTGTAAACTGAAGGACATAAGACACTGATTACACTGGTAAGCTTTCTCTCTTGTGAGACTTCTTAAGTGTTTCCTAAGGGATGACTCTCGATTAGAAGCTTTGCCACAATCATTAAATTCAAGAATTTTCTCTCCAGTGTGAGTACTCAAATGACTCCTAAGAGTTGAGGGATGGCCAAAGCCTTTCCCATATTCTTCATATTTGTAGCATTTCTCTCCCTTGCACCTTGTATAAATAAGGTGACAGTTCTTTCTGAAGAATTTGCCATGATGATCAAATGCCAAGGGTTTCTCACCAGGATGAGCTGGTGCCTATTGAACAAGGAATAAGAGGTGACTAAGGGCTTTCTCACTTTCATTACACTTTCCCATGTGGATTCTCCCACGTATGGGAAGTACATTGCTATGACTGACATTTTAACCAATTTTAGGGTCTTTGTACAATTTTTGCCCTATTGTTTTTTCAAGTTGAATGAGCTGAGTGCTTTTCCCAAGGCTCCATTGTATTCATTCCCATCAAAGGGCATCCTAAATACAGTTTTTGTAAAATGAGTAAAGAAAGAATGAATGATGTATTAAATATATAATAACAAAATCATTTAAGTAACTGTTTTCTCTGTTGATATTCTCTGCGAATTTGCTTGCTGAAAGGCAGCAAGTGATGAGATAGGATTGCTGATTTGTCCAATTTTGTGAGATTCAGAAAGTCTTTCCTAAGACAGCCTTCCCGTGAGCGAATGCCACTTGCCTCAACTGCCTCCGTTTGTGTGGGTGGTGCTGCTGTTTTAATTCATTGAAATTCACAGACTTCTACTATAAAAAAACCAAGAATCATTCCTAATGAATCTTACCATTTTTATGCCATTGGAGGTTTCTTGCCCCCAGGAACATTCTGCACAGGAATTGCATGTTTTGATTTAAGTTGAGCGTCCCTGTCTGGAAGTGACTGAAGAAAATTTTTGTAACTACTGAGAGAAAAAGTAGGGATGAAAGAAAAAAGGATGCAAGCACCCTGTGGATTTGGTTTCAAATAATAACACTAAATATAGAAAGAACATGTGAAAGGGAAGATGCAACCAATGACCAGAGAAGTTATTTTAGGAGTTGGTTCTGGGAGGAGACACCAAATATAGGAACAAATGATCGAAATGGGAGCTATTTTACTTAGAATGGATTCTGGAGGTTAGAGACAATAGGCAAAGTAGGGAGAACTGAACAAAAAGTATTCAAGGAAATGTGAAATTGAAAGAGTAATTAAAACAATCTTTTTCTGAGACCAAATCAAAATACGAATGAATGGAGAGGTAGTGAAAGAGGAACAGCTCATGTAAAGTCCTCAGCTTCCTTCTCCCACACTGACTGACATTCCCAAACGTACCACCCCTCCCCTGCTATGGCTGCTCCACCCGACTCCTTTCTGCCCAGGGCTCAGCTGAACAGACACCTTGCAGAATTCTTCTCTCCTTTGTCCTCAGTGCTTCCTGCTCCATCTCAATGGTCAGACTGTGTTTACAGAGATGATATGCTGCGCATGGAGAAAGACATGTGATTTGGGGGGAACTGTGAAGGAGACAGTGCCACAAAACTGGTTCCAATATTTTGGTCTGAAGTTGACAGGCAAGTGCAACTTCAGGAAAACAGATCAAATCAGATCAGAGATCCCTCCCAAGGGCCCCAAAACGAACACCCACGCTCCGTGTCCCACATGGAACTGACCCTTGAAACTGAAGCCCAAGATCAGATACGCAAAGACAAATACCTAAATCTTTCAAGGACAGAAAAAAATGAAAGCAGTGCATTCTCATGGGAGCCATGATGTTGTCACACAGCAGATTAGCAGACTTTCCTTGTGGAAAGAAATTCCCTGAAACCAAATCCCCCATGTCTTTCCTTGTGGGAAAAAATGTCTGTGAGTCTGTGCCTTTTTGGGACGTTGCTTATCTCAATATTTTACACCTCATGTCTCTCTGTTTGGTCCCCAAAAGATGGTTTGCAGCCAAAGACGGGTAAGACATCTCACGTGAGATACAACCCAAGCCAGGCGGAACCGAGGGGGACCCCCAATAAGCTGCATTAGAAGATCTGGGAAGGAGCCTTGCCTCCCCTTCCCCCCTGCCTGGGAAAAGCCATTGCTGACTCTGGCTTTCCTCTCTCACCTGATTGTGAGAGAAGTCACGAGGGCAATAAAGATCAGCTCTCTCCACTTATCTCTATAGAACTGTTACAAGGTGAGAGACTTGCCCCCCAGAGAGGTGCATATCTCACCTAAGTCATCACAAGACTTTCTGCTCTGGCTGCTTGGGGACAAAGATACTTGGTTTGATTCACTTTTGGGAAAAGAGGTATGGGATTCACAGACCGTGGAATAGATAATAATAAAAGCCACCAGTTGGCTCGATTCAAGGCTCCAGTCTTTCATGACTGTGAGGCCCCCTGGCCTTCTGAGATTTAACTGCATTAAGTCTGTGTTTCTTTTTAAAAACTTAACCCGAAGCCGCCTCTTTTCATTCCCTCACTGCCCGTGTAGCGCTGGACGCGACACCATGAGACTGCCGACAAGGGAAGGGCTCATCCATTTCAGGTTTACCATGTATAGCCATTCTTTTCACAGATCCTGGTACACAATATGTGATAAACTATTTGCTGCATGAAGAAATGAAAAAATGAAGGAATGAGGCCACCCTTACCCATGGATGCCACGTTCCTAAAGTTCTCCAGCATCACATCTCTGTCCAGGATTTTCTGAGCAGGGCCCAGCAGTGCCCACTCGTCCTGGGAGAAATCTACGCCACTTCCTCAAGGGTCACCAAGTCCTGTAACATCACAATCACATTCGGGCTCAGCCAAGGCCTCTCTCTAACCCTGACGCAGAAGGATGGTGGGTGAAGCTGCCAGGACGGAGGGAGGAGACTCAGTGCATGGGAAGCTCAGGCCAGCTTTGCACGCCTCTCCCCATCTCCCCAAGGCTCATTCTGGGAACTCTCCTCTGCTCTCTCACTCCCTGGACCATCACATTCAGGCTCATGGTTTTGGCAGCTTTTCTAACACACGACTGACCTGCAGTTTCCACAGCTAGGTTCTGAGGACTCTTCCAGGCTTATTCAAGATCCAGTACAGACTGAGCATACAGCAAGATGAGAAAAACATTTGGAAAATGAATGATTTTCCTCGTGAAAAATCTCCTTTCCTTCAGAGCACCCTGCAGAATATAGAACTGATACTCAACCGGGAAGAATATCTGAGAAAAAATGAACAAATGTTATAGTGCTACTATAGAAGACTTTCCTAAGGCATATTCTCTCCCATTGTAAGAAGCACAGACACTTGGAGAAGCCTGAGGCTGGCCCAGTAGGGCTGCGAAGCTGAGTCATGGGCAAGAGGGGTGTCCTTTGGGAACAGCAGTACGTTTTTGGAAACAGAGTAATTTCCCACAAACCTGTAATCAGGTTGTCACCAATGCTGCAGCCATTCTTCCTCATCTGGGTCTCCCACCTGGCCAGGAAGAGTTCTGAGCAAGCAGAGCTAGAGAAAAAGAAAGAAGCCATAAGAGTCTAGGCCTGAGATATTCAACACAGACCTGGAAGCTTCCTCATACTAGCTTCAGAGTAAACACACACACACACACACACAAATATACATACACACCAGTCCAGTTCACTGTTAAGATTTTATCTCCCTAAGACCACCTCAGGGAAGATGTAGATGCCTGATCACTGCACTGTACATCTGAAGCTGAAGCTGAACAATAATGAATAATGAATGTCAACTATAATTTTATATATATATATAGTTACAGGAAGTGGAGTACAGCATTAGGAATAGAGACAATGGAAATATAATGGCTGTATGGGATGTCAGAGGGTAGTAGATGGGGGACAAGGGGGTTATCACTGTGTGAGGGACATAAATGACAAGTGTCTAACTACTACATTGTTTTGTACACATGAAACTAATTTAAAAAATAAAAAAAAAAATATATTTTATGTCCTTATCCAAGAACAATTAGGAATTGGGAATGTAGAAGATATTTATTTTTTCTTTTTAAACTTCTTCCTAGACTGCACCATCGAAAATGCCTTGAGTCAGTAACAGCTCAGGAGGCATGAGCCCCTCTAGTGCCAAAATGCCTCTCAATGCATCTGCTCATGAAAGAAACCAGGACTCACTTGGGAAATAGCTGAGCCCAGTGGAGAACAGGAAATGTTCAAGATGAACCTGAAACGTCTTATACCGGAAAGCAAGGAGCCTGTCAAAGAGTAATGGGGTTGCATCAAAAATACATAGGAGATAACTTAAAAGTGCTCCCACTTGCTTTGAATGGAACAATTTCATAAAGAATAATGACTGCAGTCAATTGAACTGTATCAAAGGTAAAACAAAATCATGAGTTCGTAATGATACTTTATAAACAATCCTCCGTGGTTACTAGTGAAGGTGGCCACGATATCATCATTATTTTGAAAAATTCATAAAAGGAAATGAATCAAGCATGTATCGCCCCTCATTTAGGGGCAGTATTTTAGGATTACCAAAAGTTGTGATAAGGGAAAGTTCTTTATAGAAGGATTATAGGAGCTTTATTAGAAGCTTTATTTATTATGAAGAAAATGCTAGAATCAGAAAATCCCCATTCTGCAACCACTAATGAAGGAATGGACCTAGGTAATAACAATCAGTGGCTACTAAAATGTTAGGTGAAAAGTGAATGGGGACATTTTCAGCTTCTAATTTTGAAAAAATTTCAAATTCTAAGAAAAGTTATAAGAATAGGGAGAAATGATCAACCTCCATATACTCTTCACATAGACTCTTCCCCAACGGTTAAAGTTCTACCACATTTCCTTTCTCCCGCCTTTCTCTGTAGATGTGCATATGTGTCCATTTGAGAGGAAACTGCAGATGTCATGACCCTTTTCTACTACACATTTCAGAGCGTCATAGGAACTTGGACATGTGCAAACATAACCACAATAATCAAAATCAGGAACACTTAACATGGGTTTAATATTATTGTCTGCCCTACAGTCCATATGTAGATTTTCACAGACTGGTCCAATGTAAATTTCCCATCCCATTCACACCCTCAAACTATGTTTCCTTACTCTTCTCTAACCTGGACCTGTTCTTCAGCGTTTCCGCATCTTTGAAGATCTGAAAGTCCAGGGCAAATTATTTTATAGACTGCACCTGTTTTGGTTTATTTGATGTTTCCTTTGGTTAGATTTAGTGAGTACATTTTTGGAAGAAGTATTACATCATTGATGCCCTTCTCAGTGCATCATTTCAGGAGCCAGTTTGTCTCATTCTTGGTGATAACTTTGATCACTTGGTGAAAGTGGTATGCAACAGGTTTTCCCATTAAGTTACCCTTTTTTCCTTTGTAATTAATGAGGAATCTTATTAATTAAGGGGATAATTTAAGATTCCATAAATAAGCTGGAGAACATTACAAAGGAAGGATCAAGTTGACACTAGAATCAACTGATAAATCTTAACATCACGAAAGAGGCATCTGGGTAGCATGTGAGTTCTGATACGATGCAACAAAAAGCAACATCAACTATGAAATATTTTTGCCAAAAAAAAAAAAAAGAAACCAAAAAAACCTGACAAATCCTTTAATCTAATTAGCAGTTTATAGAGGAAGGGGACATGTTAAATGACATCATGAGGCTACAATCAGCCAAATAGTTGTGAAGGGAGAACTGATTAAGAGACTTAAGACACAGAACTCGCCGCTGCAATGTGTGGACCTCAGATCTTGATTCCAACAACACCCACTATAAATAACATTTTGAGACACTGGCGGTTAACTGAACACATACCGGGTATTAGATGATATCGGGAAAAAGAAAGCAGCCCCTGACATCTAGGAGCTGCCCCTGTACTACTGTGTTTCCCAGAAAATAAGACCTAGCCAGACAATCAGCTCTAAGGTGTCTTTTGGAGGAAAAATTAATGTAAGATCTGGTCTTATTTTACTATAAGACCAGGTATAATATGATATGATATGACATAATATAATATTGGGTCTTATATTAATTTTTGCTCCAAAAGACACATTAGAGCTGATTGTCCGGCTAGGTCTTATTTTCAGCTAGGTCATGGTATTCTCCTGTTAAATAAAACAATTTCACAACAGCAACAGCAGACAAGGCCATTCTGTGACCATGACATAGTAAAGCAAAACAAGGCCACTCTGTTATCATCTCTGAACACAGACAAAACATAAACATTATCCAGGCCTCAAAAAGGACCAAACATCCTCCAACCACCTTTACAGCTAACATGAGTGACTGCTACTTGTTTACCAATGACATCTTTAGCCTCGGTCCAGTTTTCTCTCCTTCTAGGTAAGCTTTCCTAACATACCCAATCATACAATTACTCTCACTTCCTGACGTCCAATTTAGATCCCTCCCCCAAAAGCACCTAACACAAGCCCAAATCCTTTAATTCTTTTTTCACATCCTCTTACTGAGATGCCCCATAGTTCACCATGGTGTGTATTCTGCTTCGTTGTAACAAGTAATAAACCCAACTTGTTTAACTACAAGTGTGTCCCAACTTGTTTCGCCAGAGAGCACTGAAAATATAAAGAAATATTGTTAATTTGGGGTGTGTGATCACAGTATTGTGATAATGATAAAAACTTCTTAAAATTTGGTTTTATTAAAGAACTGTCTCCTCTGTCTCTTACTCTGCAACATTTCTCTCTCTTTTAGCCCCAAACTGAGTTACACTGGTTATAGCCTTATGCTGTCCTTTTCTTCCAAAGTTACCACTCAAATTATGGGTGAAGTGATATAATGTCAGGTATTAGATTTAACATGCTCCGGGGAAACAAAACTCAATTACAATAGCAAGCAAGGGGAAGAACAGATATATTAAGAATGGCAAAATATTGGTAATCATTGAAGCTGGGTGATACTACTCCTGAGTAGGTTTGAGAATCCATAATTAAAAGTTTTAAGGAGAAGAAAAGCTTCCATGCAGAACAGGAGGGTGACAAAATGTACTGGTTTAGACCTTGGCATCAGATATAGTAGAAAAAGAAAATCTTAGGTTTTAGTCCAAATTCACATTATTCATTCAGTCAAAAAAACCTCAAGAGAATTTCATTTAGAGGGTCCTAGATGGCATTGCCCTTAAGCAATTAGAATCAATGGACCTATCTCTGGAAAATTTAACTTCAAACTAGGCCTCAAAGAATTTCCACATATAAAGTTCTAAGTAAATAGAGGTGGTCACGGTTAAAAAAATTATACAACACAGATACACAATGTACCATGATTGAGAAGCAGCCAAAATACAGACAGCAAAAAAGAAGAAAAACACTTCAGATATTAGACTTTTTAGACATGGCATATAAAAAACTATAGTTAACATGCTTAAAGAAATTGAGAGAAATGATGTAATACAGAATTGTACACCTGAAATCTATGTAACCCCAATAAATTTAAAAAATAAATTAAAAAGAAAATAAAAAAGAAATTGAGAGAAACTTGGATGAATACGAACTAAGACATGATAAAAATGGTCAGGCAGCTTTAAAAAACAAGCATAATTTTTAGAAATGAAAAAATATACTCATTGAAGTTAGAAAACCAATGCAAGGATTAATCACCAGATCAGAATTTGTTAGCACCACTTGATGAGAAATTAGCTAGGAATCTTCTAGCTAATTATAAAGGACACGAGCCTTCAGATCCAGGAAGCACAATAAGTCCCAAGCTAAGGAAAAAGAAACCCACACCTATATTCACTATGGGATTTTCTTCTCTGGTGTTTGTTCTTTCCCCCCTCAATATTAAGAGCAGCCAGGGAAAAATCATAAGTCACCTAAAAAGGAAAAACAAACTGATGGCTCATTTTTCAAGAGCAACAATGGGTGTTAGAAGAAAGCAGGATGACACCCTCAGTGTGCTGAGAAAAAAAATGACCATCAACCTAGACTTCTAAATCCAGTTAAAGTATCTTCTTCAGGTTTAAGGGTGCACATACGAAATCAAACCTGAATCTGATCAAGCTTTTAGACTAAGTACTATTGATAGGAAATACAGAGATAAACAAGTTAAACAACACAAAGAAGCAGCAATCAGCCAAATCCAGAATGTAGGACATTTTAAGGACAAATAACTTGAAATCTCCAATAAGTGAATTGATTTTTTAAAAATGGAAAAAAAAAGGAAATAAAACAAAAACTTAAGAGAGATATACTGAAAAAACAATGTGGTGACCCTGTTAGAATTTTGATTTGAACAAAGCAAGTATAAAAGACATTCTGGAGATAATCGGGAACTTTGGCGCCTGCCAGGTGGGGACATGATGTGGTGGTTATGAACCAGCTAGAGACGCATACATAAGTATTTACCGGTATTTTCAACTTAACGATGGGTTTATTGGGATGTAACCCCATCATAAGGTTAGGAACATCTGTATTATGTTGAAATATATGAAACTGGCATTTTAGTAGGCAAAAAAATAGTTGAACATTAGAAGTTTCATATAATTCATTCTAATAGAAAAAAGCTATACATTTGGAATTTAGGAAACATTAGACTTATGAATAACTCATGGATAAAATATACCGTTGATATAATAAATTAAATTAGTAATTAGAAAATACAAGATACTATGGTTATTGATCAGTTCTAGGTATCAAAACTTGTAGCTTGCTGCTAAAGTGGCCCTTAGGGAAAAAATTAAACTTTATATGTTTATATTAGAAAACAAATGAAGTAAAAAATTCTTCTAAGTTTCCAACTTAAAAGGATGGAGGAAAAAAAACTCAAAATAAATGAAGAAAAGTTGAAGGAAAGGAAGAAGAATATGATGCCTAAAAATCAAGCACAAAAATTGGTTCTTTGAAAACTAATAAAATTGGAAAAAGTCAGAAAAGATTATTCTAGAAAAATATAAGGGAAACTCATAAAGAAAATAAAAAAGAACACAATAATGGATGCTTCAGATGTTAAACATTGTGAAGAACTATGTCAGTCAAGCTCAAAACTCACAGGAAATAGATCAATTCTTAGAAAAATAAAAGATGCCAAAATTTACTCTGTAAATATATATTGAATAGTCCTAAAATAATTACAAAAAATCAACTAGCTAGTGATGGTCACATGACATTGTGAATGTAATTAATGTCACCGAATTGTTTAAAAAATGATTACAATGGCAATATTTTTAAAGCACTTTATTTATTTTTTATAGATGTTAATATGTATCTGTATCATGTGTGCCCTTTATTTATTTTAATTTTAATTTTTTTTATTATTAGTTTCAGGTGTACAAAACAATGTAATAGTTAGACATTTATAGTTAGACCCCTCACAAAGTGATAACCCCTCTCCCCAATCTATTACCCCTCTGACATCGCACACAGCTGTTACAGTTCTGACTCAATTCCTTATGCTGTACTCCATATCCTGTGACTATATATATATTAAATTATAGTTGACATTCATTATTATTCAGCTTCAGGTATATACTGCAGTGATCAGGTACCTACACCGTTCATGAAGTGGTCTCCCTAATAAGACAAGTGTCCATTGGATACCGTATAAAATCTTTACAACATTATTGATTACATTCCCCAAAGTGACTTTTGTATCCCTGTGGCAATCTTGTGGTTACCAACTTGTGCTTTCTAATCCCCTCACCTTCTCCCTCATCCCCACTCCCCTCCCATCTAGCAACCCTCAATTTTTCCTCTATATCTCTGAGACTGTTTCTGATTAGTTTGTTCATCTATTCTATTTTTTAGATTCCATATATAAGTGAAATCACATGGCATTTGTCTTTCTCTGTCTGACGTATTTCACTTAGCATAATGTTCTCTAGGTCCATCCATATCATTGCAAATGGTAAGATTTCATTCTTCTTTAGGGCCGAGTAATACTCCATTGTATAAATGTACCAGATTTTATTAATCCAGTCATCTACTGATGGGCATTTTGGATGTTTCTATGTCCTGATTATAGTGAATAGCGCTGCAATAAACATAGGGGTGCATACATTTTTTTGAATTGGTGTTTTGGATTTCTCTGGATGGATACCTAAGAGTGGAATTGCTGGGTCATACAATGGCAAATTTTATGTTATATATATATTTTATAATAAAAAATGTAAACTATGAAATAATCTGGGCTATGCTATCCCCTTTAGAGAGACTCCAGGTCTCTAGCCCCAAATAACTCGCTATCTGGACAGATTCCTTAAGGAAAAAAATAAAACAAAATAAAACCAAATATTAGAAAATTTTAAATTCCTTTAAATTCTGTTTAAATTTGCCCCACAGAGAAAACACCAAGCTCAAAGTTTTACAAGTCAGGTCTGCTATTCCAAGACAGAATTCCAATCTGACTCAAAATCTTCTAGGGATTAGACACATTTATGAAGATTCTATTACTTAAACTATACTTCAATGTATTTGATCACCTATGTGTATATTTGCATATTAGTAATATTAGTATAAGTAATAATATTTTATGCGATCTATATGGCAAGACTTAGATATTTGGAAGGTTAATTTAGCCTTTATGCAAAACACCAGAACTGTGCATGATCCAAAGCATCATGTATGTTTTGCACTTTGAGGATTCTATTACAGTACCATGGGAGGCGGACATGTCACTTTTAACACAATTTCACAAAATAGTTTGAGTTATCAAAGGGATTACTTTGATTAAGAGTATAAAGGGGATGGAATGTTCTTTGAGACTGGTATAACATTGATGTCAAACACAACACAGCCATTCTAAGAAACCAAAGTGATAGGTAAATCTCATTAATAAACATGGATACAAATATTCTAAAGAAAATATGTCCAAACCAAATACATCAAAAAATGAGAAAGATAATACATCAGCACCAAGTTGGGTTTATCCCAGGAATGCAAGAGAAGCATACAAAAAAATCAATTAATATAATTTGTTTCATTAATAGATAAAAAAGATCATCTCAATGATACAGTAAAAGAATTTGATAAAAACGTATCATGTCTTCAAAATGACCTTAGCCAACTTTATAAAGAAAGACAACTCAATTAAAAAATTGGCAAAAGATCAGAATATTTTCCTCAAGAAAATACAAATGGCCATGAAGCACATGAAAAGAGGCTTATCACTACCCACCAGGGAAACGCAAATCAAAACCACAGCGAGATAGTACTTCCTACCCATTTTGATGGTTTTAATCAAAAAGAAAATAACAAGTGTTGGTGAGGATGTGGAGAAATCAGAATATTTTCCTGGTGGGAATGTATATTGGTGCAGCTACCTTAGAACAGTCTGGTGGTTCATCAAAAGGAGTTATCCTTTATCCTTAAATATGGAGTTATCCTATGAACCAGTCATTCCACATGTAGGTATGTACCCAAGAGAAATGAAAACATAAATCCACACAAAAACTTGTACAGAATGGTCACAGCAGCATTATTTACAACAGCTCCAAAAGGGAAATAGCCCAAGTATCCATCCAATAGTGAGGGGATAAATAAAATGTAATGTATGCATACAATGGAATATTATTTGGTGATAAAAAGTAATTATGAGGTCAGACAATTAAGTTTGCAAACTCATCCTAGAAAAAATGCTACATGCCTCGTTGCTGATTATCACAACGGTCAGCTTCGAAGTACTCCCCTTGGGAAGCCATGCACCAATGCCAGTGCCTAGTCCACCCTTCAAAGCAATTTTGGAACTCATTTTCTGGAATGGCCATCAGAGCTGTCATCCGTATTACCTTTGATGCCCTGAATGTCATCAAAATATCTTCCTTTCATTATTTCCTTTCTCTTTGGGTAATGAAAGAAGTCATTGGGGGCCAGATCAGGTGAGTAGGGAGGGTGTTCCAATACAGTTATTTGTTTACTGGCTAAAAACTCCCTCACAGACAGTGCTGTGTGAGCTGGTGCATTGTCCTGATGCAAGAGCTATGAATTATTGGCGAAAAGTTCAGGTCGTCTAACTTTTTCACACAGCCTTTTCAGCACTTCCAAGTAGTAAACTTACTGTTAGTATAGTTGGTACAAATTCATAATGAATAATCCCTCTGATATCAAAAAAGGTAAGCAACATTGTTGCAACAAGTTTGCGAACTTAATTGTCAGACCTTCCTATTTTTAGTCAGATCTGTCCATTTAGTTAAATATGTGCATGAAAGTTGCCTGTAGCTTTTAACCATTTATTTGGTTGGGGTCCCTGGCAAAGGAGAAATGGTCTTAAAATATTTAGACAGCTGAGGTTTCATTTTGCAGATACTTTTTTTTCTAGAGCAAAGGGCCCAAGACAATTTACAACAGCTCGAGCAACCTACAGGTCAGATACCAGCCAGCGTCACTTTAGAACATTCTGATCACAGACCATGCCAAAGGCTAAAAAGCCAGTTCTAGGAAAATAACTGACCCTGGGAGAGTCTAGTTGTAGGCTGAGCTTAGTGCTGTGTGGCACTCCTCTCAATGAGACGGCACAGTCTAACATGGGGGTAACTGACTAATTTTAGTAGAAATAACCTCTGTCCCCAAAGGGATCTTTAGGTGAAAGTCAGCTTTGTCTCAAAGCCGTTTCTAAAGAAATCAGGCTGATGTGTCAAATTGAATACTCAGACAACAAAGAAATGTGAATCCTGAGAAAGAAGATACTTACCAAGAAGGGCTCCTGGTGGCTAACTGGGATCAAATGTAAAAACAGCGCCTAGCAGCCATTTCTAAATAGTGGCCTCTCAAGCTGTGATTTAGTGAGAAACCTGTACTAAGCTGCCTATTTCCTGCACTGAACTGCCCACCTGCACTGTGTTCCTGCCAACCAGTAGGACTGAGACTTTCCCTGTCCAATCAGAGCTGCACAGCTAGATCCTCATTAGCATCTTCACCAACCAATCAGAGTTTCCATTCTGACCAATCAGGACAGTGCTTTTTGGACCAATGAAACTGCAAGCATTTAGAGCCTTCATTTGCATGAAAGCAGACTAGTCAGGGCGAGACAGAGAATTTTCTCTATCTAAGTCAGCTCTTCTCTGGCTCTGGGAGCATATTTTTCCTTTCCACTGAAGACTGTATCTCCCCGGCTGCAGTTGAAACACCAAAGAATTCTTGCCAGACCAGAGCAGAGTGGAACAGACCGAACCAGACTGCACTGGAGCAGAGGAGAGCTGTCTACTCAGAGAGGGGCCTCACCCTAGGACCACCTCACCCCAGGGCTACCTCATAGCCATGCTGTTCATAGCCAAGTTACAGCTGTGCTGTTTCACAATTGAGCTGTTTGCACTGAGTCAAGTTTCCTTTCTCATCACACCCCAACTTGGGGATTCCTGTTGGCGTTGAGTTGGTACCAATGACCATTAGTTGACACAAGCAAGGCTTTTTAAACAACAACAAAAACCTCTAAACAATTCCTGAATAAAGCCCAGAAAGCTTCAAAACACAAAAAGTGGAAGCTCGATTCCAGAAGACATACCTTTTGATTCCGAATTGGAGAGCAAGCTGGGAGCCAAAGTGGCTCTATGGGAGGTACCAGCACCTGGTTGCTCACCTGCCAAGAAGCTGTCAGGGGCTGTTCTTCTCTGGAATTTTGGAGGAACCCCCAAATGTTGATTGAAAAATAACATCAACTAGATATTTCATCACCAAAAAGGATGTATTTGGGGGAAAAGAAAAGGTTGCAACCCACTGCATGCAGACATAACAAGCCATGTGCGCAGTCTGGCCTGCGTGCCAAGATGGAGGGTATTTATAGAAGGGAAAAGGAAGTTAAGGGAAGGGGAAGTTAGAACCACAGAACTTTATGATAAACATACAGTTCTTCCTGGAGGGTTGTTGTGATGACACAGAATGCAAGAACTTCCATAAGCCCTACCTCTTCCCATAGACCCTCCTGACATTATGTTTCCTTAAAATTCTGGTCAGTGTTTTTTTTCTTTTTTTTTTTTCAAAGAAAAGCAGGTTTATTCAAAATGCTGTTGAGGATGGTGGACTCCTGTCCAAAATCCATCCCCCTATCCAGTGAGTCTTTAACATTTTGAAATGTTGCTGCACACTCGAATGCATCCTATTCTTTGCACCTTTGTTGCTGCACTTTCTCCAGAGATGAGTACAGTCACGGCATAGCCGCACCTGACCTTTTCAGGTAGCAATATTAATTCACTGTTTGTGATTCAGTTTTTCAATGCAGTTTAGTTTCCTCTCTGTGATTCCTCTTCCCTGGGGAGGGACGTGCAAACTGCAGTTAAAGCGAGAGGGAGCAAGAACTGCAGCATCTTAAACTGGTGGTTCTGACATTACACTGGGGGTGAAGCGATGACATAAGCCTGAGATGGCTTCTGCTAACTGTGCGGCTAAGGCTACTGTCCTGAGGCAAGGGGGAGATTCTTTAGCTACTGGGTCAGGAAGGTAACTGTAATGCCCAATGAGTCTCTAATTTCCATTATGTTTGTGAGTTCAAGTACAAGAGTTTGATCATCCATTCCTGATACGAACAGAAAAACAAAACAGCTTATCATAATTTGGGAGAATTCTCTATCACAGCCTTGAGTTGGTAAGTGACTAACTCTGCAGTGACCTCCCATGGCAGACATTCAGGGGTGTCATTAGTCATGTCATAGAAGGAGATAATTACTTAAGTCGGCAATGCAGTTTACAGTAAGTCTTAGGAATCTTCTAAGTTGTCTTTTGGTAAAAGGGGAGGAGGGAATTTTGAATGGCTGTAATTCTCTGGTGTGAGAACTTGCTTCCCAGGTTTATGTCATGGACTAGATAGTGAACCTGCAGGGTTTGATCAAATTGTAATTTATCCTCAAAAACTTGATGTCTTCATACAGCCAAAGTTTTCCTGAGATTAAGAGATTCCGCTTGACAAGAGGTTAGATCAGGTGAACATAAAAGCAAGTCATCTACATCTAGATTTAAGGCAGAAGAAGAGGGAGGTGAATCTGGGAGATTATGGGAAAGAAGTATGAGGGGCCTTTACTGAAGACTTGTGGCGTCACAGTGCAGGTGTGTTGTTTTGCCACATGAAAGTGAAAGGCTATTGGGAATCTGGATGTAAAGGAATACTAGAAAAGGCTGAACAGAGATCGACTACTGTGAAGTGTGTTAATTTTAGAGATATGGAAGCCAGAAGAGTATCTGGGTTGGGGGGCCATAGGAAATGTGGGCACACAATACAGTTTACAGACCTTAAGTTTTTTCCAAAACAATATCCACTCCCCAATTATTTTTATTATACCCATTATTTTTTAAAGGAGGATAGGAGAGTTGCAGAAGCTGGTACAAGGAATGAGTATAAACTCTTGGCTATGAAATCCGCAACAGTATTGGCCAACCTAGTGGCCAATACTCAAGCTCATCTGTGGCTTATTAACATCACAGACCTTTATCTCACACTACAGAGCAAAATACGTTCCTGGGGGAGTAAAGATTGAAAAGTTTTAATAGTAATAAAATCAGGAAGAAAATTAGGAAAATATTTTTGTACTCTACAGTTTGGAAAAATTTTTTAAAGCAAGATAAGAAATCTAGAAACCATGTTTTTAAAAACAGTATAGACTCGTTGGGCTATATAAAATTAAAGATTTTATACAGATATAACGTTAAAGGAGCAAACTATATTATCGATTCAATAGGTGCAGAAACATTTGATAACACTGATCAAAAACTGGTAGAGTATCTAGAAACTAGATTTAGAAAGGACTTCTTTAACTTAATAAAGGCCACAACCTATAGCAAATAGCTTGATAATCATTACTGACCAAGTCTGGAACGCTTGATTTCTTCCTGACTTTATAACATAGTTTGAGAAGCCCTGGACAAACAAGTAAGAAAAAAAAGGGAAAGAAATGTTAATATTAGAACAAGAAAAAAATATGTACAGAAAATGTTATTTATGTTTTAAGTCCAAAATAACGAACAGACAACTATTAGAGGTCAGTAAGATTTTTAGGTAAATGGACCTACATAAATAATTATCAATAGTCTTCGTCTGCTCGAGCAGTTATCAATAAAACAATGAAAGGGAAAGCTAAAGGCCTAATGAAAGGACTGAATGAATGGAAGGAAGATCTCATGGATTAGTATAGGCTCACGTTCTGTGTCCTGAGTACAGCAACGTGCAGAAGGGCAGGCATACACGGACTCGAGCATCCTGTTCTCTGGTCCTTGAGAGGCTGGATAGAAGGCCCTAGCCCTGATCCCGCCTCTAGCCCTACTCTACTTCGGCGCCTCACCAACAGCAGCTCCCTAGGAATTTTCAATCGACTCCCGCCCTAAGACCCACCCCTAAGTTAAGCCCCGCCTCTGTGAATATACAACTAAGCCCCGCCCCACAGGACCAGTCAACCAAGCCCCGCCACGGACCTGGTCCCGCCCAGCTCCGTCCAACCCCAACTGCTGCGTTGATCCGGCCCCAGGATCCAACCGCGTCTCTCCCGGGAGGAAACGCTAGTTCTCCACTCAGTCTGGAAGCGGACACCGTCCCGCCGCTCCCGCCTCCCGTGCACCTTATTTCCCAGCTCCTGAGGCCCGTCCCTCACGCCGTGCGCGGCGCAGAGACCGGAAGCAGAAGTACGCTTTTGTGCGTGCGCGAGCCCTCGGCCTGGTCTCCTCGCGCCCTCCCTCGCTTCTGAGGTCAGTGTTCGCCTCCGTCTGCATCCTACCCGGCTTCGGCCGGGCCCGCCTCCCCTCCGTACTCCGGAGGCTAAGAGCTCGGCCTTGGGGTGGGCGGTCAAAGGGCCGCCGCCTCCGGGACCCCGTCCCCGAGGCCCCCATCGCCGCGGCGCTGCTTCAGAGCCCCGCCCCGCTCCTCCCGTGGCTGCGGCTCGTCCCAAACTCACTGAACTGGGAGCGCTGGGCGGGGGGTCCAGCAGGCGGAGTGAAAGCAGACTAGAGTTGGAGAACCACCGTCGTATTTAAGCGGCATCCAAAAAGCATCCTTTGCTCCCTTTTCAAAAAGGAAAAGCATCCCTGCCACTCAGGTCACGGGGACGAGAGCCTCAGCTCGTCTCTACGCTGATCTGTGGATTTCGGCGTGTTAGGTGAGCACGGGGTGACGTTTGCCTCAACTGCGTCCCCATCTCTCCCCTTCTGGTGCAAGAGATGTTCCTTAACCTGAATTTTGCCGTGCCTGTGGGGTAAAATCCGTTTGCTACATTGTATTCAGGTGCATAAAAGTGAACTGCTTATTTAATATCTTTGTAACTCTCCTCGCTGAATGCGGCTATACATTTAACATTTTTTTCTGTAGATTTTTTTTGAATATCACACTTCACGTGATTATATGCTAGTTTCAGCGTTTTCTTTTTTATTCTATTTTGCATTTCTTTTTATTTCTTTAGTGCACGAGCCAGGACCTCTACTTTAGTGTAGAATTGCATAGAATTTGCATCCTTGCCTTGTTCCTGCTCTCAGAGGGAATGCTACCATTTCACCATTAAGTAGGATGTTTACTGTAGGTGTTTGTAAATTTTTTTCCTAGTAAAACCTGTTCCCCTCTAGTTGTAGTGTGTTAAATTATTATCACCAATGGACTTTAATATAGATCAGTCACTATTTTGTATCTAAGGGGATGAGTCATATGATCTTTTTCTATTAATGTGGTGAATTATATTAATTGATGAATCCATCTTCAACCACCCTTCATCCCTAGGATAAAATGAACTTGGTTTGTGATTATTATCCTTATTCATTTCTTGACTGTACTAATATTATTTTGCACTAATGTGTATGAATGAGATCCTTGTTTTTTTTTCAGTTGTACTTTTCTGGTCTTAGAAATAGGAAAACAGTTTTTCCGCCCCAACAGTGGACTTTCGAATCCCATACTTACCTGGTCAGCCTGCAGGGGTTGGGGGACGACGACAGTTTGTAACTTGTTTCCTTTGTGGGTATGTTTCAAAACAACTGGTTTTTTTTCTTTAATGATTGGATATAATAAAATTGTATTTACTTTAGATCATCGCTGGAAAGTTATAATTCATTCATGACCTGTACAGTTGTAATTAATTCATTCATGACCTGTACACTTTCATATCTGTTCCCTTTATTTTTTTGTTTAGTCTCCCTACAGAAAATGCTGACATTTGTTGACATCATTAGTGTTCAAAGGACACTGCTAGCTTTTCTGATTCTTTTCATTAGTTTTTAAAAGTATCATTAATTGTGCCTTGTTTTCACTTTTCTTTCTAACCCTTATGCTGTTCTTTTTCCAACCTTACAAGTCATTGCTTAACCAACAGATACTGATTTTTTCTTCTCTGGGAACTGATGATATTTATAAGTATATAAGTATATACACTACACCAGTTGTGCATTTCCAGTGTTATCTGAAACAGTTACTTGAATTTTCTGCTACTGTCCTGCCACATGAGTAGTCCTGACTCTCTAAAGATAAATGTATGTGCATCTCCTTATCCTATATATCACAATATGTGCTACATTTTTATATAGCGTATGTAGCATATACCACCATCTGATAATATTTTTTAATTGTCCTCCCTTAAAAGATTATAAAGTCCATGTGCTTCGGGATTTTTCTGTTTCCTTCAGTTCTGTGTCCCCTGTGACTGCAAGTAGTAGGATCAGGGGAAATATTATCTAATAAATATGAAATGAAGGAGCAGGAGGTAGGGAGCTTAAGGGAAGCATTGTGCTCAACACATAGGGCTTAGTCAAGAGAAGGAGCTCAAAGATAAAACATTTGAATAGAATACTGTGTCTGCTCTGCATAGTGTGCCCCCAGGGTTCTAGGCCAGACCCTGCTAATGTTAGGGAATAAGGGCCTCCCTCACACCTGAGTTGTAAGGTATGTGTTCAGAAATACACATACAAATATACATAAATGTATTTAGGTTTTGAAGATAAATAGACCTGCGTACACACCCCGACTCAGCAGCTTTCTAATTGGGTAACATTTAGTGTGTGGTTAATTGACTCTGAGATTCCTCAACTATAAACTAGTTGTAATAATATCTGATTTGTAGAGTTTCTATGAAAAATAAATAATTTCTTTGCAAAAGTATGGACATCTCTTTGCAAACTCATTCTCACACCGTGGTTGCTCAAATGGGACGTTATAAATATAGTAAAGAATATTAAAGTTTTTATTGGCTTTAAAATACATACTGGGTCCACTGCAGTGGAAGAAGCGGTTGCGTTTTCACTATTTGAAAATTGTGCGACAGCACTATCGATAACGCTATCAGAGATGACACACATTGCTAACTTCACTTTAAGTATTCTCGTTCTGCTGCTTCTGTCTGTACAGGCAAAATTTAGAACGAGAATCATAGTACAGCAGTCTTCTCTGCCTCCTCTATGTGGAATTCAGTCAGTTTTGATGCTCTTTCTCAAAAACCAGGTTCAGGGAACCTGCAGCCCATGAAAGGGGGGCCCAGTAATCAGGGGTTGAGTAATAATGCCTTGTAGCTAAGGGCTGCAGAAGCAAGAAATATTGGGAATGGATCCCCCAGATCTCTGGGTTATAAGTCAGTGCTTTCTTGGATTTGAGACGGAGTATATATTCTTAAGGTTGAAGGCATTGCCTGTTTTTTAAACGCTTTTTCATGGGCAAATTGACAGCTAAACTTTTAGACTTCAGTTAACTTACTTGGAAAATGGGACTCTTAACCTTTCTAAAAATGATCAACAAGAACCAGAGCACAGTTTTCTAGCTCTAGAGGAGATAAGATTGCTTCACCTTCTTACGAGATCAGTGTGTGTTTGCTTGGGTGTCTTGGGGGTATGCATGTGTGGGTTTTGTGTGCGTGCACGTGTGTGTGGAGGGGAGTGGTCACTCAAAGGAGGTGCTGCAGCATCCAGGCTCATGAGTGTGGAAATTGTGGGGAGACCTGGCTTCTCATGTCTTCTCTCTCCTACCTCAGCTCTAACTTCTCAATACTCTGCCTTTCTTCATGAAGGGAACATGGATGGAGAAAATACAGCTGCTGAGTTACAGAAAAATACGACACAGGTAGGTAAGAGCCAGTAATTCTCCAAAAGAATATTTCCATCCCACCAGGTGGTTGATCGTGAATTGGGCCACGCAGTAAGTATGTTCCAGGCTTTGAAGGCCAGAGTTTCTGTTGGAACTCAGCTGCCATTTTAGTGTGAAAGCAGCCACAAATAGTATATAAACATGTTTCACTGTGTTTTAATAAAACGTTACTTACACAAACAGGTGGTGGGATTTAGCCCATGTGACGTAATTTGCTGAACCCTGGCCTAGAGTATCAGGAAATACGGCCAGCTGTGGGCCTGCATTGAAAGGTGTGCTTCTGCAGGCTCCTGAGCCTCTCAGGTTTATGAAAAAAAGAAAAGCTCCCTGCCCATCAGAGTGCTTTTATTCATGAAAACCTCATCTGGATTTGACCTGGTATTTCATGTTGGGCTGATTGCTGTGGTGGGAGAGAGGAAGTGGGTGAAATTGTTTCTGTAACAAGGAATTGTTGGTATCACTGTGGAAATTATAATAAGTCCTCATTTAACATTGTTGATAGGTTCTGTGACTTGAAGCAAAATGACAGATGATGAAATCAGTTTCACCATAGGTTAATTGATATAAACAGGAGTTAAGTTCCCAAGGCATCTCATCAGCGTTATAACAAAATGAAGTTATTCAAGGACCTGCTGTATTTCATTTCTAGAGCATTTCTCTCATTTTTGCTATATGCTCTGGGCTGTTCTGAAGCATTATAAGACTGGAATGGTTCGCCGTCATACTGGAGAGATAAATTTAGTGTTTTAGAAGTGTTCAGTCTGTGAGACAGGATTTGATCAGTCAGGAAGGATGTGTGGGGAGAAAGAGGAAGAGACCTGATGGCTGAGGCCCAGGGGGGATGCTGGGAGACCATAACATCTTCAGAACTTCCTATGGATGGCTTCTCAGTTCCGCAGTATTCTCAGCATCAGCCGTCCTCCCAAACATATTAGGGAAGTTGGTGCCTTTCTGAGCAGAATATGCGGGATGTTTCAGGACTCAGTGGTCTTTGAAGATGTGGCTGTGACCTTCACCCTGGAGGAGTGGGCTCTGCTGGATGGTGCTCAGAAGAACCTCTACAGAGACGTGATGCTGGAGAACTTCCAGAACCTGGCCTCGTTAGGTAAGGAGGCAACAAGCCTTCATTTAGTTGTTTAGAAAACAAGTTTATCTACTAATCAACCTTACTCTAGGATTTGGACTGAGGAACTGGATTAACTTGGAAATAAGACTGACGTATCACTGACCTCAAGGAACTTGTAGTCTACTAGCTTCACCGTGAAAATAAACATGTGTGTATTGAACTGACTTTTTCTTGTGGTTGAAAGCCTCAAGGCTTGAAGTATTGAAAGTGTGGGCATAGACTTCAGGGGTCACTCGGGCACAGGGAGGTTTGTGGGTTGGGACCTTTTGAGAATTTGGCGTTGATGCCTTTTACCCAGAGGCCATCAGGAGTAGACTTATAGTTAAACAAGTTGGGTTTATTACTCAGTGCTGTGAGGGAGAACACGTGACATGGGGAGCTGGGGGGTGTCCCAGTAAGAGGGTGTTAGAAAGCATGTAGTCTAGGATTTGAACTTTACTGTGGAAGCTCCTCATTTCCTAGGCCTTCTGTAACAAAGTACTGCAAACGGGGTGACTAAATAGAAACTTATCCTTTCACATTTCTGGAGCTGGAAGTCCAAAATCAAGGTGTCAGCCGGGCCATGCTCCTTCTGAAGGCTTTATGGGAAAATATCCCTCCTGCCTCTTCCTGGTTTCTGGTGGTAGCCAGCAATCCTTGGTGTCCTTGGCTTGCAGCTGCATTGCTCTGGTCTCTGCCTCTAAGCCTCTCCCTCTTCATAAGGACACTAGTCATTGGATGAGGGCCCACCCTAATCCAGTATAACTTCCTCTCAACTTGATTACATCTGCAAAGACCCTATTTCCAAATAAGGCAACATTCTGAGGTTCTGGGTGGACATGAAATACTAAAATATATATATATATATATATATATATATATATATATATATATATTCGTTTATTTATTTATTTATTTTTAGAGCAATTTTAGGTTCACAGCAAAATTGAAGGAGAAAGTACAGAGACTTCTCATATCCCCTCTGCCCCTACACATGCACAGCCTTTCCCACTGTCAACATCCCCCCAGTGTGGTGCATTTGTTCCAGTTGACGAACTGACACTGACATCATCACCCAGAGTCCATAGTTTACGTTAGGCTTCACTCTTGGTGTTGTACATTCTGTGGTTTGGACAAATGTATAGTGACGTGTATCCACTATTATAATATCATACAGAGCACTTTCATTGCCTTAGATCTTCTCTTTGCCCTGCCACTTCATCCCTTCCCTCCCTTCTAACCCTTGGCAACTATTGATCTTTTCACTGTCTCCACAGTTTTCTCTTTTCCAGAATGTCATGTAGTTGGAATCATACAGTATGTAGCCTTTTCAGATTGGCTTCTTTCATTTAGTAACATGCATTTAAAATTCTTTCATGTCTTTTCATGGCTTTTTAGCACTGAATAGTATTCCATTGTCTGGATGGACGACCACCTATTTATCAATCCACCCACAGAAGGACATTTTTACTGCTTCTAAGTTTTGGCAATTATGAATAAAGCTGCTATAAATGTGTGTGCAAGTTTTGTGTGAAAATGTTTTTAGCTCCTTTGGTTGAATTCCAAAGAGCATAGTTGTCTGATCATATGGGAAAGGTATGTTTAGTTTTGTAAGAAACTGCCAGCCTGTTTTCCAACGTGGCCGAACCATTTTGCATTCCCACCAGCAGTGAGTGAGAGTTCCTGTTGCTCCACATCCTCATCAGCATTTGGTGTTGTCAGTGCTCCAGATTTTGGCTGTTGTAATAGGTGTGTAGTCGTGGCTCATTGTTTTAGTTTGAATGTTTCTGATGACATATGTGGAGCATCTTTGCATATGCTTATTTGCCATCTGTATATCTTCTTTGGTGAGATGGCTGGTAAGGCCTTTGGCCCATATTTTAATTAGGTTGTTTGTTTTCTTATTTGAGTTTTAAGAGTTCTTCGTAAATTTGGATGACAGTTCTTTATTAGATATGTCTTTTGCAAATATTTTCTCCTAGTCGGTGGCTTGTCTTCTCATTCTCTTGATACTGTCTTTCGCAGAGCAATAAACTTTAATTTTACTAAGGAAGTCCAGCTTACCAGTTCTTTCTTTTGTAGATCATGTCTTTGGTGTTGAATCTAGTAAGTCATTGCCAAACCCTAGGTCTTCTAGATTTTTCTCCTATTATCTTTTAAGAGTTTTATAGTTTTGCATTTTAAATATAGGTCTGTAATAAATTTTTGTGATGAGTGTAGGGTCTGTGTCTAGATTCGTTTGGATGTCAATGTCTAGTACCAGTCTTTGTTTGAAGGACTGTTTTTGTCAAAGATCAGTTGATTATTTATGTGGGCCTATTTCTGGACTCTATATCTGTTCCATGGATCTATATGGACATGAAATTTTGAGGAACACTGTTCAACCCAGTTGGATTGAACCCGGTGGGATAAATTGGATGCTAACAGAAAGCAGAGGAAATTCTATTATTGGGTATTTTGTGGGTGGCACAGTGACTTTTTTTGCCTGTCTCTAGACTAAATTATGAAGTGGCCTTGTTTTGTTTCGTTTTACCATGGTCTCAGAGTAACTATGTTTAAGATATGGTATTCTGTGAGATTATTTATGTTCAACAGGAGAACAAAATGTCCTGGCTGTGTGTATCAGACCAGCTTCTAATAATACAGAGGATTAGATACGAATGTCAGATCTGTTCTAGACCTCAGAGACCGTGTTGCAGTTGCCCCCACACCCTTAGAAAGTTTTTTGACAATTTGTTGCAATTAAATTCACACTTGCCCATCTTTAGAGTTTCAGAAGACCAAAGTTTGTGCCTTTTCTCATGGAAATGTGTATGGTTTTCATTGTTTTCTTTCATGTGATATGCCTTTCTGCATTAACAGGGTATCCACTACACACACCCTGTCTGATCTTCCAGTGGAAACAAGAGGAGGACCTGGAGATAGCAAAGAGAAGATCGATCCAGGGGGAGCAGCAGGAAGGCAAGAATTCTTGGGAGAAACTGCCCTGGGTGGGGATATTACATTTGGAAAAATCAAATAAAAACAAAACAAAACATTGTTTTGTCCAAAAGGCTGATGCTCCACAAATACCATTGATTACTATTTTGACTTTTTATCAGTCCTCTCACACTTTTCTTGTTTTGAGGAAAGACCTTTCATATTTCCCCTTTGTAAATTAGTATTTGGTCATGTACATTTTATCCAGTTCCTTTTTGTTTTGTTCTCTTAATAATACCCTATTCATGTTACCCATCAGTCTCAGCATTCATGGAGTTATTTCTTAGTTGCTCACCATTTTGATCATTGTGCTTATTACCAAATTAAGTCCTGAAATAGCCTCACTACCAAAAGTCCTTTTCTGACTGGTACCTTTCCCTTTTGTTTTAGGTTTTGAGACTCAACTTAAAAGTAATGAGTCAGTCACTTCGCAAGATGTTTGTGGAGAAAAAATACCCAATGAACAGAAAATAGTAAAGTTCAAAAGGAATGATTCCTGGTCATCCATTTTACACAAAAACTGGGAATACCATGGTATTGATTATAAGAACAAAAACCACGAGAGACATTTGAGGTGAGTGCCATTTATATAAAAGAAAGTAGTGCCTCAGTAGAGAATCTTAACATTTAAAAAATGTATATAAAACTTGGTCAAAATTTATGATTTCATAAAAAAATTTTCATAAGCTTTCTTTTTCCACAACTGAGACTGAGATCTTCAATGTTTGACACATAATTTGGTTGTAAGTAATTATCAGAAATCAAAAGTCAAAAACTCAATAATATTGGCTGATGTGGAGACCTGTGTGAGAACTTTCAGTTTATAACTTGACAGGACTAAAAAACATACATAGTCACTGAAAATGGTAAAAATTTATTACTAATAATGTGCTTTTTATTTTTAAAAGAAGTCATCTGGTGGAGAACTTCTGTGACTATAATGAGGAAAATCAGTATGGACAAACCTTTGGCCAAATTTCGAATCTTAACACACTCAAGAGAACTACTGAAGTGAAATCCTATGAATGCCATGAGTGTAAAAAGGTCTTCATGGATCATTTATCCCTTAAGGATCACATCGGCTCTCACACTGGAAGCAAACCCTATCAGTGTAAGGAATGTGGGAAAGCTTTCCATTTTTTCGCTTGTTTTAAGAAGCACATGAAAACTCCCACTGACGAGAAACCCTATGAATGTAAGGAATGTACCAAAGCCTTTGGTTGTTCTTCATTCTTTAGGGCACACATGAAGATTCATACCGGAAAGACAAACTATGAATGTAAGGAATGTGGAAAAACCTTTAGCTGTTCTTCATCCCTCACGGAACACAAAAGAATTCATAGTGGAGATAAGCCTTATGAATGTAAGGAATGTAGGAAGGCCTTCAGTTGTTCGTCCTCACTCTCCAAACACAAAAGAATTCATAGTGGAGATAAGCCATACGAATGTAAGGAATGTGGGAAGGCCTTTAGTTCTTCCTCTCACCTTATAATACATATAAGAATTCATACTGGAGAGAAGCCTTACGAATGTAAAGAGTGTGGAAAGGCCTTCAGTGAGTCCTCAAAACTCACAGTACATGTCAGAACACATACAGGAGAGAAACCCTATAAATGTAAGGAATGTGGGAAGGCTTACAATTGTCCCTCCTCTTTGAGTATCCACATGAGAAAACACACTGGAGAGAAACCCTATGAATGTCTGGAATGTGGAAAAGCCTTCTATCTTCTCACTTCCCTTAATACACATGTGAAAAATCAAAGTCGGGAGAAACCCTATGAATGTAAGGAATGTGGGAAAGCCTTTAGTTGTCCCTCATCCTTTAGAGCACATGTGAGAGATCACACTGGAAAGATCCAATACGAATGTAAGGAATGTGGGAAGGCCTTTAGCCGTTCCTCATCCCTCACTGAACACTTGAGAACTCACAGTGGAGAGAAGCCCTATGAATGTAAGGAATGTGGGAAAGCCTTTATTAGTTCTTCCCACCTGACAGTACATGTAAGAACTCACACTGGAGAAAAACCTTATGAATGTAAGAAATGTGGAAAAGCCTTTATTTATCCTTCAGCTCTGAGGATCCACATGAGAACACACACTGGGGAGAAACCTTATGAATGTAAGGAATGTGGGAAAGCCTTTCGCCATTCTTCGTACCTCACTGTGCACGCCAGAATGCACACTGGAGAGAAACCATTTGAGTGTCTGGAATGTGGGAAAGCCTTCAGTTGCCCCTCATCCTTTCGGAGACATGTAAGAAGCCACACTGGAGAGAAACCATATGAATGTAAGGAATGTGGGAAAGCCTTTGTTTGTCCTGCCTACTTTCGAAGACATGTGAAAACTCACACGAGAGAAAACATATAAATGTAAGGAATATGGGAATATCTGCAAGGCTTTTCAAATCTTAGGCATGTGTGAGATCTCACTGTGGAGACATCCTATGATGTAAGAAAGTATGAAATTGTCACTCATCTTCTTGAAGACTCTCTAGAACTCACAACTGAGAGAAACCCTGTGTATGTAAACCAGGTGGTAATTCCTTCATGTCTATCACTTATAAGTCAAATTTCATAAGAAATCCATACTAGAAGCAAAGATCAGTGCCTCACCATTAAAGTGGACTGTTGGCTCATTGATTTCCAGTTTTTATTTTCTGATACGAATATTTAAGGTGGTAAATTTCCCTCGAAGTTTTCAGCTCTAACACGTTTTATTCTGAGGTGCTTTTATTTTGGTTCAGCTGTAAATGGTATTTCCATTACTAAGTCTTTGACCCACGGGGGACTTGAAGTGTATTTTTTTCATATGCAGGCAGGAGTGGTTGGTTTTTATTTTTTTTTTATAATTCTGATTAACTTTCATTGCTCTCTAAATGCAGTCATTATGGTATGGGCACTTTGGTATTTGTAATTTCTTTTATAAGTTTCTTTTGTAATTGGTAATTTCATTTTGATTTAGTCCAGCAGATACTGGAAATTGCCCACCTAATATTTTTTTCACTTTTTTACTAAGAGAAATCACAGTTTTTGAGGTTATCCATTTTTACTATTCAAAGCTTTTCTTGTCTAATAAGTAATTCTAAGTGCAGAAATTACTAAGTGCAAAGGTCTTGAAAGTAGTGTCTCATCTGATATGTTGTTTTTGTACTTTGTTCTTTGTCCTTACTCATGACTGGGAAATGGACCCCATGTTTCAAGATGAAAAAGAGACCTTGTGACAAGAAAGCCAGAAGTCAAGTTGGTTGGGCTGGTTGTGTGTGTTAATTTGAGCCTGGGACTCCATTTCCCAGAATCACTTCTTCATGCAGTTCTTTAATAAAGAGTTTCCATGAGAATTGGAAGACAGAGGATAGAGCCCATTATTTTTAGTTTAGTGGGGCCATAAGATGGAGACAGATGCATAGGTACCTGATGGACTCTAGTTTCCAGCTCATTTTCCTCATATTGGCCCCACCAATCAATACTGGCTCAAAATGGAACATTAACTGCTTGACTTAAGTTACTTCAGAAGCAGCAGCCCCGTAGACGTCTCTGTAAGTTCCTCCATCATGGCCACACACACCTTCTTAGCTTTTCTGGCTAGTTCTAGTGTTATCATTTTGCTGATAATTACAGTCCCTCTGGCACATCAACCGATTATATTGAGTTGGCCTCAGTTTGGAACAGGATTGTTGTCATCTGCACAGTTCAGTTCCATTATGTTACTCTGCTCAAGTGGAAAGAGACATCTATGTAAGTCCACTGTGATCTCAAAACAGTGAAGATTAGGTGTAATTGAGGTAAGCATCACATAGGGTGCGATTCCATTTTAATGGAGAAAGATTTATATTTGACATCTTCATACAGGGAAGATTTTACTGCTTTTTTAATCTGAAAGGATGAAAGTTTGCACTTCACGTACATTTAGCCACACTTTTTCCTTTCATTATACTTTCCCCTTATTTCTAAAAGTACAATCCTGCGCCACATGAGGACATTTTGGTCAACAACAGACTGCAGATATGATGGTCCCATGAGATTATAATGGAGCTGAAAAATTCCTATCACCTGGACAATTACGATACTTGCACAGTGATGAAATTGCCTAGCGATGCATTTCTCAGACTCCCAGTCGTTAAGAGGTGTGTGGCTGTATACTTACACCACTTTCCCTTAACCACTTTTTATTGTTTTATTAAGGCTACATACATTAATATGCATGAAATATGCTAATCTTAAGTGTACAGCTTGATGAAATTTCACATGTATACATGCTGATAAACAGAACATTTCTATGACTACAGAAAGTTCCTTCATCTGCCTTCTCAATAATTGCTCCACAGAGGCAACCACAATTTTGACTTTTATTGCAGTGTATTATGTTTGCTTGTTCTTTATGTAAAGTTAAAATACAGTATGTACAGTTATGTGTTTGGCTTCTTTTGTCAACATAATGTTTGTTTACCTTTAATTGCTCTTTTGGCAGATTTACACTATGTAGGAGTCAGATTAATGAATCAAAGGGTAGACTTTATGTTTAGTTTTGATAGACATTCCAGTTTTTCAAAACTGTTGATTCCACCTGTAATCCTAAACACAATGTGTGAAAATTCCAGTTGTTCCACATACCTGGCCAGCACTTTCTAATGTTAGCCATTCAGCAGAGAATGTGGTAATATCTTGTTTTGGTTTTAATTTGCATTTACCTCATATGTAATGATGTTGAATACGTTTTAATGTACTTGTTGGTTAGTTGGATATCTTTTATGAGGGCACCTGTTGAAGCATGTCACCCATTTTTTTCTTTGAAGGGTTTTCTTGTCAAAGAAATACACCCTTTATTGTGTGTACGTGTATCTCTGTAGTTACACATGCACACACACACATATACATACCATGTGATATATATTATATATATGTTATAATATGTATATTATATATACGTATATTGCAGATAACTTTTTCCCAGTCTCTGGCTTGCCTTTTTGCTCTTCATATTTGTTAGCTATAAAGGGAATGTATTGGTTTGATTACTGGAAAGTCCTTCAGTAGAACTAACTTCAGGTGTGTCTGGATACTGGGGCTAAAAAGACATTATCTGAATGGATTGTGTTTCAGTGTCTTGGCTATGCATCTTCCTGCATTAGCTATTCTTCCTGGCAGGCTCTCTTCACAGTGGGCCCCAGAACATTCAAGCTGCTTTCTTTCCAGCTTGAATTCCCAGAGAATAGAGAGTGATGGTCTTTTACCACAATTCCAATATGATTATTGCCATTGAATCTGATTGGCTCACTTGCCTACTGTTATCCACAGGAATGTAATACCCTGATTTGTTTAGGACTTGCTCTCATTCAGAAAGCAGGGTAGAGTCTGCACCAAATGAATCATAGAATCCTGGCAGTTGTGATATAATAACATATGGGGAGGGGAGGATGCAGCAGTGGGCAGGTGGGATCTACAAATAGAGGTGATAATGCCAGCACATTGAACTTACTCTGGTCTTTGCAGTGGGAAGGCTCTATGAAGTCTGGGAACTCAGCCAGGGCTAAGTAGTTCTAGAAGTCCTTTCTGAAAGGTTAGATGCCATCCATTAACATTGTTAACATGTCTTTAGCTTGCTAAAGAGTGCTCCTCAATCTTTATGTTGCTTTGTAGTATTTTTGGAAATCTGGTAGTGAGAGCCTTCTAACTTTTTTATTCTTCGAGATTGACTTGCTTTCTCTGTTCACTATTTGTTTCTATATTAATTTTAGAATCTCTATTGTCACAAATCTGGGACTATACTTGGAATTGCATTGATTTTATAGAATAACCTGAATAAAATTGACATCTTTACAATATTGAGTCTTCAATTGATGAACATAATATAATTGTCCATTTACCTAGGTTGTTTTTAATTTCTCTTAAGTGTTCTGTAGTTTTAATTGTAGAGGTCTTGATATCTTTGTTTAATTTATCTGTTAACATTGTTAACATGTCTTTAGTTTGCTAAAGAGTGCTCCTCAAAGAGTGCTGTTTTGCTTTGTAAAATTATTTATTTCTCAATTTGGGGGGGCTACTACATAGAATTGCAATTTCTTTTTCTACATTGATCTTTTACCAATGACTTAAATTCAATTATTTATTCAAATATTTATGGATTACTTTGGATTTTCTGTGTATACAATTTTGTCAGTGTCAATAAAAGAAAGTCCTACTTGAATTCTAAACTTTATCATTTATTTTTCTCGCCTCATTACTTTACAGTGATGAATAGAAAAGATGAAACTGAACATCTCTGCCTTGTTTCTGATCTTAGGGGAAAGTGTCCTATATTTCACCATTAACAATAATACTAGCTCTAAGTTTTTCATAGTTAATTGCATCTTTTAGGCAAGCACTAGCTGTCTTTTCAATCAGCCACATCATGGGCTCCCTATGTTATAGGAGAATTAAAAGGCAAGGAGAGAATCCAGTCAGTAAAGTATGAGAGACCAAGATTGCTGTATCTTTGAGTGGGAATATATGGCACATTATTATATAAATGTTGATAGTTTGAGTTGACCTAAATAGCTAAGGTTTAGTGAGTGATTACTCTGTGTCAGACACTATTTGAAGCACTTTATAGCTATAATGCATTTAATCTTCACAAAAAAGCTTTGAGATAGATGCTATCGTTATCCACATTTTAGAGATGGGAGAAAAGAGGCCGAGAAACACCTTGCCCCAGGTCACACACAGCTTGTATGTAGCTAAATCTGCTTGGCTTCAGAATTCACACTTTTAAGCACCACATGTTATTATTAAAAAGAGTAATTTGTGGAAATATCTTGAACAGCAGAAAATGCTGTCATTCTTTAACTCCAATATCTAACTCAAAGTACACTTCTGAATAGTAATCTGTAATAGTTAACAATTGCTAAACATTTACCAACAGTTGTCACCCCAATAAACTTTTTTAAAAAAATCAAATTTTTTTTACCATGTACTGCATATGCACAAATCCTTTTTATTACGTACTTTTTACAAAAATTAAACTTTAAAATTTAAATTAATTGCAAATTTTAATTTTATGAATTGTTTCTGATTTCAAGATGAACGTCTTCCTGCAGTAAGCTTCTCATTTTGTTCTATATTGTTTTCCCTTGTCTTGATTTTTTTATTGGTGGAAAAAAACCCATATGGAATTCACCCTCCCCAAAATGTCCAAGTGTAAAGTACGATGTCAGTCCCATGCACAGTACTGTACAAAAAATCCCAAGAAACCCTCCGCCCCGTCCTGAAACTACACCCACCAAACAACTCCCCACCATCACCTCCCCTCAGCCTCTGGTACTATCATTCTACTTTCTGTTTATATGAATTTAACGAGATATATAAGTGAAATCATACAGTATTTGTCTTTTTCTGACTTGTTTCACCATAATGTTCTGAACTTTCATATATGTTGTAGTGTATGATAGCATTTCCTTTTTAAGGCTAATAATCCATTGCATGTATACACCACATTTTTAAATTTTTATTTTTCAATTATAGTTGACATTGAATATTATTTTAGTTTCAGGTGTATAGCATTGTGGTTAGACATTTATATAATTTATGAAGTGATTCCCTCCAATAAGTCTAGCACCTACCTGACACCATACACAGTTATTACAATTTTATGGACTATATTCTCTATGCTGTACTTTACATCCCTGGGACTATTTTGTAACTTCTTAATCCCTTCTCCTTTTTCACCCAGCTCCCCTGCCACCACCAGCACCACCAACCTGGCAACCAGCAGTTTTCTGTATGAGACTTTCTGTTTTGCTTGTTCATTTGTTCTTTACATTGCACATATAATGGAAATCGTATGGTATTTGTCTTTGATGTATTTCAGTTAGCATGGTGCAATCTAGGTCCATCCATGTTGTAATGGTAAGATTTCATTCTTTTTATGGTCAAGTAATATTCCACTGTACAATATCTTTATCCAATCATTTATTGATGGGCACTTAGGTTGCTACCATATCTTGGCTAATGTAAATATGCTGCAGTGAACATTAGGGTGTGTATCTTTTCAAGTTAGTGTTTTGGATTTCTTTGGATAAATACCCAGAAGTGGAATTGCTGGGTCATAAAGTGAGCAATGAAGAATACAATAATTGAAATGAAGACCACATTGGAGGGAATCAACGTTAGATTAGATGAAGCAGAGGACTGAATCAACGATTTGATTGATAAGGTAGCAGAAAACACCCAATGAGAACAGCAAAAAGAAAAAAAGAATACAAAATATGAGGACACTTTAAGGGGCTTCTGGGACATCAAATTTAACAATATTTGCATCATAGAGGTACCAGAAAAAGAGACCAAGGAATTGAAAATTATTTGAGGAAGTAATGGTGGAAAACTTCCCTAACCTAGTGAAGGAAATAGACATGTAAGCCCAGGAAGTGCAGAGAGTCCCAAACAAGATGAACCCAAAGAGGCCCACACCAAGACACCTCATAATGAAAACGCCAAAGGTTAAAGACAGAATTCTAAAAGCAGCAAGAGAAAAACACTTCGTTATTTACAAGGGAGATTCCATAAGACTGTCAGCTGATTTCTCAACAGAAACTTTGCAGACCAGAAGGGGATTGGCACACAATATTCAAAGTGATGAAAAGCAAGGACCTACAACCAAGACTACGCTACCCAGCAAAGCTATAATATCATTTAGAATCGAAGGACATATGGAGAGCTTCCTAGATAAGAAAAAGCTAAAGGAGTTCACCCCACCAAACCAGTATTACAAGAAATGTTAGCCTTCTTTAAGAAGAAGAACAACAAGAATATAAAAAATATGAAAAATAAAATGGCAATAACTACATATCTATTAACAATTATATGGATTAAATGCTCCAATCAAAATATAGGGTGGCTGAATGGATACGAAAATGAAACCCTTACATATGCTGCCTTCAAGAGACTCACTTCAGATCAAAACACACACAGCAGTAAAAGGATGGAGAAAGATATTTCATGAAAATGGAAACAAACAAAGAACACCAATACTTATACCAGACAAACAGATGTTAAAACAAAGGCTATAACAAGAAACAAAGAAAGACTAATAATCCCACTTCTGGGTATTTACCTGAAGAAACCCAAAACACTAATTCAAAGGGACATGTGCATCCATATATTCATTGCAGCATTATTTACAATGGCCAAAATATGAAGGCAACCTAGATATCCATCAATGAATGAATGGATAAAGAAGAGATGGTACATATATACAAGGAATATTACTCAGACATAAAGACAGAATGAAATCCTGCCATCTGCATCAACATGGATGGACCTAGAGTGTATTGTGCTGAGTGGAGTAAGTCAAACAGAGAAAGACAAATGCTATATGATATCACTTATGTGTGGAATTTAAAGAACAAAATAAAACAGAAATAAACTCATAGATACAGAGAACATTTCAATGATTGCCAGCTGGGAAGGGGGTTGGGGTGGTGGGTGAAAAAGGGGAAGGGATTCAAAAGTACTAATTGGTTGTGACACAGTAGTCATGGGGATGTATGGTATAGCATAATAAATATAGTCAATATTATAATAAATATGGTGTCAGGTGGGTACTAGAGTTATTCGGGTGATTACTTTGTAGTTATATAAATATCTAATCACTATGTGGTAATCTGAAACTAATATATTGTCAACTGTAATTGAAAAATAAAACAATTATTTAAAATAAGAAATGAGAAATCATTAAACATGAAGTTCTTGCAGACATAAATATGTTCAAATATGGAAATATTTTCATGTTCTAGCATGGGGGATGTTAGCAACAAAGATGCTGCTATTCCTGATGTTATTTCATCAATACCATTTTAGTAAATCAACACTACAAGTGAACTTTTAAGTAAAAACAATTCATCTTTCCAGAGAGCGCATTCCTTTTGGATATGTGACTAGTGGCAGCAAAGTGAACGTCCCCTGTGAAGGGGTAGGGCTCAGAAGTCTGGACCAAGGACACTGACTTTTTCCTCCCAGGGTTCCCTAAGTCTTCAGACAATAAAGTTCATGAACCAGTTTGGCTAATTATGAGCTCTGTGCATTGAGCGCCCAAGGCCGCACTATCATAAATAATCAGCCTGTCTAACTGCTTCCCACCTGTGTGTCTTCCTTTTCGAGTAGAAATCCCCACAGGAGCCCTGGCCTGAGTCTGTCTTTCTGCCAGTCCCGAGGACAGAGCAATAGGGCTTAGGTATTTCTTATGGCATGGACTTCCTATGAACCAATTATTTTCCTTTTATGAGATATACATCCTTCAATTATCAAACAATTGTGGTGATTTTAAATAATGAAAAATTTAAAGGATGGAGAAGGAGAAGGGGAGGATAAATCTAACTTCATGGACTGAGACACTTAGGATTTCACATTTATGATATCAAGTCATTTCATCCTCAAGTTCCCTGGGACAAGAAATGCTTTGACCTCTCTGCCATGTAATTAAATAAAAGTCATTAAATATTTCTTGAGATTAAATTTATCGATAATCTGCTACTGCAATAATTTAGTTTGGATTACACTATGATAACTGGACGATCCAGATCAAAATGGCGGCGTGAGGTGAGCCTCTGTAAAGCTCCCCTGGAATTTACAACTAATCGAACAACAATAACTCCACAAAGGACTCCCTGCACAGCAGACAGGCAAGACGAAGAGGTCCACTACTGAATTCACCTAAAGGTGGGGGAATTGCGCGAGCGGGGGAGGAGGGAAGGGAGAAGTACAGTGACTGAGCCACGTGCACAGGACGCAGACCTAGCTCAGTGCGCCGAGCCCGCTGCATCCCGGAACTACCGCAGCTGCGGGAGAGGGAAGAACTCGGACTGCTAGGGCTCCGCTTATGGCCCACAGGGCTGACGGGGCAGCATATAACACGGCTGAACCCAACGCTCACGGCAGAGACCTCAGAGAAAAGACTGAGGGAAGAAGGCTGAAAACGATGGTTTAAGCCCTCACTGCTGAGCAGAGAACGAAAGCCTTAGGCACTGAGACTAGCTGCCCCCTCCCTAACCTCCCAGAGCTCGCCCCGCCCCCACCTGCCCAGTGCTAGAAGCGGAACAGTAGCAGTGTCAGATCAAAAGAACAGAATATTTGCTGTTCTGAGAACTGTGGACCTCAAACACAGATTTGAAGCCCAACTAGTTCCGGCAAACGGGAGGAAGCTGTGGAAGCAGGACTTTGACACCATTCTTCCCTGTCTCTTGTCTTCACAAATCTGTCTTTGGGCTCTGATCTGTAGTATAGGACCCTTCCTTTAGAGATGCACAGTTTCTGAAGCAGTGTTCTGAAGGGTCTCAGAAAACCTGCCTAATAATGAATCTAAGTTACGTGGCCTTTGCCACTAAACTAAACTGTCTGACAATGTCACTGATCAGGAACTTTGATACAGGAGAGGGGAACGGCCTTTACTGAGGATGAAGCCATAGCAGCCAGTGAGAAGAGATACCTCTCATTAGAAATTCCTAAATTAGCATTTTGATTCCGTGGTTTCCATGAACTGAAACAAGACACTTTGCATCTGATCTACTCTGGAACAATGAATAGGCTGTGTCTCCACTGCTGAAAACTTAAGTAATGGACAAAAGCACTTGGAATTTGCCAAGGTAATTGTGATGGCTAATTTTAGGTGTCAACTTGGCTGGGCCATGGTGCCCAAATATTTGGCCAAACATTCTGGGTGTTTCTGTGAAAGTGTTTTTTGGCTGAGATTAACATTTACCTCATGGACTTTGAGTAAAGCAGATGACCGTCTATAATATGGGTGGGTTAATCAGTTCAAGGCCTTCATAGTACAAAGACTGACCTCTTGGAAGTAGAAAAAAATCCTGACAGCAGACTGCCTTTGGACTTGAATTGCAACTCTTCCCATCTCCAGCCTGCTGGCCTCCCCTGCAAAATTTGGGCCTAACAAGCCACCACAATCATGTGAGCCAACTTCTTAAAAGAAATCTCTCTCTACTATAAATATGTAGATACATACATAACCTGTTGATTCTGTTTCTCTGGAGAACCCTGACTAATAAAGTGACATTACGTTGCTTTTTGACATCTCATTTTGCATTCTCCCCAGAGGTAATGCTTTCTTTTTCCTCTTTAAATTTCAAAATTTAGAATGAGTGCTACTAATTGATTAGCATTATACATTGGGTGGGGAAAAACCTGGATGGAGATAAGCCAAAAAGCTCCACAATAACTATCTAGGAATGGTGCTAATATCCTTGATATGAAAGAGGCATCACAGATAATAAAAATGGAGTGGGATTTGAAGACACAACTCCATGCAGATCTTAAGCAAAACTTTGAGACCCGTGGCAACTCAGTACCTTTCAGATTCCTCATCAGTGAAAAGGCAACCTATGGAATGGGAGAAAACGTTTGCAAACCATATGTCTGATAACTGGTTAATCTCAAAAATATATAAGAAACTTCTACAACTCAATAGTAAAAACAAAAAAACCAAAAACACTAAGAACCTGATTAAAAAATGGACTAAAAACTTAAGTAGACATTTTCCCAAAGAAGACATACAAATGGAAAACAGGTATTTGAAAGGTGATCAACGTCACTATCCATTAGGGAAAAGCAAATCAAAATCACAGTGAGCTATCACTTCACACTCATCAGGATGGCTATTAATAATAATAATAAAAAAAGACAAGTGTTGGCAAGGATGTGGAGAAATTAGAATCCGTGCACACTATTGGTATAAATTAAAAAATGTGTTAGTCACTGTGGAAAACAGTATTATGTTCCTTAGAAAATTAAAACTAGAACTACTTTATGATTCAGCAATCCCACGTCTTAGTATTTACCCAAAAGAACAGAAATCAAGATCAAGATCTACAAGACCCTACGTTCATTGCAGAACTATTCACAATAGCCAAGATCTAGGGACAACCTATATGGTTGTTTGCAGATGAATGCATAAAGAAACTGTGATATAATAATATAATATAATATAATATAATATAATATAATATAATATAATATAATATAATATAAATAATGGAATACTATTCAGCCTGAAAAAAGAAATCCTGCCATTTGCAACAACATGGATGCCATTCAAGAACATTATGCTAATGAATAAGCCAATCACAGAAAGACAAATGCTGCATGATTCCACTAATATGATGTGTCTAAAATAGTCAAATTTATAGAATCATAAAGTGGAATGGTGTCTGCCCTGGGCTGGAAGGAGGGGAAAAGGGAGAGTTACTAATAAAAGGGCATAAAGTTGCAGTCAAGCACAATAGATAAGCTTTAGAGATCTGCTGTACGACATTGTACCTAGAGTCAACAATAATATATTAACAATTCAAAATTTGTTAAAAGGGCAGATCTCATGTTAAATGTTCCTTCCATAATAAAAGAAGTCCTGAGAGAGACAAGTATTAACTGAGACAATGGAAATACTACCAGATCCTTGATATAAAAGATCTAATTCTCCCTAAAGTACTTGGTCATTTGAATGCATTTGATGATGATAATCTTACATGTTGATGTATGTTAATGTAAAAAGTAAGTCTGAATTTTATTAAGATGTATGAAACTTGAAAGTCACAAAGAGGAGTACAGGCAAGATTCCTCCTGAGAAGCGGAAGACCTCAGACCCTACAAAAGACATTTACTTTTTCTACGATCCTATGCCATTAATATTAACAAGTCCTCAGAGACTGGGATAGCAAGCACCAATCTGTCTAATTATGAGCTCTGTGCATTAAGCTCTCAGGCACACACAACTGTAAATAAACAGGCTGTGCCATGTAACCTTTCAGTTATTTGGTCTCAGTAAAGTGGGATCTGCTTCTGTGTCTTCTCTGCCCCGAGCTACTGTCTGCATCAAGGGGCCCAGGCCTGCCTCTGGCTTCCTGCAGCCCTGAGAACAGAGCCTGAGCCGTCATCATTCACCAGGCTGGGAAGGGCGATGGATCGTCATTCCTTTGTCATGCCCCAGCATGGAGGCAGCAAAGTCCAGTGAGTGCTGGTGGCGATACTGGATACAGGAGGGACTGGGCGAGCATTGTTTCTTCATCGTCAGGGAAACTGGGACAGTTGGAGTAGCCAGACAGGAGGGGTGGGAGGCACCAATATACAGTTTTAGCTCAGAGGCCTATAAGATTTATGTTCTTGGTTCTGGGGGATTCCAAGAGTTCAGATTCAGAATTCTGCTTTCCTTCCACCCTGATTCTGGCTCCTCTCTCACAAGAGCAGGAAATGAGTCCCTCTAAACTGTCCGCTAAGCCTTCCAAAATGATGCTAAAGGTGATGATACAGGTGAGTGGTCGAAGGACGTCAAATCACCACGTGCACGCTACCCTGAACCTTTAGTAAAGATTTCCAAGTGTCGGACTCGGAATCAGGTGCTCTAGACCGCTTGTTTCTTTTCATCTACATAGTCACCCCTAAGATATATCTGCATACATTGTCTTTTTAGAGAGGAGGAAAGGATTATCGACATTTAATGTAACTTATACAGATTTCAATGAGTCTGACTCCAGACATAGGGAACCTGACTAATAGTCTCCCCTTGTCCAGCAACCATTTCACGTCTCTGATCATTCAACACCAACACCGTCTGCTCACTGGGCTTTTCTCTTTGGAAGTTTCTGGTAGACCACGGGGGAGCGCAGTGGGTGGTACTTGCTGATTCAACTAGAGGAAGGATGGCTGAGGCCACAGACAGGGCTCACAGAAAGAGCAGGCTCATGACAATTTAGGGCAGATCTCTCTCCTGCCCCTACTCCTGGACTTTGCCTCAGCTGTCCACTTCCTCCCCCACTCTTGTAATTTAGCCCTTCATCATTTCAAAGGGAGATATAATGTCAATGTCTCAGGTTCCTTCCATACTCAGAAAACCTGAAACTGTTAAAAGACGTGCAATGTACTCGTATGTGTTGTTGGTTAAGACCTGTGGATCTCAGCTTTATTTTATATTTTCAGTTTTTATAAAATTTATTGGGGTGACATTGAACAGTGCAATTATATACCTTTCAGGTGTACAATTCTGTAATACATCATCTATATATTGTATTGTGTGTTCACCACCCAGAGTCAGTTCTCCTTCCGTCACCATATATTTGACCCCCTTTACCCTCTTCTACCACCCCTCCCCCCTTACCCTCTGGTAACCACTAAACTGTTGTCAGTGTCTATGAGTTTTTGTTTCTTTGTCTTGTCTTGCCTGCTTTCAACTTTCTGAATTTTAACAAAGTGAAAAATATTACTGTATATGCTTCAGATTCATAATATAATTTTAAGTCCTATCTGCTCTATTTATTATCTAGTAACGTGGAGCAAGTTCTTAGTATCTGTGGGCCTCAACATTCTCATCTAGGTTGATTTCTAATTGATACAAACAACTCCACTGAGCAAGGGCTCAATAGATATGAATATCACCTATGTGATTAAGTATGTGATCAACACATATAAGGGGAAACATTTAGACATTATTATTGTTGATAACACTCAGCTTCAAACCATTTAACCAAAATATCCTGTGATCTGGTCATTTGGTTTTCAGTGGCTATTTGACCAACCATTTGATTTTTGTCCCTATGCAGATAGATACTGAGTACTTGGAAGGAAATGACGGAGTCACATTTATTTCTGATCCCCCAGAGCTTACATCATCTCCGGCACAGAGTACAACAACAAGAACAAAAAAACTTGAAATATATGAAATATTGAATAGACCCTTCTTTGGTTCACAGACACAGGATAGTCAATATGGCTTGAATACACTGGTGATTTCCTGTCTGTGCTTTCATCCATTTCAGGGATGTCCCACAGCAGAAGAGAAAAGATAAAATAGCCCTTGTTTGTGTGTATGTAATAGATTTTCAATGGGACCTTTATTTTCCACTTAATAGCAACCACAACATTCAAATATTCAAAAACCATCACAGAAAAATTTCATATTTTCACACAAATATGAAAAAAAGGGGCAGAATGAAAAGGGAAGGTTAATTTTATTGTGTGGGCTGAGACACATTTTAGGGTTTCAAGTCACTCTATGCTCCAGTGCTGTGACAAGAAAGCCTTCAGATTCTCTACCATATAGTCAAATAAAAGGTTATTAAAACCTGATATGTGGGATATAAAACTGAAAACAACAAAGAGACAAGACAAATAAAGAAACAAAAACTCAAAAACATAGACAATAGTTTAGTAGTTATCAGAGTGTAAGGGGGGTGGGGGGTGGTAGATGAAGGTAAAAGGGATCAAATATATGGTGATGGAAGGAGAACTGACTCTGGGTGGTGAACACACAATGTGATACATAGATGATGCATTACAGACATGTACACCTGAAACCTATGTAACTTTACTAACCATTGTCACCCCAATAAACTTAAAAAAAAAAAAAAAAAAGGAATCCCAAAAGAATTCCAAAAGAATTTAAAAAAAATAAATAAATAAAAATAAATAACACCTTTCTTAGGATTGCATTTTATCAATAAACCCACTATTCCAATCATTCAAATTCTGGTTACAAAACAATATACAAATATTTATTAATAAGCAAGTGTTTATTGAGTTCCACCTCCCTTAGATACCACACATCTCTGGAGAGGGCTGTTATTTATTCTCCTCATTTCCCGGTAAGGAACACCAGCATTGGGAGATTCAGGGATTTACACACACTTCTGTGAATTATGGCACTAACACAATGGGTTATAGGACTGTCTCTGAATAGTACTGTACTTTACAGCCCTTTTTGAAAAATCTGAGATACGAATGTTATATCCTATATAAGATATGAATTTCACTGGGAGCTATCATGGAGTGACTATAATTAGATACTTCAGAAATATTTCTGATTCTATAACTTAAAAATAACATGTAGTTGACAGCAACTGATTTTTCTATTGGGAAAACAAATGTAGTCAGTAAATAATAAAATTGAACTTGCAATGATTTTTGTAATACAAACAACTGTCCACCATGCACATATTCTATGTACAGAAATATATGGTGACAGAAGGAGAACTGACTCCGGGTGGTAAACACACAATGTGATATATAGATGATGTACTATAGAAAATTGTACACTTGAAACCTATGTAATTTTACTAACCATTGTCACCCCAGTACATTTAATTAAAAATAGAGAAATTCTCACTTGTGTGACATGGAGAGAGGCAAAAGAATTTTCAAAGGATTGTCGAAATAAAGAATTGATAAGTAAAATAAATTCCTCAGGTAATACTACGTATCAGTTAAAGTATTATATCTAGACGTATGTATTTCACAGAAAGATTTAAACACAATATTTTAGTAAACAAGAATGTTTGAGATGCAATGTGTGCAGTAATGTACCATTTATGTAAATTTTCAAGAAAACTCTTTAGAAATACATAAACACTGACATTATGGAAACACTGACAGAAAATATACCCACCAAATGAATGACAGTGGTTGCTTTTGGGGGACAATGGGATCATGTAGGGATTTAAGGAAAACTCAACTTTTATTGGTAATATTTCAAATCTCTATAAAATATGAGTTTGGAAGCAAATATTATGACATGCTTATTTTTAAATATTAATTATAGTTATAATAGGTAATGTTAATTGAACATTTTCTAAGTGCCTGGCAACAGTCTAAGGCAGTGTTACTAGTGCATATAGAGATTATTATTTAATTGGCTCTAGGCGGTGGCCAGGGCATCAGCACATTTTATAATCACAGGTAAATATAATTATCAACTAAGAATGAGAACCAATGGTCTGAGCACTTTATGTTTAATTTAATTTCTTAACACAACCCAATAAAGTAAGTTCAATTATTATTTCATTTTGCTGAGATGGAAACTACCCAGGTATTTGTTATATTAATCTCTGTACTTTTCTCTTTTGTATTTTCCCCCCCAATTAAATCATACTTTGACTTGTTAAGAGAAATGAAGATCAGACTTGGCTTCAGGGAGTTGCTTTAAGAAGAGTTGTATTTAAGGAGTATTGATTTAAAGTAGAATTGATTTAAGGAGAATCTTCCCCATTTCAGTAAAGATTGAAGCTAAGTAGACATAAGAAGACTGGGTTTCAGACCTGGTGGGGGGCTTCCCATGGTCCTAATTTCCTTGATTGAAAATAAGAGAGTTGGATTTGATGAGGACACTGCACTTCCAAATGTTTAGAATTAGAAATACATATAAGCACTTTTCCCAAGCCACTGCAAAATGGAGAGCAAAAAACCAAGAAGCAATGTCAAACATCAGAGGTTTCCCTGAGAGTCTATAGTATTGATATATAATCTTGCAAAAGATGAGAAATAGGAAGCCAGTTTTTAAAAACATTAAATATTGTTTAATGATTGAGAGCTGCATTATACACTAATGCCATGTACGGAAGTCAATGATGCCGTATGATTTTGTGCATTTAACCAAAACATGCTTACCCAAATTTGAAGTCCAATACAATCAATGGTATTGTAACAGCTATGCACGGTGTCAGGTGGGTAGTAGCTTTGTGGGGGTTATCACTTTGTGAGGTATGTAAATGTTTAATCACTGTGCTGTTTTGTATACCTGAAACTAATAATAATTTTTAAAAACCTACAAAATAATTGAAGTCTACCAGGCTAAGGCTAGGAGGTATATTTGAAAAGATTTTTAAAAGACAACCCATATATTTGAATGAACACATATTTCCATAGAGGAGAGAAGTCAGAAATCCAAAGAATGATGAGAACCCATGCAGACAACTAGCACATAAAAAATCCCTTCTTTTTATTACGAACATTTGACTTTAATTTAGAATGCAGATAATGTAGTTCTAGCAATTATACAGTTAATCAATATTCTAAATCAAGGGACTTTCTTGCACTGTATTTGAATAAAGTAAGGCTGCTTCTAAGTGTCCTTTAATTAGAATGATTTTTTTATCTTTCAAGGGAAACATTTTTTTTTATTCAATGTTTCTTTAAACGAGTAGGCTGTATTTTATGATGTTCATGGATTTGCTATTTCTAAATGTCCTTGCTCCACTAATATTCTTCAGCAAGTGTCTCTAAAGTAAGTGTGTATAAAAAGAGGTAAATAACACGGAAGCCATTGAGGAAGCAGTTCTAAGAAACTTAGATTTGAGACACTGAGAAATATTGCTGAAGGCACTGGGGTGTATGAACCCAAGTGGGAACACTTGTGAATTGCTTGAATCCAAAATGTAGACACAATGCTGGATGTTCATTATTTGTTCCCTTTTTTCCAACCCTCTTTTCTTTTTCAAAAGATGTCCAGGCTATATAGAACCACAAAATCTGACACGTGTCTCAGAATTCTTCCTCCTGGGGCTCTCAGATGATCCAGACCTGCAGCCCCTCCTCTTTGGGCTATTCCTGTCCATGTACCTGGTCACCGTGCTGGGGAACCTGCTCATCGTCCTGGCCGTCAGCTCAGACTCCCACCTGCACACGCCCATGTACTTCTTCCTCTCCCACCTGTCCTTGGCTGACATCGGTTTCACCTCCACCACCGTCCCCAAGATGATCTGGGACATGCACACGTACAGCAGAGTCATCTCCTATGGGGGCTGCCTGACACAGATGTCATTTTTTATGCTTTTTGGATGTTTGGATAGTCTCCTCCTGACCGTGATGGCGTATGACAGATTTGTGGCCATCTGTCACCCACTGCAATACTTGGTTATTATGAACCCACAACTCTGTGGCTTGTTGGTTTTCGTGTCATTTTTCATCAGCCTTTTGGTCTCCCAGATGCACAATTCAGTTGTGTTACAACTTACCCACTTCAAGGATGTGAAAATCTCTCATTTCTTCTGTGACCCTTCTCAGCTCCTCAGCCTTGCCTGCTCTGACACCCTCACCAATAACATAGTCATGTATTTTGTTGGTGCCATCTCTGGTTTTCTCCCCATCTCAGGGATCTTTTTCTCTTACTATAAAATTGTTTCCTCCATTCTGAGAATCCCATCATCCAGTGGGAAGTATAAAGCCTTCTCCACCTGTGGCTCTCACCTGTCAGTTGTTTGCTTATTTTACGGAACAGGCCTTGGGGTATACCTCAGTTCTGCTGCCTCCCACTCTCCCAGGAAGGGTGCAGTGGCCTCGGTGGTGTACACTGTGTTCACCCCCATGTTGAACCCCTTCATCTACAGTCTGAGGAACAGGGACATCAAGAGGGCCATGCAGAGGCTCCTCAGCAAAACAATCTCAGTACCTGTGCCATCTATCTGAAATGTAGGTTGGAAAAATGCACCAAAACTAAACATTAAGACCTGCAAATCCTACCTCTCTCATCACATCAATTTTGTAGCTCTCATGGCTTTCAGTTCTCTCCTTACTTAGCATCTGAATATTGCTTCTCTTGGTATGACTTCAATAGGATGGGGGGGTGAGTAGTCTGGGATGCTTGGTGTATCATAATCATTGTGTGGCTGGGTCGCATTATAGCGATAGAGATTTCTGTGGTTTAACATTGGTGACCCAAGCATCCTGGGATGACGAACAACTCTTTTATGTATTTAAAACTTACATCTTTTCGACAGCTCTGTATATTTTTCCGTACAAATTTCTCATCTATCAACTCTGTTTAGGCAGGTTATGTGTGAGGATGGTCCTCAACCGTGGCTTTTATTGAAATCATCCGGGAAGCTGAAAAATGCCGACTGGGTCTCGTCACCAGTTATTCTGATTTATCTGGACTGGGGTATAGGCTGCGCATGAGGATTTTGAAAAGCATCCTGGTGGTTCTCGTGTGCAACCAAGGTTGACGACTACTGATCTAAGTCAGGTATTTCTTTCAAAGATGTCTTGGGTCCTAAACTGCTCATGGACTATTGATTATGAGAGTGGGCAGCAAAAGTCACTATGCCCTAAGAACTCACCTTTCCCCTTAACAGCCCTTACGCCCCTGGTGTGGTAGCCTCTTCCTTCACTTAGGATTGCTATGTTACTGGTTTGTTCTTCTTTGCCTCTCAGTCCTTCAATAACTATTTAACCAGTTCCCTATATTAAATGCTCTTCATCAAAATGACTGGTTTCTCTTTTTTTGACCGATCTCTAATATTGTAACATGGGGTATAAAAGTATTTTGTGAGGTGTCTTCAACTGTAAGATTGCAAAATATGCTCAGATCAGACAGGTGGTTGTAAATGATATGCCTTTGTCATGGGTATACAAACGGAAAATCAGTGGTGATGTCATGTTTACAGTTGCTGTGTTCTCTGATGCCTGAGGATCCTGAAGTCATCAAGTCATCACAACAAGTGTGTCTCTTCTTACGTTACTGTAGGATTCAGAGGACCATGTTGTCAGCAAAGGGAGCTCTTCCCTCTCACTAGTAACAGTCTGGTTAGGACTTCACTGTATCGCCATGCTTCCCTGTCTTCTGTCATGATAACTCCGTCTTTGGCACTCATTTTGGGTTCTACAAAATGGTATTTAAAGTTTTCCTTTTTAATATATTTTTTTTAATTTTTAAACTTTTTTTATTAGTTTCAGGTGCACAACACAATGTAATAATTAGACATTTCATATCACTTAATAACGATGCAATCTCCACATTCCTCAGCAGAGAGATCTCTGAGTCAGGAAGCCTGCGTGGATAGGATTTGGAAGGTTACAACATACCACTATCCACATACGTCCCACTTTATCCACTAGGAAAAAAAAGATAAACCCAAACCACATTTTATTACAGCTTTCAAGAGCTGAGAACACAAATCTAAAGAAAATATATTCTGGAGTGAGCTGATTTCTCTCTAGGTAGCAGAAATTAGGAACACTGGGGACGTTTGTTCAAGTTGGCTATGGGATGGCTGCAAATTGGCTTGGCATTGATGGAGGAGCTCTCCTGGTGTGATAGAAACCAAGGGGTCCACCTGAGACTGTATGACCAGAAGTAGTAGAGTGAGGTCTGCAGAAGTTCCCCAGAGAAGAACTTCAACCTATTTGTCAGGGTGTCTCCAAGGAATTTTTGTTGCATTTTGTTATGCGATGAATTCAGGACTATGCTGGACAACAGGCGAATGTGACCTGAGTCTGCAAGAGCCCGAACATAAAGCCCTTACAGAGGATGCGGTCTGTATCGTAGGCAGTATCTGAGAGGCTCCCGATGATCCCCAACTCCTGGTTTTCATGCCCTTGTGTATTTCCCTCCATTGAGTATGAGTTGGACACAGAGACTTGCTTCCAACAATGAAAATGTGGAAGAAATGATGGGAAGTCACTTCTGGGAACAGAGTGAAAAAAAATCTGTCTTTCTTTGTGCTGCCCCTCTCTGGCTCTCTAGGTTGATGCAGCAACTGCCATGTTGTGAGCTGTCTGATCAAGAGGCCCCGTTTTCAAGGAACTGAGGGAATTCTTTGGCCAATAGCCTGCAAACACGTGAATCCTACCAACAGCCTTGAGAGTGAACTTGGAAATGGGCCTCTGCCTGTCGAGCCTTGAGATGACTGTAGTCCTGGCCGAAGCCTTGATTACAACCTTCTGAGAGGCCCCCGGAAGTAGTTAAGTATCAGTTACCAAATAAATAGGTAAAAATCAATAGTATTTTAGTATACCAAATAATTCAATTAGAGAAAAAATTTAGAACTGAAGGCTCATTCAAATAAGGAAAAAACAAAAGAAACCCTGTAAATCTCCAAAATATAAAATGCCAACCCAAACGAGGTCTAAGGAAATGAAACTAAGAAGTCATCCTTAGAGACAAGTATTAACTGATTAAATGAGAAGAGTATCACATTCTTGGTATAGAAGACCAAATTCTACATAGACTTCATGATTAATACAATGGAAGTACAGGCATCAAAATCAAACATTGAGTGGTTAAATTTTTAAAAATTACATTATATATATAACGTAATTTTTAAATATATAATGTAAATTTGTAAATATAAATTACATTATATATATATATATATATATATATTTAGATCCTGCATATATATATATAAATTACATTATATATATATATATATATATATATTTAGATCCTGCAACTTGGAAGTAAGAAGCAAAGAGGACAGATGAACTTCTTCAAGAGAGGAAGAACCAAGACTCTCCAAGGACACTCACTTTTCTCCTCTTTCTCTTCCATTAATATTAGCAAGTCCCCAGAGACAAGGACAACATGGACCAATTGGCTAATTATGAGATTTGTGCTTTGAGCCCCAAGGTCATACCATTGTAAGTAATTGGCTGGTGCCTCCAGCCCTTTAGTTTGCTAGTCCTGCTCTTGAGGCTCCTTATCTGTCCCTCCTCCGTTCGTGGGCATCTGCATCAGAAGGTCCCAGCCTGAGTCTGTCTTCCTGCCAGTCCCAAGGAGGGACCCTGAGCCTTCATCACACACAGGCGGGAGAGGGCCAGCAGAGCCGTGCTCCTGGGCCATGTTCCAGCAGACATGCAGCCCAGCCCAGTAAGTGCTGTGGGCAATGGTGGTTGGAGGAGGGACTGCTGAGGGCATTATTTCCTCCTCAACAAGACAAACATGACATTTGGGATTGCTGGATGAAAGGGCACCAATATACAAAATTTCAGAACAGAGGCCGAGCAGTTTGTTCTGGTTCTGGTGGGAGTGTGAGAACTCTCATCCAGAGTTCTGGTTTCATCCTCATTGGTTCTGGTTCTGACTGGCATCTCCCCACCATAGCAGAAAATGGGTCTCTCTAAAATTCCCCCTAAGCACTCCACAATGACCACGAAGTTGATGATGACAAAGAGGACATTAATCATAACATCATGTACTTTTATCTGGGGCTTTCTGAGTGCCAGGCTCGGGGGTATGCGTTTTATGTATTTTGTTTGATGTCATCTACAGAATCTCTCCCAAATTATAAGTGCACATGTTATTATTTATTTTACACACACGAAAAGGAGCATAGCATTTTAACTTGTACCGGGTCATGAGTTAGAAAGAGCTGAAGCCAGGTTTGAGTCTGGGCAGTCTGACTCCAGACATAGGGCATCTGGCCAGTCTTCTCCCCTATAATGAAACAGTCATTTCAGCTCCCTATCAATCCTGATGGCGACCCCCTGCTCACTACACCCTTCCCAATGGAATTGTCTGGTAGACCACAGTGGGGAGCAGTGGGCAGCATTTGCTGCATCAACTGTAGGAAGGATGGCTGAGATCACAGGCAAAGGTCATAGGAAGAAATGACACGATAATTTAGGGCAGATCTCTCTGGCCCTCGCTCCTGGATTTCACTTCAACAATCCACTCTTCCTCCATTCTTATAATCAGCCTATTCAAGCTCAAACGGAGACAAAGTCAGTCTTGGGGTCCATTCCTACTCAGGCTACTGAAAACACTTTAAAAATTTACCTTGGATGTACCTACGGTTAAGACCTCTGTACCTCTGCTTAAAAATTTCAGGAAGTCTGGGCACAGTGAAGTGTAGTGCATGAAACTCAGAGACTGACCATTGAATTTTGAATCCTGTCTGCTCCACTTATTATTAGTGTGTTATGGGGCAAGTTCTTAGTACCTCTGGGACCCAGGATTGTCATCTGAGTTGATGCCTAGTTAGTACAGCTTCACTGAAAAAGGATTAAAGAAATAATGGATGCTCTGTATGCAATAAATATGTGATAGCTGTATAAAATAAAGGCAAAATCAATTTTAGATATTTTATTATATTTTATTAAATGTTTATATTCTAATGTAGGTGGCAGATATTGATTATAATAATAGATGGAGCATTAATGGAGAATTACCTAAATGTTGGGCAGTATTCAAAGGTAGGGAGATCAATGTTTGAGTCCTGAATCGTTCACCCTCTATATGGGGATTGTATGTAAATCTCTGAATCTCTCTGTGCTTATGTTCCTTCTTGGAAATGGAGAGCCCAATGTCCAGAATAATAGCAAAAATATGAAAACAGCCAAAATATCTATTGACAGATGAATAAATAAAGAAAATGTTCTCTATCTATCTATCTATCTATCTATCTATCTATCTATCTACATACAGACACACACACGGAATATTATTCAGCCATAAAAAGAGGGAAATCTTGCCATTTGTGACAACATGGATGAACCTGGAGCATATTATGCTTACTGAAAAAAGCCAGGCCCAAAAAGACAAAGTATGATCTCACTTATATATGGAATCTAAGAAAACCCTAACTCATGGAACCAGAGAGTAGAACTATAGTTGTAAGGAGCTGGGGGTTGGGGGAAAGGAGAGTTGCTGGTTAGAGCACCAACTTCCAGTTATGAGACAAGTAAGTTCTGGGGATCTAATGTATAGCACGGTGACTATAGTTAATAACACTGTTTTGTATACTTGAAACCTAAGAGAGCAGATCTTAAGTGTTCTTAATGCACACACACACACGCACACACACACACAACTATGTTAAAGTGATGGATGTCTTAGTTAACTTGATTGTGGTAATCATTTCACAATGTATATATGTATTAAATCATCATGTTGTATACTTAAAAAAACTTTCATGTTTTATCATATATATAATTTTTATTTATCGATCATACTTCAATAAAGGTGGAAAAAAAGAAAAACAATGAAGTAGTATTACCAGGCCATTAAAGAATAGAGTCCAAAAAAAGCAAAGAGCAGTCCTGCACACCAGACATTTTAGAAGATTGGATGGGATTGATAAAAACAACCTTGAATGAAATAAAAAATTTCAAGAGTGTTTCTTAAATTTCATTATTGTTAAATCACAGACAGATTCTCTGCACTAATGCCATCTTTGTAGTCATTGATGCCGTGTGATTATGTGCTCTTAACTAACCATACATAACAAAACCTGAAGTCCACCAACGCCAAGGAGAGGAATTATACACTAAATGACTTTTTAAGTCAATGACTCTCACATTAGAGCAATGACTTACTTCTGTGTAGGAGGAAAGACAGAAAACCAGAATGGATAAAACTCATGAAGATAAGTATCACATAAAAATATTTTTTGATTATGAGCATTTAAGTTCATTTAGAATCCATATTACACAGTCCTGCCTTTTACAGAATGTTTAAGATATTCTAAATGACCGGAATATCTAGCATTATATTTGAATAAAATAAGGTATATGTATATATGTGTGTGTGTGTGTGTATGTATATATGTATATGTATATGTATATTTCTTAATTTCTTTAAGTTAGAATTATATTTTTTTCCTTAAAGGGTGAAGAGTATTCTATAAATAAAAATATCTTATTCTATATATTTTCTTCAAGAACTATACTATGTTTTCCTGTGATCATAGATTTGTTATCTCTAATATTCTTCCTCCTCTGATACTCTTCAGTTTGAGTTTCACTGAAGTGAGTGTGTATAGAAAGAGGTAAATAACACAGAAACTAAGAAGGAAACAGTTCTCAGAAGATAGGATTTGTCACACTGAGCAATATTGCTAAAGGTACTGGGGTGTATGACCTCACAAGTGAATTGTTTGAGTCCAAAATATGAACACAACGCTGTGTGCCTGTTTATTTATTTCCTTTTTTCCAACCCTTTATCCCCCCAAAAAAGGTGTCCAAGCTACATAGAACCTCAAAACCTAACACATGTCTCAGAATTCTTCCTCCTGGGGCTCTCAGATGATCCAGAACTGCAGCCTTTGCTCTTTGGGCTATTCCTGTCCATGTACCTGGTTGCCATATTGGGGAACCTGCTCATCATCCTGGCCGTCAGCTCAGACTCCCACCTGCACACGCCCATGTACTTCTTCCTCTCCCACCTGTCCTTGGCTGACATTTGTTTTATCTCTACCACTGTCCCGAAGATGATAGTGGACATCCAAACTCACAGCAGAGTCATCTCCCATGGGAACTGCCTGACTCAGATGTCTTTTTTGATCATTTTTGGATGTATGGATGGTATGCTTCTGACTGCAATGGCCTATGACCGGTTTGTAGCCATCTGTCACCCTCTGCACTATCCAGCCATCATGCACCCTCGCCTCTGCTGCTTCTTAGTTTTGGTGTCATTTTTCATCAGCCTTTTGGACTCCCAGCTGCACAATTTGATTGTGTTACAACTTACCTGCTTCAAGGATGTAAAAATTTTTAATTTCTTCTGTGACCCTTCTCAGCTCCTTCGTCTTGCCTGCTCTGGCACCCTCACCAATAACATAGTCATGTATTTTGTTGGTGCCATCTCTGGTTTTCTCCCCATCTCAGGGATCTTTTTCTCTTACTATAAAATTGTTTCCTCCATTCTGAGAGTCCCATCATCTGGTGGGAAGTATAGAGCCTTCTCCACCTGTGGCTCTCATTTGTCAGTTGTTTGCTTATTTTACGGAACAGGTATTGGAGTGTACCTTGGGTCAACACTGTTTCCTTCCCCCAGGAAGGATGTGGTGGCCTCGATCATGTATGCCATAGTCAGCCCCATGTTGAACCCCTTCATTTACAGCCTGAGGAACAGGGACATCAAGAGGGCTCTATGGAGAGAGAAATGGAGGTGCTGTTATGTTTGTGCATACAAAGGGATGCGGTGAGGGGAGCAGCAATTTATAAAAATATTTGGGAAAAGAGAGTTTTAGGCAGAGGGAAAAGCAACCACAAGGGATCTGAATCCAGAATCTGACGGGCAAGTTTGATAAACAGGAAGCCTGAGAAACTGGAGTATAGTAAACAAGAGGAAGAGAGGTATGAATTGCAGTAGGAAAAGTAGCCAGGAGCTAGATCATATAACTGTAATCTTGCAAAGCAGGTTATGGAAGAGGAATTGACATTGACAAAATCTGGTACTTCATTGAATGGGGGATGTCAAGGATATTAAGAACTCAAGCTCCGGGGCAGCCGGATGGCTCAGTTGATTAGAGTGCAAGGTCTGAACAACAGGGTTGCTGGTTCGATTCCCACAAGGGCCAGTGAGCTGCGCCCTCCACAACTAGACTGAAGACAACAAGTTGACACAGAGATTCCGGAGGGGTGGCCAGATGGCTCAGTTGGTTAGAGCACAAGCTCTCAGCAACAAGGTTGCCGGTTCAATTCCCATGATGGGCTGCGTCCCCTGCAACTAAAGATTGAAAATGGCAGCTGAACTTGGAGCTGAGCTGCGCCCTCCATAACTAGATTGAATGACAATGACTGGGAGCTGACGGGCCCTGGAGAAACACACTGTTTCCCACTGTTCCCCAATATTCCCCAATAAAATTTATTTAAAAAGAAAAGAACTTGAACTCCAATCTCTGTTGCAGGAAATGGAAGGTATGGCATGGCCACGCCACTCACCAATACTGCAATTCAGTGTTACAGTTGCTGTAATAAAAGAATGTACATCACGGCACAAAAAGAGGAAACATTCAATACACTTAGGGTGGAAGGTTAGAAAAAAAGAAAAGAAAAAAAGAGTGCCCTATAGAGGCTCCACAGCAGAACGGTCTAATCTTAATATCTGTGCAATTCTTTTTGGAGTCTATTTGGAAAAACCAGCAAAACCAAACATGTAGACTGAATATTGTTTCCTTGACCACATTCGTTTTCAGTCTCATGGTTTTCATTCTCCGTGCTTCACATATGAATTTTCCTTGTTTTGGTTTGCCTTTAATTGAATTGAGGGTGTATCCTGGAATCCTTTGTACATTATAATGAATGCATGAGAGGTTCTCCTCAATGACTCTGGTATCCAGGTGAAATGTGCAAGTCTCTTGTTACATACTTAAACTTTATATCCTTTTCCATGGTTTCTGCCTACTTTCCATACAAATTTTGTATCCGTCAAATCTATTTATTCAGGTAATTACTGAGGATGTAGTTCACTGGTTTTCAATTGTGGATTTTATTGGAATCCCCTGGGGAGTGTTATAAATACTGATGATTGGGTCTGTTGGAGGACGTTATCAAAAAGATGTGACTGCCAGTTGGCCTAAGAGCTGGACCTGGGGAATCAGAGGCTCCTCACCCGCCTCCCCTGCCCTTGGAAAGTGCATCCACTAGCCTACCCTGAACTAGAAGCTGGCCCAAGGATATAGCCTTGAGCTAGTAATATGTTGTTGAGACCATCTGGATGTTATACATGACTGAACCCAGTTAAGACCTCTATTGTATACAAACTTTTAAGATTCTGGTGGGCAGGTGTATAGATCTACTTGTCTTGCAGCCACCTAAGACAAGCCTTGGATGTAAATTCGCTAGCTTACGAAACCTGCCTCCTGCCAATCAGGAGTGATCTGCTTCTTTCTTCAGTCTCTCCTTGCCCACTGTGGGTGGGGGTCAGTTTCAAAGTTCACCCTGGATGCTCCCGAGATCGCGAACACACAGGGTCTCCCTTGTCAAATTTTAGTTGACCTTATATACAGGGGTTTGTTTCTGGGCTCTAGATTCTGTACCATTGGTCTCTGTATCTATTTTAAAATCAGTCCTATATCCTATTGTAGCTGATGGTTGTAGTCCCTGTGCTTCTTCCTTGTTTTTTAGCTGGGTCTTTATGTCTAAGCTTTGCCATTCTCTGGGTGGGGTGAAACTGAAACTGGGTGTGGTGCATTAATCGGCTGGGGAAGCTGGTTGCTCACACTGCTCTGCCTTTTCCCATCAGGGTAACAACCCTTTCCAGATGGGGAGTACCCTCCGGGTGCTGAGTAGCGCTGGCCTGGGGGATGGGAGGATGCAGGCAAAATGAAATTGTTCTTTTCCTTTTGTGTGGTTCTTCTCAGGTGTTACGTTCCACGGTGCTGCTGAATTTTCTTAAGTGACCCCTGAGCTCTCCCAGAGCTGATTTTGTTCATGGATAGCCATCTAGTCGTTGATCTTTATGGAGGAACAGAGGCTGGTGTCTCCTAATTCACCATCTTGGTTTTGTCACATTTTCTTCACATCAGTTCATGACAAACCAATTTCGAAATTCCTCACCCAGAGTCCTCTGAGCCAGCAGGCCTGCATGGGGAGGATATAGGTTGCTGAGTACGATCATTCCCACACAAATTCACTTTATCCACAGTAAACTGAAACAGGCCCCAAGCACATTTCCTTAAACTTTAGGATCTGTGAACACAAAGTAAGCTAAGGAAAAATAGGATGAGATCTTTTCAATAAGCAGAAGCTGCTGGGGACATTTGTAGAATTTGGGCACAGAATGGCTGCAGCTTTTTGTGGTATCAACGGAGGGGCTAGGGTGATGGAAGAGAAACTGTGCTGGCTTTTTCTGACTGCATGTCCTGAAGGAACATGATGGGGTCTGCAGAAACACCACATCAGAGGCAATTTCCACTCACACGCCAGTTTATCTGCAGAAAAATTTTGCTGACAGCATTGCGGTGTGATGGGCTATGTTGGGGAGCAGAGACACATCTCTCCAGCCCTGGGGTGTTTCGAGACTGATGTCCTGATAGAGGGCGAGGTCTGCATGGTGGGCAGATTTTCATCTGTTCCCCGTGAACTTCACCTCCTGAATTTATGCTGTTGTGGAGACCCATCCTCTGGAGTGTATCCTGGGTCTACTGACTTGCTTCTAACCAACGCAACATGGCAAAACTGATGAGATGTCACTTCTGAGACTAGGGTACAAAAGGCTCTGGCTTTCATATTCCTGGCCCTTGTTTCTGTCACCTGTCTGCTAGTCCTAATGGGAGCCAACAGCCATGTACGAGCTTCCCCGTCAGAGGCCCATGTGGCAGAGAACTCAGGAAGGCCTCTGGCCAACAGCTCACAGGGAACTCCATACTTTCAAAAGTGAATGGACTTGGAAACAGGGTTCCTAGTGAAATGTTGAGAGGACTGCAGCCCTAGCTGACAACCTGGATTGCACTCTTGTTCGATACCCTGGTTTATTTAAGAGAAATAGCAAGTTATAAATAAGTGTATACAAGTCCATAGTTTTCTAGTATACCAACATAGATCAGTGAAAGAGAAAAAGCAGAGCTTGCGCTGTCATTTAAATAAGCATCATCGAGAAAAGCTCATCAAAATGGCGGCGTGAGGTGAGCCTCTGTAAAGCTCCCCTGGAATTTACAACGAATCAAACAACAATAACTCCACAAAGGACTCCCTGCACAGCAGACAGGCAAGACGAAGAGGCCCACTACTGAATTCACCGAAAGGTGGGCGAATCGCGCAAGCGGGGGAGGAGGGAAGGGAGAAGTGCAGTGACTGAGCCACGTGTGCAGGACGCAGACCTAGCTCAGTGCTCCAAGCTCGCCGCTTCCTGGAACTACCACAGCTGCGGGAGAGGGAAGAACTCGGACTGCTAGGGCTCCACTTATGGCCCACAGGGCTGAGGGAGCAGCATATAACAAAAGAAGAAACAGAGGGAAACATCATAGAATACCATCACACAGAAATAATAGACAACAACAAAAAGGCAAAGAAACAATGGAGACACAGTCTTACCAGAAAACTAAAGATAGAATGACAGGAAATCCTCACATATCAATAATCACCCTAAATGTAAATGGACTGAACTCACCAATCAAAAGGCACACAGTATCAGATTGTGTCAAAAAACTAAACCCAACCATATGCTGTCTCCAAGAGACACATCTCAGCTACAAGAACAAGCATAGACTCACAGTGAAAGGGTGGAAATTGACACTCCAAGCAAATGGTACCCAGAGAAAATCAGGTGTAGCTATAATGATATCAGATGAAACAGACTTCAGGGTGAAAAAGATAACAAGAGACAAAGTTGGACATTTCATAATGGTAAAGGGGACTATACAACAAGAAGACATAACAATCATCAATAGTTATGCCCCCAATCAGGGAGCACTGAAATATACCAAGCAACTACTAACAGAACTAAAGGGAGAAATTGACCAAAACACAATTATACTAGGGGACTTAAATACATCATTGACAGCTATGGATAGATCATCCAAACAGAAAATAAGTAACGAAATAGCAGCCCTAAATGACACATTAGATGAAATGGACATAATTGACATATATAGAGCACTTCATCCTATAACATCAGACTATACATTCTTTTCTAGTGTACATGGAACATTCTCAAGGATAGACCATATATTGGGACACAAAATCAGCCTCAGCAAATTTAAGAAGATCGAAATCATACCAAGCATATTCTCTGATCACAAGGCTTTGAAATTGGATATCAACTGCAAAAAGAAAGCGGGAAAAAACACAAATACATGGAGACTAAACAATATACTTTTAAAGAACGACTGGGTCAAAGAGGAAATTAGAGGAGAGATCAAAAGATATATAGAAACAAATGACAATGAAAATACATCCTACCAAAATTTTTGGGATGCAGCGAAAGCAGTTTTAAGAGGGAAATTTATGTCATTACAGGCCTATCTCAAGAAAGAAGAAAAATCCCAATAAACAACCTCATGTTACACCTTAAAGAACTAGAAAAAGAAGAACAAGTAAAACCCCAGGTCAGCAGAAGAAAAGAAATAACAAAAATCAGAGCAGAACTAAATGAAATAGAGAACAAAAAGACAATAGAAAAAATAAATGTGACAAAGAGCTGGTTCTTTGAAAAGATTAACAAAATTGACAAACCCTTGGCTAGACTCACTAAGATAAAAAGAGAGAAGACACTAATAAAATCAGAAATGAAAAAGGGGAAGTTATCATGGACGCCACAGAAATATAAAGGATCATCCAAGAATACTATGAAGGACTATATGCCACCAAATTCAATAACCTAGACGAAATGGACAAGTTCTTAGAAACATAGCCTTCCTAGGCTGAACCATGAAGAACTGGACAATCTAAACAGACCGATCACCAGTAACAAAATTGAATTAGTTATCCAAAACCTTCCCAAAAGCAAAAGTCTGGGACAAGATGGCTTCACTAGTGAATTCTAGCAAACCTTCAAAGAGGAGCTAATACCAATCCTGCTCAAACTCTTCCAAAAAATTGAAGAAGAGACAGTACTCCCTAACTCATTTAATGAGGCCAACATTACCCTGATACCAAAACCTGGTAAGGACAACACAAAAACAGAAAACTACAGACCAATATCTCTGAAGAATACAGATGCAAAAATCCTAAACAAAATTCTAGCAAATCGAATACAACAATGCATTAAACAGATTATTCATCACGACCAAGTGGGGTTCATCCCCAGGGCACAGGGATGGTTCAACATCCGCAAATCCATCAATGTGATACATCACATAAACAAAATAAAGGACAAAAATCATGTGATTATATCAATTGATGCAGAAAAAGCATTTGACAAGATACAACATCCATTTATGATTAAAACACTTAATAAAATAGGTATAGAAAGAAAATACCTTAACATAATAAAGGCCATATATGACAAGCCCTCAGCTAATCTCATAATTAACAGTGAAAAACTGAAGACCCTTGCTCTATGTTCAGGAACACGACAGGGCTGTCCCCTATCACCTCTGCTTTTCAACATAGTGTTGGAAGTCCTTGCCAGAGCAATCAGGCAAGAGAAATAAATAAAAGGCATCTAAATTGGGAATGAAGAAGTTAAATTATCACTCTTTGCAGATGACATGATGCTATATATAGAAAACCCTAAAGACTCCACCAAAAAGCTATTAGAAACAATGAATACAGTAAAGATGCTGGCTACAAAATCAACATACAAAAGGCCATTGCATTCCTATATACTAACAATGAAATCTCAGAAAAAGAAATACAAAAAACAATTCCTTTTGCAATTGCAGCAAAAAGAATAAAATACCTAGGAATAAACTTAACCAAGGATGTGAAGGACCTATATGCTGAAAACTATAAGACATTTTTGAAAGAAATTGAAGAAGACACAAAGAAATGGAAAGACATTCCGTGCTCATGGATTGGAAGAATCAACATAGTTAAAATGGCCACATTACCCAAAGCAATATACAGATTTAATGCAATCCCCATCAAAATCCCAATGGCATTTTTTAAAGAAATAGAACAAAAAGTTATCAGATTTGTTTGGCACCACAAAAGACCCCGAATAGCCAAAGCAATCTTAAGAAAAAAGACCAATGCTGGAGGTATCACACTCCCTGAATTTAGCTTGTACTACAGGGCTACAATAATCAAAACAGCATGGTATTGGCAGAAAAACAGACACACAGACCAATGGAATAGAACTGAGAACCCAGAAATAAAACCACATAAATATGGACAGATAATTTGTGACAAAGAAGCTAAAAACATACAATGGAGGAAAGACAGCCTCTTCAATAAATGTTGCTGGGAGAATTGGAAAGCCACGTGCAAAAGAATGAAACTGGACTACTATCTGTCACCATGTACCAAAGTTAATTCAAAATGGATCAAAGACTTAAGCATAAGACCTGACACAATAAACTGCATAGAAGAAAACATAGGTACTAAACTTATGGACCTTGGGTTCAAAGAGCATTTTATGAATTTGACTCCAAAGGCAATGGAAGTAAAAGCTAAAATAAACGAATGGGACTATATGAAACTTAAACACTTCGGCACAGCAAAAGAAACCATCGACAAAATAAAGAGGCAACCAACTGAATGGGAGAAGATTTTTGCAAACAGTGCCTCCGATAAGGGGCTAATATCCAAAATATACAAGGAACTCATGAAACTCAACAACAAAAAAACATACAACCCAATTGAAAAATGGGCAGAGGACCTGAAGAGACATTTCTCCAAAGAGGACATACAAATGGCAAATAGACATATGAACAAATGCTCAACATCATTAATCATCAGAGAAATGCAAATAAAAACCACAATGAGATATCACCTCACCCCAGTCAGAATGGCTATCATCAACAAGACAAATAGTAACAAGTGTTGGAGAGGCTGTGGAGAAAAAGGAACCCTCATACACTGTTGGTGGGAATGCAGACTGGTGCAGCCGTTATGGAAGGCAGTGTGGAGGTTCCTCAAAAAATTACGAATAGAATTACCATATGACCCAGCAATCCCTCTCCTGGGTATCTACCCAAAAAATCTGAAAACATTTATACATAAAGACACGTGTGCTCCAATGTTCATTGCAGCTTTGTTTACGGTGGCCAAGACATGGAAACAACCAAAATGTCCTTCGATAGATGAATGGATAAAGAAGTTGTGGTATATATACACAATGGAATACTATTCGGCAGTAAGAAAAGATGATATAGGAACATTTGTGACAACATGGATGGATCTTGAGAGTATGATGCTAAGCGAAATAAGTCAGACAGAAAAAGCAGAGAACCATGTGATTTCACTGATATGTGGTATATAAACCAAAAACAACAAAAGAACAAGACAAACAAATGAGAAACAAAAACTCATAGACATAGACAATAGTTTAGTGGTTACCAGAGGGTAAGGGGGGTGGGGAGTGGTAGATGAGGGTAAGGGGGATCAAATATATGGTGATGGAAGGAGAACTGACTCTGGGTGGTGAACACACAATGGGATTTATAGATGATGTAATACAGAATTGTACACCTGAAATCTATGTAATTTTACTAACAATTGTCACCCCAATAAATTAAAAAAAAAGCATCATCATCATCATCATCATCATCATCATCATCATCATCAAGCTAAAAAAAGGAAATAGAAAGTTTATTTTAGAGACAGAAATCTTAACTGAGAAAATGGAAATAGTTTCAGATTCTTGTTCAAGAAGACCCAATTCTCCCAAATTTACATCGTACAATGGCTTTGCAGATGTCAAAGTCACAGTCATAAATTTAAAAAAGTCTACATATCAGTGAACACACCATATGATATATAGATGGTGTATTACAGAATTGTACACTAGAAACCTATGTAACTCTACTAACCATTGTCATGCCAATAAACTCTAATGAAAAAAAAAAAGAAAAACAAAGAAATCTAATGCAACTCCAATCTCCTGAAGTTATTTTCCTAAATTAGGATCTTGATACTGTATCAAATTGTTTTCATATTTTAGGTCTATGATTCACATGGAATTCATTTTCTGTATAATGTAAACTCAAATATTAGATCTGGTTTCCTTCCCTGACTATTCAGTCTGTTAGAAAATTTAATGAAAAATCCATCTTTCCCCCACAGATATTTTTAATACATTATTTATTTATTTATTTTAAAGTCTAAATTTTATATTAAGATCCTTGAAATTGGAAGTCAGAAGTGAAGGGTACAGATGAGCTTTCTCCTCAGATGAAAAAGGGCTCAGACCCTTCTAAGCACATTCATTTTTCCCTTTTCCTCTCCTGTTAATATTAGAAGTCCTCAGAGATTGGGAGAACATGGACCAATTTTGGTAATTATGAGCTCTGTGCGTTGAGCGCTCAAGGCTACACAGGAGTAAATAATTAGCCAGTGCCTCCAGCCCTTCACGCTGCCAATCCCCATTAAGCTTCATATCCGTGTCTCTTCCTCCCAGAGTTTTCACCTGCATCAGAAGATCCATGCCTGTCCTGAGGACAGTGCCTCAGCCCTCATCATTCACCAGACAGGATGTCGGTCATGACCCAGCAGAGAAACAATGCAGATCAGTAAGTGCCAAGGGAGATGGTGGATGGAGGAGGAATGCTGGAAAAACTTGTTTCCTCACTATCAAGACAGTGGGACAACTGAGCTAGCCAGATGGGAGGGCATCAATAAAGTTTCAACTCCGAGTCCTATGAAGTTTACGTTATTTTTTTCTGTTGGGGATTTCAGAACTCTCATTCAGAATCTGCTCTTCTCCACTACCATTCCTAGCTTCCAAAGTCATCGCCCACACCTGAGCTGGAAACGATCTCTTCATCCCCTAGGCACTCCAACATGACCACGACGGCTATGGTTATGATCATGAAGGTGGCGAGGAGAAGAACCGTAACATCCCAGAACTTTATTGAGGGTTTCCTGTGTCGGGCTCAAAGTTAGGTGCTATGTAGCTTTAATTTTCATCTGCATAATACGCCCAAGATAGAGGTACACATATTATTGTTATTTTACAGTTGAGGAAAAGAGCAAGACATGTGTATGTGTGTGTGTGTGTGTGTGTGTGTGTGTGTGTGTGTGTATGTATTTTGGACATCAATCTAACCCAACATTTAATTACCTAACTTTATCCAAGGAGCTAAAATCCAACTGTTGGGAGGACTAAGTGATGTACATACTTTGTTAGTGAGAAACAAGTTCTTCAGGAGGCTTAAGGTGATTTTTTTCTGGATAAAAGCAAAGATTATACTTGATGGAATATGAGACTGAAATTCCTATAACTTTTAATTAGTCTGTTGTAGTGTAGGCCAAATTCATTGATCTTCTGGCATATACCTATTGCATTGCTTAATGGAATAACTGAAACCTCTAAGGCCCTAAAAACCAGAGAAGTTCTAGGAACTGGGGAAGAGAGAAAGAACACTTCCAAGTACTGATGCTGAGTCTGGAATATCTGCTAGTGTTTCCTGTATGGAGAGAGAGCGTGGACTGGAGGACCCCTAGATGTTTTCCGTATCTTACAGAACTACAAGTTGCTGGAGGCTAACAACCTTCAGCTGAAATTAAAACCAGTTTCAGCCATTTGCAAATGGAGCACAGTATTCTTATTTAATTTATCCTGGGGTAAGAAAGGGTAAAGTCAGGTTTGGATCTGAGCAGCGAGACTGTATTCACAGGACACAGGGTACAGAACAACCTCTTTCCACACAATTTAGTTTCGCATGGCTATCAAGCCCTTGAAATATGGCTAGTCCAAATTAAGGTGTGCTATCAGTATAAATACCAGATTTCAAAAATGTAAAATGTTATAATGTTTGTGATATATTAGGTTAAATAAAATGTTAAAATTAAAACAAACCAGGAAAACCTCTCAACCAATCTCCTTAACCTTTCCTTTCTCTTTCCAGGTCATTCCAGGCAGAATGCCTGTGGGGAAGTGATTGAGTCTTGTTTATTTCTGATTCCCTAGTACCCACACTGTGGTTGGCACAGAGTATGCAACCCAAACGACCCAAACCAACCAACCAAACAAAAAATATACAAACTGTTAAATATTGATTACCCTTTGTTAGTTTACAAAGACACTGCCTAGTCCATATGGCTGCCGCACACTGGAGGCTTTTTTCTTTCTTGCCTGGGCTTTCATCCATTCCAGGGATGTGACTAAAGAAATAAATGGGATTCTGTCATTTCCCTCTACACACTATTCCTAGAGTGACTACTCAAACCAGAGGAGGGGGCTGTGGGAATCTCTGATTTGTAGCCACGTTGGACCAAAGTTGTGGATAGCCTGGGGACCTACTACTTACAGTTGGTATCTGAAGCGGGGGAGGGAGCAGTCTTCTGGGACTGCGCCCTTAACCTGTGGGATCTGACAATGCAGGCAGATGGTGTCAGAACTGAGTTAAATTGGAGGACACTCAGCTGGTGTCATGGAGAATTCCTTGGTGTGGGGGACCCCCCCCTCCACACACACACCTGGAGTTTGAGAAGGGAAGTGTTCTGTGTAGAAAACAAGACACAAAGGAGGTGAAAACCTGCACGGGTTTTTCTATACAGAGCCAAAGGCTTAATTTAATTGTGATTTAGTCAAGAGTGTCCATGACCATTAGGGGAGTTTTGAGGGCATTGGGTGATATTACAACGGAGAATTTCGGCAAAGCTAGGGTTCCAATGGTAAAGGTGAGGCACATGTGTTTGTCCTTTCTTTTCATGTTCAAGAACCTCCCTAAGATAATAGAGGGTACCTTGTTAAAATTTAGTGGGATTCCCAGCTATTACTGTTATTTGAGCCCCAGTATTGGTTGAGGACATGAAACTTTGCCAATTGGTGCATTTCAGCTGATGTTAAAGTTCATTCAGAAGCCAATCGGTGCCCTTTGATCTTTTGTTCTATAAATTCTTTCAGTAAATTTTCGATTTCCAACTGGATCAAACTGTATACCTCTGTTTGTTTTTTGTTTCCTCCCCTATATACAAGTTTCTTTCTCTTCTCTCTCTCTCTCTCTCTCTCTCTCTCTCTCTCTCTCTCTTTCTTTCAGTGCATATACTTCAAGGGAAGTACTCTCTGTTTTGATCATATTTATAAATTTCTTCCTCCAGAGAGCCTCAAATCCATACCTTCAGGGTTAGGGACCTCCACGATGATAACCATTGCTTTATAGGGTTTATGTACCTTGTGCTTAAATCAGGTTTGAATTAACCCTTTCACTGTGCCACAGAAGTGCCATGAGTGTTTCTCCCTAAAACCCAGAGGATCCAGGTCTTTGTTGAGACAAAGGCACGTGCAACCGTAGCAGCAGAGATATTTAAAGGTCCTGGTGGGTTTTCTGTTCTTAAGAGTGGCATGTAATGGCTGCATTTCTTTCTCTTCCCTCCCCTCCTCTCCCATCCCTTCCATTCCCCCTGTCTCTTCTAGTCTCTCTCTCTCTCTCTCTCTCTCTCTCTCTCTCTCTCTCTCTCTCTCCCTCTCCCCCTTCTCCTTCTCTCTCTATACCCTTTAATGACTACTCTTTTGTGAGCAACCACTCAATGGACCTATATTACACACAGAGTGTATACTCTTTCCCTTGAGCACCCCTAGGGGCCCATGCCTGGTTGAAACACACAACCGATAAGGTAAGAATCTTTCCTCTGACCCTAGTGTCATATATCTTCATTGTAAGATGGATGGATAGGTCAGGGCCCAGACACAAGACCCAAGGTCACATTCAGGAGAGATCCAATTCCATACTCTTCTCTCTAATAGCCAAGTCATTATTGAAACTTCTACCTTAGGTGAGTTAGATCTGTAAGAACGGATTGGAAAGATGCAGCACAGTGCAAAGTGCAAGCTTGCGGTCACGCAGCAGAGCCAGAGCAAGAAGACAGACTTCCGGTGGGCGTGGCCATTGTCTCAGTGCCCCATTCGCGGCATCAAGGGTAGTGGACGCTCTGAAGAAAGAGGATGGACACCACCCCCAAATTTGCCTTGGATATAGAGGCTGAAAATGCCATAAAACAAGAGGGTATAAAAACTTTTATTCCTTATCTGAAGATCTCCCTGTCTGGAGAGAGCGTAGCAGCCCTTTTATGCTGGTCTGAAAGGGCACACAAAGTCAAGAAAAGTGGCTATGTTTTCTCTTATTAAATTGTAGTTAGGGTGTGGGTTCAGAGTGAGAGTTCCTGCATATGTGAGGTTCGAATCTCTCACTGTCACCAAAGGAGGGAGGACCCAGCCTTTTTTTAAATTGAGATATATATCTCAATTGAATATAAATTTATATTAGTTTCAGGAGTACAACATACTGATTCAGTATATGTGTATGTTGCAAAATGATCACCACAATAATTCTAGTTAACATCTGTCACCATACATAGTTACAATTTTTTTTTATTGTAATGAGAGCATTTAAGATTTACTCTCTTAGTAATTTTCAAATATGCAATATAAAATTATTATAGTCACCATGCTGTACATCCCCATGACTTCTTTATTTTATTTTATAACTGGAGAACCCTGGTTTTCTTATCAGCTAGCCTAGATGCTGGGCAGAAGGGGAAGAGGGAGAGGTGTGGTTTAAAAACTGTTAGTAGCCAAATATCACACACAAAAAATGGAGTCAGACACTTTGTTACATAGCTCTTATAGGGTGTTTATAAAGTCCAAACCAAGGGAGTTAGTTGCACTGCTTTTGGATAAAATAAAGTGCATTTGACTGCTTATTAGTGTGCTTTAATTAAGAACACTAATAAAGAACACTTTTTTCCCTAAGGGAGAACGATAGTTCTCATTCCTTTTCTTAACAGGAGGGGACTGATAGGTTAGTCTGTTTACGGATTTTTAACCTCTAAATAACTTTGCTCCTCTAATTTCTTAGCCCATTCTTTCCAAAGCAATGTATGTAGTAACAGATTAATGGAGCAAATCCAACGTGAAAGTGATTCTAAGAAGAATATCATAACCAAGAAATGTTACTAAAGGGGTATGGTCCTCAAGTGTGAATAGTTAATTTACGAATTGCTTAAATCTAAAATATAGATAAACAGATGGGTATCTGTATACTTGTTTCCTTTATACCAACCCTCGTTTATTCTCCAAAAGGTGTCTCTGCAATGTGGAACCACAGAATCAGACAGGTGTCTCGGAATTCTTCTTCCTGGGGCTCTCAGATGATCCAAACCTGCAGCCCCTCCTCTTTGGGCTCTTCCTGTCCATGTACCTGGTCACCGTGCTGGGGAACCTGCTCATCATCCTGGCCGTCAGCTCAGACTCCCACCTGCACACGCCCATGTACTTCTTCCTCTCCCACCTGTCCTTGGCTGACATCGGTTTCACCTCCACCACCGTCCCTAAGATGATCTGGGACATGCACACGTACAGCAGAGTCATCTCCTATGAGGGCTGCCTGACACAGTTAACTTTTTTTATACTTTTTGTATGCTGGGACAGTGTACTCCTGACCGTGATGGCCTATGACCGGTTTGTGGCCATCTGCCACCCGCTGCACTACCCGGTCATCATGCACCCCCGGCTCTGCAGCCTGCTTGTTCTGGTGTCTTTTTTGATCAGCCTTTTGGACTCTCAGTTGCACTTCCTGATGATATCACAACTTTCCTTTTGCACAAATGTGGAAATTCCTCATTTTTTCTGTGATCCTCCTCAACTCCTCAAGTTGGCCTGTTTTGAAATCCCCACCAATAACCTATTAATCTACCTTATTGGGGCCATCTTTGGTGGTATTCCAGTCTCAGGGATCCTTTTTTCTTACTATAAAATAATTTCCTCCATTCTGAGAGTCCCATCATCCAGTGGGAAGTATAGAGCCTTCTCCACCTGTGGCTCTCACCTGTCAGTTGTTTGCTTATTTTACGGAACAGGCCTTGGGGTGTACCTCAGTTCTGCCACCTCCCACTCTCCCAGGAAGGGTGCAGTGGCCTCGGTGGTGTACACTGTGTTTACCCCCATGTTGAACCCCTTCATCTACAGTCTGAGGAACAGGGACATCAAGAGGGCCATGCAGAAGCTCCTCAGCAAAACAATCTGATCTCAATACTTGGGCCTTTTTTTCTTTTTTGTCCTATGTATTAGAAATGACTGAAAAATCAAATATTTCAAAAGGCAAATACGCTTCTTTAGTCACACAATTTTCATAGCTCACGGTTTTCATTTCAGTTGGTCTATATCGTATCTTAAAATTGCTTATTTTGGCACATCTTTGATGGGATTAAGAGAGTATTCTGGCATCCTATGTATGTCAAAATCACTGCACAATAGAATCCTATTATAACTAGGGAATATTCTGTATTTGTCACCTATGACCCAGGCATCCTGTAGAAAATCACAGCTCTTTTTTTGTGGGTATATAGATAGATAGATCGGTAGATGGTAGATGATAGATAGTTAGATAGATATGATTTGATTTGACTCAACCACTTTCACCATCCATGTCTATTTTCCATAAAACTTTGGCTTCAATCAAATCTATTAATGCAGGTTGTGTGAGAGAATGTGTGTGTCACTGGTCCTCAATCTAGGCTTCCTATTGGAAGCATCTGATGAGATTTAAAAATCCTCATGCCTGAGCCCCCATCACCATAGATTAAGATTTAATTGGACTGGAGAGTGCAAAGAGAACGCACCGTTTACACAGCACACCAGGTGGGTCTAACATTCAAGCAAAATGGAGAACTGTTGAATTTTGTCAGACCTTTTATTCAAAGATGACTTGTATGTCTTCGGTTCTTCACTGGTCCTGATCAGATCCTAAAGATCTTAAAGTGATCAGAGCTCATAAAGGAGACGATATGGAAGAGTTTGCCTTAGTCATAGCCAATGTAATTTTTTTCTCCTATTCCTGGTAATATTTTTTTTCCTATCTTCTCCCTCCACACTCTACGGCTGTCTCTCGTGCTGAATACGAATTTTACTTATTTATTTTTTTACTGCTCCAACTTACCCTTCTAGACTGTAAGTTGTGATATTGTGGTGGGGGCTGGGAATCTTTCAACTGCTGCTCTCATTTTCCATCTGGCTTCTCTTTAGATTCTTTCAATAGTGGTCAATAGAGGGCACACAGCCAATCTTTCCCCTTGTCCTTCAGCCGATGGTGGGTGTTGTTACTATATCCTGCAGTTACGACACTGTGTTGGTTACCATATTTTTTTCTTTTATGCCTTTTATCTTTCAAAAACTATTTAACCATACCTATATTAAATTATCTTCATTAAAATAACGAATGTGGTTTCTCTTTTCTTGATTGAACCCTGACTGATAACTCATCACATGGGGAATAAAGCTATGTTCTGAGATGCAACTGGAAGAATGCAAAGTTAGCTCAGGATAAAAAGGTGATTGTGTCACCGGAGGCTCGTGGGGATGTCCAGGAGAGGACTCAACCCAGAGCAGTGGCGACTGGGTTCTTGTCCCCATGCAAGAAAGAATTCAAGAACGAGGCAGATGCAAGAAAGCGAAAGTGATTTTTTCAAAATGAAAGCACACACTTGAGAGGAAAGTGTAGGCGAACTCAGAGAATGAATCATGCTGAGGAAGTCATGATCAGGGGGTTTTAAGCATAATTAGCATACTTTATCCCATAGCCAATTTCTCTGTGTAAATATTCAACTTTTCTTCATATCAGTTAATGATATCTCTGAGTTCCTCATTCAGAGAGATCTGAGCCAGGAGGACTACAAAGATTAGATACAGAGGTTGTCACAAATCATGATTCCCATACATTCTACTTTATCTCATTATAGAAGCCAAAATCACATTTTGAAAGACTTCAAGACTTAAAATACAAAGATTATAAAGAAACTATATTTGGAGAGAGATAAACCCTTACTAGCTGAGCAGAATTCAGAAGCCCTCTAGAGACACGTGTTGAATTTGTCCTGAAATAGCTGTGATTTCTCCTGGCAAAGACGGAAGGTCTCTGTTGGCATAAGAGAAACCATGTCTCATCTTTTCCTGACATGGTCAGGAGCAGCACGGTGGGGTCTGCAGATATACCTAAAACAGGGCAAGTTCTTCCATGTGCCAGTTCTTTGCTAGTAAAGTTTTTGTTTTTGAGAAGATGGTGACATGAAGGATTAGGGACTATGCTGGAAAGCACGGACATACCTCTCTAGTGTCTCGTTTTCCTTAGAGCCCAAACTCCTGATCAAGGTTGAAACCTTTCTGGTGGACAGATTTTAAGATGCTCCCAATATCCCCTGCCTTCTGCATACAGGCTCTTGTATATACCCATCTCCGTGTAGGCTACACCTTGTGACTTATATGCAATGAGTAAAATATTGAGATGGCTAACATACAATATTATATTAGTTTCAAGTGTATACCATAGTTATTCAACATTTATATACCTAAAGAAGTGATCACCATGGTAAGTCCAGCAACCATCTGACACTGTACCACACAGTCACAATATTATTGACTATATTTCCTATGCTGTACATTATATCCCCATGACTTATTTGTTTTATACCTGGAGATTTAAACCTCTTATTCCCCTTCACCGCTCCCCCCTTTTAATTTTCAATTACAGTTGACATTCAATATTATTTTATATTAATTTCAGGTGTATGGCATAGTGGTTAGACATTTATATAACTTAAGAAGTGATCCCCCTGACTAGTCTAGTACCCACCTGGCACTATAAACAGTTAATACCATATTATTGACTGTATTCCCTATGCTTTACTTTACATCCCATAACTGTTCTGTAACTATCAATTTGTACTTCTTAATCCCTTTACCTTTTTCACCCTGTCCCCAACTCCCTCCAGTCTATCACACTGATAAATCTAGTACCCATCTAACGTCATACATAGTTATTACAATATTACTGACTATATTCCTTATGCTGGACCCTACATCCACATGACTACTTTGTAACAACCAATTTGTACTTCTTAATCCCTTCCTCTTTTTCATCCACCTCCCTAACATCCCTCCCATCTGGCAACTATCAAAATGTTCTCTATATCTATGAGTTTGTTTCTATTTTGTTTTTTTTTTTGTTTTGTTGCTGTGGTTCTTTAAATTCCACATACAAGTGAAATCACACTGTATCAGCTTTCTCTGTATGACATACTTCACTCAGCACGATAATACCCTCCAGGTCCACCCATGCTGCCACAGATGGCAAGAACCCATTTCCTTCCATGGCTGAGCAATATTCCATTATGTATATATACCATCTTCTCTTTATCCATTCATTCATCAACAAACAGCCAGGCTGCCTCCACAACTTGGAAACTGTAAACAGTGCTGCAATGAACATATGGATGTCCACATACCCTCAAAGTAGCATTTTGGGTTTCTTTGGATAAATACCCAGATGTGGGATTATTTGGATGAATACAAAGAAGTTGTCCTTCTTTGTTTCTTGCTATAGCCTTTGTTTTAAAGTCTATTTTGTCTGGTATAAGTATTGCTACTTCAACATTTTTGTTTTGTTTTCATTTTTCATATTTTTTTCCATCTGTTTAATTTCAGTCTGTGTGTGTCTTTCAATGTGAAGTGAGTCTCTTGTAGGCAGTATATATAAGGGTCTTCTTTTCCTGTCTATTCAGTGACCCTATGTCTTTTGATTGGAGCGTTTAATCCATTTACATTTAAAATAATTGTTGATAGATATGTAGTTATTGCCATTTTATTATTCATATTTTTTATCTTTTTTTCCCTTCTTCTTAAAGAAGTCCCGCTCACATTTCTTGTAATACTGGTTTGGTGGTGATGAACTCCTTTAGCTTTTTCTTGTCTGGGAAGCTCTTTATGTGTCCTTCAATTTTAGATGGTGGATTTGCTGGATAGAGTAATATTGTCTGTAGTCCTTGCTTTTCATCACTTTGAATATTTCTTTCCAGTTTCTCTGGCCTGTAAAGTTTCTGTTGAGAAATTAGCTGATACTTTTATGGGAGCTCCCTTGTAGGTAACTGACTGCTTTTCTCTTGCTGCTTTTAAGATTCTTTCTTTATATTTAACCATTGTCATTTTAATCATGATGTGTCTTGGTGTGGGCCTCTTTGGATTCATCTTGTTTGGGATTCTCTGCACTTCCTGGGCTTGAATATCCATTTCCTTTGGATAGGGAAGTTTTCTATTATTACTGCTTCAAATAGATTATCAATCTCTTGCTTTCTCTCTTCTCCTTCTGGTGCCCTCATGGTACGAATGTCGGTGTGCTTAATGTTGTTCCAGAGGACCCTTAAACTATCCACATTTTTTTGGATTCATTTTGCTTTTTTTTTTTTTTTTTTTTTTTTTTAAGGTTTTATTGGGAAAGGGGAAAAGGACTTTATTGGGGAACAGTGTGTGTACTTCCAGGATTTTTTCCAAGTCAGGTTGTCCTTTCAATAGTAGTTGTGGAGGGTGCAGCTCAGCTCCAGGTCCAGTTGCCGTTAGTTGCAGGGGGGCGCAGCCCACCATCCCTTGCGGGAGTCAAACTGGCAACCTTGTGGTTGAGAGCCCATGCTCCAACCAACTGAGCCATTCGGGAGCTCAGTGGCAGCTCAGCTCATGGTGCTGCGTTCAATCTTAGTTGCAGGGGGCAGAGCCCACCATCCCTTGCAGCAGTCGAACAGGCAACCTTGTGGTTGAGAGCCCCCTGGCCCATGTGGGAATTGAACAGGCAGCCTTCAGCATTAGCAGCATGGAGCTCTAACTGCCTGAGCCAGGCCGGCCCTATTTTGATGTTCTGATTGGGTATTTTCTGGTACCTAAATTGCTGATTTGATCCTCTGCTTTATCTAATCTACTGCTGATTCCCTCTAATGTATTCTTTATTTTAGTTATTGTATTCTTTATTTCTAACTGGTTGTTTTTATCTCCACTTTTATGTTTTCCATTTCTTTGTTGAAGTTCTCCCTGAGATCATTGAGCATCCTTATAACCAGTGTTTTGAACTCTGTGTCTGGTAGATTGCTTGTCTCCATTTTGTTTTGTTCTTTTTCTGGAGCTTTGTTCTGTTCTTTCATCTGGGACATGTTTCTTTGTCTTCCCATTTTGGCTGCCTCCATATGTTTGTTTCTATGTATTAGGTAGAGCTGCTATGTCTCCCAGTCTTAGTAGAGTTGCCTTATGTGGTAGGTGTCCTGTGGCGCCCAGTGGTGCAGTCTTTCTGGTGACCTGAGCTGGGTGCTCCAGGCAAGTCCCTTGTGTGTGCTCTCCTATTGTAGCTAACTTTTGGTTGCTGTTTTCACATCAATGAGAGGGATTGATTGGTTGTGAATATAGGCTGTGACTACAATGGAGGAACTGTGGTGCAGGGGCTGACCTTACAGAGCTGGATTCACTTCAGCAGGGCTCTGGTGCTTGTCCTTTGGGTGTTTCACTTGTGGAAGTGGTGGGGTGGTGCTCTGGTGTGATCTGAAGCTGGCCACTGAGTGTGTTGATTTTGGGACCTTTTGGGAGGGGTTCTGGTGCAGGCCAAGGTCAGCTGCATCCTGTGCTCTGCCTGTGGCCACTTGGTATGAGACAAAAAGTGATCTTCAGATGGTTTCCATTTGTGATGGCCTTGGAGGTGCCTGGGAGAGGCTAGACTGCGAACTGAAGCTGGTTAACGCTAGTGCCGGGCTTGGGGCTGCTTAGCAAGAGTTACAGAGCGTGCCAAAGCCATGTAATGCTTGTTTGGGGTTTGTGAGTATTTTAAGAAAGTCTGGAGCATGAGCCAAGACAGGCCATTTGTATCAAAAAATCACTGGAAGTGGCTTGGGTGGGCCAGCAAATTGGGTGGGGTGAAGTCTCAGGGGATCACCAGGGTGGACAAACAGTGTTAGCCAGATTGATGGAGACTCAGATATTGCAGCCTCCTGCATCTGCATGCTGGGTTGGGGGAGGGTTTAACAAAAAAACCAATGGCTTCTTCCAGCACTTCTGTCTGGGAGAAAGCTGCCACTTCAGTCCTTGCCCTGAAACAAGACAATTCAGTACTTCTTGTATGTCCCTGGTGCCTTTCGAGCTGCTGCCTCAGTGCTGGAGCTCAGACTAAGTGAGTCTATCAGCAAGTAAGTCCATGTGTGAACCCTTTAAGAGGAATTCCAGGGACTCACAACCTTTTGTCCCACTCAAACACAAACTCTGCTGGTTTTCACAGCCAGAAGTTGTGAGGACTTCTCTTACCAGCACTGGAACCCTGGGCTGGGGTGCATGGTGTGGGGCGGGGACCCCTTGCTCCTCCAGGGGAACCCCTGCAGCCAAGACATCCCTTGTAACTTTTAATTGCAACATGCAGGTGTGGGACTAGCCCATTCCACATCTCTACCCCTCCTACCAGTCTCCTTGTGGCTTCCTCTGAATATCCTTAGTTGTAGGACTTCTGTTCAGCTAGACTTCAGGAGATTCTCAATGATGGTTTTTTCTGTAGTTTAGTTGTAATTTTAATGGGGTTGTGGGAGGAAGCAAGCACAATGTTTACTTTTCTGCCATCTTGACCTGAAATTCTAGTGATACATTTTTTAGCTTATTTTGGATATGCACTAGCAAACATATGGAGAAAAGTTCAATCTTGCTAATAATCAAATAAATAATTTATCCATCAGTGTAATTTGTGTTGGACATATAATGTGGTATGACAAAACTCTGAGATCCAGGATTTAAGCTTTATGAGAACAAACATTTTTGTCTTTGTTTTCTTTTTTTTCACTGCTGTATTCATACACTTACAACAGCTTGACAAATCAAAAGTGCTCAATAAATACTTTTGAATGAAGAAATTTGATAGCAACTAGCAATGGTTCTCAATAAAATGCACTATTTTACAATTCTTATTCAGCTGTTCCACATCATTACCCGAAGTGGCTGGTATCAACCTGAAGGACTGGAAATCCACGCTGAGGTGTAGTAGTGGATAATTAAAAGGAATGGATGAGGAGAGCAGAACTGAGAATGACACAGGAGTCACCATAAGAGGTTAAGACAAAGTGCTTATAAGGCAATCCTAACCAAAGTCACTTACCATAGTTGGGTGACAAGCAAAATTCAATGTGATTAAGAGGCAGGATGTTTTAGCAAACTGCTGCTACCATTGCCAGCTCAAAAGCCTGGGATGAATGTTTCCATTACTGAACGCAGAGTGTTCTCCCAAGAACTTTTTGTAGAGCCCTCTTGATGTCCCTGTTCCGGAGGCTGTAGATGAAAGGGTTCAGCATTGGGGTAACCAGAGTGTACATCACCGAGGCAATCATGCCCCGCCAGGAAGACGCATCAGAACTGACATACACACCAAGGCCTGTCACATAGAATAAAGAAACCACGGACAGGTGAGATGCACAGGTAGAAAATGCTTTATATTTCCCATCAGCTGATGGGATTCTCAGGATTGAGGAGACTATTCGGATATAGGAGAAAAGAATCCCTGAGAAGGGAACAATGCCAAGAATGCCAATCACCGTATATAGCAGGATATAATTGATGATTGTGTCCGAGCAGGCAAGCGTGAGGGCCTGAGCAAGTTCACAGTAGAACTGTGAAATTACCCACTTGGTACAAAAGGACAGCCGCAACATCAACAGACTCTGGATCAGGGAGTATGTCAAGCTGATGAACCAGGACACAAGAACCAGCAGAACACAGAAATGAGGGTTCATGATGACTGGGTAATACAAGGGGTGACAGATGGCCACAAACCGGTCATAGGCCATCACAGTGAGGAGACAAGTATCCATACCTCCAAAAACCATGAAAAAATACATCTGGGTGATGCAGCCCGCATAGGAGATGGATTTGCTCTGTGTCTGGATGTTCACCAGCATCTTCGGGATGGTGGTGGAGGTGAAAGAGATGTCAGCAAAGGACAGATTGGAGAGGAAGAAGTACATGGGCGTGTGGAGGTGGGAGTCAGAGCTGATGGCCAAAATAATGAGCAGGTTCCCCAGCACGGTGACCACAAACATGGACAGGAAGAGCCCAAAGAGGAGGGGCTGATGCTCTGAGTCTTGGGAAAATCCCAGAAGTAAAAATTCTGACATACTTGTTTGATTTCCTGGTTCCATGTTGCTGTCAGCTAGATGATTGAGGAAGGAAAAGAACATGAAAAAGACACTGTACAGACCCTAAGTTATCTCTACTTATCCAATTTATTGAACTAAATGACTGTGTATAAAAGCCTTAACATTATAAAATTCACAAATCTTCCATTCTGTTATTTGTTACATGTAACATTTCATGTTGATCAACCCCTGTCCATTGTCTGTCAACCCCTGTCATGAGTGTCTGGGACACTCATCCATTTTTTTTTTTAAAACTCTGGCTTAGAATTATCAATCTAAACAATTAAGAGCAACTTTGGACCTTAGAGATAAAATGGTTCATACTCGTTCTAATACAAATGTGGAACATAAGTTCCGATGAAGCTCAGTAACTTGATCCGGGTTATCTGCCTTGTCTGGGTCTCAGAAAAGGGCCAGGTAACCATGTCTCAGAGGTGAGAAAATTTAAGAGAGTATCTCAAATATGTGGACAAAGTATTGGAGGATGAGTAGAATGTAGGTTTACTTCTCAAGGAAGCAATAAAGAAAGGAAAAAAATGTTTTCACAAAATAAACCATATTCACAAATGCTTAATGTGCCAGGGACCAACAACATCTTGGAGGAACAGGGCCACAATTTGTCACTTGACAAAATACCCTTCATCTGTGAAGTTAAGGGATTGGTCAAAAAGAAAAAAAAAAAAAAGTGGATATCAAGGTTTAAGCCATACAGTATGTTAAGATATTACTACAAAGGTCACAAACAGAATTTTGAGTCACATCCTTTATGCAGTTCATTAAATATTAGGGGAAGAGAAAAACTGACCAGGATTTTTACATATGAGCCTGCAAGGATGAGAGTCAGAGGTGGCACTCACATTAAGGTGATGCTTAGTGATAAAGATGAACTGGAACTTTAAGCAAGCATAATCAGTCAGAAGGGTCTATAGGAGGAGCTAGGGCTTATGGAAGTTCTTATGCTCTGTGTAATCGTGAGAACACTACATGTGAGGACCTTATAGGAAAAACTCTATGGTTATAGAGTTACGTTTATAATAAAGCTCTATGGCTCTAACTTCCCCTTCCATTAACTTCCTTTTTCCCTTCTATAAATACCCCTCCATCTTGGTACGCAGGCCAGAGTTGCCCATGGCTTGTCATGTCTGCATGAAGTGGGTTGGGTTGCAACCTTTTTCCCCCCCAAAATAAATCCTTTTTGGTGATGAAACACCGAGTTGATATTATTTTTCAGTTAACATTAGAATGGGGCTGGGAACATGGGGGCACTCATCTGTAGCCCACCTACCATCTGACTCTCTTCATTCCAGGTCCTGAGGGTCCTGTAACCAGGCCCAGAGGAATAGGTCCTGTATCCAGGGACAAGGAAAAACAGAAGACCATAAAATGATCTTCAGTGTTCTGTTTGCTTTGTTATAAGTATTCTTGTACACTTGCAATTCTATAATGCCCCTAACTACAAAGGAAAAAGGCCACCATTGGCTGTCATCACTGTCAGTCTTCTCAAGTATGAAAACCAAAGTGGAAGCATAGGGGGTTGGGCAAAATGGGTGAAAATGATGAAAAGGTACAAACTTTCAGTTACAAAATAAGTAAGTCCTGGGGATGTAATGTAAAACATGGTGACTGTAGTTAACACTGTATTGCATACCGGGGGTGCCAAAAAAAATGTACACAAGTGGACACTTTGGTCAGCATTGTTCAAGCAATAGTTCGCCACAATCAGAAGTGTCTGGATGCTGATGGTAACCATTTTGAGCGCCGCTTGTAATTGCAGAAGTCAAACGTGACTTGTATTCATCTTTTGTTATCGGTATATAGTATTACAACTTTAAGACAGTTTTCCTCTTTTAAAATGTGTATACATTTTTTTGGCACCCTCTGTATTTGAAAGTTGTTAAGAGAGTAGATCCTAAAAGTTCTCGTCAGAAGAAAAAAAATTGTAATTATGTATGGTCAAAGATGTTAACTAGACTCATTGTGGTGATCATTTTACAATATATACTGTTATGTTGTATACTTGAAACTAATATAATAAGTCAACTGTATATTGATTAAAAACCCCAAATCAGGTAGTGTCTCTAGAATGATAAAAATGGCCATATCATACACGAATTGTTTAGCTATGACTGACATTTTTGTTCTGACCCTCTAAGGGAGGGGCAGTTTGCAGTCATCTCTGGTGGCTTCTGATCATTGGAGAGGTATTCTAAGCCAATTGTCATGACACATCGCTAAAGTGTGATAGTTTGTAAAAGATTCTCTTGACTTTTAATAAGTATGACTAGCTGTCTTGCATTGGTTTTATGTATCGAGCAGAATAGGAGTGTGTGGGAGGTGCCTGAGATTCTGGATATTCCCTGGAGTGTGTTGTGTGTTAATGGCATCATCTGCGTTGGAAAATAGGAAAGCGATTTTATTTCTTACTAATCTATTGCAGGGGTTTCCTTCCTGATCTTCAGTTTCACCTTTGATTCCTTCCTACAGCCACTTGACTGATATTTCCAAAATGAAAATCGTGTCACTCCTCTGCCTAAAATCTTTAGAATGTTTTACTGCCACCTTCTGAAAACATCCAAATTCGTTGGTGTGTCATGGCTCCACTCTAACCCTCCAGCCTTATTTCTTACCACTTTTCAACTTCTAAATTCTGATCATTCAGAAAATCTTCTCTTTGCCCATCGGGTCCTACACTTTTGTGTCTCTGCAAATTTTCAGGAACTTCTCCCTCTGCCTAAACCTCTCTCTACTTTCTTTTCTTTTCTTCTTAATTCCTATCTGTCATTATGTACTTTGTACAACTCTCATCTGCTTACGTGAATCCCAAATGACTAAGTTCTCAATACGAACTGAGTTCTCAGCACACAGGGGACCCTCCATATTGGTTTGGTGGCAGAATTCATAAATGGATGAGCATATAAACCAGTATATTTTCATTGCCACAGCTCATCATATAGTTCCTGTTTGTCTATTACTCCAAAACCTTCAGCAACTCTTACCCTAAAGGATGTTACTACATAGAGAGAGGATAAAGGAAATAAGATGTTGATGGAAGAAAGATAGAAAAGGAGACAGAAAAGAAATATGAAGTTTCCTTCATTGACTAGCCAGATCTTCTTCTCAATCCTGGGCAATGCCCATTCCCAATGTTGACTCCTCCCAGGTCCCAACAAGTTAGACTATTTTCTCTTGCTCTTGCATCTATCCACTCTCTCATCTGAGATCTTTACCTATAGATTCACCAGCAACTGCTTTCCACAGTCTTTGTCTGAAATACCTACATACACATCCCTGACTTTCTGTCCTAATTATCCGGAGGAACAAACAGAAGGTACCTGAGAGGCTAAACAGGGAAATCACAAGTGTACAAACAATGTCACAAAAATTAATTGTCAGTTGTTTTTCTGGGGTTATAAATGCATCACCTTCCAATTCCCTTCCTAGAAGTCCCTCAACATTCATATTCTCAGTCCTTTTATTTGCATGTGAAACTGCTGAATTCTCATCATCCCTGATTGAGGAGACGCAGCCTCCTTTGTGCTCTCTTCTCAAACCCTTGAAGACCCACTTTCCAGGAGAGAGCAATAGCAGGAAAGTGAATAAAGTAACCCATTCTTTTACTTCTGGTTACAGGACCTATAGGACCTATAGAACAAAGCAGACACTGGACAAATAAATGACCCGTCTCTCTGTCTTCCCAGTGCTATTCTAAGCATGACCTCATGTCTGACCATCTTCTTTTGGGGCTCATATGTAAACATCCTGGTGTAATTTCTCTCTGCTTACAAGTACAGCAGGTCCTCAAATAACATTGTTTCATTCAATGTTGTTTCATTATCATCAGAGGTGTTGTAGTAACTTAACTCTTGTTTGTCGCAATTAGATTAGCTTGTGGTAAAAAATTTTTTTTTTTTTGGTTTTGTTTCTTTGCAGTTCCAAGAACCTATCAAAGATATTAAGTGAGGACTTAGTATATTTCATGAGCACCATTGAGATAGTATTTAAAATTCTTTCCATGACTCTTGCTGACCTGAGGAATAAAAGAAGGGGTCAGCCTTTGAAGCTGGAATGTGTTCTCAGATGCATATTGCTTTCTCTGGGAAAGACGTACAGTCCATGCAAACCTTCCAGGTTTAGAAAGTAAATGTGTTTGATGAAGGTAAGGAGGTCATTGTTTGGCCAGAGAGATGGTTTTATTACTACAGTAGTCAAATATTGCTTCTTCAAGCTAAACAAAAAGATTGAGACAATGAAAAATACTCAATGAAAAAAATAATTGACATGAAGGAGAGAAACTAATGAGAATCAATCTTATTGTGAAGGACAAAGCAGGAGGTCAGGCTGCTTCAGGGGGTGTTTTTAGGTTCTTGGAATTCAAATCCACTGCAATGATTTTTTTTCATAAAGTTCCCCCTAAAGTTGCAGAGGCAGCTGAATTATGATTCAAATGGGTCATGAAAAGAGTAATAACACTGATCTTAAGAAAAAGTTTCCCACATATTACAAACCTTTTACCTTAGGACCAGAGGTTAGAAATTAAAAGTGGAAGATACAGCCATTTGTCGCTTACACTTTCCTGTTTATCCATACACCAAATAAATATGTCCTATTCTGTTTCTAGTATCTAATGTTAGTGGGTAATTTTGCTGAGCCATGCAGGAAGTAGAGAATTGAACTGGGCTGTTTGTCAGTCACTGAAAAACTAATAAAAAAAAATTGAAAGGAAAAAAGGAAAAACTCCTGGAAGCCACTCTGCAAGAAGGGCTTCTTTGAGACAGGCTAAGTGTTAGCCATTGGGTGGCCTTTGTCTTCAGGAAGCCCACCTTCCAGAGATGGATGCATGAACCAGTCATTGTAACATAGTGAATTTAATACTAAGATAAAGGCAGTCTGTACATGGAGTACTAGGAGGAGCCCCAAATCCAGCCTGGGGTGGTGGAGTCAGAGAAGGATTCCTGGAGGAAGAGATCCTTCGGCAAGGAATCAAATAGGTGAATGATTAAGTAGCGGCTTTTCTGGTAGAGAAGAGAACAAAGGGAAAGGCTCATAAGTAAGAAGCAGCATGGGACAGAGTGCTTTTAGTAATTTGCTGAAGCACAAAGTGGGAGATGGAAACAGTGAAGGATGAGTTGGAGAGGTGATCACATCTCTGGGTACCTCGAAAAGGATGATGGATAAAGAAAGGGGGGCTGTGGAGAAACTGCAACCAAAGGATTGAGATGATTTGTATCACAATTTTCCATGGTGTCTGGAGTAAAAGACGAACTTACGGCAGGCAAAACTAACGGCAAAGGGAATGGGGGTGGGGAATTCTCACATCATTAGAGTTGAAGGACCAAGTCACTTGTTTTAGGGAAGAGAAACAAAGGCCAAAAGAGGTGAAGAAATAATTCTGATCTTGCTAATGATTCCATGTCCCTGCTTAAGGATGAGACCTGACACCAAGTGGAATCAAGGGGAACTATGGGAAAGGGACATGCAAGGTTTAGAGTTTCCCAGAAAGTTGTCAGAGAAAAAGGGTAGGATGTCAATAAAGGAATAGATGTTGGACTTTCCTATAACCTTAACTTTCCGTCTCTCACCCACCCCACCCCACCCCAGTCTTTATACACTGTGGGCCTTAGATACTGGGGAACTAAGAACATCCCCGCTTGAATGTCTCTAATAAGAACCATGGATAAGGGTGTAGAAGAAGGGGGCAGGACAGATCCTTTTTGAGAAGTAGGAGATGGTCCCAAGCAAATGAGGGTGGCAAAGAAGAATTCAAAAAGATTTGTCTAGGCTGAGTGAAGATGGAGGCTCTGGAGTTCTAGGGCCAGGTAACAACAAAACAAAAGAATAAGAAGAGATCAAGACTTCACCGTAAAAGACCTCTATCAGCACCTGTGGGCATCCATTTGTACACCTTAGACTGGTAACTGTACCACTACAGTGTGGTTCTGGCAAGTGATATGGTGTCAGAGTGGACAGGGGGTTGACCTCTTCTTCCCCCTCCCCATAATCTCTATCAACCATCAAACCGAATAACATATAACTGACATAAAGTTCACTATGCAACGGCAACTTCAGAAAAGGAGTCTAGTCATTCACTTTCCCAAGCAATTAGCCTCTAGAGCTCATTCTCCATAGACAGCATAGGGTTTCCCCTGCCCTGTGCTTAACAATAGTCAACACCCTCTTCACTCAACCATCTCTTTTCCTTATTTCCCACAACACTTACTGGGATTTGCAGGCTTGGCAATGTGGGCCCACCACGGGGCCAACTCCCATGAATCTTATTCTTTTATGGAGGGTGGGTGATGAAGAAAGAGGGTCTGTCCCCCAAAGAGCAGAGACACTGATCCAGGCATATGGTATAGAGCCTGGCTGGTGTCTCCTGGAGAAGGCATGAGTGTCTTGGGTCTGGTGCACGAGAGCCTTGGTGACTATAAGTTGATATGTTACAAGCTCTGTGGCCCTGGGGGCAGAATCCCCTCTGAAGCTTGTTAGACAAATTAATCAATGGATCGTTGATTCCCTGATCAGTCTGAGTCCTCAAGGGCAGAAATCACAAAGGAAGGGGTCTCTGACCTGCCAATTCCTTATCCCTGGGAAACTAACAGTAAGGGCCAGCTGTGAGTCCTCTCTCCTGGATCCCTTTCCTTTGGGAAGAATCACTCTACAAGTGTCATTACTTTCTGACTTGTAGTTTCCTCATTGGATATATGGTTGAATAGCAAAGGGTTCACTAGGGCAATGGTTCTCAAATTTTAGCTTGCACCAGGATGACCTTGAGGATTTGTTAGAACAGATTTTTGAGTCCCGTCCCCCAATTTGTGTCTTGGTAGATCTGAGTTTGGATCTGATAATTGTGATTTTTCATAAGTTCCAAATTTTGCTGGTCCTTATGACAATCCATTGAGAACCATTGCCCTGGGGCAATGTTTCATAATTTTAGCTTTATCAAAACTATCAACTGAGGCTCTTGTTAACATAATACCTTCCCAGACTAATCCTAGACTCACCTGGTCAACATTTTGGGGGACAGTTGGATAATCTACTTTTAAAAGAAGATTACAATGGCTTTTACTTTGTTTTATTTTTACTTACATTTTCATTATGGCTATATGTATAGGTATATGTCATTTTAATCTTAAAAATTTTTTTTTAATTGGGGAATATTGGGGAACAGTGTGTTTCTCCAGGACCCATCAGCTCTAAATCGTTGTCCTTCAATCTAGTTGTGGAGGGCGCAGCTCAGCTCAAAGTCCAGTCACCATTTTCAATCTTACTTGCAGGGGGCGCAGCCCACCATCCCATGTGGGAACTGAACTGGCAACCCTGTTGTTCAGAACACACACGCTAACCTACTGAGCCATCCAGCCACTCTCATTTTAATCATTTTTAAGCATACAGTTTTGTGGTATTAAGTATATTCACAACGTAATGCAACCATCACCACCATTTCCGTATCTTTTTCATCATCCCAAACAGAAGCTCTATACCTATTAAACAACAACTCCCTAGTCCTCTCTTCCCCCAGCCCCTGGAAACCTCTATTCTACTTCCTGTCTCTGTGAATTTGCTTATTTTGGGTACCTCATGTAAGTGGACTCATACAATACAAGCTTATCTCAGCATACAAGTTCTGATAATTCAGTTCGCAAGCTTGCCAGTGTGCGCTTACATTGGCAGCACTGTTCAAACAGCTCAGGAAGGTTTCAGAACCTTGGTATATCAGTGTCTTACAGCTGTGTTCGTGTCGACATGTGGTGGTGTCTTGCTGAGTGGTGTTCATTACTGTTGTTGCATGTTTTTGTGTGCTATCGCGAGAATGTCTGAGCTTGAATTAGAGCAATGAACAAACATTAAATTTCTTCTTAAACTTGGCAAGAGTGGAAGTGTTCAGGGACATGTTAGTCCAAGTTTATGAGGATAATGCCATGAAGAAAATGGTAATGTACAAATGGATTAAATGTTTTTCTGAGGGGAGAGAACACGTCACTATGAAGAGAGGTCAGGGCGGCCAGTAATGAGCAGAACTGACGAAAACATTGCAAAAATTCATTGAATTGTGCATCAAAATCATTGACTGAGTGTGAGAAGCATAACAGACAAAGTAAATAAACATTGATAGAGAAACAGTTAGAAAAATTTTAACTGAAAAGCTTGGCATGAGAAAGGTGTGTGCAAAAATGGTCCCGAAGGAGCTCACCGATGAACTAAAAGCAAAGGAGAGTCAAAGATTTCCAAGACCTTTTGGAGAGGCAAGATGATGTTTTGGGCCATGTTATCACTGGTGATGAAACATGGTGTACCAATATGATCCTGAAACAAAGTATCAAAGTGTATAATGGAAGTCAGCCAATTCTCCATGATCAAAAAAGTTCTGTCAGTCCAAATCAAGAGTCAAAACGATGTTGCTAAACTTTTTTGGTATCAGGGGGATTATTCATTATAAATTTGTACCAATTGTACAAAAGTTAACCAAGTTTACTATTTGGAAGTGCTGAAAAGGCTGCGTGAAAAAGTTAGATGAAAACGAACTGAACTTTTCACCAACAATTCATAGCTCTTGCATCATGACAATGTACCAGCTCACATGGCACTGTCTATGAAGGAGTTTTTTGCCAGTAAACAAAGAACTGTATTGGAACACCCTCCCTACTCTCTTGATCTGGCCCCCAATGACTTCTTTCTTTACCCGAAGATAAAGGAAATATTGAAAGGAAGACATTTTGATGATATTCAGGACATCAAGGGTAATACGATGACAGCTCTGATGCCCATTCCAGAAAAAGAGTCCCAAAATTGCTTTGAAGGGTGAACTAGGCACTGGTGTTGCTGCATAGTTTCCCAAGGGGAGTGCTTCAAAGGTGACCGTAGTGATATTTAAGCAATGAGGTATGTAGCACTTTTTCTAGGATGAGTTTGCAAACTTAATTGTCATGACTTGTATGGTCATTTAATCTACGACAAAAGAGGCAAGAATATACAATGGGTAAAGACAGTCTATTTAATAAATGGTGTTGGAAAACTGGACATGCAAAAAATGAAATTGGACTATCTTCTTACACCATATCTCAAAATGGATTAAAGACTTAAATGTAAAACCCCAAACCTTAAAACTCCTAGAAGAAAACATAGGCAATAAATTCTCTCACATTGCTCTTAGTAATGTGTGTGTGTGTGTGTGTGTGTGTGTGTGTGTGTGTGTGTGTGTATTTCCTTGTCAAGGGAAACAGAAATAAATAAATAAATGAGCTACATGAAACTATAAAGCTTTGTACAGCAAAAGAAACCACCAACAAAATGAATGGACAAGCTACTGAATGGGAGAAGATATTTGCCAATGATACATCTGACAAAGAGTTAATACCCCAAATTTATAAAGAACTCAAACCATCAACACCAAAAAAACAAATAATCCAATTCAAAAAATGGGCAGAGGACCTGAATAGACATGTCTTTGAAAAGGACATACACATGACCAACAGATATATGTAAAATGCTCAACATCACTAATCATCAGAGAAATGCAAATTAAAACCACAATGAGATATCACCTCACACTTTTGAGAATGGCTATCATCAATAAATGAACAAACATTTATGGAGAAAAGGAAACTTTTGTGCAGTGTTGATGAGATTGCAAATTGGTGCAGCCACTATGGAAAATTAAAAATAGAATGACCATATGACCCAGCAGTTCCACTTCTGGGTATTTATAAAAAAAAAATCCAAGACACTAATTCGAAAAGATACATGCACCCCTATGTTCACTGCAGCACTATTTTACAATAGCCAATATATGGAGGCAACCCAAGTGTCCATCAATGGACAACTGGATACAAAGGAGGGGTGTATATACACCATGGAATATTACTTGGCCATAAAAATGAAATGTTACCATTTTCGACAACATAGATCGACCTAGAGGGTATTAGGTAAGTGAAATAAGTCAGACTGAGAAAGACAAGTAGCATATAATCTCACATGTGGAATCAAGGAACAAAATAAACACACAAACAAAATAGAAACAGACTCACAGACACAGAGAAGAAAGTGATGGTTGTCAGAGAGGAGGGCAGTTGGGTAGCTGGGTGAGAAAGGTGAAGCAATTAAAAAATATAAAATGGTAGTTACAAAATAGTTACTGGGATGTAAAGTACAGGAAGAGAATATAGTCAATAATGTTGTAACAACTGTGTATAGTGCCAGGGGGATACTAGATTGAGGGGATCACTGTATAAATTATACAAATGTTTAACCAGTATGTTGTACACCTGAAACTAATGTAAAATAATGTTGAATATCAACTGTAACTAAAATATAAATGATTTTAAAAATTAATGGAATTAATTACCAAGGAGAAGGTTGATAGATTGGACATTAAAAATATAAAATGCTTTTTAATCTGAGCATCATAATAAAAAGGTAAGTTTGAGATTTGATAATAGTTGTTTACATTTTTATGTAAGTAAAATTGTTAATGTCTTTAATAACTAATATTGAAAACATCAATATTAAAATGAGCAAAGTTTATGAACATCTAATTCATTGGAGAATAGAGAAAATGTCTAGACTTATCAGTAATCAAAGAGGTTGAAAACAAAATATATTAAGATGCTATTTCCATATATAAAGTCAGTAAGAATTTTGAAACATAGTGATCCCCTTTTCTGGCCATAAAAGAGGAAACAACACACTCTTACTCTACTGCATAGAATATAACTAATACATAATTTCAGGATATAAATATTTTTCTAACTGTACATACAGGGGAAAAGTAGGAAGAAAAGAGATAAAATAATAATGATGGTTATTTTTAAATAGAGAAATTAAGACTAAATATGATTTTTACTTTTCTTCTAAATGTTTTTTGTTTCCTTTCTAATTTTCATGAATGAATATTTTTATTTTATCATCATAAAAAAATTTGTAAAAAAGTTATAAGTCTAAAGTTAAGAAAACATAACAAAAAATAATCAAGGTAAAATTAGAAATCAGTGAATTAAAAACTAAAGTCATTTACTATGTGGCTATTTAAAAACTAACAGCCAGTGTGAAACAAAGGCCTAGCAAATTTTGGTTTAGAAAAAAAAGAGAGAGTAAATACAAATAGATAAATTAAAATGAGAAAAGATAATAGTCTCATCTAATCTTTAAAATCCCCTCCACATATATTATTATATCTAAGTTAACATGTGAAAATCTCAAAAATTCACACTTTTTTTCCTCTCAGACATTGTAAATTTTATAACCGATAAAGGAATTACGAATGAATGAATAATGTAGGAAGAAAGTACAAAGTTCTTTAAAAATATGCTTTTATTTCTGTTGTGAGACAGTAAATTTTCAATGTTATTCAGCCATGAGAAAAAAGAAAACCCTGCCATTTACAGCAACACGGATGGCTCTTGAGGGCATATGGTGAGTGAAATAAGTCAAAGATAAATATTGTATGATCTCCCTTATATATGGAATCTTAAAAAACTCACAGAAACAGAGAGTACAGTGGTGGTTACCAGAGGTTGATGATTGTGGTGTTGGGGATTGAGAAATGTTACTAAAGGGCACAAATTTCCAGCTATAAGATGAATAAGTTTTGGGGATCTAATGTATAGCAGATGACTTTAGTTAATAATACTGTATTATATAACTGAAAGTTGCTAAGAGACTACATCTTAAGTTTTATCACCAAAAAAAGGTAATTATATAAGAGAAAATGGATGTGCTAACTAACCCTATTGTGGTAATTATTTCTCAATATACATATATATGTATCATATCATATTGTACACCTGAGTCTTATCCAATGTGTGTCAATTATATCTCAACAAAACTGTAAAAAATAACTTAAAAATTGATTATAGATCACATAAAAGGACGAATTTTCATAGTATTTTTTATTCTGGCCCGAGCAATGCTTTCAACTTACACATCTGATCAACTTACTCCATTACCACCAGGATCAACAAGTCATATATACTCTCACAGGCTCTTGGGAGAGATATCAGTATATTTACCTTTGCCCACAAGGCACTGCATAAAATTCAGGCTCTTCTCTCAGTCTGGAATGCTTTTTCATTTTTTCTACCACTGACTCAATTCATACTCATCACTTACCTCTATAAGGTACCTTTCCCACCACCCACTTCCCAGTCACCCACAGTTTTCCTTCTTTGCCCCTACTGCAGTTTAAGGAGTTATTAAATTTGTATCTGCCTCTCCATCATGGTAAATATAAACTTCTTGTAGTCAGGGACTGCTTCATTTTTGTTCACCATCATATTTCCTTGACCTCATACAGTAGGTGCTCAATAAATATTCACCAACTAGTAAATGAAACAAGGGTTAAAGCCTTCAAATAAAATATGAAACAAAATAATTAACTAAAGAGTAACATCAAGAATAAATAGAGTTAGGCGGCCAGATGGCTCAGTTGGTTAGAGTGTGAGCTCTGAGCAACAGGGTTGCTGGTTCAATTCCCCCATGGGCCAGTGAGCTGCGCCCTCCACAACTAGAGTGAAGACAATGAGCTGCCACTGAGCTGCTGTTGAGCTCCCAGGCAGCCAGATGGGTCAGTTGGTTAGAGCACATGCTCTCAACAACAAGGTTGCTGGTTCGACTCCCACAAGGGATGGTGGGCTGTGCCCTGCCCCCCACAAATATATTGAAAACTGGACTTGGAGATGAGCTGCGCCCTCCACAACTGAGATTGAAAGGACAACAACTTGACTTGGAGTTGATGGGTCCTGGGAAAAACACACTGTTCCCCAATAAAGTCCCATTCCCCTTCCCCAATAAAAATCTTAAAAAAAAGAAAGAATGGAGTTGCAATATATAACATCAAATAATAAGTGCATTTGTCTGTATTGTCAAATTAAAAATTGCACCAGACCAAGTGAAACAACAAGAAAGACTTTATTTAAGACTATTGCAATATGGGAGAGAGACTGAACTCAACTGATGAAATATAAAGCACGAGGGATTTTAGGTACTGGAATGAGCTAGTGCAAAAGTACTGGAGGATGTTGCTGGGGGAAGTTGATCAATGGGATGTGTCAAGAACATTGAGTTATTCTTCAGTTTGCAAATGTTTTTCTCTATGATTAAGCATTTTGTATTTGCTAATTGGCGCCCATCAAAGTTAGGTTTCTCCCCTCCCACAGAGGCTGGGAGATAAGAGGGGGGGGGGGCTTATCTTCTTTGATGCTTACATTTCAAAGAGATGGTGTCCAGATCATTGAAAAAGGCAGGTCATGTGTTGTAAAACTGGCTAGATTGGGAAAAGATTTACATGTATTTCAAAGGGAAGAGAAACAATTTACAATCACAAGTTTTTTAAAATAAATTCTCTGAGAAAAGAGAAGTCAGGGGCCTATGGTGGAAGAATCTTGTCTAAAGTTTAGTCAAGCTGAAGAAAATGGAAAGGTCATCTTTTTTAAAAATTGAGATATAATTGCCACATAACTTTATATTGCTTGGGATTTATGACATAATGATTTGATATTTGTTTATATTGTTAAATTATCACCATAATAAGTTTAGTGAAGGGATGGAAGGAAGAACTGATGTAACTACATCAGGAAAGTGATGTAACTACATCACCACAAATTTTTCTTCTTGTGATGAGAACTTTTAACACATACTTTCTTGGCAACTTTCACATATACAATACAGTCTTATTAACTGTAGTTACCATGATGTATATTACATCGCCATGACTTATTTATTTTATAACTAGAAGTTTATATCTTTTGATCACCTTCACACATTTGCCCATTCCCACCTCTGACAACCACCAATCTGTTCTCTGTATTTATGAGTTTATTTTTTGTTTTTTCATTTCTTTGTTTTAAGGCCTTCTTGATACATATGTTAAATGATAATACCTTGTGGGCCAGTAATTCTTTTCCCAGGAATTTAATCATGCTCCAACTTTAGGGAATCCATTTAAATTAATTTATTGCATAAATATTTCACATCAAAAGATGGCAAGTTCAATAGGAATAAAAATGTATTTAATAACTTTTATCAGCCAGCCATTGCTGCAAATGGTGGTATATACATGTGGTGGTGGTGGTGGGGGTGGGTGGGATGCAGACTCTCAAAGTAAAAATGAAGATGTATTTTTCAAGTGATAAATAATATTGATTTTTAAATAAGAGCTAATGTTCAATTGAACATGGAAGCATCAAGAAATGACAATTAATGAACATACAAGAATTGCTATTAACTCTATGTGTTTAACATCATTCTGATAATTCAAACAGATGTAAAAGATGGGAAAAAGGGGGAATACAAACATTGTAAAGTAAAAAACAAATGGATTTTTAAATATTTTAGCCATTTGTAATATTCACCTCAATTGCTTATTACACACAGGTGACTGGGCCTCACCCTGGAGTTTCTGAGATCTGAGATGCAGATTAAGAATTTTCATGCCTAACAAACTCACAGGTGATGTGATGCTGCAGGTCTAGAGATAACACTTTGAGAAACACTGCTCTTTTTTGTGTCCTAGAGACTCTGACTTAATAAATTTTCCTTCCCTTGTTGGTATCTCCTCTCCTCTACCCCACACCTAGGCTTTACGAGGATACAGTGGCTCTTTTAGATGGTGTCAGGGAAAACTGGTTGCCCAAGCTTTCTCCGCTACAGTCACTTTGCCCCAGCAAGTACAGGGAGCTACTCCAGGCAGGGGCTTCTATCCTGTATGTCTGGGAGGCCCAAGAGGGTTTGCCTTGGGAACACTGGAAGGTTATTTAAAGTTTCCGAGATCTTGGGGACTAAATTCTCAGACTGCCTCATTAAATAAATTGTACTACTGACATTCTACTCTTTAAACAATTAAGCTCCCTCGGGGTAGAAGGAAAATAATAGAAGCAAGGCTTTCTGCCATTTCTATTTCCCTGAAGATAGCTGTGAAGATAGGAAAATTTATTTCTTCAAATTATTTCTTCTTTTTATCTTGTGCATTTAAACAGTAGTAATCAACAAAATAATTCTCCTGGAGATTAATGAAGTTCCCTTATTCTCCTTCAAAGATGTCTCCTAGGGCTTCTTTAGATAACTTCCCTTATCTTTGCTTCACCTTCATGAAGTTTAATTTCAAAGTTAGGAGTTTAACTCCCTGAGGAATGTGTTATTGTTACAAAAAGCCTAATATCAATGACCCTCAGAATCTCACTGTAACAAAATGAAATGCACGAGAAAGGTCCATATTTAAAGAAAGAGAACATGCCATTAGTGTCATTGTCACTGAAAAAGCAAGCATTTTGAAGAATAAAAATATCACTTAGAATTTATTGGGCACATAAGGTCATTGCAGACCTCAGGGAGAGTAATGGAGGTAGAAAGACTCCAGATGAGCTGACTGAAGAGAGAGTGAGCAGTGGGGAAACAAAAATAACAAATACAGACCAAATCTCCAAAAGCATGCAGCAATACTAAAAGGGGAGTGTGGGTCTAGGAGTGAGTTTCATTTTTAGTGAAATGTGAAACATTCCCACGATTTGGACATGATAACACTGCAGACATTGGAATGTACAAGATAATGAAAAGATAAGTGAATGTGTAAATTCCCTCAAAAGTTAGGAAGGGATGAGATTCAAATTCTGGTGGGTGGTATTAAGAAGCAGTCATTAGTAAAATATTATACAAATAATTACTTAATTATAAAGGTTGTTGACATAAGAATGTCCAAAACTTGTAGAGAATTTTTCATGAGTTTATTTGAGCCAAACTAATAACAATTGCTGGGAAACAAGATCTCAAAACTGCTCCAGAGAATTGACAGTTTTGCAATTCCTTTTATATACTTGGAATTAAGAGGGAATATAAGGAAGATTTTTATGAAAATGGTAGAAAGCAAGGTGGGGGATTCTCTATGATTGGATTACAGGACAGTTAACAAGATTGTGCTTCCTTGAAGCTGGTTATGCCTCCAAGGCATAACCTCTGGCATTTCAAAGGTTTGTTAACCTCCGTGCACAAGAACAATGGACAGAGTTCACTTTAGGCAAAAACAAACCTTTTACTAAAGAAGTTATAGGGCTGGGCATGACTATCCACATGACCTGCCCAGTTAGGAATTTATGATCAGATCACCCTGTGAGGTTACTATTGGTCACTGATTTGTTACAGAGCCCCCTTTTCAATCACGGATGACATAGTATCCACTCAGGGCATATATCCAATGGGGGCCATATACTCGTATGTTCTTAAAAGGTGAAATCACTCCTGGATGAGTGCCATGACTGAGAAGAATCAAGGAAAGGAAAATACAGAAAAAAAACGAAGTGTCAGGAAGACCCTGGTTTTCCTACAGCCCACACAGAATGAACCTAAAAGAGTCAAGAGAGTCCTTGCATGAAGAAGGAGAGCTTAGGGCTGAAATAGAAGCGTCAATGCCATTTTATGTATAAACAAATGAACACATTTTAGTGACCTCAATGGTCTATCCTCCATCTATGTATCCAACCTTACTTCTAGTAACTCAGCCATAGTGCCACCTATCTTTCTTATTGTCATACTCTTGAATGTCACCCAAACTTACTGTCCAATTAAATTTCTACCTATTATTTTTTATTCAACATTCAAGCATATTCTCCTATTAGCAGTTTTTCCTGTTACTAAGTATTGGTGAAGATGTGCAAAATTTGGAACCTTCATGAATTCATTGTGGGAATGTACATTGGTGTAGTCACTTTGGAACATAGTTCGACAGTTTCTTTAAAAGTTAAACATAAATTGGGCTGGACTGGTGGCTCAGACAATGGGAGCTCCGTGTTCCTAACACCGAGGGCTGCCCGTTCGATTCCCACATGGGCCAGTGGGCTTTCAACCACAAGGTTGCCGGTTCCTTGACTCCCCCAAGGGATGGTGGGTTTTGCCCCCTGCAACTAACAACAGCAACTGGACCTGGAACTGAGCTGCGCCCTCCACAACTAAGATTGAAAGGACAACAACTTGACTTGGAAAAAGACCTGGAAGTACACACTGTTCCCTTTCCCCAATAAAATATTTTAAAAAAAAGTTGAACATAAATTTATCATACGACCCAGTAATTGCATTCCAAGTTATCTACCCAAAAGAGGTGAAAATGTGTATCAAAACAAAGACACTTGCACAAATGTTCACAGCAGCATTATTTACAATATCTCCAAACTGGAAATAACTAAATGTTTATCAATTGTAAATGGAGAAGCGAAATGTGGTGTGTGTGTGTGTATTCTAATATATACATATATATTAATATGTTAATATGTATATATTAGAATACTATTCTGCAATTGAAAGAAATAAAATATTGACATGTACTTCCACATGGATAATTCTAAAAAACATATACTAAGTAGAAGAAGCCAGATACAAAACACCACATATTTTATGATTCCATTTATAGAAAATATCTAGAAAACACAAATTATAAAGACAGAAAGTGATCAGTGGTTTCCTAGGGCTGAGGTGGGAGTGGGAATGAACAGCAATGGGCAAAAGGGTACTTTTTGAGGTGACAGAAATATTCTAAAACTGGATTTTGTTAATGATCGTGTAACTCTATAAATAATTGCTAAGGCCATTTAACTTACTGAATTTCATGTATGTAAATTATACCTCAATAAAAATGTTAAAAAATAAAATTTTAAAGAGTTTTCGTGGAATTATTCAAGGAGAGTTGGAAACTTTTACTGGGCAGGCTCATCCAAGGAAGTGACACTGATACAGTAGCTCCAGAAAAATGCTTGTTTGGGGCAATGTTAAATTTTGCTGCAGTTTTATGCATTTATATCGGGGGTGCCAAAATGCTACTATTTATGCCGGGGGTGCCAAAAAAATGTATACTAGTGGACACTTCAGTCAACGTTGCTCAAGCAGTAGTTCACTGTAATCAGAAGTGTCTGGATGCTGATGGTAACCACTTTGAGCACCTCTTGTAATTGCAGAAGTCAAACATGACTTGTATTCTTCTTTTGTTATTGGTATATATTATTACAATTTTTAAAAATTGAAGTTAATTGGGGTGACAATGATTAGTAAAAAAATACAAGTAAAATTATATAGGTTTCAAGTGTACAATTCTGTAATACATCATCTATATATCACTTGCGTGTTCACCACCCAGAGTTAGTTCTCCTTCCATCACCATATATTCGACCCCATTTACCCTCATGTACCACGACCCTCCCACCTTACACTCTGGTAACCACTAAACTATTGTCTGTGTCTGTGAGTTTTTGTTTCTGTATTTGTCTGGTTCCTTTGTTGCTTTCAGTTTTCTATCCTACATATCAGTAAAACCATATGGTTCTCAACTTTTTCTGTCTGAATTATTTCGCTTAGCATAATCTCAAGATCCATCCACGTTGTTGCAAATGGCACTATTTCATCTAAACTTATGGACCTTGGGTTCAAAGAGGATTTTATGAATTTGACATCACAGGCAAGGGAAGTAAGAGCTAAATTAAATGAGTGGGACTACATAAAAAAGCTTCTGCACAACAAAAGAAACCATCAACAAACTAAAGAAACAACAAACTGAATGGAAGAAGATTTTTGCAAACAATGCCTCCGATAAGGGGCTGATATCCAAAAGATCAGCTGTTTAAATGTGTGTTGAGGATAAGGAGAGAGCAAAGTCATAGACCCTTCAGGACTTGATGAAAGAACAAGACAATTTGAGAGACTCAAGAGTAAGAACTTCTCAATAAAAGTTTCTTCCACTGGTGCCCACAAAACTCAGACCTGGGGCCAGTGGATCTATCACAGACAAGCGGTTGCTCTGCTGAGAAGCCTCCCCAGGGCACCTTTCACATCTTTGTTCCTCAGGCTGTAGATGAAGGGGTTCAGCATGGGTGTGACCACGGTGTACATCACAGAGGCCACTGAGACTTTCTGGGGAGAGTGAGTCATTGCAGAAGTGAAGTACACCCCAACGCCTGTCCCATAATATAAAGAAACAACGGAGAGGTGAGACCCACAGGTGGAAAATGCTTTTCGCTTTCCTCCCAATGAGGACATCTTCCTTATGGATGAAGCAATTCTTGAGTAGGAGAAAAGGACACCCCAAAGGGGGAAAACGCCCAGCATACCGGTCATAAAGTAGACCAGTGTGGTGTTCAGGAAGGTATCAGAGCAGGCCAACTTGAGAACCTGTGTCAGTTCACAAAAGAAATGTGGAATTTCAAGATCTCTACAGAAGCTCAGATGCGTCATCAGAGAGATATGGAGGAGGGATGTGATGACACTAATGAACCAAGTAATAAAAACTAGCAAGCCACTCAGGCGTGGGTTCATGATGACCATATAGCGCAGGGGATGACAGATGGCCACAAAGCGGTCATAGGCCATCACAGTCAGGAGTAGAGAGTCTATGATAGGAAAAACCATAGTGAAATATACCTGAGTGAGGCAGTTCATGTAGGAGGTGGCTTTGTTCTCTGTATGGATGCTCACCAGCATCTGGGGGACTATGGTGGTGCTAAAACAGATGTCCACAAAGGACAGGTTGCAGAGAAAGAAGTACATGGGTGTGTGGAGGTGGGAGTCAGAGCTGATGACCAGGATGAGGAGCAGATTCCCAAGCACAGTGACCAGGTACATGGACAGGAAGAGCCCAAAGAGGGGGGGCTGCAGTTGTGGATCCTCAGACAATCCAAGGAGGATGAACTCAAAAATTCCTGTTTTGTTTCCTGCTTCCATGTAGCTGATACGGCTTTGAAGGAAGAGACAAGAACATCATGAATTAGCACAAACTGGCACCCTCCGCATAATTGAAACATTGACCATGCCCTTCACTCAAGAGATTTATAACGTTGGTCATCTTGTCTAAGAGTTGGATCTCCATTCACTCATAAATGGAATCCAAAAACTGGAGTCTCTTATCCCAACCGCCCACCTTAAGTAGTCATTTTATTACAATGAAAGCACAGTGGAATCCTACAAAATGGAGACTAGAATTCCTGGCTTGGACAGATAATTTTGGACAAAGGAACCAAAACCGTACAATGGAGGAAAGACAGCCTCTTCAATAAATGGTGCTGGGAGAATTGCAAAGCCATGCGCAAAAGAATAAACTAGACTGCTATCTGTCACCATGCACCAAAATTAACTCCAAATGGATCACAGACCTAAACATAAGACCTGAAACAATAAGCCGCATAGAAGAAAACGTAGGTACTAAACTTATGGACCTTGAGTTCAAAAAGGACTTTATGAATTTAGCTTCTGCACAGCAAAAGAAACCATCGACAAAATAAAGAGGCAACCAACGGAATGGGAGAAGATTTTTGCAAACAGTGCCTCTGATAAGGGGCTAATATCCAAAATATATAAGGGACTCATACAACTCAATCACAACAACAACAATAACAAAAAACAATTCAATTAAAAAATGGGCAGAGGACCTGAAGAGACATTTCTCCAAAGAGGACATACAAATGGCAAATAGACATATGAAAAGGTGCTCAATCTCACTGATCATCAGAGGAATGCAAATCAAAACCACCATGAGATATCACCTCACACCTGTCAGAATGGCTATCATCAACAAGACAAATAGTAACAAGTGTTGGAGAGGCTGTGGAGAAAAAGGAACCCTCATACACTGTTGGTGAGAATTCAGTTGGTACAGCCGTTATGGAAGGCAGTGTGGAGGTTCCTCAAAAAATTAAGAAGAGAATTACCACGTGATCCAGCAATTCCTCTCCTGGACATATACCCCCCAAATCTGAAAACATTTATTTGTAAAGATGTATTTACTCCAATGTTCATTACAGCATTATTCACAGTGGCCAAGACATGGAAACAACCAGTGTCCTTCGATAGATGAATGGGTAAAGAAGATGTGGTGTTTATACACAATGGAATACTATTCTGCCATAAGAAAAGATACAATAGTACCATTTGCGACACCATGGATGGATCTTGAGATAATTATAGTAAGCGAAATAAGCCCCACAGAAAAAGTCAAGAACCACATGATTTCATTGATATGTGGGATATAAAACTGAAAAGCAACAAAGGAACAAGACAAACAAAGAAACAAAAACTCATAGACACAGACAACAGTTTACTGGTTACCAGAGGGTAAAGGGGTGGGGGGTTGGTGGAAGAGGGAAAAGGGGATCAAATATACGGTGATGGAAGGAGAACTGACTCTGGCTGGTGAACACACAATGTGATATATATAGATGATATATTACAGACTTGTACACCTGAAACCTATGTAACTTTACTAACCATTGTTACCCCAATAAACCTTAATTCAAAAAAAGTAAAAATAAAAGAAGGAAAATAAATGTTTACACTCTCACTGATAGAAAAAGTTTCACTATTATTAATGTCTAAAGAATACTAGTTAATTAATGAGAGAAAAATGACTGAGGACCAATTTAGTTGGGAAGTGGGTAGAACAAGCTTCTCTGGAATATGAATATTTGAGCTGTGAGAGGAAGGCTGGATAATTGTCAATGAGGAGAAATTTTAAAAGGGCAAGTATTTGGGGCTGAGAGAACAGAATTTCCAGTTGCAGTTTGCTCAGTGAGCTTGGTAGCAGAAGGCATTTTTAAGAGAGAAGTGAGATAGAGAACAGAGCATTAGGGTCAAGAGGGACAGAGTGCGTGAGCTCCACAATCTGAATATCCTGTACTATTCCTTGAAGTGCCTCTCATGTGGGTAATTTTATATTTACTTGTGGATGAGAGCTTGTAACTTTTTTTTAAATTAAAGTTTATTGGGGTGACAATGGTTAGTAAAGTTACATAGGTTTCAGGTGTGCAATTCTGTAATACGTCATCTATATACCACATTGTGTGTTCACCACCCAGAGTCAGTTCTCCTTCCATCACCATATATTTGATCCCCTTTACCCTCATCTACCACCCCTCCCCCCTTACCCTCTGGTGACCACTAAACTATTGTCTATGTCTATGAGTTTTTCTTTGTTTGTACTGTTTCTTTGTTGCTTTCAGTTTTATATCCCACATATCATTGAAATCACATGGTTCTCAATTTTTTCTGTGTGACTTATTTAACTTAGCATAATAATCTCAAAATCCATCCATATTGTCGCAAATGGCACTGTTTGCTTACTGTTGTCATTCCATGCACTTATCTGGTGACTGGCACACAATAGGAACTCCACACCTACCAATCTTAGATGTATATTAAAGATTGAGACCAAAGGCATGAACTATAACACATGAAGAAATCTTTGAGCTCTTCATATATTTGGCTTAACCCTGCTAAATGAGGAAACCAATGACAATTTTTTATCCCAATAAAGAATTGTTGTGTAGAATTGCAGACAACAGGACATTATATGTTAAAATATTGTGTTAAATTCATGAACAGACAAAGAGTGCCTGCTCCAAATTCAACTATTGATATTCTCCTGAACACTTACAGAGATTAGTAAAATGAGGAAAGGAAATTAGCTGGAGTACCAAACATCAGAAATTATATTATTTGCAGGTTATACTGTGGACACTAAGGTAGAACAACAATATAGAACTATTAAGTGCTATTGGTGAGTCAACTCTGCTGCAAAAATAGTTAGGGGAATATAACAGAACAATCCAACCACATGAACAAAACAGACAATACCTTGTGCACAGTAGATCTCCAGTTAGTAGTTAATAAATAAATGATTGAACACAGTAAATCAAGAGGAGCCTACAGTTATGGGAAAGAGTAGAAAACAGGTGGAGACTCTCCAGAAAATAAATTATTGAAGCGAGGCTCTAGATTCCAAAAAGACAACAAGAAGGAAACAACAAGGACTGGACAAGACTGGTTTCATGGGAAACTGAAGTACCTTCACCATCAGTGACTCTATAAGTATGAGACTGTCCCAGGCTCATTATTGTAGAGGTAAAGCCCAGTACCCACTTTGTTTTCCTTTTTACTCCACCGGCCCTCGCTGTGATACAGTGGCCCTCTCTCGAGATTATCACTGAAGCTTTCTGTTCTCCAAGGTGTGTCCTTGGGAAGCCCTTGAGTTTTCACTTGGCGGGGATGAGAGAAATATAGGCACAGCCAGGAATGTGTTTAAAGTTTCCAGCCTCTCAAGGGTTGAATCCTCAGAGCTCCTCATTAAATAAATTGTTCTATTGTCTTTCCACTCTCCAAAAAATTCAGCTCCCTTGTGGAAAACGTGCCTCTCATGTAGGTAATTTTATGTAAAAGTGCCTCATGTGGATAATTTTATGTTTACTTGTGGATTAGAGGTTGTAACTTTTTTTTAAAATTAGGATGACGACAAAGTTACATAGATTTCAGGTGTACAATTCTGTATTACATCATTTATAAATCCCATGTGTGTTCACCACCCAGAGTCAGTTCTCCTTCCATCACCATATATTTGACCCCCTTTGCCCTCATCTACCACCCCCTCCCCCCTTATCCTCTGGTAACCACTAAGCTATTATTTGTGTCTATGAGTTTTTGTTTCTCATTTGTTTGTCTTGTTCTTTTGTTGTTTTTGGTTTATATACCACATATCAATGAAATCATATTGCTTTTTCTGTCTGACTTATTTCGCTTAGCATTATATTCTCAAGATCCATCCATGTTGTCACAAATGGTCCTATATCATCTTTTCTTACCACCAAATAGTATTCCACTGTGTATATATACCACAACTTCTTTATCCATTCATCTATCAAAGGGCATTTTGGTTGTCTCCATGTCTTGGCCACCGTAAATAAAGCTGCAATGAACATTGGAGCATACGTGTCTTTATGGATAAATATTTTCAGATTTTTTGGGTAGATACCCAGGAGAGGCATTGCTGGGTCATACGGTAACTCTATTTTTAATTTCTTTAGGAACCTCCACACTGCCTTCCATAACGGCTGCACCAGTCTGCATTCCCACCAACATTGTCTGAGGGCTCCTTTTTCTCCACAGCCTCTCCAATACTTGTTACTATTTGTCTTGTTGATGATAGCCATTCTGACTGGGGTGAGGCGATATCTCATTGTGGTTTTTATTTGCATTTCTCTGATGATTAGTGATGCTGAGCATTTTTTCCTATGACTATTTGCCATTTGCATGTCCTCTTTGGAGAAATGTCTCTTCAGGTCCTCTGCCCATTTTTCAATTGGGTTGTTTTTCTGTTGTTGAGTTGCATGAGTTCCTTGTATATTTTGGATATTAGCCCCTTATCGGAGGCACTGTTTGCAAAAATCTTCTCCCATTCAGATGGTTGCCTCTTTATTTTGTCGATGGTTTCTTTTGCTGTGCAGAAGCTTTTAAGTTTGATATAGTCCCATTCATTTATTTTAGCTTTTACTTCCCTTGCCTTTGGAGTCAAATTCATAAAATGCTCTTTGAACCCAAGGTCCATTAGTTTAGTACCTGTGTTTTCTTCTATGCAGTTTATTGTTTCAGGTCTTATGCTTAGTCTGATCCACTCTGAATTAATTTTGGTACATGGTGACAGATAGCAGTCCAGTTTCATTCTTTTGCACGTGGCTTTCCAATTCTCCCAGCACCATTTATTGAAGAGGCTGTTTTTTTTCTCCATTGTATGTTATTTGCTTCTTTGTCAAAAATTATCTATCCATATTTATGTGGTTTTATTTCTGAGTTCTCAATTGTATTCCATTGGTCTACATGTCTGTTTTTCTGCCAATACCATGCTGTTTTGATTATTGTTGCCCTGTAGTACAAGCTAAATTCAGGGAGTGTGATACCTCCAGCATTGTTCTTTTTTCTTAAGATTGCTTTGGCTATTCGGGGTCTTTTGTGGTTCCAAACAAATCTGATGATTTTTTGTTCTATTTCTTTAAAAAATGCCATTGGGATTTTGATGGGGATTGCATTAAATCTGTATATTGCTTTGGGTAATATGGCCATTTTAACTATGTTGATGCTTCCAATCCATAAGCATGGAATGTTTTTCCATTTCTTTGTGTCTTTTTCAATTTCTTTAAAAAATGTCTTCTAGTTTTCAGCATATAAATCTTTCACATCCTTGGTTAAGTTTATTCCTAGGTATTTTATTCTTTTTGCTGAAATTCCAAAAGGAATTGTTTTTATTTTATTTGTTTTCCCGAGATTTCATTGTTAGTATATAGGAATGTAATGTACTTTTGTACATTGATTTTGTAGCTGGCCACATTACTGTATTCGTTGATTGTTTCTAATAGCTTTTTGGTGGAGTCTTTAGGGTTTTCTATATATAGCATCATGTCATCTGCAAAGAGTGAGAATTTAACTTCTTCATTCCCAATTTGGATGCCTTTTATTTCTTTCTCTTGCCTGATTGCTCTGGCGAGGACTTCCAACACTATGTTGAAAAGCAGAGGTGACAGGGGACAGCCCTGTCGTGTTCCTGAACGTAGAGCAAAGGGCTTCAGTTTTTCACCATTAATTATGAGATTAGCTGAGGGCTTGTCATATATGGCCTTTGTTATGTTAAGGTATTTTCCTTCTACACCTATTTTATTAAGTGTTTTAATCATAAATGGATGCTGTATCTTGTCAAATGCTTTTTCTGCATCAATTGATATAATCATATGATTTTTGTCCTTTATTTTATGTGATGTATCACATGGATGGATTTGCGTATGTTGAACCATCCTTGTGACTCTGGGATGAACCCTACTTGGTCATGATGAATAATCTTTTTAATGCATTGTTCCATTCGATTTCCTAGAATTTTGTTTAGGATTTTTGCATCTGTATTCATCAGAGATATTGGTCGGTAGTTTACTTTTTTGTGTTGTCCTTACCAGGTTTTGGTATCAGGGTAATGTTGGCCTCATAAAATGAGTTAGGGAGTACTGTCTCTTCTTCAATTTTTTGGAAGAGTTTGAGCAGGATTGGTATTAGATCCTCTTTGAAGGTTTGGTAGAATTCACTAGTGAAGCCATCTGGTCCCGGACTTTTGCTTTTGGGAAGGTTTTGGATGACTGATTCAATTTCGTTGCTGGTGATCGGTCTGTTTAGATTTTCCAGTTCTTCATTGTTCAGCCTAGGAAGGCTATGTTTCTAAGAACTTGTCCATTTCTTCTAGGTTATTGAATTTGGTGGCATATAGTCCTTCATAGTATTCTTCTATGATCCTTTGTATTTCTGTGGCATCTGTGATAACTTCCCCTTTTTCTTCTCTGATTTTGTTATTAGTGTCTTCTCTCTTTGTATCTTAGTAAGTCTAGCCAAGGGTTTGTCAATTTTGTTAATCTTTTCAAAGAATCAGCTCTTTGTCAGATTAATTTTTTTCTATTGTCTTTTTGTTCTCTATTTCATTTAGTTCTGCTCTGATTTTTATTATTTCCTTTCTTCTGCTGACCTTAGGTTTCATTTGTTCTTCTTTTTCTAGTTCTTTAAGGTGTAATGTGAGGTTATTTATTTGGGAGTTTTCTTGTTTCTTGAGATAGGCCTGTAATGACATAAATTTCCCTCTTAAAACTGCTTTTGCTGCATCCCAAAAGTTTTGGTAGGATGTATTTTCATTGTCATTTGTTTCTATGTATCTTTTGATCTCTCCTCTAATTTCTTCTTTGACCCGGTCGTTCTTTAAAAGTATGTTGTTTAATCTCCATGTGTTTGTGTTTTTTCCTGCTTTCTTTTTGCAGTTGATACCCAATTTCAAAATCTTGTGATCAGAGAATATGCTTGGTATGATTTCAATCTTCTTAAATTTGCTGAAGTTAGTTTTATGTCCCAATATATGGTCTATCCTTGAAAATGTTCCATGTACATTAGAAAAAAATTGTAGTCTGATGTTTTAAGATGAAGTGCTCTATAAATGTCAATTATGTCCATTTCATCGAATGTGTCATTTAGGGCTGCTATTTCGTTATTTATTTTCTGTTTGGATGATCTATCCATAGCTGTCAATAATGTATTTAGGTCACCTCGTATAATTGTGTTTTGGTCAATTTCTCCCTTTAGTTCTGTTAGTAGTTGCTTGGTATATTTTGGTGTTCCCTGATTGGGGGCATAAATATTGATGACTGTTATGTCTTCTTGTTGAATAGTCTCCTTTACCATTATGAAATGTCCATCTTTGTCTCTTGCTATCTTTTTCACCCTGAAGTCTGTTTCATCTGATATCAGTATTGCTACACCTGATTGTCGTGTGGGGCGGCCTGCAGGGTCTCAGCTCCCGTTCCCACATAAGAACACAGGATGTGGCTAGGCAAAAAAGGAACACCCACAGAGCCATAGGTAGGGGAGTCATACCACTATAGTCTCACCGGAGGCTGGGTGAGACACACGCAGTAGTAGCCACATGATCCGCAGTCCGCCATTCACTTCTCTGCCTGCCAACCAACAAACCAATCAATGCAGCCCTGCAGTTACATCAGTAGCCAACTGGCTAACTGGTCACAGCTGATGGCCAACCAATCACAGCTGATGGTGATTCACTACCTGAGCCAGTACCTGCCCACGTGAGGCTGAGAGCCTGGAAACTGCTCTCTGGGGCTTGGCCCCCATACGGTTTTCTCTGGATACCATTTGCTTGGAGTGTCAATTTCCACCTTTTCACTTTGAGTCTATGCTTGTCCTTGTAGCTGAGACGTGTCTCAGCAGTATATGGTTGGGTTTAGTTTTTTGATTCAATCTGCTACTCTGTGCCTTTTTATTGGTGAGTTCAGTCCATTTACATTTAGGGTGATTATTGATATGTGAGGATTTCCTATCATTCTAGCTTTAGTTTTCTGGTAAGATTGTGTCTCCATTGTTTCTTTGCCTTTTTGTTGTTGTCTATTATTTCTGTGTGGTGGTATTCTATGATGTTTCCCTCTGTTTGTTCTTTAATTACAGTATATATTTCAGTTCTGAAATTTTTTTGAGTGGTTACCATTAAGTTTATGTAAAAGAAAGTTTGATATTTAGAGTATTCCATTTTCTTCAGCATGCTTATTTTCTCCATTCCCATATTCCGGTTCAGGCCTTTACTCTCCCCCCTTTTTATGTTTTGGTTGCCACAAATTGTCCTTGTTGATGGTGGTTGAACAGCCTCCTTTAGTATTTCTTGTAGTGCAGGTCGTGTATTAGAAAATTCCCTCAGCTTCTGTATGTCTGGAAAGGTCTTTGTTTCTCCTTCATATTTAAAGGATATCTTTGCTGGGTATATTATTCTTGGCTCATAACTTCTCTCTTTCAATAGTTTGAATATTTGGTTCCACTCCCTCCTGGCTTGTAGAGTTTCTGCTGAGAAATCTGATGATAATCTAATGGTCACATATTTCCATATCTTTAAGTTCATTTTCTGGAGACTTTTCACTTTCTTTCTGAGCTGTCTTATTGCCTTTTTTATTCATGGCAATTAATGATTTATTATTTCTCTTCCTAGACATCTACAGGAGTGGGTTCTGCAACAGGGTGATAGGAAGAGGTCTTTCTTTTGTTTTCTAGTATGTGTTGGTAGAATGTTTTATTTTCTCTCTGACTGCAGCCCTTTTTTCTCTCTCACACTGTAATGTTCTGTTTTCTCTGCACTATTCCAGCTTCTCACATAATGGGGGGATTCTCTGGAAGGTGGGCTTCTCCTCTGTTAACAGTTTGACTGGGTCATAGGGCGCCGCGTCCCTGTGGGGATGCGGAGAGCTTTTGAAGTTCCAAAGCTCTTCCTACACCAGATTCAGAGCCCTGTGTTTCAGTAGTTCTGTTTACTCCTGCAGGGATCTGCCCAGATAGGTGGGGACAGGGGCAGAGTGAGTTGTGAGAGGTGGCCCAGAGCAATGGCAGCAACCACCACCACAGCCAGTCCTGCCTCCACAGCTCCCTCCCCTTTGCCGGAACTAGTTGGGCTGCAAATCTGTGTCTGTGGACCACAGTTCTCAGAATGCAAATATTCTGTTCTTTTGATCTGACACTGCTACTGTTCCGCTTCTAGCACTGGGCAGGTGGGGGGCAGGGTGAGCTCTGGGAGGGTAGGGAGGGGGAGGCTAGTCTCAGTGCCTATGGCTTCCGTTCTCTGCGGCAGTGAGGGCTTAAACCACCGTTTTCAGCCTTCTTCCCTCAGTCTTTGCTCCGAGCTCTCTGCTGTGAGCATTGGGTTCAGCCGTGTTACATGCTGTCCCCTCAGCCCTGTGGGCCATAAGCAGAGCCCTAGCAGTCTGAGTTCTTCCCTCTCCCACAGATGCGGTAGTTCCGGGATGCAGCGAGCTTGAAGCTCTGAGCTAGGTCTGCATCCTGCGCCCAAGCGGCCCCGTCTCTGCACTTCTCCCTTCCCTCCTCCCCCACTCACACAATTTGTCCACCTTTAGGTGAATTCGATAGTGAGCCTCTTCGTCTTGCCTGTCTGCTGTGCAGGGAGTCCTTTGTGGAGTTATAGCTGTTTAATTTGTTGTAAATTCCAGGGGAGATTTCCAGAGGCTCACCTCATGCCGCCATTTTGATGTCGTCACTTCCGGTATTTTTCTTCATTAAATTTATTTATGAAATTATTTGATTAATATCTGTCCCTTTCATGACTGAATCATAAACTACACAAGTTCAGATCACAGTTTATAAAATTTACTTATCCTGGTATCGTCAGTGCTTTGTTCTCAAAATGCACAAAGTTGAATGAAGGTTGAAACCTAAAATAATCATATATAACACAAACAAGAAATCTACAAGTTAATTTCACATTAACTATATATGCAGCAACCTGAAAAAGAAGTAAAATGAAGTTATCTGCTTGATAAAATATCACACTCCCTTATGAATTAATGTTCATCTGAAAAGTACAAAAATAATATTAGAAAGTCAGATAACAAAGTCAGATAACAAAGTATTTGCATGAATAAATCAATGCAGAAAATAGTGAGTTTCAACACAAATGCATGAAATAAAATTTAACAGTCATCAATGGGAAGGGAACAGAGTAAAACTGCGGTGTCACATAGACTAGAAGGATACTGCTTCCAAGTGATAAAGAATCGCTAAGTTAAACCAAGTGTTAATCCAAGACCCATCATTAAACCTTAAAAAACAACAACAAAAAAACAAGAAAAACTCACAAGAAGCAGAAAGGGGAAATTATGCCTGCTGTTTTAATTATTTAACATTGTTTGGAAATATATAGCCTTCCTATACTGAATCAAGAAGAACTGGAAAATCTAAATAGACTGATCAACAGTAAGAACATTGAAACAATCATCCAAAACCCAAAAGCAAAAGTCCAAGACCAGATGGCTTTGTTAGTGAATTCTACCAAACATTCAAAGAGGATTTAATACCTGTTTTCCTCCAAAAAACTGAAGAAGAGGCAATACTTAACTCATTTTATGAGGCCAACATTACCCTGATACCTAAACCTGGTAATGATAACAGAAAAAAAGAATACAGATGCAAAAATCCTAAACAAAATACTAGGGAATCAAATACAACAATACATTAAAAAGATTATACATCACAATTAAGTGGGGTTCATTCCAGGGTCACAAGGATGGTTCAACATACACAAATCGATCAATGTGACATACCACATAAACAAAATAAAAGATTAAAATGTGATTATATCAATAGATTCAGAAAAAGCATTTGAGAAGATAAAACATCCATTTATGATTAAAACACTTAATAAAATGGGCATAAAGGGAAAGTACCTCAACATAATATAGGCCATGTACGACAAACCCTCCGCTAATATCATACTTAATGGTGGAAAATTGAATGCTTTTCCTTTAAAATCAGGAAAAAGACAGGGTTTTCATGTATCACCACTGTTATTGAACGTAGTGTTGGAAGTCCTAGCCAGAGCAAGCAGGCAAGATAAAGTAATAAAAGGCGTCCAAATTGGGAACAAAGATCTTAAATTGTCCCTTTATGAGATGACATGATTCTTTATTTAGAAAATCCTAAAAACTCCACCAAAAAACCTGCTAGAAACAATAAACAAATACAGTAAAGTTGCAGGATACAAAATCAATGTACAAAAATCCATGGCATTCCTATATACTAACAATGATATTTCAGAAAAATAAATGAGTGTTTTTCAGTTTTCTTCTTGTAATAGTTTCATAGCATTGTGGTAAGAGAAGACGCTTGATATGATTTCAGTCTTCTTAAATTTATTGAGACTTGTTTTGTGGCCTAGAATGTGGTCTATCTTGGAAAATGTTCCATGTGCACTTGAGAAGAATGTATTATCTGCTGCTTTGGGGTGAAATGCTCTAAAGATATCAATTAAATCCAACTGGTCTAATGTGTCATTTAAGGTCCCCGTTTCTGTGTTGATTTTCTGTCTGGAGGATCTGTCCATTGGTGTCAGTGGGGTGTTGAAGTCCCTACTATGATAGTGTTACTGTTGATCTCTGTCTTTACGTCAGTCAATATCGGTTTTATATATTTAGGTGCTCCTATGTTGGGTGCATAGATGTTTACTAGGGTTATGTCCTCTTGTTGGATCGATCCCTTTATTATTATGTAGTAGCCATCTTTTATTGTAGTCTTTGTTTTAAAGTTTGTTTTGTCCAATGTAAATATTGCTACCCCAGCTTTTTTCTCATTTCCCTTTGTGTGAAATATCACTTCATAGACTATGTAAATGCATGACCAATGCGCTGTACAACTATTGTATGTCGAATATATATATATATATATATAATTTATATATAAAAGTTAACAAAGCTCTGATATACACAACAATATAAATGATTTCAAAAACATTATGCTGAACAAAAAGAAGCCAAACACTGGCTTAAAATAATATAAAAGAACAGGCAAAACATATCTACAGATAAAAATCAAAATAGTGCTTTCCAGAGACCAGAGGAAAAGTAGGGGTCATTGTCTGCAAAAAGTCAAAAAGGAAATATTGTGCTAATAAAAAAAAATCTATATCTTTATTGGGGTGATGTTATGTGGATTTAAATATTTGTCAAAACTCATAAAACCTTTATCCATTTTTAAATCAGGTTATTTGTTTGTTTGTTTGTTGTTGTACAAATTCCGTACAAGTTCTTTATACATTCTGGATGTTAACCTTTTATCAGATATATAACTTTAAAATATTTTCTCTCATTTTATAGGTTGTCTTTTTACTTTGTTGATTTTTTTTCTTTTGCTGTGCAGAGTTTTTTAGTTTGATGTAATCCCATTTGTCTATTTTTTCTTTTGTTGCCTATATTTTGGGTATTATATCCAAAAAATCATTGTCCAGACCAATATCAGAAAGCTTTTCCCTGTGTTTTATTCTAGTAGTTTTATGGTTTTAGTCATTTTTGGTTTCTGGTCTTATATTTAAGTCTTTAAAACATTTTGAGTTGATTTTTTTATATGGTGTGAGGTAAGGGCCCAATTTAATTCTTCTTCATGTGGATATCCAGCTTTTCCAACACTACATATTGAAGATACATTCCTTTCCCCACTGTATGTTCTTGGCATCCTTACCGAAGGTCAATTGACTGTATATGTGTGATTTTATTTCTAGGCTCTCTTCTGTTCCAGAAGAGAAAATATCTGTATGTCTGTTTTTACGCTGGTACTAGGCTCTTTTGATTACTGGAACATTATATTTTGAAATCAGGAAGTGTGATGCCTCCGGCTTTGTTTTTTCTTGCTCAAGATTTGTTTGGCTATTTGGGGTCTTTTATGGTTCCATACAAATTATAAAAGTGTTTTTTTCGTTCCTGTAAATAATGCCACTGGAATTTTGATAGGGATTGCATTGACTCTATAGATTGTTTTGCATAGTATAGACATTTTAACAATATGAATTCTTCCAATCCATGAACAAAATGTGTTCATTTCTTACACTAACACCAGTCACTGGAGCTAACCTCAGGCTCTGGGACCGTGTTTTACGGAGGATTCTAAAGCTCCACCTAGACTGAGAGCATCAGAGCTCTATGATTGATTGGAGATGTCTGACAGGAAAAGGAAGTAGTAAAATGCTTGCCATATATTTGACATTCCTGGTTTAGGCAAAACATATCACTGAAACTTAGCATGGTTGAAAAAAGATAAGCTTTGGAGTTGCATTTACATCTTAGCTCTAAAAATGAGTAGCTGTATGATAGTGCGCAAATGAATATTTCTGAGCTTTACTCTTCTGTAAAATGGAAATACTATCTCAAGGAATTTTTGCTATAGCCAGTGCTGATAGGACCAGATTGAAGGCAGGTCCTGCTGACTGACTTGAAGCTCCTTTCCCAAGAAAGTTGCAGAACCCCCGTAAGAGAGCAGAGGAGATCCTGGAAGAATTTTATAAACACACCTTGTGTTCATTTTCTATTGCGGCTGGAATTTAGCAGCTTAACACAGTGCCTGTATATTAGCTCACAGTTGTGTGGGTCAGAAGTCCAGCATGTGCCCTACTGGGTTCTCTGTTCGGGGTCTCATAAATGCTGAAATCAAGATCTTTGCTAAACTGGACATTTATCTGGAGATTAAGAGAAATAATCCACTTCCAAGCTTATTCAGGTTATCAAAGTCTAGATCCTCCTGGTTGTAGGTCTGAGGTCCCCATTTCCTTGCTGGCTGCAGCTGGGATCTGCTTTCTGCTTTTAGAGGTTACCCACATTCCTTCTTATGTGGCCCCTCCATCTTCAAGCCGGCAAGGACACATCAAATCCTTCTTATGCTCCAAATCTTTCTGGCCTCACTTCTGCTTTCAAGGGCTCTTGTCACTAGGTCAGTCCTATCTGGATGATCTCCAAATCTTAAAATCTACTGGTCTGGTAACTTTAACAACATCTGCAAAATGCTTCGGCAGCAGCCCTGACTTTACTGTTTGATTGAAGAACGCCATTCCTAGGGCACGGGGATCCTCGGGGCCTATCTTTAGAATTCTGCCTACTGCACGCTTATTTGAAAAGCAAGGGATATAGGTGATGGCAGGCCAAGGAGCACGAGGAGCCATATGCCGTTGGGACTCCTTTTGCCAGGGAAGAGCAGCACAGAGAACAGTGGAGGAGCTGGAAGGCCAGGGTCTCTGCCACGCTCTGTCAGGCCAATGAAGGTCAAACCAAAGATAAAATTAGTAGAGAAAACTGCTCCTTCATGATGCAACTTTACCTAAACAAGTAGAAGAAACTGCACAGGGGTAATTTTGCCTCCTGGAGCTCCCCATGTAGTTTTCTCTTTAGTCACCTTAGGCTGCTGTGTCACTGAGGGGTAATGTAGATTACTGTCAACCAGTCTTTTAGCTTATGATCTGTGATAAGAACTCTACATAAACTAGAGGGACACTGAAAAGGCTCAAGGAGGATCTACCAAATTGAGGGCCAGGTAGAACCGTCCTTGTACAAAGATGTGTAAATGAGGAAAAACCAATCTGAAACACTGAAAGAGATGAAAGTACAAAATAAGGCTTTCATAGCACTCAAGGTGTATAGGAATGCTTGGAACTGTTTTGAGAAATATATATTATCATGGAAATAGAGAAATAAACATTAAATAGCTTCTGCTCTGTCTCTCAATAAAATTCAAGAAGCTATGGATCAAATCAAAGACAGAAGATGGTAAGAAAATCATCTAATATGAAATAGACTGAGAATAAAAAGAAATGTGGAGATGCATATGATATTGGGAAGTATTGAAGGAAAATAAAAATGCATACCAGAGTTAAGACATATATTTGAATCAATAAATAACTCACCATAAACAGATTATTTAAGCCAAGTGTAATACAAGCTTAAAAAATTCTCTCAGGAAGCGGAGGAAAAAAGACAAATAAAAAATTTAAAAGCAACAATAAATAAATAGAATCTACAATGTATTACTATGTATTATTTTGGTGCAGATCACAGAAATTGATTTCAAACAAATTTAAGCATCAACAGGAATTTATGGGCTCAGAACCAGAACGACTCAACGTGCTTTTGGCTTCAAGCGAGTCTCTAGCCTGCTGTTCTATAACAGTCTATCCTAAAATGTTTCTGTAGTCACTGTCATCAGTATTTTTTTGTTTATGCCATTGGGCTACACATTCGTTTTAAAGGGAGTGTTTATTTACTTATTTACTCATTTCTCATTGACAGTATGGAATGCAGTTAAGGTAGATCCTCAGAAAAGAGTTTATGGGGAGACTTATTTTCTTGAAATGTACTTAAAGACCAAATGTGATTCTATTTCCACATTTTAGTTTCTACTTTCCTGTTTTGGCTTTCTATTATGTTTTGAGAACTTGACACTGGGTTAGGGACTTTTGTTTTCATTGAGATAAAAATAGAAGTTTATTACTGTGCAAATTCTGGTGATCATGATGCATTTGTTCCTGGAACTCGGGAGGCAACTTGCAGGGGGCTGATTTTGCCGTTCTGATTGCCTGTCATTCTGAGTGCCTCCAAGGCCTGGAGCGTGCAAGGAGAGAGGGTCAGCCACCAGGTGGTGCTCTTACCTCTGCTGTTTTCACTCTGGGAGCTTGGGCACTAGTTCTGCAAAAACACAGACTTGCACAATAGAGATTGCTACACCAGAGCTCACACAATTGGTAATTAAAGATAGGGTTGCTATGGTGATGGGGGGTTTGTCTTGGGATGTTTTTGGCTTTGTAAGAGCCAAAGCCTGTAAACTATCAGATTGTTTCCGTTGATGATAATGGCTGGCGTAGCAAGGTCACGAAAATCCGCTAAGATTGTGCAAATTGCAATGGTATTCTTTTTGTGTCCTTCTGTGATTTATGGGTTGTAACCAGGGTGTTGAGAGTGACAGAATGTACTTCTTTTCATTCATTTATCTTATTCCACATTATTTTTAACATTTTCCACATTTGTTTTCTCCCCATCACCAGCATTTTTCAAGGTGTTTTTCATAAAAATACTCCATGAAGAAAGACATCATCGTTTCACAGGTTTGGGAGAGACTGCATGCTCTTGGAGGTTCACAATATATTAAAATCTACGCGAAGTCTTGTTTCATTTCCAAAAGGTCAGGTGACAATTGAGCCCATTTTAATGGACTATTCATTAACACTTAGAGAACCTACCCTCATGTTCTTCCTAAGAGTTAATGAATATGCTAATAAAAATGGGTTAAACTGTAATTTAATATGTTTATATAGGTCTCTCCAACAAGGTGTTGAATTCTTTTCTGTGACACAAACCCAACTAAGGCTTAGTGCATAATGGAGGCTCAATAAATATTGTTATTTAGGGGCTCCTAAGAAGTATTTTGAATTGAATTATCTATCCTGGGTACTACTGGTTGCAATTATTCTTTATAAATGATCTTTAACCATCCGTTTTAGTGGGAAAAATGAACCCAACACCACGACATAGCCAACAGCATTAGTGATAAGTCATTTGTAACTTAGCATCAAATTATGACCACATTCTCAGGAAAGGACAAAGGAGTAAAGCATTGTTCCCTCTACTCACCATTTATTTTCCACTTTATTACTTTTTCTCAATGTTTTAAGATCAATATGTTGCTAGCAATTTTTCAGAGACATTATTCCCCTTGTGAATAATCATTTGTGATTGATTATAAAATACAACCCATAAAAAACCCCATAAAAATGCCAAAACACGGAGTATTTGCTCATACATGCTTGGTCTCCCCAGGAAGTCATACTCACTAACATTTTATTGTATGTCGCTGTGTCTCTTAACTTTTTTGGAAGCCTCATGTATGTCTTAACTCCCAGTAGTATAAAAAGAACAACAGCCAGGGACACACAAAGGGGAATGCTCTTTGTTGAAACCTGTGTCAGGACACCAAACAGACTCCTTTCCTCTGGATAACTTTGTACTACTTCCATTGGGGAGTATGTGTGTGTGTGCAGCAGGGGGGCAGAGGTGGGGGAGCTTGCTAAATACTGTAGCCTCTGCTTGACTTTGGATTTGAACAGATCCAAGCTCAAAAACCATTTTCTACTCCTTACTCATTGTACAAGATAGGGGAGAAGAGGAGTACCTCTGAGCCTTCATTTGCTCATCTCTGAAATGGGGGTAACATAACCCACCAAACGGATCACTTTCAGAATTGAATGTGATAGTGTATGTAATGAAGCATTAAAGTATCTGTCATATAGAGAGGCCCTCAATAAATGTTACTTGTCCCTTTACCTCCTTACCTTTTCCATTGTTTTCCTTTCTTCCAGTGTTACTGGGCAATAAAAAATGATGGAATCTAAGGGTATGAGGTGGGACTAGAGTAATGGTGGAAGACACTACCATGGTTTGAATGTCTGTGTCCCCCAAAATGCATATGTTGAAAATTTAATTCCCAAGGTGATGTTATTAGAAGGTGAGATCTTTAGGTTATAAATGGGATTAGTTTCCTTATAAATAAGGCCCCAGAGAGCTAGTTTGTCCCTTCCACCATGTGAGAAGACAGCAAGAAGTTAGCAGTCTGCACACTGGAAGTGGGTCCTCACCAGAACCCGACCACGCTAGTACCCTCATCTTGGACTTCCAGTTTCCAGAACTGTGAGAAATAAGTTTCTGGAGTTTATAAGCTACTTGGTCTATGGTACTTTGTTACACGGTAGCAGCTCAACCAGACTAATATAGACACCAACATCTAGAGCTTGACCTAAACATTTCACTTTTAAACGCCCATTCTTTCAAATCCCTTATGATCAATCTTTGGAACTGACAAATCCTGCCACCTCCCTCTATCTGCTCCACATTTTTTATTCCTAATGCATGCAAGTATTGGTATATTAGGGTTACAAAACCATCTCAATCTAGACATAGGTGGGAGCTTACTTCATTGTAAAATAGAAATTCCCAATTTTACCTTGTGGTTCAGGCTCACTAGCCAATTTTTGCTAGGTGACGAGTATTAATGACCACTTGTTTTTCTGCACTAACTCTGGTCTCCAGTTCCTTTGCATCCATTCACTCAATGACCATCTTGACTTGCTCTTCTAATGTGGGCTGGCTTTTTGTTACTCATCTATCAGCATTCCCCCCCCCCCCAAAAAAAAAAGCCTCTTTAGTTGATTCTAAATTCAGATTCCTTTCGACCAAACCTCCAAGTTATTTTATCTGAAGATTGAAAATTGGCTTCTACTGAAGACATTTGAACTACACATGAATATTTGTCTGAGATTTCATTCATGAGCAACACATCACTCTTTCCCCTATCTAGTGGATCAGCTTCCTGGCTTTAGTTACGAATCTAAGTATGAATCAATGACTCACATATTCAGTGATTCCCATAGTTTACTTGGCTACAGGGAGAATTAATTGTATAATGATTAATTTTTTCCCAAAGTCATTAAATTTTACTTTTATAATACACGATCCTTTAGACATATTTTGACTTTTGTATAAAGAATGTCCATCACAAATTGGGAGAAAAATATCTGAGATCATATTCAGTTAGCTGTTTCAAGTCCAAGAAATTACTGAAGTTTGAAAGAACTGGGGGTGGGGGTAAAGATTATAAAGACATTTGATGTACACAGATTCATATTATTCAGTTCTGAATATTTATTTGTGAGTTCTAGGCTTTCCTCCACTTTATTTCCCAACTAGGTAGATTACTCACATAGCTCATTGTATAGCAGGGTGACCAGCCCACATCGTTACACCTGTAGGAAATATTAATTGAATGTGTCAGTCCATTCATCTGCTACATTCATATAACCATCTGTCACAAGTTCATATTTACTACTACTTTCCAGTCTAAGGCTGGAGTTCTAGTTCCTTTGGTCTCCGGGAAAGGAAAGGTCTTTCCTTCCAGACTTAGTTGGTTCCTCCATTTTCCTCCCAAGCACACTGCTTGCAGTGACCCATTCCCTCACTCCCTGGGCACACAGTGCCCGTACAGTTACTATAGTTGTGGCTTATCTTTACTCCTCTTAGTCTCCCTAGCTTTCTGACATCTTCCATGTTTTCCCTCCCAGGGTCTATCATCCAATCACCATTCCTGAATGGCCAGATGCCTTACTGGGGAGTCACTTATCCATATTCCGCCTTCTGGCCATTGCCTCGCCTTGGGCAACATTAACTTGGCATCCACAAAATCATTATTATTGTCTATGTCTGAGACGCCATTCCCTCCTCTGTGATGGGAGAATAATAAAGAATTCTTCTGTTTAAGATTATAGTGAGCAATAAGCATGCAATATATGCATATGCAAAGATTCTAGCACATTTTGCTCCAAAAATGAGCATTGCTGGTATTCCAGGAATGTTAGTTTTCTTCCATCCTTCTTTCCTTCCTACCTCCTTTTATTTTTTCTCCCCCCCTTCCTCTCCTTTCCCTTCCTTTTTTTCCTTTCTCTTTTCTTTCTTATTTTCCTCCTTTCTGATTATGAATGAATCATTTAGATATCTCTGAAAACTATGCCTCACTTGCTGCTTTTTCCATTTGCTCAGAAGAAGAGGAGACAGAGGAGAGGGGGACTTACAGAAAGATTTTCTAAATATCAGAAAAAGTCAGGTGAAATTATTGCCCTAAATAGCATTAGGGGGCGCTCAAGTCTTCCTCTTATGTTCCACCCGCCCTCTCTCACTGGGAGCTGAGAGCCTCACCAGACGCACAGGGACACATTTGAGTTAGGAGTTCACACTGGGGTAGGGGTGAGAGGAAGAACTCAAAAATTTCCCCCACTTGAGATTGTTCCCTTGTTTTTCTTGAGTCCACTCCCCTTTTTGGATTGTTTCTCTAATCTGGCTGATGCAAGATGGCTTGGTACCTCCTTCTGCTTTCAACAAGGCAAACACCATGGTTCCCTGCATCTCTCAGAAGAAAAAGCAGCAACTGGAGTGGGGCCCAGAGAAAAGGAGATTTGAAGCAGACTCTTCAGGCTTTTCTCTTAATTAGGTAAAAATGAATTCTCCCTAATGTGTCCACATTAACTCAGCATAGACGTATAAAAAGTAGCTTAGCCAAAGTCTTAGCATGAATTATGCTGTTCTTTACCCCCACACATCCCGCGTGAATATAGTTATGAAAGATGCTGTTTCAGAACTGGGTTCAGGGTTCTCTTTTGCCTCATACAAGAACTATTATTTGAAGAAAGACTTAAACAGACTAAGGGGATTGCTATCAAAATAGAGGACGGATAATTGGGAAGAAGGGTCACATAGGTAACTGAAACTGCGACAATAATTGGAAATGATGTGAACTAAGTCCCAAATGAGCAGTCATGGCTTATGCATTAAGGGATGTTCTCAAGCTGTTATCTGATATTGGTGGGAGAACAATACCTCGTATTCTCTCACTCAAATGGTCTCTGGTTGTGGGGATGGTGTCATGGAACTTGGGAACTGGGAGATTTCCTGGGACTGTGTGATGCTAATTCAGATTACAGTGTGAGTAATACTTATAATGGTATGTATATAGAATTAGAAGAAGAGGAAAAGTAGATCAAAATTAGATATGTCATATAATGTAAATAAGATTAGTGATATAACGAATTTTGTTAATAATGTATGCTAAAAAGTTAGCTCGGTAGTACAGGGGAAAAGTGAGACTATGCAAAAATCGGAGGTTGGAGTTTAAAAGGGTTAGTGTGATTGCCATTTTCATAGATGCTATGGGCTAAGACTGCTATCTGAGAGAGAATCCATGGAATTGATGAAATCTGTGACAACTGAACTCAGGAGGAAACAGATAAAAGCAAGTTTAGGAGAGTTAATGTGGTTAAGCCATGGCAGAAACTAGGAATTTACTTAAGAAGAACATGGGAAAGTAAGTGTCACAGTGCTTGAGATAGAGTACTTTACAACCACAGTGACCTTACCCACGGAAAACAATTAGAATAGCTCCATAAAAATATATACGTGAAGACACTGGAACACTAACTAAATAGTAAAGACTTCCACTTTTGATAAATATAGAGTAACATGGATGAGATTTACCCTTCTGTCTTGAAACAACTAAAATATTAGGCAGAATATACAAAACAATGGTTTGCAGACATTAGAAACCAAGCATCATAGGTCCCTGAGAGAGGTGGGGCAAAATATAGGTGAGCTTGACAATTTCCCTAGACTGGAGAAAATTTCTAGGCTTCAGTGCAGAGAGAAGAAACTCAGTTAGAGTTCAAAGTTCTCTCTAGGTTAATGAAAGAGTTGGGAATATGAATATGCCAAGTCAGCTAGTGCTTTCATTGCAGAGTACTGGTTAATAGAAATATGTATCCAGAGAAATCTGAAAAACTCTCAGAAGGTCTTTTTTGGATGTTCAGTTGCATACTAATACTGGTCTGTGCGTGCATATGAGGAAACTACCCAAGATTGGGAAAATACCTACTCAAAAGGAATACAGGGAACAATTCTTGAACCTCTTAAAGGGCTGGGAACAGTTTGTGTCCCACCAGCTACAGTGGAAACCCTCATAATTCACTGAGTATATTGTAGAACATCCAGAAAAGTATTGCTTCAACAGTGAGGCAAAATTAGCCCTAGGCAAAAGACTGCTCTAATCCCATGTAACAAAGTCTTAATATTAAGCGTTCAAAGGGTCAAACTATTTCCAGATAACCTGACTATGGCCCAAAATAAAGATCAAGGATATTTACAGGAACAAAAAAACATCCAGCATGCAACAGGTAAAATTTGCAATAGCTGCCATCCAATAAAAAAAATCACTAGATATGCAAAAGAGTGAAAGGAGAAAACTCAATGCATAAAAACAGACTCAGAAATGACAGGGATGATAGAATTAGCAGATAAGGATATTAAAATAGTTATTAAACCTATATTCCATACATTCAAAAAGGTAGAGGAAAACTAATCATGTTGAGGTACAGAAGACATAAAAAAAGACAGAAATCAAACTTACAGATGAAAAACATAATGTCCAAGATGAAAAATACAATATTTGTGATGAAAAATTCATTAGAGGAGTTAAACATTGCAAAAGAAAAGATTAGAGAACTAGAAGTTAATAGCAATAGAACTATCCAAAATGAAACACACAGAGGAAAAAATACTTAAAAAACAAAAAAAGAACCGATCATTAGTAAGTTGTGTAACAATTTCAAGCAGCATAATGTACAGATATCTTAGGCTGTCTCCTTCAGGGACATCAATATATACATATTGGATGTATTCAATGTATACATCTCCACTGATAATTAATAGAAAAAGCAGACAGAAAATCAATAATGATATAGAAGACAGACATGAACAACACTATTATCAAAGCAGTGAAAAACGGTAGGGCCAAGATCTGAGACAAGAAGGAAATCTACAGAGGTGAGCGCCTGTGGGCTCTTTTCTCTTAGGTCAATTTCAGCAGTGATTGCTGAGTGTCTGAGAAACTGAATAGAGCGCGTCATCGCCTCCTGTACCTAGGGGGATACAAATTAGAGCCCAGTATGTATTAAAGAAGAAGATTACAGGAAACACTGTTTGGATTGAGGCTTCAAGCAGGTGCACCTTAGAAATATTGATAAATCAGAAATGAATGAGCCTTCGCAGGGCTAAATCCCAGCTTCAATAATCTCATACACGAGATTGTCTTCAAGTAATCCAGAATTACTGGTGTCCTTGGCTGCCTGCATGAAGCCACAGTAAATAATCTCTGGAGGAATACACCAACACCCAGAGATTCAAATGTCTGGGAAACAATAAAAGAATAACAAAGTTTATGAGGGAGACAAGACAATATGACTAAGAACTAAGATTAAAAAATTGACATGATACTCTAGGGGAGATCAAGGTATGGACGACTGCAGCTTCATTAAAGGGGTCCTAAAAGGATGTTTGTGCTGCAGTAAAAGAAGGGAAGGCTTTCCTAGTCCTGAAGAATGAAGGAAGGTTCTGAGGGCAGGTGGTGGGCGCTTGGCAGAGGAAACACTTCTCGTGTACCCACACAGGGCTGAGAAAGCCTTGGGGTGGAGAACAGCAGAAAAATGAGCTTTGGGGGGTGGGGGTGGGGTGGGAATGCATGACTATCAATGTCCTCGGAAAGTTATGTTTACAAGCAGGGATGTCAGACCCACCAACAGTATTGTGGACAAAACTCATATTCAGTTTATGCTTGGGACACAGGGACCCAAGAATAAATCTAAAAGAAAATTAAAATATATTTGGGGTGAGGGTTGCACAACAAAGACCTGGAGCCTGATCCCATTTTTTGAAAATGCCTAAGTTTTCCCAGGAGACAAAAATGTTGTAAATTCCTCTTTTAAGAGAAATCAGTTTGGGCAAATGGTAGACCTGCTACTTTCTTCCTGCTATGAAACTATTTTTGCCACAGATAGTATCTAGGAAAGAGATTTTCAGTTGAATTATTAAAAAATTTAGAGTTACTTTTCTGGACATTTTAGAAAAGTAACGCATATTTATTACATGAAATTTGGCAAGTGAAGATAACCAAAAACAAGAAACTAAAAATAATCTTGCTACTCAGATTAAAACTATTGACATTTTATTGCATGTCTTTCCAATCTTTGTTCTACACATACATACTTTGCATATATATTTCTAAAAGTGGATCACTTGGCACATACTATATATTATTGTGTAATCTGCTTTTTCCATTGGAAAATGTATTATTAACACATCTTTCCTTGTCATTAAATTTCTTCTACAAGAAAAAATTTTAATGCCTGTATTCATATTCAATTGTAAGTATCCACCATAAATAATTTAATTTTAAATCAATTAAAATTTTAGTTGTTTTCATTCTTTTAAAACAAATGTATGTATGGATTTATTAATTTGTATCTGATACAAAAACAATGACAGTTTTGTTTACTTATGAGGACAAGGCTTTTAGCATATGTTCATGATTAATCCCTGAGGATAAATTCTTGAAGAAAGAATTGTTCCCTCAAAGAAAATGTAAAAATTCAATACTTTTGAACTATACCACCAAACTACCTCGTATAAAAGTAGTTGATCTTTGTCACCCCAATAAACTTTTTTAATAAATTAAAAAAAAAAAAAGTAGTTGATCTATCTAAACAATCACACTGGTGCTATATGCATGCCCTTTTTTCTATCCTCACCATCCTGGGATTGTACCATCTTCTCAAACATAGATTTCAATAATCATATTTCATTGGCTTAATTCATAGTTCTTTCATTATTAGTAAAGTGGAGTACATCAAAAATAAGTGTTTTGGCATCACTGTTCTTTGTAACTTGTGTGTTAATGTCCCTTACTTATTTGTTCTATTGGAATGCTTATCTTTTCCTTATTAATTTACACTTGCTCTTAAAATAAGGCTATTGTAACTTCGAAATTATTTTGGAAATATTTCTCCGAATTTGTGACATTCCTTTATTTTCGTTTTGTTGTTTTCTGATGCACAGATATTTAAAATTTTTATTTAGTTCAATGCAGTATTTTTTTTTCCTTTAAAGTCTCTGCCTTTGGTTTCATGTTTAGAAAGTTTTCCCATACCACTAAGTTACATAAATATTTATTTGTTCTTTCTCCTGATTCTTTTGGATTTTATTTCCTGCCCTACATTTAACCACTCCATCTGGAATTCATTTGGATGTATGAATTGAGGTAATGTTCTAATTTTAAATTATTTCCAACCAGTTATTTCGATACTATTTTTGAGTAATCCATTCTTCCCATATTGAATGTTTTCAAATGTCTTTAACACATGATACATTCTTGTTCCTATATTGCTGTTCTGGGATTTCCTTTTCTGTCCTATTAAACTATATTTTTATTCCTGTTTCAGTACTATTTTAACAGGTGTTACCTTTATACTATAAAACCAAATAGACTAAGTCTTTAAAAATAATTTTTCTTTTGGCTCAAATTTATCATGGTCAATCCTGGAAGTCTTTCTTCCAGAAAAAGAACTTTAATGGGGTGGTGGTGAGAGGGATGAATAGGTAGAACACAGAGGATTTTTAGGGTAGTAAAAATGCTCTGTACAATGTTATAATGATGGACACATGTCACTGCACATTTCTCCAGACCCAAAGAATGTAAACACCAAGAGTGAACCACAATGTAAATGATGGACTTTGGGTGATTATGACGTGTCAATGTAGGTTCACTCTTGGTGAAAAATGTACCAGTCTGGTGAGTGATATGGTACATGTTGATAATTGGGGGAGACTATGCATGTGTGGGGGCAGGTAGTATATGGAAGGTCTGTGTACCTCCTTCTCAATATTGTCATAAACCTAAAAACTGCTCTAAGAAAACATTGTCTTAAAAAGAAAATTTACAAATTATTTAAAAAAAAAAAAGAGCCTCAAGCAGGATGAGAGGGAGGAAGTTGTGATGGAATTCTGCTCTCAGAAACTCCTCTCAGCAACTAGTCCCTGAACACTTACCTTATGAAGGGCAGTAGGCATTACAGGGGTTCAAAGGGAAACCTTTGGAGCTTAAAGTCTTATTGCAGTGACAAGACAGAAACATAAACAGTTACATAAACATAAAAGATGAAAGTAACTTCCACAACCGTGAAATAAGTAAATGGAATTAAATGACAATCATTCACAACAGAACACGGCCTGTCATGCACAGTACTTCCCAGGCCTAATAATGCTACACCAGAAATATATTAGGTTGGTGCAAAAGTAATTGAGGGTTTTGCAAATAGTTTTAACCTGTTAAACCACAATTAGTTTTGCACCATCCTAATACAAAACATACTCCCCCCTCCTCACCCAATTCCTAAGGAGGTGGAAAGTATAGCATGACGGTAAAACGCACGCAGTCTGGAGCAAAGCACTCTAACCTTTTTCACTCAAGGTCTGGATGAGCTTGAGCAAGTTCCCCAAATCTCTGTGCCTTGATAACCTCAGCTGTTAAGTAAGTAATAATATACTATCCATAGAGTTGTTATAAGGATTAAATCAGAGGTAGTTAGAGCAGTACCTGGCATATGGTAAGGCCCTAATAAGAGTCAGTAATTATTATTTTCTCCACTCTTTTTTTTTTTTTTTTTTCCTGTCACGAGAATTTAGAGCCAAAGAAATATTTATTTAGAGGGTTCTGGTGTTCCTTCCAAGAGATCACCTGGGCTGTCATTTTACTTTCTGGTATAGTTTCTGTTCCAACTTTCAGTCAATGTTGTAGACCAAGGAGAAGGAAAAATATCTTCAACATAAAGACACTTCCAAGAAATCAACTGGGGACACAACCGAACATGGTCTTTGAAGATAACATAATTTTAAGGGAGAAAGAAGGGGTGGAGAGACTGCTACAGTCTTGGGGTGATATAAGAAAACCATCGGCAGTCACTGGAAACACGAGGAGGCAGAATGCGTCTTGAAGGGAATTAGGCCTAGCGGCAGACCCTGAGAGAAAAGTTAAGTTTTTTGTCATTCCTCAAGGAACATGGCTGACAGAACAGCTGTCATCTTGAACAGAGTTGACTTCTGTGCCAGAGAGAACAGAGACCTCTCAACACTCTCAAAATCGCAATTAAATGCTCTGATTTATTTCATTTTCTTCAACCAGTTTGTCAGAAATATTCGGAACGGCCTGAGCCAACCAAAAAGGGCCAAGAAAGTGCAACCTGACCATATGTATTAGATTGTGGAGAGCTGAAAGAGCTGGTGAACAGTTCCTCTAGTAAAAGCTAGAAGAATATAAATATTTGTAGACTTGGGTTAGGTTAGAGTAAAACAAACAGAAAAGACCTTCTAGATTTTCCAGCAACTAGAACTCTTTGGTAGATCTTCAGAATATATTTTTAATGTGGCATCCATTGATAGTGGAAATCTTCTGGGCTCAAATGAGGCTAATGAATAACAGCTGACAGAATGAATTTGAACTAGGCCAGAAGTAACTAGGTGTTAATTCACAATTTGCTGTTTATCACATTAATCTCTAGGCCAAAGGACTTCCTTGTTCATGAGGGAGATATATAGATACATAGATATATATCTATATATCTATATCTCTCTCTATATATATAATTTTATTTTTTCCTCAGAAAACCCACAGAAATTTGTTGGCTATGGAAACCATATATCCTGAATTTTCTGTGACAATCCTGATTTTAAATGTTCAACCCATTTTCCTCATAAAGATATTTATATTTGTCAGACCACAGACCTTAAATTCTGGTCAGAAATGTGGTCTTTCTTCCAGAGGTCCAGAAGATAGCCAGTTGTTTAGAGGTTAGAGGACAGAAAAGGTCCCACAGCCTCCATGAATGAATGAATGAATGAATGCATGAATGAATGAAATAGCTTCTGACACCACCATCCAACTCTACACACTGTGGCATTACACACAAATTTAAAATATCCAGAAATCGCATTTTTGATAACTGAGTCATTGATGCAGCGTGTTCTCCAACCACTCTTCCTCTCGTCTTCTATCAGACAATTAGCTTACTGGTCCCCTTCAATCAACACAGCTCTGTCCTCTATACATTGACTCACTCTTGTTCATGGCGCAATTGTAATTTTAACAGTATCACACTGGAGTTGTTCTTTATGTAACTGTCTTTCTAGACTGTGAATGCCTTCACAATAAGGACTGGATAAACAAATAAATGAACAAGGAAAAAAACCTGAAGACCCAAACTCCTTTAAAAAGGTTTAAGAATATGATTAAAATGTCATTTAAAAATCTACATCTCAAATAACAGAAACTCAATAAATGCTTGAATTAATGAATTTGTGTTTTACGTATTTTTTCCTGAAGATTTCCTATCTTCTACCTACATGTTTAAGTGATTATTGGAAAGAAAACAGACGTATAAAATGAGTAACTCAGCCAGTAAAGATGTCTTTATAGGGAGGTTCTACCCAGACCCTACAACACTAGGCTGCTTGCTGGTAGTTTTCAGCAACAGTGAGGAGCGATTTGCCTGAATTCAGACCTCTCTTACCCTTGGGATCAGTGAGAGATATTTTTAAGGTGGCTAGTTTGTTTCTCTTCCCTTTGTGGCTTTCACTCCCTTCCCACCATGTTCTGATCTAGAGATACAATAATTCACAGCCAAAAAAAACCCAAAAACAAACAAACAAAAGAAAACAAACAAAAAAAAACTACCAAAAACTCAAAAACCAAAATATTTTAATAGTAGACTCATCTAATGCAAATGAAGAAAGACCTAGAGAGCCAGTCCTTTCTCTGATTTCTTTTCCTGACCAGCTCCTTTACCCTTCTATAAGAACCATCCAGAAAGTTTTTCCTGATTTCTTGCTCTCTAGGTTTTGGGCTTCATCTTGTGGTGAAAGATGCAATAAACCAAAGCCAAAACAAACAAACAAAAAAATCTTTAGAAATAATTTCCCAGGTTCTTAGAAATTATATTGGTGATTTTATTGGAATTTTATAACATTTATAGTCCAATTTGGGGAGAACTGAAATCTTGACTCATTCAGTATTCTTACCTAGGAATAGTATGGCTTTTTAAATTCAATTAGTCAAGTCTCTTTTGTGTCCCTTGGTAAAGTTTTGTAGTCTTTTTCAGACAGGTTTATAGATATGTTGTTAATGTAATGCTTGGGTATTTTATATTTTATGTAACTACTATTTTTCAAGGTTGTAATTACTAATATTTTGGAAAAACATCTTTGTATATTTATTTTGTAATTGAGCATAAACTCTCACTAATTCTTAAATATGTTTAGTTAATTTGGTGAGAGAAGTGGGTGCTTCCAGTTAGACAATCATATCATTTACAAATAATGATACTTTGTTCCCTGCTCCAATATTTATACATCATATTCCTTTTTTTTTTGTATGTTGTACTAGCTAGAACCTCCAGAAAAAATACTATCCAAGAGCAATTATAGTGGGCACCCTAGTCTTGATCCAGACTTTAACAGAAATGTCCCCAATGTTTCAACATTAAGTGTAATACTGGTCATATGATTAAGAAATATTTGTCATATTTAGGGAAATATCCATATTCCAGGTCTTTAATAGAATCAAGAATAGATGTTTATTTTGGTCAAATGTCTATGAGAATCTGCGGCAGCCATAAAACTGTGCCTCTCAGATCTCTTGCTATGGGGTTGGGATGGGGTGGACAGGGAATTGACTGATGGACCAGCTGTTGTGTTCTGCATCTACTGGTATCACGCTAAGGCCACATTTTCCACGGGCTGCTCCCAGAGAGTGACTGATGCATGTCTCAGTTCCTCTGAAGGGTCCCCTTCCATCCCTTGATAACGCCCCCTCAGCCTTGCCCCCACTTTCTTGGAACTCACTGCAGTCTAAGACTGATCTACCCAAACTTCCTTCCTTCCTTTCCTCTCTCTTCCACAGGGGTCAGCCCTGCCTCTTGGCCTGATGACTTTCCTAGCCTTCTACATTCCCTCCCCATTTGTCTCTACAGGTTTTCCCCCCCATTAAATCTCTTGCCTGTCCAATCTCACCTGAGATGCCATTGGAAAATTGAGAGAACCAAGAGGGTGAGGAAGACAAGTGTCTGACTTTAGAGAGCCTTCAGTAAACGTTAGCATACAAAAGCACTAAGTATTGTATTTTATTGTAATGTTTAATTCTCCTTTATGGATACATCCACTTTCTCCTTCTAGGCCATATGTCTGTGGATTTAAAAAAAAAATTTTTTTTTTTTTCAGTAGATGCCAGAAATTTGTCTATTGTTCTCTTTTTCAAAGAATCAGCTCTTGGATTTATTTATACATTTATTTATTCTAAGGCATTAATTTAACAATTTTTATTTTTATATTTATTAGCTTTATGTTGCCTTATGGAAATTTGTCTTGTATTCCACTTTCTAACTTCCTGAATTGATTTTTCGGTTCTTTTTATTCTTTTTTATTTAGTAATGAAAATATTTAAGGCATTCAATTTTCCTGAAAGTATGTTTTTGGTGGAAACTCATTAGTTTTGATATGTCATGTTCTCATTGCTGCATTTTGTAAATAATTGGTAATTATTTGATGGTTTTGATGTATTCTTTGATCCAGTAATTATTTGTGAGAGGTTTTTTTAGCTATATGTTGACTATTAATTTCTAATTTCATTATAAAAATTTTAGAAAAACACCCCGTACAAACTCTCCTTTTTTGAATTTATTGAAACTATTTTGTGGCCTAGTATATGACCAATTAAGCTAAATGTTCCATGGTTGCTTAAAAATAACAGAGAGTTTCTATTGTATGATTTGTCAACGTTATTCAATCAACATTAACAATTATATTACTTAAGGCTGAAATATTTTTAATTTTCTATTTTTTTGTTATGTTAACTTTCTCCTTACTACTGCTTTCTATAAATTTCTCTTGGCATTTCTAATGTTATGTAATTCACACATTCATCCAGTCAAGACTCTTTATTGGTACGTACTCAATGCAAGGAACTCTACAGGGCCTTAGTTTAATAGCAAAATAGAGAAGAATCCTTGCTGGCTTGGAACTTGCACTCTAGTAGAAGGAGACAGACAATAAACAAGATAAATAAGTAAAAAAAATAGTATGCTAGTTGAGGCTAAATATTATAATGAAAAATAAATCAGGGAAGATGGACAGGCTGTAGTTTGGGGGAGGGAGATGCAATTTTGAATAGGGTGGCCAGTGAAAGCTTTACTATTAGGTGATAGCTGAGCAAAGATCTGAAGGAGGTGACAGAGCCAGCCTCGTAGTTATCTGAGGGAAGAGCATTATGGGCAGAAGGAATAGCAAGTGCAAAGGCCCTGAGGCAGGAGCATGCCTGGTGTGTTCAAAAGAAGTAAGCCAATGTGTGCTTGGAGCAGAGGGAGGCAGGCAGAGAGTAGTAGGAGATGAAGTACTCAGCAAGTAACACTCATTACATATGTTCATTGTGAATTATGCCTTTTACCAATTTCAATGGGCTTTCTTAAGTAATTTAATGTTGTTTACATCAAATCCAACTTGATATTAATAATGCAACCTTTGTTTTCTTTTAGCTTATTTAGCACAATATGACCTTTACAAGGCCTTTAACTTCTCATGCCATTATGTTTCAAATGTTCCTCTTAAACATTATAGTTGGATTTTGTTTTTACTAGAATTTAACTGTTTACTTTTAATTTCCCCAAACCTTTAATTAATTCTCAGAATTCACCCCACCCCTTCAAAGACAAGGAGTTAAGTTCAGTTATACGCTCCTGTCCCTCCCCATAATCTAAACCAGCATATCAATTGGGGTTACATGTAGATGATATTACGTATATCTGTACCTATATGTCTTATGATCACGATTTTTGTTAGATCAGAAATGACTGTCACTTTGACCCCATTCTGGACCCTTGCATTTCAATGGTGCCTGTAACCATTTCCAGTTTGGCCCGATTCAATGACTTAGCCAACACACTCTGGTCCTTTTCTCCTTTCTCACTCCTCTGATTCTTTCCATCAGTGACTCCCTCACCCCCGACATTTACATCCCAGTATGATCACATATTGCCTCAGTTACCACATCCTTTGTATACATTCTCAAAATCAGGAGGATTTCCAGAGACTTCCTCTCATATGAGTTATGTGATTCAATTTAAACTGTCAACTCTACTCTTGGGATATTTGCCTAATCTAATGTTTTAAAACTCACTCCCTATACTAGATAAGTGCTGGTCAGCCATCCCTTCCATAGCTACAATTCTTAATTTTCCAAAATTATCTGGCTTACGTACCAGTCTACGCATGCACCATTTCCTAGTTATACAAACATAAAGGGATATATAATAATATATGTTTATATCATCTATATATATGTATGTATGGTTAACATCCATCTACAGAGAACTAAAAACCTATATAAAATACCATCTCCTATAGCTAAAACTGGAACTAAAAAACTATATAAAATACCATCTCCTATAGCTTACAATCTTGTTGGGAATATAGATATAAAAATATTTAAAAATGTAAAAACAATGGAACTACCAAAGGAAGTTTAAAACAATAATAAAGCAGAAGACACAAGGCAAAGTGATTAAAAGCATAGAATTTGGCCTGAATTAGAAGTGGGTTTGAGTCCTGGTTTGGTCCTTTATTAGCTGTGTGATCATAGCTGTGTCATTTAATATTTCTAAAATTTAATGTCATGAGCTTGTTATAGATGTAACTGCAATATTCCCTGTATAGAAATGCTGGGAAGATGAAATTTAATAGAGTGGGCATTTTATATTTTTGACATTGTAATTTTTGACTGCAATAGTGCAATTTTTACAAGCTTATATTTTGCTTTTTGTTGGGCAACAAAGTGACAAAACTTGAGAATGGAAATGGCTTGTAGATGGATTTCTTGGTCTAAAATATAATTTTGGGGGTTAATATAAATAATAATTAAGATCTTTTAAAGGAGCTTCTGGGAAATGGACAAAATATATAAACTGACAATTCACAGAAGAAAAAATGAATGTGGTGCTTTAATATATGAAAAAAAAAAGCTCAACATCATTGATAGGAAAAGATATGCAAACTAAAACTACACCAATAAGCTACTTATCAATAAAATCTGAAAAGATCCAAAATTTTTAGAATGCGATCTGTTGGTAAGCTGTAGGTAAGCTGTAGAGAAGTCTACCAGCATTTAGCTGGTCCTCTGTTACTTGCTCTTTTTATAGCCAGGGTTTTTGTTAATTCCCTCGTGGGCTCCTAAATCCAAGGACCTGAAATGAAATATATTTGCAGTCTCAAGATGGTTCCTTCTGATGAAGAGCTGGAATTAGGGCTGAATTTGATACATAAAATTGGATTGAAACATTTAATTCCTGTCTCCAATTGTTTTCATAGAAGGAAAACCTTTGTTGCTATGCAAGTGCCTTTACAAAGTCAGATGACAAGTTCTGAATTTAGACTTGACCCCCTCTCTTGGCTTGATGATCTGTCAAGGGTTCAAGGAATCCACTCACTCTAAATCCAGAGGGCACTTCAACTTCCAAAGCACAATATCCCCAGGCATTACTGACATGCTTTTCTGTAGAGAGGAGTAAAGTTTGCAAAGAAGTATTTTCAGATTGTTCTGTCACTTGATAGTCCCCAAAGGGAGGCATAATGTACCTTCAGGGGACTGGAAAAAAGCAGTCATCCTTATCCTGCTATGCAGTAACCAAGGCAACTGATGGAACATCTGAGAGTGGAATCCTCCCTGGGAAATAGCAAATAAATATAAGAGGACCTGACTGTGGAACTCTCAGAGGGCTTTCTGAGGGCAGCACTGGTTTCAGCTTAAGCCTTCACTTGGCAGGGTGGTCTTCCTTTCTCACTTGCATTAGCGCTGTTCTTGAAGTTGCTGGAGCTTTCCTGAGAACATGGATGGTGGTGTTCACCAGGCTTACTCTGAGCCCAGAAAGGCATCTGTGTTCCCAAACTCACAGGTTGGGTAGACACAGACTGTGGAGTCCTCCTGAGTCCTTCAGGCTCTCAAGTGACAGATGGACCATTCTTGGAGATCACGGGCTGATGAACGGGAATGGAGGGGATATAATGCCCAGGCTATTGAATGATCTTGCATTCTCAGACTATACATCCTGCCCCTTAGCTTTGTAGCACAATGCCTCTGTGGAGAGGACCCAATCATTTAGATCCAGCCCTAGATCACGATGTAATAGAGAAAGTAGTGGTGAGGTTCTACCCACATTTCTGCTCTAACAGCTGAGTGACTTGGGGCAACTCATACAACCTCCCTGAGTATACTGTCCTCATCCACAAATGACTGAATTGGGCACTAAAATCCCTTCTGGCTTGGGCATTCGTGAGACTCTCTTCTGGCCACAAAGGAATGGTCCTCAAGAGAACAAATGCATACAATCACTTTCATGCCCTCCCCCTTCAACCCTAATCCTGGTGTATTTTCCTATGAAGTAGGAAAAGAGATCACGCCCACAGCTTTCCACATGGGCATCTAAATGGACAAAGTGTTGGAGTAAACGTGGAGAGCTGCCAGTAGCAGATTTGCCTGGGCAAGTTTGTTGAAGGCTATCTGTTTGCCAGGAACTCTTCTCAGTACTTTAGGTGACTAACTCATTTAAGTCTCACATTAAGCCTTTGAAGTAAATACTATTTGTCACCCCCATTTTACAGATGGAAAAACTGAGGCACAGAGAATTTAAGTAGCTTGTCCAAGATTATACAATGAGCTAGGATGCAAAGCCAATCAATCTAGCTTCCAAGCCTAGACCGTTAACCGCTGATACCACAATCTCTTGTTTCTCATCTATCTGCCCAAGTCACAATTGCTTTGGCTTCCTAGTCAGAATCTCCCTCCATTCCTAGCCCTTGTACATGACTGTCCTACTTGAATGTCTTTTCAAGATAATCTTTCTGTCCTCCCCACATCACAGCTCAGAGGTGATTAAGTGTCATCCTGCCCACACATGAAATCCACACATTATGTATTTGTCATTTGAGATGGAGAATTAGCCACTGCCCTCCCCACAGGGGTAGCTCTGACTCCACCCCCACCCCACCTGCAGCATTCAATTTGGGATGGAATGGAGTTCTCTCTTTAAGATATAAAGTTTTGTTTGGTAATGAAAAAACGTAACTCCAAAGCCGAAGGGAGTGGACTGTCATTCCAAGAGGCCAATAAATTAATACATTCACACTCAGGTAGCTTCTGCCTCGCACTACCTCATCAAATAATTCATTGTTTTAACTTTTCTTATTCAACATAACTTTTTAAAATTACATGAACATTGATGATATTGAGCTTAAATCATTCCTTCTAAGCTTACACGATCACTCTCACCTCTGGCCTTTGGTTCTCAGTCCAACTCCTCTCAGTTAGATTACTATTGATTGAAGACTTGGAGAAGTTCCATGTCACAGACACTCTTACAGACTGTCAATAATCATTCTCTATCCAGATTATGTGTTCGAAAACTCTCCATTTCAGAGATTAAAATAGTTGGCTCTTCTGTAATGAAAGCTGCCTCAGCAAACTTAAGGTTTGAAATTGTACACAGTGATACAACATCAATGCATTTTGAAAGAAGCATGTAGGATGGCTTATGGTTCCATTATAAAGAAAAGTTCCTTTTATTTTTCCTGATTTTGACTCTGTTGTAGACCAGAGAAAGGACAGCAGAGAAGACTTAGGCTGTCTGAGAAGATTTAGGTTACATGAGTACCCAATGGCAAGAGCACTGGAAATTTCCATTGCACTTGTCCACGTACATCCTCCAGCATTATTCTTTCCCAGTGGTTGTAAGTGGATAGAAGGGGCCGTATGTTTCCCTCCATTGGGGGAATTTGGGTATTTCTGTGGGGGTTTCGGAGTGTGTCATCAAGACAGAAGAGGTACTACTGGCGTTTAGAACTGTAGTGGGTAGTTGTGGGACCAGGTAGTATTTTTATTATTATTAAGCTTTATTGAGACATAATGCACACACAATATAATTCGCCCATTAAAAATATACAATTCAATGGCTTTTAATATATTGTACAACCATCACCGCCATGAATGTAATCCACTAAAAGAGTCCCCATACCTTTAGGCAACAATGAATCTACTTTCTGTCTCTATAGATTTGCCTTTTTGTACATTTCATGTAAATGGAGTTATACAATATGTGGTCCTTTGTGACTGGCTTATTTCACTTAGCACATTGTTTTAAAAGTCCACATATGTTGCAGCATGTTTATCAGAACTTCATTTCTTTTTATTGCAGAATAATATTTCATTGTATGGATAGCCCACATTTTTCTATCCATTCTTCAGTTAATGGACTTTGGGTAATTTCTACTTTTTGACTATCATGAATGTTATGTCTGCTGTGAACATTCATGTACAAGTTTTTGGGTGGACATATGGTTTCATTTCTTCTGGGTTTATACCTAGGAATATAATTTCTGGATCGTATAATGGTAACTCTACATTTGATCTTTTGAGGAATTTCCAGACTGTTTTCTAAAGTGGGTCTACCATTTTACATACCCACCAACAGTAGGTGAGGGTTCCAATTTCTCCACATCCTAGCCAACATTTGTTATTATCTGTCTTCTTCTTACGATAGCCATCCTGGCGGGTGTGAAGTAGCATCTCATTGTGGTTTTGCTTTGTGTATCCCTGCTGGCTAGTGATGTTGAAAGTTTTTTCACGCTTATTGGTCATGTGCAGGTATTCTGTGGAAAAACACCTATTCAGATCCTTTGCTCATTTAAAATTGGATTGTCTTTTTATTGTTGTATTGTGAGACACCTTTATACATTCTAGGTACAAGTCCCTTGTCAGATATGGGGGCTATAAAATTTTTCTCCCGTTCTGTGGGTTGTTTTTTCCCTTTCGTAATTGTGTCCTTTAAAGCATAAAACTCTTTAATTTTGATGATATGAAGGCAGCGTTTGCATCATAAACTCTCCCGCAGCACGCCAATAGTATGAGCACTGCCAAAGATCAGCCAAAAGGCAGTTGGCTTATGTTGGTCTCAAACCAATGGTCTTGATGCTTACCGAAGTCTTTACATCCACAAAAGCCTATTTTGCCCTTTCCTGTCCCAAGATCTCACCAATATCCTGTATAAGACTTTTCTACATGGTTTATATTCCTCAGCAGTGAAGAGTTCCGACATCAGTGATTCCTTTCCCCCTCACTGTATTTTATTTCTTACTAAACCTCAGACTTGGGATGGATGTGGCTGATGTTTAGTCAGTGAGTCTCACATTGTGATCACAGTTTCGCATTTTCAGAACATGTGGTGTGCTAGGCTACATTTATGCTAAAGCCTGTACAGATGACAAAATAGGTTACTTTGTGGGAATAACAACAAAGGCAACATTGCTGAGCACTGCCCATTTGAGAAGCCAGGGGCAGGGAGTAAAACCGAATTCTGAGCAGAGCAGGAGAGTAAAGACAACGCAAAGGGAAAAAAGGAAAGTAAAAGAGAAGAGGGGGATGAAGATGGAGAAGAAAAGAATGAAGGACGCAGGAGGAAAAAGAAAGGGTAGAACTGAGAGACCCAGAGAAAGAAAAAAGAGCGAAAGATATCTCAGGCACGGTCCCCTCCTCTTCAGTCTCTGCCCACTCCGCCCTTCCCATGGCTTGAAGGCTCCAAGGCACCTGTGTAAACCTATTCCAGAACTTAGCAGCCAGCACGATACAATGAGGAGAGCTGTCTTCTCCCGTCAGTGGGTACCGGAAGGCACAGGGCGTGGCCTGTATGTTGCCCTCAGTCCTAATACTGTGCGTGGGTATAGCAGACCCAAGGCATTGTACGTCCATGACTTGTACCTGTGCTGAGGCGGGAATCGGAATCCTATGTGAGATGAAGCAAGCCGGCCTGTGAGCTGAACTGCTGTCCAGAACCCATCCACACCCTCGTGTGGCTTTGTTCTCCCCTGGTATGTCTGCACTTAAATTGGGAAGTGCTACAGTGGACTTTTTTTGTTTTTTATTTTCTTTAACAGTTTTATTACGATAAAATTAACATAGAGTATTTTAAGTGTACAATTGGGTAAGTTCTGATGTGTAGACACCCTTTAAACCAATACCACAACCAATACACTGAACATGTCCATCTCCCCAAAGTTTCCTTGAGTCCTTTTGTGATTCCCCCACCCCCAGGCAACCCCAGATCTACTTTCTGTCACTACAGATTATGTTGCATTTTCTAGAATTTTATATAAATGGAGTCATATAGTCTGCACTTATTTTTTTGGTATGGCTTCTTCCTCTCAGCACAATTAGGGTGAGATTCATTCCTGTTGTTGTTTGCATAAATATACAGTGGACTTTTAAATATTCTAATTTAATTGAAAGTAAAAAGTCTATTATGTATGTTTAAAGGCAAGATAGGAGATACGACAGTGGATGAAATAGAGTATCCTGCACAATTTTCTGGTGTGTAACACAATCATAGTATGATTGAGTGCTATCATGCCGTAAGTTAGCCATTTTTGGTCAACACAATAAAATAATTAACAATTTGAAAGGAGTGTGTGGTCCCTTAATGCCTTTACCTGTGTTGTGAATTTTAAGTTCATGAATTTAATGATCATTTCACAATACTGAGTGAATACCACTGACACAAGCCACCTGACACTCCTGGTGGGCTTGCAATTATCCCAAGAGGCCTTAAAAAGTCTTTCTTTAGATATTGTGTTTCCCCAAAAATAACACCTAGCCGGGCAATCAGCTCTAATGCATCTTTTAGAGCAAAAATTAATATAAGACCTGGTCTTGTTTTACTATAAGACCCCGTTTTACACGATGTAATATAAATCGGGCCTTATATTAATTTTTGCTCCAAAAGATACATTAGAGCTTGTTGTCCGACTAGGTCTTATTTTCAGGGAAACAGGGTACTTTGTATTGTGAAATGATGATATCAAAATAGATTCAGCCACCATAATTCCCCAGGAACAGATTTCTGGGAAAGATGCTGACATCTCCATTTCAAAGACAGTAAGAATGTGGGAAGTCCATCCATGGAAATGTTCCCACAAGTGGTTAGTCACTGGGCATAATTTTCTTATTTTGTCATTTGTACTAATATTTCCCATCAATAAAAAAAGGAACTGCTTCTGGTTCTCACTGCTGCTTTCAAATCTTGTTTCCTACAATGGAGTCTAATTTAGATGAAGCTCGGCAAGGTATAAACACATCCGTCCAGACAGACCAGCGGGAAGGTTAGTGAAGTGACAGCCTGGATGCCTTCCAATGAAGCTTAATTACTTCCATTTATACGTTCACTGCATAAACAGCATAGTCACCTTTAAATATGAGCTTGTCAACAATTATGTGTCTAAATTCTCCATTTAGGCAGCGAAAAGCGGTGAGCATCCTTTGCAAGGTGGTTTCTTATTGGTGGCTCCTGTCCTTGCTTCAATGCTCTATTGATTATAAAACTGCTGATCAGTGTTCAGAATCCCAGCTCCATTTGACAGAACTGCTTAGAAATCAATCAAGAGCATATTTCCAATTTAATTACACCTGTCTTTGCCTGAAGTGTAACAAAGGTGGTGGGTGACATTTTAATTTCCTTAAGAACTTTTTACAAAAATGATGCCTGTGTCATGGTTTTATATAAAAAACCAGCCAGCAAGTAATGCTTTCATTACTATTGCAGTTAACTGCTTTGTTTATTTAAGCCCAAGTGGAAGACAAAGCACAATAGAGGGCTTATAACAATCAGAATCCCTAAATGTAAAGCATGTAACAGCTTTCCAGCATACGGGAAATGTGGGCTTTGGAGTTGGTTAAGAGACTAGGTCCTCACTGATGAGGATGGTTCTCTCTTACATCTTCTATTGCCTCATTGGTAAAAATGTGTTAATTGTTGAAAGAATAGAAATGTGATTGCATATTTAAGATATGTCAAACTAATAGATGCACAAAATATGCTACTTCTCTTTCATCTTTTCATAGGATTATTAATATGTGAACCTCGAAGTTTTTCTCTTATCTCTTGAGCAAACAAGTGGCATAGCTAGTAATTTCTATGGCTCAGCTAGCTTTATTTGTGGTCCATAATTTGTAGCCCTGAACCTCAAGTCTTTCCCTCCCTTTTCCTGTAATCTGTTACGGTCAAGTCACATAATATGCACACTGAACTAATGAGAACTTAGTTGTACACATATGCTGGGGTGGGGGAGAGCTGTTGGTAAGTGCATAGTCAGGCCTCTCTATGAACAGATGCCAAACCCCCAGCAAATGTATCTCGTGTTCCCTAGTAAAGCTCAGTTCCCATTTGCTTCTTATAAAATCAGTGTGATTTTAGTGTTTAAATACACATTTTAAAATATGATACGACCTCTAAATAGAAACCAAATACTTTGGTGGTCAACTGAAGAAATATTCTAATGTTTAGAATATTTAGTCAGGAGGGAATGTTCTAATGTTAATAATGTTAACATTAATAATGTTCTAAACATATTCTAATGTGCAGAATATAGTCAGGAGGGAAACTGACTTCTTTGGACCTGTGGAAAGCTGGAATATCAGTCTCCTGTGTGGACTGAAATATGAATATGCTTATTCTATTTTGTGGGTTACTTAAGGGTTTTTCAAGGACATTTTCTGCAACTTACCAACCTATATGTCCTTTCTTGCTTTGGAGTTCAGAACTGAATTCTCTGTAGCAGGTATAAAATTGTGCCAAACTCCTCTCATTCTGTACTTTCAATCATGCTCATAACTTTACCAGACTGCAAATACTTATAGAATTCTTCTAAATTCTTTGGGAAAAGATGCATCTATCTGTTTGCTGATGCTAACTTTTTATATTCTGTCCATCCTTATACCAACAAAACTTTTCCTTGGATGTGTATCCTTAGAACAGGGAGCTGTAAGTGCCTGAGCTAGAGGAACAGAAATCCTACACCTTCTTTCAATCTCATAGAACAGTGATCTGCCCAGCATAGCACAGCCAAGTAGACACAGAACCACAGGACATTGTTTGATAGAGATCAAAGATCTCTAGTAAAATAAAGATATATTAAAAATTAATCACATTTGGCCACTGCAATACAGTTGATCCTTGAATAACAGGGATTTGAACCACACGGGCCCACATATATGCAGCTTTTTTACAAAGGACTCACACAGTTCAAACCCACACTCACTGTTTAAGGGTCAGCTCTGGTTGGGAATCTGCGTGTGCGGAGACCTGAGCCCATTTTCAACTGAGCCGGAGGTCGGTGCCCCAAACACCCCAGTTGTTCACGGGTCAACTGTATTATTAGTTTTTCAAATTAAACTAACTTAACTACCCAAGAGAAAGCTTCTCATGAAGGATGAACTGGGACAAAAAGCTCTGACAGGGCAGAAAAGTCCAGAAAACAAAATGCTTAGGATATCTGTAAACAGAGTTGCAGCACCATTTTTTATGTTCCGATGAGTAGTGCTTCTTAACAGATTCTCCACATCCTAGGAACTAGGTATTATGGCCAAGGGGAGGGTGTTTTGATGGGGTTATGTACCTGCTGCTGGAAGGGAGACACTCGGCTCTACCCCAGCCACACGGCCTGAGGAATAGCTCCCCAAACGGTATGAGGAGCACATTATAAAAATAGCCAGAAAAGCCAATATTTGATTAATGGGCCAGGCAGTGTTCTAAGCATTTTTATCTATGACTTCACTTAATCTTCTCAACAATACAGGTGCTATTACTCCATTTCGTAGGTGAAGCACGTGAAGCCCCCCAATTAAATAACATGCCTAAAGTCACACAGCCAGTAAGTGAAGAGCCTAAATGCCAGTCAGCCTGCCCAGCACTAGAACCTGTGCTCTTCTTCATTCCGCCATCTTTTCCCCCAAAGAAAGGAAAGGTTTCTGGGCAAAATTAACAGATGCTACAGGAAGACTCTTTCCTGTCTGGGGGTTGTCCTCCTCCCTCAGAGTCGACTATTTTCACTCTTGCCTTCAAGCATTTCTCCTATCCCCTTCCCATCAGGATTTCACATAATTCCACGCCATGATTCTAGAAACACGGTTGCCCTCACTCTCTCTCCCAGGGGTGGGGTGGGAAAGGAAATGCTGACACAGGACAGTTTTTCCCCCTTACTAATTCACTATCATAGGTTAAAAGAAACAAACAAACAAACAGCAAAACAGCACTACCACCCAGAGCAGAAGGCCAGCTCTCTAGTCTCTGGATTAATACAGCTTCTCAGGTTTCAGTGAGGACAGACTTCCCCCCACAGTGGGAGAGAAAGGTAAGGGCTTCTCACTCCCAGGGTTTGCTGGTTCAGGCCAGAATGGAAAGCTACTCTTTTCTGCTTGACTTTCAGATGCCCCATGAAAGCACACTGTCCACACGTCACGAAAGGCTGGTGCAAGCACTCTCTTGCACCCCACTGCCTTGGCTTAGCTTGGGTGCCAGCACAATGCAATTCCCAAAACAGTACTGAGCATTTGCCAGCATTGCCTGGAATCAACTGTTTGAATTTCCCAGAAAGCAATAAAAACATTCACCTTCATATAGGCTGAACAAAATTTCCTCCCAGGAGCTCTACAGGGAGCAGGAAAGGAAGGAGTTCGGAATGACCTTCTCAGAGCTCCCTTGCTGGAAGACTGGAACTGGGGAGGCCATAAGAGGGGGAAAATGACTGACAGTCAAGGGAGGAAGGAAAGAATGGTAAAGGGGAGCATTCAGGCAGCGCAGGACTGGCCAAGAAGATACATCGAAGCCCAACTAATTCTGATTTTTCTGTTCTCTCTCTGACACAAGCCGATCGATGCCTTGTTTTCTTAGCTGACAATTTGGCTGTAAAGTCTAACCCTCAGTGTGACCCTGGAATAGAATATTTTCATTTGGGGATTTTCTGGAAATAGAGGGTGTATGGTTGCCATGCTTCTGACCCTCCTGCTTCTGCCTTCTCCACTCTCTTTTTATGAGGGACGAGGTATGTATAAATTATTTATGCTTTTCACTACAGATGTGGACTTGGCATCATCGAAAATGTGCCCAATGGATAGGTTATTATAGAAAGTCTATTTTTTTTAAGGAGGGCACACCTCACAGTGGCCCATGCAGGTATTGAACCGGTTATCAGCACCACGCTCTAACCAACTGAGCTAACAACCACCCCTAGAAAGCTTTTTATACCTCAAAATATAGGCTGAAATAAGCACTGCATCACAGACCCAGGTAGTTCTATATTATAACTCTGAAGTGTTATTTTAGTGACTGAAATGCATGCTCGTTAGATTCTAGTTCCATCTTGAATGATTCTAGCCAACATTCAGCCAATTGTCCTCTTTTTTTTACTTTTGGCAGTATTTTATTTTTAAGGAAAAAAAAAAAAACCTCCAAAGAATCATTTGACTCTTCAAAAAGCACACTGATCTTTACCCTCTGCAATCAAGGGAAATTTATCCCTGTCCTGAATATAAGCCATTTAAAAGTGTGGTATGTCTAGGCTGAAGATTAGAAATGCCTGATGTAAGCAGACTGAATTCTTTTTTTTTTTTTAACTAATTTTTATCAAAGTAATAATGCATGTACACGTTTTTTTTCAGTCAAATAGTAGTATGATATTTATAATGACAAACAGCTACCCCCTAACCTTTCCTTTTCCAGCCAAGATTTCTACTTCCTAGAGGCAACCACTGTCAATTCTTTTTCTCTTGCTCTTTACTTTTATTATTCTAAATAAATACATAAATGGCTATTTTTTTACTTCAGTTTCATATCTTATTAGTATTATCTGACGACTTCTTACTACAGGAGCTGAGGATTTAGCATTCTTACTTCAGGTTTCACACACATATCCTCACAGAATTCTAACAAATTTTTTGTTAGATCACTACTGAGTGGATACAATATTATAACCATGTAAATAAATATTGTTTCCTGTTCAGCCAAGTGGTTTTTCTTTTTGTATCTTTGTGTCAACTTTTTATTTTCCAAAGTAAATTTCCTCTAATTTTTCTTTTCCTTGGCTTCTTTAGGCTTTCTTGCATATCCTCCACTAACAATGCAAAGTACTCCCTCAATTCAATTTTCCACACAATCAAACCATCCTCCCTTCCCAACACACACGCACACACACACACACCCCTTTTGGACCCCTTTGTGACTATTTCTAATCTGGCATATTTTTGCACTCTCAGCCACAAAAATTCATGATGCTCTTTTTGATGGTTCGTCCCTCTTGTTATTGTGTAGTGACCCTCTTTATTACTTTTAATATTTTTGAGGGAATTAAAAAATAAACTTGTATTTTTCAAGTTTTAGATTTATAGAAAAACTGGGAGGACAGCAGTACAGAGTTCCTATACACGTATGTTACACCCAGCTTTCTCTTCTAACAACATCTTACATTAGCATGGTATGCTTGTTACAATTAATGAGCCAATATTGATAACTTACTGATACATTATTCAGATTTCCCTAGCTTCTACCTAATGTCTGTTTTCTAGTCCAAGATCTCCTCCAGGATACATTACATTTAGTTGTACTCCTTTAGGCTCCTCTTGGCTGGGACAGTTTTAGACTTTGCTTCTTTTGTTGACCATGACAATTTTGAGGAGTACCAGTCAGGTATTTTGTAGGAGATCCCTCAATTAGATTTGTCTGATGTTTTCCTCACGATGAGACTGCGGTTGGTTAGGGGTTTTTGAGAGGAAGAACACAGAAGTAAAGTGCCATGTTCCTCACAGCATATCAAAGGTACATACTATCAACATGACGTACCATGTTGATGTTGACCTTAGTCACCTGGTCGAGGTAGTGTTTGTCAGGCTTCACCACTATAAAGTTACTCTTTTCTCCCCCTTTCCCTACTGTCTTCTTTGGAAGGGTCATGTGCAGCTCACACCTAAGGAGAGGTGAGTTGTGCTGTACCTCCTTGAGGGTAGGGTGTCTACACAAATTATTTGATATTCCTCTACATGGGGCAGGGGGTTGTTTATATTTATTTATTTACTTATTTATTTATTTATATCAGTGTGGACTCATGGGTATTTATTTTATACTTTGGATTATAATGTAATCATAATCCAATTGTTAACCTTTGGTGATTGGAAGCCCAAAGGGACACTTGGCTCCTGTGTCCCTTTGACATACCCCCATTTTTTGTTTGGTTTTATTTTATTTTCAGTGCTTCCTTACTTTCTGCCATTAGAAGATGCTCCAGGCTTACCATGTATAGTTTTTGCCCTACCCCTAGAATCAGTCATTTCTCCAAGGAGCCTTTTACTGGAGAATATTAGAAACCAAAATCTGGGTACTATGCTGGGTGTCATTCCTTTAAAGTCCCTCTTAGCTGACAGAGCAAGGAAATGGATGTGTGTTTACTAGCCCTATATATACACATGTCTATAAATATTTCTATACATACCATCTGTTCAAACCTGAGTTCATACCAATGTTACCAACTTTAATTTATTAACACATAGATCATTCTAGCCTTCTACTCTAGCTTATCTGTTACCTTCCATCCAACATTGAGAAAACCAGCTCCCATTACCTGGCATCCATTAACTTAACTGTTTAATTCCAGTACACATATATACAGTGTTTCCCCCAAAATAAGACCTGGTATTATATTATATTATATATTATATTGCTATATTATGTTATATTATATTAATCATATCATATCATATCATGTCATGTCATATCATATCATATCATATCATATTGAGACCCGGTCTTATAGTAAAATAAGACCAGGTCTTATATTAATTTTTGCTCCAAAAGACGCATTAGAGCTAATTGTCCAGCTAGGTCTTACTTTTGGGGAAACACGGTAGTAGTATCAGAAGTATTAACTCATACTAGTTGAACAACTTTATCAACTAGAGTACAGTACTTATGTGAAGTTTCTTTTGCATTTAAGTCTTGAGATTTCACTTATTTTCAGTTACTTAGATTAGCACTTCCCCCCCAACCCCTTTCAGTGTTTTGCTTCATACATTTGTACTATAGTTCGATTGCACACCCTGCATTCCTCCCTTCCTATTAATGTTTTTAAATTAACTTTACTGAGCTATAACCTATGTACAAAAAAACTGTATCAATTTAAAATGTAATTCAACGAGCTCTGACAAACACACACCCACGAAACCACTGTCACAATCAAGACATAGAATATTCCCATCACCTTCAAAGCTTCCCCAGGCCCCTTTGACACCTCCCTTCTCTTCATCCCTTGTCCCAGGCAGCTACTGATATGCCTTTGGTCACTCTATGTCAGATTATATTTGTTTGGAATAATTTTGAGACTCATCCATGGTCTTTTGTATATAGATGGTTTGTTCTCAAACTGACTAGTATTCCTTTGTGTAGCTATACCACAATTCATTTTTTTTTTTTTTACCTGTACAGAGTTTTCTTTGGGGGTGATAAAAATATTTTGGAACTGAACAGAGGTGGTGGGTGCATTGTGAGTGTATTAAATGCTTCTAAATTGTAGACTTTAAAATGACTCATTTTTTGTTATGTGAATTTCACCTCAATTTAAAAAATTTATGTGGAAAAAAACCCTCTCCCCATTGTATTTCAAGTGAAAACCAAATTTTTGGGAGCCCAAGTGGGGCGCCTGCCTATGTGTCCAAGCTCACCGGTCCATCTGCCTTTCTCAGACATCCCAGGCACTCCAGATACCTTGCTATTTCCTGCCTTAGACCATTTGCCTTTGTTCCTATGTTGCTGGACATCTTTCCTCCAAGCCTCAGCTTACATGAGACCCCGTCAGAGACCTTCCCTGGCCTATCTGTAATAGGCACCACCTCACCAGCTTCTCTCTGCCACATGATCCTATTTATTTTCTTCATGACACTCATCACACCCTGCAGTGATTTGTTTCCTTATTTGTTCGAAATTTGTCTCCTCAACTAAAGGGTATGATCTTGAAGACAGAGCCTTTTCTGTTTAGTTCAGTTAATCTTCTCTTCCTGATGCATGGTGCTTAACACAAGGTATGTTTTCAATGTGCTTCACTGAATAAATGAAAGACAGTGCTGCTGTGGATCTGTCGCCATGAGGAAGGATTAAAAGCACGTGCCAATAAAGCAGAGACAAGAGGCAGAATGTGGGGATTGTGACGCTGAAGCCCTGCACTCTTACTCTTCCTGGCTTGGGGCTGGGAGTCCCTCTTTCGATTCTGTGATCCAGTGTGCTCCCATTTTGCTAAGCCGCTGTCAAAAATAAATAAAGTCAGACCTTAGAGGTGATAAATCCTGATCTCTTTCTGTAATTGCTGCAATAGGGGAAGAGCTGAGCCTCACTGATTTTACAAAGGTGACTGGTGCTTTAAAGGGGGAAGTGGGGCGTTGGGGTGCAGGGGCTTGAGAAATCAGGAAAGTGAAAAGTTACACAAAATGTGATTAGGTTTTGTGCGTGGTGTGGTGCATGTAAAACCAGCGTTGATGGAAGTTAGGCTTCTCTACCCTCCTATAGAGACTGGGAGACAGAGACCCTCTCCTTTCTGATGATTACATTTCAAAGGAATCTCAGATCCTTGAGAGCGATATTCGTGGGCTGTAGGAGATTCATATCCATCTCAAAGGGACAGAGGAAGAATCTACAGTTTAAACTTAAAATAAATAAGAAAGGGGCGGGGAGATCAGCATCCTCTCTTCAGGTGTCAGCTGGAACAAACAGTCAATTCTTTTGGTAGCCTTGGGTATTTCCTATTGTGATTCTGGGGGTAGGGGAGGCTGTGTCATCCCGGGGATGTGGCCTGAGGCTGCGAGAATCCCTCGTGGGGTTGGTCAAGTCTTAGCGCAGGCATTTGGAAGGATTCATTCATGTAATAGTTCTCACCACTTTCATTGATTTATGTCACTTAAACCCAGAGCTCTGATTTATAAACGCTAACATTTCCAGATTGTACTAAATTGTTTGCCCTTGACAGTTGGGTCCTCTGTCCATTTGCCAATTGGCAGGATGTCAAGGGCAGTGGTGACCATTAGGGGCCATGGTTTGATGAATTGGAGCAGATTACTGATTAATCTCCTTCTTGTTTAGGCCAAAAAGGTCCATGAAAAGGAAAATCTGTGGCTCAGCTGTGTTCACAGGGTGGTAGATTAGCTCTGTCTGTTTATACCCATCAGGTTTACACTTCAGCCTTGTTCTGCTAATTTGCCCAGGGTGCCTCCTCAGTCAGGGACAAGCCATTTCTTTCTGTATAATGACATGATTAGCAATCTCTATTCCTTGCTGTGCCCCTGATGTCTCTTATAACATTGGATGATTATCAGTATTCCCATTGGGTGCCTGGCAGCAGCACGTACTGTAAAACTGAATAATGAAAATAGAGTACAATCATAAAACCTAACTTTTTTTGTCTGTAAGTGAATCTAGAAAGGGATTAGCTCTTAAATGAAGTATTTATAGTTTTCGTTTAAATATCCTAGAGTCTGCCTGAGGTGGAAACAAAGACATCCCCACACACCAAAACAGTGTCCCTCTGACATGCAAGTAATTCTCGCCATTCTGCAAAGGCATTTCGAAGGCACACACACCATGCATTATGCTGAGAACTCACTAGTTTGTTAAGTAGATACTTCAACCATCTAGGACTACAATCCTTCATCTGGTTAGAGATGAGCCCTTTTGAAACTCTGTTGAAAGCTATAGACCTTTTTCTCGTCACTTGTACTTATACGTACAAAACTTTGCATGTCATTTCATAGAATGCACAGATCCTCTGCAGCTTAGGTTCAGAAACCTTACTTTAGAAACATAATACAGTTCACATTCATGGATACTCCCTGCTCATCTGCCTCCTGAAACGCAGGGCCCTGGGAATCCCGACAGAACTGGAGATAGAGAGCCCATGGCTCCCCTTTCAGAGATCTTACTGTTTAGTGAGGAAGCAAATGCATAGTGGACAGAAGGCCACGTTGGTAAATTCCACAAGAGAAATACGGAAAATGCTTTCATGTTATATACATTTAAATTTGCAAAACATTTAAAGAAATATCTTAAATTTGTATATTACTTTATTCTCAAAATAGTACCATTAAAATACAAAGAGAGGGCTAGGATGGAAATGGGAAAGAGAATAAATATTTACTGAGTGTTAGACACTATGCTAGAAGTTTTAAACAAACAACAGATCATTAAATTCTCAAAACACTTCTAGGAGATAGATATTTTCCCTCAAATTACTTATTTCAATCTTTACAAATGAGGAAATTGTAGCACAAATAATTATATAATTTGTTAAAATCTTATGGTGGTAGGACCAGGGCTTGGAATAAGGATTGTCTGAGTCTGAGATGTATGATTTTTCCAGTAGGTGATGAATAAACAGTTATAGTCTTCAGAAACTAAAGAAACGGAGAAATGAGTTTCATTAAATAGTCTGGATACCATTTACCACTTCTGTGAATTGTTTCCCAAATTTTCCAAAGCAGAATAAATTACTTTTTCTCTCATACAGTTCCTTAAACATTGTGTACATACCTCTGTTTTTGACTTCATTTTTTAGGTTCACACTAAAATTGACTAGCAAGTACAGAAACTTCTGCGGTGTTTCCTATTCCCACACAGGAAGAGCCTCCTCCATATCAATATCCCCCACGAGAGTGACGTCATCAATGAACCCACACTGACACATCATTATCACTCAAAGTCCACAGTTCACATTAGGGTCACTCTTGTTGTACATTCTATGGGTTTTGGCAAATAGGTAATGGCATGTATCCCCCACTGCAGTATCATACAGAATAGTTTCACTGCCCTAAAATCCTTTGTGCCCGCCTATTTACCCGCCACACACACACACACACACACACACACACACACACCCTTGACAACAACTGATCATTTTATTGTCTCCATAGTTTTGCCCTTTCCAGAATGTCATATAGTTGGAATTATACAGTAAGTAGCCTTTTCAGATTGCTTTTTTTTTTACTTAGTAGTAGGCATTTAAGGTTCCTCCATGTCTTTTCATGGCTTGATTACATGGCTGTTTTTGATTCTTGTAATATTATGTTATTCTAGGTTAACAAGTCCCTCTTTTCTATTGGAGCTTCTAGAGGGTGGAGATGTCTCACTTTTATGATTCCAGACATGATTTCAGTTCCTGATATATATTCGTTAAACGGTTAATGTTAGATGGATGAATTTAAAAAATGAATACGTAGATGGGATGAAGTCACACAGCTAGTTTATGGGGTTAGAAGCCGGACTTCATACTACAAGCCCAGGTTCCTTTACATAGACAAGCCTAACTGGATAGTTTGAAAAAAGACAAGACCCAGGGGGATTCCTAACATACATGGTACTTACAAGTTTTAAGAAACAAAAGCAAAAACAAAAGAAAGACAACTTGCAGACTAGTAAGTATATTTTGCCACTGTAATTATTAGTTTTTCTTGGACAATGTAAATTTTTATGCATCCTTATACTAACAAATGTTTTAGAATTTTAATTTGTGTGTGTGTGTGTGTGTGTGTGTGTGTGTGTATTTAAAATTCAACTTTCTATTTATCTCTCCCACCCAGACATAAAACTTTAATTATAAAAGTTAACCACATGTTATATTTTCTGGTGTTGGAAATATACTCAACATATATCAAACTAAAAAACCTCTGCACAACAAAGGAAACCATCCACAAAATGAAAAGGTAACCTTTAGAAAAAAGAAAATATTTGCAAATCATATATCCAAAATATATAAAGAACATATACAACTAACAATTATAATGGATGAACATCATTAAAACTAACCAGCTCAAAAATATATTCTTGTCAGTAGGGGTTTCTTGTCAAGATGTCTTTGGTGCACTTTTGTTGAGGGAAGACAGTGTAAATAGAGAATGTTGATAAAATTGAAACATCTGGTTATGGAATTTTGTGTGGTGTTATAAGGTGTCTATTTGTAAAATGTAAGTATTAAATATAATAAAATGTCACAAAGAAAAGCAAAAACAAAACAAACAAACAAAAACCCCAAACAATTCAATTAAACAATGAGCAGAGGAACTGAATAGACATTTTTCTAAATAAGACTTTCAGATGGCCCACAGACACATGAAGAGGGGCTCATCATCATGGATAATCAGGAAAATGCAAATCAAAACCACAATGAAATACCATCTCACATCTGTTAGAATGGCTATCATCAAAAAGATAAGAGGTAGCAAATGTCAGCTAAGATGTGAAGAAAAGAGAACATATCTGTACTATTGGTGGAAATGTAAATTGGTGTAGCCCAATGGAAAACAGTATGGAAGTTCCTTAACAAAATAAGAGTAGAACTACCATGTGATCCAGCAAATCCATTTCTGGGTCTACATCTAAAGGAAACGAAACAGGATCTCAAAGGGATATTGTATTCCCATGTTCATTGCAGCATTATTCACAATAGCCAAGATATAGAAACAACCTAAGGGTCAACAGATTAATGGAATATTATATATATATATAAAATATTCCATTAATATTATTCAGCCTTGAGAAAGAAGGAAATACTGCTCTTTGCGCCAACATGGATGGACCTTGAGGACATTATGGTAACTGAAATAAGCCACACAGAGAAAGACAAACACTGCATGGTATCACTTATATGTAAAATTTAAAATCAATCAATCAATCAATCAATCAAAAATCAATAAAACTTACAGAAGCAGAGAGGCTGGGGCGGGTGGGGGAAATAGGGAGAGTTGATAAAGGGTACAAACTTTCAGTTATCAGATGAATTAAGATCTGAGAATCTAATGGATAACATGCTGACTGTAGTTGATAAACTGTACTGTATAATTAAAATTTTCTAAGAGAATAGAACCTAAATGTTCTCACTAAAAAACGTGTGTGCATTTGTGTGTGTGTGTGTGGTGATGGATGGGTTAATTATCTATGAGAGAAAATCTTTCACAATGTATATGTATATTAAATCATCATGGTGCACTCTTTAAATATATTACAATTCTATTTATCAACTATACCTCAACAAAGCTAAAAAAAAAAAAGAAAAATACAGTCAACATACCCATTGCCCTTACGTGGTGTCCAAACACACAGATAAGACTTACAGGGCAGTAGGGATATTTGTACAAGCACACAGACATGCAGCAATACTCTGGGTTTTAAAAGTTGTTCCGTATAAGAATAGATTCTATGGACAGGAATCAGGTCTGGCTTGAGACCAGTGTGTTCTTGGAACCCAGCAGAATACCGGGCAAGTAGAAGCCATTAAATAAATATTTGTGGTGTTAATAAGAGTTCTGTGAACACAGAAACCTTATCATTGTGAGAATCACGCAGTGCAGTAGAAAGAGCTGTGGCCTGTGCTGGGTGTTTCCACTGCCCCTTCACCCACCCACAGCCGTCTTCTGCACCTTGCCCTGCTCTGGCCTGCACCAAAGTGCTCTCTTGCTCTTGGCATTCAGATGGGTCTGGCCATTGGGGAGCAAAGGCAAGAGGTCAGTGACGGACGGAGAAGGAGAACAGAAAGAGAGGCCTGAATATAGATGGCTCTCTCCCTTTGGCATTTCCAGGGTTGGCTGTGTCTCTCAATCAGAGGTCACAGCCCCTGTCACAGCACCATGTCCCCCTCTAGTCACTATTCCAGGCCTAGGGACAGTGAAGTTGGTACATTCTCCAGGGGACCACAATATTTCTTGTGGTTGCCCTACTGCCTGTGCATGCCTTTGTAAGTAGTGCCCTGATGAAATCATTCTCAAATTACCCAATTTGGACACTGCCAACTTTTCCTGCAGGGACCTGGACAGATACACTTGTCATCAGGGACTACTGGTTTTATGTAATAGAAATCCATTCCAATGTAATAAAGAAAGACGTGGGATGATGCATTATAAGGCTATGAGGTAACTTCTGGAGCCCAGGGACAAGGTCAGCAGAGCCTATTGCATAATGGGCTGGACGGAGAACTGGAAGGTCAGCAAGAAGTAAGGCAGCCATTTTCTGTGCCCCCCTAGGTCCCAGTGGGTCTTGCATAGCTACTGCTCTGTGCATGTCTCCTCCTCTCCCTCCCACCCTCCCTGACCCTGCGTGATTGGCTTTCACTGCTTCTCTGGTGGAAGATGGTTCCACTTGACTCATGGGATTACATGTCCTCAATTCAAATGACTCACTAAGGTTCACTATGGCTCTGAGATCCTAGAAGAACAATTGTTTTCCCAGATACAGCCAGTACTCCATGCCTGTGCAATTAGCTACAGCCAGGGATCCATGCCAGGCAGTCCAAACATGGTTGCCCTGAATGTGGGGAAAGGAGAGAAGGGGAAGCTAGGCAGGCACAGGAGAAGGTGTCGGCTATAAGAGAGATGAAGATTCACTCACTGTTTGACCTCATGTACAGTCCTGTGGTCATGTTCAAGTGAGATCACGATCTGTGCCTAGACAGAGTTACATCGGGTTGGTGTAGGATTAATGCACAGAGTCCATTTTACTCATTCCTCTAGAAGGCAATTAGCTTTGAAGAAATATTTCCAAGCAAAGAGATGAGTGAAGTAAGGCAATGAGCTGTGCAAACATCTGGGGAAGGACTCTTTGGACAGTGGGAACAGTGAGCCCAAAGGTAGGAATGAGGGCAGGGGTCAGTGAAGCAGCTCCAAGGTCAACATGCAGGAGAGGGAGAGAGAGGTGAAGAGTAGGAAAGAAAGCTGAAGAGGGCAGCAGGGGCCATGTTATTTAGAACTTTGTGGTTCTGACAGGGAAAATCTCATTATAAGTGTGAACGCCACTGGGAAGCAATTGGAGAGTTTTGAATACGCGAGAGATATGTGGTTAATGTTTTGTAAAAACCAAGTATATCCAGAATTTACTAGGAACTTCTATAAATCAGGCAAAAAACAAAAATGAAAAACAAACAAACAAATCCAAAGTAGAGGCAATAGACAAAATAGAACAGGTAATTTATAGAACAGGAAACACAAATGGCCAACAAATACATGAAAATATTCATGAAATGCACATTAAGATGACAACAAGCTCCTTTGTCACGCTTCAGCCTGGCAAAAACTTAAAAGTCTGACTATATCAAGTATCACTGAACAACAGTTATTTATGCTCTAATGTGAGGCTATAACCAGGTACTCTCAATTTGAAGAACAACTCGGCATTATCTTGTAAAGTTGAATTTGCATAACATATTACCCAACAATTCCATCCCCAGGTAAATGTTAAGATGCTCCTGCACACATACAAAAGGAGATTTATGCAAGAACAGTCATAGCATTGTCCTTAGTTACAATATAAATAAATAAGTAAATAAATAATAAAAAACGAGGCAAATGTCCACCAATACAAATAAATTAGTTCTTACACAATCACCACATAGAATTAATATATGAGTGTAAGTGAAGGCTATACAGCTGAATACCTTATCACAGGTGAATCTTGGATGTATAATGTTAAATGAAAACAGCAAGTCATTTGAATTGAGGACATGTAATCCCATGAGTCAAGTGGAACCATCTTCCACCAGAGAAGCAGTGAAAGCCAATCACGCAGGGTCAGGGAGGGTGGGAGGGAGAGGAGGAGACATGCACAGAGCAGTAGCTGTGAAAGACCCACTGGGACCTAGGGGGGCACAGAAAATGGCTGCCTTACTTCTTGCTGACCTTCCAGTTCTCCGTCCAGCCCATTATACAATAGGCTCTACTGACCTTGCCCCTGGGCTCCAGAAGTTACCTCATAGCCTTATAATGCATCATCCCAGGTCTTTTTTTTTTTTCTTTTACACACGGGAATGGGTTTCTGTTACATAAAGCCAGCAGTCCCTGATGACGAGTGTATCTGTCCAAGTCCCTGTAGGAAAAGTTGCTGTGTTTGTGACATTTGTCTAGTATGAGACGTGTCAGAGGATGTTTAGTAAGAGTAACAATGATTTTGTCCCTAAAGCTACCAGGAACCTCTTCTGAACTCTCATGGGCCTCAAATAGCCTCAGCCTGTTTGTCCCTAAACCAGTGATGGGATTATCAGGACTGGGTCAGATTGATGAGGGCCGTCTTTGGAGATGGGCAAGGAGTAGATTCCTAAACAAAACCCGGATTTTGTTAGGAAGGAGGGGAGATATGAAGGTGGATACTGTGTATTTTTCTCTCCCCACAGACCCTTTCAGCTATCAGACGTTTTCAAGACTCTCCTTACAGCAAGCTCTTCAAAAAAATTTACCTTTAATTACTGGCTATGATTCCTCAATAGGGCTCCCTCCATTTGAGGTTTCACCCACCATGACCCCACCAATACTGCTCTTGTCAATGTCACAAATGACCTCACTTTGCTCAATCCAATCGTTCATCCTCCATCTCTGTCTTACTTTAATTTCTAGGAGCTTTTAGACCCAACTGATCTTTTTTCCTCCTTAAAATATCTTCACTTGGCTACAGCACACTCTCCTGGTTTTCCTCCTACCTCAAGGAAGGTGCTGGAGTTATCCAATCCTATGTGAATCATCACCCCAAAACTTTAGTGGCATTAAAAAAAACCCCGTCTATCTTGCTCATGCATCTACAATCTTGGCAAGGCTTTGTCTCCACTTTACTGAGCATAATCCGGGGAAGTTTGAAGAATGGGGTTGCAGATGGAAGCACCTGAAGCCTTGCTCACTCTCCTGTATGGAGCCTGTGTTGGAAGGATTCAGCAAAGGCTGCTGGGCTATTCTATCTCCATGTGGCAGCTTCTAAGTAGCTGGACTGATTTTTTGTAATACCCTCAAGGTCCATCCATGTTGTGATGTTGTGGCACATGTCAGGATTTCCTTCCTTTTTATGGCTGAAAATATTCCATTATATAGACATCAATATAGATATAGATAATAACAATATATACATCACATTTACCCTATCCATTCATCCACTGATGGACATTTAGGTTACTTCTATGTCTTAGCTATTGTGGAAAATGCTTCAACGAACATGAAGATGCAGATATCTCTTTGAAGTAGTGAATTCATTTTCTTTGAATACGTACCCAGGAGTCAGATTGCTGGATCAGATGGCAGTTACTCCGCCTTTTAAAATGTAGATAAGATTAGCTCAAATCTCCATTCCATTTCATACCTTATTGGAATAGGATGCTTTTCTCTGGATTTCTAGGTAATCTCTGCTCTATGGTCACATTGGGCTCTGAGTGGTTGCCTCCTTTAAATTCTTACTCTCTGCTCCATATTTTGGTGCAATTTCTCATTAGCCTTACCATTGATCCCACGTGGTGCTTAGTCCCTTTCCTTGCAGTCTACACAAAGTCACTCTAACAAGCCCTGTACATCAGATTTGGGGAGACTGAGAACTGCATCACAAAACACAATTTAATTAAAATGGAAATTAAACATCCTTCCTCGTAAGTCTTTTGGCTATTCCATCATGTAGTGTGATCCCATTTCTTTCAAAAAATTTTCTCATCTATCTTTTCTGCCTCCTTTTCCCCAGGGACAAAGAAACAAAAAATTCCTCGTTTCCTTGTGCCCATAAATTCAACTTTCTCCAGCCTTTTTCCTTAAGCTCATTTCCAAATTTCCCTTTGTAAACCCAAAAACTTGGCTTAAGCTTAGAAATTGCCCCTTGTAAGGATGTGATTAAGCTCTGAGACAAAGCACCATTCGTTTTTTTCAGACTCTTGTCTAGAAGCAGATAGTGGCTCCATTCTTTTAGTTAATTAGGCATTAAAATAGACAACTGGAAGAATATTCACAAAGTGTTAATAGCATTTATCTCTGAATGTTGATTACTCTAGAGTTTTAAAAACATTTTCCCCCCATATGTTTTCCAAATTTTCTAAGTAAACACGTCCTGGCACATACTCTTAGAGATAAGTTACTTTCAGGAACCTTGTTCCTTCTTTGGGAACATTATATCAGCGTAACACATGCAGCCTAGAGGTTAAAACCTCAGGAATCTGCTAGAACTGGGTTCAAATCCTGTTTCAATTCCTTACAAATTGAGATTTCTTGGCCACCTTTCCATATTTAAATGGAGGATGTTATCAGCATTAAGTCAGATAATGTATATGTATTAAATGATTTACATAGTGTCCGCTATGTATTGAGATACATTTTAGGACCTGAAAAGAGCAATTTTGGTGGTTTTGAAGTGGTGGCATGTTGGCATGTTGTGCTCAATAGTGCAGCATATGAAAAATGATTTATTACCAGTTACAATCAAAGTGTTAAAACTTGCAAATTATTGACTGAAGTATACATTTAAATTTGATTAATTTACTTTAAAATATATATAAAGTGACTTTAAGTTTATCTCTATAGTCACATTACTTTTCCACACTTAGGATTCCATCTTAAGTAGATTTAAAAAAAGGTGAGTTATGCAAAAATTCCAGATAAGTACATTATCTGTGTTGCTTTTCATTTAACCCTTACTTGTGCACTATTATTGGTTGAAATTATTATGATTGATTAAATGTTATGACTTGTGATAGTATAATTATTTCTTTTTCTTGATTTTTGTTTTTTTACTCCCATGAGTAAATTTTAGTAAGAAAGAAAGTAGTATTAATTAAGAAATTTCAAGTAGTGTGTATATATATATATACATATATATACATATATATATATATATGTATATATATATATATGTATATATATGTATATATATATAGAAATTTCAAGTAGTGTGTATATATATATATATACATATATATACATATATATATATGTGTATATATATATATATATATATTGCATAAGGGAGATAGAATGCAATATATATCTTTGTTAGGAACATAGAATGATCACACTGATCAAAGAAATTAAAAATGATGATTAAACGATTTTGCATTAACATTTCTATGTTAATAATACATTAAATTTGATTTTACTGTGAAAAGCTGAAGCCCTTTGCTCTATGTTCAGGAACACGACAGGGCTGTCCCCTATCACCTCTGCTTTTCAACACAGTGTTGGAAGTCCTTGCCAGAGCAATCAGGCAAGAGAAAGAAATAAAAGGCATCCAAATTGGGAATGAAGAAGTTAAATTATCACTCTTTGCAGATGACATGATGCTATATATAGAAAACCCTAAAGACTCCACCAAAAAGCTATTAGAAACAATCAACGAATACAGTAAAGTTGCTGGCTACAAAATCAACGTACAAAAGTCCATTGCTTTCCTATACACTAACAATGAAATCTCAGAAAAAGAAATACAAAAAACAATTCCTTTTGCAATTGCAGCAAAAGAATAAAATACCTAGGAATAAACTTAACCAAGGATGTGAAAGACCTATATGCTGAAAACTATAAGACATTTTTGAAAGAAATTGAAGAAGACACAAAGAAATGGAAAGACATTCCGTGCTCATGGATTGGAAGAATCAACATAGTTAAAATGGCCATATTACCCAAAGCAATATACAGATTCAATGCAATCCCCATCAAAATCCCAATGGCATATTTTAAAGAAATAGAACAAAAAATCATCAGATTTGTTTGGAACCACAAAAGACCCCGAATAGCCAAAGCAATCTTAAGAAAAAAAAACAATAATGGAGGTATCACACTTCCTGACTTTGGCTTGTACTACAGGGCTACAATAATCAAAACAGCATGGTATTGGCAGAAAAACAGACACATAGACCAATGGAATAGAATTGAGAACCCAGAAATAAAACCACATAAATATGGACAGATAATTTTTGACAAAGAAGCTAAAAACATACAATGGAGGAAGACAGCCTCTTCAATAAATGGTGCTGGGAGAATTGGATAGCCACGTGCAAAAGAATGAAACTGGACTGCTATTTGTCACCACGTACCACAGTTAATTCAAAATGGATCAAAGACTTAAGCATAAGACCTGACACAATAAACTGCATAGAAGAAAACATAGGTACTAAACTTATGGACCTTGGGTTCAAAGAGCATTTTATGAATTTGACTCCAAAGGCAATGGAAGTAAAAGCTAAAATAAACGAATGGGACTATATGAAACTTAAAAGCTTCTGCACAGCAAAAGAAACCATCGACAAAATAAAGAGGCCACCAACTGAATGGGAGAAGATTTTTGCAAACAGTGCCTCCGATAAGGGGCTAGTATCCAGGATATACAAGGAACTCATGCAACTCAACAACAAAAAAACAAACAACCCAATTGAAAAATGTGCAGAGGACCTGGAGAGACATTTCTCCAAAGAGGACATACAAATGGCAAATAGACATATGAAAAAATGCTCAACATCACTAATCATCAGAGAAATGCAAATAAAAACCACAATGAGATATCACCTCACCCCAGTCAAAATGGCTATCATCAACAAGACAAATAGTAACAAGTGTTGGAGAGGCTGTGGAGAGAAAGGAACCCTCATACACTGTTGGTGGGAATGCAGACTGGTGCAGCCATTATGGAAGGCAGTGTGGAGGTTCCTCAAAAAATTACGAATAGAATTACCGTATGACCCAGCAATCCCTCTCCTGGGTATCTACCCAAAAAATCTGAAAACATTTATACATAAAGACACGTGTGTTCCAATGTTCATTGCAGCTTTGTTTACGGTGGCCAAGACATGGAAACAACCAAAATGTCCTTCGATAGATGAATGGATAAAGAAGTTGTGGTATATATACACAATGGAATACTATTCGGTGGTAAGAAAAGATGCCATAGGAACATTTGTGACAACATGGATGGATCTTGAGAGTGTAATGCTGAGCGAAATAAGTCAGAAAAAGCAGAGAACCATGTGATTTCACTGATATGTGGTATATAAACCAAAAACAACAAAAGAACAAGACAAACAAATGAGAAACAGAAACTCATAGACATAGACAATAGTTTAGTGGTTACCAGAGGGTAAGGGAGGTGGGGGGTGGAAGATGAGGGTGAGGGGGATCAAATATATGGTGATGGAAGGAGAACTGACTCTGGGTGGTGAACACACAATGGGATTTATAGGTGATGTAATACAGAATTCTACACCTGAAATCTATGTAATTTTACTCACAATTGTCACCCCAATAAATTTGAAAAAAAAAAAAAAGAAATTTGATTTTACTGTGTCCATGAAAGGCAAACTATGTGCCTTTATTTACATTATTTCTGCCTAAAATGTTTTTGGGTTTCTTCAAGGACTTTAAGGTGCTGTAAGAATGCCTTTCATTCATATTTTGAGAAAAACATTGGTGAGAAGTGCCACTTTTAACTAGGTTTTTCCCAGCTTGCTCTACTTGAGATATGGAATTGCATAATCCATAAGGCTTTTTTCTTTTTTTTTCGGTCATCTTCAGATCTTTATGCAACTGCTCTTCCTTTTATTTTCTGTTCACATTTGAGCTTTTTCCCCCTCATTTCCCCCTTCGCTTTGTTCTTTCATACAGCAAGAATTGTTTTATTATGGAACTCAGTTATGAGGTTTCAGTTATTGAGAATGCAAGCTAATTAGCTGTAACACCCCCCGCCCCCCCACTCCCTTGTTTTTCATGTAGAAGGAAATAAAGGATAGAAAAGGAGATCCTCTTGTAGGAATGCCCTGTAGGAGTTAGGCTACCATGGAAGCAGGCTACCATTATTGAAAATACCATTTTTGGTGGATCTGCCAAATGATTACTAACTGATGTGATAGGCATTTGATTTGGTTGCTTTTTGTTGGAAAGACTGTAAAAAATTCAACAGTGTATATTAAGAACTTGGAAAACTCAATGTATTTTATAGCACATCACATATTTTTATAGCAAATATAGTTTAATATGCTAAAATAGCTGCTGTCTATGAGCAAAATTTATTATGAGAATAGTTTTAAAGCCACCAGCAAATCAACATCCTATGCTCCTGGCAAAACCATCTTCACATTAATTAGGAATCAGAGATGGAGGCAAGGAACACAGGAACTACAGGAAGTTGTCAGCATTTTATGTTAATGGCAGAGGATTCTACTGCATCAATCACTGGATCTTCATCAAGGCTCACCTCAGCTGGGTGCCACCTGTGTAATGTTTGTCATGGCTCAGTTAAATCACATATATGCATAATTCAACAGTAGAATGATGTTTCTCTCATGGAGGTCATGTTCTCATGGCAGTTTTCGGTTCATTGGTCTCCAGCATAGCAGATACTGATGGCTGATTTCCAGGTCCCAAGGCCAAGTGACAAGCATAGGAAGAGTGATTCTTCCTAGTCCTACTCATTAATCTACGGCTATAGACTAAATGTTTGTGCTCCCCCTACCCCAATTCATGAGTCGAAACCTAGTCCTCAGGGCAACGGTATTTGGAGGTGGGGCCTTTGGGAGGTGATTAGTCAGATCACGAGTGTGGAGCCGCATGAATGAGATTAGTGCTACTATTAGATCTCCCAGAGGGCTCCCTTGCCCCTTCTGCCATGTGAGGAGATGACCATCCATGAACCAGGAAGAGGGCCCTCACTAGACATGGCATATGCCAGCGCCTTGACCTCAGACTTCCCAGAAATGTGACTCCAGAAATATGAGAAATAAATTTCTATTGTTTAAGCTACCCAGTCTCTGGTGTTTCAGTTAAAGCAGCCTGAATGGACTGAGATACCTACTACGGTTATTTGAAATCCATCTGGTAGAATGGCCTTCAAGTGACTTTGGCAAAGAGTCATACTTCCTAACAAAGACATGCCCTAAAGTAAAAAAAAAAAAAAAAAAAAAAAAAAAAGAGAGAAAGAAAAAAGAAAAATAAAACTTGAAAAGCTAATTGTATTTGCTTTTCTGTTATTTTTTAAAAAACGTGTTCAGCTTCTATATTACGCTGAACTAAATTAAAGACAAACCTCTTCTTTCCCCCTAGCAAGTCGTTTCCTTCTAGAATGATCCACTGCATTATGTTGGAGATGGAAAACCTGGTTTTGAGATTTGCTCTGCCTCCTGCTGGTTGTATGAGTATGAGGTTAACTTCATTCTCTCATTCAATAAACATGAATTGAATCTTGACTATATGCCAGGCATAGTACTACAAATTAGTTTCCAAACTTTACACTACATAAGGTTCCTCCTTATAATATTTTCTTCTTTTGATCCTATCATTTTGAAAGTTTTGATCTACCAAGTTGACTGTGTGTTGTATATTAAGTACTATTTTTTTCTATTTAAAAATATAGGTTTTTTTTTTTATTAAATGTAAGACCTGAAACAAAACTCCTAGAAGAAAATATAGGAAGTAAACTCTCAGACATTATCCTTAATAATATTTTTACTGATATATCCCCTCGGGCAAGGGAAACAAAAGAAAAAATAAACAAATGGGACTATATCAATCTAAAAAGCTTTTTCACAGCAAAGGAAACCATCAACAAAAGCAAAAGACATCCTATTGAATGGGGGGAGATATTTTCCAATGATACATCTAATAAGGGGTTAATACCTAAAATTTATAAAAACTCATACAACTCAACACCAAATAAGAAACAATCCAATTAAAAAATGAGCAGAGGACCTGAACAGCCATTCATCCAAAGAGGACATACTGGTGGCAAACAGACATATGAAAAGATGCTCAATGTCACTAATCATCAGAGAAATGCTAATAAAAACCACAAAGAGATACCACTTCACTCCTGTCAGAATGGCATCATCAATAAATCAAGAAACAAGTGTTGGCAAGGATATGGAGAAAAGAGAACTCTTGTGCACTCTTGGTAGGATTGTAAATTATTGCAGCCACTATGGAAAACAGTATGGAGGTTCCCCAAAAAATTAAAAATAGAACTATTGAGACAGGTTAGTTAGTATGATTGTTAGGTGGGGGGCGGGGAGGGCGGTCCCAGATGGAATAAACAAAAAAGCAGCCATATCCTGCAACTCCAGGTCCTGGAATGTCTCCTTCACTCCAGGATACAGACATGCGAATATGCCTTAAGGTTAATAATCTCAAATCCCTTCTGGCCGACAAAGGAGGAGATTTGATAGATAGGAATGGGTTGGTTCCTTAATCCCTTCAGGATGAGCCAACAGGACAAATCTAATAGATGAATTCCATTAGAAGGCTCCGGCCCCCTTCCCCAAGCAGGCAGGGGAAAGTATAAAAGAACTTTTGCCTCAGCCACTGGGCACCCCCATTCGGGACCCCCTCTTGCTCAGGAGCTGCAACTTCTTCTCCTGCCTCTAATAAACTATCTTCCTTTACAACTCCCTGGTCCGGGACAGGGGCCCGGCCCACACCCAGAGACTGTCCACAGATCCAACGTCATTTACATCACTACCTTATGTCCCAGCAATTCCACTCCTGGGTATTTATCCAAAGAAATCCAAAACACTAATTCTAAAAAAATATGTGCACCCCTATGTTTACTGCAGCGTTATTCACAAGAGCCAAGATATGGAAACAACTGAAATGCCCATCAATAGACGATTAGATAAAGAAATTGTAGTACGATTACACAATGGAGTATTACTCAGCCATAAAAAAGAATGAAATGTTACCATTTGCAACAACACGGACGGACCTAGAGGATATTACGCTATGTGAAATAAATCAGACTGATAAAGACAAATGCCGTATGATCTCACTTATATATGGAATCTAAAGAACAAAATAAATGAGCAAACAAAACAGAAATAGACTCATAGATACAGAGAAAAACTGATGCTGGCTAGATGGGAGGGGGTTTGGGAGATGGGAAGGTGAAGGGATTAGAAAGTACAAATTGGTAGTCCCAAAATAGTCATGGGGAAATACAGTATGGGGAATATAATGAATGATGTGGTAGACCATGTAGGGTGTCAGATGGGTACTGGACTTATCAGGGGTATCAATTCATAGATTATACAAATGCCTAACGATTGCACTATACAGCTGAAACTAATATAAAATAATATTTAATGTCAACTATGATTAAATGTATATATACCAGGTATGATCAAACAATACGGTAAATGTTTAAATTTAAAACAACTTGTTAGAGTAAAAGATACATCATTGCCATTAATCCTCTTTAAAATACTCCCCTCACTTCAAATATGCTTATTCCATCGTTCTTGCCACTTTCTGAAGCAGTTCTGGAAGTCCTCTTTCATGAGTGTCTTTAGTTGCACTGTAGTGGCTGCCTCGATGTCCTGAATCATTTTGAGTTTGGGGAAGAGCCAGAAGTTGCACGGAGCCAGATCCAGTGAATAAGGTGGATGAGAACACACTGTAATGTTTTTATTTGACAGAAATTGCCGTACCAGAAGTGATGTGAGACATGGAGCATTGTCATGATGGAGGATGATTTATGGCACACTTTAAATAAAACAGACCTTCTCTCAACCATAGCTCACACTCAACTGACTGCACTGAACAAGTTGAAACTTGTCACACTCTGTTACTAAGAATCAACGTGCGCTTCCCGTATTGAAGACCCCTGCCACTCTGTTGGATGGCACTCGGCAGCAGCATTTACCATATTGTTTGATCAAATGGAAAGACTCCATGTCACACATTGCTCTGCTACCACAATTTCTGTCAAATAAAAACATTACAGTGTGTCCTCATCCATCTTATTCACTGGGTCTGGCACTGTGAGACTTCTGGCTCTTCTCCAAAGTCAAAATGACCATGAAAGGTAAACGTTTTGGATTGATTCAGGACATCAAGGCATCCATGAGAGCGCAACCAAAGACACTCATGAAAGAGGACTTCCAGAACTGCTTCAGAAAGTGGTAAGAATGATGGGATAACTGTGTTTGAAGCGAAGGGGAGATTTCTGAAGGGGATTAATGGCAATATGTCTTTTACTGTAACAATTTTTTTATTTAAACATTCACTGTATTGTGTGATCATCATACCTCGTATATAATCACAGGATGTAAAGTACAGCATAGGGAATATAATCAGTGGTATTGTAATAACTATGTACGATGTCAGAGGGGTAGTAGACTTGGGGGTTTATCACTTTGTGAGGGGTGTAAAGGTCTAATCATTATGTTGTTTTGTACACCTGAAACTAATTTAAAAAATGGAAAAAATAAAAATATAGGATTTTTTTATATTAAAAATATTTAAAAGAAGACATTTAGAACTGAGAATCACAGCTTCTGATTAGCTGAAGATAATGATTCCAGCCAAAACAATAAAATCTTACCGTTGAAGTTAGCGTTTAGAGTCATATAAATGTGCTGTTTCCATAATGTTCTTTTCCAAATCCAAGTAATTCTAAGCTTTTAATCAGCTTGTTAAAAAAGTACCATCTACATATAGGCACCTTGCAAGCTTAATTCATAGCTCCGGAGGCCCCAAAGACCAGTTCTGGCACATAGAAGGGACAGAGATATAACTTCATTTGGAATACCAATGGAATTACTATTTCTAGGAAGTTCCATTTTCATGGGTCCTATCCATTATGTTTTTCTAACACATTAAAAATGGTTCAACGTTGTCTGTTACTACTTTTGAAGGTTGTTTAGTAATCTAGTAACGCCAAGGTAGAATGGGGGAGATGGTCTCTGTTCTAAATCTCTACGGCCTGATAATTTAAAGGACAGAGAAACAAAACAGTATCATTGAGCACTGTGTTTTTGGCTTGGAGTTGGTTAGCAGATGCTTAGGAAAGCAGGAGGTCATTTCACATCTACGTTGCAAGATGCTTGTGGAAATTAATTTGTCTATTCAGGAAATAAATACCCTTGAACTCTTCTTAATGAGCTGTGTCCTCATTCGATCATGGGCCAAATAGCTTGAGGGATCACTAGTTAAATCACTGGGCTGAAATGGGAAAACTTTCAGTTGAAAATAATATAGAAGGTCATGGGAAAACAGTGTTCTCAAACCATATTTGAACCTTTAGATTGAACTTAATTGAAAGTTCATTCTTTCACTCCTCCTCTCACTCTACTCCATCCCTGAGCCCCCAAAGCTGACAGTTTCCATTCCTGCCTATTATTCAGTGAACCTCTGGGAATAAGTAACATGTGGCTGATGATTTGAAAATTTTCATTATGGGCAAAATGTGAGTGAGAAGCACCTCAGGGCACCAAAAAAATGGCCTCTAGATATTTCTTCATTTAGCATTCAATTAATTTTAACGTTTTTTAAAATATCTTTTATGTGGTTTGACAATTAAGTTCGGGAACTTGTTGCAACAATGTTGCTCACCTTTTCTGATATCAGAGGGATTATTCATTATGAATTTGTACCAACTGACAAATAGTTATTATTTGGAAGTCCTGAAAAGGCTGCATGAAAAAGTTAGACGAACTGAACTTTTTGCCAATAATTCATGGCTCTTGCGTCATGACAATGCACCAGCTCACACGGCACTGTCTGTGAGGGAGTTTTTAGCCAGTAAACAAATAACTGTATTAGAACACCCTCCCTACTCACCTGATCTGGCCCCCAATGACTTCTTTCTTTACCCAAAGATAAAGGAAATATTGAAAGGAAGACATGTTGATGACATTCAGGACATCAAGGGTAATACAACGACAGCTCTGATGGTCATTCCAGAAAAAGAGTTCCAAAATTGTTTTGAAGGATGGACTAGGCGCAGGCGTCGGTGCATAGCCTCCCAAGGGGAGTACTTTGAAGGTGACCATAGTGATATTCAGCAATGTGGTATGTAGCACTTTTTTTAGGATGAGTTTGTAAACTTAATTGTCTGACCTCTCTGACCTCGTATAGGGCTGGAGTTGTGGAATACAAATAACATATTTGTTGTTCCCTACTGCCCTTAAGAAGCTTCCAGATAAATGGAGAAATTGTAACACATACACACAGAATCAACAGTCATAAAATTACTGTAGATAGCCGACCATTAACATTTACTACTGAAGATAATCATTGCTCAATGCCGGCCACTTTTAGGAGGGGAGTGATTGACACTGATCTTGTTATTTAGGAGGCTACCTAAGAGCGACATTTAAGTCAGGCCTGGAAATAGGACAGAATTATGTGAGAAAAGTTCAAGTGTGTAGGCAAGAGCAGTAGCAAGAGAAAAACGACCCAATAACCTAACCTACCAAAAAATATCCTTTGCAGAGTTCATTTATTTGGTTGGGACAAGATCTATTCCCTGAACACTTTGACCTTCATCATTGAAATCTAGCTCTGTTAAAAAAAAAAAAAAAATCAATAAAGTCCCCTGTTTTTTCTCTGTAGTACAGTTTAATTGTACATTCAAAGAAAATGAATCTTGAAGGGTTTATTGTTAGCACAGGGCAATTTCCAAAGCTTTAAATTTCTATTACTATTGGAAATGCTTGTCTCATTGCATTTTATTAGAATAAATTGCTAAAACTGCACTGTCTGAAAATCACAGTGAACTTTGGAAGGGTACAGTTGTTAATAATAAAAACTCATATTTATTTATCAGGTATTTTCAAGGCATTATGCTAAAAATTTTACACACATATCATTAATCTCACAAAGGCTATGAAGTAAGTAGTAGTTTCATGATTTTACACAAGATAAATTAATGCCAAGAGAGAATAAGTAACTTGCCCAAGGCCGTACCATCAGTGTTTGGCAAAGCCAGAACCAGCATTTTTCACTACACTTAAGCACATTTCTATACATACACATTTATTTGATACTTTGCTGATATCAAGCTGAATGACGAGAGCCACAATATAAGGCAACCTTCAGAATGTTAGCTACGTCACTGTGCAATCTGGGAAAGCATTTTCCCTCATCCTATGATAAAGCCCCAATTATTATACTTAGTGAATGCATGTGGGGAATGGCAAGTTTCAGTTTCTAGTTAAGGATTAAGAAGAAAGCTTTTCCTTTAAACCTTACCGTGAACAAGGCTGAATCAAGCTGTTGATCAGTGAGAAGCAGGCAGGACAGCATCTCAACGCAACACAGCAAATGTTGAGTATCAACTGATACACCAAGCTGCTTCAGGCATGCTGAAGATCAAAGTTGACTGTACTTCTCACAATGTGACACGTGTGTGATTGAAAGCTCCAACAAGCCAATCAAGAAATCTGAGTTTGGATGGAACCAGACGCTGGAATGGCCCTTTCTGTCATTTAAAAAATGGGATCCACCTCCTTCTCAGGAACGTCACTTTCTTTTTTCACATAGACACCATGTCCTCTCTTCTTAAGAGGTCGCAGATTAAACCAAGACCCTCCTAACAACATACGAAAGGCTTTTGGTTGGATTGTTTTTTTAACCTAAGTACACCTGACAACATGGGTCATAGCATATCATTACTTTCCTTACAGACTTTTAATAGCTCCTTATTCCCTCGACTAGAGAACTGAGGCCCAAATCCTTAGCGTGATGGTCCAGACCCTTCAGTTGTGGGTTCAAGCTGTATATTTAGTCTTATATTCTACAACATCTTCCCACCCACCAGAGGTACTGCTGTATAATGGGCCTAAGCTCTGGAATTGAATTTCACCTTCGTCACTTACTGGATATAATCTTGGGTGGATATGTATTCTTGGGCAAGTTTTTCAGTTTTCTCATCTCTAAAATGGGTATGATAATAACCAAATCTCCCTCCCCCCCTTTCTATTAGGTTGGTGCCAAAATAATTGCGGTTTAAAAGGTTAAAAATAATTGCAAAAACCGCAATAACTTTTGCACCAATCTAATATTGCCATTCCCTGTTATGGGCTAACCCTGCTGGGATTTCTGCCTATGATACTGTGATACATTAATAAATACATATTTGGCCTGCCACCCGTTGGTCCTGAAACACAGCTCTTAAAATGCTTTTGATCTCTGAGTGACAAGAATGAGCAATAAAGGCTAAAGGAGCATCTTTTGTTATTCGTAACAAGCCCCCTTCAACCACACTGTTATTGTCAATGAGGTAGTTTATGGAAAGCTTCTGATAACCACCTGATGAGAAAGGTAGGCTGGTTGTCACGGGAACCAGCCACATGATTAGAGGGTTAGAACTTTCAGCCCCTCACCCATCCCACCTCTGGGGAGGGAAAAAGGGTAGGAGATTGAGTTTAATCATTGATGACCAACGATTTAATAAATCATGCTTGTGTAAAGAAGCCTCCATGAAAATCCCTGAAGTAGGAGGTTCAGAGACCTTCCAGGTTGGTGAACATGTGCAGGTGCTGGTAGAGCGACATGACTGAGGGCATGGAATCTGCCTCCTTCCCCATCCCTTGCCCTATGCATCTCTCCCAACTGGCTGTTTCTGAGTTATACCCTTTCATAATAAACCAGTAATCTTCTAAGTAAACTGTCTTCCTGAGTTCTGTAAGCTATTCTAGCAAATTATTAAACCTGACGAGGGGGTTTGGGGACTCGCCTATTTATAGCAAGTTGATCAGAAGCACAGGTAACAACCTAGACTCATGATTAGCACTTGAAGTGAAGAGCAGTCTTTTGGGACTGAGCCCTTAACTGGCAGTGTCTGTGCTAACTCCACTGAGTGTCAGAATTGAGTTGCATTGCAGGATGCACAGCTGGTGTCCCAGAATTGCTTGGTGTAGAAAACCTACACACCGTGCTTCCCCGAAAATAAGTCCTAACCGGAAAAGAAGCCCTAGCATGATTTTTCAGGATGACATCCCCTGAACATAAGCCCTAATGCATCTTTTGGAGCAAATCTTAATATAAGACCCGGTCTTATTTTTGGGGAAACATGGTATTTGGTGTTAGATGTATTGTGTAGTATAGAAATCATTTTTCCTTTCACAGCAAATATAACTAAGTGTCCCCTGTAGTACATTCTGCAGTTTGTCATGGGGGCTCAACAAACTGCATGACCATGGGGGGGGGGTCCCTGATATTTGGAGGGACCCACGTAAAATTGGCTTGGGTGAGATTGCTTTGAGACTTTTAATTATCATGGGAAGTTGTCGGCTGCTTTCCAAATAAGAAGGGGATTATTTGTGTAGGGGCAGAAAACGCCTCCTTTCTGGCCCTTTGTCTTGTCCAATAATTAAATTGACATAAGACAGATTAACAAGAGAAAACCAAATTTCATATGTACAGCAGCCACAGAAAAATATGATTCCCTGGCAGTCAGGTAATTGAGGCTTATATACAATCCTGAGCTACACACAAGGGAATAGGGATCTGGGGCTTCAAAGGGGAGGAAGACAACTTAGTGTTAAAAAGAAACAACAGACCCAAAATGAAGTCACTTGTGGTTAGCCCCACCAAGACGTAATACCTGACCTAACTGCAGTTTGTTGCAGTCGCTCCCAGAAATGGAATTTTAAACTAATCAGTTTGGGATTCCCTGGTCAGCATTAGTGAGGTAATCTGCCCGATAAGATCCCCCCCCACCTTCCCCTAAGGGAAGATGACTTTGCCTAATCATCTACTCTTTTTAACTTTCTTGTTCCACACTTTTTCTACCTATAAAAGCCTTCCATTTAACACAGCTCCATGAACCATCTTTCTATTTACTAGAGGGGGTGCTGCCCAATTCATAAATTGTTCAATAAGTCCAATTAGCTCTTTAAACTTACTCAGTTGAATTTTTATTCTTTAACAACAGGAACCTGAGAAGAGCAAATGTTTGGTAAACAAATGTTTTCCATGTCATGCAGATAAGTATTTCTGATATATACACACACACACACACACACACACACACACACATACACATATACATATATATGTAATGTGTATATATATACATATATATGTATATATATATATACACATATGTGTGTGTGTGTGTGTATATATATATACACCACCACCAACTGAACTCAATTCTGTCACTCTCTACCTGGATTTTGCCTTAGGTCCCACAGGTTAAGGGCTCAGTCCCACAAGATTGCCCTTTCCTCCAACTTCAGACACTTTAAAAGGCCAAAACTGAAAATGTCAGGGTTTGGGAAAAGGTTTTATGGCTCAAGAAGGCACCAACCGAGATGGGAGGCCTGATGGATCCTCAAATCCATCTTAAGAGAACCCAGAATCCAGATGTCTTTTAAATCAAGGGAAGGGACAGTGGGTGGGGCAAGAGGTGGGATTTTCTGCTCAAAGAAGAGCAGAAAATCTCCCAATCTCTTTGTTTTCAGTCAGTTGCTTTTTTTAATTAAAGTTTATTGGAGTGGCAATTGTTACTCAGTCAGTTCTTGACCCAGGATGATCAGAGTCTGGTCCTGAGATTCCTGCAAGTCTTTGATAAGCAGTCATGGCTTTGCATATCTTTTCCCACCTATTTAGGAGGCTGTTTTTGCAGAATCCCTCTAGTCAAGTAGAACTATTTGTCTGAAGGCCCTTGGAACAATTCTAGCAGGCTAGAATTTATAGTAAGAGTCAGAGGGGAGAGAAGCAAAAGCATTCCACCCTGTTACAAGATGCCAGGCACAAGTCCCGGGTGTTACCTGTGTTTTTGACAGAGCAGCTATAAACCAGAGCTTCCCAAGTCCCCCTCAGGTTTGATTAATTTGCTAGAGACTCATGGAACTCAGGAAACCAGTTTACTCACTAGATTACTAGTTTATTCCGAAGGATTCAAATGAACAGCCAGATGAAGACATACATAGTGTGAGGTCTGAATGCAGAAGCATCTGTCCCCATGGATTTGGGGATGGAAATGTGGATGTGTTCTGGTTCACCAACCTGAAAGCTCTCTGAACCCCCTCCTCTGGGTCTTTATGGAGGCTCCATTACACAGGCATGACGGATAAATTATTGGCGATTAGTGATTGATTTACCCTTCAGTAGTGGGCAGGGGACTGAAAGTTCCAACCCTCTAATCACATGATTGGTTCCCCTGGCAACCAGCCTTCCATCCTTAGGAGATTTCCAAAAGCCATTTCATTAACATAAACCCTGTTGTAGTCAGAAGGAACTTGTTATGAATAATAAGGCACTCGCTTCACTTTTATGGCTCTAAAGCAATTTCAAGAACTGAGGCCAAAAGAGGAAATATTATAATAAAAGAGGTTCCCATTGTTCTTATTGCTTTGGAAATTCCAAGGGTTTAGGAGCTGTGAGCCAAGAACTGTGTCCAAAGACCAAAATATAGATTGACTGAAAATCACAATATCACAGGCTACTGTGCAAATAGTATCATTTTCTTTGTGTTCTATGACCTAAAAAAGTTGGCAAGCATTTATTTAAATATCACTTGAAAATCTAGTAAGTTAAATTTATGAGAATACTTAACTCCTCTTAAATATCCCAATGCCATCTATAGGCTTAGTAAAATACTCTTATCCCTTTCAGTTAAATTAATTACTCAGTGTAGGAAGCAGAATAATGACTTCCCAAAGATACCCAATATCATAATCCCGGGAACCTGTGAACATGTGCTGTTACATGGCAAATGGACTTTGCAGGTGTGACTAAGGTGGGAAGGTTGTGTTGGGTCATTTGGGTGAGCCTGATCTAATCACTCAAGACTCTCCAGTTGGAATCAGAGAGATGCAGCAGAAGACGAGGCAGGATAGGTGAGGCAGAAGTAGAGGTCAGAGAGATTAGAAGTGTGAGGATGACTCCACCCGCCACAGTTGGCCTTGAAGAAGGTGGAAGGGAACCACAACCGAAGAATGTGGGCAGCCTCGTGAAGTTGAGAAGGACCCACACCCAGCAAGGAAACTAGTATATTGGCCCCAGAGCTGCATGTAGCGGAATTCTGGAGACAATCTGAATGAGCCTGAAGCAGATTGTTCCTTACCATCTCCAGCAAGGAACACAGATCTACTGACACCTTGATCTCAGCCTGATGAGACCAGGGTTGTTGGTCTTCTAACTTACATAACCGTGAGATAATAAATTTGTGTTGTTTTCAGCCACTATGTTTGTCATAATTTGTTGAGACAGCAACAGAAAACTAATACATTCAAAACACTTTTAAAATTAAACCCAAAGGTTAATAAGCCAAATTCATAACTATATTATATTACAAACTACTCTAAAATCAAACATCCATTAATTCCATGCTAATGATTTATTTCATCATTTTAATAGCGGGTTAAGTCTTCCTGGGTTAAGGACGTTTGTACACTAAGCACTATGGGCACTTTGCCATTCAGAAATAATTGGGACCATCTTCCAAAGTAAATTTGGCGTAAGCGTCTCGGCTGAATGAGGTTGCCTATCAACCAGAGATTTTGATCTGTTCATAAGATATGAAGTTATAAACCTGTTGAAAAGTTCCCTCATGGCCCAGGTGTCTAGTTTGAGGCCCTTTTATTGGCTTTGAGGCATCTCAGGAGGCCAAGTCCATACCCTGTTGGTTTCACAACTGGTGTCCTTAAAATTCAAGATAAACTCTTGCCTAATTAACCTTTATCTCTAAATTAGAGCTGATTCTAAACAGCCAGCCCAGTTGCTCCACCATTAGATTCCATCAACCAATCTATGTTCTGCTTCATTACGAGTTCTTTACAGATTCTGCAACATTTGCAGGACCACAGCACATATATTTAAGTGATATCTAATTGGATTTGGGGTGTTTGTCAAGGCTGTGGTACTCTGTGATTGCAGGGCTAACGTCATATTAGTAACATAAATCAGCACATTTACACATAGGCACCGCTTTCTAGCCTTCAACAATCATTGAAGGAAATTTGATGTTTCACAAGAAAATTTAAATAGCAAAAGAGTGAATCTGTCTTAGAAATTCATCTGGAACATTCAAGTTCTCATCTTAAAAGAAAATAAACTTGGGGAGTTTCTAAAAAAAACACTTGCATTCAGCAAGAATTAACCAGGCCCATTAGAAGAAAAGGTCACAGCACACACACACAAATAATTTAAGCGCTACAAAAATATGTAAGGAAAACATGGACAAAACAACCAGAGCGTATGTGAAAATTTTAGAAACAACTGTAGAAACTACATCTAGAAAGGAAGGTCAAAGAAGTGATAATCTGTACCAAAGATGATTATTCAAGGGAAAGTAAAATATCTTGGAGATTTATAAAGATTGAATGCATATAAAATGACATAGGAAAAGAGGAAGGACATTCTAGATTTTCCTAGAAATGCATACATTTTAGTAATGATATATTTTATTTCAGAATTGACTATGACTTTTATCAACCAGATATCTTGAAAAAATTGTAGTGTTGTTTGGAACAGTTATAATGCATCCAGCTCACATCTTCAATCTTGTCAAAATGTCAATACTCATGAACAGAATTATGAGTTTATGCTCATTTGGCTAATAAATACATGAAGTACACAGGCGCACACAGTGGAAACAACAACATGTCTGCAAGAATAAGGCAAGATGGAAAAAAATGATGAGTTTGATAAGTATTGTGTGAAATTCCTCAGTTTTTCTAGGGATTTACTGCCAGGAACCTAACATTTGGAAGAAAGAACTTTTAGAGAAGCAAGACAGTCCTTAAAACTACATGACACAGAAGGGGATCCCCAGAAGAACAATAACCAAAACCATCTTTCAGAAAATTGGACAATGATTAGTACTCCAATTCAGATGTGCTCTAAAAAATGACTTAAAACTACTAAATTGGAACACAAAACTTGAGGCAAATTGGCTATTAGTCAATTTGGTCATTAGGCATTTTATGTTTAATGGATGTGTTACCATTCCAGACAGACAAATGAGCCAGGGGAGCCCAAAAGAGAGACAATGCTCTCAGGGGACAGAAAGATCCCAGTCTTGGTGTAAACGAACGCCTCTATCTATGGGATTCTGAGACTGAAGGGGGAAGAGAGAAAGCATTGGAATCAGTTGGTTAAGGCCTTGTCCAAAAGAATGACAATGGCAACAATAGCCTTTCTCAATTCTAAGTCACAACAGAGCATGTGAAGAGTCTCCCTAAGGACTTCAAGGGCATGATTTGGAGTATCCTGTTTGGAGGCTGTTTAAATTACACTGGCCTAAAGAAGCATCTGCCCATGTAGGAAACTGCAATGTTGTACTGTACTCATTGGTACAGGCTCATTGGTTTTCAAAATGAGCCCGTGACCTTCATCTCTTTCACCAAGCATGCTCAGGGGATGGTAGCCTTGGGCCTACCAACAATGGGACAAGTTCCAAATCAAAGAAGCACTCTTTATGTTGGCACTTAAAATCTAATTTTTAAAAATGTACAGGTAATACATGCTAAGTAATAAACATTTTTTACAAAATGGAGAAGCTTGAAGAACAAAATAAAAATTATCAGATACTTCACTTCCAGAGGCACTTGTTTTAGTTTTTATCTTTTCAGGCTTTCCTCTTTATATATATTTAACCAGTATATAGAGGGAGGGCATCTCATCTCTGGGGTTGTTTAAACAGGAAGCATTGCAAGTTCAGCCGGGTTCTGTCAAAACTCTTTCTTGTCCCTTAGTACCCTTACTTCGGCACATTCCATAATTTTCTTGTGAACATTGATTATTCAAAGTCCTTTCTGAGATGAAATGCTAATCTCAAGTTTGACTGAGAACACTTCCTATCTCTCATTACAAGTCAGACTCATGGCTTGAGGGATACAGCACTTTTTTCCTATCAAATCTCTCCTTTTGTAGTCTAGGGGCAACAGGTTGAATATAGGCTGATCCTGCCTACCTGTAGGAAGCACTGAGGAACGTGTCTAGCCCTACTCACAGGGTCTAATGAGAATATTGGGGACTTAGCACCCCTTTGTCTTTAGCGTTCTCCTCAGTAATAATTCTGGGCAACAGGAGTCTCCTTCAACGTTCCATTACATGTATTTATTTTTCTTACAAAACGCAAACATGTGCAAACATGTGAGCACATTATTTTATTAGATGCTGGTTTTTTTTTTTAAGTAAAAGAATATTATGTGACCAAAGTAGAGCAGACACATTTCTTCCTATGCCCCCTGCTAAGTACAGCTGAAAACCCTGGACATTGTATATAAAACAAACATAATAAGACTATAAGAGGTGAAGAGAGGACAGCCCAGCTAGGGACCTGGAGAACCAAAAATCAGCATGGTAGTGAGTTTGCTGGGTTTTCTTTTTATCTCTTATATTCCAGACTGAAGCAGGCAACCAGAAAACACCAGTGGACACAAAGAAAAGGCCCCAAAGAAAGCCTGCTGTCTCTAGCCAAAGGACCAGTAAAGGAGCAGCAGGATAGAAACATTTTAGACAATAACTAGCCTACCCAAGTCAAACATTGAAAAAAGCTATGGTCCTCCCACATACCCATCAGCAAAGGTGGTGGAGAGAACAGACTTCAACCTTCTGTCTGGCTGTAAAGAGGCACCCCGCTTCCCTCTCCCTCCCATTAGGGCCTGTCAGTGAATGCCTAGTAGGTAGCCAGAAATCTCACCTCTGCTCAACAATAGTAAGGTACTTCTCCTCCCTGGGGTGTCAAAGGAGGCTGAGTGGGGGCCTGGACTTCTACTCCCATCTAGCAGTAATGAAGTGGCACTCCCCCTTTCCTCACCAGCTTGATGTCAGAGGAGACACACCAAAAGTGGATATTTAAATAAAATTCAGAATCTTGTAATATAATATCCCAAATGTCCAGAACACAAATGAAAATCACTCATTGTATAAAAGCACCAAGGAAATCTCAATTTGAGTGGGAAAAGAATCAACAGATATTGACAGTGAGATGACATAGATGTTGGAATGATCTAACAAGGATTTTTAAAGTAGTCAACATAAACAACCAGCTTAAACAACCAAATAAAAACATGTTTGAAACAAACCAAAAATGGAAAGTCTCAGCCAAAAACATAAAAGTCTTAGCAGACTTATCACAGAGAGATCCAAGATGGCACAGTAGATAAACACTGTGCCTATGTTCTTCTGTGAACACATTACAATCATAACTAAATTATAGAACAAGCAACCTGGAAAACCACCTGAAATCTAGTCAAACAGAAGTTCTGTAATTAAAAATATAAAAAAGAGACCACGGCGAGCCTGGTAGGAGGAACGGAGACATGGAACAGGCCCCACACCTGTGTGTGGTGGTTGAGAATCAGGAGGGATATCTCAGCTGCTTTTGTTCTCCCCAGTGGAGCAAGAGACTCTAGCCCCCACAGCAGGCGCCCCACCCCGGAGTACTGGTGTCAGAAAGAGAAGTCCCCACAACATCTGGCTGTGAAAAACAGTGGGGATTCCAACCATTCAGGTAGGCCAGAAGGGTTCAGGAAACCCAGACGTCCTCTTATAAGGCCCGCAAACAGACTCACTCACTCGCAAGCACTCACCTTGTGCTCCAGCGGTGGGACAGTGACTCGGGGGGCCTCGGAGACAGATGGCAGCTGAGGGGGAACCAAGGTGTGTAGCTTCTGGAGAAAAATTGGAGGACAGTCAGCATTTTCCCAGTAAGGGGTGTACCTTCTGTGAAGCTGGCAGGCTGGAGCCATCTTTCCTGTGTTGAGCCCGCCCCCTCCAGCCTAATCTGAATGTGATTGGCCTGTTGAGCTCCACTGCTCTGCCCTGCTGACTCACTGGGACCCTACCCCACCCAACTCCCCCAGCCAGAGGCACTTTCTCCAAGAGCAACTAGCCCCACCTGCATTGTACTCTTTCTTGGAAAACTTTTGGAGTCCAGCAGGCCCCAGGCTGGTGGTGACTGGCCTCAGTGTGCTCTGAGACTTTTGCTGAATTGCTCCAGGCTCAGCACTAGCACCAAACCAGAATTTACATTAACCTGGTGAGTAGGTATTTAGCTGCTACCCCTTCAGACAATTCTATGATGACTCAAAAAGTGAAGCCATTATCAGTTGAGAACATATCAGTAACAGCATTGTGCAAAAGTCATCTATGTCTGGTACACCTGGAAAAGCAATAGGGCAATTCTGCCCCTCCCTGCAGTTCTCTGACCCCTTCACCCCCCAGGTTCCGGAAGAACGACAGTTAACAACACGAGCTAGAAGTATGATTTTGGGCCAATTGTTTAATCTCTACTTTACTTCGGTTTCCACATCTGTAATATGCAACGATATACATAGTTTAGTAAAGAGATAATATGTGAGGAAGTGAAAAATGGCACTAGCAGTTGGCAGCCAGGTTGCGATGTTCCCAGCAGAACATAAACTTGCTCACAGAAGATATGCAACGCTCAGACAAAGCCATTGTAGGACCATGGTTGAAACAAGCTGAGACAAGGCTACTCAGCAACTACAAACTGACTAAACATCTCCCTCTTCAAACTTATGCATTGATTACTGCTTCTCTATTTGTTTTTCTCTCCTTTTTTAAAGATTTTATTGGGGAAGGGGAACAGGACTTTATTGGAGAACAGTGTGTACTTCCAGGACTTTTTTCCAAGTCAAGTTGTTGTCCTTTCAATCTTAGTTGTGGAAGGTGCCATTCAGCTTCAAGTTGTTGTCCTTTCAGTCTTAGTTGTGGAGGGTGCAGCTCAGCTCCAGGTCCAGTTGCCGTTGCTAGTTGCAGGGGGTGCAGCCCACCATCCCTTGTGGGACTCGAAGAATCAAACTGGCAACCTCGTGGTTGAGAGCCCACGCTCCAACCAACTGAGCCATCTGGGAGGCAGCTCAGCTCAAGGTGCCATATTCAATCTTAGTTGCAGGGGCGTAGCCCACCATCCCTTGTGGGACTCGAGGAATTGAACTGGCAACCTTGTGGTTGAGAGCCCACTGTCCATGTGGGAATCGAACCAGCAGCCTTCAGAGTTAGGAGCATGGAGCTCTAACTGCCTGAGCCACCGGGCCGGCCCCTCTATTTGTTTTTTAAAGTAAAAATCTTCATTGCTATTTGAGCTTAAAATTTGCTCAAAAATACTTAATCTTGCCTTGACTCAGAGCTTCATACAGCACCATGGAATGTGTTACTACTACTTCTTTATCAATGACAACTTGCTCTAATCCTCTTGCCTCCAAGGTAATAACTATTAAAATGCCCATCAACAAACTGCCCCCATTTCTAAATGAAAGCTGTTCCAGAACTGACCCAGAATAGACCCAAATCAATAAGAAGCCCCTGCCCACTCCCTCTTACTGAGATGTCCCTCTGGGCGCATTGTCCCTTGCTGCAACAAGCTAAACAAAGCTCACTTTCCCCCAACGAGTAAAGTTTGTATGTTGTGCAGTTCCCTTTTAGCTACTCAGAATCTGCTTTGTTTCTTATAACACATTTAACTTGGCAAACTACTACTGTCAGACATCCAGACCCTCTATCTCATTAGGCTTTCACAATTCCCCAAAAAAGCTATTTGGAGAATTTCCACAATAAGTCAGAGACTTCTGGTTCTAAATGCTGCCTGGCTAACTGCCTTCATGCAGCCTTTCCCAACTCCTCATCGACAGCCCACAAAATCACAGAAAAGCCAACTATGAACTGAGATTGGCACTCAATTCCAGAATCTTGAAAGAAGTGAAACTAATTATAAAGCATATGGAACAGGGATCAGACCAACCCACCATATTTTAAGTCATGGCACACCCAGAATTGGCTTACAAATTAGGCAACTTCTGCACAAACAGAGATGAAGATGGTTTGTACCTACCTAACAAATGTTCGCAGGCTCACACACCCAGGCTCCGGCCAATCAAAATATAGAAAAAGTATTCTTCTTTATACTTTTTGAGTGCTTCTCTGGGAGTTACCCAGAGTTTTGTTTCTCATCTCCACCTGTGCCCAACCCACCATCTTTCTACATCCAGGAAAGGTGGAAGGTCTCAGAAACCATAGGTGAAAAAAGGAGGAAGAGGTGAGGAAATAGAAAGGGAGCCAAGAAAGACTGTGGATGATGCACCCACCACAAATTAAAGAGTGAGAAAAAGTCTTAATGGCAGTGCATTGTGTGAGCTGTAGTTTTTATGTATTACATCAGTAGTATGCAAGAAAATCCATTGGGACACAGGCAGAAAATATAAGAACTTTATATCTATTTAGTTTTTGTCTAAAAATTTAAAAAGAAATTAAGCTAATTAATAATGATATATCAATACTGGTCAATTAATTGTAACAAATGTACCATGCTAATGTAAATGTTCATAATTGAGGAAATAAGGTGTTGAGTATATAAGAATTCTCAGATTCTTATTCTTCTCTATTTTTCTGTAAACCTGGATACAGATAAAAATCTATTAAAATACTTGAAAATAAAGAAATTAAGCTTTATTAATATTTAATATACAATGACACTTGTGCACTACTTTGTGCTCTATGTCAGATGGTCATTTTCACCTTCTGTAAATGAGGGAAAAGTGAGAGTTCTATAGCACAGAAGGTTGAAATATTAATTGGAAAACAAGTGACAAACTAAAAGAGGTACCTTCACTAGGGCATTAATTTTCAGTGTTTGGCAACTTATTGTGGTTTATGCATGCTTAATTGAGTGCATATGTGGATTATTATTTCCAGTTTTAGGGAAGCCAATCTTCCCCAAATGATAAATGGGTTTAAAATATTTCTGCAAAGAAAATGTGGATTATATATAATACTAATGTTTACATAAGTGAATAACAAAATGGCAGAACTGACTTTCCTCCCATTCCTGGTTGGGATCTGTTTCTTCATCACATTAGTGAAAACAGTGACTCTCAAGGAGACTATTTGAAATATTATCAACAAACTTTGTCCATTATTACCTACACCATTTTTAATGATGAGGTTTGTCCTATTTATTTATTAACCTTTAGTATTAGCTAATTAATATGCAGCTATCATTATTACCAGGACATTTAAAAACTTTTTGTTAACCCCAGATATGAAGACAAACCTCTACTACAATTTCTCAATGATGTTTAAAGTCATGTAATATTTAATTTGGGATATCACAGAACTTTACTAAGCACCCTCATAAATATTTAACATCCTCTTCTGAGTTTTTTTGAGATTAATAAAGACAAAAACTTACATGCCATTGTTTTTCCTGCAATAGTAAAAATAGCTGAAATATTAATTGGAAAACAAGTGACAAGCTAAAATGCATTTATTTGACAGACAATGCTGGTGTAAAACACATGAAGGAATATTGCCCAAGATTTGAAGAAACAAGTCTTAAAATAAATTACACATTTTAGGAAGTTTGCTATGGTACATTGTCATCAATTATGAAATTTTCTAGATTTTGCCTTAATAATGAAATACATGGAGAAATATTTCTTGTGAGTCACTGAAGAAGGATATTCTGAAGACAATGCATTTCCAGGATTAAATAACTTTAACAAATGTAATGGTTTATGAGGAAATTATGCAAGTGTTACCATTGACAGAGTCACTACTGGGGACTGTAGAAAAGAAATAATCCTGGGGGGAAGGTTACAAAGATGGCGTCCTCCTTGTAAAATTCACCGCGTCGTCGATAGGTGAACTGTTGAGGCAAAGAAATGATGCTGAAAGTGCACAAAGGCTGCAGCAGTTCTTCAATGTCATTTCTTTAATATATACATGTGTAAATATATAAAATGTAATGCTTTGAATGAGATGGGGTGGGATGGTGAAAATCTCTGCACCTTGCGCTGTTGCTGATTATTAATGGCGAACTACATGAAAGTTATTGCATGTAAAAATGGGGCACTCATTGATTTGATCCGAAAACACCTGACCTGATCTTTTCTGTGTTGCTACCTAGCAGATCTTTTCTAAGGAATGAATAATCTGTTCCAAAAGCAATCTTTTCCAAGATGTTTGGAAAATATGGAGCTATAACTACTTTCTCTTTGAAAGAAACTAGTGATATGGAGAGTGCATTTTGAAAGCTGGCATCCAATGGTTACTTCTGGATAGTAGGATTTGTTTCTCTTCTGTTTTCTGCATTTTTTTCAGGCTCTCCCCACCCATGTGTTGCCTTGTAGTTCCATAAAATCAAGTTATTTTTTAAAACGAGTTTGGCATATAGTTGGCACTCTGTAAGCAGGAGATCTTTCAAATGTAAAAAGAAAAAAGAAAAAGGCAAACCAAAGCTTTCCTCTGAGAGATGGAGTAAAATAAAACTGCAGGAAGAAACGTCCATGAGAATACGCAGCATTTTTCCTTAAGCTGATTGTAAGAGAACTGGAATCTTTAAGAAGTTGTATTTTCCATTGGTAATCTTAGACTCCCAATTTGTGAGAGAACAAATTTAAAATAGTTCCTCAGCCATGGGCTCCGAGGTTTGGCTCTCCCTTTACTCTTTCTGAAAGCTTCAACTGATGAGCAACCTGCAAGGAGCAAGAACCATATGGAGTAAATCCCCTCACAGCAACATTTCAGTGTCAAGTTCACCTATGGAGTTCCCAGTCAGATAGCGCTTGGTATTGCTGGCCCTAAAATGTTGCACTGTTTGGAACCGTTTGGCTAACACAGTGTACTGCCAGCTTCTTTTGTCAGAGGGAGAACGGCTGGAAGGAGATAGCCTGACTCAGGGATCCTGCCTGTGTATGCTTAGATTCATGGGGTGGACGTGTCCTTAAGGACAGGACTTGGTGATGCCTGGGATCCTGGAAAATCATTAGATTCATTCACTGCTTTAAGAAAAGGATAAGTTCCTGTTTTTCAAATTAAACAAGATTTGAATTAGAATTAACTTTAAAAAAAACACACCTTGCAATCTCTTTTATTGATGTGGACAATTCTATCAGAGGGGACTTGGAAAACGAAATATAAAGCTCGCCTTGTGTGCCTGGTCATCCACAGTCACCAGATGGCCCTATGGTGGCTCTATGATGGGATTATTTCATTCTAAAATGCACAGGTGGGGTCCTACTCTAGGAATCTCTCTGTTTACTCATGTACCATGAAGATCTTTACCCCTCAGCTCTGATTGCAGAGATAAATCTACTGAGCCAGCATCAGACAAGGCACCCTTTGAAGTATCTTCCATTTGAGTCTCTTTGGGGTTCTTTCTTTCAGTTCCAGTGGGCAGCAGCCTTGGGGAACTGGGGTTGCCAAGATGGGTGCTTTGGAAAGGGCGTGCCAGTGGTGAGTCAAAGCATGGCTTCCAAGTTAGAAGACTGGTCTTGAATCTCAGCCCTGCCCCTTTCTAGTTATTGACCTTTGGCAAGTCAGCAGCATCCAGCCTCGCTTTCATCATATGCAGAACTGCAGAATGAGGGTAGTACCCCAAATGAGGGCGATATCCACCCACGGGGTTGTTGTGAGAATTAAATGGAATGGAGATGATGTGTTTCCAGCCGTGAAATTGCTAGTAATTTGGAGGGTAAGCTTGTACCCTGGACTTGGACTGCTTTCTGTAGCATGTTTGTGGCCTCCCTACAACTTCCCTACGGGAGATAGGAGTCCTTGTAGTCTGAGAGGCTGCAAAGCGGCTGTGGTCCGGGCTTGCTGGCTGAAGGAGGCCAGGATTTCAGACTGAAGGAGTGATGACATGGCTTGGTGTGTCTGTGGAGGGGGGAGCGAGGCCCACGTGAACTCTGGTGAAGAGTGCCACAGCCTCCTCTCAGAGCCCAGGTGACAGGCAGGGTGCAAGGGGATGTCTGGCTATCTCCTCACCCTTCACTCTGTGTCTGGCAGTTTCCCTTACCTACGAGACTCCAGCCTTCATTCCCAAGCCATGCCTCACTCTGTTGTCTCTGTCTAATCAGGGGATCAATTATCTTGTGTTCTGGTAGTTTGGCTTTTTAAAATATTTCAGTTAACACAGCATTCTCTGAGGCATTATTTTTAAAAAGGGAGCCAGAAGATTATTTGTTTTTTAAAAATAGGTTTGTTTTTCTCAATACAAAATACATGTTTATTGTAGACTATTTGGAAAACAGAAATAGTTAAAGAAGAAAACTAAAACCACCCATAGCTCCAGGATCCAGAGAAAAGCCTGGCTTCTTCTGCTGTTACTAAGCATTTCCAAAGACCATGTAAGCATACAGAAGCATGACCATTTTCTCGCAGTGCCTCTCCATCATTCAGCACCATGCTTTCTCTCCCCCCCACTTTCCCCAACTTCATCCTCACGATGATGCTTCGCGATGAGCTTGCTGCCTCTTGTCCTCCTGTCTCCCTCACCTCATTATTGTCAGGTGGTATTGTTTTGGGTCAGGTATGGGGGGTTTATTATAAGGTAAAGTTCCAATGTACAGGGTTGAAATCAGGTGTTCAAGAATTCGAAAGTAAATAAAAATGTTTAGTTGCAAAGAACAGAAACCCATTCCCAGAAGCCCAAGTCAAACAGGACTCTTCCAAGGCAGCATCCGAACTCAGTGCTGGAAGGACGTGGGCCTCAGAGAGTTCTTCTCCAGACTCTCATTCAGGCACCTTGTGGTTTTCTGTGTTTTTTCCTTCAGGCTTTATTTACTTATTTATCTATTATATTAGTTTCACGTGTACAAAACACTGTAATAGGCACCTTGTGGTTTTGTATGCCCGCTTTTCCCTGGGCACCGTTGCATTCTATCCTCTTACAGACTCATTTCTTGTCTTCTTCTCATGGCTGCACCACCTGCGGGTAGGCCTTGTGATCCTCCAGCCCAGCTCTCTCCTCCTCTCTGTCTCTTTGTCTCTTGTTTCTTTGGCCCAGTGGGCTTAGGCACCCAGTGGCTTGGAATGAGGGAGGGGCTGCTACTACCTCCAGGAACATGGATGAGATGGGTTCTCTAAGAGGCGAGTAAAAGTCAGCACATGTCCTAAATGGTGTCCACTGTCCATGTGGGAGAGAACGAGAGGGAACAGATAAAACAAGCATTTCCAAGGGGACCACCTTCCTCCGAGATCCCCATCAAACATCATTGCTTCAGGGCACTATCTGACTCTCCTGGGTTCCCACCTTGAACTCTGTTTTTGCCCCAGCATTTACCATGTTGTATTTTAATTCTCTATTTACATGCGTACTTTTCTTTATAGATGGTGAAATCCCACAAGGCAGAGAATATTCTACTTATCTTTGCTAAGAGAATATTCTACTTTATCTTTGCCTCTCATATTCTAGGGTCTAACAGCACATGATAGATTCTGAACAAAGGTCTGTGGAATTAAGGCTAAAAGAGTAGGATGTGAAGAAGGAAATAAGAGGAGTACAGCTGTAAGGAATTTCTGAGTAGATGGGGAACTTTCACAAAAATCAAGAACTCTCATCTTTAGATGAAGAATGGTTGGTGTTACTTGAAGAACTAAATAATTTGTCTCTGATTAAAAGAAAAAAATAGTTCCTTTGTTGCCTGGCTTTGCCTCTTTCTGAGGCTTCAAGCATGATGCACACAGAGAGAATGTGAGGGCTTTGAGCCCTACATGCTGTTTTCCAAAAGGCATGACCCTGAACTTGAAGGGTGTTGTGATGGCTCCAAGGCTGCCTGGGAATGTTGGTTGGGTTGAGCATCTGATTGGAGTGAACTGTCTTTTTCATTTGTGGTTAGGTGCCATAGATACTTGGCAAGCTGCAGAGCAAAGAAAACTAAAAATGTCCCCAGTGTGTGAGAGGAAAAGCTTGAGAACTTACTGGAATTCCCATCCCTGTAGGTTCTATAGATACAGGCTTTTAAGTTTTTTTTTTTGGTTTTTTGTTTGTTTGTTTGTTTTAAGATTTTATTGGGGAAGGGGAGCAGGACTTTGTTGGGGAACAGTGTGTACTTCCAGGACTTTTTTTCCAAGTCAAGTTGTTGTCCCTTCAATCTTAGTTGTGGAGGGCGCCATTCAGCTTCAAGTTGTTGTCCTTTCAGTCTTAGTTGTAGAGGGCACAGCTCAGCTCCAGGTCCAGTTGCCGTAGCTAGCCGCAGGGGGCACAGCCCACCATCCCTTGCGGGAGTCAAACTGGCAACCTTGTGGTTGAGAAGATACTCTCCAACCAACTGAGCCATCCAGGAGCTCAGTGGCAGCTCCAGGCTTTTAAGTTTTGACATTATTTCCCCACATGATCACCAGGGGCCTGGCAGGGAGTCATGCATCCAAGAATGGTAATTAGAGAAACAGGTCACGTAAAATGCTAGTGGTGGTTAGAAAAGGGACCATATTAACTTGTATGGACAGTGTAGTATTAGGGAGAGAACCCTAGAAATCAAGATACCTGCACCCCATTTGGACTTTACCAGTCATTAGCTGTGGCATTTTGCATCAGTCACCAAAGTAAACAACACTACCCTGTAATATTAAGGGTATAATGAGGGGAGGGAATTGCCTAAAAGACATGTATCATACCTTCCTGCCTGGCTATAGAATCTCACACTCTAAATTTGTAGAACTGACCGTAGAAAAAGTTGTTAGTATGTGCCATTTATTTTTGAAACCCATCCATCAATCTCAGGGCCATATTTATCTTCCTAATTCTTGTAGGTTTTTCTCCACCCATCCCTTCAATGTGTCTTGGTGCCTCATGTTCTAATCTGGTGGGCTAACGTCCCCCCCAGCCCGTTTCCTTCTTTGATAAATGAAGTTCAACAGACCAACCACTGCCATTCAAAGATTCATTCCCCTGGACCTACTGCTGCTCTTCTTGGACCATGGTGTAACAGTCTGTTCCTTAAATAAGCCCAAACCTGCCAAACAGCAACCTGCTTACGGATTAGCCAATTCATTTTCAGTTTTAAACACACTGTTTACTTACCACTCTGCCCCCTTCCTGTACATCTTATTAGCTTATTGAAGATGTGCGGTTTTGACTCGATAGTACCCTCTCGACATTGTACATGTTAGCCCATTCTCTCAATAAGCTTCGTAGGGGAAGGGATTAAGGTGAAAAAGGTGAAGGGATTAAGAAGTACAAACTGGTGGTTACAAAACAGTCACAGGGATGTAAAGTACAGCACAGGGAATACAGTCAGTAATATTGTAATAACTGTGTGATGTCAGGGGCGTATAGTCTTATCAGGGGGATCACTTCGTAAGTTATATAAATGTTTAACCACCATACTGTACACTTGAAACTAATATAATACTGAATGTCAACTGTAATTTAAAAAAAACTTTAAAATAAATAAATAAATAAATAAATAAGCAAGCAAGCAAGCTTTGTAGGTGTCCCAGATGAATTGTGTGTGTGTGTGTGTGTGTGTGTGTGTCTGTGTGTGTGTGTGTGTATGTGCATGTGCGTGAAGAGATAACTGCCTTTCAACAATCTAGATATGGTCTTTCCATTTCTTCACCTAGAGTTTCAGTAAAAAGCTCTCTGAGAAACCACTGAGTTGGGCACCAAGGCCTCAGAAAGAGCTTGCAATGCTGAAATCTTGCCAGGACTTTGTAATATGTTTGGTGAACTCCCAGAGGCTAGACAGTTTTATTCACTTGCTCTTCAGAATCCTGAAGCCCTGGGGAGTTGTTCTTTTTTTACAACTATACCCAACAAATTAGACGATTATTATTCAGTTCTGCATTTCCTGTCAAGGTGCACAGAGAGTGTTTTACAGCTGATGTTTTAATTGGGTTGATCCACAGCCGTGAAGCGGCATGCCATTCATAGAACACTTTTCTAGCTATTTGTTTGCTAGAGATGTCACTAAATGCACTCTCTCCGACATATTTTGTGGCGATACTTCAGCTGCAAAGATTGTGTGCTGCTCGTCTCCTTGAAGTTGGTGCTCTCAGAGCTACAGTGGGAGACACTGATGGGGCTTAAATGACATTTCCTCATTATTGATTTGATGAGAACACCTGGCCGATGTCTACAAGATGTAGAAATAAGTTATAATTGGTTTCTGAAGTACAGCCTAAGTCTGGCAAATTATTGCATGTATTTAGGTTCATTAACTCTTTCTTTGCCTATGACTTAATTTTTATTATTAAAGCATTGCCCTGGCATGGAATTTGCATCTTAACCCATATAGAATTTCACACTTTGAATAATGAAACAGGTTCTTTGTTCTATTCTCTATTATTGCATTGTTGTTAGGTGATAATACATGTTTTCATAAATTCTCCATTTATACATATAACACATAACAACTTCCAGAAGTCTTAGAAGAGGAAACTTCTTAAATCACACGGGGTTCAAAAGAAAATCAATCCAATAAATTTTGCCTTCCTAAAATCAGGCCATCAGTCCCACATCTGACATGTGCTGAGTGAAGCCCTGGGCCAAGCATTTACATGTATTATTTCATTTAATCCCACAGCCTTACGAGGAAAGTGATAATGCTGTCCTCTACGTTAGCGATTGGGGCATTACAGAACAGAGAGGTTCAATGGCTTGCTAAAGAAACCGGCAGTGGAGCCCAGGCCTGAGCTGAGTTCAGATGAGCAGCTAGGCTTTCTGTCATACTGCCTGTGCAAGTCAGCGCGCCTAATGGGCAGGACGAAGAGTCATGAGAAAAGACCCCAGCTGTGATGAGAAGGGTAAATAAACTGTGATACTTCCAGTCAATGAAACATTGTTCACTACTAAAAAGAAATGAGCTATCAAGTCATGAAAAGACATGGAGGAAACTTAAATGCATTATTACTAAGTGAAAGAAGCCAATTTGAAAAGTTTATATACTGTATGTTTCCACCTATAGGACATTCTGGAAAAGGCTAAACTACGGAGACAGTAAAAAGATCAGTGGTTGCCAGGAGTTGGGGGAAGGAGGGATGAACCCATGGAACACAGAGGATTTTTAGGGCCGTGAAACTACTCTGGATGATACTGCTATTATTTAGATATACGTCATTATATTGATCAAAATGCATAGAATGTACATCAAGAGTGAACCCTAACGTAAACTATGGACTTTGGTAGATAATGACATGTTAATGTAGGTTCATCGATGTTAACAAATGTCCCATTCTAGTGCCACATGCTGATAGTAGGGGAGGCTGTGCACATATTGGGGGGAGGGGACAGGGCATCCATGGGAACTCTTGTACTTTCTGATGAATTTTGCTGTGAACTTAAAAGTGCTCTAAAAATTAAAGGAGTTTAGTTCAGTGCCTGGTACTTAGCAAGGACTATATGAAAGTTTCTTAAATGAAACAAATTTTGTATGTAATAGAAAAAAATGGCAACAGGGTGAGAAAAAAATGGCAACAGGGTGAGAAAAAAAAGATGCAAGGATGAGATGAACAAGAAGAGGTATAAGTCTAGGATTAACTGAGAGGAAGCCGGACCCAAGCGCCACAGTCTGAGTTGATCTGGAATATGCATTGGGCTGGCCAAATCCGGCCCCTCAGCTTCCCTGATCTCCTGGGCCTTTGGCCACTTTGATTATGAACCCAGCTGCCACTGCTGCCCCTATAACTTTAAACTCAAAAGTTTCTAACTCATCCACCAGGTCTCCATGGCCTCTATCATTCCATCACCTCAGAAATGAGCCCACCCTGACCAGACTCACAAGGACACTGGCTCCTTCCATCACTGCCAGGTACACACACCACAGGACCTGGGGTCTGGTTTCTCCAGTGGCTGCACAGGACCAGAGGGCATAATATGGACATACAGGGGAATTAAGTCCCTATATTACTTTCCTATGTGTGCCATCATGAATACGACAAACTGGGTGGCTTAAAACAACAGATACATTTTTTCTCACAGCTCTGGAGGCTGCAAGTCCAAAAACGGTGATCAGCAGGGCCATGCTCCCTCTGAAGGTTTTAGGGATGAATCCTTCTTTGACTCTTCCTAATATTCTTTCCCATGGTTTTCATCAATCCTTGGTGTCCCTTGGTTTGTAGATATATCACCTCTGTTTCTACCTTTGTTGTCACATGGTGTTCTCACTGTGTATCTGTGTTTGTTTTCTCTTCTTATGAAGACACCAGTTAGACTGAGTTAGGGCCCCACCCTAATTGAGAATGCTTTCATCTTAATTTGATTCTATCTGCAAGAATTCTATGTTCAAATACAGTCACATTAACAGGTAGCAGGGATTAGGACTTCAGCGTACCTTTGGGGGAGTGATGTGACACAATTCAATCCACAGCAGTCCCACGGGGTGAACCTTGACCAAAGTTTCATCTTATGCCTCTTCCTGGTTTTATAGTAGCCTGAGGAATAATGAAGAGATAAGTATAAGCTAACTTCAATTATTTAACTTAGAATCCATCTCCAAATTGTCCTCTCTCTTTGTTGGTGAGAAAATTTTAATCAACTATTTGTTCTTTAGCAGGAAATGTAATCATTAAATTGAAAATGAGCTGTTCTTTTGTTTCAAAGGAAGGTTTTCTTTGTTTAACCTTTGTTAATTTAAGTTTCATCGTTATAGTTGGAAATTCTGATCTAGTTACCTGGGTTAATGCCAATATTACTGTATTTATATTTCACTGGGTTAGGAAGTCTTTGAGCTAGAATGAAAACTACTCTTGCAATAAAAGCTTTTCTTTGTTTATTGTCATTATCTTCCTTCTCTTGAGGATTATGGTGGTATAGAACAATGCTTTCTAAATGAGTGTACCTTTGTTCAATTCATAATTTTAACAAAGTGTCTAATCTTATAAAGTAGAGTTTTGTTTAGCAAGCATTTTCATCAAAAATTGCATAGCAGCAATTGTGGGAAGAAGGCTTCTTAACTTGTCATTTCATAAACAAAAATTCTACTAGGGCACCATGTCAATCATTTCTATCTGATGCGGGTACTGATGCGAAAATAGTTGTTTGCACATGTCCAGACTTACAGAATGCAAATTGTTTCGTGTTCTTACATAAATTGACAAGTAAAATCTTTGATCTTCATTTCAAGATACAAATGGTCTTAAATTTTAAAAATGTCAAGATAATAGTTTCATTGTAACAAAAACACTGGTATTTATTGGTACTTAAAAATAGCAGGGGAAACCAGATTACAAGAATGACAGAAACCATTACTTCAATCACTAGCTGTAGGATGTGTGATTTGAGTTAATAGTGTTTCCCTGCCCCATGTTTTTATTGGTGGTAGATGGTGCCTTGCAGAAACTTTTATTTCTGTGAAATCTATTATAATTCTTCAGTCTTTTCATTTGTAGCTTTTGGGTTTGTGTCCATGCTTAGTTCATAAAAATATTCCTATTTTTTCTAGTACTTTAATGGTTTTAGCTTTTATGTTTCAATTTTTGATCCATTTGGAATGATTTAAAGAATGAGGTTAGGATGCAACTTTACTTTTTTTCTCAGATGGATGACCATTTGTCCAAAAATTTATTGAGCAATACATCCTTTTTATATTGATAAGCAGTACCTTCTTTATCATATACTAATTATCCACATATATTTGTTTCTAGTTTGGATCTTTTAAAAAAATCCATGGTCCTATAACCAGTAGGCTAAATCCAGACAACTACCTGTTTTTGTAAATAAAGTTTTATTGGAAAACAGCTATGACCATTTGTTTATGTATTGTTTGTGGCTGCTTTTGTGCTATAATATCAAAGTTGGATAATTATAGCAGAGACTGTTTGGTCCAAAAAGCTGAAAATATTTGCCATGTGTGTCTTTTCAGAAAAAGTTTGCTAACTCCTAGTCTAATCCATTCGCCAGTACCATACTGCTTTAATCATTGTAGCTTTATATTTAAATACCTAGTAGAGTTGGTCCTTTTCCATTTCTCTTTTGCACAAATTTCCTGTGCATTCTTGATTATTTTTTCTCCATGTGAATTTAGTATTAGGTGATCTACTATGTGTATATTACTGTTGGTGTTATTTTTGGTGGGGGGAGTTGCCTTGAATTTATAAGCTTATTAGGGGGACTTGATTTACGATGCTAATTCCTTCTCTTCAAGAACAAGGTATGCCTTTCAATTTATTTACATTTGACCTTCCATGGCATTTTAAAATTTTCTTTGTATATTTTGTATATTCCTTATTTATTTGTTATTATTTTACCAATTTGGTAGCTATTATAAATGGTACCTTTTCTGCTATTATAGCTTCTGTTTTTTGTTTAATAAATAACAAAGATATTGATTACTAATTCTCTTTTTGCTCCCAGGCAACTTGCTGAATTTTCTTAATTTTTAACCATTTTTTGATTACTATCTTGGATTTTTTTGATACCTAGTTATTATTATATTATTTGATCTGGTATAATATAATATAATATATAATATATAATCATATCACCACAATTTTACCTTTATAATTTTTCAATATCTATACTTATTTCCCTCTCTTGTGTATTTGTTTTGACTATAATATAAATAATAGAATACATATTTTATGGTAATAGTGATTTTGTTATTGACTTAATGGAAATAGGGTAATAATAATCATGATAATTAGGATAGTGATGACAATGAAAAATTTGGAGCATTAAAATGAAATCGTTAATAAAATATTTTACAATACTCTGTAGAATGATGGGAATAGGGATGGGTGGAGAATTAAAACTAAAATATGCTAAAATCCTCATGCTCTTCAGGAAGGTAGACATTGAGTAAAATTAAATAGACATGGAAAAAAATTAAATAGTCAATAAAAGAATAGAAATAGAACGTCTAACTAAACCTGTGGGGAAAAAATAGATTAGTCAACTATAAGGAAGAAAAAGAGAAAAGATATCTTACAAAAATCATGGTTAATAGAAAACCAAAGTAAGATGCTAGAAACAAATCTAAATGTAGAGAAAATAACACTAAGTACATCAATCTTAGAAATATTGCTTTTGACAATACTTTAGTAGTTAGCTTTCATCTGCATTGGTGGATCACTATATGATCATGAGATCACTGCTGTCTAATAATTCCATTTCAGATAACGTGCATAGTACCACAAGTTTACCAGTTAACCATAAATCAAGCACATCTTCAAGGATATTTTCAATCTTTTTTCTTCTGTGATTCTTACAAAACCCCTCACAACAGGGTGTAAGATTAGAATGCTGAGCCTTAGACAATTTGGGTCATGGGATTTAAATCCAGATTAGTTGACTCAATGCTCTCTTCAATATCCCTAGCTACCATTCTTCTTCGATTCTCCTGTCCCTAATATTTTCTGTTCTTTGTCATCACAAATGTGCAAAGCTTTTATTCTGGCTCAGGCTTTCAAGTGGAAAAGACCTGGAGGAATTAGGAGGCTCTGATGAGTGGTAATACTGAGCAGTTTTAAAAGGAAAGGCATGTCACAAATATGGAATGAAACTGAAGTTAAACTGAATTTACAGCCCTCTACCTTTCTTTACTCTTTGCCTGTGATACCAGGTGTTTGGGTAACTTCCCTGGAGAGAAGAAGAAAATATACAGGCATAATTTACCTCCCGTATCTGAGTAGTAATATATATATATATATATATATATATATATATATATATATATATATATATATATTTTATATAGCTATCAGTTTTCTACCCACTTACCAACTCACATCCTTATTTTTTTGAAACCACCAGGATAGGAAGTTCATTAGGTACAGAATGTCCAAGGATTCTGGCAGGGAGCGTAGACTTGTTCATTGGCTTTGTATCATGGGACAGAAGCAACAACTAATTGTCCTTGGTCCATTTTTTTATAAAATCCATTTGAAGTATGACTCTTAAAACAAGGTTATGGCTATGGTGAGTGTGGGGACAGAGATCCAGAGAGCAGTTTCCAGGCTCTCGGCCTCACGTGGAAAGGTGCTGGCCGTCAGCTGTGGCTAGTTGACCAGCAGCTGTAATCAGTTAGCCAATTAGCCACTGATATAACTGCTGCGGCTGCTCTGGTTGGTCGGTCGGTGGGCTGGCAGGCAAAGAAGCGGACAGCAGGTTGCAGGTCATGTGGATCCAGCCTCCAGTGAGACTATAGTGGTATGACTCCCCTATCTATGGCTCCGTGGGTGTTCCTTTTTGGCCACACCATAGCCTGTGTTCTTATGTGGGGAGCGGGAGCAGAGACCCCACAGGCCTCCTCGCACAACAAATGGCACAGCGAGCAGGGTTTCCTACATGACAGTGAGCATATGTCCTGGTTTGTTCAAGAGAATCCTAGCTTAGTGGGCATTTTAGGGTCACCCTATTGTTGGCACATTGGTGGAGCGTTCCCTTAAATGACTCAAATTGTTTTAAAATACAACTCCTTTCCTCCATTTTTAAAGGCAAATAACTCTCAATTAAAACTCTGAAATGCCAGAGATTCTGTCTTTATTAATTGGGGGTCATAATTTTAAAAACATTGCCTGTGATTCTAATGTGTAGCCGTAGTTGAGAATGACCATACCAAGAAGTCCAGTTGCAAACAATACTTCAGAACATCAGGACACTCCTGCACGCATGTGCACAGGCATACTTGGAATTCTTTTAATTTAGGACAAGGATGCCTTGCAAATGAACATATTGTCTTGATATTATCATGGCTTTTAGTTACTTCTGTCTTATTTTTATAATTTATAAGTCACTGTTCATTTATCTCCAATGTTAGTAATTGAATTGGTTGTTTCTACGTAGGTGGGACGTTGGGTGGCGCTGCCCTGTTACCTCCACCAGCCTGTGTCTTTCGTCTCAGCAAGCGTCTTCCTGTACTGCTTCAGGCAAGAGACCCCACATTTATCCTTCTTTCTCATGGCTGAACTTTATATATATATATATGTCATATAATATACATGATGGGCACTTAGGTTGTTTCCATATCTTGGCTATTGTAAATAATACTGCAGTGAACATGGGAGTGCAGATATCTCTTTGATATACTGTTTTCATTTGCTTTGTATATACACCCAGAGTTGGGAATGCTGGATCATATGATAGTCTATTTTTAATTTTTTGAGGAACCTCCATATTGTTTTCCATAGGCCCTTACAAGGCCTAGTGATACAGACTTATAACTGTAATTTTGGCCTACAATTTCCTAATAAACAGGCTTTAAAGATGGTAGGCATTGAGACTAATTACGCTGAAATAGATATGAAACAAGATTCATATTAAGTGATTAGTTAATCATCATTTATTGAGCACCTATTATGTCAGTCACTTTGCTAGGTATTAAGATAAATGAATGGGACTATATCAAACTAAAAATCTTCTGCACAGCAAAATAAATCATCAATAAAACAAAGAGGCAACCAACCCAATGGGTGAAGATGTTTGCAAACAATGCTTCTGGTAAGGGGCTAACATCCAAAATATATAAAGAACTCATACAACTCAACAACAAAAAACCAAACACTCCAATTAAAAAAGAGCAGAGGACCTGAACAGACACTTCTCCCAAGAAGACATACAAACGGCCAACAGATACATGAAAAAATGCTGAACTTCACTATCTATTAGGGAAACACAAATAAAAACCACAATGAGATATCACCTCACCCCAGTTAGAATGGCTATCATCAACAAGACAAGAAATAACAAGTGTTGGAGAGGCTGTGGAGAAAAAGGAACCCTCATATACTGTTGGTGGGAATGCAGACTGGTGCAGCCGCTATGGAAAACAGTATGGAGGCTCCTCAAAAAATTGAGAATAGAATTATCATATGACCCAGCAATCCCTCTCCTGGGTATCTACCCCAAAAATCTGAAAACATTTGTCCATAAAGATACATGTACCCCTATGTTCATTGCAGCATTATTTATGGCGGCCAAGACATGGAAACAACGAAAGTATCCTTTGATAGATGATTGGATAAAGAAGATGTGGTATATACACACAATGGCATACTACTCAGCCATAAGAAAAGATGAAATACTGCTATCTGCGACAACATGGATGGATCTTGAGATCATTATGCTAAAGTGAAATAAGTCACACAGAAAAAACCAAGAATCATATGACTTCATCAATGTGTGGGATATAAAACTGAAAATAACAAAGGAACAAGACAAACAAACAGAGAAACAAAAACTCATAAACACAGACAACAGTTTAGTGGTTACCAGAGGGTAAGTGGGTGGGGGGGGGCGGCGGTAGGAGAGGAAAAATGAAATGAAATATATGGTGATGGGAGGAGAACTGATTCTGGGTAGTGAATACACAATGCAACATATAGATGATATATTATAGAAACGTACACTTGAAACCTATATCATTTTACTAACCACAATGCCACCCCAATACATTTAATAAGTAAGTTGTTAAAAAGGAGAAGAAAGAAGAGAGCAAGCGGGAAGGGGAAGGAGGGGGGAGAGAGGCGAGTGGGGGAAGGAGGAGAAAAAAGCAAGATAAAGAGGTGCATGGGACCCAGTTCCTGCAGTTTAGGAGGGGAAGATGAATATGTGAATAAATCAGTGCAGTAAAATGCTGTCGCTATTTCCATAGACTTATGTACACAGCACTGAGGGGATAAGCAGAGGTCTGCCACGAAATGCATGGAAAATTCACAGATGAGAAAAAATTTGGCTGAATCCTGGATGATCAGTAGGTGCTTCCTTGCTGGACAATGGGATAAGAGAGGGTCAGGGCAGAGGACAGAGGAGGAAGAATTCTGGGCAGAGGGAGCAGTATGAGCAACGGCACTGAGGCCAGACGCAAGGTGGTTTAGACACATTCCAGGGACACTGACTGTGCAATTTATTCACCATTGTTGCTACAGGTTTGGCGGCTCATACCTATTTAGATTAAGTCATTTTATAGATGTGCATGATGTTTGTTTCCTATCAGTAGTATCTGTTCCCCTCTTGCATGCTTTTAAAACAGTTTAATTGTATTTTTTTTCTTTTTAGAACGTTTAGAACTAATGTAAAAATGTAGAAAATGTGGCATAAAAGAGAAAATTAAAAGCATCTGCAATTACCCCACATAAAGATGACCACCGTAAATGTTTTATTTACACCCCCCCTGTAGTTTCTATGTATTATCTACACGTACTATAATGTGGTGGTGTATATATCCAAGCTTTTGTTTACAACAATATATCTTGAACAATTTTCTGGACTATTAATATTCTTCTACAGCCTCAGTTCTCTTTACTTTTTTTGTTGTTGTTGTTCTATAAGCAATACATGTTCATTGTTGAAAAACAAGGAAACAGGTAAACATAAATAAAGCAATAAAATTGCCTTAAATTTTATGACCCAGAAATCATCAACTTTGGGGTTCATCCTTCACTATATTTTTAAATACAGGTATATGTTTTATGAATTGTTTTAACATGTTTTATACTAATGTACCATAAGCATACACATTTTCTAGGAAGCTACTGTTTAATATCACTAGTCCCATTAATTAAAAAAATTACCAGTTGAGCATCTCTTGTGTTCCATTAACTCGATGAGGTTTTTGCATTTGTTATCATATTTCCTTCTCACAAAATCATGGGCTCTGTTTCACAGATGAGGAAACTGAAGGCAGCAAAGGTCAATGGTTTCTCCAGAGTCTCACAGCCAAGCAACAAGGTAGAATACAAACCCAGGTCTCTTTGTACCCAATGGCCATGCTCTTTCAAAGGGATGACAAGGGTAAAGTGAGAGAAGTTAGGGACACAAGGAGGGCTCTCACTTCCTGAGGGTTCATCCCTCCCATCCCTTCAGACAGCAGGACAAAATGAGCCCTGGCTCTTCCAACCTGAGTGGCTTCTCAGGGGTCTGGTGTTTTCTTCTACTTCCTTTACACCTTTGCAAATATGTGTATGCTTTTGGCACCAGTGTACAGTTGGCATCTTGCTTTGGAAATATTCCTGCAACTAAAGGCAGACAAGACATGTACAGGTAGAGTTTTGCTGGCTGCAGCAGTCAACAAACTAAATACAAATAGAGAATAATGTCCTTGTCTTTTGTTTTTGGCCCTTTGGAGGAAGAGCTGCCTTTCCTGTGTTGGTGGTTGCCACGAAAAGTCCTCTAAAATGGCTGCACCCAGCAGGGCAACAGCTTGCTCAGAGTCACTAAGGGAAGGCCAGAGCAGCAGTCAGCTCTGACCTAGGCAGGTCCCCTTGTGAAGAGCTTGAAAAAGAAGCTCTTCCTTTCCTTAGCTCATTCACATTCCAGAGCATCTCTCTCTGAAAGGCCCCTAAAGCTAACCGGCTCTCCCAGATTTCTTTACCTTTTTTTCCCCCCCTGGAAACGTGCTGTTCGCTTAGACTTGGGAAAGGGTTTTGAAGCAAAGCAACATTTATTCTGCTCTGAGAATGTTTACTGTCAGACTTGTCTGTAGAAATAATTCTGTGTATAGAGCAAAAGAGAGTTAAAGTAAGGAGCTAATATCATGAATCACTGCAGATAGTGTCACATGCATCATCTCATCTAATCTCCACAACACCCCCAGGAGATAGGGACTCTTGGTTCCAATTTACAGATGAAACTGAGTTGCAGACAGATTAGCTAGTCCAACAGCAGCTGAGTGGCAGAGCAGTATTTTTACTCAGACCTCATGTTTCTGAAGGCTCTCGCCATATATTTCTGTAGGAAAGCACACAGAAACAGTCACTAATATTTAAGAAGCCCATTTCTGTTAAACATTTACAGTCTTAACATGACAGGAAGCAGAAAAGACAGACAAGAAGAAAACCAAGGGTTTCAGGCTCTGTTGAGTAGCTCTGACAACCCGTTTTAGTGGTTTCTGGAGCACTTTTGCCGGTGGCCACAGAGGGGCGCCCAAAAGCAGCAAGCCTGCTTTCCCCTAGCGTGCTAATTTCTGGCCTTAAAACAATTCATTGAGTCGCTGTTTGTTTCAAGATAATATCTGGAACTTTCCATGGACCAGCAAGCCTTAGATTGCTGCCTAATCAATGTAACGCCAAGCGGTAAAGGCTCAAGAGTAGAGAATTTTAAAGAGATTCTTGGCATGTAAGGAGCTCAGCACGTTATCTAGGATATAGCAGAAGCTCCATACATGTGAGCTTTTTTCCTTCCCTGCCTCCACTCCCACTATCTCTTAGTCTCTGTCTCTCTCACCTACTGTGTGTGTTTTCAGTGAGTCAAGGAATTTCATAGGAATCCAGCAATTTCAGAACACACAAAATCCCCCCAACAAACCCATGGATCAAACTGCACTGTACCTCTGGGGGTGCAACGCAGGCCACACATATGAGCCTGGTCAACACTCTTGTGAAGCTTGGGCAGCATGCTGAAGCAAAAAGAAGTGGGTGTGGGTGAGATCTCAATTCAGATCGCAGCTCAAATGGGAAGAAATCAGCTGAGTGACCAGAGGTATTTTTGCAGACGCTTCCTGGGCTGCACTTTCCTCTTCTATTAGACGAGAGTAATACCTACCTCACAGGATTGCTGCTGAGGTTAAATGAGAAAATGTGGGGAAGCATCAATTTTTTTGCATCTTACAAGTGCTCATGAACTGCTTAAAACACAACTGTAAAGCGAAAGCCCTCCATAGGCTTCTGTCCGGGAGGCTTAGGGGTGGGAAGCAAAAACTTGACCTGCTTAGTAACACTACCCTCTGGTGGCTCAGTGTTTCCCTGATGGAGGAGTACAGGATGCACAAGCCCCCTCTGCTTGCCTTGGGGACACAGACCCGTCACTGCCTCTCAGGGAAGTCCACTTGTGAGAAAAACTCTTGGTTGACCTGACTGGATGTAAAGGGCGTCACTTAGTATAAATGCACAGAGTGTGCAGGTGTGCGTGTGTATGAGAGGCAGGTCAGGCAGGGCAAGGATTCCGAGACTTCGTTGCCTCTATGATGTGTAAATCATGAACCATAAAGAAATAAGTTAACAGAAATGTAGCCAGGATCCCCAAAGAACATCATGCCCTTCTAACTAAACCCAAGTGTGTGTGTGTGTGTGTGTGTGTGTCCAAAACACACACAGGAAATAAGGAAGATGGTAATTCCAGTATTAGGGTACCAGGAACAGAGAAGATCATAAAGATTATTGATAATCTTGGGGTGGGGATAATAAGTTTAGTTTATGCCGAATGCCTACCAAAACATAAATTCTTGATAGCTTGGCTAAGTGGATTTGTTCTTTCTTTCTTGTCAGAGGGGCTTTGGTAGAGCCAAGATTTCCTGCAAATGTGGAGAGAGCTAGGCCTGGCAACACAAACCTGGGAGTCAGTTTTGTAAGGATTACTGTCTTAGTCCATTTGAGCTGCTATAACAAAGTATCATGGACTGGGTAAGCTTATAAACAACAGAAATTTATCTCTCACAGTTCATAGGCTGGAAAAGCCAAGATCAAGGCACTGGCAGATTCACTGTCTGGTGGGGACCCACTTCCTGGTTCAGAAATGGCCATCTTCTGGCTGTGTCCTTACTTTCTGTCATACCCCTATTTTATTTTCTTTAAATTTCCTGACATTTTTTCTTTATTTTCTTTTATTTCCTGACATTTTCTTGCTTATTGCTTGTATCCTCTTCATTAGAATTCAAGCTCAATGAGAGCAATGATTTTGTCCATCTTTGCATCTGTCTCATTAGCTCCTGGAATGGTGTCCTGCAATAACAGGGACACAACAAATATTTGCAGAGTGTTTTAGAAAGATATTATGCATTTTTGTACCACAAGCTCAAACAAAGCATTCTAGACTTCACTTTGAAAGAGGAAATGTCAGCCACTCAAAAAAAAAAAAAAAAAGGCAAAAGAAAAAACACCTTAAAAAAAAAGCATGCTTAGAAATTCGGATTTGCGTTTTAAATTTTTCAAAAGAGACATAATTAAAATGTTTCCCCCTCCTCCTGGACCTCCGACAGCAAAATTAGCATGAAGGGGAACAGTATATAATAGAAAGTGAAGGTAAGCATTCAAATGTTGTTTGTCTCACGCAAACTGAGCGATCCAGTTCAAATTCATGATGGAAAAAAAATCTTTTTTTGGGGGAGCCTTAGAATTGATAGGTGTCAGTTTAAATGCTTCAGAAAAAGCCCTCACACTAAATACAGGACTTTGCTTATGTAATAACTACTTACTGAACTTCTGAAATGCTGTCTACTACTCTAGGCACCAGGTGACAATGATACACAAGACACAGTTCTCCCTCCGTCTAAAGGGTGGTAGAGATAAGCAAAGATTAACACAGCACGGTGTGATCAACAGTATAAATATGGCTGCTGTAAAAGCTTGGGGGCAGGCTGTGTGGTGGTACTAGTGGCATCATGAAAACTTTGGCTATGAAAGAAATAATGAAGTGGAAGAAAATTTAACGGTCTTCAAAGGTATGACTAAATAGTAATAAAAACTGATGGGTAAACAAGAAACACGCAGGTGTAAAATTTAACGACAGGCGATGTGACGTGTCTGTCAATCAACAAGCATTTACCGAGGGTCTCTTCTGTTACAAGGTGCTGTTACTCAAGAAGCTCACAGCTGCCCATCGTGCTGCGACTGTGAAGCCATCCCAAAGAAGCAGAAGACGTGCATTCTGACTTCATAGGGCTTCAAACCTCAGTAATCCGCAAGAAGAGCTCTGGCACTCACAGAAGCGATCAGATTACTTTATTTGACCCCACCAGCATGCCGCCATTCTGACCAAACCCTCAAAACAGAATGAAAAGAGAAGAGAGTGCTTGTCAGATGACTCAAAGACCATCACTAGCCTCTGGGAACTTACTCCAAATCCTTTGGAAAAATCTGTGCCCTCACTGGTTCCCGTAGGCAGCAGACATCTTCCAATTTCAAAAGCTATTCATCTCTCTGTTTTGTATGCAAATCTTGGATAGGACCCAAGTCCTACTGAGACTGGTGGGATGATTTGATTTATGACAATGGAGAAATAAGCTTTCAGTTAGTTTTTAAGTTAAACATATTTTCTAACTCCAAAATAAATTGTGACAGGAAATGCAGTCCATGCCAAATGCCTTGTGTCGTGTCCAGTTAAAGCGTCAAATTTAAAGGGAATGTTAATAGCATTTGCTCCCTAAGAAATTTGCTACTTCCTTGCATGGGAAGCCATGATAGTGGATTCTCCAAAATGTTGACCCTCTTCCCCTTTCTGGTTTCTTTGCTCAAATCTGGTTTATTCCTGGATTTCTCTTTTATGTCAGTATGGTTTTGGTTCAAGAGATTTCACAGAGATTAACGTAGTCAGAATTAGATGCTGCAGTTGCCATCCTGACACAGCCTTTCTGACTGGAATTTGAGACCATGAAGGGGTGACCACTGCCACTCTTTCTAGCAGTGCCTTGTGGGAGGGGGTAGTGAGAATAAAGCCACCAGCATCCCTAGTAGGGATGAGGGACCCAAACCCCTGCTTGGATGATCCCAGGGGGCACAAAAACCTACCAGCAAGGATACTCTCTCTCTGCCTTGGTCATCCTTAGAGGACTTTTGATTGTAGTTCATCCAATAACCAAGAGACAGAGCTTCCAGTTCCCGGGTTAACAGTCCCAGAGCAGAAAACCCGTGTTTCATATGTACTTAGACGCAGAAACTTTAAGAACACCCTACCCTGAGAAGCAGAAAATATCAATGGATTCAATGAGGGCTTAAATATAGTGCCTAACTTTATTAAGAAGAGATTGGAGATCTCTGGACCATGTCATCAAAACCCTTAAATCAACATTATGGAAGACAACTCCCACAAATCTTGCCAGAGACAGACATATGATGCAGCATTTTGATATAAAGGGGCATTTGAAAATGGACTTATGTCTAAAGGGTCCCAAATTATTTTTTAGAGTGCAATATTTTATACTTATTTAAATGGAGAGGTGAAGACAACCACAGTAGAAATAAGTACTGAAGAACCACCCCCTTCCCCTTCCACGTACATCTCACCTCTACTACCATCATCACCACCAAGACAAAGGATAGTTGGCATTATCATGGATCTAACATTGGGAAGTCAATTTACAGGCAAGATCTCATTTAATCATTACAGAAAAACCTATGAAGGAGATCCTATTATCATTTCCATTTTACAAATAAAAAATGTTAAGATGTCAAAGGTTAGGTAACTAACCCAAAAAGTCACACAGAGAGGACATCATAGAGCCAGCCCTAGCAGGCTGTGTGACGTTAAACTGCCACTCCCTTCATGAAAAGTAACTAAGAGAACTGGAGCCTTCCACTTCCCCTCCAACCAGTATTTCCCAGGCCTTGATTTGACCTCTGGTAGGGGTAATGCATTTTCAGTTTTCTCCATTCCACTAATGGACTCCTATATGTATCAAGCCTTTCTTAAGACAGAAACCCATGCACAAGACAAATGCCACTAAAGAAATACCAGACTGAGATAGAATCTTTAATTTTGCCCTTAAAAAAATTCCTCTAAAAGAATGATAAATTATACTGCTTAGTGGAATGCTGTATTTCCTCCCCTTCAGATATTTGCTTGTGTGATCCATTCTTCTCTATTCTGGTCCTCTCTGTAGAGTCTAATGAGATTTACTTGAAAGCTAGGAATTTTGTGCCTTTCTTTCCCCTTATTCCTTAGGAACATCTGGCAGCTACTTAGTCCATACCTGTGAGCTGTATAGACCACACTTCTCAGTTGCAGCCTCAGGAGCCAGGAGTCAGTCTTGACGTGGGCCCAAATATATTTTTTTCTAATTTGTTCACGAACCTAGTCAGTTTCCTGCTGGCCCCTGGCTTTTTCCTGCCAGCATTATCTGCATTGAGGTTTACCAGATGCGTCTCTGGAGCCTTGTTTATTTAGATTAAATTGTTACTGCTGTTGACTCCTCTGCCCTTCCCACTAGATTGTGATTCTGTGGCAGGAACTAGTTCTTCGTCATCTTTGGAGTTCTGATACCTGGCATGGGCCTGACATGGTAGGAGTGGGTGGTCAATAAAACTTAGGAGAGAAGGAAGAGAGGAAGATAGGGAGTTACTATTTCTATTATTATTACCACATTATTTTATTATTATTTTTTAGGTTGTTTTCGTATGGTATGATTTCTGGTAAAGGCACCTGGAGCAGAGAGAGGATAGAGAGGAGGGGGAAAGACTCCTCCAACTACCTATTGGACTTTTTTTTAAAGAAGTGATTCAGTAGGAAGTTAAGAGCTCCAATTCTGAAAGCAGACTGTTGGTGTTCAGAACCCCAGCTCTGCTGTTCATTACTTAGATGACCTTGGGCAGGTTTCTTAACATCTCTGTTTCTCAGTTCTCTTATCTGTAAAGTGGAGAAAATGAAAGTACCTTTTCTGTAGGGTTTGGTGGCAAGTAGATGAGTTCATCTATGTGAAGCACTAGGAGTAATGCCCGTACATAAAAAGAACCATTTTACTGTTGTTGTTATGAGAGGGGTTTTGCAGCCTAAACTAGGAAAATCTTTCAATCATCTGTTATATCTATGGAACATTTAATTTGTGCCAAGCATTGTGCTAGGTGTTGGAAAGGAAGCTTAACCAAAACAGGCGCGACATAAAGTCTGTATCATTAACTATACATCAGACCATTCGAGGTGCAAAGGAAAGGACAAAATGCTGTGACAGTGAATGACGTGGGGCGGGACGGGGAGGTGGTATCCTTAGTCGTTAGGAGACTTTCCCAAATGTTTGATCCCAACAGTACAGCACAGAGGTCCTCAAAGGCATCTCTCTAAGTAGAAGACAAGGACCAGAGCAGGCATGGAACAGAGCGACGTTTGGGCATATTGTGAATGATCTGTGAGCACTAGTGAAACACATCCCCCGGCAGATGCCAGGGGATGAGGTCCTCCCTTCGTGGGTGAAGGCACAGAGCCAATGTCATTTGGACGTTTATGTTAGTGTGTCCTTATTTGTACTCAACGGCTGGTGATGTCCGGGGCTCCTTGAGTCATCCAAATAAAAGAGAGTTCTGCAATTTTTTCTGTTGGCTGTTTTTAGAAAAGCTTCAATTCCTTCCCTCTAAGCCTAAGAACTACAGAGAGTTAAACTATAAACTGGTCTTCTGGACTCTCTCTCTCTCTTTTTTAATTTGGAGTAATACCTAATAATTATCGTTTTATCCCCTCTGGATATTGTTAAGAAATTGGTATCGCTGTTCTTTCATTTTTTAGCACTTGTTTTCTGTTTCTGACCTAAAATCGCTATGCTATTGTATATTTCTTGAGGAGGATTCATTTTTCAATCTTTTAACCTCTGGCAATATTGAGACTGTTTTGGTATTCCTGAATCTTCATATGAAGAAGATGCCGAAGTCCTGAGTCCACTAAATCATTTAAGGACTGGGGACGGCTGCCTTTGTGAGTAATAATCAAGATCTGGTTTTCTTAAAAAAAAAAAAAAAAAAAAAAAAAAAGACAGCGAGCATAAGAACCAACAATTTTTCCTATATGTTTTTACATAAGACTTCTGTTTTCGTCTATATTTGAAATTTACCAGCTATTCTTTCCAAAAATGGGCTGTATTTAAGAGAACTGGGCTTATGAACTTGGGAGATAATAATATATTACTTATAGAAATTAGCTCTGTTTGCATCAATTTTACTGACAAGTATATATAAACATATATAATAGTTAATTTAGTATATAATATACATATATATCATATATGTATATCATATATGGATATGTATGTATATTATATATTATTTCAGAAAAAAACATTTATTCACTATATATATGTAAAATACATATAGTAAATATCTTACTATATGTTTACTATATATTATTTACTATGTACAGTATATATAAATTTACTATACAGTTTAGAGCATACATGTAAATTATTTACTATATATATTGTGAAAATGACCTCTTCCTCCGTCTCCATAGGATTGCCAGATAAAATACAAGATACTCAATTACATTTTAATTTCAGATAACAAATTTTTAGTATAACTTTATGACAAATAATGCATGGGACATACTTATGCTAAAAATGATTCATTCTTCATCTAAAATTAAATTTAACTAGGCATCCTCTTTTTTTTATTTGCTTAATCTGGCAAACCTACCTCTTAACTTTTTTCAGTATCTTTAAGTATCAGAAAAAGTGAAATTCTGTGGAAACTCTCCAGTCCTTGCCCCTATTATCAAAGCCCCAAACCTACCACATTCTTAAAAGTGTCTAAGAAAAGAAAACATGCATTTTAAGTAAAACTGTGCAGAAGAATCACAGGTTACCCTTTTCTAACATTAGGAGTGTAACACATGCACCTCTCCACCTTTGCTCTGTATAGTCAATAGCAGATTTAAAAACGGGAAGATACGGTATAGCTGGAAGTGAAGCAAGACAGCATTAACCATTCTAAGAAGAGCTACGTAACACTCAGTTTAGAGAAACAGTCAGTAAGAGAAATTCTCTACGGACATATTTTCCTTGTAGTTCGTTTTTTTCCCGGGAACACTGGATTGGCACCCATGAGAATTCGGAAGGTTTAAGGTAATTGTACAAAGGCCACCCTGAAGATGGTATTTAATTTTTTTTTAATTTCCCATTGCAATAACAGTCTCATCTTAACATGAGAAAAACCGAAACTATCAACAGTATGAGGTTTTCGTATTTGTTATTTAGAGTTTTAAAACACATGCATTTCTAGAATGCTGTCTAACGTCGGTCAGACAGAGAATAGTATTTAAGCTGTTTATCAAGTAGAGATTGCAGAAAGAACTCTTCACTGGAGCCAAGAGTCCAAGGTCCCCAGCTGGGCACGTTGGCTCACTGGCTGTGTGATCTAGAACATACCAGTCAGCATCTCTGATCCCTAAAATGGAGTGGGCATGAGATCTCTAAGGTCCTTTCCTGGTCAGTCCTCTGATTCCATAATGACCCTGAAACAGTAGCCGTGGGTGTCTGAGAAATTCTCCACTCCAAAATGCTAGATGTACTGGCTTTTCCCTAGCTTGTTCACCTCTCCACCTTTGCTCTGTATAGTCAATAGCAGGGAAAGTTTTGTGGAAAGCCCTGAAATAGCAACAGCCAAAAAACCCACATGGAGTCCGCTCGGCTCCATTGGGCCCAGACCCTGCCAAATACCTGTCATCAAGTTACCAGTAGGACATGGGAAGGAACCAATGTCCTCGGGTGGCGGTGGCTTGGAGTTGTGACTTGTGTCATTAACCTCCCCAGAGAACCTGGGCCAATGAGCAAGTCACTTGAAGAGCCCCCAGAAAGCCAAAATACCAGACAGAGCAAAAATGCTTGCTGGGGTGGCAACCCATTAACTTAGTCCTGTATTCTGGCTGGGCTGAGAGCTGAAACGGTGCCTGGCAGTGGCCTCTCATTCCTGCTCCCAGAACTCTTTAGTTCCTATAGCAACTCAGAGGGCTCTTTGAAAGAACTCGGAGACTGGGCAATTTGGTCAATTGTGTGTCTTGGAATCGGTTCTGAGCACCACCCAAAATCTACAAGAAGTAGAATCTAGACCTTAAAAAAATGGCTTCTGGTGCCCACAGGCTCTAAACTTTCAAAACCCACTATGGTATGTCCACATTCAGGCCCTTTAGGTCACTTACTAAACATGGAATAAATGAAATGCTTAGTAGAAGACTAGCTCAGGAAGAAAATGATTTCTGGTTCTTTGTACCTAGGAAGACTTCCATGGTCCTCATTCCCAGCTTTATCAATAGTTGGACTTAAACTTTTGGAAATAAAGGCGGCTTTAGCTCTATGTGATGATGGTTTGTACCCTCTTCTGAATCCAGTTTGGTACACATTCTCATGGAATAATTATTGTTTGGAATACAGATTTATATGTTACCCTAAATTCATTTTGTTGCATATTTTTAAACTGACCTTACACATACAGCTTGCTCCCAGCACTGAAAAGCAGAATGTGAAATGCTCTGAAATGTGGGTTGTAATTTCCATTAAGAGATTTAAAAAAAATTCCTGTCTTCGAAGAGAAGCCATCTGCTATATAAATCACAAGGTGGCTGCATTTGGAATGCATGCTACTGCAATTTCAGTGAAAAGAGGAAAGTAATACAGTTGTGCTTTTTTCTCTCATGGAGCCTGTAGTTTACAGCAGATTTTCACTTATCAGTTCATTCTAACTCTACTGACATATGCTAAGTACCTATGACCTACTGGATTGCACACCAGGCACTGGAGATATACACATAAATAGGTAATAAAAATATAATGCATTAAATGAAAGATATAGATAATGTGCTGTGAGAACAGCAAAAGAAGCACTTAGTTCAGGAGGTGATTCTGTTGAAAACTTAAACCTTTGAAGTGATATTAATATCTCTATTTAACAAAGAAAACTAAGGCTGAGAAATTCACCTGGAACACATATTGAAGCGAAATCCATACTCTAGCGACATCTCAGCACCAACGCTTTTTCACTTTCACTTTTCACCAAAAGATTGCCAATGCAACGAACACAGCCATGTTTTAACAGTGAGAATAAATTTCTTCTATCCTAATCTTCTCTCCCATAAGCTTTCTCATCTTGACAGCATATTCCAGATTGAAAAATCTCACTCATCAAGAAGATATGATAGTCTGAGCACCTAACAATGTTAGCTTTTCTCTGTATTTCATTAGCATACGGAATCCTCTAAATTTTTTCCTCTGGAACTAGCACCCTCGGGTCTGAACATTAGAAGTGACTTAATGGTAAACTCTGATCTATGAGGAACCAGACCATTGACTGAATGTAAAGAACAAGGCCTCAGCTAAATATCAAGGTCATCCGTTATGCCAGATATTAGTTTTTAGGAGAAGATCCTTCACATTGGAAAACAGGCCAACATAAGAAGATTTTAGCGAGTTGGCATAATCTGAATTTTCTTGGCCATGAATCTGAGTGTGGTAGGTGGGGAAACGTTGAGACGTTCCCCCCGACCCCACAGTGGTGAACCAGTGGATGAGAAGGATTCCAAATAAAAGTTCAGAAAGTGTATGAGTTCTTTGGAGCTAAAATGGATCTTAACCTATATTACTGAGCATAGAGTAAGGCTTCTATGAATCAGAAACCTGTTCTATATGCAGGTTGGAAGCTTATAAACACTGCTGCTCGAGGATTCGTAAGGGAAATGGGCATACATTACAAACAGTAGGCTGAATTCATGTGTGAATGGTGATTTGAGCACTAGTGTTGGAAATATGCCACTATCTTTGGGGAATTTCTAATTAGACATGGAGCAACTGGGTTTAAACTAAAGAAGGACATTCTCAGTAACTCTGGGAACTACCAATGTTTCAAATTTTTGCCAGTATTGAAGAAGGGAGACCTGGTATCTAGTAGTTTTAATTGGCAAATCCTTGGATTAAAATTGAGATTATCAACCTCTGGCAATGACTGATCTTCTCACTGTCTGTACAGTTTTGGCTTTCTAGAATGTCATATAGGTGGAATGAAACAGTATGTAGCCCTTTCAGACTGGCTTCTTTCACTAAGAAATACGCATTTAAGGTTCCTCCATGTCTTTTCATGGCTTGACAGCTCATTTCTTTTTAGCACTGAATACTGTTCCTCTGTATGACTGTAACACAGTCTGTTTATCCACTCACCTATTGAAGAACAACTTGGTTGCTTCCAAGTTTGGGCAATTATGTATAAAGACGCTATGAATGTACGTGTGCAGGTTTTGTGTGGACCTAAGTTTTCAGCTCATTTCAGTACATGCCAAGGAGTGCAGTTGCTGGATTGTACGATAAGAATATGTTTAGTTTTTAAAAGGCTGTCTTCCAAAGGGACTATATTACCACCAGCAATGAATGAGAGTTCCTGTTGCTCCACATCCATTGCAGCATTTCGCGTTGTCAATGTTTTGGCTCTTAGCCATCCTAATATGTCTGCAGTGGTATCTTATTATTGTTTTACTTTGTAATGTCCTAACGACATATGATGGTGAGCATCTTTTCAAGGGCTTATTTGCCACCTGTATATATTCTTTGACGATGTGTCTCTTCAGATCTTTGGCCCATTTTTTAATTAGTTGTTTTCTTATTGTTGAGTTTAAAGAGTTTTTTAAAAATATATTTTGGACACAAACCATTATAATTATGTTTCAAATATTTTCTCCAATCTGTGATGTTTTTTCATTCTCTTGAAAGTGTGTTGTGCAGAGCAGGAGTTTTTAATTTTATTGAAATCCAAATTATCAGTTTTTTCTTTCATAGATTGTGCTGGAGGTGTTATAATAACGGGCCAAAAGATGGTCCTTGTGTTTTGGCAGAAAATGGTCCTCATGGTGTAAGTTCTTCACAACAGGCTAGAACCCGAAACCCACTGGTACCCAACACAAATTCTTACACATCCAATTGCTTTCAATATAATCCAAGTAAATATTCTTAGCCATTTAGAGACTACCTACTCTGCATTCCCTGTGAAACTGCATCAAACACCTGCCAGCCGTAAATAATACAAACCCAGTAGCTATAAGGGACCAGACATGGCCTTTCCCTTTGGAGCTCTGTGACCCTGAGACTCCCCACCTTGCTACTAAGCAGTAACAGCCAGACATGTAGTCGCCTCTCTGATATCCCATCTTCTCCAGGAGATCTCCTGCCCTACTCCCTTTCTGGGTGATGGCTGTGTGCCACTGTCTCTGCAAAACCCATTGTTGGGAGGGACATCCCCTCTCACGCAACCCTGTTTAATATTGTCATGTGTCACTGCTTTTGGTGGCCCTGTCTCTTCCTTTATCTACCCCAAGTCCTCTAATTTACCACAGTGTTTATCCAAAACCTTACTGCCAAACCCAAAGCCACCTATATTGTCTCCGACATTATCTTCTGGAAGTTCATAAGTTTGTGCTTTGCATTTAGGTCTATGACACATTTTAAGTTCATTTTTGTGAAAGGCATAGGTAGGGTCTGTGTTTTTTGCATGTGGATGACCAGTTGTTTTAGCACTCTGTTGAAAAGACTATCCTTTCTCCATTGAATTGTCTTTACTTTGTCAAAAATCAGTTGACTGTATTTATGTGGGTGTGGGTTTATTTCTGGGCTCTCTTCTGTTCCATTGCTCTATTTGTCTATTCTTTCAACAATACCACACTGTCTTGATTATTGTAGCTTTACAGTAAGTCTTGAAGTCAAACAGTATTACTCCTGTGACTCTGTTCTTCTTTAGTATTGTTAGCTTTTCTGGGTCTTTTGCTTTCACATATAAAGTTTACCATCAGTTGGTCAATGTCCATCAAATAACTTGCTGTGATCACAGTGTACTTTTATCAGGAATATTTCTCACAACAGTCTTAACCAAGTTACCATTACTCTAGTTAGATCTTAGATTTCCAGTTAATTTTCTAAGGTTTACTTGTCTTCTCCTTTCTAATATTAACAGCTCTTTTTTTTTCTCGATTTCTTTCTATTGGCAAGTCCTTCCAGAACAATATTAAATACAAATTGCATTTGTAGGCATCCTTACCTTGTTTCTCTATTTGATAATAATGTTTATTATTTTACTTATAAGTTTAATATTGTTGTTAATTTTAGAAAGACCATTTACCCTTTCTTTGTCAGTAGGTTTCTTTCCGTGTTTTCCTTGCTCTCATGTAATAGACATTGCCTTTTATCAAGTGCTATTTTTGCATCCCTCAAAATGATTGGTGCAAAAAATCCGATGATGTTAAAAATCAAATATGACTTATACCATTCATGAGGAAAAGGACAATGCATTGTACATACCAATATTTCTGTTCTTTCTTTTGTCTTCCTTCTTGATGCTCCAAGATTCTTTCTTTTATCATTTCCTTTTTGTCGGTTAGAAAAATTTCCTTTAGGCATTCTTTTAGGAGAGGTTTACTAGCAATGAATTCTTCTAGGTTTCCTTTGTCTGAGAATGTCTTTATTTCCCCTTCATTCTTGAAGAGTAGTTTTGTGAGATACAGAATTTGTGGTTGAAAGTTCTTTTTTCCCGTACCACTTTCAAGATATTGTGCCACTTCCTGCTGGCATCCCTGTTTCAGATAAGAAATCTGCTGTCATTCGAATTGGTGTTCTCCATTTCATTTCTCTCTGACTGCTTTCAAGATTTTTCTTTGGCCTTAGTTTTTAAAATACTAATTATGATGTGTGTTGGTGTGCATATCTTTGAGTTGTTGTTTTTTTTTTTGAAATTTGTTCATTTGGCTTTTTGGATCTGTAGGTTTGTGAAGTTTGGGAAGTTTTTAGCCATTACTATTTCTTTCTTTCCTCCTTCTAGGACTCTGATAGTGCAAATATTAGATCTTTTGTTATTGTCTCACTGGTCCTTGAGGCTCTGTTCAATTTCTTTTTCAATGCATTTTCTCTATGTTTGTTCAGATAAGGGGGATTCTATTGATCTGCCCTCAAGTTACTTATTCTAGCCTCTGTCATCTCCACTTACAACCGAGCTGATCCAGTGAATGTTTAAAATTTCTGTTATTGTTATTTTTGATTCTGTAAGTTCCATTTGGTTCTTTTTATACTTTTATTTCTTTGCTGAGGTTTTCTATTTTTCTGTTTGTTTCAGGAGATTTTATAATTGATTGCTGAAGCTTTATTTATTTTTATTATTATTATTTTTTTAATGATGGATGCTTTAAAATCCTTGTCAGAGAATTCCAACATCTAATTCATTCCTATACTGGATTGTCTTTTGTCATTCATGATATATTTTTCTTGGTTCTTAACACAGCAGATAATTCTCTATTGTATCCTGGATATTTATTTAATACATTTGGAGGCTGTGGGTCTTACTTATATCTTTTATATTCGAAGGAAGTCTCTGTGTTTAGGTTTAGCATTCAGGCCTTGGCCTACTTTTGTGAGTTGTGGTTCCAATGGCTGTTTAGTTTTCAGAGCATCTGTAGTGTTCTTCTGGTTCTCCTGGCTCACCTGACCCCTCTGGGACTCCCTCTGGATTCTGCTGGTGTTGTCTATCGGGACAGAAAGAGTTTCCCGAGGCCAGGCTTCTGGTGTTTCTCTGTGGGGGAGTGCTATGTTAAGATCCCCCCAGCTTGTACTCTGGCTTCCCTGTTGTCCTTGTACACAAAAGGGGACCCTGGAGCCCAGGATGGGGGTATCAAAGAGTCTTCTCACGTTGCCTTATTGTTGCTGCATTCCTCCACCACCTACCCACCCACACTGTTGCCCTCTGGAAGGTAAGCCTGACCATTTGCTATGACAGAGTCCTTCCGGATGGTTCCACCTGAGTCCTGCTGTCTCCCAGTAGGCGAAGGGATATCAGGAATATTAGATCTGTGAGGCCCAAAGGGTAAAACAGGCTTCCCAGACTAAGTCTCCTGTGGTAAGTGGGCCCCTCTGGCCAGTTCTGTCCCCGTCTCAGTATCTCTCAGTGGTGTAGGCATGTAAGGCCAGTAAGACAGAACACTGCCTGTACCTATTTTTGTTGATGGGACTCCCAGTCGGTTTACCTGGCTGGTGGTGTTGGGCTCATTGATATTGTCAGAGGGTCTCCCATTCAGTCCAGGGAAGGAATGAGCCTATGTGAGATGCATTTTGTTGTCAGGAAATGATGGGCCTTGATGGCCTTCCTCTGCTGGGTGGGGGGGACCACGAGTCACCCTATCACTATGTTGTTCCTCCAGTCGTGGGGTTCTAGACCAGCTCCCCTTCTCTTTACCATCATTCAGAATTCTCCTTGGTCATCTCTTGCATTATTTCCAGGATTAACAGATGTGCTTGGGAAGAGGAACAGGGAGAAAGAGGTCTTATGCCATCTTTTCAGGACTGGAAGTCCTACCGTAATGTTTTCATTAAAAACTTAGAAATTGATATCTGAGGAGATCTCACAAATGCACTGTCAATTTCTGTGCATTATTGCACCAAATAACCTGACAAGTTAACATACATGGAGAGATGTATCACTTTAATGGGATTAATCCTCCATAGGTTTAGGCGCATTTATGGCTAGTACTGGTTTGAGCAGCAAACCTGAGAATTAGACAAAGGAAAAGCATTTTTGCTCTATAGTCATGATGTATAAGGTTTATCTCTTGATGAACACAAGAAAAAATATGCTAAATATTAACACAGATATATGTCTGTTCTCTAAAGACAATATATTTAAAGTAAATTGTAGAATTTCTACAAGGCTTTAGACTACAGAGCTTTATTATGAAAATCACATCCACTTGCCAAAAATTTGCAAACCAATGATGTGATGCTGTGTCAGAATCCCCTCACCCTTCTCAACTGCGATTTACAACTGGAATTAATTGTGGATGACTTTGGCTCATGACTGTGTAATTTATTCCAGGCTAGAGATTTCAGAAACAAAGCATCTCCATCTGTCTCTGTCTTCTTAAGCCCTCATGTGAGGAGGCCATTTATCACTTTTCTTTATCGATTTTTTATTTGGAGAAGTGACACATCATGTATTAGGTATCCAAATAAATTACTGATCATCACCTTCTTCACATGGCTCTGAATTAAAAAAACAAAAACTGTATGCATATATGACACTCTGTTATATATGAATAATGTATAATACCTAGCAAGTGTCTCCCCCACTTAAAACATACATGCACAAACAAATATATACCTTACTGACTTTTCTTGGATTAGAACTGAGAAGTCTATTGATAGGCTCTTTTTGATATCCCTTAAGTGATAATTTAGTTTACATGAATTATTATTAGGATATGTAATTGTACGCGTGCATTAAGTATTTGGATGTTTTATATTGTGTCCGTTAAAATGTTTTCAGTACACTTTTACATTCATGATCTTGCTCCTTTCACAGCCCAGCTTTATAAAACATCTTCATTTTGCAGATGTGCAAACTGAAGAGAGGTATAGAATTTATTTTTTTCTAAGGTCAAACAGTTAACTTCTAGCAGCCCTGAGAGCAGGATATAGATCTTCTGACTCCAGGCTCTTTGCAGTAAACATCAATCCCTCTGTGACTAAAGTCCAAACACAGGATGAAAGAAAACATGGAGCAGAATACAAAGGGAGTTATTTTGTGCTGCATTTTGGAGTGTCATCTGCACTGAGGAAACACTGCTAATTGCCAACCTGGTGTTAATTTACTGATCTGTGTCTATGACTAAACATTATTCAGTCCATGCTGATTAAATCTGATATGAATCAGATCAATTCATCAGCGGCTAAAATGCATGCTTTAGCTATACCTCTGCAAGCAGTCTCCTACCCCATCTATCCCATATACATAGCCTGTCTATTAGTAGTTAATGTTTTTAAATTGTAATTCATGGAATTACAATTTATAAATTGACAAAAGTGCACAGAATGATTAATACATAGAAAATGATGTTAGGCTCATTATATGCCAATTAATGTAACTTCCATTCAGAATCCTGTGTAGAACAGGAGACTAAATTTAGGACTCAATTCCTCATTTGCTCACAGATTTAACTGGAGAATCCATCTCCACTTTATATGCACAATATAATTTTCTTTGTTTATTCAATACATTGCATTATTTGTTTTTATTATAAAAATTGTCTACTCGCAAGATTTTAAAATAATTGAATCTATTTGTTTCATTTTCCCGGGTGTAGTAATATTTTTTTGGCATGGTGCTTTAGAAAATATATGACCTAGAAAGCAGCCTAATTCTTGTCACAGCTGCAACCTTACTGAGGCAAAAAATTTGGCATTTCTGTAAAGTGAAACCATCTCTAATGGTTTGTCCATGCTTCAAGAGTTGCCTTTGTTTAATTACCACGTGTGGAGCTTCTAAAAAGGGACCGTTTTCAGGAATAAGTGGATAGGAGTGAGGGATGCTGATGATGTGTGAATAAAATGGTGATATAGAAGAAAATTGATCCCCCTCCCCTTTAAGCTGAAGTCTGCCTGTCATTGATATAGCTATGAGTCAGGCGCTGATTGGTGAACTACAAACCTGATCCCCTCCCAGACCAGGATGGCCCTGCTCCATGTTTCCATGGAGCCAAACTTCCCCATCACAGCTCATTGTTGCTATTGCTCATTGTGTCATCTGTATTCTCTGCTAGATTTTCAGGGTCAAGGATAGTGTCTGCCTTGCTTCCCATGGTCACACGTCTAGCACAGTGCTGGGGTGGGGGGGGCCTTAATACATGTTTGCTCAATAAAAGAATGAACGCACTTTAATGTTTGTGCTCATTTCAACTTCCTCTATAATTCTTCTTTTTAAATGGCTTTATTGAGGTATAATTGATAAACAAAAACCTGTGCCTATTTCATGTATACCATTTAATAAACTTAGACATAGGCATACGCTCATGAAACCCTCACCACAGTGAAGGTAATAAACATTTCCTTCACCTTAGAAAGGTTTCTCATGCCCCCCTTCCTTCCCGCTTTTTGTAGTAACTATTCCACAGAAAATTCAAAGCCAAACTTGAATAGATGACCCTTTGTTGTTACATCTTCCAAAAGGACTTGTATTGTCACTTCTTCCTGTCTATCTTCCATCCCTCTTACAAATGTTGTATAAAGCTAATCATTTTTGAAATAAATAAAATGGATGGGGAAAAAATAAAAAAATAGAATAAATGCAGGGAAAACATTGACTGGGGCAGCTTTCCGTCATTTCCCACCAGACAACAGGCATGAGCCCTTATAGTCAGTCATCTTGTCATCACTTAGCTGGCTAGTCCTATACTGAGTTTTAGAAGTTGGAGGTAGAACCTGAGTATACATGGCGTTACTATGATGTTTATTTGATTATCTTAAAAATAATTCTGACCATCTAAAGAAATTAGGACCTAAACAAACTGCCTGTTTAACCTTAATCTTCTCAGTATAACAACAGGTACTCCACAACATGGCAAGGGGTTCTTTCTCTCATGGAAGTGGGTGGGTGGGAAGAGGGATTATGAATTCCACGGGGTCTGGAACTCTGGAAGAAAGTCCTCCCTTTGGCAATGCTGGTGGTGCAGAAAATAACTTCAGCTCCTATGAGGATTAGACTGTGGGGTGTGAGGGGGCTCAGAGTAGTGCACTCTATTCTAACAAGCACCATTCCCAGTAGTTAAATAAGTATAGCTTGTATGCATGTGTTTATGTAGTGGGGAGGGTCATGCAGAACATCCTTCCGAGTTCACATGAGTCATTTCTTCCCCTGGATCAGAGTAACAGAAGTCCAAACAGAGGGGGTGGGAGAAATTGCCTATTTCCTGAGGATTTCAGTTAAGAACTTATCCATTCACTACCCAGGTAGAGATCTGAAAAGAAGATGAACCCATCAAACCAGGGGGTGGCTCCACTTCTAATTTATACATTTCCACTTATTGGTAAACATAGGGTATGTGTAGATTTTTTTTGAGTATGGATAGAAGTAATGAAACAACATGTAATATATGAATAGTTTTTATAAAAAACAGAAAGAAAACAGCATCAAGAAGACTCATCTCATAGAAAAACACAACTCTGAAATGAGCTAACAGAGACCTCAGAAGAAAATTACAGTTCACTGGCATCCTCAGAATAACGAAAGAAAACATGTTCTCCAAGAATTAGGAGCAAACATTCATAACGAGGGAGCAGGCTACAGAGAGAGGAAAAAGACAAACTGATGAGAAAAAAAGAGACAAATAAAATACAAAAAGGACAGCCACAAATTGGAAATTTTATTTGGAAGAGTAAATATATATAAAAAATCAAGATATTCTTGAAAATGGTGAGAGGAGGAATTTACTTTACCAAGCACTAATACATTATTGTATCAAATTGGGTTCCCTGGGAAATGGACCCTGAGGTGGAGAATTGCATGTAGGAAGTTTATTAAAAGGCATCCTTAGGATTGACACCTGTGAGAAAGTAAAAGCTCAAGATTGGGCAGAGGCAGGTGCTGAACCGGTGACACAGCCACAACAAAGCCTACAGCACCTTCCCTACAGGGAGGAGCCAAGAGAGCCCCTCACAGTTGCCAAAATCAAGGCAAGGGGGCTCATCTTTCTACTCCTTCACTGGCCAGTTATGTGATTCAAGCTGTCCTCAGGGCAGGGGGCAGTTCACCTTGGGTGAGGCAACTCCCTTCAGCAGATAGCAGTCCCCGGGAATGGCTGGGGCATTCAAGGCCTCCATCTTGAAGGGGGATCTTAGTGGTATCCCACAGCACTCACTGAACTACAAAAGGGAAAGAATCGAAACACAACGACACTAGCGTGGATTCCTACATATCCACATCCTTGAAACTGAAGAAAAATTTCAGAAACATATCCAGAATATAGAAGTCATCTATGAATCCAGAATATAATAAGAGTGGTTTTACAAATTATTAAGAGAAAGATTGGATTATTCAGTATATTTCAGGGTGACCAGGGATTAACCACTTGTACAACATTAAAGTTATGCCTTTTATTTACCCTGCATTATTTAGGACACAGATTTGCTCTATGCAACAGAAATCTGGAAAATCTCTAGATTACTCTCTTATTTCACAATCCAGATAGAGAAATAGTTATTACTCTCTTATTTCACAATCCAGGTAGAGAAAGTCTAGGAGAGGACTGGTGTCTCTAATATACTCATTGTTTTATCTGGTTTTCCCACCATCACTAAAGAGCAGCATTTTTGAATGTTTTAAGATTCATGCTCTCAGTAGCAAGATGGGTGATAAAGAGAGGAAAAGGGTCTCTCCTTTAAGAACATGACCCAGAAATTGCATACTTGTACATCACTCCCACTCACATTCCACAAGCCAGATCATAGCTGCAAGGGAGGCTGAGAAATGTACCATTCTTCTGAGTGGCCATGCACGTCATCCAAAATTAGGCCTTTTACTTTTATTTTAGAGAAAGTAAGCATAAATATTGGAGAATACCTCTGTCACACACATTAGAAGCCAAAAGAAATTCCAGATAAATTAAACTTTTAGATGTAAAAAATAAAACCATAAATTATTGGCAAAAGTTCATGCAAGAATGTGGGAAATACTCTCAAATATAAATGTTAAAAGTATTATTATAATCAAGCCTATTGATCCAGGACTTCCACTTTAGCTATTTATCCTCAGGAAGGAAGGAAGAATGTGTGCAAACATCTAAATGCAATATCACATTATTGTGCATAATAATAAAAATTGAGAATAATAGATTGTTAAATATTCAACAATAGGAGATTGATAATTTTATGTATTTATGTCTTTATGTAGAGTTGATTCAGTTCTATACTGGAATACTACACAGTCATTAAATATTTTGTTGCAAAGAATATTTGATGTAATGGAAAATATTCAACATGTTACTGAGTGAAAAAATTACAGAGGTGTATGTATACTATGATCCCATTTTTCTAATGAGCACATGTGTAGATGAGAAAATTAAGAAAGTACAAGACAAAACTGTTAACAATGCTTAACACTATTTGCCTATATACTTTTCCCAAACATTTAAAAAGCATCACTTTGTACACAAAAAGTAAAATCATTTAAATGAATAGAGACTCTAAAATGTGAGTAGCATTTAAGATGCACGCAGTGCAATGCATGGGACTCATGGGTGATTTCATAGAGAGGGTGGCACTGATTTGTTGGCTTTTGAGGGACATGTAGAATTTATGTTTGAAAGAGGGGAGGATCATCTATAATGGCAAAGTGATAAAGAAGAGTAACATCTGTCCAGGGAAGAGTGAGAAATTTAGTGTGTTAGGGAGGTGAGGCTGAAAAGCTAGGCTGGCATCCGATGGCAAAGTGATGTTAGGAAGCTGGAACTCTTTCCTTTGAATAATGAAGATGTCGACTGGGGAGGGAATATGATTAGATTTGACTACTGAAAGAGGCCAGGTGTATTTTTCCAGTCCCTCCTCTCCTTAGGTGTGCCTCTCACTTCCCTAGTCACTACTCCCTGGCAGACGGCCGGGGGCATCTTGGGATTTTCAGCTTCCCTCTACTTTCAGGAAAGCCTCACTCTTAAATTGCCACCTGTGTTCCCCCATATTCATATATCGAAACATAATCCTCAATGTGATGGCATTCAGAGGTGGCGCCTTCGGGAAGTGATGAGATTACAAGGGCAGAAGGTAAAGCCCTCATGAATGGCATGAGTGCCCTTATAAAGCAGACCTGGAGAGCTCCCTGACCCTTCTGCCGTGTGAGGAGGACACACTGAGAAACTGCCCATCCATGAACCAAGAAGCGAGCCCTCATCAGACACTAAACCTTCTGATGCCTTGATCTTGAGTTTCCCAGCCTCCAGAACTGTTGTTTATAAGCCTCCCCATCTATGGTAATGTGTTATAGCAGCCCCAATGGACCAAGACACACTTTGTTATTTAAGTGTTTCTTTTCACTAGACATTTGCAATTGGAATATTCTTCGCCTCCCTGACCCTCTTAGAAAATTATTTCATTTACATGGTTACACATGTACTTTTTGCATAAATTCATTAATGTGATTTTATCAAAGAAGCTTTTTAGTGCATTTTAATAACAAGTTTGATTCCTTTCATAGCTTTTTTTCATGCATAGGTAAACGTAGTGTCACATCCACATCCACACATAAACATATGTGTAGGATCCTTGTCTTCATGTGTTTTACAAAAACATGGGATCATATCATACACCCTTTAATGAATGTGCATTTCTTCCTCATGAATAACTGGAAATATCTCCAAATTAATTGATAAAATTCCGTCATTCTTTTCAAAACTGCACATCTATGGTTCCTATATAACATGTTTTCAGTCATTTTCTTACTGTCGGATTTACTTTGTTTCCAGTTTATCTTCATTATAATGCAATAAAAATTTTTAGGTATATTTGTTTCTATGGGATACCCCAAAAGTGGGCTCATAAAAAAGATATGTGCAATTATAATCAGAAGTGGCCAAACTGCTTTCCAAAAAGGTTTTAACATTACATTTCCAATGGCATTGGGAAAGAACAGCCAGTTGTTCAGCTTTCTATCGTTGATAAATATTATACCTCTTTTATGTTATACTATAATAATTATAATTTTATGATATTATAACATTGTCATTGCCAGCCTTTTGGGTATAAAAATATCATTATTGTTTTAATTTGCATTTCTCTCACCTGATGCTCTTATCTATTGGATTTGCATTGCTATGAGTTCTTATTTATATACTGCTTTCCAAATTGGTGTGCCGTCATAATCTTTTTTGATACAGGGCTAGCTGACCGGTTCATTTAGATTCTCCCTGGTCACTGCTGACACAGTGTCCCTGAGTATTGTTAGAATTCGCATTTTAAAACAGAAACGGACTCCTCTGTACAAGTCTTGCCCTTGACAGTTAATATTCCCCACTCATACCAGATAAACTCCAGGTAGGAGGCACCAGGAGACTCACTCACATCCCTCTTCTGGGGCAAAACGGATGATCTGCATACAAATTTCCAATTCCTAAAATATCTAAATGAATGAGGTGCCTTATCAAGAAATGCAGGTGTGTCACTGTGGGATGAGGTTTCTCTAGCTCTGTCAAATACCATCTTTGCAATGCGAACCAGCCTGCAAATAAAGCATTTGCTGGGCACAACAGGATTTCAAAATGACAGATGTGACTCTGGGCGGTCTCGAAGGACACTCTGATAGGGTGGTTGTGTATCTCTCACGGTGATTAGTCAGCGTCTGTGCTCACCATTCTAATCTATTCCAGCCAGCCGCATGCAGCCGATTATTACCTAGTCAATACGGAACACAGCCAGCTGCCGAGAAGGCTCGGTCATTACGCTATCGTGCTGAGCAGTCGCCGAGACCAACCTTTTCCCCAGGAGCCCTCTAATAATTAAAATGATGTGGATTGCTGATCTTCTGGTCACTACAATGAAAAAAAAAAGTCTTTGTGACTAACATCGTCATATTTTCCAAGGAGTGGTTGCCAGAGGACTGATGCCCGCTAGGCATTTTCTGCTTCCAGCCACCACCTGAAATTATCCATCTGCCCACACTGCATCCTCTTCCAGAATTAGCTGAGAGCACAGCTGTTCTAACTGGTTCTAACCTGTCTGCTCCAAAATAATAATTATAAAAAGAGAGATGTCTCTGCTTTCTTTTTCAAAGCAGCAACCTCTTTGATACCAAAAATAACTACATAACCACAGATACACAGTGGAAAAGGTCCTCCCTATAGGATTGACATACTGCTCCCACTCCTGCGTGTGCACGCCTCGTGACCATAAGCAAATCAGATATCGGCCCGCTCACAACTCCTGGCCTTCATTCCCAAGCCATGGCAGAATTTCAATGAGGCCCACTGCCCACCTTCCTCCAAATCCACTTGTCTCCCTCACATCCTTGTAAAGCTCTGTCACTAGCTGAATATTGTCATCCCCTGTGATAGTTACCCAGTCTAGACCCCGGGTGGTTAACAGATCCTGTTGACTCTTCCTCCCAATTACAGTTTGAATCCATCTACTCCTCTCCTCTCCCCTAAGGCGAGCCTTGTCTCTCTGCTCACTGCCATGCTGTTCAAATGATTCACCTTGCTTTACGTTGTCCTGGCCAACCCATTCTCTACAGAGCAGCGAGGAAGGAAGAATGTGTCCAAACATTTAAATGCAATATCACATTATTGTGCATATTAATAAAAATTGAGAACAATAGGAGATTGGTCTCTTCTTTCTAGAGGGCAAATCTGAGCATATCACTCTTCAGGGTCACTTAGAGTAAAATCCAAAGTTCTTCATATGGTTAGCAAGGGCCCTATGTGATTTTTTCCTCACCAAAAGCACGGGCCCTACGCGATTTTCTCCTAGCTTCATATGACTCACTGGTCTCCCTTGTTTCGTAATCTCCAGCCATCCTCCCTTTCTTAGCTCAGACATGCCAAGTTATTTCCACCTCAGAGACTACCCTTGCCATATCCTCTGCCTGAAACACATTTCCGTGTGCCTTCCTCTCTCCCACAACTCCTACTCACCTGTGTGGTCTTAGCAAACGTAACGCTCACTCAGGAACACCCTTCCTCATACTTGCCTAAGTTAGATACCCCTCCTATATGGCTCTTAGCACCCGAACTTTTATTTTATGGCACCTAGCAAAATGATCATTGAGTATTAAGTGATTATTCATTGTCTAGACTATCAACCCCATGAGCACAAGGATCCACTCTTTCCTTCTAACATATGTTCCCAGCACCTATGAAAGAAACATTTTACTTATGACACTTGCTAATGACGGTTAGGCAGACATTATACAGGGGCCTACTACAGTGGGATTTTCGCAGCGGGAAGAGATCGAACTAAACTCCAAATACAATGAGAACAAGTGGAGATTTATATTGTATACAAGGAGCAGGATGGGGGTCAATGGATGGAAAATTAGTTACAGGAAGCATCAGGGCTGGAAGATTATTACTAAACTGACTCAACAGGATTCTTGCTGAAGGCAGGCCAGGGTGATAAGATATCAAGGGTGGGAGGATGAAGAATTTGATCAGATATCAATAGTGGGGGATTTTCCTTATACTGACATAGCAGGATTCTTACCAGTCAAGGACGAAGCTCAAGGTCGGGACCGTGAGGGCTTAGAGGAAACTGACTAGAATTGGGAAAAAGGCAGAATCTTTCTTGCACCTAGCACAATACCTGACACATAGTAGGTGATCAAAAATATCTGTACAATGAAGTAAGTGGCTGAGAATCTGTCAGTGGAGGAAAGAGTGTGATTAGCAAACAAAGCTGTCCACCCTAATTTTACCCCAGTGTAAACATACCGGTAGGCAAGCCCTTCTCAAAAATTGAAATATGGTTTTAGTAATGTAAAATTTCCTTAACTCTATCTGAACATGAACATTCTTTGAGTCCATTTCACTATATAGCAACATAAAGGGCCTTGAAAAAAATATAGCTTTCCTGCAATAGACACATCATTCTCTAAGTGACAGAAAAACACATAGCTGTACATTTAGAAAGCAATTTTTCATCGTAGAATAATGTTATTTACACAGGGTTCCAAACCAGGTATTTTCCTTCTTTAAAACCAATAGCAAAGGTTCCAAGCATCTAATGGAAGCCTGAAATATTAGCAATTGTTTCATCAGTCACTTAGACATTCTAGGCAGCTAAGTCAGTCACTCTTCCAAAAAAAAAACACAAGAAAGTAATACCTCTTCCCATTTGAAATCATGGCTACAAATTTTAACATCATTGCATGGTCTGTGAACAGCCAAGCTTTGCTTCAGATGTATTACTGTAAAGACACAGGGTGCCTTAAACTAATTCTCAAAACAAAGCACATTTGATCAGCTTCTAGATATTTTTGGTTTTATTTTGCTTCTGGCTCCCAGTTCAAGCCTTAAGAGGCTTTAGCCCACACAGTTTGGGTACTCCTTATAGCTGCTGGAATCAATGAACAGTCAATTGATTTACTTTGCATTTAAGTAGATAACACACCATCAAAATGTGATTCTCCCAAAGAGTATCATCTTTTTCCAAAAATAAAATGATTTAATGACCAGAGCACTGCTTAATTCTCAAACACAGCAACTATTCTAACCTTACCTAAGCATGTCTGCATTTTCCTTTTTCATTAGTTCTGAATTTGTTCTTTTTCTTTTATTAGGTGTTGTAGCTTTGGTTTAAAAATGTCTCAAGTTCTTTTGTTTTTGGGAGGGAGCTGAATTTAATTAAGCCCAATATGTAAAACATTTTAAATTTATTTTGTAATTTACAGTATGATACTCTTCATGTAAATTTTAAAAACACATAATAATACTAAGTAATTCTTATTGAAGTATTCATACTGAGGAAAGAGTGACGATAAGGAATATATAAAATGGAGTCACTTTAACCAAGCTGCTAAAATTATTAACATTATTGAAGGTTGAGGCATGAGAAAGCAATTCTATTCTCATTCTAACTAGCCTAGGAACTTAAACTTTGAGCTTTCCAGTCCTGCACCAATGCTGGGGGCATCAGGCTGTTGTGCGTCAATACCTGGACATACACTAGCCCTTCAGGTAACCCTGTGCTCACACCCTGAAGGACCCATGTATCCAGACCACCTGACCTCCATTATCCAGACCACTGGATGTGACCAAACCTCCTGTCACTCATTTTCCAGACCTCGTGGCATCCATCATCCAGACTGCCTGACATCTGACTGATAACTTCTCTAAATCAATCCTAGGGCTAAGAATGCAAGATTGATAATTCTCAAGAATGTACTTTTTAACTATAAGAACTGTTAACTTTTCTTTCTTCTTTGGAACACTTTTGGGATTTTGCCTAGCTGTGTTCCTAGTTTGCAAACCTTAAGACCCTTGAATAAATCTTTATTATTTATTCCTGGCAAAGTCTCCAGACTTCTTTTTTTTTTAGTTCATTCAACAGTATGAAGTAATGGTACAAAAACACACAATAGTGGAGACCTCCAAACAAAAGAAGAGGGAAAAGGGAAGAACAGGATTAGCTGGTTACTGTGGTTTAGCTTTAAAATTTGTAACATTCTAATGCTATACAAAAAGTGAAATTTGCAAGATCGCAAGCAAATATGGTTAGTGACTGCCTCCAAGAACTCAATCTGGAAAAGCTCCAGGGTGAAAGTGAAATGGACCTAATTAACTTAAAAGACTATCAGACTCCCTCCACCCCCACCCAGGAACATCTAAAGTGGGTTTGTGTGTGAGGAAATTGTGGGCCAGATTGAAGGAGAACTGGGAGCCACAGCAAGGGAGAGCTCTTCATTGTGTTCTTTTCTCTCCCCAAATTAACCCAAGCATATCAGCCTGATCACCACTTGAAGAAAGAAAACCTGAGTTACAGCCTAATGCTTGAGCCAGGGTTGGGTGACATTCCAGTGGAGAGGCCAGTGGGTGTGGGAGAACAGATTGCAATAGGTCCTCATTACCACGTGAGGAAGGTGACAACCCTCTAGTGGTATGAGCTCACTGTGAAATACAAGAATGACCAAAATTTAGCTGGAGAACTTACACAATTAATTAGTTTAAAGTAAACAGAAGAAATATTCTTCAGGAGGACAGTGGACATTTGAAGCAGGAACAAAGGGTTATAAGGAAGAGGCAATTCCAACTATCATTACAATAAGAAACTCAGTAGATGGATTTAATATCAGATATAGCCATAAGTTAGTAAGCTGGAAAAACAAGTAATGGAATTCTCTAAGGAGACATCAAGTATAACAAAAAGAGCAAAATATAAAAGAAATGTTAAGAAAGAGGGAGGATATAAGATGCTTAGGAAGAAGAGAATACAATAAATGGAGGGGAGAAAATATTTGAAGAATAATGATTGAGAATTTCCTATAATTAAAGAAAGAAGACCACATATTGAAAGGGTTTAGAAAATGTCAATAGAATAGAAGAGAAAAACACATACTTTCTATAGTATAGTAAAATGAAAGTCAAAGAAAAGACTCCGGGGACAATAGAACAAAAATCAAATTGATATTAGACGTTTCAGCATTGATATTAGATGAGACTAGGCTAATATTTTCAACATGTTGAAAAACTAAATAAATTTGAACCTAGAATGTTTTCATCCAGCTGAGTTTTTGTTGAAATACAATAGAGATATAGTCAAACATACAGTTGTCTCAGAAAAATAACACAGACTGTCTTGAAAATCACTCCTGGACAAATTATCCAGAAGGTACAAAGAGATATATACAGGAAGCAAAGGTGAATAAATAACTGAAGACTATTTTGTGGTTTTCTCAGGGAGCATTGGCATTCCAAAGAAAGGCCAAAACAGAATAATTTAGATGAGAACTAAAAATAACTAGAAAGATGGGAATCGGAAATGTTGGATTAGTATGTGCTACTTCTGTGTTTTCTGCTATAGTGCTAGGTGTATGGTTACCAAGACTTGAATGGATTAGACTGACTTGAAAGTGACGAGTTGGTAGATGAGTAAATGGACAAGAAGAAAATAACAACAGAGCTTGTTGCTGTGATGTAGCTTTAAAATTTGTAACATTTTGATAATTTGTAAATTTTTCTTAAATAAAATAACCTTTTACCAACACTAAAACCATTATGTCAAGGGCAACTGTAATTGGAATTGGTATCTGCTATAGGTGCTTAACTGACTTTCTCCCTTGCCTAAATTGTGAGCATGGAAAGTGTTGGGAGTAGCCAACAATACTTAACCTGAAACTATTAGTATAAACTAAAGGACTTCTACTGTAGAATTATCAGTTTTCTCCTTTGGGAACATGCTATCATGATACCTGTTAATCAGATCCAATCAGGTTTCAAACATAGAATAAAAGACCTAAGGGGAAAAGGTCAAATAGGCTTGGTCATCATAGCCTTATGGCTTAATCCTCCAATTCTAATTTTGATGGGTAGGGATGTTCTTTCAAGCCAGAAAATAACAAATTTGTGGTATGTTTATACTGAGTTTTCTGAGATTAAAAAGTAGTTTTAGTCCACAGTACTAAAATAAAATATTTACGTTGTCTAAAGTGGATTTCTTTTCTACTTCCCAAATATTTTTGGGTTCAATCCCCAATTCATATTCTAGTAGCTGTCATTTTAGAATGCACTTTGTTTTATTACTTAGAAACTAATCCAAAATACCTGGAAAATACAAGAGTAGAAAAAAACAAAAGTTAATGCTAACAATTCAATACTTGTTCATTCCCTTCATTTTTTTTCATTAATTCTGTCCTACAAAGCAATATTAGGTAGCATACAGAACATGAACCAAGAGTCAGATTTTCTTGGTCTAGTTTCCACTCAACATTTGGCTATGGGGTACCATCTCATTTCTCCAAATCTTGGAGAGCTTACTTGTCAGAGGGTGATGACTACAGTGGTATCCATCTCGCTGAGTTGCTGTGTGGATGAAGTAGGAAAAGGTAGTGAAGCATTTAACTCCATAGCTAGTGCTTAGAAAGTGTTCAATGACGGTTTATTATCGTTAATACTATAATTATTACTTGAACACAGATTCTAGGTGAAACTAAGAATCTCTGGAAATTGTGCTTAGTTCACATTTTTCCTGAATGTTCTCACTGAACCTAAAACAGTGGCTATGGCTAAGTCTGTAATCTAACAGGTTATTGACTTTTAATGTATTATTTTGTAGTGTCTATTCCAAAGTAGAAACTGCTGTATATTAAATTTGAAGATAACCAGGGAAATAGAGTTACCTGAAAAATGCATGTTAAGTCTTTTAAACATGATGCTCTTTTTTTTTTAAAAAAGAGATATGATAACATACAATTAAATGCATAGATTTTAAGTGTTCAGTGCAATGTGTTTTAACAATTGTGTATATCCATGCCACAGAATGCACAGCATTTCCATCCCCCATGGAAAATTGCCCCGTTTTCCTCCCAGTTTCCTACACTGTCCCACATGCTTTCCCACAACTGTCAACCACTGTCTGCTTTCTGTCTGCATTGAGTAGTTTTGCTTGTGTTTGGATTTCATATACATGATTCATACAGTATGTACTTTTTTGTGTCTGGATACTTTCGCTTAGCATAATATATAACCAGTTTGAGATATATATATTTCATTTCATGATCTTTTCGATTATTCAAAATTTTATGGATTAGAAGGAAGAAAGTCAAAAGGGCAAACACCATAGACTTGGAAGACCTGAGTTGAAATCCTGACTATTTTCAGTTGTGTGACTTTGAACAAATAACGTAATCTCAGTGCTGGTTGTTTGGATAAATCTCTGTAAATCTCAATTTCCTTAACTTAAAATGATAATGAAAATACTCGTCTCGTGAAATTGTCAAGGTTGAGATGAAATAAGTGAGAACATGGTGCTAGACAATTGTTAAAAAAACAAACAAACAAACAAAAGTTTTGTTCAATCTGAATGTACCATGTTTCCCCGAAAATAAGACCTAACTGGAAAATAAGCCCCAGCATGATTTTTCAGGATGACATCCCCTGAACATAAGCCCTAATGTGTCTTTTGGAGCAAAAATTAATATAAGACCTGGTCTTATTTTCGGGGAAATACGGTAGCAGACTAGTCACAGATATTGATAAATTACACCTTAATGACCAACCACAGAGGAAATGAAAAGGAGCAGAAACTCTTACTTTTCCACCAAACATGACAATATAAACCCTATTTTCTCCCCAGGAATATGATTTCAAAGTTTCAAAGGGAGTACATACAAGACTATATAATCTTATATTTCAAACAAACAAGCAAGCATACAAACAAAAACAAACAAATAAAAAACACACACACAAACACACATACCAAGCCAGTATCTAGGTTTCAGGCTGGGAACTCTTTTGTAACTCTTATCTGCGTACTTCAGAGTGTGGATCCAACCATTTCCATTTGTCTTGCCTCAGGGAGGATGAAATACATTTTATAGGGATAGTGGGAGACATAAATAAAGATGCTTTTTGATTGCATTCCATATTCAGAGTGTCGGTTACATGTGCCTAATGTTTTTTACCTATAAATCTTCAATGATTTTACTCAATTCTTAACAAAAATAAGACAGACATTTCTGTTATGTTAAAATACCATGGTGTTCTTCAGTAAGATACTATGACTCAAGCAAAATTTTTTTTTCAAGAAAATAAAGCAGAACCAGTATTTCTGGTGGCATTAAAATGAAATGACAGATGAAAAAAAAAAAAAAAAAGAAACCACATAATTTTTCTGTCTTATGTTTCAATCAGCTCAGAGAAATTCTTCCCATACACATTAATTATTCCAAGATGTGGGCAATTAAAAACATAACACTCATTTCTAATTATTTGTGCTATCCTTTTAGAACCATGGCACTTGTGGACCAGTATAAAGAGCAAATTTGGGAATGAAGGTAATCTTTGAGTACATTGAACATTTTGACACCTTGCAGTACACTAACACTTTGTTACCATCTAGTTTGATGTGACAGTTGAAATTACCATTTAGCTGAGACATTTCTACATTGATAATTCTTGGACTGGGCAGCATATGGTGAAAAAAAATAAGGATCATTTTTCTTCTTGGGGTGAATTTTACATCAATAGAAAGAGATAACACAAGTCAGACTCTTTTCTAATACTTCTAAATAAGGTTGACTTTATAGAAATCTAATTATAAAATACATTTATAAACCGTAACGAACCTATTAGGAGACTATAGCACAGATAAAGATACGAAGACCTACAAACGTAACACAAATAAGACCTACAAAGTTAACAAAGATAAATATGTCACTGACTAAAATAATACTTTACATCTTTATAGTGCTTTTAGATTTCATGTATATTTATTCCCTCATCTATGAATAATCTTATAAAACAGGTAGAATGAGTGTTACGATCGCTACAGCTAAAGAAATTTGGACTAAGAGAGACGGGGGGGGACTAACATTAGAGAGATTATTTTTTCCCAGATGTTATCACTGCTTCAAATTATTATGGCCCCCTTCTCATTTATAAAGCACTTAGGTATGACTTGCTACAGCAGAAACCCAAACCAGTATAATCCTAAAAGAACGGACCCCCCCTCACCCCACACCCCCGTAACTAGGAGAACCAGCGTGACTGAATATAGACAGAATCAACTCCACGTTGTTGAGATTTCTTGCTTCTTCCTTTCCCTCAGAGCCTCTCTATGTGTGGCCCTCATCTCCTCCCTCTTCAGATGGGCTTCCTCCATGTGGTGGGGAAGGTGAGTACCAGCGGTGCCAATGTGCCTTCCTGCCAGCACCCAGATTACAAAGGCCAGGGGCAATCTTCTTCATTTGCTCCACTTGAAAACCCTGGGGCCCAACTTGTGTCCCATGCCAATTTCTGAACTATTTTCTAAGACCAGAGGTGTAGGGAACTCTGACTGGCCCATGTAGGGCCCCTGTCCCCCACGTGCAAGATGAGGACAGAGCACATGATTGACCACATGTGGTGGGAGAGGATGATGCCCCAAAGAAAGGGATATTGGCAAATATTAAGTGTCGCCTATATACTGGCATAGATACAGACAAAGCAGCTGATGGGCCAGATTAGAAGTCTAGAAACAGACACATGTATACATAGGGTGTATTACAGGATTTTTCTTGAAATTCAAATAGGTGGGGAAGGAATGAACTATTTAATAGTAAATGTGAAAACTGAGTGGATGATCCTCAACTCAGTATTTGTTAAATGTAATAAAATTCATTTGTTGGAGTAAATGAAATGAGTGAATGCAAAGGTCAGAGTTAGAGTTTCAGTTCTGCCAACTTACAGCTCTGGGATCTTGGGATAGTTATTTATATCTAATAATTTCCCTCTTCATTTCAATTCTTCATTGTTGGAGAATTAAATGAGCTCTTAACAACCACAAATGTTCCAACAGAAGTATTAGGAAAGGACACAAATATATAATAAAAATATGCAACCCAATAAAAAAATAAATGCAAAAATCGACTGGAAAACTTTAACGATAATGCTCCATTTGGGTGGAGGGCCGGGAATACGCACACATCACTGACTTGAATTTAAATTGGTACAACCTGGAAAGTGATTTGGCAATACGTAGCCAAAATTCTACAAACTTTGTATGTCCTTCCATGTTACTATTTCACATCTATGAATTAGAGCTCTATATGTTACAGATGTGAAATTATTATGATTTAATTACAAAGATTCTTTTCTAGTATTGCTTATTAGAGCAAACAATTAGAACTGACTAAAATATCCAACAATATGGAATCGCTAAACGAATTATGGCATATCAATAAGTGGAAACAGTACAGTCATTGAAAGTAAATTTGTAAAAGAATATTTAATGACATAAAATGTTCACTGTATATTTTTAAACTAAAACAGAGAATTTACAAATAGTAATGAAAATAATTCCATTTCAATAAATAATATGTATTTAGGTGATTAAAAAAAAAAAGGAGTTGAAAGATACACGAGTATAGCATGGACGGATACTGACAGATAAGAACTGTCTTCACAATCTCACCGACCTTACTTATTTCCAAGTCTGATATTTCTGAACCTCAGTTTCTTCTTGTTCAAAATGGGAATAACCATACTTATCTTTACTGCAAAGCTGTACACTTTAAATGCAATAGTGGTTGGCCAGTGCTTAGAAGAATTTCCTGGAGCACATCAGTAGTCTACATATAGTATGAAAAAATTGATATACCCTTAAATGTTAACTGTGGGTGCTTCTCTGATTGGACAATGGATTGTTTTCATTTTGTTTCTTTGTTTCCTACAAATTATTTTAAAGTCACATATGTGGAAAAACACAAAGATAAAAATGACATTATAAAGTGTATAGAAAATATGAAGAACACATTATGAAAAGACTAGTGGGAAATAACCCCCGTAAGAAAATTGTAGTTACCTTTGGAAGGTGAACTTTTAGCAATGTGCTTTCTTTGTGTTTTTCTCCATTTTCAAAACTTTTCATAACAAGCATGTATTTCTTGAAGGCTTAGTTTCCTATTCTGGTTTCCTTTTCATTTCATTCTCCCCATCCTTTCCTCTTCCCAGGTAAAGGTGGGGAGAGCAAATACGAAGTAATGGAAATTGCTTTCATTGCCAGCAGAGAGATCTGCTCCAACTTCTTTTACACTTTGTTTCAAGCGTAACAGAATCAGTGTTAACTGTGGATTTTTTTGTAAAATCTAAAAATTGGACACGCTACTTGGTATGTTTTTTTTTGAAGCATACACAGTATGGCTGTGGGGCTTAATGTTTGAATTAAAGACTTGCCAGAAAATCAGAAATGAATTTTCTCAGAAGTCAAGTCTCCTTTTCCTTCTAAGTGGCACACATATACACAGTGTTCAACGTCCAAGTTGACTGTGTCCTAATAAAAGAGTGGTTATTCATTTGCCCATTTGCCCATTACCCTTATACTGTAAGAAGGACCTAGACACTTTATGCTCACCATTATTTTCCTACCTAGGGAGGAAAAGAGTTTACCATTGCAGTCATGTTAAATTAGTGTGTGTGTTATCTTATTGTTGTTTCATCAGATAGATTTTCTTCTGTAAAACGATCCGCGTTTACTTATCTACAGAAGATTAATTTTTAATTTGATCTTCTTAGAGGGGATCATAAAAATTATTTATCAAAACTACAAAGAAATATCTATGTATTTATAGTATTAAGATTGCAACATACGACTAGAGAAAGAACTTATTTATTGTACCCAAGCTCTCTCAATTTTCTTTTTGCGAAAGAAAGTAAATGGGCTTCAGGCCAATGTAAGCTCTATCTTATTACTTTAAAAATGTCTTTCTGGTTCTTATTAGCTTAAAAGCCATGCGTTTTCACTCACTTTTAATTTTATGTTGAATTTCTCTGCACTTTTTTGGCCCACTGGAATAGAAAGACAGCCTAGAGAAAGCCAAAATAGATCCAAACAAAATCCACTCGCAACCTGTATGGAATTCATAAACATCTTGTTTCTTTCTGCTTGCCTCGCCTTCTCTCTCGTAATTTGCAAATGGACCAAATGACTCCATAGGACAAACTGGCATTTCCTGATGGTATGTATAGGAGCGATCTGTATTTAAACAGGTGATCTGCAACTCCCAACAAGTGGACTAAAGGTCTTAGGCTGTATAGGAGCTAAAATATTATTTTGACATAGTTTGACTCTCTAAAGGCAGAACTGAAGCCTCCTTCAATAGGTGATTGGATAAAGAAGATGTGTGTGTGTATATACACACACACACACACACACACACACACATATACATCTGTACATACATACAATGGAATACTACTCAGCCATAAGAAAAGATCAAATACTGCCATTTGTGACAATACGTATGGATCTTGAGAATATCATGCTAAGCAAAATAAGTCAGATGGAAAAAAGTCAAGAACCATATGTGACTTCACCCATATGTGGGATATAAAACTAAAAGCAACAAACAAGACAAAAACAAACAAAAACTCATAGACACAGACAATAGTATGGTGGTCACCAGAGGGTAAGGGGGGAGGAGAGGCGGTTGAATAGGGTAAAAGGGACCTAATATATGGTAATGGAAGGAGACTTGACTTTGGGCGGCAAGCACACAATGCAATATACAGATGATGTATTATAGAAGTGTCTACTTGAAACTTAGATAACTTTATTAACCAATGTCACTGCAATAAATTTAATACAATTAAAAATATTTTTAAAAAAGACAGACTATCTCAGGGTAAGGAGAAGACTCAACAGTTATTGAATATAATGAACATAATGAAATGAATGACAAGCAAGATGAATAAGGGTAGAAATCTGCCGTACAACACTGTACCAAGAGTCAACTATAGTGTAATGCATATTTAAAAATTTGTTAAGAGGGTAGATTTCATGTTAAGTGCCCTTCCTACAACCAAAAAAAAAAAAGAAATGAATGACTGAACGAAGAGGTCTGAGTGAGAGTCTGAGGTCTGGCACTTAGAGATCTAGGATCTTGGGATAATAATTCTCTCTCATAGTTTCCATCTTCATTAGATCGTTGGAGGATTAAATGAGATCAGAGCATATAAAGCACTCAGTAAACTATATGAGCGTGTTCCATATTACCCTGCTTTGAGACGATGGTCATTTAACCCTTCGGCTTCATAAACACTGCCAGAAAAAGTAGTTACATATCGTAATGTCAGCCAAGATACAAAAATTTCTGGCTGGTGCCTTTTTCCTTTAGACTTGTGGCAAATAGTCTCACACTAGAGGGGGGACGGCACTGACACCACTGCAAAAACTAAATGACACCAGTCAAGGGAAAACTTTTTTTTTTTTTTTGAAAGCCTCATGATTATTTTATTAATTAAAATATAGTTAATATACAATATTATATTAGTTTTGTGTATATAACATAGTTATTCAACATTATATACCTAACAAAGTTATCCACAATAAGTCCAATAACTATGTGTCAACATACAAGGTTATTAGGATATTACATTACATCCCTATGACTTATTTATTTTATAACTTGAAATCTGTACCTCTTATTCCCCTTCAGCCTTTTTGCCCTCCCCCACCCCCTTGCCTTTTTTGTCCCCCAGAACAAAAGACCAGCCTTAGGAAAGCTGGAATTGCACCTTCTCTACAAGTCAAATTCAAACAAAGGTTATTTGTTGTGCACAGCACGCCAAAGCATAAAAAAGAAATCTAGGGCTTGGAAAATAAGAAACAAGCTCACATCCTTTTCTCTTTGAAACTGTTGCTTGCTGCATTTGCATATAGTATAAAAAACATCCCTTTTATTTACCTTGAAAAGAGGGCTGATTTGCCTCAAGAAAGATTATTGTTCTCAGAATTTCTCTCTTAGGCACAGGAAAATCTGGAAAGTCTACAGGAACGTGTTTTTCCCTATGCGCTCCCTTCCCCTATTTTGTGGCTGTCAAGCCTCTGGGGCCACTGGACAAAACTGAACATTCATCTGAAATGTAACCCACTGCACTGTTCTATCCTATTTTGAATTCATAGCCTGTTGCACTGCAGCAAGCAACAAGCTCATGTTGAGGAAAAGAAATGAGCAAACACAAATATCCTGGCTTCCTTCTGAGCTGAAGAGTTGGACAGGGCAGCCAGCTCAGCTTCGGTCCGCAGCAGCAGAAGGCCCTGGCCTCCCTCACTTGCACTGCAGAGTGGATATGAGACTGGAAAACAGATGAAATGATGTCTGCCATACATAAAGAGAGCGTAGCAATTTGTTTCCCAAAGAGTAGCAATTCCACAGACCTCAAGCAATTGTTTAGGAGCAGAAAATAAAATAATGTATGCTCAGGATTTTGTTGCATTTGAGGCTGGTGGGCATCTGCTGGTTTCCTCTCATTATTTACATATTTGCATGATTTGTGAGGCAAGGCAATGTATCATCAGTGGAGGCAGATATGTTAGGAGTCAAAAAAGAACTGAGCAGGGATCCCAGACTCAAAATGCCTACAGAGCCAAGCAGATGACCTGACTACGTAAAGCAAACTAGGCATGAGCACTTCTGGCGGCTTTTTTTCATAACAGTGCCTTAAGTTTCGTTCTTTGACAGAGTCGCATTCAGTTTACATAGAAATATATTGAGAATATGATTTATTAGGTTAGTGCAAAAGTAATTGTAGTTTAAAAGGTTAAAAATAAATGCAAAAACCGCAATTACTTTTGCACCAACCTGATACATCTACCAAAATACGTATCATCCATGTTGTTTGAAAATCTTGACCCTCTCCGTCTCCCCTGTACTTTCTCACTTTTGATAGAGATATGCATATAACAACTATTTAATTTCCTCTTATTTTTGGTATAAAATATACAGCAACCTCTGTATGATAATGAATGGCAACTGGTATTAGCCAGTGTTAGGGAGACAACAAGGAGTGGTGGAGACTGTGGCCAACTGGAGAGCCCATGCCTTGTGCTATGGACTGAACTGTGTCCCCCCACGGCCCCCCCAAATTCATACATTGAAGCTGCACCCTCTAATGGGACTGTATTTGGAGATATGGCCTTCAGGGGATAACTAAGGATAAACGGGGTCGTAAGGAGGGGGCCCTAATCCAATAGGATTAGCACCCTATAGAAGCAGTGTATTGGCAGTTTATGAAGTTCAAGAGTCATTCTATTGTCTAATATAACTCATGAGAGAAAGGAGAATAGAATTTGTTTTTTGGTTAAAGAAGGATATAAAGGACATGGATTGGTTTTGTTTTTCCTTTTTGCAAAGAAAGACAAAGGAAAGTAATTTTGTCCTAGAGTAAAATAAGTGTTTCAAAATAAAAAGAGGGAGGGATCTCTTCCCTCCACAAGTGCACAAAGAAAAGGTCACGTGAACTCAGAGTGAGATGGCCTGTAAGCCAAGAGAAGAAGCTCAGAATGAAACCAACCTTGCTAGCACCTTAGTCTTGGACTTCTAGCCTCAAAACTATGAGAAATAAATTTCTGGTGTTTAAGTCACTCAGTTTGTGGCATTTTGTTATGGTAGTTCCAGCAGATAAATATACCTTGTGAGCAGCTACTACTTAGCTACAGATAATTATTCCCAGGCAAGAACGACAGCCCAGAATGGCTAGACATTCTATTTTTATCATAAGGCAGAAACCTAGATTTTTACATGAAACATTTCCTGGATTTTTAATGTTAGTAACTAAAAATTTAAACACTGTGAAGATATGAAATATGTATAGAAAGTACTTCATTGCAACATTATCTGTAAAAATAAAATGTTGGAAATGATCTAAGTGTCCATCAACAGGGGACTAGTTAAATAAACAGTGGACCATTCACGAATGGATTCAGAACTAGTATACTCTTTATTAACAAATGTTGTGCAAAGTCTCTTTGTTAATTAAACCTATTAAACATAATTGATCTGCAGACACAATTTAAAAAAAATAATCAAGTGTCTTAACTCTAATATTAAAACTATATAATTTATAATTAATTATGAAATATATGTTTCAAGGTATAAATATTCAGAGTCAATTACTGTGGATGATATAACAACATGGTCAGACATACGTATCCACAGAACAGCTGTTAATAAAACAGCTACAAATGCAGACCAATACAATGTGATGCACTGAAAAAAGTTGTGAAGATGGCAAAGTACACTCTGCTCTCAATTTCTACAATCTGGCATTTTCAGTGTAAAATATACTTTATGTTTCTAGGTAAACTAGAATCAAGTTCTCGAATTAGGTAATTATAGGTGGTAAACACACAATGGGATTTATAGATGATGTAATACAGAATTGTACACCTGAAACCTATGTAATTTTACCAACAATTGTCACCCCAATAAACTGTAATTAAAAAGAAAAAGGAAACAAATATAGAATTGGATAATTATAAACACTCCTATGACTGTCCAGTGGTGTTTTTGGAAAAGTTGTGTAGCACATGGGAAAACCTTTCATCAGGTCTGGCATCTCCACTAAATGCCAGTGGTAACCCCAACCTCTGTGACAACCCCAAACACCTCTACATTATTTCTAATACAGTTCTCAGTGGTGGGAAGTTTTGTCTTACTTGACTCTTACAGATGGAATATTTGTGTCGTCCCCCCATACCCCCCAAAAATTCATATGCTGAAGCCCTTACCCCCAACGTGATATTTGGGAGGTAATTGGGGTGTGAAGGTGGAGCCCTTACGATGGGATTAGGGCCCTTATAAGAAGAGACACAGCCTGCTCTCTTCCTCTCTCTCCATGTGAGGACACAGCAAGAAGGCAGCCATCTGCAAACCAGAAACAGGGCCCTCATCAGACACCAAATCTGCCAGAACCTTGATCTTGGACTTCCCAGCCTCCGGAATTGTGAGAAATAAGTGTTTGTTGTTTAAGTGACTCATTCTATGATATTTTGTTATAGCACCTTGAGGTGACTAAGACAATGGGGGCTAGATCATTTATTTCTATTCCCTTTCTTTAACATGTAATAAATGTACAGAAATGATTCTAGTGCACAGGTAAGTAGGGGTACATGTTCGTAGTAAATTCAGGCCTGAGTGAAGTGCAGATTTTGTGAGATTCCAAGTCTCTGAACAAAAGACAGACAACATGTGGGACAGAGAATATGAACTCAATCATGGGGGGGCAGGGCGTGAACTGAGGGCCTGATGCTAAACCCAAACAAAAGAAACAAAAAACTGCCAGATTGTCATACGCATCTTGAGAAGCTCCAGGTTTTCTGAGGCAGACACTATACACCTTCTGAGGATCAGCTACAGGATTTTGAATGAGAGTGAAAAATCAAATGACCTCAAAGGACTATGAAGACCCTGATGGCATTAGACGAAGGTCGCATGTCAACACCCAAAGGCAACAAGAAAGGAATTGATTTAGGACTGAGTGAAAAGTACCACTTTCATCAACTTTGTAAAAATACCATCAATAAATCTTAAAAATTAAGGGCTCAACAATTATTTCATTCTGCCTCTTTTTTAGCAAATAATTTTTTCATCAAGTTCCTAATTATTGGTTGCTTTAAAAAAAATGAAACAAAACAAAACAACAAGAAGTTTCAGGTGTGATGACTGAGATCACAACCGGATTAGCTCATCTCAAGGTTACCGCTTGCTTCTCCCGTTCCCTCCCGTGTGGTGGTTAATGTGCTTTAAAAATACATCACCCGAATTCTCTACAGGGTGTGATTACACAAATAATCCTGTCAGAACAAAGTATATGCTTCTTCCACCACTCAGCTCGCCCAGCCCTGTCTTCATGGCAGTCAGCCCTTCTCCCACTCTGGAGTTTATCCTAAAATTTTTCATCAGCTACCCAACGTGGATCTGGAAATGAAGTCAGGATCCCGTGAAATGGATGTTAGTGAAGGAGCTTGTTTAAAAGACAGCAAGAAGGATCCAGGTAAGGAGAGACTGCATATACAAGAGAAAGAAGGTTTCGTCTTCAGAGTTAGGTTTCTGAGAAGACTTGAAAGAATGGCCAAGTAGAAGGAGGGATCACAAAAGGGAATTACAGCCCCCCTTACCTCCCCCTCTACTTCTTCTTCTCTCCTCTTCCTCCCCCTACTCCTTCACCTCAACTTCCCTCCTTCCTTTCCACGTCAAGGTTCAAACATGCAGACTATTTGGAGCTAACGTGGCCATTGCCTCCCTGTAGTTTTAGTTTTCAGCAATTTCAAGAGTGTTCCTACCCTGTGTTGGAACGATCCTAAGCTAGGCTGCCATCATTAATAAAACATTATAGCTCTCCTCATATACTTGTGTATATAATATTCTCCCTAACTTGTGTGGGATAGGTTCTATTATGGACTAATAATGTCCAGGCTTTTAAAACACAGCACTACGCAAGGTCAGAGAGGAAACACAGAAGGGCCCTTTCTGTTCCCCCACCTTCCCATCCCACCCACATCTGGGTACCAAAGATTGATAACTTCTGAGTTGATATGATAGAATTGGTTTTTCATAGTTATCTCAAAAATCTGTCGCCCATAATCATTCATCCTGAGGAGACAGTGAAGAGCAAGGTCAAGTCCCACAGCAGGTATGATGACAGACGCGGTCATTGCTCCAGCCCCTGCTGCCCGCCTTGGTATGGGGGCTTCATGATAGATGAGTCCTCAGCTGCATAGGTCATTGTATAAATCTTCTGACTCAAGTTTGTCTATTACACATTCATTCCATAGGAGACTTCTGGGTTTTTATGCTTGTCTGACAGTGACATCCCAGGCACTGGTGTGCAGGTGGCAGGTGCACTTGCCAAAGGGTGCGCTCAGCCGGCTGTGGCTTTTGCAAAGCCACACCCAGCTCACTCTGCCAGGAATGGATGTTTCCTTCCTCAGAGGCTGGTGCTCATTTTTTTCCCCCTTTTTTAAATAAATAGTCTGCTCTCATTTTTTCTTTTGAGTAAGACAAATTTCAATAAAATTCAACTACCCATATTGGATACTAATAAATGTATGTTACTGTTATAGGGACTGCAAGAACCAAAATTATATTCACTAGACTATAAGTGCCTCAAAGGCAGAAACAATGTCTTATCATCTTTGTATTCTGACCTCCTAGCAGAGTGCCTGGCACATAGCATAGGTTTCATGAATATAACTTGAACTGAACAAAAATGAGTATCTCGCTGCCATCTTTAGGTGACTCATTATCAAGTAGGAGGGGATAAGGCAAATGCAAAAATTAATTATAAATCAAGGCAGAATGTACTAAAATCGTAATACAAATGCAAACAAGGATAACAGTAGAGTAATAATATATCTTAGCTAATTAGAAGGAGCTTCGTGGAAAAGATAGTAATTAAGGTGGCCCATGAAGAATGGTGGTGCAGGGTGCAAGAAGGAAGGTAACATTGGACAAAGAACATTCAAGATGGAGGGGATGGAAGAAGGTGCCGAGGTTTTGGGAGCTGCAGGTCAGGCAGCAGGTTACGCACAGCTGGCAGCGTTACATAGTAACTACATATACCAGATTTGGGGTTCAAATCTCTGTGCTTCCTCTTACCAATTGCAGCTTAGGTCAAATTTCTTAAGCTCTTCTGTGTCCCAGTTTCCTCAATTGTGAAATGATGATGTTAGTATTATTCTCCATAGGGCCACTGGGAGGATTAAATTTCCCTCTATGTGTGCCTGGCACACAATAAGTACTCAACAAATGTGATCTTTTTATGACTATAGGAAAAATTTGAACACATAAAATTTGAGATTTTATGACTAGGGTAAATTCTCATAAGCTGCTTTCTAACTTCAACTATACCACTACCTAGGAGTATAATCTTGGGAAATTTGCTCATTCAACAAAAGATTAAGTGTCTACTCAGTGTTTATCAGTTAAACTCATCAGGACTCAGCTTTTTTGTCTATGAAGCAAGAGACTTGACCACATTTATATTAAATCTGTTTTGGTTCTAAAATTCTATGTGCGTTTACTATACATGGATTAAAACGTCAGATAAATGTAGGAGAACCAAAAGGAAACAAAGATGGAAAAAAAGAGAACGCCAAGTTACAAGAGGCTCTATGGGCGAGGTGAGTAGTTGGTATTCCAGCGAATGGAGAACGTAGAGTTCTGAATGGAGGAACAATCTATTAGGTTTCTAGTTTTAGAAGATTTAAAGAATGTGCAAGTATTCATTACAGCCATTCACCTCACCTTACTGAGGCAAACCATCCCCGTGTAAATGATTTAACGCAGAGAAGACACAGTTTACAATTTGTAGTGTCAATAAATCACTGCTAAATACATAATTTATTTAAAAGATCCTATTATTTACTGTTTCACTGACAATGAAGAAATCCAAATGTGAATTCTAACCACGCCATGTAGTTAGTCACACATACAGAGGGGTTATGGGTACTAAATACACAATTGCCTGTGATTTCTTAAAAAAAAAGTTTTATGAGGACCATGACAATTTCAGTGATAAGCTGAGTCAAAGTTGTCCACAGGTGGCAGCGATGAAGCATTATCTTCCTTAATGTATTTAATCCAGAAATCTTAATATTGAATATTTAGGTTTTAGATACACATGACCCCTTCCCCAGAGTATAAGTTTTTCACTGATTAGTACTTCAGGTTTTCAAAGCTGTTCCACTTAAGAAGTATTTCTACTTCCTGTTATTTGAACTTGTTATTCCTTGCATTCATTCAACAAACGTTTACTGACTGTGTACTCCACCCACCCAGTGTTCTGCTGGGCTCTGGTGAGCAACACAGACAAAATTCCCATATTCGAGCTTCTAAACGAGCAGAGACACTAGATATTGAACAAGAAAACCAAATAGACATACATACAAACACATATGTACACACATATATTATTAAAATTATGGGGAAGTCAATACAAAAGAACAGGTATCGGAAGAAGGACTCTGAGGAGTGCTAATTATGGATCTGACAGCCCAGAAAGGCCTTTGTGGGGGAGGACATGTTAGAGCCCAGAGCTGACAGGTGTGTTAACCTTGCAAACAGGGGCCAAGAGTGTTCCCAGAAGAGGCATGAGCCTGTGGGGATGGCCCTGAGCTGGAAAAGAGTTTAGCTTCATTGAGGGGCAAAAGGAGACCAATGAGGCTGAAGGAAGTGACGACAGGTGGGTGAAGCCGCAGAGGTGGGTGGGGCCAGGTAGAAAGTTGAAGGTCACTTTAAGGGTTCTGTATTTTTCTTCCATGCACAGTGGAAAGCCACTCAAGTGTTTTTAAAGGGGGAAATGTTATGGTCTCATTTACATTATATAAATATTACCCTCATTGCTATATGGAAGAAGTATTGAAGAGGGGCAGGCATGCAGTTAGGGAGGCAGCTGAACAGTACACAGTTTGAGATATATTTTGGAGATAATCTACTTGTTTGGAGGAGGAGCAAGCAATCAGGGTCCTCCTTACAGGATCCTACAATGTAGAGTTGAAGGGAACTTCAGTTAGAGCAGTGATTTTCACACATTACTTTGGAATTTAAACTCATTTTCACATGAGATTTTGTGCAAGAATCCCACAATTCAAAGTTGCTTTGGTTGAACCAGGGACAGGAGCAGGAAACCTAGAACCCAGCCCTCCCCTGGGCCATCGGCCTCACTGCACTGGTGGTCCCTCCAGCACAGACTTGAGAAGAAAGTGACAGACATCATGAAAACCACGCTACAATCATTTATTGGAAATACCTTATTTCACAACTACGTTAACTCCACAAATATTTACAGAGCATTGCTGAACAATGTGGGAGTTGGGGCGACCACCTTCCATGCAGTTAAAAATCTGCAATTACTACAGTTGGCCCTTTACATACTCAGGTTCCCAACCACAGAGTTGACGCTTGAAAAATATGTGGGTTTGAACTTCAGGGGGTCAACTGAACTGCTGTCAATTGGAAGAAGACCCATGCAGCTCAAATCCATATTGTTCAATGGTGAACTGCATACAGTCAGATTCAGGATACTCTAATACTGTAATATGGCAGTGTGTTAGTCACTTAACTCTAATATAAAGGTTAAAGAATAAAAGTATTAAAACTAGCTAAGGCTGCAATAACTTACTAACGGATATGCAATATAAAAAGATAGAAATTGTGACATCAAAAACATAAAAGGGTGATATTCGCAAATCACCTATCTGATAAGAAGGCTTTACCCAAAATATACACTCATACAACTCAATAGCAAAACAAAACAATCTGATTAAAAAACTGGTAAAAGATCTGGACAAACATTTTTCCAAAGAAGACATACAGAGAGATGGCCAACAGGTATGTGAAAAGATGCTCAATATCACTAATCATCAGGGAAATGCAAATCAGAATCACAATGAAATAGCACCTCACATCTATCAGAATGACCCCATCAAAAAGTCAACGAAGAACAAGTGCTAGTGAGATTGTAGACAAAAGGAAACGCTGGTACACTTCTAGTGGGGTTGCAAATTGGTGCAGCCACTATGGAAAACAGTATGGACATCCCCAAAAAATTACAAATAGAGTTGCCATACACTCTAGCAATTCTACTTCTGAGTATTTACCTGTAAAAAACAAAAACACCAATTCAAAAAGATATATGCACCGCTATGTTCACTGCAGCATTACTTATAATAGCCAAGATATGGAAGCAACCTAGATGTTCACTGATAAATTCATGGATAAAGAAGAGATGGTGCTTATATACAATAGAGTATTACTCAAAAATAAAAAAGAATGAAATCTTGTCATTTGGGACAACAGGGATGGACCTAGAGGGTATTATACTGAGTGAAATAAGTTAGACAGAGAAAAACAAATACTGTATGAGTTCACTTATATGTGGAATCTGAAAAAACAAATGAATAAACAAAACAAAACAGAAAGAGTCCCATAGATACAGAGAACAAGGTGATGGTTGCCAAAGGGAAGGGTGGGGAAAAAAACCCCACAAAAAACCAAAATGTACTCATGACCCAAACTGAAGCTGTTCAGGAAATGTTCATTAAATAGACCATAAGTGTATAAAGATCTCAAACTTAAATAGGTACATGAAGTCTAACTGCTTACATTTCCCTACAGAATACAGCATTTGCATGATTCTTAAGGAAAAAAAAAACAACCTAAATGTACTAATGACTCAAACTGAAATGGTTCAAGAAATGTAAAAACAACAACAGAACAAAACAAAAACAAACAACTCTGCTTGACAGTGGCTTAATTTTAGGAAGGACACTGATTTTGAACTGGTGCTTTAATTTACACGTCTACATAAGGATTGAAAGTCATTAGATGAATTAAAATTTTGAATAAAGTATAAAATCTGCTGTATTTTGTTCACTTGCTCTATAAATTTCTTGAATATTCTATAGCCAGTTAACATAAAAATTACTTGTTTCTGTGCATATTAAACAAATTAGAAATACAAAATATGAGTCTCAAAATGACAACTGAATCAATATTATTTTAGATTTATTTATTTTTATAAACCCACTTAAATTGAAATGTCAAAGAAAAGGAAGGAGGGTGACTCCTGCAAACCTGCTTTTGCGGGCACTGTTGATGTGATGCATGATGGAACACAAAAGCAATAGTGTTTTCTGGGCCAAAAAAGTTTTGTCAATTAAAGTATCCAGCAAACTGTTAAAGCACTTCACATCTGTTCTTGCCAAAAATGGATCTAACTAAGATATTTTGGGTGAGGGGGCAGAGTGAGAAAAGCTCAACTCAAAAGAGCTGGGACCTTCCAAAACCTTGAATTTACAGTTCCACAAAAAACCTTTTCTTGACACAGTCTATGAAGTTGCAAACACAAGAAGCTCTTCTCTGCTGTGGAGGCTTAAGTAAAGCCATGTGTTGCAAACAGTTGAGTTGGTTTGTGAAACAGAACAGAAGGAAAACTAGAAGTGGCTTTCCTAGCTAATGACATGTTCAGAATAGTTGATATGGCTTTTAACATTGTGAAGCAAATCATCAAGCAATTGACAGTCTTCTGATTCCCTTTCCGCACTGGGAGAAACTAGTCATCTTTTTATGTAATCACCTCCTTTTTTATATTCACTATTTACATGCTAATGCTGTCAAAGAAAAAAAAGTCTTATTTTGTGAACCCCTTTTGAAATTACACAGACTGTCAATGTTTGGAAATGGTAAGAAGTTTTTTTGCCAAACCACTTGCACTGACAGTAATAGCTTCATACACTGAATAGCTTCATGCACAATAAAAACCCTGTATGCTTGGGAAGACATCTGAGTTTGCTACTTTAGGGGTAAAGGAAGCTCTCCACATTTTTGTCATGCGCAGACATGTCAAGACTCTTCCAATACCCCTGGAAGAAATTTGGTTGAAGTCGTAAACTTCATCAGAACTGATCATAAATCCTTGATTACAAACAACTGAAACTGAATCTGAAACTTTATAAAAAAGGGAATTTATATGAAGGGATTGACCATAATAAGGCTAGAGAACCAGGCTTGGGCAGAACTGAAGGGAGGGCACTGGCCAAATTTCTGTCATAGGAGCAGCCAATGGTGGTGCCGATGCCACTAGGCTCTTAACTCAGCTGCAGCCATTAGAAATAATCCTACTGACCCTCTGCTGTATGTTGCTCCTTTAAAAATATCTGTTTGTCACCCTTGGGTTATGTGACCACAATCAAGCTTCCAAGAGCTGGAGAGAGAAATAACAGCCTCCCTTCAGTTTCCCTAGTCGGAGGAAAGATACAATTTTCTAAAACACACAGCTTTTCAGTGGTGAGCATAGAACAAATGACTTTGAGCTCTTTCCTATCAAACTTTTATAAAGACATCGTATTATAAAGTTCACTTTTCAGAAAACGGCCTAACATTGTAAATTCATATATACCTTGCATTCCAAAGAAGTCTGCTAAGAATGATTACAGGTAGAATGTGTGTTTGTGTGTTTTCATGACAAATTTCAAAAGAACCAATTGGTCATGCATCAATTCTTTTAGCCATTCCCACAAACAGGAGTAATAATTGATTTCAGTCATGTCATCATCTGTCATGGTTTTATTTTTAAGTGCACCATTTTTGTTTCTTTTTTTTTGTTTTCAGGCTAGTGACATAATGTGCTTGAGGGAAAAAGGAATGTCAAACTTCTTTTGGGTGAGATCATAGAGAGGGTAATTGGCTGTGGAAAGAATCAACCAAGACAAATCTCTACTTCAATAAACTAATTAAATTAAAATTTTTTTGAGAACTCCTGTGTGCCCAAATCATGGTTGGATAACTTGTCAACAATGCTTTATTGCAAGACATCAGGTCCTCAGAGTTTTGAGAGAGAAAAAAAAAATGTTCCAAGAATTATTAACATGAAATTGGATTACAAAATGAAGGCCCTCTAATGCTTGTGAATGGATAATGGGCAGATGGGGTAGGAGGAGGGATATAAAGAGAGGGAATGTGATGAATATGATGGGAGGGTTAGATGCGAGATTGGGAGGAATGGTCATTGAGGGTTTCTGGCCTTGACTGCCCCCATTCCAACATCAGCTTCTTTAGATCCTTGATAAATAGTGGCGTTTTGGGAACTACCCCAACTACACTGCGGCTGTTCCTCAGGAGCCAGGGGTGAATATGGGTAAGTGACGAGGTATCAGGTGCACAGGTTGGGCTGAGCGTTCCTGGTCTGCCTTCTGAAGTGGGACCAATCAGAGAACCAGGCACACTGGCATGGCTGGGCGTTGCTGATTGTGTAGGCCACGTCAGGTGGGTCTCTGCCATGGAATCCGGCACAAAGCCAGCTCTGGATACCAGAACTAAGAGGAGTCTGATCCTACTGTATTTTGCACCAAGTTTTCCCTAAGTCAATCCCCTTTTACTTATGAGAAACAGAAAAAACTCTAAAAACTATAATCGGGCTCTAGTTTTACAGTCTATCTTTGATGGGACCCACTAGAAGGCATGGAGAACCTGACTGATGAGTTTAAGAGGATTTGAAGAATCTTCAAACCAGGAACTTTCTTTCCCTGCCTATATGTGAAGCCAACAACTTGGAAGAGTCTGTTCTCTTTGATTCATATAAATAAGTTGGCTTTCAGCTTAGAAAATAAACATAATTTTTTAAAAGGAAAATTTTTTTTCAGCTTGTGAAAACAGAGAAAACTCTAAAAGCCTACATCATGTGTGAAATAATTGGAGGAACCTTGTTCTTAAATAAAGCATCTGTGTTTGAAGTGATCTTTTCTGAGAAAAAATTTTAAAATATTATGACTACCTTAAGCATAACCCTGCTTTCTCTTAGCCAAAAAAATCATAGAAAGTTCTTGACAAAACTGTAAAGTCTAAGATAAACCAATGAAACTCTTACTATAGGTAAACGATACATGCTAATAGCTTGCTGTAATACTGTATTAGTGTTCTCCAGAGAGGCAAAACCAATAAGATACATTATGGAGGCTGGGAACCCCCGCGATGTGTCGTCTACAAGCTAGAGACCCAGGAAAGCCGGTGGTGTAGTTTCAGGGCAAGTCTGAAGGCCAGAAAACCAGGAGAGCTGATGGTGTAAGTACTAGTCCAAGTTTCAAGGCCTGAGACAGGAATGCTAGTGATGTGAGTCTCCGTTTGAAGGCAGAACATCGGTGTTCTAGCTCAGTCAGGGGCAGGGGGCCAGGGAGAGAAAGAAAATTCTTTCTCTACCTTTTTGTTGTATTCAGGCCCTCAACACTGGGGAGGGCAGTCTTCCTTACTCAGTCGGCTGATCCAAATGTTAATCCCATCTATAAGAGCAAGAACCTCACAGACATTCCCAGAAACAATGCTTAGTCAAATATCTGGGCATCCGTGATCCAGTCAAGATGACACATAAAGTTAACTATCACAAATTCCTTCAGATGTTGTTTTCCTAACACCTTTCTTTATTTCTAAATTAATTATGTGTGTCCACAATTAAACCTGTCATATAGTTCTACAAAATTTATTCCAAAAAACCAACCAAACAAAAACTCTTCTCCCTCTCCTCTATACATATAAATACCATCTCATACCTGCCAGAAGCAACTACTCTCAACTGTTTTAGCCATTACTTTTGGTATCTTTATATTTTTAAATAACATGGCTTTATTGTTACTTCTTGGTTTTTTAATCTTACGCATTATCTACTGAATGTCCACTATGGAAAATGAGAATTTAGCTCTACTTTACATATTCGATCTACATATATTTACAGTTTTCATATCTTCATCTTCCCAGTACGTTTATATCAGAACTTTAATTGGATCAAGATGTATGGCTGCACATTATTAATCACATGCCATAGCATGTCATGTTATATACGACTAGCTCTTTTGCTTTCTTGCACGATTTACTTTGTTTTTTTAAAGATAATGATTCCTTTGGTTTATTTTCTTAGCTTTCTCTGTATTTATTATAAATTCATCCCCAATTGCGACTATGCTTTCCCCAAGATGACCTCCTCAAACCAGGACGAATGACATCTTAGGATTGCTGTACATTTGTCACTTCGGGATCTCTTTTCACTGTCGCCCTGGGGATTCTCTCCTCCTCTCTAATCTGTTGAGTCCTCTTTTCTTGGATCACCCATCTTTCTATCTCTTTATTTACTACATTGTTTTTAAATACAGTATTTCTTTCACTAACTTACTGGGAAAGGAAATGTAGGAGATAAAATTTTGAGACCTGTAGTATTTGAAAATATCTCCATTATCACAATATCAAAATTCACTAATATAATGGCTTGGCTAGGTGTGGACTTTTTGGTAGGAATCCATTTCTCCTTGGAATTTGAAAATCATTGCCTCTGTTCTCTTTTTGTTTCTAGTATTGTTATTTAGGAAGTTTGATGCCATTATAATGATTTATATTTTGTACATAGCTTGAAATCCTTTCCCTCCTCACTGTTTTTTTTTTAAACCATATTTTTTGTCCCCATTGTTCTGATATGTTATAATAATGTGCCTTAATGTAGCTGTATTTTTAATCATTGTTCTGAATACTCAGGGGACTCTTTCAATCTGGAAACTCTTGTACTTTTATTCTAGGACATTTTCTTGAATTATTTTTTTGATCACTTCTTCCATACTCTTTTGTCTATTTTCGCTTTCTGGATCTCCTATTGTTCAGATGTTGGGACCTCTAATTGTCTTGTATTTTCATATTTTCTGTTTTCCATCTCTGCCTTTTTTTCTACTTTCTGGTATATTTCCTCAAATTTATTTCCTAATCCTCTATTGAAGCTTTCCTTTTATGTCCTCATGTTTCTTTCTTTTTCTTTTTTAATTAAAGTTTATTTGGGTGACAACTGTTAGTAAAGTTACATTGGTTTCAGATGCACAATTCTGTAAGACATGTTTTTTACAATTTCCAAGAACTTTTTATATTTTTATTTATTTTTTCTTTTATACATATACCTATACAATATACACACATATATATGCATACATATATGTAATTGTTTTAAAGTTACCTTATTAGATTAATGTCTATTCCTCCTCAGTGGCTTTTTTCTGCTTTTTGTTTTTGTCTCTAACATTCTTGTTAGAATCTTTCCCCAGAAGTCTGCTGAGATCTGGCGTTCTCGTTAGATTGAAAGTGTGAGTACTTTTAAAAAGATGTTGCACATCTGTATTGCATAGGTAGGGCTTGTGTGCTTCACTGTAGAGACACCTGGCTCAGATTTTCATTGTGCAACTCTTGATGGCACTCTCTCTTGTTTTTATTTTGTTGCTGTTGCTTATAGATTTTTTTTTTTTTTACTTTTTGTTTGTCTGTTTGTTTTTGGTCTGGTCGGATTCCCCGGAGAAAAATCTTTCAACATCTTTTCTGGGGATAATGTAACTGCCAGTGTTTCGAGAACCAAGGTAGGGAAGAAACTTGGACGTCTCAACATGGAGTAGCAGCTGCTGCTTAAACCTTCATCCAGTTCAGTCGCTATTCCCTCCCTCTTCTGTGTCTGTTGTCCCCTTCCTCAATATGCATTTTCCAGCGACAAATTTCAAATCTTTTTTTTTTTCGGCTGGGGTTTGGAAGGTTCTAAATGGTTCTGAAACAGATTTTCAAACATTGTTCCCATTTGGGGACACCACTTCAGAGGAAACCGGTGTCTCTAAATCCTGAGATTTGTGATGGTTATTGGATTTGTTCTCCACTCTCCTCTTGCCAATCTGGCATTCAACTCTGTCAGGTATAATTAATAAACCATTTCTCCTTCTACATTTTACTTTTGAAAATTTTGTCCTAATGGTCTCACCTACTCTCATCGTGTGGATTTATTCCTTTTGTCACAAATGTTAAGTCCCTTTTCTGCCATTTTCTGTGTTTGGAAGGAGCTGAAAATAAGGTTTAAGTTTAATCTGTAATCTTTAACCTCCATCATCAGTTTCTAAAGATAGCATTTTCTTTCTCTCCTGGCTTTACTTTCTTCACAAAAATTATGATAATATTATAGAAAAGGAAAATTTTTTGTTTGACATTTTTGCCCAGTTAACTAATAAAATGCTTTCTTTTTCTTTAAAAATTTTGTTAATTCTTTTAAGGCATTGCTGCTTTTTTTTTTTTTTTTTTTTTTAAAGCTACTACTATCTCAATTCCAGAATGCAGTTTCAAAACTTGGGCAAAATTAGAAAATATTCCAACTCTGGGAATTTTAATGTCTGTGGACATTATTTGTTTATTTTGGAGAGTTTAGCTCATCTATGATTAAAGCACTATTAATGAAAATAGTCCTAGAAAGTGATGATATTGAAAAGAAATTGATCTGCAATAGGATTTCTGTGTAAGGAAAACCTGTTCGTTATTAATGTGACAAGTTCCTACTCTGATTGACCAAAGCACATAATTATCACAACTAATATAATGGGAAGGAGCTATATTTTTATAGTTTTTTCTAATAATTTAATGTATATTCCCACAGTATCTTTTTTATTTAATATTTTTAAAAAGATTTAATGTGACAATGTTGCAACAGCTGGGTGTAAAAAGAAGTACCTTTTTATTTTTTTTCCTGGCATTGCTAAACTAGCACAATTCATTATCTTTATTTTAGAGTTACTGATATTTTTTATGGAATACCACTTATCACATAAAAATTACATGAAGAACAGAGATTTCCTAAGAAGAAATTCCATACTGATAAATTCAAAGCACACTTTTCTAGCCTTGAAAGTCCTTTGATCTAGTAGAAGGATAATTGGTCTTAGAATTGAAATGCATAACCATTATATAATGAAGGAAAACCTTTTGAGCTTTTCTGGCTGATGCAACAAGTTTCAATCTGTTCAGCTCGGCTTTGATTGAATTATTTGGATTCATTGGAATGGTAGACATTACATCTCTTATTATCTACAGAGTTAAAATCTTTTATTAAAGACACTTCAATTGTAAACATAGTCTGAGCATATAACATTGAAAGCTACTGTTAAGAAATGGAAAATTAAAGACAAACCGGAACACAAAGATCAACTGCTTGTGGCTCTAAAGTGGGCTAGTCAGGGAGGAATCTGTGGGTATCACAGCCTTTATATCACAAAGAAACCAGAAGTGGCTCTGACTTTCTCTCTTACAGTCTCAAGATCATAAAAAGACCCCACAGAAGCATGAGTGCAGAACTAGCCCCGGATTGAAACCAGGGCCTCCAATAGTCTCCTGTACTCATAAAAGGTGGTTACAAAATTTGCTGCCCCACTCCTGCTGTTCTTCCATGTCAAAAAGAATGGGACTAGAACCTTACCTCCCATCATGCTCAAGTAAATCAACTTCAAGTAGCTTAAAGACTTAAAGTTTTGAAGCAAAACTTTAAAACTCTTAGAAGAAAAATTTCACTATTTTTATGGTAAGAGTCTGAAAGGATTTCTTCAACACGGCATTAGAAGTAAACTATAAAAGATTAACGGTTTTGGGAATGTACAGAGGGATAGTGGATGGGGGGAGGGGGGTTCACACAGTGTGAGGGATATAAATGATAAACGTCTAAGTTTTGCTTTGTCTTGTGCACCTGAAACTAATTAAAAAAAATAAAAGAAAAAAAAAGATTAACAGTTTTGATTACATTAAAAATTAAACCTGCTGTACAAAAACACCATCATACTGAATAAGATTTAGTGCTTCCAATTTTTCTCCATTACACTGCTATAATGCACATGCTTACACATTTATTTTTATGCATTCTGTAAGTTAAATTTTTTAAAATGGAACTGCTGACTTGAAGAGTACAACTCAATAGCTGATAGCTGTTGCTCTCTAAATATCAATTTATATTTGCACACTAATTGAAAGTGTGTTTTCCTCACACTCTTTTCAACATTGGTTATTATGACTTTAATTTTTCTAACTACAATATTTTGTTTCTAGGCTTTTGCTATCTCAAGTAATGCTGCAATAAACATCCTTGTACATGTTTTTTTTTTTTTAATTTATAAATGTTCTACATAAAATATAGAAACTTGGTCAGGTTCTATATAACATGAAGTTGCTGAATCAAAAATGTGTAGATTTTAATTATTGCCAAATTGCTGTTGAAAAAGATAGTAATTGTTTCTGCTCCCATCCAGAGTTCATGAGAGTGGCTGCTTCCTCATATCCATTGTGTACTCTGGAAGTTCTCCATCTTTGCCAATCTGACAAGTGAAGAATGGTATAGCAATTTTAAAGTCTGCATTTTTTTAGTTAGAAGTGATGGAACCACCTTTCATATTTTCTAAAGCTATTTGGATTTTTTTGTATGAATTGCGTGTTCATGTCCTTTGCCTATTTCTCGATGGCTTATCAATTCATTCCACAATCTTTATTGAGTACCTACTATGTGCCAGGCTCTGTTCTGGACTCTGGGGAGGCAAAGATGCAAAGGGCAGATGAGGTCCCTTGGATCATGGAACTTGCCATCTAGTAGGGAGAGTCAGGTAACAAACAAACACAGAAAACTTAACTGCAGTGTAGTGAAGAAGACAAAATATGGTATTGGGATAGGTAGTAACCGAGGAAAATGATGGAGGGTAGTGCTTTAGAGGAGGTAAGCTGAGGAGGCATTCTTGTTGAAGCTACTCTTCCCATTTTCTCGTCTCATTATCTGAATATATTATCTTTTCCCATGCTGTCAACATATACAACATTTATGATTCTGTTTCGCAATCATAATTAACACAGAAGTTTAGCTTTAATTCTAAATTTAATGCATTACATTTGCATAACCATCCTTTCTTCCCGCAGCCTTCGTATTTCTGAGTTCTTAATTTTGATTCATTTATCGGTTTGTTTAGATTTTGTCTTCCTGAAAGTTTTTTAAAGACTTGACGTGTGCTCTATTCCTTAAATTCTCGCACACCTGTCAAGGCCAGTCTGTTGAAGGACAGCTTAGCTCATTATAAAATTCTTGGGTCATACTTTCACTTCCTCCTAACATTTTAGTTGTTCCAGTGTCTTCTGGCATTATACCTTCCGTGACTTAGTCTGAGATCAATTTGATCTTTCCCTTTCGTCAACATGACTTGCCCTTTTACACTGGATATTTAGAAGATTCTTCCTTCATCTCTGAGGTCTAGAAACGTAGCCAGGATATTGATGGGTGCTGTATCATTGGGCTTAAATTTTCATAGGACATCATGTTCCATTTTAGCACTGAGACCAGTACATTTCAGTTTAAGCAATTTTTAATCTTTTCAATCCTACTGTTCTGAACTTCATATTCTTATTCGAATCGCTCTCTTTGAAACGTGGCTTTAATTTACATGTTTTATTTTCCTCTTCCATGTCCCTCCTGAACTCTGCCACCTCACTTTTTTATTGCCTTTTGTGGGCTTATCATCTCTGTCTTGATCTGTTGTACCTGTCCTTCTATCTCTTGTTTCTAAGATGCCATGTTTCTTTAATTCCTCTCAAATCATGGATTTTTTTTTAAAAAACCTTTCTCCTATTTTAAGGCCATATTTGTCTTCTGCTGTGTATTCATTATTTGCCTTCCGATTTCATTTCATGCTTTTTCTTAAAAAACTAGTGGTGTATATGCATAGGAACTGCAATACTGTATGTTTGTGTTCCCCCAAAATTCACAAACCTAAACCCCAAAGTGATGGTATTAGGAAGTAGCACTTTTGGGAGGCAATTAGGTCATACAGCAGAGCCTTCATGAATTAGTGCCCTTATAAGAGAGATGCCAGGGAGTTTCCTTGCATTTCTACCATGTGAGGACACAGCGAAAAGAGGACCATCTATGAACCAGGGAGGGGCTCCCCCCAGACACCAAATCTGCCTATGCTTTCATCCTGGACTTCCCAGCCTCCGGAACTTAGAAAAAAATGTTTGTTGTTTATCAGCCACCCAGTCTCTGGTTATTTTCATTATAACAGCCTGAATGGACTGAAGACAGAACTCACGGCCCATTTCTTTCTCTTTTATTTCTCATAATTTCTCATTTCAATGAAAACTATTTTAGGGAGGACGGGGGTGTGACCTGCTGCAGTGCCCACTTGCATTTCAACATGTTAATTTAGAACCCAGTCTCATGAATTCTGACATATCCTAAGGACATGTCACACCTTAGTGAAGCAAGCTCCTCCCGCCCTTTCTTTTTAGTAAAAGTAGTGGAATTTTTAAAATGAAAACACACTTGACGTATAACATTGTGCAAATTTAAGGTGCACAACACGGAGATTTGATACATTTACACATTATAATCTGAGCGCCAGTGCAGTCATAATTAGCACCTGTGTCACATCACATAATTATCATTCATTTTCCGTGGTTCAAATAATTAAGATCTAGTCTCTTGGCAAGTTTGATGATTATAACTGAGGTGAGCAGGTCTATGTGACTCATGGTGAAGCACCTATCTTTTCTGTGTGGTTATTTAGTATTTCACAGAATGTAATGTGTATACTAGGACCTGGAGTGTCTTGTTAAAATACAGGCTTCGATTCAGTCTGGGGTAGGGTCTGAGATTCTGCATTTCTTCCATGCTCTAGGTGTGTTCAATTCTACTAGCCCATGGTGGACATCTTCTACCACAAGGATTTGGGGTTTACTTCTTTCTTTTCAGCTGACTCAAGCAGCTATTTCTAAACAGATTGATACCCATGGCACCCGTCTGTCCTGCAGCCACTTCCTGCCTGTCCTGCCACTCCTCCTGCCCAGGTGGTCTGCTGCTCTAGAAAACAGCTTTGACAATTTCTGTGGTTATACAAGATCTGACAATTAAGTTCATGAACCCATCCTAGAAAAAGTGCTACATACCTCACTGCTAATATCACTACAGTCACCTTCAATGTATTCCCCTTGGGAAGCTATGCACTGATTCCAGTACCTAATCCACCCTTCAAAGCATTATTGGAACTCCTTTTCTGGAATGACCATCAGAGCTGTTGTCATATTACCCATGATGTCCTGGATCTCATCAAAATGTTTTCCTTTTTACCTTTCTCTTCAGGTAAAGAAAGAAGTCACTGGGGGCCAGATCAGGTGAGTAAGGAGGGTGTTCCAATACAGTTCTTTGTTTACTGGCTAAAAACTCCCTCACAGACAGTGCCGTGTGAGCTTGTGCACTGTCATGATGCAAGAGCCATGAATTGTGGGTGAAAAGTTCAGGTCATCTAACTTTTTCATGCAGCCTTTTCAGCACTTCCAAATAGTAAACTTGGTTAACTGTCTGTCCAGTTGGTACAAATTTATAACGAATAATCCCTCTGATATCAAAAAAGGTTAGCAATATTGTTGGAACAACTTCGCAAACTTAATTGTCATACCTCATATTATTTGAATTAACACTTGTTTTTCTAAGTGATAATTCTATTGCATTATTTTAAGAAGTTGTTAATTATACAATTTCTACTTTAGGAAATTTATTAAGAATTTTTTGTGGCCTAAAGTACCATCTCTTTTTGTATATCCTACTGTAGGACTAGAAAAGGAAGTGCAAGGTAGAAACAACCCGAACGTTCATCTTTGGATAAATGGATAAATCAAATGTAAAGTTATTCAGCCATAAAGAGAAACAAAGTATTGATATACGCTACACCATGGATGTGCCAGGAACACATTACATGAAGTGAAATAAGCCAGATACAAAAGGCCTCGTATTGGATGATTCCATTTATGAAATGTTCAGAATAAGCCAACCCACAAACCACAAATACAGAAAGCCCTTCTAAACCAATGAATAGCCTAATGAGTTATTACAAAGCCCGTTTATAGCCACAGCCCAGGTAAAGACATGCGGCTGTTTCAACCACAGTCCTCCTCCCTTCCTCCAAAGTAACTACTATACTGACTTTTGCAGCGATCACCCAAATATCTAATCCAAAAAAACTATATTTTAAACTTACTTGCAAGTGTTGGTATTTCATGTCAATTTTAATTTAATGTCAATTTTAACCTACATATGTCTCCTCCATTCCTTTTTTTTCTTATAAGTTACCTATTGAGGAATTCAGGGCATTTGCCCTATAGACTATTCCACACTCTCGATTCTGTTTATTGCACACTCATAGACAGTTTCTCTGTCATGTGTATTTCCTGCAAATCATCAACTGAACCCAGAAACTTGATCAGACCTATGTTCAAGTCTTTTGTCAATGTGATGACATACTTTCATCACATTAACATGTGATGACTTACTTTTCATCACTATGTGATGACATACTTTCATTGCATCTGTCTGGTTGTCTCTTTTTGTGGTCTTAGCAAGTGTTGATACTCAACACCTAGATCCATTTATTCATTAATGGTTACACAACTGTCATCTCCCAATTCCATTATTTCTTTTTTGTTTGTTAGATAAAATGTCTTTACAAAAAGATGCTTTCCCTTTTCTGCTATTTGGTTACCCAGTGTCACAGTCTGTACAAGGAATCCAGGATAAATGCTGATTCTTTCCCTCTAAATATGTGTTTGGCTATTACATTTTGGGGGTAGAGACAAATCATTTAATATTTTTTAAAGTTTTAATATTTAAGAATAAAAATGTGATCGCATACTTTTATGAAAACAAAAACTTAGAGATTTAATATTCTCACTCTTTTTCAACTTGTTATTGAAGTATATTATGCACTTAAAGAAAAACTTCCATCTTGTAAGGCTATGGATCAATGATTTATTTTTTTTTCCAGAAACTAAATATACCATGTACTCAGCAATCAGATCAAAAACCAGTACATTACAGAACCTCAGAAGTTCCCCCTCATGTGCCTTCCTGTCCTAACCCTCCCCTAAGGATAACCATCCTCTTGACATCCAATAACTACAATCCTTGTTTTGATACTTAGGTGAATGAAATCGTACAGTATATGCTCTTGTGTCTGGGGTCTTTTGTTCATCATTATGTTCTTGATATTCATTGCATTGTATACCTATTATTCTCTTGATAGAACTCATGCTGTGTCTGGTGCTATCACGAACGTGTTGGTGTGCCTTTTGGGGAACATAGATGTGCATTTCTTTGGTTATATACTGACTTCATTTTAAAACGTGGCATGATGACCAGATAGTTCCTTGGGAGGACTACTGAAATGTGTAAATTTGTTTTATAGAATTATTCGTTATTAATGAATAGCACTACAGCTCATAGTTTCAAAATTGTAGCTCATGCTGCCACCAATATCAGGCACAAGCTCTCCACCTAAACTCATAGATGGTGGCAGGGCCCATAGTTGTGGCCAATAGCTTGTTGCAAAGAAAAAACAAATAGAAGAGACAGTTCAACATCAGACAGGAGTTTAATCTATTTGTTTTTTTTACTGCCCTCTCAAAGCTGATCTATTCTGTCAGAGCAGTACCTGTTTACAGGTCAGCAATTACTTAAGAAGCGCTGCTCGGAAAACTAAATAACCTGGAAACCTATTTCCAATTTATTTCTATGGGGCTTTATCACCCATTATGGGCTGAATTGTGTTTCCCCCAAATTTAGATACTGAAGTTCTAACACCCAGCACCTCAGGATGGGACCTTATTTGGAAATAGGGTCATTGGAAATGTAATTGGTTAAGATGAGGTCATTAGGATGGGCCCTAATCCACTACGTCAGTTGCCCTTAGAAAAAGGACAAATTTGGACACAGAGACAAGGCCCGAAAGTTTTAATCAGTGTACACTGCATGGTCATGGTCTTCTGCATCCAGAATGCAAATGGTCACATTTGAGAGAACACCTTACTATATCTCCTATGCTCTTTCTACCTACGTATCCTGTGTTGTGAATTTAGTCATTTCTTATAATCATTTAGTCATTTCTTCACAGCCCCCTATACCTGCCTCCTCCTCGCCTCCCCCTCTCCCCCCCACCACACACACCTGACACTTGCTTGAGCCCTCTCTGCCATTAGACAAGAGTGACAGAACAAGGACGAACAATTTCTCATTCCTGGGCAGGGCTTCGAATATGGGAAGGCTCCCACTGCCCAGCCCTTGGGGCCACCTTGCATGTGACCATGTCCAGCTGCTTGGTGTGCACACGTGGCTCATGGACCACACTTTGCTGCCAGTCCTGACTCTGCCCTTCTAAAGGCTTTTGAAATTTGCCGTCCATGACTTCCTTTGCCCACAAATGACTTAAAGTCAAATCAAGAATAGATTTTTTAAATGAATGGGACTATATCAAACTTAAAAGCTTCTGCACAACAAAAGAAACCATCAACAAAATAAAGAGGCAATCAACTAAATAGGATAAGATTTTTGCAAACAATGCCTCCGATAAGGGGCTAATATCCAAAATATACAAGGAACTCACAGAACTCAATACCAAAAACAAACAACCCAATTGAAAAATAGGCAGAGGACCTGAAGAGACATTTCTCCAAAAGGACATACAGATGGCCAATAGACATATGAAAAAATGCTCAACATCACTAATCATCAGAGAAATGCAAATAAAAACCACAATGAGATTTCACCCCAGTCAGAATGGCTATCATCAACAAGACAAATAGTAACAAGTGTTGGAGAGGCTGTGGAGAAAAAGGAACCCTCATACACTGTTGTTAGGAATGCAGACAGGTGCAGCCATTATGGAAGGCAGTGTGGAGGTTCCTCAAAAAATTAAGGATAGAGTTACCATATGACCCAGCAATGCCTCTCCTGTGTATCTACCCCAAAAATCTGAAAACACTTATCCATAAAGACATGTGTGCTCCAATGTTCATTGCAGCTTTATTTATGGTGGCCAAGACACGGAAACAACCAAAATGTCCTTTGATAGATGAATGGATAAAGAAGTTGTGGTATATATACACAATGGAATACTATTCGGCACTAAGAAAAGATGAAATAGTACCATTTGTGACAACATGGATGGATCTTGAGGTTATAATGCTAAGTGAAATAAATGAGACGTGAAAAAGTAGAGAACCATGATTTCCCTGATATATGGTATATAAAACTGAGAACAACAAAAGATCAAGACAAACGAAGGAACAAAAACTCATAGACACAGACAGTAGTTTAGGGGTTACCAGAGGGTAAGAGGGGAGGGGGGGCTCTAGAAGAGGGTAAACGGGGTCTAATATATGGTGATGGAAAGAGAACTGACTCTGGGTGGTGAACACATAATGTGAGATATAGATAATGTATTACAGAATTGTACACCGAAATGTATGTAACTTTACGAACAATTGTCACCGCAGTAAAATTAAAAGAAAAAGGAATAGATTTTTTTTTCTTCACTTAATGTCCATAAATAAGAATAAGTTCCAAGGACAGAATTTTTTTTTTTTAATGTTTGTAAATCTCTTGTCCCTATCAGTTCACCAGACAGTGATTCTTTTTTAAATATGTAAATCTCCATTTTCATGACATGCTCTCACAAAACACAAATTAAATGCAGTTAGCTGAAATATACGTGTATTTGGGCTACTGTATTTTTTTTCAGATGTGACAAAAGTAAATGTTTTGTTTTTAAGGACCTTTATAAGAAGTCAGTTGGCATATACTAAGATAACCCCCACAAGAGAACAAAGGTAAATTGCAATTAGTTGTTTTATAAGCAGTGTATTCAGAAAGCCCAGCATTTACTTCAGCTTTGCACATGCTGTATAATGACACAGTATATCTGGAACTACACGTATTCAGAGACCGTAATTATAGCACTGCTGCACTTCACTCCCTTCCTTGCTAAGCTTAGCTGAGAGATAAAGCTAAGCAAAATCAGGGACTAACAATTTATTCTATGAATTTATTCCAATTAGAAATAAAATTACAAAACAACAATGCTTTTATGAAATATCTGTATTTTTCATCCCTCTAGAATTTGATGCCCACAAAGGTAGAAATTCGAAAAACAGGGTTTTTCACTGGATTTTTATTGCCATTCAAGGAAGAAGCAAGTTGGGTTATGTCTTTTGGTTTCTAATTAATGTTACTCTGTGGTAATTAAGGATAGATGGGCCTCCGTGTGTCTGTCTTTGCACATTTCATACCGTTTGTAAAAATGTTTGGGTTTCAAAGAAATTCAGAATGTACTTTGTCCTAAACACTTTCGTTTCATTTTTAAGTGACTATGTAAACATTTACATCAGTTTCAGGTTCATTTTTCACTTATCTCATCAAAACTTTTCACAGCATATCTGGCTGGACTAAAATAAAACCAAACACTCTTGCTTATGAAAGAAACTGGATTCCAGTATCTTGGTGCAGAATTCTACTAGACACTTTCTTCTTAGAAGCGCAAAGTCATGTTTTGCCAAATAAAATTGGATTAAAATACTGCTGGGTTTTCAGTCTATGTGAGATTTACTGTCTGTTCTGAACACTGGGGAACTGCTGGGCCTCGGCCCTTCCATCTTGCATGGCTCTTGGTCCCATGACAATCCCATGGGACCCATGATTAAAGCCCATGGTACTCAAAATTCATCATCTTCCCTCCCAAATATGTTTTTTTCCCCTCTTTCAGGTTCATTTTCTCAGGAAATGGCACCTTCCTCACACTGCCCCACCCAGAACCTGGAAGTTGTCCTTGACTCATTTCTCCCTCACTTCCTGCCATTTCACCAGATCTGGGTCATTTCACCTCCTAGCTTTCTACATTGTTTTCACTCTCACTCCCCTGGTCTATGCAACATTATTTCTTGTCCATATGTGTTCAATAACCTCCTAAAACTAGCTGATCTGCCTCTTGGCTTCTCTCTGCCCACCCATTGCTCACTTAAAGCCACAATGATTGTTCTGAAGGAAAAATTTGATCATCTGAATCCTATTCTAAAAACCTTTCCATGGTCTCCCATTACTTTCAGAATAAAGTTCAAATTCCTTAGATTTTATCAGCACTTGTTAACTTGCGTCTGTCTTCCTCGTCACTCTTTTTACTCCTTCCTGCTTGCCTCTTACCAAGGCCAGGGAACTTCTCCCACACACGTGCTGATATTTCTTTCTTCCAGTCCTTCTATTTGTTTAGCATACTAATATCTATGAGTTAGTGCATGTTTTATCATGTACTCGGACTGTTCTAAATACAGTCAGTTCTACTATAATGCGATATTTGCATTGTAAAAAAAAAAAAATCACCTTGCTATGCAAAATCATGCAATGAAAACCTTTGCGGAAAAAGTGGGGCACAACACTGGTAAACTTTATCAGTGACTCATTAAAAAAGATAGAAAACCAATAAAAATGTAGCATACTTTGATGCATAGTAGATAGTAAGAAACACACAAATACTACAATAAATGTGGCAGTTTGCCTCTAACAAGGCTTGGAGTTGGCTTGTGGAATTGGGCTTTGGAAGAGGTTGTAGCATGTGAGGTTATTTTGAAGTGGTGGGAGAAGCGTTATCTGAAATGAGAGGGAAATTTGAAACACCAGGCATGACTCATGACACATGCAGTGAACTGAGGGAGATGGTAGATGCTTGAGGGGTATGTGTGTATGTGTGGGTATGTGTGCGTGTGTTGTGCACATTTGTGTGCATTTTGTGTATTGCCTCTGTTTGGCTGAGTGCAGTTTTCTATGTTCACTAGTGTTTCTTCTGGATGAAATCACAGGTCAGCAAACGCAAAATTCAAGTGAATGCTCAAACTGTTCCCTAATATACGAATCACGATGGGCCAAATTTCTGTTTTTCAAAACAAGTGTTACAGCAGAACTGACAGTAAGTGAAATTTTTAGGTTTATAATCCGGATACAAAACTCAAAACATCAGTCTACCTTTAGCTCTATTTTTTTTTATAGATGAAGAAACCGAGGCATAGAAAGTTGAACTAACTTGTCCAAGGTATACATTTAAAAATTAACAGTCTGGTTAGAACACAAACAATCTCTTTTATATCTTTGCTCCTAACCATTGTGCTATATCACTTGTGATATTGCACTATAAGATATATATGTATCTCTATATAGATAGGTGTACACAAATATATATCTACTCATCCTATCTATCTATCTATCTATCTATCTATCTATCTATCTATCTATCTATCTATCTATCTATCTATCTATCTATCTATCATCTTTGTTCCCCAGTTCCTGATGCAGAGCTCCTAAAACCTTTGGAATTTCCTGAGTGAAAGAGGTGAGAAGAATGACTCTTGTTACTAATAAGTCCTTTTCAACCTTGAGTTTATGCCAATGAGTTGGCTCTTGGAGGAAGGCGGCTAGTTACTGGCAGAATCAACTACCTGATAACAGGATTAAAACTTTTGGCCTTCCTTCACCTCTCCCCACTCCCCATTTCCTGACTTTCTGGGAGGGCAGAGGGGCTGGAGATTGATTTAATCAACAATTATTTAATCAACTGTGCCCGTCTGGAGCCTCCATAAAAACCCTAACTGAAGGGGTTCAGAGAGTCTATGGATTGTTGAACTCATGGAGGCACTGGGAGAACATGGAACCTCTGCCTCCTTCCCCACACCTTGCCCTATGTTTCTCTCCTCTATTTGGCTGTTCCTGGGTTGTATCCTTTATAACAAACCTGTAATAGCAACTAAAGCATTTTCCTGAGCCCCGTGAGCCATTCTAGTAAATTACTGAAACTGAGGAGGGGATCATGGAAACCCCCAATTTACAGGTGGTCAGTGAGAACTACAGGTGGCCCAGACTTGCAATTGGCATCTGAAGTGAGGGCAGTCTTACGGGACTAAGCCATCAACCTGCACAAAGTCTGCATACTTAGTGTCAGAGTTAAATTGAACTGTAGGACACTCAGTTGGTGTCCAGAGAGCTGGAGAATTGGTTGGTGTGAAAAAACGAAAAACAAAAACACAACCCACATACTTGGTACGAGAAGTATTGGTAAGAAACAACTCAAATGTCACTATATCTTCCAATAGTCTTTATTAGAACTTGTATTTCAATTGTATCGAATAGCACTTTTCAGGACTCAAACATTGCCTGACTTCCTCACAACTCACATTCAAAGGAAGAATGAAGAACTTTCAGTGACTCAGTTGCTTCTCTACACAACTACAGATCGGGGTTATGTGGTCCTGAACATCCACTCAGGTCATGGTATGTAAGGAAAAAAGAATAGTTTCTGAGTCAGATAAGTGTCAAATTCTGGTTCTTGTAACTTATTAAATCTATGGCCAGCACAAGTCAATTTTAGTGGGTTTATTTCTTTATCTCATAGTGTTTGTCTGTAAGAAAAGAGATATCTAGATAAAGGGGCTTGTAAGATTTCCATAGTCCTTGCTGATAGCTGAAATTTCATAATTAAGGATTCATTTTTCAGACTATTGCTTTCTTCATAAAGTAAACATAACACACTATTAAAAAGCAAAAACAAAATCAAACAGCAGGCCTAAAATGAAGTCACTTGTGCTAAGCCACACATCAGGAAAACAAGACTTAATTACAGTTTCAGCCTCTCCCAGGAACGTGACTTTTAACCAGTCAATCTGGAATTACCTGGTCAGCACTAGTGAGGGCATCTGCATGACAGACCCTCACCTCCCCCCAAAGGAAGGTGACCTTGCCTGAATAAGCCACTCTTTATAAGAAACTTGCTCTTCCTGCCTCCTTCTGCCTATAAAAGCCTTCCATTCTGTAGCACCCCACTACCCAGAGCTCCTTTCTACTTGCTACATGGGATGCTGCCCAGTGAATGAATCATTGAGGAAAACCAATTAGATCTTCAAATTTACTCAGTTGAATTTTTGTTTAACACCACTCAGTTCCTAGAAACTTCCTCCAAATAAATTTTTTCAGATTGCTTTTTTCCAAGAAAGGGTAGCATAAAAGCATGAAGTTCCTTGAAAAGAACGCAATCAATGAAAAGAATGAACGCAGACAGCTGACCAAGTTTTCTTACTTCACAACTCTGCCTGGAATTGGACATATTTGTAGTACCAACATGGTGCCAAAGCACCCTCTCCCTGGGCTTAGTTTTTGATTCTATGGTAGCTCCCAGTTCACAGAAAAGCCAAAGCCCTCTCTATATTAGAGGGAGCAAGTACAATGCCAACAAAATTATTTTCCATATATACAGTGTCCATAACTCTTTCAACACAGTTATACAAGTCTGGTGAATGGATTGTACTACTATTATTTAACAGATAAAGAATCTGAAGCACAAAGCTTACATTAATGGATGTTTTAAAAACTTAGAACTAGCTCGTGGCAAGGCAGGAGTAGAAACTGGTATTCCTATTTCCCATCCCAATAGCAATTTCAACTATTCCGTAGTTTCTTCATAAAAGAAAAAGAATACACTATTAGATCACACATTGGTCCAAGAGTTTCTGTAATGATCTAAAATGTACAAGCCCTATGGGAGCTGTGGCGATGCAAAGATGAGGACGAGGTGGGATGCACCCTCAGCAAGGCCAGCTCCACAGAGTCTGGGGGAAGAGGCTCCCTCCTTCCCGGATCATGGAGACTGGAAAGACCAAGGCAGGAATCACAGAATGTGTTAGGATAGTGCCCCAGAACAGAATTTTACTTTTCTGGGAAAACTGAGAAGCAGGACAATAGCCCAGCCCAGAAGAGGTTAGGTTCTAGGGAGATTATCCCTATACGGAGTCCCTACATGAATTACCATTTTTACAGTATGGAGAGGCTAACTGAATCGCGGGTAGAAAGGGCAACTGCAGTTATAGGAAATCAGGCAGAAGAGAAAGTTCTAGAAGTTAGATACAGGATTAAAAGCATAAGCAAGTTGGCTGGGTGTTGAGTTCTACAAAACAACACACCTTAGACGTTGTTAGTTCCCTTTGATGATACATTATATGGAACCTCTAGCTCAATGGTTATGTTAAAAAATGACCCACATATTAAAATTCAGGTGGAAAACTTTAAAAAGTAAAAACACAATTGTATAAGGGTTGTGATTTAACCATGGCAGCCAAACCTTGTTGTTGTTTTTAGTTTCTCAAGTGATTTGAATGTGCAGCCAGGGTTGGGATCCACTTGGAGCAAAGCTGAACCTGCCAGTGAGAAACACCTGGCCTCAGAACGGCGTGGGAGCTAGCAAGGTCCCAGCAGCTCCAGCAGCATTTTTGATGGGTTGGCCTTGAGCTCCCTACTGGCCCCAGAAGCTGTGAACTTGTGATCAATAAGACAGAGGAGAGAAAAATTCAAAGGGCTGCCACATTAAAGTGGGTTTGAAAAGTATTTTAATAATCTCTTCAAACCAGGTTTTATATTACGAATGGACTTAAGTACTGTACCCAAATTTTCTTTTGTGAATTCAGAAATACTCGTCTTGGAACAAGAAAACCAGCATTAGAAAATCTATTAAGTAGGTGAAGAGGTGTCACATGTGTGGAAGGATTTTAAGAACTGTGACAGAAGTACCTTTGAGTGATGACTATAAAATAGAAAAATTAATCAGAACAGCATTATTTCCTACGATGGTTTAAAAGATTAAAAATCAAGGCAAGCTCATAACACCAGGTTATTGGGTAACTGTCAAAGAATGTGTCATAAATTACTAAAGTTTTCTATTCAGCAAGATGAGGTGGGCAGAGAACAACGTTTTTCATTAAACACGGATTCCTTAAACTTTTATGGGAAATGCTAGGTTGAAATAAAATGAGACGGGTTTCTTTACTGTTGGATTTTTTTTAGTCTTTATTATGAAGATGTAGGTGGTGAATCTCTAAGAAGGAGATGGTAGTAAACTATGTTCCCAAAATCTATCTTTCCTCTTTCTCTCTCTCTCTCTCTCTCTCTTTCTCTCTTTCTCCCCCCTCCCCTCTCCCCTCCCCCCTCCCCTCTCCCCCCTCCCCTCTCCCCTCTCCCCTCTCCCCCCTCCCCTCTCCCCTCTCCCCTCTCCCCTCTTCTTTAAAAAAACATGCTTTTAAAAGTTCCAGCATAGATGATTACAGAAAGTGAGAACCGATTAATTCCATCTTTCTGAAAACTGCTTCCACCCAGTCCAAATGTCTGGTTCCATTCTATGCCTCAGATCATTTCCCTCCCTTGCTACTGAGTTGTGGACCCTGCCAGGCTGGGGCATCTGCAAGGCCAAGCTCCACCCCAGGCTCAATGAGCGATAAGCTGCAGAGGAAGAAACTGAAGGAGTAGGAGCAAGTGAAAGCCTTGAACCGAAGTGGGGGCCAGATTTTGGATCTCTAACGAGCTGGTCTTGAGGTGCAAAGGTATCTCTGGGAAAGGATCTGGGACAGCGGCCAGTGCGTGGCCAGGGGGCCTTCACCTGAATGGCAGACTCCATCCGCCTCTGCCTTCCCCACAGCAGCCACCTGGACAAGACGATGAGGGTGACTGGGAATCCTAGGGGCTCAGCCACTCCTTCCTCCCCCAAAACCCAGACTTAGGCTCTTGTTCTCATACAGAAACAGTGGGAATGGGCTTCTTGGCTGGCGAGGTCTCTCAGCCTCTGCTGCCCTTGAAGGAACGGGGGTCATGGAGGTCAGTCCCAGATCTGTGCCTAAACCTTGTTCAAGGAGCTGGGAGGCTGGCTTGGGGGGCGGGGGGAGGTGGTGGCGGAGCTCACCCTCAGCCTGTGCTCTACCCACCCCCTTCACCTGCATACTCTCCTCCTCCCTAAAGAGCCTTTATGTACCAATAAAGAAGTATCATGCAAGAATTGGAAATAAAAGCTTTTCATCTGCATTTCAAATTAATAAACTGATATATACTCTAACATAGATGAATAAGCTATTTATCAAAGTGCAAAGAAATAACCTCTCTGCCCAGTGATGAAAATAACCCAAGACCCTATTCTATAGTGATCGTAAGTTCTTGGTCTTTTTAGACTTGGCCATATCTGGGCTCATCATGGCTCTATGATGGGTGACTGTTAGGGCTATTTGTCATTGTTTTGCTGTCATTTATGATACTTCCTATCTTTAATACAGTCTTTGTGCTTCCTCTCAGCTTTTGAACAGGTAGTAGGTAATTTAAAAATCACCCTGAATAGTAAAAGGGACACATGAGCTTTCTGTGAGCATGAAAGACAAATTGGGTAAATGAACTAGCCTAGTTTGGGAGTCAGAACATCAATGAATTTTGCAGCTTCAAATAGAACTAATGTTATTTCACAGCAAGTTATTCTTCTCTGTTCCGTTTTAGTAGTATGAACCTTGAATTTAAAAATAGCATGAAAAAGCACTTTCTTGTAGATAGAGCCCTACTTCAGACTGCATTAAAACTGCACAAGCTTTAGTTCAATGAGTGCCAAGCACATAAAAGATCTACCCTCAGGGTGAAAGAATGTTCCTTTCTTCCTTGCAATCTCCAGAATGCTGGATCCTCCAAAGCTGTCAGGGAAAAGAATCTGTTCTCTTCTTTCCAGGAGAAAGGAAATTCTAGAGTGAAGAGTAACCATTTAAATAATGACCTGTAAATCTTCTCATTCAAGTCAGAGGGCAGAGTCCTTTGAGGGAGGGAGTGCAGACTACACCACTGTTCAGTTTGCTCCTTCCTGGAGCCCTGCAGGAAAACGTGTCCTCTCCAAGGCAAAGGAATAACACTAACTGGCAGCCCAGCCAGAGGATGGACTTGCGCTTAGTTATACGGGCTGTCCGGAATGCCCCAAAGCCTCTCTAGCAGCTAGCTATAAAACAAGAACTAAACACATATATAAATAGAAATTAATGAGTAAAAAAAAATCACCCTCTTATTCCTTTGCCTTCCTTCATTTTGTTCACAGCACTAAAATTCTATGGCATATCTATCCGTTTCCTTTTCATTGCTCCCTCCTCTTTTGCAGTATGATCTCCAAAATGCAAGGGCATTTTTCCTGATTTTTTTTTACAAAGATAATCTCAGCACCTATTGATTGTAGTTGATGGGAGTACAGTAGGAGCTCAATAATTACTGTTGACTAGATGGATAATAAAGAAGGAAAAGAGAACAACATATGCTCAATAGTAAATGTGAGAAAAGATATATATATGTAATCTTTATATATATATTAACCTATATATAAATATCTACAGATAGATACAGATTAATATACATATAGGATATCTAATCTTGAAAACATTGGACAAAAATATATAAAACAATCAAGTCACATGTTATTATATTTTACACCAGTAATTCCCCAAAAATTAATGATGATAACACTTTTAAACAAAATGCCAGAATAAACTATATATAGCTGTATAGTCTTGGGTCATGAATTGGGAAAGGGCTTTATAAAAATGATGCCAGAGCACGCATAAGATAAAAGATTGACAGTTATGAGTGTCCTAAAACAAAAATAAAACCAAAATTTTAGAAATAAACTGGAAAAGCCTTCACAACATAAACAAACATTAGCATCTTAATATAAAAGAGCTTTTAAAATTTCAACAAAAAGATGAGCACCTCTTTCAAATTAGGCAAAATATACAGGCAGGTCATTTACCAAAGAAGAAATACAGACGGCCAGTAAATATCTTAAAATGCCCTGCCTCCAGATAGCATTGAAATGCGAGCTCGATGTAATTCCATATTCACCAATTATAATGGCCCCCCAAAATGACTTAATAAAGGCTAGTTTTCAATCTGAAGATGCAGAGGAAGAGATACTCAAATACTGATGATGGCCTGGCAAGTTGATTGAACTTGTCTGGAAAAGAGTCTCTCAACTATATATATTACACAAATCTTTCAAATGGCCATAACCTTTACAACAGTAGTTTTACCTCTGGGAATTTACTGTGAGAAAAATGCTAAAGAATTCTGCTGAGATATAGTTATAAGGACATTACCTACAATGTTGCTTATAGTAGCCCTAAATTACAAACTAAATATCAATTTTGAATTTATTAAATAAATCCTGGCTTAGCCATGTGATTTATGCAGTCGTTAAAAACAAGTAGGCATTAGGTGATATTGAAGAGCTAATCTTAATATTATTAAGGATGATAATGACTTACGGTTGTGCTTTCCTTTCAAGTTCTTGTCTGTTAGAGATACATTCAGAAATTGGTGAAATATCATGTCTCCACTTGGATTACTTTAAAATACTCTACGCTTTCCCATTCCAGAAGTTGTGTGTGGATAAAATAGATGAAACACATCCTGACTCTGCGGGTCACTACTGTGTAACTCTGGGCAAGTAACTCAACCTCTCTGGGCTCTGGCCCCCACGTGACAAAATGTGAGAAAATTTACTTCTTTGGTTGTTGTGGAGGTTGAAATAAGACAAGGCAGGTGTCAGGCTTCCCTCAGTCTCTGGCACAGAGTCAGGTTCCTTCCCGGAACATGGAACATGCCAGATCATAACAGGTGCTCAGAGGCACTACCACTCTGGTTTTGAAAGGTTAGATCTTTTCTTCCAGCTGACACCTGAATTTCGATGGTGCAGGGCTAGGGAGGCTTGGGTAAGATAGAACACCAGTGGGGAGAAAGTCTTACTGCTGGGAGAGGGCCAGGTACCAGTGAAGAAAGCTATTTAATGGGTAAGAGTATATCTGACAGAGGAAAAGAAAGAAATGTTTCATTTAAAATTTTGCTGGAAGCTTCCCCTGTTGCCTGTAAAAACTCAAAAGGCAGTCGCAAAGGGGCAGGAGTTGGATGAGAAGGCCAGTCCAGCGACTCACTTGAGAACGTGCTGTCTAAAGCCACTGGCTCCTTCCCTGGAAGGCCCTACCCACTCCTGCTTTTCCTTCCTGAACATCATTTTTATTTAGGTAGCATCTTCACTGTTGAATGCAAAAGTCTAACCAGTATGGGGGAGGAGAAATTTTCCCTTAGTTCTTCTGTCTTGTCTAATAATAAATTTGACATGAGATAGATTAACAGGAGAAAATAACCAAGTGTATTATGTATGTACATAGAGGGGTTCTATAAGAATATAGGACCCAAGGACAAATTGGGTAGTTAGGGCTTACATGCCACCTTGTGCTGAGGAGAAAGTGGGGAAAGGGTGTGGTGTGGGATTCAAAGGGCAAGAAGGCAACTCATCAGGAGATGGGCCATCTTTAACAATGGGACACTGAGAGGACTCTGAACAAAAGGGCCTGGCCAGGTTCTTCCCTGTCTATCACACTAGTTCCTATTAAACTGTACTTATCTGTGATGATAGCTCCCTTCCCGGAGCAGGCCTCCACCTAAATTCTTTTAGGCAGTTAAGGGGAAGGTCAATGGTTTTTCTTGACTCTTTTGTGTTTTTAAAATAACCACCTAAATGAATCAATATTACACACACACACACACACACACACACACACACACACACACACACTAAAAGGCATTTTGGGATGGCAAACGCTGCTCCCCTCACTGGTATGCGAATATAGGTTCTCCAGCTTGGAGGTAACTTTGACCCAAAGGGCAGCCCTAGTGCATAGGTCCTTTCCTGGGCACTGCAGGGATATTTGTCCTGCAGTTATTGTCCAGCTGAAGCAAACAATTTGAGTCGCTGATTCCTCTGTTTTCCAATCAGATCCTCAGGCAGGGGATGGCTTATTCAATGAAAGGAATTATAAGGTGGGATGGGAGGGTTGATGAAGGACAGAGGGAAAAAAATGTTCTTAGTCTGCTTCAAATTAGACTTAATAAAGCACAAAATGCAACAGATGAGCTGAGAATGGAAGGAGTGCAAATTAGTCTTTGTATCTAAAACATACAAACTAATGTCCAAGGCACTGGATAACCAGGCAGAAGGTGGTGGCTTCTAATATAGGCTGAAAACAAGACACAGTAGAGGAAAAGATTTTGTTCTTTTAGTTCTATGTGGTTATGCTATCTCCTCAGCATGAAATCACCATTTCTTTCGTGAATGAATATTGCCAACTAGGTCCAAGTGTCTGTCAGGGAAGCAACACCGCACAGCTTCTCGGTTTTAGTTATTCCCTCATTCAAGCACTTTTTTTTTTTTTTAAATAAGAAGGAAGGTTTTATTTATTTATTTTTTTACAATTTTTAATAAAGGAAGGTTTTATTTTTACCAATAATCTGGGAATGTGGAGTTCAGGCTGTTATCTCTAACCCTCCACACCTCTGGTTATTCCAGCCACATCCTCCACGTGTGGGGGATGGGTAACACGGAGCCTCTAACAGCCGGTATAAGGAAATAGGTGCAGGGAAACATCACCACCCAGAAATACTTATTGTGCTTTGGAAAGTACAGTCCTGTGCCACTTAACAACGGGGCACGTGCTGAGAAATGCGTTGTTTGGCAATTTCGTCACTGTGTGACCATCACTGAGTGCAGTTCCATACACCTGGCCGGTACAGCCTATTACTGTAACTGGATGTGCTATGCTTCTATATAACTGCAGCACAGTAGGTCTGTTTACACCAGCGTCACCACAAACACGAGTCATGTGTTGCTCTACAACATTAAGACGGCTATGATGTCACTAGGCGATGGGAATTTTTCAGCTCCATCATAACCTTATGGGACCACCATCAGACGTGAAGTCCAAAGCGTCATTCTGTGGCACATGACTGTATAATCAAGGGTGGCGGGTTAGTGTCTCAGGACTACTATAATGAAGTACCACAGACGGGGTGGCCTCAAAAAACAGAAATTTACTTTCTCACACTCTAGAGGCTAGATGTCTAAGAGAAAGGTGTCAGCAAGAGTGATCCCTTCTGGGACCTCCCTCCTTGGCCTGTAGACAGATGCCTCCTCCTTGTAAGACCCATGCCAGCTTGGCCTTCCTTCTGTGTATATCTGTGTCCTAATCTTCTCTCATTATAAGCCACAGTGGGTTAGGGCTCACCCATATGGCCTAATTTTACCTTAATTGTTTCTTCAAAGTCACATATTTGTCTGTCCAAACAGTCACATTATGAAATACTGGGAGTTAGGACTTTAACATAGGAATTTGGGAGCAAGCAATTTCACCCACAATACTCAATCTTCTGCCCCCCACCAAATTCATGTTCTTCTTGTATGCAGAATACATTCACCCTATTCCAACAGCCTTAGAAGTCAACCTATTCTAGTATCAACTCGAAGTTCAAAATCTTATCTAAATATAATTCCAATCAGATAGGAGTGAGACTCGAGGTATATAATTCATCCTGAGTCGAAATTCCTATCCCGCTGTGAACCAGAAGATAACCAGAAAACAAGTTATCTTCTTTTGAAATACAATCATGGGACTGGCATAGGATAGTCATTCACATTCCACAAGGGAGAAATAAGAAAGAAGGAAGAAGTCACGAATTTCAAGCAGGTCTGAAAAATAGTGGAGAAAACTCCATTAGATTTTAAGACTCAAGAATAACCTTTGGTGTGGTGCTCTGTCCTCCAGGCCCAACCTGGTGGCAACCCTACCTTTCAGGCCCACGAGGGCAGTGGCCTGCTGGGCAGACCACGTGGTGTGGGGAGAAAAGCACTAGACTAAAGAGATACTAGATGTGGCTCTATTCAATAACCAGCTCTGTGACCTTGAACATGACATTCAATGTCTTATCACCATGGTTTCTTCATCTGTAAAACGAGATAGCTACCATCTCTAAGGCTCATTTTTATCTCTAAAATTATTTAGAGAACATTAGCTTTCTTTTTTACTACTTCTTTCCCCCAAAGAGGATAGATGGTCAATAATTCTAAAATAGAAAAGTGCAATAATATTCAGGGCACATTTATCTGTCTACAGAGATTACTAACATGATTTTCACAACATGTTGAAGAAGTGGCAATTTTTCAGTATTTCTAATCCAACAGTAAATCACTAAAACTTGAAACTAAATTTGAAAACAGGCTTAATACAATAAAATGCAGACTCTTAGGTTTTGATCCAAAACTGCGAAGTTTAGGTGCCTATTTACAGACCTGGCAATGATAGCTCCAATTGCCATTGTGGAGAAGCACTCTACGTAACTGAATCCCTTCCTGCAAGTCTGGGGAAAATTATATTTCCAATGACACTTGGCACATCCTTCAGCAACTAATTGCCTACTCATTCAGCAATTTTCCAGTTCTCCAGTTAAAATCCCCAATCTTTTGCCTTCAATGCAGGCAAGAAGTGTTTCCAGCAGGGAAATTAGAAAAAAAAGGAGAGGAGTTAAAATGACAGTGATTCATGCCATTAGAAAAATGTGACTCAGCAGGAGGTAAAACTAAATTCTAAGAACCCAGAGGTTAGCAAGTCTCCCAGGCTCAGTGCGTCACTGTGCTGTGATCTCATTGGGGAGCAAATCATGCCAGTGAATTAATTAGAATTGTCATTACTTACTAATATTAAAAGAACGTCAAGAAAGCCCCTTCAGCAATCCAAATCTCTAAATAGTTTCCCTTTCATTCCAAGTATTCCATTAGGTAGAATCCAAGCCATAAGCTAATATTGGTCACTCATAAAGCTGAGTAGGGGGGTATGGTCATTTGTACGTGGGTGATGATTGTGCACATTGTAGGAGATCCATAGGTGACTGGGATTATTGAATATCAGAGACAAGAAGAAATTTAGGAGTCATCTAGTCCAATACCGTCACGTAACGGATGAGTCTCAGGTATGGAAAGTGAAGTTCCTTGCCCAGGTTACCCAGAAGACATAGGAAGGCCTCTCCCACTACATTCAATATTCTCCCAACTGAAGTGACTCTTTCACTATACCACAAAATACAAAAGATTTTGTTTTTTGGGGTGTTTGTTTAGTGTCTGTTTTTTTTTTCTTTTTTTCATAGTGAAGAAGAAATATATCAGACAGTTCTTCATCTCTACAGAAGCCAGAGGAAGTGAAGTGAAGGTTTCAGCCAAAGTGTGGTTAATTTAAGAACACATACATACACGCCCCCACACACACACACAGACACACACACACACACACACACACACACATTACTGAATATCTGGACATGCTTTACAAAAAAGGACGAGCCAGTTTTCAGGTGTGGAAAAAAAAAGAAAAAAAACACCTTTCATTTTGCTGCAATGATTACAGACAACATAAGTAGGTAAGGGGGGAAGTTACATTTGGAATTAACAAATCAGAGCCTGAATTTGCTTGTGTCCCATTTTGTATTCTTGAACAGTATCAGAGTTGTTTTAGGGGTTAAATGACTGGCATTCCAAGTGCCTACATAGATGCCTGGCAACCTGGCAGGCATATAACTCTTTCCCACACAAGTGTCTATTGTGCTTCTGGGAAGACTGTGGAGTTGGTACAGTCCTCCCTCCAAGTCCTCTGTGCCAGTGTGGCTGGACGAGTCGCATGGCACCATTAGGGGAAGCTGACCGATGGATGGAGCCTAGAGAAGGGGGCCACCACCTTGCCACAAGTTTTGAGGAATTGGTTTCAGATTTAGTGCCTGTGGAACCAGATGAAAGAGTTGAGGACCTGATAACAGATACTCATATTGAGAGCGTGGCTAGAGGTAGCAGACAATGAAAGCACATCTCAGTAGAAGCCCTCTTAGAGTGGCTGACATGAAGGAACAAGAAGCGGAGGAATAAATGGGCCTTAGGATAAAGGAATCACACCACCAACTCAATGAGTAGACAAATGAAGGGATCCCCCAACCTCTGCACATGTCAGGAATATCACCTCTATAACGAGGAACTGGAAGGATGAGAAACGCTGGCAACCTGCTCCTTCCAGGGAGATACCACCGCCCTTGACTTGGGAGAACAGTAGTTCTGTGTCCTTGACCGCAAATGCACAAAGTGAAACTTCTATCGGAGGTGCAGGGGATGGGAGGAGAAAGTGAGTCATGGCTCAAGCGCCAAAGACGCTTGCTGTTCTTACTGCGAGTTAGTAGATGTTCTTGAATAAATGTTTTTTCACTTGCTATACAGCCTTAGGACAATTTTCAGAGAATTATTGGATATTTTCTCCCGTTATGCTTGTTTTGCTGGTGAGTAGTTCCGTGGAGCTTCCTATGCCACAATTCCAAACATTTCTATTTCTTTCTGAGTAAACTTTGATGGCTGTCTTTCAAGGGATTTATCTAATTGATGAAGGTATTCACATGAGGTTGCTTATATTTCTTTATTATCCTTTTATGATTTTTTAATATCTGTAGATGCTGTAGTCATATCACCTTTCTCATTTCTATTTTGATAATATGTGTTTTCTTTATATCTAGCCTCTCTAAAGGATTATAACTTTTTATGATTTTTCTCAAATATCTGGCTTTTAATTTTAATGATTTTATATGTTTATCTGTTTTGTGTATTATTGATTTCTGTTCTGATCTTTATTCCTACATTTCTTCTGTGCACTTTGGATTTCATTCGTTCTTTTTCTAGTTTCTTAAGTTTTGAGCAGAGATTATTGACTTGAGAACTTTCCTCTTTTATAATTTAGTTTGCTCAGTACTACTAATTCTACTCTAAAATCTGCTTTAGTGGAATCCGATATATTTTGATATGCTGTATTTTCATTTAATTCAGTTAAAGACACTTTCTAATTTTTCTTTTGATCTCTTTCAATCCTTGCATTATTTAGAAGTATGCTATTTATTTTCCAAATATTTTGGAATTGTTCAACAAAACCCTTTCAATTATTAATTTCTTATTTAATTCATTTGAATTAAAAAATTACTTTATAATACTTCAGTCGTTTCAAATTGTTGTGTGGTCCTGAATACATTTTAGTTTGGAAAATGTTCTATGTGCACTTGAAACTAATGTTTGTGTTTTTCTGTTGCTCGGTGGAGTGTCCTATAAATGTCAATTAGGTTAAGTTGGTTCATGGTTTTGTTTAAGTCCTTTGCATCCTTGACTGATTTTCTATATACTTGTTCTATCAATTATTGAGAGACAGTTTAGAAATCTCCAACTATAATTACGGATTTATTTGATTTTGCCTCATACATTTAGAATCTCTGTTATTAGGTGCATATATATTTAAGATTATGTCCTCTTAATGAATTGAACCCTTTATCATTATGAAATTATCTTTTTTACCCCTGACAATATTCTTTCCTTTGAAATCTACTTCATTTAATTTTACCCTATCCACTTCAACGTTCTCTTTTTCAGTGATAGCGTGGTATCTCTTTTCCTTCTTTTCACTTTTAACCTCTTTGTGTCTTTATATTCGAAGTGTGTTCTTCTTAGCAGCACATTTTACTCCAGTTGGACAACCTCTGCCCCTTAATTGGAGTGTTTGGACTATTTACATTTAATGTGAGTAGTAATATGGTCAGATTTAAGTGTATCATCTTCCCATTTGGTTTTTATTTATCTTATCTGCTCTGTGCTCCCTTTTTGCTCTTTCTTTTGCCTTCTTTTGGATAATTTTAGTATTTTAAAAATCCTATTTTAACTCTCTTATTGGCTTATAAGCTCTATTTGTTTATTTTAGTATTTGCTTCAGGGTTTATAATATACATTTTTAACTTATTACAGGCTACTTTCAAGAAGTATTACACCACTTCCCATATAGTAAAATAAACTTAGAATGGGTTGCTCTCTCCCTTCCAGACCTTTATGCTATTTTTGTCATATATTTTATTTATACTTATGTTGCACACTTCATAATACAATGTTATTATTTTTGTTTAAATAGTCAATTACCTTTGCACAATATTTAAATGGTAATGAAAATCATATATAATTACCTGTGCAATTAATATTTCCATTTTTCTTTATTTCTTTGTATAGACTCAAGTTTTCATCTGGTATAATTGCTTCTGCCTGAAAGAATTCCTTTATAATTTCTTGTAGTGTTGGTCTGCTAATGATGAATTCTTTAATCTCTTTTATATTTGAAAAAAAAATTTTGCCTTCATTTATTAAAGATTTTTTTTCTGGATAGAGAATTCTAGATTGACAGCTTTTTCTTTCAGTATTTTCAAGATGTCGCTTCACTGACTTACTTAAATTGTTTCTGACAAGAAATCATTCATCTTTATCTTTGTTTCTTTATGCATAGTATACAGGGTTTTCTCTGCCTGCTTTTTCATTTTTTTAATTATTATTAGTTTCAGGTGTACAAAACAATGTAATAGACATTTATACCTCTCACAAAGTGATAATCCCCCTCCCCCAATCTACCACCCCTCTGACATCACATACAGCTATTACATTTCTACTGTCTCTATTCCTTATGCTGTACTCCACTTCTTGCAAATATATATATATATATATATATATATATATATATATATATATATATATACACACACACACACACACACACACACACACACACACACACACACACATATGTATATATAATTATATTTGACATTCATTATTGTTCAGCTTCAGCTCCAGGTGTACACTGCAGTGATCAGGCTTCTCCACCATCCCTGAAGTGGTCTCCTGAATAAGACAAGTGTCCATTGGATACCCTACAAAATGTTTACATTATTGATTATATTCCCCAAACTGACTTTTGTATCCCTGTGGCAATCTTGTGGTTACCGATCATGCTTTCTAATCCCATCACCTTCTCCGTCATCCCCCATCCCCTCATCTACCAACCCTCAGTTTTTTCTCTGTATCTCTGAGACAGTCTCTTATTAGTTTGTTCATTTATTCTCTTCTTTAGAGTCCACATATAAGTGAGATCATATGGTATTTTTCTCTGTCTGACTTATTTCACTTAGTATAATGTTTTCTAGGTCCATCCATATCATTGCAAATGGTAAGATTTCATTCTTCTTTATGGCTGCGTAATACTCTATTTATAAATGTACCAGTTTCTTGATCCAGTCTTCTACCGATGGGCATTTTGGTTGTTTCCATGTCTTGGCTATTGTGAATAGTGCTGCAATAAACATAGGGGTGCATACATTTTTTCAAATTAGTGTTTTGGATTTCTCTGGATAGATACCTAGGAGTGGAATTGCTGGGTCATAAGGTAATTCCATTTCCAATTTTTTGAGATACCTCCATACTGATTTCCATAGTGTCTCTGTCTGCTTTTTTTTTTTATCTCTCGTTTTGAGCAATTTGATTATGACATGCATTGCTGTAGTTTTCTTCATGTTTCTTTTGCTTGGGGTTTAGAAACTTGGAGCTATGGGTTTAAATTTTTCATCAAATTTGGAAAACATTCAGCCCCAATTTCTTTGAATAACATTTTCTATTTCTCTCCTTTCCTTCAGAGACTTAATTACATACACAGGTTGTTTAATGATATCCCACAGCTTATTTATGCTCTTTTCATTTAAGCTTTTTCTTTGTTTAATTTTCATAGCTTCTATTGCTTTGTCTTGAAGCTTAATAATCTTTTCTTCTGCAATGTCTAATCTGCCATTATTCACATCCATGTATTTTTTTTCTCTCACATATTTTAACTTTCATCTCTAGAGGTTTTATTTAGATTTTTTAAAATAATTCCATATCACCATTTAACATTTTGAACATATAGAATTCAATTATAATAATATTTTTAATGTCCTTATCTGCTAATTCTCCACATCTGTGTCAGTTTGGGCTGGTTTCAATTGACTATTTTTTTTTTAATCTTTATGAGTCATAGTTCCCTGTCTCTTTGTTTACCTGCTAATCTTTGATTAAATTCCAGATATTGTGAATTTTGCCTTGTTGGATACTGGATATTTTTGTATTCCTATAAAGATTCTTGAGTTTTGTTTTAGGATGCAATTAAGCATTTGGGAAATGGTTTGATCTTAATCTTGGTATTAAGATTTTCTAGGCAGGACTAGAACATCATTTCATCTAGTGATAATTATTTCCCACTACTGAGTCAAGACCCTTTTGGGTATTGTATGCAATTCTCAATTATAAAGTTTTCTAGTCTGGCCATTGGATACAGGCACTTTTTCAGGCCAAGTATAAGTACCCCGTACTGTTTTTTCTAATTCTTTTGAATTTTCTTTCCTACAGGTCAAATATTTTCCTTCTCATGTGCTGCTCTGTCCTCTGCTGAACACTGAAGTGGGACCCTTTGGAGATCTCCAATGTTCTCTTTCCATGATGTTTTCTTTCATCCAGTACTCTGTTCTACAAACACAGGCTGTCTTGTTCTACCTGGACTTTCAGTTCTGTGTCCTCAATTAAAAGATGTCAATATGTTTTACCTGGTCTATCCTCTTTGTTCTGGGAGTTGGATGCTGTCTCAAGACAGTAAGCGTGGACAATTATAGGGCTCACCTCCTCTGTTTCCCATCTCTTTGGGATCACTGTCCCTCATTAATGATGTCCAATGTCTTAAAGCTACTATTTCATATGTAGTCTGTTTTTGTCTCTTGGTTGTTTCAACCAGGAAGATAAATCCAGTCCCTGTTATTTCATTTTGGTTGTTATTTCACTTTGGTTGGAAGTGGAAGTCTGGAGGACATACTTTTTAAACTTACAGGAAATGGAATGAAATTTTAAATATCATCTGGTATCTTTCAAAAGGAAATTAAATAAAATAAAACTCTATGTAAAAATAGAAGATGAGACTGAGATGATAAGCAAACTGACAATGTTTAAAAAGTCAGAGAAAAGAATACCATAACTTTTTAAAAACAAACATTGTTTTGAAGAACAATATTAGGTTTACAAATAAATTACCAAGAGAGTACAAGGAGTCCCACATACCCCACACCAGTTTTCTCTAGCATTAACATGTAACACTAGTATGGTATATTTACCACAATTAATGCATCGAATTGATACATTATTAATACATCATTATTAACTAAAGCCCATAATTTACTTGGATTTCCTTAGGCTTTAATTAATGTCCATTTTCTGTTTCAGGATCCCACCTAGGATACCATGACAGTTTTATTTGTCATGTCTCCTTAGGTTACTCTTGGCCATGAGAGTTTCTAGGATGTTCCTTGTCTTTGATGACTTTGACAGTTTTAAGTACTGGTCAAGTATTTTACAGAAGGTTCCTCATGATTATACCAGGGTTATGTGTTTTGGGGGAGGCAAAACACAGAACTAGAATGCCATTTTCATCACATCACATCAAGAGAACATACTACCACATGATTTATGACTGCTGATACTGACTTTGTTCATCTGGCTGAGGTTGTGCGTATCAGACTTCTCTACTGCAAAGTTACGTTCTCCTCCATCCATATCTATATTCTTTGGAAGGAAGTCACTATTCAGAGCCCCCCACTCAAGGAGTAGGTATTTATGGTCCACATCCTTGAAGACAGAGTATCTGCATAAATTATTTGGAATTCTTCTGCATGGGTGATTTGCCTATTCTTCCACATTTATTTGTTCAATCATTTATTTCTATCAGGATGGACACACATATTTTGCACTTTGGGTTATAATCCAATACTAATATATAATATATAGGTATATACAAAGAGTGCCAAAAAGAAGTATACTCATTTTAAGAAAGGAAAAAACTGTATTAAAATTGTAATACTCTATATACCGATAACAAAAGATGAATACAAGTCATGTGTATACTTTTTTTTTGTACCCCGCCCAGGGTGTGTGTGTGTGTGTGTGTGTGTGTGTGTGTTTTGCTTTGGTCATTGGAACCTTTTCCAGTTGGCTCCTGTGTTGCTTTGGAATTCCTCCATCATTGCTGATTCTAGCACTGCATTACGTTCTGACACTATGAGACTTTTCCTTTATGTTTTCTTCCACAGTCTAAGAATCAACTATTTCTTCAGGGAGACCTGGTTTCTTTTATAGGGAAAAGGCATTAGAAACTAAGATCTGGGTGCTAGGTATTGTCACTGCCACTGGGATGTCATTGCTTCTAGTGCTCCTAGCTGACAGAGCAAGAAAATAGGTGTGTGTACCCTGACCGGGGTATACAAGGTCAGACAATTAAGTTCATGAACTCATCCTAATATCACCTTCAAGGTACTCCCCTTGGGAAGCTATGCACTTATGCCAGTGCCTAGTCCACCCTTCAAAGCAATCTTGGAACCCTTTTTCTGGATTGGCTATCAGAGCTGTCATCGTATTACGCTTGATGTCCTGAATATCATCAAAATGTCTTCCTTTCAATATTTCCTTAATCTTCGGGTAGAGAAAGAAGTCATTGGGGGCCAGATCAGGTGAGTAGAGAGGGTGTTCCAATACAGTTATTTGTTTACTGGCTAAAAACTCCCTCACAGACAGTGCTATGTGAGCTGGTGCATTGTCGTGATGCAAGAGCCACGAATTGTTGGTGAAAAGTCCAGGTCATCTAACTTTTTCACGCAGGCTTTTCAGCGCTTTCAAATAGTAAACTTGGCTGTTTGTTCAGTTGGTAGAAATTCATAATGAATAATCCCTCTGATATCAAAAAAAGGTTAGCAACATTGTTGCAACAAGTTCGCAAACTTGATTGTCAGACCTTCATATGGACACATTAACTGTAAACATTTTCTCATGTAACCATCTATATTGGTATTAAGCTAAACGTGAGTCCATACCAATGTCTCTAAATCTAATCCATTACCAAATGGATCATTCCAGCATCCTTCCCTTTTTTTTCATTTATAGACTCTCACTCTAACAGTGAGAACCTGGCTCAAGGGAAACAACTTTATCAACTAGAGTACAGTGCTTATGGGCAGTTACTTTTGCTCTTAGTCTAACAGACTCCAATTATTTTCATAGGTAGGTATCTTTTTCCCCATCACCTTCATTGAGGTTGTCTTATATGTTTATTGTACAATTAGATTGTTTTGTCACATTCTACATTCCATTCTAGATTCCCTGACTTCCTGAATGATAAATTTTAAATGACTTTAGATGCTGACAATAACAGAATCAACACTGCATCAAATAGGATAAATAATAAAAGCTTGAGAAATTTTCTCAGAAGAAAATGCCAAAAACATGAAAATGCTCAGAAAAGGAAAGCATTTCCCAAAATAGTTAAGCTCAAGTAAATCCACACAACCAAGAAAATTTCAAAAACAGTAATAGTAGAAAGTTTTTCTACAATACACTGAAACATATTTTTAAAGTTATAATAATTTTAATAACATGGTAAAGATACAGGAATAGACTAAATGTTCCATAGAACAAAAAACAGAGTCTAGAAGCCAACCTAAAAATATTTTGGAATTTAACATAGTATGAAGGTAGCATCTGAAATCAGGCTCCTCTGATACTCTCTCAGTGTCTAATCTCCCATGCCAATCTTTCATCACACAATTGTATTGTTCAAATGTAGTCATTGTTATAATTAACACTTCTTTAGAGACTGTCATGGTATAAACTGGCTTTAGCCATACAGACTGGTTTGGCTGACGTTAAATGTCTAACTCTTCTACATAATTGGTTCCCAAAAGGGTGACCAACCATCCATATCACTATGCCCAAAGCAGCTCAGCAAACCCATTTCTGGTTAAAGGAACAGTCATAGGGAAGAGAATTTGGTGTGATGGAGGGTTCAGACAATAGAAATTCACAAGCCTCAAGTGAAAGGAAATGTTTGAGATAAACCTCAACTAGAAAGCCTGGGGTGGAGGAAGGACTATTCCCAGTGAAAGGGATCTAATCTTGGTCTGTAGCATCAAGGCTCTGGTACAACTTACTGAAGTTCAAGATCAGACTTAAGAAGAGCTAGACTGCCGATCAGGAAACCAAGGCAGATACCCAAGCATATAAAGTAAATCAACCAGGCACTGAATGCTGAAAGGAGGGAGGAAAACTATTTCTGCTGTCTCAGACTGGTGTAGGGCCTGAGGCTGTCTAAATGCTTTAGAGTATTAAATCTTCTTCACTGTCAAGGCTGTAGGTTGCAGGTATTATGGAAATAACTTGGAAATGGGTTGAATGAAGAAATATTGATAAATGAAGGAAGGGGATAGACATATGAAGAGAAATAAAAAGAAGCTGCAGAGAATGAATCTTGTGATTTTCTCAACAGATGAGTTCATAACATACCTTTACCATTTCTGCAACTCATTCTGAGCTGGGTCTGGGTGAGATACTTGGATCAACTATCATCTCATATGGAAAGTGAATATGTCTCCTACGGCAGTGTCTCAAAGCAGGAACTCTGTACCGCAGGGTGGTTTGTTCTACACTATTTCCTCATATTCCTGAAGCTGGTAATGATGCCCATGACAGCCTCCTTTTTTCTGGGTCACTACTTTCCCATTTCTTTTCCTCCACCCTGTTCTGGAGTTCAGGAAGGTGCTGAAAGGAGGAACCTTGACAAAATCAAACTTTAAAGATTCATAATTTAGCCTTCGGCCAAGCTTGCTGTTTTCACGTGAGAGCCAAGATTAAACCTAAATTAGACTAAAGCCATCTTCTGAAGCTGAAAAAAATGTTAGAATCACGACCAGAGTACAATTCTAGAAAATACAAATTCTCTTTGCTGTCACATTTATGTTGATGTTTCATGTTCACGTAGTGTGTGTGTGTGTGTGTGTGTGTGTGTGTGTGTCTGCACGCAAGAATACTACTATATATAAGAGTAAGACTAAAGACACTAATTTGTTCTATAATGGCTGCCTCCTTCATTCTTTAATATGAATTCCCACACCAAGCCATCACTGATGCCTTCTACACAGCCGTCTCCCTCTGGTTCTTCACTTTCAAGGAAGGACCCTAAAGTTTACTCATGATATGAATAATGTCTACCTTCTAAAAGAAAACTAACATTTACAGACCACCAACAATATATTATTTCATCCAACTCTAAAAATCAGCAAGATAGATTACTATTGTTAATTTAAAATTAATTTGTTTATCTCACAGTTATTAAGTGGCAGAAACAATATTTAAGTATAAGGGTGTGTACGCTCAATACCCAAGTTCTTTCTACAACTTCTCATGTTAGTGCTAAAATGTAGAGCTCTTTTTCAGCTATAGAGGGAACAGCACGTGCCTTACAAATAACACAGAAAACACGAGTCAAAGACAACCAATTCAGAACAGTTAACTTTCTCCACTACCACTTTGTTTACACATGCTAAGAGGAAACCGGAAAAGAAAAAAGAAAAAGATTTCTTCAACAACATATTAGCTCAAATCTAATTCATCCTTATCCATTTTTAGAAGTTGGCAGGGGCTGGAGGGAAAAAGGGGGTATTATTCCACGAATATGGAATCTTCAGATAGATGAAAATTAATTAAAACATTAACTCTTGACACATATTTTAGCAACCACAATTTTTAAAAGCACATCAAAATCACTGAGAAATGTGACCATTTGGAAATTACCTAGCTTAGAATTCAGTAAAATCAAAGAATCAGAATTTTCTAAAGTATACAGACCTCTAGAAATTATGTTAGCTAATAATTTGCAAATTCATGGAACTCTTAGGATTCTATGGAAATCTTCCAGAACCTTGGAAGGAGCGACAGGAAAAGCAGTGTCAGGAAATCAGTGGAAATGGGTCGGTTCCCAAAAAAGATTTTTTGGGGAAAAAAAGAAAAAACGGTTGCTCTTCAAAAGGTTTGAAAACACTTGAGGCAGAGACTTCTATCTGTATACCCCATCTTTCCATTTCCCTTTGCTCATCAGAAGAATTCTAATCTTACTTGAAATGGCAGTGTACCCAGCTCAAAAGACTACATTTCCCAACCTCCCTCACAGAGATTAATTATGGCCAGTGAGATGTCAGCAGAAATATTACATGAGACTTCTGGGAAGGCTTCTTAAAAGCCAGGGCTACCCTTTTGTTCCCCTTGCTTCTTCTACTCTGGCTTTGAATACGCAGCATGGCTGCAGTTCCATCCCTAAGCTTGAACTCTGGGGACCTGGAATATAGTCATGTATTCAGAATGAAGCAACTCAAAGTGAGGAGCTTCAGTCCAGGATGACAGTATGAAGCCACCATACCACATCAGTCCCAGACTGCCTGTCTCCAGATCTATTTTAAGAGTGAAAAAATAAAATTCTGTCTGCTCAAGGCGGTATTCATTCCTGTCAGTCACAAGCAAATGCAATTCCTACTGATAAACCACACTTAACATATAAAGAATCAGAAGTCCTAAAAATTGCCTTAGAAGAGTCAGTTCTAAAGAAGTTGAACATTCATCCACTTTTCTTTTTGGGATCCCAGTTTGAGTAATTTCCAAGCCATCTGAGTGTTCTTAGTGAAGAAGTTGTGATCATGTACTAAAACACATGCTCATAATTCAAAGCAAATTTTATAACAAGCACCGGGAATTTTTACAAGCATTTCTGGGAAATTAAGTCAAGCCATATAAACTTAGTCTCAGAAACAAGTAAAATCAATGGGTTATAAAAATACAAAGCACATAGACTGAAATAATATAAAGATGATAGTTAAAGATACTATTACTGTACATCAACATATTTTTTTCTTTTGGACAAAGCCTCACAAAAACCTGAGAGGAAGGAAGGAATGGATATAAACTGCTCATTAATGGTGCCGTCAACCTTGGCACTAGGTCATAACATTTGGACTGGATAATTCCTTGCTGTTGGGAGACGTCCTGTGCATTGTGGGATGTTTAGCAGCATCCCTGGACCCTACCCACTAGATGTCAGTAGCAACACTCCCCCCAGTCAGGATCACCAAAAAAATGTCTCCAGATATTGCCAAATGTCCCGTGGGGTGGAGGAGCCACTCCCCATTGGAGACCACCACTTGGGCTGTATTTTACTTCAATCAAAAGGTTAGAGAGCTTGCCTGATGGCTAAGCAAGTTGGAAGCAGGAAAATAATCAGATTCCAAGCACCTCTTGTGCCAATTGTGGAAAAGCCTTTCTCTTAGAGGAATGGGGCAGCAGCAGTGACTTGGAGATCACCAGCTACATGCTCTTCTCATGCAAGGGCCCTTAGTCCTCTGCTCAGGCAACTTAGCACCTGTGATGGAAAAGTTGTCCTGGGCATGGTTAGAGTTAGGCAAACCCTCTCCCTGTTAACTGGTCTTCACTTATTGCTCCTGTTTCCTTCTCTTTGGCCTTGAGGGCACCTTGTGGCAAGGGGAAAAAAAGAAGGCTTAAACATCCATTAGTGGAAACAGTCTGAGACTTTCACCTGGTCAGGTGTTTCTGGCTCTAATCAAATAATTTGTAGTTAGAGCAAAAGGGCTTCAACCTTCTCAAAGAGTCCACTGACTATACTGGACAATAAGTAGCTTCCTGTCCCAGAGTTGCTAAAATTACACAGCGTCTGATTGGAAATGGAAATTGTTTCCTTACCCCTTCTTCTACATTCTGCACTGCAATGATCCAGGAATGCAGCACAGGTCAAACTCTGTGGGCCCTGGAGACTAGAGGAGTATAGCATCCAAGAACTGTTAACAGTTTCTGCGAGAAATAAGAGCTGGATTGAAGGAGGGGCCAACTCACCTGACAGTCACCATATGAAGAGGAAATAGCCCACCTGGAGAGCAGGTGGAAAGCGTCTCATGGGGATGTAAGTGGGGGAAGCTTACTTTTGGCATTGCGGTCTGCTAAGTGAGTTGGACACAGCTTTCGTTCATCAACCAATCCTCCTTCCTTTCTTCCCTCACTTATTTTCTTCCCACTTTCTTTCCTTCCTTTTTTTTTTTTTTTTTTTAAATTTCAGCAGCTAGTTATTAGGAGATTGTTATTACCAGGCACTATTCTAAGCATTGTTGATATAACAGTACACAAGACATTCCGTTCTCCGCCTCCCAACAGCTTATAATCAGTTTGCTAAACAGAGAACACAATTACCACCAGGTTAAATTTTAGATGCAATAAAGGGACAAGGCAAAACAGAAAACAGAATATCTTTAAGTCTTCCTAGTTTGGGATCCACCGGGTCACAGGGGAACCAAGAGGAGTATTAGAGAAGCAGGGGAGACAAGAGAAAGTTTTCCTCCCCGTTATCCGCACCACCCAGATTAGGAAATGATGCCCTATATAGAGGAAGAAAAGAGTGAGGGACAGGCACAAGAGAGAGAGAGTTCACTGGGCTTCAGAGCAAGGAGTCCTGTGCTCCTGGACAACAGCCAGACCCAGAGAAGTAGAGTTCGTGGGATACCTCTCAGGCAGATAGGCCATCCTGGTGAGAGATCCTGGGGGCACAGGTGATAACTGGGTGGACCCACCCAGAGCTTAGATACTACCTTGGAAAAAGGGAGATCGTTCAGAATTAACTGAGTTTACATTTCTATCACTCTGGTGACATGAGACATAATAAAAATTAAGTCGTTTTTTAAAAAAATTAAGTAAAGTTGCATATCATGCACAATGAATTTATAAACTCGTATTTATACCACTTATATCAATAAATAAAACTTTTTGATTAATAAACTACTTGCCTTAATCCCACATCTTTTTCTGCTATCACTCACTTGCTTCTCCTGTTCAGACCAATCTCTTAGACATATTCTATACTTGTCTCAGTTTCCTTCCTCTCCACTGACTTGCCCCTCAACCAACTCAAATATGGATTCTGTCCTTCTTTTTCTACCAGAAAAGCATTTATTCAATTCCTTAGTGACATTTAGGTTTCTAAATGCAATGGGCCTTTTTCCAGCTCTCATCTTATTTGACCTTTAAGCAGCACTTGGCACTGTTCTTCTCTCTCCGTTTTGAAACACCCATGTTACTTGCTTCCATGACATCACATTCGCCTGGGCTCTCCTGCTGCCTCAAACTTCTCAGTCCCTTCGGTAGGCGCATCCTGTACTTGGCCGTTGAATGCTGGCAGCCCTCACGGCTCAGTCCTAGGCGCTCTTCTCTTCTCACTGCTCTCCGTCCCTGAGTGTTCTCATCCATGACCATGGACGGCTTCCTTCGGCCATGGTAATACACACACACACACACACACACACACCCCGACTCTCAATTTATATCTTTTGAACAGTCCTAGCCTACATTGGATGCTTATATCCAACTACTGATTTGAAATCTCCACTTAGATTTCTCAAGGACATTTCACACTTACCAAGTCCAAGATCGAATTCGTGATTGTCCATCCTGCCCCAAACTGCGCATCCTCCAGGCTCCCTACATTTGTGAATGGCACCTATCTCTCCACTTCATCCCACACCATTCTTCACCTTACTCTCTGGCTTTGGGTCATACTTGGCCTTCCCTTTGGTCTTCAAACAGACCATGCTGTCTTCCTCAAAAGGACATGCTGTTCTCTGTGTCTGAAGTGCTCCCTTTGCTGCTATCTCCTAAACTTGGATTCATCTTTCAGATCTCCACTCAAGCATTACTCCACAGGAAGTTTTTCCAGGCATCTCAGGGCACATTAGGCTTATCTGGAATCTGCTCTCATAGAACCATGAGCTCCCTTTGTTTCATGTAATTGCATGTTCATCAATCAGCTTCTGACTCCTTCTCTGGATTATAACTTCACAAAAGCAGGGGCCTCATCTGTTTTTAATCCCCTTTTTACCCCACTGTCAATATTTTTGGCATGAATAAAGGAATGAATCAATAAAAAAAGAGAGAACTGCTTTCCCATATTGAGTTGTTTGCCCTTTCTTCTTATTCATGTTTTCACATACTGACTTTTATTTTTATGAAATCTAATGTATCCATCTTTCCTTCTTTAAGGCCATTTTTAGAATTGCCTTTGCCACCCCAAGATTACATAAATACCCACTAAAATTTTCTTCCAGTACTTTTATGGTTTCGTTTGTAAGATTTAATTCTTAAATCCATCTGGAATTTATTTCTGAAAGAAGTGAAATAGTGCCAGCTATTTTGTTTCAGAGCCAATTTCTCCTAAATTGAAATCTTCAGCTATAACCAGTACCGTGATGTCGCTAAATAGAATTTGCAGTCAGAAGGCCTGGACTGAAGTTCAGGTCCCCCATTTGCTCACCGTACACATTTTAGCCAGTCATTTAATCTCTTTGAGAGTGATCAGAAACCTTTATGGGAAGAGGATTCAAGGGAAGAGCCAGTTCTGGAACCGTCATAAACGAAAAGGCCATTGAAGAGGCAGGACCGACTAGGATAGCCTCATGGTGGAGTGTGGCCTTGAATCAGACTATCAGGGTGTTAATCAGTGGTCCCTCATTTTATAATCTGTAAAATGAGATAAGAATAGTAACCTTCTTCATATGGTTTATTGTGAGGGTTAAATAAATTAAGGAATGTAAAGCACTTAGCAGTGCCTAGATCACGATGGCAACTAAGTTATAAGCAACAGTTCTCACAAAAAGAGATGCCATTGTTTTCAGTGAGCACAACAGAGATGCCCCAGTCATACTCCCTTGAAGAAACTAGAAAAAGTACCTTGTCAAAGTGTGCTCCAAAATAAGCTCTTAGGAACAGTAAAGAAAAGGAAGTAGAAATATCAGTTTACTGGTGATACAACCAAAGTGACTCCTAGTCCTTATTTGTTATTGTTCTTACAAATCTGGTTGTGGTCTATTCTTAACATGGGCAGAGTAACCTCTAATATTTTCCAGTTTTGAGAGTAAGGCTTATTAAACCTGGTAAATTACCACCTCAAAGTTTATAAAAGCCAATTTCTCTGATATGGGCAGATTTTAATATCACTGGATATGAGTATCTTTCGAAAAGAACTGATAAATGTGTCACATAATGTAAGTAAGCAAGTGTGCCCAATCATAATGAATCTTTTCATTACCATTTTGATCCTTTAGAAATGCAGGGGGAACTGGAGAGGTGGTATGTTTTAACTACATACTATCACAAGATAAACAATAAACCACCATTCTCATCTCCCGTTTCCTTTCTGAATATTTCCCTAGGTTGCAGATTCTAATACGCCAAGGCCGAGATACTTGGTGTCCAGAAACTGATAGCAGTGATGAATGGAATTGTGTATCTCTTTCACTGAGTTCAAATGAAGGGATTTATTACTTGCACTGAAGTTAACACTCTAAGTTATTTAGAATTACTTATTTTACAGTTTGTCACATAACTAGATAGCATCAATCACCCAACTAAGGATAAAATAAATGTTTCATTGGTTTTGTGTGTGTGTGTGTGTGTGTGTGTGTGTGTGTTACACGTTTTGTTTCCGATTTCATGCTGGGAAAAAAATGTTCTTGTTGTCTGACGTGTTCACTTTTATAGCAGAAACATCTTCTATTGACAAGTTTCCATAGAGAATTCAGATGTTCATTCTATATCAATGATTGTCAAAACACAGTCTAATAATTTTAAGTTTATTAAACTGTAAGACAAGTTTGTAAACAGAATTCCCATAGCCATTTTCCTATAATGTACTGAGTCAGGGAAGCAGCAGTTATTGGAAATTTGAAAATAAATTGACATTTTCCCCACCTATACCTCATGTGGGGGTAACTTAACCCCCAACTCCAACCCCTCCGTCCTTACCAGTTGTGTAAGTGGGGTTGAGGGGGAGGAGAGTGGGAGGGCACATGCGAGTCAGGTGTATTCTCTACTACCGTGTTATAAAAAGCAATCTGGGCTCTCTTTCTCTGGCCACCTTGTGTTCAGTGATTCGCCCTCCACAGCCATCCTCCTGAGATGTGCAGACCCAGTGCTCACTGCTTGAATTGTCCAGCGAGGTCTCTGACTCTCCATTCCAGCCTCTGTGTGGATAATTGGAGTCTGCTCTTCAGGGGGGAGCAGTTATCTTAAATTCAGAAGCAGGAGTAAAATGCTCCCTTTTCTCTCAGGTTCAAGCCATAGTCTCCAATCCAGTGTTGGCAACAGAAAAACTGGTGCTTTGCCCACCCCACCTCCTCATTTGGCACCTTGTGTTTCTTCTCTACACATTGGAAGCCAGAGAAAATCATGACTCAAGCTCTCAGGGCATATTATGATCTGAGTTTGCTTGATCTGGGGCACCAGGCAGAATCTTCATGATTCATGGCAGGAGCAGCAGTGAAATGCCAGTTCACTATATAAGCTGAAATTTCAGTTTCACATAAAAAATAAAACAAAAAACAAACACTACTCTAATCCAATCAACTCCAGTTATTGTATCCTGAAGTTAATTATCTGAAAGAGCAGAAAGTCAAATATTATTCTACTTCAATTTTTACTTACAACTGAGATAGGAATCAGATCCTATGCGAGGAATGTTTACCCAAAACAGAAGGAACAAGAGAGAAATCACTAATTTACTTCCACTGGAGAAAAAAGTCAACAAAACCTTCCTTTTTTCTTTCGTAATTGTCCTCTCTTTGAGTGTTCTTTCTCAGTTTTCTGAAAACAAAGTTCTCAGATGGGATATTACTGCTTTTTGACTTGAGATAAAACGAGTCGCTTCTTTATGGAAAACAGCTCCGAACCATACGCTATTCCACTCCAGAATTTCATAGGGCTCTGCTGACGTCTTCAGGCAACTGTCAACCTACTGGTCAAGGATGGTTGTTGGGCCCAGTGTCACACCCTGTAAGTTGCCCTGTGCATGTCACAGATATACTCACCACACCCAGGTCAGCGCTGGCAAGATGTATTATTTTTCTTATTTTTACTATTTACTTGAGGGCACTGTTCATTTTTTCTGGGAGCAGGACTATTTATGCTTTGCCAGTTCTATTAGTTTCCTAGGGTTGCCGTAACAAATTACCACAACCTTAGGGCTTAAAACAAACCAAAAAAAAACTTATTTGCCCAGTTCTGGAGGCCCATGGTCCAAAATCAAGGTGTTCACAGGGACACACTCCCTCCAGAGGCTTTAGGGAGAACCCTCTCCTGCCTCTTCCAACACCAGGGGCTCCAGATGTTCCTTGGCTCACGGCCCCATAACTCCATCTCTGCCTCTGTCTTCACATGGCCTTCTCCTCTGTCTGTTCTTCCTTTTTCTTGTTTTATGAGGTCAGTTGACACTGGATTTGGTACCACCTTTATCCAGGGTGGTCTCATCTTGAGATCTTTAATTACATCTGTGAAAACACTTCTTCCAAAGAAGTTTACATTTACAGGTGCTGGGTGGACATACCTTTTGGTGGGCCACCATTGAACCCACTATGCCAGATATGTAAGGAGAGAATGTGGAAACTTGAGTTAGCCGGTCCTGTATTTCTGATGTATTTTAATGATTTAGAGCCCCTTAGAAATCACACTGCCTTTTGGGAGCTTCCCAGCTGGCTCTGTCCCAAATCTGGCTCTTGGCTAAGGTGAGAGGGCAGAAGCTGTGCACTGATTTAAGAAAGGGGCATTTGAAAGAAGTACTGTAGTGGTATTCTGTACATTACGCCACCAAAACCCCACAGGGGAGGCTTCATTAAATGGTTCATGAAACCAGATCTACTAATAACACAGTTCCCTCCATTATCCTCCCCAGGCAAAACCACCCTCCTGTTTAAGCCCAGCATCTGCCTTTCCCACACCTATTCCCAAGTATTAACCAAAGTACCCATTACCTCATATTAAATGTATGACTGCAAACCATAAAGTGACATTAAACAATGATCAGCAATCCTACCTCATTTGCTTAATAAGTGTGCTTCCCACCCTCTAGGACAACAATTTCATACCTTCTTCTCTGTCCTCAAGAGTTCATCCCCCAACACTCTTAGCTGATGATTTTGCTTCTCACTTTACTGATAAAATTAAAACTGTCTTCCCATCCTCAAAATTTATAATCAGCATCTTTATCCATAATCTCCATCTTCCCTCTTGTAACAAATGTATCACCCCCTTTCCTATCAGACACTACTCTCGGATAGCTTCTCATAACTATTTCTATAGGACCTCACTCCCACATTTAGCTCTTCTTTCCCTCATCAGCTTTTCCTCCATGGCTCATTCCTACCAATAATAATCAATCCTACTAGTATCCAAATATGCTCTAGTAGCTCCAAATGCCTTATGACTGAACTGTCCCTTGGCCACAAAGCCCCCGCTACTTGGTGTTCTTTTCTTCTCTCCCCTTTTCAGCAATTCTTGTTCATTTTTCAACTCATTTTCCTTTGATCATTTTCCATTACTCGCTACCCATGTTTAAGTCTCAAACCCCCTTCATGTTGTCAATTTCATTGATCGTCAATGTGTCCTTAGTTTCCTTAACTTTTATTTGAACAATTTCCCTGTCCTCTGCAGTTTTCTGCATATTCATTAATTTTAATTTTCTTTACTGTGTCAGTGACTTCCAATTTTTTTTTCTACATCCAATTTATGCAGAGATAAAATCCTACAGACAATCTCTCTACCTCAGTTTTCCACTTTGGGACTGATAAAAATGTCTTGGAGGACTGCTAACTTATACATGTATTGTTCTAGCAATAGCATTTGAATATTCCTCTAAAGTATAAAATCTACATGTCATACAAAATGGTCACTGGGTTCTAAAATATACCAGAGTGGGAAATAATTATATTAAAAATTGGCAGGACCTTTGTTTCCTGTAGAGGTGACAGAAGCATGACTTTTTGTGCAAATTAGGTTATTAAATTATTTCTTTGGAGCAAGAGGGTCTACATCGATCTCTAATAGTGTACATTTGTATAGCCCTTTATAGTTTTCAAGGAAACTTCATATCCATGATTTTATTTGATCCTTAAAATAGCCCTGTAGGATATTGATATTTATCTAATTTTCACATACAGGAAGAATGAGGCTTCTAGAGTCGATATGATTTATTGAACACCCTCCAACTAGTACTCAACTTAAACCCATGGCCATTACCTGAGTGGCTCAATCTGAGTGCACATTAGAATCTCCTGGGAAGTTTTGAAAAATCTGGACCCCCAGGCTGCACCGCACATCAATTAACTCAGAATGTTTGTGGGTGAGACCAAGGCATTAGTTTGTTTGAAAACTCTCCAGGTAACTTTAGTGTGCAGCTAAGTTTGAGAACCAGTACATTACCCTGTCCTTTCTGTCTCACCATTTCACTGTCTCCCCATTTCAAATCCCTTTTTTCTCACCTTTAAACATGATTTTTTTCTTTTTTTTTTTTTACTGCAGTTTAAAGGGAAATACGGTCCCTTCTTGGGATCAAGTTCCTTGCAACATAGATATCAGCCTTATGTCAGGGGGGAGAAAAAAGAGGAACAACGTACATCACTTTAGATATTTAATTTTCTCCCAAGCCTCTGATGGATGTTTCTACATCTATACTGATTAGAAGATAAACGATACCAAAAAGGTGTACAGTGTCATTTGTGGGAAGCATCAAAATATTTGAACCTATCTCATAGGTTTTCACACATCATGTGGATATTCATATTCAAATTTACATTCAAATGTCTTATACATATTATCTTCTTAGTCTTTCTAAAGGAATTACAAATGTGGCTCTGAGTATCAACTTTACCTGTTTCTTTTTAATAGCTAGGGATAATGTGAGAATGGTTTGAGAAGGAGCTTAAATATCTTAACACTTGTCCTAGAAAAGTCCCTTGTATATGTAAGGTCTGAGAAATCTCGGTTGTAAAATTGTTTTTACATTTCTCCACTTGGCTCTGAGGCTGAACTGGAAAATGGCAATTACTTTACTGTGACGATGAAATGGCTCTTCTCCTAAGCATGCACTGGGGAGAGGCAATGTTGGTACAATATAAACTGGTAGCACAGTGAAGTTTTTCAATTATTAGGAGAGCATTTTCCTTGCAAAGTTGGGCTATGACTAGAAAGAAAATAAAACAGAAATATTCCCAGAGTACAAGTATATTCCAAGATTGATAGCAATATTATTGAAAGAATATAAAAATGGAATGCAAAGTGATAATACTTACATTTTTACAAGAATATACAGTTACATTATTACATTACATTCTGACACCACTGGCTCTGTTTAAAAATGGGGATATACTTCTGAAATTCACATAAAACCTGGAGAGTTTGCTTAACTTTCTCTGCTCTCATAAAGAACAGAACAAAATCAAATTTTTGTTATTACTGAATTAGTTTCCATTACTATATTTTAAGTGAAATGCATTTCACTGTGATTGTTTTGGTGACTGATTACGTGGGAGCCATTGGAGACTAATGCTCTGACCATTTATTTATCTCTAAGTATTACACTGAACAAACAGACAAGTCTTCCTACAATGCCATTTTCATCAGATAAATGCCCAGCTCAAGAACGTGGCTTCCTGTGATTATTGCATGAAGTCTAAACTCTTCACTCTCATTTCTCAGGCGCCACATGCACCCATCTTGCTTCTTCCTGTTTCCCAGCATGCGCTCTGTTCAGTCAGGCTGTGTCGTCCTATCACCCCACCTACTTCCTCACGCTAATCCCAGACCTGCGCCTTTGTTCATGCTGCTTTCTCAACTGGATTACCTTCTCTTTCCTCTCCCCTCTGAAAATCACGACTTTTCTTCAAGGCACCACTTAGTTCGTGTCACTTCTGACTTCTCTGGACCACACTGATTTGGCTATTCTCTCAGCCTCCATTATACACTCAAAGTAAAACAATGGCCGTGGTTCTCCTAGTCCTTGTGTAGTAAGGAATTTCTAGTGCACACAGAGCCATTGCTCTGAGCTTCCAAATACAACGCATACAGATGCCCCGTGTTGAGAGGCCAAACCCTCAATACATACAACTGATACTCTACTTCTTACATAAGCACAGGGTCCATGGGAACCAAAAGACAACAGAACTCATGTTCAGACAGTGCTATAGTTACCATCCCAAGTTAGCAGTGCCATAAGCAGAATATTAAATATTTCTGATGCGCGGGGGTGGTCAGCTGACCTTCTGGTGCCCCTGTTTAATCATCAGAAAATGTTAGATTTAATGCTCCTTGAGGAATAATCCATCTGCAAAATTCTGTGACTCTGATCTTCTTTTTACCTATTGCTTTAGCATCATGTTGGCATCATTAAATTCCATTAAACAAACAGGCTGGCCCGTGGTGTTCTTTTCTTCTCACTGCATACTTCCTTGAATGACACTGTCCATACATAAGTGGCATGTCGGCATTTCAGTTGAGGTGTAAATTATGGCCTATTGTGAACTATTCGCAGGTAGTCCAAGCAATTAATAGCTCAGTCCATACCCCTTATGTGATTCAGTGTTTGAGGAACCACTATTGTATGTGGTTCCTGTTTTCTCTCCAAATCTGAGGTGACACTGAGCAGATGGAGCCTGCAGATACAGCAACCTGCCAAAGCTACCATGATTTTGCGAGGGAGGGAGGACCACAGCCTCTACTTCCACTGTGAAATCCAATCAAGGATATCCCACGCTCAAACTGATCTTTATTCTCAAAGTTCCGTCTCACAAATGCCTGTGCTCCTGCCTCCAGCCCACCTCACCTCACCCTCTGTCCTCCAGGGATGGGTTAGAATAGATTAGGGCAGAGGTCCTCACCTCTAGTGGAACATTAGAATCACTCTGGGAATTTTTTTTGTAGCACCTTTATTGAGATATAGTTCATATAATAATAAAATTCAGCCATTTAAAGATGAGAATTCAATGGCTTTTAGTATATTCACCGAGTCGTGTAACCTTCACCACCATCATGTTAGAACATGTTCATAATCTTAAGAAGAAACCCTCTGCTCTTTGCTATCTATCACCCCTCTAACCTCCTCCCCCACCCCCATTCTCCCAGCCCTAAGCAACCACTAATCCACTTTTTGTCTCTCCAGAGTCACCTATTCTGGATATTTTATATAAATGAGATAATATGTAGTCTTTGGTAACTGGCTTCTTTCAATTAGCATAAAGTTTTCAAACTTCATCCATGTTGTAGCATATATTAGTATTTCATTCCTTTTTATGGCCAAATAATACTTCATTGCATGGATATACCACCGTTTGTTTATGTATCCATCAGTTGACAGGCATTTGGATTGTTTCTCCCTTTTTGCTATTATGAATAATGCTGCTTTGAACATTTGTGTACAAGTTTTTATGTGGACATAAGTTTTCAGTTCTCTTGCCTATATATCTAAGAGTAGAACTGCTGGGTCAAATGGTAACTCTGTTTAACTTTTAAGGAACTTCCAAACTATTTTCAAAAATGACTGCACAATTTTACATTCCTACCAGTAATATACAGCAGTCCCCCCTTATTTGCGATTTTGCTTTCTGTGGTTTCACTTACCCATGGTCAACTATAGTCTGAAAATAAATGGAAAATTCCAGAAATAAACACTTCGTAATTTTAAGTTGCACACCATTCTGAGCAGTGCGATGAAATCTCTCGGGATCCTGTTCTATCTTGCCCAGGACACAAATCACCCCTTTGCCCAGCATATCCCTGCTGTATACTCTACCCTCTCATTAGTCACTTAGTAACTGTCTCAGTTATCAGTTAAACTGTTGCAGTATTGCAGTGGTTGTATTCAAGTAACTCTTATTTTATTGTTATAATTGTTCCATTTTATTATTAGTTACTGTTGTTAATCTCTCACTGTGCCTAATTTATACAGTAAACTTCATCACAGGTATGTATGTATAGGAAAAAACATAGCATGTATGGAGTTTGGTACTATCTGTTGTTTTAGGCATCCACTGGGGGTCTTGGATCATATCTCCCGTGAATAAGGGGGGACCACTGTATAAGAGTTCTGATTTCTCCTTAGCCTCGCCCACACTTGATGGAGCGTTGAAAGGAGGCCCGGGGGACTGGAGGCATGGGAGAGGGAGGGAGGCCAGATGAGGTTAGGGTGGTAAGAAAGGGCCTGTGGTGGGCCACGGGGAAAGGTTTTGATTTTTTTTTTTTTTATAATAAAATGGGAAAAAATAGTAAAGTGTTTTAGGCAACTGATTCGATTTACGTTTAAACATGATTTCCATTTAAAAAATATAAATCCAGAGAGTTCATGATTTTTATTTTAAAAATGTAAATCCACAGAGGAGTAAGCTCCCAACAAACCAGTCTCCCACAAATGAGAGTGTCATCTCTGCTCAAAAGAGAAAAGGCAACCAGCTAAGGTCCGTGGAAACGTAAAGGCCCCACATAACCTGGTTCCCACGACCTTTCCGATTTTGTTCCTTTTCACTCTCCTCCTTGCTCATCTTCTCCAGCCACACTAAGCGCACTCCAGGCACTTACTGCCCTGCCCACCTGGAACCCACTTCGCTGGTGCATGCTTGGCTAGTTCACATCCTCTGCATACCTGCACAGAGCCTTTTCCTGACCCTCTAATAGAAAATAACCACCCTCCAATCCTCTACCCTGCCACCTTGCCCTGCTTTGTTCTTCTCCACAGCACCTATCACCATCTGACACACTCAATATTTGTTTATTTATTTGTCCGTTTTATTCATGCACACCCACTAGAATGTAAGCTGCAACAGAGCAGGGACAACCCCAGCACCGAGAACAGTGCCTAATACAAGGCAGTAACAACGACAACAACAAAATACAGAGAAATTGGATGGATGGATGGTTGGATGAGAGGTTTTCTGAAAGACTGGAGGGATCGCATTTGACAGTCTGATAACAGAAAATCCTTCTGGACATAGTGATGTCACGGAGCAATGGCTGGCCAAAGGTGGCCCGTATATGGAGTGATAAGTCTGACTCGACTGGACAGGCTGGAAAGTGTCTAATGTTAGTGGGAACTATCTTGACATAGAAGGTCAAGCTGGCTGGAGCCCTGTGATTTACTCATGCAAGTCCCTCAGAGGAGATAATTAAGACTCAGAATGTGAAATGATTTGCTGAATCCACGTAGCCACTAGGGGAGACAAGGGGCTTTCTGATTCCTAGCCCAAATCTCTCCACATCTATTCACATCCCCCAGTGGATTGTGTCCCCCCCCCCCCGCCCCCCGGCAAATTCATATCTTGAAGCCCTAACCTCCAATGTGACGGTTGGAAGTAAGGCCTTTAAGAAAGTAGTTAAGGTTGAATGAGGTCATAAGGGTGGGGCCCTATTCTCATAGGATTAGCACCCTTATAAGAAGAGACACCAGGGAGCTTGCTGTCTTGCTCTCTTCCCCAGATGCACACTGAGAAAAGGCCACGTGAGGACACCATGAGAAAATAGCCAACTATCAGCCAGGAGGAGAGACTCACCAAGAACCGAACCCTGCCAGCACCTTGATCTTGAACTTTCCAGCCTCCAGAACTGTGAGAAAATAAATGTCTATTGTTTAAGAACCCCAGTCTAGAGAATTTTGTTCTGGCAGCCCAAGCTAAGACACTGCCCTCCCTCCTGTGCACTGCCTCTTTCTAAAACAGGAGTCTGGGCGGTTGTGTCAATCACTAAGAGGGGAATAAGGAAAAGAATGGGGAAATGGGCTGTAAAAGATCTCTTTTGCAGGCCTCGCCATCTTTAGTCAGCTCACATTCTCAGACATAACCTTCACAGGTGACTCACTCAACTAATCCTGGTGGCTTAGTTTTGACATTTACAACAGCTGCCAGAACCACATCTATGTGAACATTTCAGAAGAGATTTAAACAGTGCGCTCCTGTTGTCCTGCTCTTTGGGCATAAGCTGGGTATGAAGGTAGGGGCAGCGCAGTCAGGGAACAACGAGCTGTTTTCATTTTCAGTTTGTTTGCTTCCCAGGTAATTCATCCAGTGCAAAGGCAACGAAGCATGGATTTCACTTGTAATGACACAGACCCAGGTATATTAACCCAATTATTTTATTAAATGACGTACAGAAAATTTCTCTTATCTGGCGCTCTCATATTACCTTTTCATTCGTGAAACTGAAAAAGAAAACTGGAATCCCAAAGGCATTTTTTAAAGAAATAGAACAAAAAATCATCAGATTTGCTTGGAACCACAAAAGACCCTGAATAGCCAAAGCAATCTTAAGAAAAAAGAACACTACTGGAGGTATCACACGTCCTGACTTTGGCTTGTACTACAGGGCTACAATAATCAAAACAGCATGGTATTGGCAGAAAAACAGACACAGAGACCAACGGAATAGAATTGAGAACCCAGAAATAAATCTCCATAAATATGGACAGATAATTTTTGATAAAGAAGCAAAAAACATACAATGGAGAAAACACAGCCTCTTCAATAAACTGTGCTGGGAGAATTGGATAGCCACGTGCAAAAGAATGAAACTGGACTGCTCTCTGTCACAATGTACCAAAATTAATTCAAAATGGATCAAAGACTTAAGTATAAGACCTGACACAATAAACTGCATAGAAGAAAACACAGGTACTAAACTTATGGACCTTGGGTTCAAAGAGCATTTTATGAATTTGACTCCAAAGGCAAGGAAAGTAAAAGCGAAAATAAATGAATGGGACTATATCAAACTTAAAAGCTTCTGCAAGCAAAAGAAACCATCGACAAAATAAAGAGGCAACCAACTGAATGGGAGAAGATTTTTGCAAACAGTGCCTCCGATAAAGGGCTAATATCCAAAATATACAAGGAATTCATGCAACTCAACAACAAAAAAACAAACAACCCAATTGAAAAATGTGCAGAGGACCTGAAGAGACATTTCTCCAAAGAGGACATACAAATGGCAAATAGACCTATGAAAAAATGCTCAACATCACTAATCATCAGAGAAATGCAAATCAAAACCACAATGAGATATCACCTCACCCCAGTCAGAATGGCTATCATCAACAAGACAAATAGTAACAAGTGCTGGAGAGGCTGTGGAGAAAAAGCAACCCTCATACACTGTTGGTGGGAATGCAGACTGGTGCAGCTGCTATGGAAGGCAGTGTGGAGGTTCCTCAAAAAATTAAGAATAGAATTACTGTATGACCCAGCAATCCCTCTCCTGGGTATCTACCCAAAAAAATCTGAAAACATCTATCCATAAAGACACGCATGCTCCAATGTTCATTGCAGCTTTATTTATGGTGGCCAAGACATGGAAACAACCAAAATGTCCTTCGATAGATGAATGGATAAAGAAGTTGTGGTATATATACACAATGGAATACTATTTGGCGGTAAGAAAATATGAAATAGGACCACTTGTGATAACATGGATGGATCTTGAGAATATAATGCTAAGCGAAATAAGTCAGATAGAAAAAGCAGAGAACCATATGATTTCACTGATATGTGGTATATAAACCAAAAACAACAAAAGAACAAGACAAACAAATGAATGGACAAAAATTCATAGACACAAACAATAGTTTAGTGGTTACCAGAGGGTAAGGGGGGTGGGGGGTGGGAGATGAGGGTAAAGGAGAACAAACATGGTGATGGAAGGAGAACTGAGTCTGTGCGGTGAACACACAATGGGATTTATAGATGATGTAATACAGAATTGTACACCTGAAATCTATGTAACTTTACTAATAATTGTCACCCCAATAAACTTTAATTTAAAAAAAGAAAAAAAGAAAACTGGAGACTCAGTTTGTATATGTATTGTCCATGCCGGTAAAATATTGGTATTTAAAGCCTGGGTTTGGGGGTAGGAAAATGGAGGGATTGCATTGGAATTCAACTCAATTTGCCAGTGTTTATAAAATGTAAATGACACGCAAAGCACTGGTTACCTTGTGGAAAATTTAAGAAAATCTACAGCCAGCTCTCTGCTGTCTAGTTAGAGATATATATAAGGCTCAACAGAAAGCATTCAGAAGCAATGTGGAGATCAGGCAAGATGATATGTATACAAACAGCAAATTGGTCCTCCCTCATTCCTACCGAAATGATTATAGAGATTATTAAAAGATCTCCAGTGCTGCAGCTCAAATATGCCAGAAGTAATGAAGAAATCATTCATATATAGTGAGATGGGATTAAATGAAAAGAAAGAACCATCTACTACATGCTGTCTGCCCAGAAAGTCAGTGGAAGAGAAATCAGCAAAACTGCATTAAAATTTTAGGATGCAAATGAGTGAGGATTGGTTCTGATGGGCTGTGGGGTGATGTGCAGAGAGATGGAGTGAATTACCTTCAATATTCAGTATTCAGTATGATATTGAGTATCTGGGTGAAACATTTCCACTCTCCCAGCACTTCTGGGATGTTCTACCGAGCTGGAGCCACACAGAAGGTACACATGAGGGACAAGCATTAGGGGAACTATTCCACTGGGGATTCAGCACAGGGATGGAAGGTCCCTGCTGAGATGCCTTTGAGCCCTGGCTCAGGCTTCTAGATGCTGTACAAAAATGACTGGTGTTGAAGCAGGGCTGGAGTCCTGGCAGCAGGACCTGCAGCAAAGTGAACCAGAGAAAAAGAAAAGCTGACCTGTCCTTCCCCTAGACTGAAAGACTGAGAAAGAGACAAAGCTATCCATTCTTAGACAAAGGGTGCGCGCGCGCGCGCACACACACACACACCCACCCACCATGAAATCCTAACTCTATAGGCCACCCTAGAGCAAACCTGGGCCTCTCTTCTGAAGAGAGAATAAACAGAAAGTCATTGAAACCATCATTATTTCATAAGAAGAGGAACAAATGTCATCTTCTGAAATCCACAGTTATTATCAGAGACAGGAGCATTTTAAAGAAATTGTGTGATCTTTGCTCTCAGTTTCCAAGGGCACTGCAAATATGAGATTAAAGTGGGTGCTCATAAAAACATTATTTGAGATCAAGAGAGAGAGAATGGTGATGAAAATGACAATTTTTGAATTCAAAGATTCAATGTAACATGAGGTAGCTGAGTTAGATACTCCAGAACATCTAATCAGTGAAGTAGAAGACAAGCTTGAGAAAACACAAACCCAAAATAAAAATCAAGGAATAGATACTGTGAAGACTACAATCTCTGATGATAATGCAGTAAAATTAAACTATAACAAAAAAAATTCACACAAACAAAAATATTCTCAAATGTCTCTTGGATATAGAAGGCAATGTTCTAAATAATTCCGGGGTTGGTTAAAGAGATCAGACCACTATGACCGACTATTAAGATTATAACAACAATGAAAACACTATATACATCAACATTTATGGGATGCTGCTAAAGTCATCCTCAAATGTGTGTTCTTCCAAAATTTCAAAGAACAAATAATTCCCATGTGGTAGCAGCTATTCCAGAACGCAGCAAAGGATAGACTTCCCGATTTGTTTCATAAAGCTAACATACTCTGATATCCAGTTCTGAACATGACAGCACTGGAAAAAAAATTACAATAAATACAAGTGAATAATATTCAGCAATTATTCAAAAAAATACTAGCCCATAGTCAAGGAAGGCTCAACTAAAGAAATCAAGGCTCAAAAAATCGGAGAACCTATTCACATAAATCACATCAATAAAGCCAAAGAGAAAACTCATGACAGTCCAATTAGGGGGAAAAAAAAAAAAAAAAAAAAAGATTAGATAATATTCAATATCTGTCCCTGACACAAACTTTAAATAAAAAGGCATAGAAATATTCATTAACATTATACAAATATTTATCTCAAACGAACAGCCAATATCATACTTACATAAATGTACTGAGATATGTTGGGCATTTTTTAAAGAGAAACAATTTAAATAGTGTAATTTATAATACCATAAAATTACATTTTATGTATTTTATACACTGTATGTTAATACGCTCGCTATGCATTACTGTATTACTGTACTGGGTTAAAAGCCCCAAGCTATACAAACTTATTTAATGGGCATTTTAAGAAATTCCCAAGGTTTAATTTTGCTTTTACTTTTATTTTTGTCCTGTGCATTCGCCTTTAGCACTTAATGTCCCCGCCCCACTACAGGTGACTCCTCCAGCATTGTGGCTTCGTCCTAGGAATCCATGTGTTCATCTTTCACGGATTTCCCAGGAACCCTTCTACAATGGCTTAGCTCATAGCAGTAGTAGTGACCCTCTGTATTCACAAAATAGAAACCTTTAACCAAAACATTTCACAAAACTAGAGCATGACAGACACGCACCTCCTGGTGGTCTCTCATTTTACTTCAAGGGAGTACACGCTACAAGACCCCTTTTCACAAAATCTAATCAGGGCTAGGTTCTATCACGAGGGTGAGGCCATCATGGTGGGCTGACTGCCCTTACCAAAAAAGAAAGAGACACAGGATCTCTCGCTCCATGTGAGGACAGAGCAAGAAGGCAGCCATCTGCAAACTAGGAAGCAGGCCATCACTAGATACCAGATCTGCGGCACCTTGATCTTGGACTTCCCCACCTCCAGAACGGTGAGAAATAACAGTCTGTTGCGTAAGCCACCCAGTCTGTGGCATGTTGTTACAGCAGTCTGAATGGGCTAAGACAACACCTAACACACAGTAAGTGCTAAGTAAATGCCGACAGCAACGCTCATGTAAATGTCCTGCCTCTATATTCTAGCATCTGAGAGAATGTCTCCACGATCCACCAATTATGTCTCTTCCTGTACCTGCTTGGTTTGTCTCACCATCTCCATTTGTAGCTCCATTGCCAAAGGTCTGGTTTTACCTCTCCTCAATCTTTTTTGCACTGATGCCTGATTTGGTAGCCCATTTGATTCTTGATTCTTGCTTGCCTCTGGCAGGTGTCTCCTGACTCCAGGACCAGTGGCTGCAAGACTAGCTCTACACTATTCCCACTTTCACCCCCTGGCTCCTGAGACCTGAGCCTTAGTAAGACCCTACCTCCTAGGAGGCAGTTTAGGCAAAATATTTTGTACAAATTGTTACAATATTCATTTACCAGCAAAACATTAGAAAATGTAAATGTCCAACAATTGGTGAATGTATAAACAGGTCATGGAGCGTTTGCATGGTAGAATATTAATGCAGCCTATAAGAAATAAGTTTTAAAAATTTTTAACAAAATGAGAAAAATGTTTGTTACAGTCAGAGTATATTAAGAGTAGATTTGGGGGGAAGAGGGGTCACAAAGACCTGTGTGTAATTCTGGCTCCACCATTCACTCACTATGTGACATTCAGGAGGTTGTTTAACCTCTGTGAGCCTCAGTTTCCTCATCTGTTTAATGGGGATAGTAACAGCCCTCTTAGGGCCATTCTGATGATTAGATTAGATAATATATATAAAAACTTTAGCAATCAACATAGTCCAGTAAGAAACAACCTCAAATTCCCAGTGGCTTAAAAACAGCAAACGTTTACATCTAGCTCACATTGCAAGTCCATCAAGGGTTGCCTGGGGGCTGCGCTCCAAATCACCCTTGATCAGGCACTGAGGCTGACAGAGCCTCTGCTGTGTGGAACATCACCTGCCATCATGGCAGAGGGAAGGAACTTAGCAAATCACATATCTGATCTTAAGTTTCTGCCTGAAACATCTCATGGCTATGCCTGATTTCAAGGAGCAAAGAACTGCAATTCTATCCCATGTGCAAAAGGAGGAAAACCAGAAGTACAGGCAAATAACACAAATGACTATCACAAGTACCTATGGCAGTGTGGCACCTAGAGGGTTTCAATAATAAATGTATGTACATAACGCTATGCATGTTTACAGGTAAACATTTTAAATGCATGTGAGAACAAAATATGGTACCATTGTAACAGTAACGACTTTAAATGATCAGGTTATTGACGGTCCTTTTCTGCTTCTATACTTGTTCTGTAATTATTAGCAATAATCGCTCCTCGGATAAACCTCATTGGCTTGTTCTGTATTAATTTTACATAATGGGCCTATATTATTTTAATGAAGATAAATGGACGAGACTGATATTTATTACTGTTTATGTTTCGTTTTTTTCATCAAGTTTTAATGAATTTACAATTCATTCTTCCCTCTCCTTCTGTTTACCACAACTCTGGGAGGTCAGCTGTTTGGATGATGAAGTTCTCACCAGGGCATCACTAGTGGTGAAAAAAAGGACATACAAATTGTAGGCAGAAGAACAAAGAAGGATGTAAGCAGACTCTATGTAGATAGCACTCAGGATTCAAATGTTTGACTGATAGCAAATGACCAACTATGGAAGTCACAAACTACTTTAAGTGGCTTTGTCATAAGACACCACTAATGAGAATCTTGTGTAAGGAGCAGCCTTGTTCCAAATTGTTTGATCAAAGTTTGAAGTCCCCACAAAAATCTCATCTTATTTTTGTTCAATAAAATAAAAAAACATTACAGTCTTTGGCTAAAATATCCTTAAGAAGCATATTAAAAATTATAGCTTTTGTCATGGAAAAATGTAGCCAAATGTTTTTAAGAATTCCCCTAGGACTGAAGAAACTCAAAGCTTATATCTAATAAAACAGAAACTACTTTAAATGATATTGCAGATTTAATGTTCTCCATTAAATTTCTCCCCATTCAGCAAGGAAAACATTTTCTTTGTGTCTCCTTTTGTAGTGATCAGCCACTGACCTTGCACTCTAGTCTGACTTCCCGAAGAATTGTGACCCCAGAGTCTGGGGACAAGAGCTAGTTGCTTTGAGTCACAGCTGTCTGAGCCAAAGATGTCAGTTTTGTTCTGTTTTGTTTCTTACTGAGAACAGGGTTATTGGAAAGGGGACTCTGAGTTAAATGGTGCTTACAAACCAATCCAAGGCAGTATAATATTGCACCTGTACTAATGAAGAGGATATAGGCTAATAGCTTATTCGTCATCAAAAAACTTACTTTCATCAACTTAATGTCACGTAAAAAAAAAGTGGAGACTGCTTTGTACGAAAAGAGAATTTTAAAGCATAATAACAATGAAATGTGCAAACTTTAATTGGTTCAAATAAACCAAAGGTAAAAAATATCTGGGGAACAACTAGGTAAATTTGACTAAAGACTAGGTATTAAGCAATGTCACAGAATTGTTAATTTTATTAGTAGTGATAACAATATGTAATATGGTTAAGTAGGTAAACGTCATTATTTAGGGGTGAATGTCAAGATATCCATCATTTTTAAAAATTAAGAAAAAAATAGATAAAGCAAATATAGTAAAATGTTAATAGCTATTGAATATAGATAAAGAGTATTTAGTAGATTATTGTAACATTGTTTTCTACTTTTCACTATGCTTAAAACATCTTTCATTATAACAATTTTACATTTTCCAGCGGTAGGAACATGAGAACACATCAATAATATCAGAGGCCTTTAGAGCAGGAAAAAATATTAGAGAATATTTATTTCAACTCCCTCACTTTGGAGATGTGGAAATTGCTGCCTTGCATGATTGACAAGTTACCTAGAGCAACATAATTAGCTGGTGACGGAACCTAAAGGAGAAACCAGGTCTCCGGATTCCCAAGTACAAGCTTAAAATTGCATTACAGTGTTTAGATTCTGTCCCACCTACATGACGTGTAACTAAGCCAATAAGGGTGCCATTCCAGAGCCACCAAGTCCACCTCTTCTGGGCCATCTGCAGTGGCCTTGAGCACCATCCCCAAGCTGTCTCTGCCCATGTTACAGAATGGCAGGAGCTTTAGTAAGAAACACCATCTCTTTGCCAAGTCACACCTCGGATGCTGCTCCCACCAGCAGTTCACCAGTGAGAAACTAGTACAGTTCCCTCTTCCTTGCAACACTCATTTCTTCCACCTCTCACTGCTTAGGTTCTACCAGAGTGAAAGGAATTATTGTCATTTTTAACAAAGCAGATTTCCTTCAAAAATGCTTTACTCCCAAGAGATACATTAATTGAGCTATATTTGCATTTCTCTAATATAGTGATTCTACTTTTTATTTATTTATTTTTTTAGGATATGAATCTGTGAAATGTGTTGGCAATGAAGAAATGTCATGAATCAAATGGATGCTGTTGTGTGTTTTTTTGGTTTTGGTTTTTTTTAGCAGGAAGGAAATGCAAGCATTCAGACAGGTTATAAAAATTACAAAATGCCTAAAATTATAAAAACAAAATTGGTTACACAGTTCATACTGATAGAATTAAAAGTTGTAAATTCAGTTCTCATTTCTCATTCTAGATTTACAATATGGCCTTCCTGCCTGCCTGCCTGCCTGCCTGCCTGCATTCATTTTTATAGTGAGAGTTACTGAAGGTAAAATAGTTGAAAGATTACAGAAAATACTGCACTGAGAGAGAGATTGAGATACTAAAACATTACTTTTATTATGCCTTTACCACAAAACTTTCATCAGCCTAATGCTGTCTTTTGGCAAGGAATTTTAGCTTCCTTGTCTCAATTAGGGATTAGTTTCAGCTGTGGGATTTTTCCTACTTTCTAGTTAGATTTAGTTCCTGTCCTCAGACCTGTGACACCCAACAGGCAGCATATAATAAAGGAAAAAAGAAATCACCCTTTGTCTCAGAGCCATTCAACAATGATGAGGAGTCTTGCTCTGGACGGCTCTCTGAGATGATGGTCATCTTTCTGCTCTTTCCTGCTTTCACTGGCCTCTTGGGACTTCCTTCCTCAGCTGTCAGAACTTGCACCAGTTTCCAAACATCCATCTCCCGAACTTTTCCTGGTCCTAAACCCTCCTGAAAACTGTTCCACTGCTCCTTGTGCTCCAACATAACAATAACACATCATGGTTGAAAACAACCCCCATCCCCCAAATTCTAGAACTAAAAAATACAATAACCAAAATTAAGAATTTAAGTAGTTTGGAATTTATGCACTGTTTTACTATTATTTTAGTGGTTACCCTAGAAATTCACTAATTGAAGTGAATATGTTTAACAGTAGATTATACACAGTTGAAGAGAGATAATTAGTAAATAGCATTTGGGTCAGAAAATTCTATGAAAAAAAGCATCGAGTGACAAAAAGATGAAATAAAGAATAGTGGATGTTGGAAAGAGATAGTGGAAGAGATGTTGGAAATTCAGTAAATAGGTCTAATATACGAGTATAGTTGACTAATGTCCCAAAAAGAGAGAATGATGCTGACACAATTGAAAAGATAATGAATAGGAATTTTTCAAAACCAAGAAAGAGATCAATCTACAGATTTAAGAAGCTCAGTAACAACAAACATTTGTTTTCTTTTGGTATCTATGGGATGGGAATCTGGGTGTAGCTCAACTGGGAATAAATAAATAAAAAACCCAAACCTAGATGCATCACAGTAAAATTGCAGAAAACTAATGATAAAGAAAAAAATCTTGAAAGTAGCAAGAGGTGAAAACACAGACTGCCTTCAAAGGAGTTACAGAATATAAGCCTACTTCTCAGTAGCAATGTCAGAAATCAGAACACAGAACACCTGCAAAATACTGAAAGAAAATACCTCCCGACCTAGAATTTTATACTGACTGGAAATTCCATCAAGGACAAAGTTGCACTAATGACATTTTCAGATAAATAAAAAGGAGATTACTTGCCCCCAAAAGATCATACTAAAAGAAATCCTAAAGGAGGGTCTTTAGGCAGAAAGCAATCGCAAACAAAACATTGGAAATGCAGGAAAAAAGGAAGAACAACATGGATAAGGGCAAACCTAAATGAGCACTGATGATACAACAATAAGAATGTCTTGCGTGGATATTATATATATATTAATATAATTAAAATAAGTGGCAACGATGACATAAAAGTGAAGAAAGAATAAAAAAAAAAGCAAAGTGTTCTCAGGTCCTTTTATTGTTTCAGAGGAGGCTAAAACAATTAATATTAGCCTTTGATAGGTTAAGTACACCTGATGAATTTCTAGGGTATCTTTTGAAGGGTCACCAACCTGAGTGGCCCATGCAAGCTCTGGAATTTCAGTGTAAGAAAGCTTTTCATGACTCATTTTTGGTTGCCATTCTCTGGGATTATTAAAATGCCTCATAAGAGGGAAAGAATCAAAACCACCGAGGTCTCTCAAGATTCGAACTCAGGGAGCCCTGATGTGTTAGACCAACACAGAGGGAACTGCTTCTAAACTCATTCACATGGATCTTCGTAGCCCTCACTCAGTTCCTTGTTGGCTGCTGACGGGACGCCTGGCTCCGTTCCTTGCTCCACAACACGGCAGCCCAAGACAGAAGCCACGGTCATTTTGTGACTTAACTTCAGAAATGCCATGCCATCACTTACCATATTCCAGTCATTAGAAGTGAGTCCCTAGGCCCTTCCCACACTCAAGCGCAGGGGATGCCACAAGGGGATGACTCCCAGAAGGCAGAAATCATTGTGAACTTTTTTAGAGGCTTCTCACCACAGGGCTAGACCAATACGATCTCCGTACAGAAAGGACAGCAGCCTTTCTCTGTAGAGAATAGACTCTCAACAGTGACACCCTGTGACATCATGACACTGTGCAGCAGGGAAGATGATAATAATAGGAACCACTATTTATTGAACATTTACACCAAGCAAACATTGATCTAATCAATTTACAGTTTGTCGTGAAAAAGAAATGGATGCCTCCCCTCAAATTCGTATGTTTAAGCCTTAACCACCACTGTGATGGTATGAGGGGGTGGGGCCTTTGGGAGCTAATCAGATGTAGATGAGGTCAGGAGAGTGAAGTCCCCTTGATGATGAATTGGTATCTTATAAAAAGAGGAAGAGAGACCAGAGCTCTTCCTCTCCATCATGTGGGGAAGCAGCAAGTAGGAGGCTATCTACAAGCCAAGAGGGTTCTTACTAGACACCAGACCTGCTGGCACCTTACTCTTGGACTTCCCAGCCTCCTGAACTGTGAGAAATAAACGCCCGTTGGTTAAGCCTCCCAATCTATAGTATTTTGTTACAGCAGCCAGAGCAGGCTAAGTAAGATACATGTATTAACTTATTTAATCCTCACAATGACCTACAGAAGATGTGTTATTATCTATATTTCACCATTAAGGAAAATGAGGCATAGAGAGGTTACATAACTTGTCCAAGATCATAGAGCTAGTAAATGGAGGCGTTGGCATTCAAACCCAGGAAGTCTGGTCACAGAGCCCGTACCTTCCCCCACTATACTCCACTGAATGGAAAGCAGTGTGAGCACACTGAATGGACACTAATGTCCTCCCTTAAAACTGTGTAAACCCATGGGGTTTGGGAAAATTTGGAGTAGGGAATAAATACAAAGTTATCCAAATTCCTTCTAATATGGTAGGTGGGGGCTTGAATGTTAACCAGAAAAATAAAGAGACATGACTGTGTCTTTGCCTGGAAAAGAGCTATGAAGTGACTTGCTTAAGTTCACAAGCTAACTCTAGGGGTGTTTATCTTCTTTGGCTCGACTTTCAGATCCCTCTGCTTTGGGGTAATTGTGGTTTATCTCAGGGAGCAGGGAGCTTGAAAACTCCAGGAGAGGCCTCTATGGAACTCTGCAAAGATTAGCCCAAAGAAAGTCCTCAGAAGACAGCCAGCTTTCCTCAGTGGCTTTTGGTGGTCAGTTCTTCTCTTTCCCATAATCATTCTGAAAGTACATAATAGACAAAACTTGCCTTACATGAAAAACTGCCATAAAACCTGAGTTGGAACGAACTGATCTGAGTCAGATATAACCTAAAAACAAAGGAGATTTTTCAATTAGAGCCTCTGAATTTCTCCCTCTTCAAAGAACATTCTCTTGTAGATGCCTCTGCAGCTGCAGTCATGGTCTGTCTGTCAGCCACCACCCCTGTGTCTCCCTCACAGTACAAGCCATTTGCAGCAAGCATGGCATGGGATAAGCTTTCTTACAAAATGGGATTGGAACCTATTTGCATTTCTTCCTACAAATCTGGAAATTCCAAAATGTCTTAGATTAGTTTTGCTTTTACCTTTGAAATAGAGTCTGCTTCCTTTCCCAACTTCCTTAGTTCCATGTGGTCTTTCCTCAAGTGGAGGAGATTCTTAGTGGGTACATCCTCCACCCAGGATATGCACCCAGGAAACACTTGATGGGCGATACAGTGAAGGAAGGCTTTCTCTGAATGCTTTGTGTAAACCTAAGTTTTCGTTGGCCTAAAAGGAGAATGACTATTTCTATTTGAACTTGGCCTGGCATCCACACTTTCTGTTTCTCTGGTTTTGATACCGCTGCTCCTTCTGCCAATTTCTCATAATTCATCTGGAAGCCTGTGACAACTCAAAATGCCCTGATAGCCAAAGTAACTCCAGGGCGTGAGAGAGTAACTCTGTAAGCCCCAGTCAGCAACATCCAGGGACTTGAGGGTAGTTTAGATTGAAGCAAATGCCCCTTTTGGAATCACTGAGTATAGAGGAAAATAAATGGCAATGGGTAGATTTGTTTTTGGTGTCGATGATTATTTTGCTCCAGTATAAAGCAGACACTGTGACATCTAAAAGTGAGTGGGCAAAACTGTCAAGTGCAAAAGCAGAATCAGCAGATAAACTTACATTTGCACGTGATTCCAAATGCTAAGAACAGAGCCACCCCAAGTAGCTATCACATTAAAAAATGTATCCATGTGCCAGTGCCCCAAGACGTTCCTCTGCCAAACCCTCCCACTTTCCCAAACTCACTTTGATTGCTAGATGTGGATTGTCGTCACTGGGCTCCTTGTAATTTTCTCAGGCTGACACAGCAAACTGATTTGCTAGTTGCCAGTGCCTGTGTGAGGTGCCATTAGGCAGTGGTGGGATTCATGGTTTAACACTTAATCAGAGGCTTAAGTGCTTTTTGGTGTTAGTGAGACTTACCTTATTTGTAGCACTTTCCTAGGTGGGAGTGAAATGGCCTGCCTCATGTACAATATGTTCCAAGTAAATGCAGAATTTTCTGGACCTCCACTGACCAGTCATTGATAAAGGGCTACCTCTAAAACTCATTTTAGCAGTAAAAAGCTATAGGTGTTGTCAAGATCCAGGCAAACTCAATGCCAAAAATGCACTTATTTGTTGCCATCAAATTTCTCTTTAATGTCTATGATAACATGTTAATACAATTAACAGTCTACCTCCCTGGCCAGTCCATGACGTCCTGTGGGCAGCTATAACGTTATTCATCTTCATATTCCTAGCGTTGGCACTGTCTTTCATGTAGCAGGTATTCCACAAAATTCTGTGGAAAAGCCATCTTGAGCAACTATACCTTTCAATTATGAGTCCTATATTAAATATTTTAAATGATAGCTGCAATAGGCTAAGTAACTATTTCTAATAGAAAGAAACCTATTCAACTCCTGATCCCCTCTACATTCTCTCACACCACTGCTCTGGATGAGAATGTGAAAATGGGAAAAGCACCCTGCTTGTGTACTCAGTATTGAAAAATACTCCTCAGACTATCACCTTGACGTAGAGCTCTAAGCCAGACATTCCAAACGTTATTGGGGAAGTTTAAAAATATAGATTGACTCCAAAACTGCTCTCATACACACCGTGTCAAAGGTACACAGCCAGCCTGCCCTTGGAGGCAGAGCCTGGTAGAAGCCAGGACTGAAGGAATCACCCTTTTCCACTGGATCCAGCTCACTAGCTTCAGAAACTACATGAGTCAGTTCTTAGAGACTTTCTGGGAGGCACAGGCCAGAAGTGCCCTAAAAACAGCTAAAACCATTCTCCTCCGAAACTCTTTAGCCTGTGGGAGCATTTGCCAGCAAAGCTAGTACCTTCAGGTGTGCCTAATACAGACCAAGCCATAAAACAGAGATGAGCAAAATTTGTGTGCAAAGAACCAAATTGTAAGTATGTCTAGGCTTTGCTGGTGTGGACGGAAAAGGGGCCACATGTTAAACCTGACAAGCTCAGGAGACTGAAAATAACGACATAGGATGGCATGAACATAAAAATTCCTAACCACCGTGTTTCTAATAAGCCTGGGTTTTATGTTTATTTTTGCTCCAAAAGACATATTAGAACAGATTGTCTGGCTAGGTCTTATTTTTGGGGAAACACGGTAAGGTGGGCCATGGTGGGAAGTCATATCTTTAGTCAGCAGCTTCCTTGACAAATATCAATCTCTACCTTAAGTGAGTCTGTCTATTGTCTTTTTGCATATAGGATAGCATGCCCTTGGAATGTCAGTAATCCCTTTTTCCCGGACCAGAGCAGGAAATTTCCTTATTATTCCTTCATTATTATTCTTGTCCTGATTACCATCTTTACGTGCTGTAAAAAGTGAACTATTAACTATCCTGTATCCACCTATGTGAAAGAAGCACCTGTCTCTCCAATTTACTTTTATCCAATCCCAGAGATTTCCCTACTTTGCTTTCTCCCTCTCCCTTAATCTACCGCCAATGGATTTCATGTAACCCTCCTCCTTTGAGTCTCCATATAAAATAAGCTGCAAACCGCCATTTTGCGGAGCATTTTCTCAGTCCGTTGACATTTTGCTTCCTGACAATTGTTTGTTTGGCTCAATTGTCAGTTTGGCTCAAATAAACTTATAAGCTTTCTCTTAGGCTGGATGTTTTTTCGTCGGCACTGGTCATGTGTATATCAGTTGCATATTCTTCTTTATTTTTTGTTGACAAACCTTAGCAATATAAAAAAACATTCTTAGCTGGAGGACATGCACAAAAAATGAGGTAGGGGAGCTGGAACCGGCCCACAGGGAATAGTTTACTAACCCTTGCAAACGATTGAGGTGATGGGATAGACATTATCATTATTCTTTCATTTTGATGATACCTCCAACCCAACAATAAGTTCATTTTATTTCAGACGTTTTCTTATTGAAAAGAGTGAAGATTTAAGTTTAGAAACACCTAGATTTTTTCCCTCTACGTCACTGTGTGATTTGGGCCAGCTCACTCGACTTCTCTAAGCTTCAGTTGCTTCATCTTAAATATGTGGGCAATAAATGAGTATCTTAGAGGGTTGTTCAAAGACACCAATGAGATAACGTATGTAAAAGTTTTTTGCAAACTACAAATTCCAAGTGTATTTTATTTTATTTTATTTTATTTTATTTTATTTATTTAAGGAGGGCACAGCTCACAGTGGCCCATGCAGGGATCAAACCAGCAACCTTGGTGTTATTAGCACCACGTTCTAAGCAACTGAGCTAACCGGCCACCCCATATTTAAGTGTTAGCTATTATTAATCTTAATGTTATTGAACTCCTAGGAAATAGAATTATTCTGATGACATTATGATTTAGTTTGTATATATACTGTCCCAATGATAGAGTGTGGGAAAATCCCAAAGAAATATTTAGTTTGAACCATAAATTACTAGAAAGCCTCAAACTTTTCTTAGAAGCTAGTATTTTGTTTGCATGGGAAATTACTTATAAGGAAAAGAAATTGTGGTTTCCTAACTTTCTACATTCAAAGAAGAAAAACTACAAAAGAAAAAAAAAAATTGTAAAAAATATTTATAGAGATCCATTTTCAAATGCCAAAGATTTTATCCTTCTGAAGTTAAAGCAAGTGAAGACTAATTTCTTTCGAAAATGAGAAATTGAGATTTTGCTGAAAACTAATATATTTTGGTAAGGAAAAGAGGCATATTCAAATGCTATTGGCTGGTTGTGACCACAATGTTACCTTGTCTAATAAATACATTTAGGAATTGAACAGCTATTAAACGTCACCAAATTTTGGTGACAAACAAGACAATAAATGAATTTATATTTTTCCCATGAGACTTTTAAGGTATTTCTCAAAAAAAAAAAGTTATTTAAGAATGTCAACAAATGTGGTAAATGGTGATAAAAAATAGTACATCCACTTCCAAAATGTGTATAACTAATTATTTCTAAATCCTCAGTCTTTCTTTTTTAATTCTTAGCATCTGATATCAAGCCATACATTTCTTTTAAATAGCTTTGAAAATTTTGCCATTTCAGTCTCCTGGTTCTTGATTCTCTGGTTACTCCTCTTTGAAAACATGTGCATTTCCCAACATTTTTTCATTGACCCCAACTCTCAGGGCTGTTGTCCATCCTTCAGACAACAAAATTATTCATGCTAATAAACAGTTGTCTAATAGGCCCATTCCCATTATATTATAAGGTCTATGAGAACAGAAATTTTGTCTTGTCCCCTGCTAAATCCCTATGTAAGGAATATGGAACCTGGCTCACAGCACTAACTCCCAGTGCTTTAATCACCATTGTATTTCCGACATTCTATCTATAACTCTGCATTCTGCCACTAGCACACTAGCAAACTGAGTCAACAGATCCAGGCACACTTACCACTCAGCAGCCACCTCACAAATCTCTCCTCCTGACGCCCTTCTATTAATGGCACCAATGATTTTCTTAGTCTCTTACAGGTATCTTACTCCATCAAACAATTTAATTGCTAAGTAATTATCAATTCTGTCTCTTCCCCCCCCCCCCCTATTTTTGGCTTCTAACATGGGTAGAATGACAAATAACATTACATATAAACCAGGACAACGTTGAGAGTAGAAGGGAGTGCTAACCAGACGGGCCACCAAATAATAGCATAAACCTGGGCAGTCCTGAGAAAATGAAACATATAGTCACCTTAGCTATGGGCCAAGTACTATGCTAGAAATAACACATAACATAAAGGTATATACCATACAAATAGTTTGTCTCAGTGAAAGTAAGCCTTATTATGGGAGATAAAATAAACACAAATAACTATGAAATTAAGTACAAAGTGATAATTATCAACAAATAATATAAACAAAATTTTGGAAGTTTGAGAGAGGTTAATTTTAGCGGGGTGTACAGCAGGTCCTTGAAAAATGTTGTTTCGTTCAGTATAGTTTTGTTATAACTTTGATGGGGGGAAAAATAAATGATTCCCAGCCAGGGCCTCTGTGTGGAGTTTGCACCTTCTCCCCATGTCTCTGTGGGGTTTCTCCGGGTCCTCTGGTTGCCCCCCTCATCCCACAGAAGTGCACATTTAGGGGAACTGGGGTGTTTAAATTGTCCCCGTCTGAATCAGTGTGGGTGTGTGTGAATGCGCTTGTGATGGAAGGTTATCCTGTCCGGGGTGGGTTCCTACCTTGTGCTCTGAGCTGCCCGGAGAGACTCCGGCCACCCACAACTCTGAACTGGAATAAGCATTTTGAAAATAATTGCTTGACTTGTTTTTATTCATCTTTCTTAAATGTATGTATAGCTCACATTTATTTCAACGTTTAATATTAGAAGGACTCAGACATTTCACTCCTAGGTATACACCCAACCAAATGTACCAATAGACTGGTACAAGGATATAGACAGCAGTTTTATTCATTAAAGTAATTCTTATATCCATAAACAGGAGAGCTGATAAGCACTTTGTGGCATATTCATACATGGGTTATTCTAGAGATGTGCTGTCTAACACAGTAGCTACTAGCCACATGTGCCTATTTGAAATGAGATAAAATAAAAATTTCAAGTACTCAGTAGCCATATGTGGCGGGTGGCTACCATATTGGACAGCACACAAAATAAAAAGTTTCTATCATTACAGAGGTTTATTGGAAAGCACTGCTCTAGAACCTCGAGAAGAAATGAACTCGTACTACATGCAATAACAGGATGAATCTCCCAGGTAAGGTTGAATGATAGAAACTAGACACAAAAGAATATATACTTAGGATTCCAATCATATAAACATTTTTAAAAAATGGTCAAAATTAACCTATGGTCTTAGAAGTCAATATCGTAATTACCTTTGGAGAGGAAGGAGACAACGCAATCTTGTGCCATGTAACAACGGTTCGGTCAACAACAGACCACACATATCATGGTGGTCCCTTAAGATTATAATGGAGCTGAAAAAGTCCTATCACCTACCGTAGTAACATAGCAACTGTCTGAAGTCGTAAAGAAAAGCACTCCTGTTTTGTGCTGTCTCCGTCTACCCACAGTGAGGCTATCAGCTAGAAATGCCTGGGAGCTTCTCACAGGCTTCTCCCTTTCTAAACCAACGCTACAACTAGACCAACCCTTGTGTTTCTTATTACCATTACAAGATGCCCTTCGACAATAACCATTAGGAAACTTTAAAGAAAAAAAAGAGCATATTACTCACAGGCTCTGGGGCAGACGAGGCTCACCGGGTGCACACAGCCCAGCGGAGATTGGAGAAAGAAAGAGCACGCATGCATGTGCACATGCGCGCATGCACCGGCACCAGCATCTGCACCTGGGGGTCTGCTTTTATTGGGATGGGGGTGGGGCCTAGGGCTTCCAGGCCTCATTCTTTACCAGCAAACTTAAAACATAAGCTAGAATTTAAAGCGTGGAAAGAGAGAAAAACAAGTAGCCCAAATGGTCAGTTACCAAAATCAACCAAGATCTCTAAAACAAAGGAGCCTCACTCAGGGTAGAGAGGGGGCCTGGCTCTTTATCTAGTCCTCTGGCTGGCAATGTGATTATTCCAGATAGCCTTCGTGGAAGTGGACGATGCCTCTTTGAAGTGAATGCCTGAGGAACCAAAGCTTAAGTCAGGCACTGGCATTACAAAAAAGAGACGACCACTGTCAGGGCTTACACTACAGTTACATGTTTGTGAGGACACTGGTGTAAACAAACCTACTATGCTCTCAGTGGTATAAAAGTATAGCACTATAATTATAGTAGTAAGCTATGCCATCTAGATTTATGTAAGTGCATTCTATGGTCTTCACACAAAGATGAATCACCTAATGATGTATTTCTCAAAATATATCCCCGTTGTTAAGTGGCCATGACTGTAACTGAGAGTGGTCATGAAATGTCGTGCTGGAATTCTGGTAAAATTGTATTTCTTAATCAGGTAGTTTACTTGCTGAAAATCTATTTAGCTGTAGTGTACTTAAGATTCTACTGTTCGTTTTTCACATAGGTTATCCCTCAGTAAAATTTATACTTAAAAAATAAAGCTAATAAAAAAAGATAAATCAACATAAATTTCAGAAAGAGACCTGAAAAATCACTTCACAAAAAGATAGTTAAAAGACCAATAAACGTGAAAAATTTCTCAACTTCATTAGTAATCAGGAAACTGCAAACTAAAGCCACAATAAGTTATTTCTACATACACATGCCAAAATGGCTAAAATTAAGAAGACTGAGATAACAGAGACTCTTGTACCTCTGATAGGCGTGTAACTGGTACACCAACTTTGGAAAAGCATGTGTCAATCTCTACTAAAGTAGAATATTTAGAATTTATACTTTGCCCTATGATCCGGGCCTTCCATTTCTAGGAAATATAGCTAATGGAAATTCTGGCACATGTGCATCAAGAGACTTTTACATACTGTTCATAGCAACATTATCCACAATAGCTAAACACTGGACAAAGAAAAAAATAATAAATTCTCGTTTATTCATTGTGGGGGCGGAGCCCCAGAAAGAAGTTTCCAGGCTCTCGGCCTCACATAGAAAGGTGTTGGCTCAGGTAGTAAATGGCCAACTGTGATTGCATGGCCATCAGCTGTGGCTAGTTGGCCGTCAGCTGTAACCAGTGAGCCATTGGCCACTAATATAACTGCTGTGGCTACGCTAGGAGAGAGAGGGAGAAAAAAGAGGAAAGAGAAAGAATGGGGCTAGCAAGAAGATGGCGGCTGGGCTGGCAAGTGTGGATGGCGGTTTGCGGACAGTGTGGATCCAGCCTCCAGTGAGAGTATAGTGCCGCCAGAGAGAATATAGCGGTATGACTCCCCCATCTATGGCTCCGTGGGTGTTCCTTTTTGGCCTCACCATATCCTGCGTTCTTGTATGGGGAGCGGGACCAGAGACCCCGCAGGCCTCCCTGCACGACACATGGCGCAGCGAGCAGGGTCCCCCGCACGACATTCATACACTGAAATACTATAAAGCAATGCCAATAAATGATTTACATGATTTACAGGAAACAGTATGATTAAATCTTACTAATATAACCTTGAACTAAAGAAGCCAGGCATTGAGTATATACTGTTTAACTGATATAAAGTTCAAATATAGGCATAAGTATAAAATGAGACAAAAAGATAGTGGTTACCTTTAGGAAGAAGGTAATTTCCTATGAAAGAGGTTTCTGGGGAATTGGCAATGTTCTCATTCAAAACCTGGGCAGTTGTGATAATCCATCAAGCTGTACATTTACAACTGGTGCACTTTTATGCATATGTATTTTACTTCAATTTAAAAGTTTAAACAATAGATAATAGATGAGAATTATCAGGAAATAAAGAATTATATGAGTTTTCACATTGAAAGAACACAATGGAATCCAACAGAATAGAAACAAATGAACATTTTATGAAACTGCAGAACAAAAAGTTTAAAATAAAAGCCACTAGAGTGATAGATAAAAGCTTCCTTACAAGTAAGTGCCAATTAGATTGATAAAATTATCAGTAGCAAAAACAAAGAACAGCAGAAAAAGGATTAATCTTCTAAAAACTAAAGAGAAAATAATGTTAAAGTTGATTACCAATAAAACTGTCTTTCAAGAGTAAATATGAAATAAAGATGTTTTCAGGCATACACAGATTAAGGAAGTTTCATATCGCCTACAAATCTTTTGGGAGAGGACTATTAAAGATTATACTTTAACGAAAATAAATCTATAAATAAGGAGATTTTGGTCTTCTCACTCATCAATATGTTTCAGCTGTCTAAAACAGTGACTGCTACAGAGGGAGTGCTCAATAAACATTTATTGAATGAAGAAGAAAAGTCAACTCAGAGGAAAAGAACAGATGGCAACAAGCAAAGTGAGGAAAAATCAGAAAATATGCTGGTAAGCTTAATTATACCTATTAATTGTTAATTTTATATTTAATAGGTGGAATTCTAATTAGCAACAATGAGAGATTGGGAAGTATAGCTCAATGGGTAGATAAAGCCTGCTAAAGTGATTGATTTTAGGAGAATGAGAAACTCAGCATAACTTTAGCTTTTGCTTGAAAAATGTATTTTTAAATAGAAATAACAAAAATTTGATAATAACTACTAACATAATAATATATATATATTTTCAAATGAAAATTAGATGGAAGAACACAGAATAACTTTATCAATAAAGTAGAAAGAGGGAAAATGGGAGAGGAAGAGCAGACAAAAGTGGTGATAATCAGAAAGCAAAATAATATGATTGAAATAAATCCAATTTTGAAAACAGAGAAACAAATATAAATTATGATTATTGGATATAACAGTTTCTCCCTATAATTCTGACATGGGGTCGCTCTGTATTATTTCTTACAGCTGCATGTGATCTACAAATATCTAAAAATAAAAACTTTAATTAGAAAAACTAATTAGTTAAAGAAAAATCTTGATGAAATTAATGTATAGCTAGAACTTAATCATCTGTAATTATAATGCATGAGAATAGATGAAACCTACCTACTAAAATACAGAACTATCAAATTGCATTTAGAAGAAAATAAAGCTTTATAGAAACTACACAGAATAGAATAATCTTATAACAAAATGACCCAGAAAAGTTAAAAATAAAATGCTGGAAATAAATACGCTAAAATAAGGCTAATGTTCATTGGGCACAGGGACCCCTCTACACCTATTACTTCAAACCATTAATTGTCTTGTGAAAATTTTACCCAGCCTTACTAACATTAGATCTGCTTGATCTACTAGTTTCTGACATGTGAACTAAGCCTTCCACTATGATTATGGACATAACATGTTCTCCCTATAATTCTGACCGTTATTGCATTGTATATGTTGATGTTATAGCTATTGTAATGATACAATTCATGATTATTCATTTCATAATATTCAGCGTTGAGAGGCAGACCAAGCAAAAGTCCCTGACACATCATAATGTGATATTTCTTTATTTTTTTCTGTCTATAAGTAAATACCATTCCTTTATGTAAACAAAAGAAATTTTGAAAATTTAATAGGGAAAAGACACCTTTTATAATAGGAATAAGAACTATAAGGTATCTAAAAATAACTCTATCTGCAGTCATGCAAAATGCTTATGAAATATTGTTTAAATAGCATAGAAAAATATATTATGAGTAAAGGAGAAATATACCATTGTAGCTGAAGGGACTGTCACACAGAGGTTAATTCTCTACAGATTAACTTTGCAATTACAATTAAAATTCCAATAATATTTTTGTTGGAAACTGACAAACATTAAAATTCAAATGAGATTTCTAGCTTCTGGTAATGGTGTAGTATTTTTCTCATAGCAATCCTTCTGAACGTAATAATTATAAATACTGGAATATATATGTATATGAGGTCTGAGAATTAAGTTCACGAACTCATCCTAGAAAAAGTGCTACATACCTCATTGCTGAATATCACTATGGTAACCTTTGAAGTACTCCCCTTGGGAAGTGCCTACTCCACTGTTTAAAGCAATTTTGGAACTCTTTCTGGAATGAACATCAGAGCTGTCGGCGTATTACCCTTGATGTCCTGAATGTCATCAAAATGACTTCCCTTCAATATTTCCTTTATTTTTTTGGGGTAAAGAAAGAAGTCACTGGGGGCCAGAACAGGTGAGTAGGGAAGGTGTTCTAATACAGTTATTTGTTTACTGGCTAAAACTCCCTCACAGACAGTGCCATGTAAGCTGGTGCATTGTCGTGATGCAAGAGCCATGAATTGTTGGTAAAAAGTTCAGCTCGTCTAACTTTTTCATACGGCCTTTTCAGCACTTCCAAATAGTAAACTTGGTTAACTGTGTGTCCTGTTTGGTGTAAATTCATAATGCATAATCCCTTTGATATCAAAAAAGGTTAGCAACATCGTCGCAACAAGTTCGTGAACTTAATTGTCATACCTCATATATGTATGTATATATACACACCAGGGTGCCAAAAAAATGTATGCACATTTTAACAAAGGAAGACAAGTCATTTTTTTGGTACCCCTGCTCTACAGTGTGTATGTGCCTGTGTGTATGTGACTGACACATAGTTTATTCTCATTTGTGGTAATTATGTTCTATGAAGTCACTGCAAACACTGAATTAGCAAATACCGAACCATTGCTCCTACAGGAAATGTGGAGCTAAGTTTCTGAAATCTTCTGGTCACATTTTCATCAACTGATCAATATGTAACCTTGTTGTATGTGTATTTCTGCACAAAGACACTTTATTTAATATATATTATTGATTCATTAACATTGACCTCATGGCCCAACAGTTCTCATGGGGCCAAAGCTTATCGAGCATGTGTATTTTCTCCATAAACCACATCACAGCCTTCTTGAGCTTAGAAACACTAGACAGCACTTTTAACCTTATGCTTTGGGGTCATTTTAAACTATTGCATCACCAACAAAAAGCACAAATATGTGAAAATGTAGCCCAAAAGAGACCACAAAAGGGTACTTATTTAGAGTATGAGAGCTGAAAGAAGAAGGCAGACATCAACTGAGACTGTGCACGTAGAGCAACTTAACGTTTTTTGATGATCTATGCAAGAATGTGAATGACTGCAAAATGCAATGAACATTTATTTAAGGTTGATAAATTTTGGCAAGTAGATGTTTCCGCAAATCATGAGGATTGACAGTCTATATACACCCTATTTGAAAGACTATAAAGGGACCAAAAAAGGGCTGAAACTGGAAGAAAGTTCATCTTTGAAAGATGAAAAGTGCACCAGGTGAGATTGTGCATCTGTGCTGTTTTGCCTGGGGCACAGCCCAGTCATTGATATATAGGGTAACAGAAATCTCCAGTTTCATTTGCTTTAGGTGTCAGAGGACAGAATTCAAAGCTGGCTGAGCAGGTGACAAATGAAGAGGGGAAATCCCCAAGAGAACACAGCCACAAAGGGTAGGAGCACCAAAATCTGCATATAAAATCTGCTCAAATCCTTGGCTGAATGCTGAATTATTGGTATATAGGGGAGATTCCAGGGAACTCTGTGAAAAATGAAGATGGAAACTAAAATAGCTGAGAGGAAATTTCAGCTACTGCCCACTACAAGGGAGACATAGCTTAGAACTGGAGTCCTGGCAAGTTAATTATCTGCTGGAACAAAAACCAACACTCTTCACAAGAGTCCTTAAAAGTGTACCAACACAATGATCAGTATATAATAAAATTTACTGGACATATAAAGAAATATAACAATGTAATATTCAGAGGAGACAAGAAACGGTGGATAAAAACTAATCCCATATTGACCAAGGGTTGAAATTACCAGAAAAAAAAAATAAAACAGCTATTGTAAATATATTCAAGTTCATAAAGGAAAATATAATCACAATGATTGAATAGGTGAGAGAACTTAAAGAAATCAAGACTATTGGGGCGGTCGGTTAGCTCAGTTGGTTAGATCTCGATGCTCTTAACAACAAAGTTGCCGGTTTGATCCCCACATGGGCCACTGTGAGTTGCACCCTCCACAACTAGATTGAAACAACTACTTGACTTGGAGCTGATGGGTCCTGGAAAAACACACTTAGAATAAATAAAAGTTTAAAAAAAGAAAAGAAAAGAAATGAAGACTATAAAAATATATAAATGGGAACTTTAGAAATAAAAAAGTACACTCACAAATTAAAAATTGCTGGATGGTCTAACAGCATATTGGAGGTGGCAGAAAAGAAGAGTCAGTTAACTTGAAGATAGAGCAATAGAAAATTCCTAATCTGAAAAACAGAGAGAAAAGGATTAAAGAAAATTAATGCAGGCTTGGAGACGAGGGAAACACCACCAAGTGAAGTGTTCTAACATACCTGCAATTGGAATCTCAGAAAAGGAGAAGAGAGCATGATGTGAAAAAATTCCTTTGAAGAAATTTTCCCGAAGATAGTGAGAAACCTAAATTTACAGATCCAAGTAGATCAGCAGTGTAAATACAAACAAAACCATAACAAGACACATCATAATCAAGCTGCTGAAATCCACAAAGAAAGAGAAAATCTTAAAATCAGCTAGATAAAAAACTATACATTCTCTATAGTGAAAGAATGATATAAATTTGCCTGACTTCCTGGACACAATGAAAGTTGGAAGACAATAGAACATACATACTCTGGAAAATAATCTTGGTCTGTTACACATTTTACAATATTTGCTCCCAATTAGAGTCATAGTTTAACCTTGAGCTTTTGTCCCTTTTATCCCTATTATCATACTGAAAAGGATTGAATATTGATGTAGTTAAACGTATCAATTTTTCTCAAGAATTCTATTTATGTGTCTTATTTAAAAACATTTCCTAAATCCCAGTATGAAAATGTTCTCATGCATTTCTTTTTGTTTAAAATTTTATTTTTACATTATATCTTTATTCTAGCATTATTTATTTTTGTGTATAGAGTGAGATAGAGCTCTAATTTGATTTTACCTTTTCCATGTAGAGAGCCAAATGTCCAAGCACCAATAGGACTTTCATTTATCTTTCTTCAGTTAAATCCTTCTCATTGTTCAATCTTTTGTTTTGCTTAAACCCTGACCAATACAGGAAGTAACCAAATGAGTACCTCACCAAGAATTTAACCAAATGAGTATTTCACCAACAATCATTTTGGATATTTTAATTTCCCAAATGTTTCCATTATAATCATTGCCTTGACAAAATAAATAAATATTTAACGAATAAAAAAAAAAAAGAAAAACAAATAAAAAAGAAAAAAACAAAACATAGGGAAAAAAGCAAAAAGAAGACAAAATACAATCATTGCCTTGATTATTCATTTTGCTTTTTCTGTCATAGATGATAGTTACATAATTTCTTTATATGGGAACTAAGAAATGCAAATCTGGCTGTAAAGGAAGGCTAGGGTTCTTGCCTTGAAGTTAAGTTTACATAGCAAGTACAGTTTTAAATTTCATGCTTTGGGGGCAGCCATGAAAAGAAGGCTAATGGAGAGCAAACTTTTGACACTCGTCTAAGTATTTAGTGTGTTTCAAGTTAAAAATGTACTTGCTTTCTCATATTTGGAAACTCACTTGCCACTGAAAATATCAAACAGATGCTCAGAATCTTCAGCTTGCCTTTTTTCCCCAAAAATTTTCTGTTGATTATTTAACTCTTCTTTCTAAGAATTCCCCAATAACATATTGGTACTTCTGATAAAATCGATTGGCCTGCCTTCTGACTTTTTTTTTATGGGCTTGTTAGAACTTTGTTAACTGGATTCGTTTATTACTATAAGGGAGTAAACAATATTGATTAAGGTGGTTTCAGAAAGTGGGGGAAAAAACACAATAAAAATGGTTTTGTTTTACTTTTCCTGATGCTAGACAGAGGAACAAGACTATTTTATCAACTTCTCCTATGTCTCAATGAAGACAACAACACTGCATTAATGGCAATTAAGTTAACAAGACTCAATAAAAATTCTGAATATTGATCCAGAACTTATTCTTCAATAAGAGAGAAGAGATACTCTCCTTTTATGAAGACTTTAGAGTAAACCTACATTTCCTGCTAAATTGAAGTGAGAGGAAATTAAGGGACCTCTTGTTTTCAATACTTACTGTAAGATTTTCATTTTAAAATAATTTTAAAAATTAGTGCAGACTCTTATCTGCTTCGTATGGGTTAAATTCTGTCCTATCAGAAATTCTAAGTGTAGAAGTAAAATTACTAGGGTGGAGAGAAATAAGGAAGCTCCTCTAGGTTCTTTCATGACCAGTCTGACCATGGAGAAAAATCACTGGCCAGTAAAATCCTATAAAATATTCACACAATGTGGGCAGATTAGGTTCTTAGGTTGCCAAATAAATACATTCTTTTTGTTGATTACAGGGAATTTTTGTGGAGAGCTTCTCTCTTTATATAAATTCATGAAGAAAGGAACAAATGACAATTTTAATTTAAATTCCTGTGAAAGGAAGAAATGACAAATATCATAAAGGGCTGACATCCTTATTGTATGTGTTAATTTTGGTCCTCCAAGAAGCAGACACCAAGACATGATTAATTATACAAAATATGTATTGAGGGAAATTCCTGTGAAGAAAAAAGGGAGTTGGAGGAGAGCCTTCAGACTATGAGGTCATGTCAGAATCTTATGAAGCAGAGGGGAAGGAAGGAGGATTGGGAAAGAAAGTGTCAGACTGTTGTAATTATAAGAAAGTTTTTGCCAACTGATGGAGAGTCCTTGAGACAAAGTCTCCCAGAAATCCCAGTGATAACCAGCATGCATTAAAACCTCTGCCATGCTTAGCCACTGGTTGGGAGCAGCCTGTAGGAAGTGTGGCACAAGCACTCGGAAGTATCCAGAAGGACAAAATCTGGGCTGTCAGTCAGTTATGCTCAATTATGCAGCAGGAGATGGGAGGGGCACATTGTCATGGCTGCCATAATATATAAAGAGTTCTTACAAACCAATAAGATAAAAGGGGAAACACCACTATACAAATGGGCAGTAGACATACCAAATTACCTACCGGCCACTCAAAACCAATTTTCCCCCTTCTATATTCTTCCCTGCGTTGCAATGGCTAGAAGAATCTCTATCAGCAGAATTCTTGGTGATAATTCACCAATGAAAGGAATTCCTGTGAGGTTTCTGAAAGTAAAAGAGAAGTAGAAGTCAGTGTTCATCCTATAACAGTGTTGTGCAGGAATGAAGGCTTCAGCCAACAGCACGCGTGAGGTTTTACCAGGAGCATCTGGGAGTCCTGCATGTCACTGATGTTTCCATCAGCTGAACTCGTTATTGTGATTTCCTGATATTCCTGTACTGCCAGGTTTCCTGAAAGCAAATAGCTTCCCCTGATCTGTGGCCCAATCTTTCACTGTCTCATAAGCCTCTAATTCCTTGTATTAAATCACTTCTTGTTTGAAATACCTACAGTAGTTTCTGACTAAATCCTGACTGATAGAAACATCGACAAACAAATCACACAAGAATAAATAGAAATGTCAAATAAATGTATGAAATTATATTCGTAATTAAAGAATAAAAAATTATAATGAGATTTTTACTTATCAGATTGGCTGAGGTTCATTTCATTTATATACAGAGGGTGCCAAAAAAAAAAGTATAGACATTTTAAGAAAGGAAAAAAAACTGTACTAAGATTGTAATACTCCACATATACCGATAACAAAAGATGAGTACAAGTCACGTTTGACTTCTGCAATTACAAGAGGTGTTCAAAGTGGTTACCATCAGCGAAATTCTAATACAGTTTTTTCCTTTATTAAAGTGTGTATACATTTTTTTTTGGCACCCTCTGTATATTCATGTACTTGTCTATTTTATTATAAATACTCAAGGTTGGCAAGAAGCAAAAAATAAAAAAGGTTCTGTAATACACTATAGTTACAAGTTTATACTTTCTGTTTACATTAGTAAAACCTTTCTAGAAGGTGATATGTATTGTAACCTTTCAAATGTTCATAATTTTTGATCCTTTAATTTCACTTACAGAAGTAAATCTTAAGAAAAAATTACAGTACAATATTATATATAAGTATTTATCACAGTACAAGCTGATATTTTTTTAAAAATCTAAATACTGAGTATAGCTTTGCTGAATTCCCCAGTATTTATATAACCCTGTGAAAGTTACTAAAAGTCAGTGGGTTTCATTTTCTATATCAAAAAATTCTGAATAATAACAACTAATCACACAGAATTGTTTTGAGCAATAAAATCATTAACGCGTGAAAAATAGCAAAATGCCTAGAACATTAAGTTTCCAAGGTAGGGATTATGATTTTTTTTTTATCCCTAGGGCCTAATAAATATACATATATATATATATATATATATATATATATATATATATATATATATATATGTAGTATATTATCACAATTCACCTGGAATACATATTCATGTTAAGAGGAGTTTTTTGTTCTTTGGTATTATTAATTTAAAATTATTTCAATTTATATTTAGAATTCTGAAGGTGATATTTAATGCTTAGAGTGTATAAAATATCCAATACTTATTACAGTAGTATTAATTGATTATATCATGCAAACCTTCAGTTATCTTAATCTTTAATTGAACAATCTGGATTAAAGTTTTCTGTATCATGAAAAAAATCTAAATACTACATATCCAACTACTTAAATTTATCAACATGTACAAGCAATGGAATTGCTGTGCAGCTGTTATAAATCATATTTTGACAGAAATGTAATAATATGGGATGTGTTCATAAAATAATATTAAATGAAAAAGCAACATATATAACTGTAGATACAGTATGATCACAGTATTGTATTTAATGTATATATATACACACACATTAAATACATACATACATTTCATTTAGCTATGTACATATTTCTATGTATACCATTTACACACGTGGATAAAAAATGAGAAAATGTACCAAATATTTAACAATGGTGATTTCTCCAGTGGTAGAATTACAGTTAAGTTTTATGTTTACACATGTCTAACTTTTCAAAATGTGCTATTATGAGTATGTACTTTATAATGAAATACAGGTCAATACGCATTTTAATGTGTTTATAATAGTACATCAGCAGATGGAGACATGAGATAAAGAATGTCTACATTTGGTACCGATATTGATTTAGGTGTTTCACTTCCCTTTCAGATGATATTTGACAAAGGTATTGAAAGAATCTGATTGCTGTGCCTCAACAGACATTTGCTATGCCAGAGCAAAGTTTTATCGTTTTGAAGGAATAATTTACCTGATCTAGCTATAGGCTGACATAACTCCGAATTCCCACCCTAGCACACTACTGTGTAAGGATGGGATACCACAACTCACAAGACTTGGAACAAGTTATCATCTCAGGGAGATGAGAATGAGCTGGAAGAATGATGCCGAATACAGAATTATCTCAACCAAGGATTCCTTCAGCAGTGTCTGTGTCAGCAGGCAGTTTTGTGAGTTCAATAAAGGATTAGAACACAACGTTTATTTGGAGAATTTTGACTTGAGACTGTGTCAATATTGTTCTGAGCCACGTTTTTCATTTTTTTCCCACTTTAACTTTTTAAGTCCTAGGAGAATTAATTGAAAGACTAGATCTTTTTGGTGAATATTAGCATTAAGCCCTCTACTTTGTCACTTGGAGTGGTAAGGCCCAGAAAACAGCTCCTAATCCCATTGCGTATTGTCTTCTAAGATAATAATTGACAGATTCTGAACTATTTTTCCTCAAAGCCTCCCATACTTAATGACTTTCTGACTTTCTCACTAATCACTAACAGAGCCCTGCCAGTCGAAGCTGTTGGGTGTATGATTATTGCAAACCCTTCTTCTCCAATTAGACTGGTTCCTCCAATGTCTCTAAACATACAGGCACACACACACACACACACACACACACACACACACAGCTACTATATAGCTGTTGTTGACTTCCTTACTTTTGTCTACCAGACTAAATGCTGCTTATCCTGCAAGCCCTCAATCAAGCAATCCCACGAGCCATCCCAGAACCTCCCCTATAGGGGATTTTTCAACTTGCATTACACCTGAGGTCTACAGACTAGCACCGTTAAGTCCAGACAAGAGGACCCCTGCTTTGGATTTTGCTCTTTAGAGAGCCCAACTCTGATTCCCTCTGGATGTGGCCCTTTCCATGGGGCAAAGACTCCATGAGACTAAGATAATAATAGCCTTGCCTGGAATCTGCACTTTCCCTCATAGATCATGCTCTCAGACCTAGAATCTCCTGCCCCAAATGGCCACACAACCACTTTCAGGGCCTCTAGGCCTTTTTCCTTGGCTCATCCTCTCAAGGGCAGACCACATCATAGGTGTGTGTACCCCGAGGCCCAAGCCAAGGGACAGCAGCCTGGATGTACAGACTGAAGTGTTCACACAGATTTGCATGGCCCTTTAAGATGTGGGACAAGGGGGCCTGAGAAGAAAAGGAGGAGTAGCCAGTGGCCAGGGCCAGCTCTCCCTGTCCACCATGTTGGGTCACTCTGATTACATCAGTGGTCCAGGCATAATTCTCAGGTCATTTTGCACATTTCTCCAGCTGAATATATCTGTCTCATGTTAGATGTGGAATTTGGACCACGCTGGTTTAAAAGTGTGTTTCACTTTGAAGTAGCACACGAAATGAGCAGAAAAGGGAAAGGGCTAATAAGATTAGTAACAAGATAAGCTTCATGAGCTATAAACTTACTCCGTCCTAATGACCACCTAGGTTTATTGTCTCCTTTTAAAAATTAGGAAACCAAGGCTCATAAAAGCTGAGTTTTGCCCTGGTCTGGTAGGAGGGTAGGGACAGGATCTTTATGACTTGACTCTCTCTTTTTCCCCTCTCCCCATGGGACTAACAACACTTTTGGACAATCATGTCAACTGTTGACCTTAAACAAAAAGTCAGCCAGATATTTCTCCAGCAAAATGAGTTTCTTTGGGAGCAACAAAGAGTTGCAATTTGGAAGATGCAACCACGGCAGGCCACGTGCAAGTCTCCTAATACCAAAAGGAAACTCACATAGTGAGGAAGAGGAAGTTGGGAGGGCTATTACAAAGATTTCTCCCTGTTGTGCTTTGTGACTGATGTAGGGCCTGAGAGCTCCCCCTTCTGGCCTCCCTACTTCATTTTAAATGAGGTTTCTGTTTACTAATTGATTAAACTATTTAAAGAGTAACCAACAGATGGATAGTTTGCTGTTTGTGGGTCTATGTGGGGGTGGAAGAGGGGAATTGGTTCTGGGAGTTAGTTTCTCAGAGTGATGTTTACAGGCTGAGAGCTGATTTGAAAGACTTACCTGGCAGCATATAGGCTAGAAATAAGGAGCTACTCTTCCCAATCTTGGCACTAGATAGTTAGTTGTGGGGGCAGGGGAGGAATTGTGCCTACGCTTGTTTTTTGGGGGATGGGGGACTGGGAGTTCCAAAGACTTTTGTACATATTGACCTTGCAGAGCAGAGCAATTTTCAGTTGCTTTTCTTGCTGATAACACTATTTACGTTATCTACCATGGAACAGATCTTAATAGAAAACTCACATTTGTCATATAAGGTTAATGAATATGAAACTAAACAATAATATATTTCCCTGGTGGATGGATTTCTGAAGAACAGACATTATAAACACATTTGGTGATACAATGTATGAGTCGTAGGGCATTGTAGTCCAGCCTTCTCCACCTGAGGGAACTGAATCCCAGAGACAGCAAGTGACTTAGTAATTCAAGGGAGCCCAGATGTCCTGTCTCCTCACCCAGTATGCTTTTCCTACAATATACAATTCAATTTGTGGATGAGCAAGCCTTTTGTATATGTATTTTTAAATAATATTAAAGTCAAATAAAATGATATTAAAGTCTAATCAAATATGACAAGTGTGGGTATTACCCCAATGGACATGGGGGGGGGGGGTTGTGTACAAGAGAAGGAAGTCTAAATATTAGGTCTTCAATGAAGCAGGGCTCCCTGATTCTCCCATGGGCATTTCTCCAAGGCATTTTGAGGTATGTTGCTTACAGAGCCTTCCAAATATCTCCCTTGGAAAGGTAATAATATTAATAAACTTTTGTTCAAGGGAAGGAGTTTAAGGGCATACCACTGCTCAAAGTTATCTCTTTGTTGCTAGTTTTAAGGAAATCTAGTAAATATTTTAAGAACAGTGTGTTTTGTCTGAATAATAAAGATGAAAGAAGATGACTTAGGAGGTGGGAATCAGAGTGTAGAAAAATTTCTAGCATTTTTCCCCAATATTCCAAAACACATATGGCTTTATTCAATTGTAAGGCAAACAGAACATGGAGTTTACCAGAAAAAAAAGTAAATAAGACTGGTGATGTCAGCTTTTCATACTCTATTAACTAATCAAAGTGAATTAAAGAGAAGTAACTCTCTTTTAAAGGATACATTTTCTTATGAAAACTGGAAAAGACTGGGTGACATTTTTAAAACACTAAACCATGTAAGAAACTACAGCAGGACTATAAGGCTTTTTAAATCTATTTGTCTAAAGAAACGAGAGCTGGATCATGTTCAATAAGGTTTAGATATACTCACTTTATCTTCCTGGAAATATAATTTTATTACAATCAGATTCATTGAATTTTATCTGATTTCACTTGCATCTTAAAACATCTGCAAATAATATAATTTACCTGCATGTTTGTCACAACAATATACTTCTTCCCGATTTTAACAGAACTTCGTGCAAGCATTAATCTAATCAAGCTGTTCAAAGGGCCGTTTCTTTGAACACACCACACATAGTAATTAATACCACTGGCGAGTGACGGTTTTTCTTTATTTTTAAAATCAGATCATTTAAAGAAGTTATTTACTACAAATGAAAATTACCCGCCCCACCCCCATACACCGTTTAAAAAGCAAAGTGAGAATCCAAGGCAAGAGGGGAAAAAATGACCGCTATGCGCATGTGCCTGGGCTGCGCGAACCAGGGTAACTGCAGGAGGGCCGTTACTCGCCGGGCTCCTGCCGGTGTTACGTCAGCGAGAGCTGCAAAGTTCCTTGCCGTTCTTTGCTCATGTCTGGGAGCTGAATATTAAAAGGGTGAATGTGGAGTTGTTGGTTAGCTGTATGTTTTTTTCTTTTCCTATTTTCATGCTTTGTTTTAAAATCTTTAGGTAAAGCGATACAGAACCAATTGTTTAAAGACCTCAGTGGTGGAGGGGTGAGTCAGCTGGTGCAAAAGGACCAGGAATTGGTTCCTGGGAGAGAAGGTCCCCTCTCCCCACAGAGAGGAGGCGACAGGGCTGCTCCTGGGACCGAAACCCCGACCGCTCCCGGCTGCACGCGAACGGGTGTCTCTGCATCCGCGCTCCAGGTGAGTGCGCGGGGCGCGGGTATCCAGCAGGGTGGATGGGTCAGGGCAAACTGCCCTCGGCCTCCGGGTGAGCGGAACCCCCACTTTCCCCCGAGCGCCTCCAGGTTGTTTTCACCCGTTCTGCCGCCGGCATCCCCACGCCATCCTGTTTTCCTTATATATTCTGAGAAGTTACCTCCTAGTTAACAAGTGTGCTTTTTAACCCCGTATTTATCGAGGTAGGGAAAAAGGGTTTCTGCGGGTGCCTGCTTTTAGTAGCACCTGTGAGCTCCTGAACTTGTGGTTTTCACACTAGCCTTTGCCTGGATGTCACGCCCCAGCGCCTAACCCAAAGGCACGATGGGTCCCCACTCGTCGCACTTCTGCCTGAGTTCCTGTGGTAGAATTGCCGCTGTGGAAACCTGGGTTTCCTATGCTGACAGTGGGCATCCGTGTTCGCTGGCGCGCGGGCTTGATTTTTACGCCTACGAAATCCGCAGTGACTACCACTTGCAAAGCCCCTTCTGAAGAGTGATACTTCTTCCCACACCCCATACCAGCAGCCCACCTGGGTTGGCTCGAGGCTCGAATCCTCCAGGACCATTGACCCTGTGGTTTGGAATGGAATCCTGGACAGGCGCTCAGACCGCGGGACCCGCCAGGCTTTGCTCGGGACCTGGCTCTCAGGACAGCTTGGCTGGTAGACAGACACGCGCGCTCCACACACCCAAGGGTGAATTCCTCCGGCGCGAGCGTGCGTGTGGCACTGGCCCTGAGGTCGTGGGTCGCAGCGGTTCCCTCTCCCCGGCCGGCCTCTCCAGGTGACTGCGAAGCAACCTGTACAAGTGTCAACCGGGTAGATCCTCCGGTTTCCACCGGCTCAGCTCGGTGCCACACACTTGCCAGCCGCAGTCTCGCCTCATGGGTTTCGGAGATACTAATTTCGCTGTGCAGCCGCGCGACACACCGCGGTCAGGTGCTGCAGTTTGGGCTTCATTTGCTTGGGATTTCCACCCCGCCAGAGGCGGCGCGGCGGAGCGCACCAGGGCAGCTTCCCAGCCCGGGCACCGCGCGTGGTCCCCTCTTGCGGCTCCTCTCTGCGGCAAGGCCAGCCGCTCTGGGACTGCAGAGTCCGCGGGGCTCCCAGCCTGGTCCGACCCGTCGAGCTCCGCACGTCCTCGCTCCTCAGGGGTCCTGGCTTACACCCTGCCTTTCTCTTTGCGCTGTTTCAGAAGGACGCGGCATGCAACGCTCCGCAGCCGCCTATCTTGGCAAACATTCCACATCCATATCCCCTGGTCTGCGCGCCTAGCAAGAAGCTGATCTAGCACGAGTCCACGGCGGGCCAGCCACACTGTGGGTAACTGCGAGCCAGAAGAAGTGCCCAGATGCCAACGGTCCCCGCCTTTGAGAGTCGATGGCAGACCGGTACTTGCTTGTGGTTTGGAGGGAGACTGGCACTGGATTTTTGAATTCCAAATTACGTGCAGAATGCTGAATTTTCTGATCAGGAGGGATCAGACAGTGCAGAAAACCGGACTCCGGTAATTCTGGGATTGCATTTTGCAATTTGTCTCCTCCAGCTTGGCACCAAGCCTCCGATCCGTAGGGAGTTGGAACCTGCGGCCAGCGCAGCGGGTGGAGGAGGTCCGCGGGCAGCCCCGCGCACCCCTGGTCATGTCGCCTTTCGTGCCCTGCCCCTTTGCGTGGCCTTCTGAGGGTTTCCAGGGCTGGCCGGGGTTGCTACCCACCCGCGCGCTCTCTGTCACCCCCAGCCAACCCCAGCGGGCAAGGCTCCCCCGAGCCGAGACCTTTTGACTCCCTGGTCCCTCGCTCCTGCCTCCGCCCCCGCCCGGGGGTGGCCCTGGAGACACGGACCTCGCTCGCCTAGCAGAGACCATGGTGTTTCTCTCTGGAAATGCCTCCGACAGCTCCAACTGCACTCACCCTTCGGCGCCCGTGAACATTTCCAAGGCCATTCTGCTCGGGGTGTTCTTGGGGGGCCTCATCCTTTTCGGAGTACTGGGGAACATCCTGGTGATCCTCTCCGTGGCCTGCCACCGGCATCTGCACTCGGTCACTCACTACTACATTGTCAACCTGGCGGTGGCTGACCTTCTGCTCACCTCCACCGTGCTGCCCTTCTCCGCTATCTTCGAGGTCCTGGGCTACTGGGCCTTTGGCAGGGTGTTCTGCAGCATCTGGGCGGCGGTGGACGTCCTGTGCTGCACCGCGTCCATCATGGGGCTGTGCATCATCTCCATCGACCGCTACATCGGCGTGAGCTACCCGCTGCAATACCCCACCATCGTCACCCAGAAGAGGGGTCTCATGGCTCTGCTGTGTATCTGGGCGCTCTCTCTCGTCATCTCCATCGGGCCTCTGTTCGGCTGGAGGCAGCCGCCCCCAGAGGATGAGACCATCTGCCAGATCACCGAGGAACCCGGCTATGTGCTCTTCTCTGCGCTGGGCTCCTTCTACGTGCCCTTGGCCATCATCCTCGTCATGTACTGCCGGGTCTACGTGGTGGCCAAGAGGGAGAGCCGGGGACTGAAGTCCGGACTCAAGACCGACAAGTCGGACTCGGAGCAGGTGACTCTCCGCATCCATCGGAAAAATGCCCCGGTAGGAGGCAGCGGGAGGTCCAGCACTAGGAACAAGACGCACTTCTCCGTGAGACTCCTCAAGTTTTCCCGGGAGAAGAAAGCGGCCAAAACACTGGGCATCGTGGTCGGCTGCTTCGTCCTCTGCTGGCTGCCTTTTTTCTTAGTGATGCCCATTGGTAAGTCTTTACACCTCATCTTAGTATTTAGGGTCTTCACCCTCATCCCCTTCTGCTACTCGACTCACAGTCGGAGGTTGATGATAAAGGAGCTGCACTTCAAACAGCAAAGCTAGGAGGGCAGTTAGGAAAGCCTCCCTTGTAGAAAGGTGAATTTTCACTCCCTTACTATGCCAGTCTCCTTTATATTATGTCCTATGGCACCTTTTCAACTACTGAAAGTAGCTTCCAACTGATACAGATTAATTGGTCTCTTTAATAAGAACACGAACTTTTCTCAATGCCTATAAACATGGGTTTAACTTAAATACCTCCTTCTTTCAAGTCCCAGAGTCTCCACCAGGCATCTAGACAGGGGCTGTGGAATGCCACTTCCACCTCTGCTTCTAGGACCTCAGCTTCTCTTGACCTGAAAATAAGCACCATGTTCATTCTGAACAAATGTGTAATTTTATTATTAAATTAAATTATTCCTAAGGGCCAGTTATAATGGTCTGCTTATGCTCTATATATGTGTTAATTTTATATGCTGGATTCAGTGTGGAAGAAAGCATGGTGAGCATTGACAAGAAAAAAAAATGATTTTATGTCCTAACCAATTTAAGCTCTAAAGAATTCAACATAATGTTTCCAGTAAGCACTTTTCCCTTTATTTTAATAGTAAGTATTAAAGCAAACACTACGGTTATCCAAAATCATTTGGGAAGTTGCCGATGACACTGTTTGAAAATAATACAGTAATGCTACAAATCCAAATTTTGCAAATGCTGAATTAACTGTTGTCAGAACTAATTACTCATTTGAAGTATCAGCAAGCTGATCCACTTGGAATAGATTTCTATCCCTGAAAGGCCTTCGTGGGATCCCAAAATGGTTGTTTGCTATTTTTAGTTTGTGAGCTCAAATATAGGCCCACACATTGGTTATTCACTAACTCTGGAATACAAAAAAATATGATAAAAATTAATACAAGGCTGTTTCTGACACTTATGAACCAAATTTAAGTGCTATGTACTTAAAGTACTTTAATTTGCAACTCTGTGTAATGAAAGCAGCTATTGTTTTTTGAGGGACAGCTCTGTTTCAGACATTTGACAAAGCTTTCTATTTCACTAGTCCTCTTAACAACTCAGTGAGGTGTACGTTCTTATCCTGAAATCACAAGTGGGGGGGAAGGAATTCTTCAAGTTCTAGAGTTTCACTGTCTAATTCTATAGCCCCATGTGGCTATTTAATGTGAATTAAAATTAAAGAAAATTAATATTCAGTTCCTCAGGCCCACTGGCCACATTTCAATAGCCACATGTGGCCAATGGCTACTGTTGTCGACAGCAGAGATACAGAACATTTTCATCATTGTAGAAATTGCTGTCTGACAGGGCTGCTTGAGAGGCCCTGCCAAGTCCACTAGCTGACCTTCCATTGAGCTTGCCCATCGTTCTTGCTTACTCTGCTCCTGAAAGTACATCAGAGCTGTGAATTTACTTAAATAACACTCTTTACCTGAGCCACTGCCTGCTTACCTACCTTTCTGCGTGCTAATTCTTACTTCCTCCTGAAATTCATACATTTAGTCATGTAGCTATTCACTCGTCAAGGATTTATTGAGCACTTGTTCGAGACACTTAGGATGAATAAGGCAAAAAGTCCTTGCCAGTAAGATGTTTGCATTCTTTTGTGGGAGATAGCCATAAACAAGTCAATGTGTGCCAAGAATTCAGGATTAATAAGCACTTTTTGAAAAATCAACAGAATAAGAGGATGGAGAGTAGTACAACAATGAGAGGAGGGTGGTCAGGAAAGTCCTCTCTGAAGAGGTGATGTGTGAGCATACACCCGACTAAAGTGAAGAGCAAGCTTGCAAAGTTTGGGAGGAAGAGCTTTCTGGGCAGAGGGAACAGCCAATGCAAAGATGGGAAAGAACCTGCCTTGCGCAAGGCAGAGCAAAAAAGCTAGTATGGCTGAACTACAGAGACTGAGGGTGAAGACAAGTTCAAAAAGAGCCTGAGGAGATAGACAAGGTCAAAGTAATGTGGATTTGTTGGGTCAAAATAGAATTTACATATTATTCTAATTGTAATGGGAAGCCATCCAATCAGAAGGTTGTAAGCGGGTGAGTGGCTGGTCTTAAATTTTAAAGGATCATTCTGGTTGCTGGGTAGAGAGTGGGCTGTTTGGGGGTGAGAGTGGAAGCAGGGAGACCAGTTACAAGGCTGGTAGAGAAATCAAGGGAAGAAAGGTCTTGATGCCCCCACTCAGGTGAGACAGGTGGTGGTGGTGAGAAGTGATCACATTCAGCACTCATTTCAAAGGTAGGGCTGACAAATTTGGACATAGGGTACGAGAAAAAGAGAGGAATTGGAGATAATTCCCAGGTCTGGGGACTAAGTAACTGGGTAAATCATGCATTTATACTGAGATTGGGAAAACTAGAGAATGACCAGGTTACAAGGGGCTGGTGGGAGAGTAAAGGACAGGGTTTATTTCGTATAGCCTATGTTGAAAGGTGTCCATTAGACATCTAAGTAGAAATGCCCTGTAGGCAGTGAGATATGAACCAATGCTAAGAGGAGAAGCCGGACTACAATATAAACTCGGGACACCTCAACATATTTAAAGGCACAGAAATGGAAGGATCTACAAGAGAAAGTATATAGAGAAAAGAGAGATAAAGACTGAGCCTCAGGGCATTCTGCTATTTGAGGGTTGGAAAAAGGAGGAGAACCAACCAGCAAAAGAAATTGAGGAGTGGCCAGGGAGGAGAGTGTGGTGGTCGCAAAGCCAAATGGAAATGCTTCAGGAAAGCAAGGGTAATCGGCTGTGTCACACGCAGCTGCCAGGCCAAATCAGAAGAAGACAGAATCAACATTAGATTTGGCCATGTGGAGGCCCATGCAGATATGAAGAGGTCCTTTGAGGATAATAGTCTCAGGGGAGTGATGAAACAACGGCCTGGTTGTGTGTTTCTAGAGAGAATGGAAGAGGCAGAAGTGGAAACGGTGAAAATAGGCAACTCTTTAGAAAGGTTTTGCTAGACAGTGAAGCAGGGAAACAAGAGTGTAGCGGAAAGGATCTAGAGAGAATTCTCAAAGGTGGGAGAAAAGATATCATGTCTGTATTCTGATGGGAATGATGGTATAGAGAGATGCTGGTGGTATAGGCAAGGGAGGAGAGGGGATTCAGTGCCCAAGCGGAGGGTGGGGAAGTGACGAGAAAACACAGTGGAAGGGGAAAGGTAAAGATCTCTTCAGAATATATTTATGTCCTCAGTGAAATAAGTAGCAAGATCATTGCCTAAGAGAGAGGAAGGAGTAGGAAATGATGATGGTTTGAGGAGCCAAAAAAGATGTGCAATATTAAGCTTTGAGGTCACAGAGTAAATAGAACATGGAAATTTAGCAGAGTCACCAGGAGGTCCTGTTGAGACTTATGGTCATAAATTTCAAGTAAGACCAGTCAAGAAGGTTGTGTGTTGTTCTCTGACAGCTAGGATTCTAGGGACTGTTACTGATGACTGACTTGAAGAGAGGATGTTTGTGAAGGGACATAAACTGGATCGAATGAGGGGTCATACTGGACAGGTGATGGAAGAAGCTCGGGTGATGATAGATGACCGGGAGTTTGGGACTTTGGGTGGTGACCGAGTGATTAGTGGGGACATGAGCATAATAGACTGGGTCGTGAGTCCTCTGGTGAAAGGGGTACTGGTCTATTCAAAGCCTCCCTCTTAGATCTGCTCTCTTGGGGAAGATGAGGTGAAGATGTTATAATGGAGGGGAGTTGCGATAAGACAGGAGCACCCAGAATCACTAGGCTTCCTTTAAATCCTAATGTGGTGTCGCAAGAGGAAAATAGAAAATTGAGAGTTAACCGCATCCAACCAGGCTACTCAATAGGGCAAAAGACCCCTAAACCTACCAGATATGTGGTGCTCAATTTCTTCTTGACACCAAATAAGTAAGAGACTATATCTTCCAGGATTTATTGACTGTATAATAAGTACCAGGTATTGAGTTAAAAAGAATAAAAAGATGAATAAAGCACATTCCCGGCCCCCAAGAGCCTCACAATCTAGTGAAGGAGACAAATTAGGAACATTGATCACAAGTCTGTGAGATTGGTCCTCAACACGCTGTTACAAGTGCTGAGGAATATAACAGTTCACCCTGTCTGGAGGTCACTGTGGAAGCTTCTAGAAATATCGCTGTTAACTGAGCAGGGACTGAAGGCTGACTACTTCTGCGGGGCCATCAGTGACATTTTATTTGTTTTTAGTAAACATCTTAAGTACATTTTTCATGCAAAGGTGAGCAGAAGAATAAATATGCCATTATATTATCATACACAAGGGACATGAGCACAACAAATACTCTCTTGGGAAGAAGAGGTTATGGGTCTGCTCTCTAGGTTGCCAGAACAGTGGGATTAGAAACTAAAACCAGGGCAGTTGAATGTGGTTTATAAAGCTGAAAAGTGAAGTACCCACGTGTGGAAGACCTGGCCCAGGATAATCAGGTGAATGAGTAGTACTCTCCATTTCATCACCAAAGGCTGTTCCTCTGTACAGTGAAAAGGCTGTCTGCTCCCTGCCTCCACACACCCTCCCTCACCAGCCCTTCCTCACCAGGGTCTGTGGACTGACTAGTGTGATTGCAGGTAGGAAACTGACTTGCCTGCTCTCGAATCTAAATCTTGTAAGTCTTGTTTTCTTTCTGCATCCTAAATGTTTGGTTGAAATTCAGAACCCCTTCGTGAGAGGCGGAATCACATTTGAGGTTGTTGTCAGTCATTTCTACCTTGGAGTGAATGTTTTCTAACAAACAAGTTTGATCGTGGAGAGGAAGAGAGAGAAACTGAAGGTGTTAGCCTTCAACATACGAAAGAAGGACGGGTAAAAAAACGTGCATCCTTTTGTCTAGAGCCCACTAGTTCCAGAGGCAGTATGTTGGGTGGAAAAAGTGTTGGCCTGAGATTTAAGCCAAGGCTCTCTTTTTCATAAAATAGGGGCCATGATACAAGGCAGTTGGTGATTTTATCGGACTTCATGTGATTCATAGACCATCACTGACATTTGTTGACATGAGGGTGTTGCCATGAGGAATGGATGTCCCGGGAGGTCTGAGAAAGAGGGAGCATTAGAGAAAAAGGGGTGAAAGAGGCAACATTTACTGAACGGGTAGTATGTGTCTGGGGTTTGGATACATTATCTGATTTAAATACAAAATAAGCATGATTATTGGACCTGCCCATTATTATTAACTCTGAATCAAAGGAGGCAGCATTGGGCTGAGCTGTGACTCATGTAGACATACAATGTTTGAGAATTAAGTTAAAATAAAAAAGACAGTAGACAGCACAGGGGTGAGCAGGGAGAACATGTTTTAAAATGGGATGTTTTGGGGAGGCAGCGCTGGCAAGAAGCTTGTCAGGTGGAAGCAGTGAGGCAGAGAATGATTCATTTATTCATTGAGCAAAATTTCACTGAGCATCTACTACGTGCCAGGCAGCAGAGAACCACTGGAGATGAAGGCAAACACGTCCGTGCCCTCATGGAGCTGAAAATCTGCATGACTAAATACATAGCAACGTTTCAGATGGTGGTATACGAAAAACTGCAAGGAAAAAGGGCAAGTACATGTAGAATGACTCTGACTCTTGTGGATGCTCAGGGTAACCAGAGATTGTGCTTCTTGCTGCAGGTACAAAGGGATGAGACCCCTGATTCCTATGGAAAAGGTTGATCTCTTGGAGATAATGGTGTGGATCTCTAAGAGCCATTATGATTTTAAGAGACCAGTTTTTCAGTTACTCTTGCTACACCGCAAACCATCCCAAAACTTAGCGTTTTTAAGAAACACTATTTTATGGCTGGCAATTCTTTGGGTCGGGGATGAGTCAAAGCCCAGCTCATCCAGCTGTCAGGGCTGGCTGTCAGAATTGGGGGCCTGTCTTCATCCAGGGGTCTAGACCAGCTTTCTTAGAGTGTGGTAGTTCTCTCCAAGAGAGCCAGGGGCAGATGCTGCCAGGCTTTTGAAGAGCTACCAAGACCTGGCCCAGTGTCACTGCTGCCTCATTCTGCAGTGCAAGCAAGTCACAAGGCCAGCAAGTCAGTAGGAAAGGAAATAGACTCATCTCCTGAGGAATGAGCAATAGAGAGCTGCATAGAGGGGTGGGGGCAGGGGTCACTGTGGCCACCTTGCACCACGTCTACCTCACAAGTATATTAAACAACAGTTCTCTTTTATTTGCCTGTTATTTATTGAGAACTTCATATATGCTGGGCTTCGTGCGATGATGCACTGACTAAAAACAGTTGGGGTCCTTGCCTTCCTGCAGACTTCTAATTATCATGGGGAGATAGACATTCATCAGATAACCACATAGAAATCCAAAACTATGTACAGTGAAGAGGCTGTGGGTGGTGCCTTGAAAATATCTACATGGATAAGGCTGCCTGTGAGCAGGGAGAGCAGAAAAGCCTTGCTGGGAAGGAGGGCTTGACCTACGGAGCTGAGATCTGTAAAATGAAGAGGTATTCCGTGGCTGTAAGGGGGAGGGAGGAAATGGAATGGGCAAAGACTCAGTGCTGGCCTGACAGTCACAAGGAGTTTCCACAAGGCCTGTGTGGCCAGAGCCGAAAGGCTAAGAGATAACTGGTGTCAAAGGAAGCTGGAGAAAGGGGGTCCAGATCAAATACGGCTTTTGAGCCTTTTTATGAGTTTTTGTTTTTATCCAAAGACGACCAGGAACAGGGATGACATGATCAAGTCTGCATGTCAAAATCTCAAAGGCTTAGTGAAAAGAAGACTGTGGATAGACCAGTTGGGAGACCTTTACACAGGACAGGTGAGAGAGATCCTGCCAAAACAATCCTTCTCACATGCCGTTGAGAGCATTTATTTCCGTGAGCTGCCGCAGAGTTCTGGAATGCCTCTTTTGTCACTGCCTCCAGAGCACATTTACAAGAAAACCTTTCGCTAATCATAAATAGTATAACCAGACTTGGCTTTAAATTAATTTTGACTCTTTCCACGAGAGGAGTCTGTCAATGAAGATTTACCGTCATATTCCAAAGCACGTGCTGCAGGCTCAGAAGACATCTACAATACGTCCCCACAATGCTTTGAATAGCTGACTCTTTCAAATCAGACTGCAAACAGGCAGGTCATTAGTTTGAAGGAGACAACCCTTGGTGACCGAGGCATTGTTGTGTTTGTGACTTCATGGTCTCAGGTTTGGATGTGAGGACATTTTTCTAAGGCCTTTTCCTGGTCTGGAAGGTTTGCTGTCTTTTAGCCCTGCTATTTGGTTTGCCAGCTGGGCACTTGCATCGCAGCTCCTCATTTTTAAATTGCACATGTTTTTACTATTTGAAAAATTTCCCCCCACATTTTTATGAGTAATTTATATTTTGCCTTTTGTGATATGAAATTGCTTGTCTGTGGTTTGGGGCCACATTTTATAAAGCTAATGATTTTTATTTCTTTTCTATTTGTAAGCTCCTTTTATACATTGAAGTTACTTAGTCATTTTTGGGTAACAGCCTTTCAGTGAGCCAGGGCTCACATAACTTCACGGTGGGGGGTGGAGAGACAGGAAATTAGGGCGCTCAGCTGACCTTTCATTTTGATTTTTAGTGTCCTGCACTGGGGAGGCTGGTTCAGTCTAGTGACTGGTCCCTAAGTAGTAGTCACAGCCATCATGCTCTTGTCCCCTGATGAGTCTGAGGCTGCTCCCTGGGGACCACTGTCGTCCCACTGGATGACCCAGCCCCACTGCAGCTGTCCTTACAGCTACAACAGACACTCAAGGTTTGTCTGTGACTCCATTTGGCTCCTGGCTGGGGTAACACCTGCTCTGTTGCCATTGGCCAGGGAATCACTTTGTTCTCCCAGCACCCATGATCGTCTTTCACAAGCTCCTGAGCCAAATCCTCAGCAACTTTCCGTCTCTGTCTCAAGGCATGGAGAGCCCTGTGTGTTCCTTCCACACCACACCGCACATGTGCCAGCCCAGGCTTGCTCTCTGCCCACCTACATCGCTGCCACTTTAATAGATGTGGTAGCCCTTCTGTGCCATCTCCCCGAATGGAGAGTGGGAAAAAGCGACTTCACTCCCACCTTTACCTTCTTAAATACCTCTCTAGTCCTTTTTGAGAGGAGAGCTCAGGACAAACACCTGACTGCCTCTTTCCACTGTCTCTTTCTCCATTTCCCCCACAGTCTACCTGGGGAGGGTAGATGCCCCGTTTCTGGCTAAATGGGACACTCTTCTGAATCATGTCTTCCTCCTTGCCAGAGTGGTGTCCACTTTTTATGGAATCAAAATGGCAAATGGATTGCAGGCAGACAGAGATAGGTTTATTAAGAAGGGAATCGAGATGAGGAGTATTTAACAGTATTATAACCCTTATATCTATTTAACCATTATTTTTCCCATTGGGTTTTTTGCATTGTATTGTTTTTGTGGCTTTTGCCAATATATGGACATTTAAATTTTTTTACGTAGTCATATATTTTAATCTGTTTTTTCATGGATTGTGCCTTCTCAGGGATTTTTGGAAAGATCTTTCCTGGTGCAAGTCAGATAACCTCCATTTTCTCTTAGTTCTTTTAGAGCATCATTTGTAATCTACCTGGAATTTATTTTTGTATGTTGGTAGGTAACATCTAACTATATTTGTTTTGAAATGGTTAGCCAGATATTCTTAAAAGACTTATTGAGTATGCTATCCTTTCTTGTCTTATTTGGAAAACCACCTTTGTTATAGTAGAATCTTGAATCTATTTTGGGACTCCCACTTGTGTCCCTTTTATCTGTCTCTTTAGCATTGGTGCCTCATTATTTTAATTACTGTAGGTTAATAATACATTTGAATATTTTCTGGTTTAAGTTCCCTGGATGAATATTCTTTTTCAGAATTATCTGGTCTGTCTTTGCATATTCATTCTACGAGAAAAATTCTAGACTCATTTTGTCATGTTATGCCCCTCCACCATGAACATGAGAGAGACAGAGAGAGAGAGAGAGAGAGAGAGAGAGAGAGAGATTAATCCTGTTTTCGGATGTATAGATTAATTCAAAAAGTGACATCTTTATCACACTGAGACCTCCTGTTAAGAAATATGACATGTCTCTCTATTTGCTTCCCAAACTACTTTGGAACTATTGTTTACAGTTTACTTTCAATCACACTTACTAACATGTGCTGAAAACTGATTATGACAATGACAAAACTGATTATGACGATGGGAAATGCTGCTTTGGTATGTTGACATTAGATATGACACTGATTGTTGGTTTTAGATTAATACACTTCATCATTTCAAGGAAATATCTTTCTATAGTTTATAGAACAATTTTATCAAAAATGAATTTTTAATTTTATCAATGCTGCTTTCTTGATATATTTTTAATATTAATCTTTTTGTTGACATTGATTTGATAAATGTGATTTCATAAAATTATCCCCTGTGTTTTGTTGGATTAAATTCTATCTGATCAGTTATTACTCTTTTTTATATTATTGCATTATACTAAATATTTTATTTCTGGTTTGCATCTATGTTTCTATGTGAAATTACTGTTTTATTTTATTGTGCTATCTTTGTCACATTTTTGTATCAAGTTTATGTTAATTTCATAAAGCGAATTGTGACACTATATTTTTTCCTGCAATCTGGAACCATTTAAATAGCGTAAGAATTATGTGTTCCTTGAAGGTTTGAAAGAACTTGGCCATAAAACATTTGGGCATAGCTCCTTTTATGGATGCAATTCTTGGAGACTGGTTTCTATTTCTTCCATGGATAGTGGGCTATTATGATTGTCAGACTTGATAATCTATGTTTTCTTATTTTCCATTTTCCTTCTCATTGAGGTTTAACATTTTAACATAGAATGCTACATGAAATTCTTTTTTTTCCCCTAATATTTCCTTTCTTTTCTATCTTTCTCATTTCCCACATCATGTACTGTGTTTTCTTTCTTTTTGTCTTCCCTGAGATGTCCGGAAAAGTTGTCTATTTTATTGGTTTTTCTCAAAGAACCCATATCCTGGATTTACTAATCATTTTCATCTATTTTCGAACGTACTAATTTAATCTCTAGAAATGTCTTTCTTTTATTTTGGAGGTTATATTTGTTCTTTTACATCAGCTTGAGCAGAATGTTTGCTTTATGTATTTTAATTCTTTCTTGTCTTAGATTAAAGACAATCACAGCTGTACCTGCCTCTCTAAGCAAACTTGAGTTCCTTCCCTATTGTTTTCCTAGGTAGCACTCTCATCCAGTTGATCTGTGTTTCCACTTTTAATATCTCCTTTGTCCTGTGTAGACAGGAGAGAATTCCTTGTGTTGTTGTTGTTGTTGTTTGTTAATTTGAAAATAATTGGTATTTTTATCCCCCACTTTAAAAAATTAATTTCAAATTTACTTCACTGTGGTCAGAGAATGTGGAATTTATTGAGGTTTTCTTTATGACTTAATATATGATCAATAACTGGCATATTTAATATATTTAATGTTTAATCGATATATACTAACTAATTTTAATAGGAGTGTTTTTAAGATCGTCTTTATACATTATTCTTTATCTTCACCTTTATCCATCATATACTTTATTTGTCAAATATTGTGTGAGGTATGGTAAATCTTCCCACTGCTACTGGGAAGAATTCTTCCAATTATTTCTTATAATTTTAACAGGTTTTGCATTATATATGTTGAGGCTGTTGCTTGATACTTAAAAGATTGAGTCAATAATATTATTTAAAGATAGGCTTTTTGTCCTATTTATTTTCCTTAATAGTACATTTTAAAAATATAATATTGTAATTGCTAATATATTTTTGTTTGCACTTGCCAACATACCGTTGCCCATCTTTTTATATATCAGCTTGTGCATCTTGTATCATCAAATGGATTTTTTATAGTCAATGTATCTAATCTGAATGTTTATCTCTTAATGAGGATTTAACTGATTTCCACTGATTATAACAGATATATTTGGTTTGATTTTTGTCTTCTGGTTTTATGCTTTCTGATTTCTGGCTTTATGCTTTTTTTTTTTTCTTTTGTCTCCTGCAAAATAGACCTTTTTTTGTTTGTTTGTTTCATTGCTTTTTAATTCTGCAATGTTTTAGAAATGTTGTCTCCTATTTTAAATTCTACTAGAAGTTTCCTTCGAACTTTGCAAAAACATTTTTTTAACCTTCATTTCTCTTATCACTACCCACCACCGACCTTTGCCCATCACATAAGGGAAGCAGTGTAGCACACTTCTATTTTCTCTTCTCCCTGAAACCTATATCTTTTGGTTAGTAACATTTTGCATTTTAAGTCTAGATCATTTCTAATGATCGTATTACCTAGTCTGTCTTTTGTATCTTTCTATAGTTTAGTAACACTAATTGCCCTCTTACTATATGCTGTGATTTACTCATCCATGACCTCTGGATTTCACTTTACCATGTGGAACTGGGGCTAGCAAACTATGGCTTGTTTTTGTAAATAAAGTTTTATTGGAACACAGCCATGTCTCTTTGCTTACAAATTATCCGTGGCTGATTCCATGCTACCATGGCAGAGTTGAGTAGTTGCTACAGAGACTGCACGGTTCACGGGGTTTAAAATATTTGCTATTACATTAAAGAAGAGTTTAATGTCAAATAAAATTTTCCCAATAAAAACATAAGCAAAATACATTTTCTAAGCCTTTACATGCCTGAGCCTAAATACATAAAAGACCTTCTCTGAGTATAGAACTCAAGTTATGTATTTTTTTAATTTCAAAAAACGTATTACTCCTTTGTCTCTTCCTATTTGGTATTTTATAAATGACTTGAGGCCAACTTGCCGATTGCTTTTTGTCGCGTATTCTCTCAAGTATTCATTTTCTAGCCACGATGCTTATAGAAATTTTTCCTAATTAAATTTTAAAATGTCTCCTGGAAATTTCTGTTTTGGGGGGTAAGCTTTCACTGCTATTTCCTGAAACCCTGTGCACATTTTTAGCACCCAGTGTTAACGACAGTGTCCTGTAGTAATCCCTTCCTCTGTCTTATTCTTTCTCTTAGAATTCATATTAGCTATATTTTGGATCTCTTATATCTTCCCACTTCTTCTTTTGCTTTTTTGTCTCATGTTAGTCAACATTTCACTGTTTTCTCCTGTGCCTTCCATTTGAATTTCTCGTTTGTGTTGTATTTGACCTAGTTAGCCTACGTAGTAGTAGACAATCCCCTCCACTCCACTCTATTTTATTGGCACATTGTTCCATCTTCATTATTGCTGACATTCATTTTATAAACCTAATAGTTCCTTAAGTCTCCTTTAAATACACCTTCAAGATTTTCTCCATATCACTGTTTTAAAGGTAGACTTTTGCTCTGATTGCTCAGATTGCTATCCTCTTGCAGAACTGCTGAATCTTTTCAAGTGAACAGTAATTCTCTCATCCTCATAGAGGATGACCTAGTAATAAAATTTTAAATGGGCTCTGTTTGGAACTGGGTGGGTCTCTGCCCAAATCTTTCAGATTCAGATTAAGAGGAGAAGGAAATAATTGTCTTAATTGTAGTTTAAATTTGCCAGAGTACAGATGTATTTATCCCCAAGGAGCAGAAAAGGAGACAGAAGGGAAAGGTCTCACTTTCGTGCAGCAGACTTTCTTTGTTCTGTTTGTTTGGCACAGTGGGTGAAGTGGCCTCTCCTCTGGGTGGCATGACTGGCCCCCTGGGACCCATGTCCTGCACAGCCTCCCTGCTGTTGTCTGCTGACATTGCCCGGGAAACCAAGAGGCTTCCCACTGTGTGGACCTCAGCATCGGGACTCTTCCCAGACACTTGAGTAGAGCAGATGTGTCTTCGACAAGCTACCCCTGAGTCTGCCGTGTCCCAAGTGTCTGTTATTCTAAGCCCCTGGGGTTGTCACTGAGCAGCAACTGGGAGCCATCTTGCCTTTACTCCCTGTTCTTGAAGTAACTGAGGACTCATGTGTTCTTCATTCAGGCTGCTCATGTCCAAACTGCAGTTTCTAGAATTTTCTAACAGGTTCTGACTTCTAGATAGTGCCCTTCCCTAGCGTTTTCAGCAGTGATGTAAAATTTCCCCCATTGGTGTATTCTTTAAGATTTATTAAGAATTTAGAAAGGGAATGAGGAAGTTCAGCCTGATCTCGAAGTCACTATCTCAGCTCAGGTACCTTTTCACATGGATATCAAAGTGTGAAAGAAAATGAGAATAACCTGAGGTGTGATAGTTTCCTTTGGTACCGTGGCAGCTTGTGATTTACGACAAAGTAGTTAGAAGAAGATACCTATGGGGACAGGCAGTGACAGAATGTATGTGTGTGTGTCAAAAAATGGATATACATTTTAAGAAAGGAAAACTGTATTAAAATTGTAATACTCGATATATCCCGAAAACAAAAGATGAATACAAGTCCCATTTGACTTCTGCAATTACAAGAGGCACTCCAATTGGTTACCATCAGCATCCAGACCCTTCTGATTACGGCGAACTCCCGCTTGAGCAACGTTGACCAAAGTGTCCACTTTTATACATTTTTTGGCACCCTTGGTATATAGTATATTTCAGTAAGCTAAGCCTTCTCTTGTGGCCCTGAGCACAAGAGGATGATATGAAATCATGTGAAGCATTTAACACATCTCTTTCTAAGGAAAAGATGTGAAATAGTTCATATATCTGACGTGATACGTTGTTGTCTAGTTCAAGCTGCTATAGTGCTGTAGTAGAACACCACAAACTAGGTGTCTTACACAACAGACATTTACTTCTGACAGTTCTGGAGGTTGGAAGTTCGAGATCAGGATGTAGCATGGTCAAGTTCTTGGTGAGGGCCCTCCTCCTGGATCACAGATGGCCATTTTCTCACTGTGTCCTCACATGGTGGAAAGAGAGCCAGCGCTGGTCCCTTCATCTCCTTATAAGGGCACTTATCCCATTCTGGGGGCTCCCCCCTCATGACTTCATCTAAACCTAATTATCTCCCCAAAGCCCCACCTCCAAATACCATCACACTGGGAGTTAGGGCTTCAACATATGAATTTGAAGAGGACACAAACATTCAGTCCAGAGCAGTGGTGCTGGCATGCCACTTATTGCGTCTGATTTAATTCCTGGAACAAGCCTGCAAGATAGAAGTTGCTATGCTCATGTGGAGAAGCAGAAACTGAGGCACAACAGAGATAAAGTGACACTTTGCTGGAGCTGCTTGGCTGCCTTTCCTGAAACAGAGGAAAGGGGTCTGGCCATGAGTTAAAAGCCTTGGCTTCCGTCTCCTCATCTGTAGAAAAAGGTTCTTGCATGAGGCCAGTGGCTTTCAAACTTCTCAGCTTCAGAACTCCTTGTTCAAATAAAATCCTACTCAGAAGCCCAAGATATAAAACTGATGAAAGTGGTGCTGTGCCAGTTGAAGGCGACCCTGGGTCCTGGATGCTCAGCTCTCGCCTTCCTGCCAGCAGTGGCCACTTAGAGATTCTGGAACACAGTTGCTATCTGTGCTGATGGTATCTGATTCCAGCGTCAGTAAATGGTATCAGAAGTTCTGGAAGGAGTTGGGGTGCACTTTCAAAGGAGAATGGGGTAAAGATGACAAAGGGCAAAGCAGCTGTCATTATTCTGAAATGCCAGCAGAGCAGTAGTCTTTGCCCAAAAGGGGTTTGAAAAAGGAACATTACATTCTAACTTTCTCCCTCCCTACTTTCCTTCCTTCCTTCTTTCCTTTTTTTAATGTGCCATCCACATTTAGCTTATTGCCGGGGCATTTAGTCCCCAGTGAGAAACCTGCTGCTTACAAGTTGATCGTGTAGCTTGATTCATTATAGTTAGAAATGGTTTTGAAATTTATCTACAATCGGCAACGTGCTGTGTTTTAAAATGATTTTGTTGTCATTAGGAAATAACTAAAGGACAATCTCAGCAATGGATTTTTTTTTTAAAGGAAACTCTAGGAGAGGATAAAATCCCTGAAGAACAAACCATCTGTAAAGAAGTCATAGCGATAGTTCTCAACCAGGACTGGGTTTGCCCCCCAGGGGACATTTGGCAGGGTGTGGAGACATTCTTTGTTGTCACAATGTCACAGGTGGGGTAGATGGTGCTACTGGCCTCTAGCTAAACATGCTACAGTGCACAGGACAGCCCCCCACCACAAAGAATTGTCAAGCCCCAAACGACAATCGTGCCAAAATTGATAAACTCTGGCTTATATTAGAGGAATTCCTAAAATCTGTCAAAATCTTTAGAAACACCACATTTAAAGCAGATCACCAATTCTGATTATTATTCAGATTTTTTCACTGTGTTTCCAACATCTTGGCTAGTGATTACAAATAAAACGAGGTTTCCAGATGCCTTAAGATCCCTAAAAAAGTAATAGTTGCCCATCTACTATATTTTTAGTAAAATGTACATAACAGAAAATTCACTATTTTAACCATTTTAAAGTGTATATAATTCAGCAGCATTTAGTACATTGACAATGTTGTGCAACCATCACCACTGTCTACTTCCAAAACATTTTTATCCTCCCAAAATGAAACTCTGTACCCTTTAGCAGTCACCCTCCATTTCCCCCATCCCAAGCCCTTGACAACTTTCAGTCTGCTTTTCTCTGTATGGATTTGCCTATTCTCAATTGTACATATAAATGGAATCATATAAATGGAATCGTGTATGTAGCCGTTCGTGTCTGGCTTCTTTCACTTAGCATGTTTTCAAGCTTTGTCTGTGTTTTGACATATATCAGTACTTTGTTCTGTTTTATGACTGAATCATATTTAATTGTATGGATACCATATTTTATCTCTACATTCAACAGTTGATGGACATTAGAGTTATTTCTACCTTTTGGCTGTTGTGAACAGTGCTGCTATGAATATTCACGTAAAAGTTTTTGTTCAAGTACCTGTTTTCATGTTTTTGGTATATACTTAGGAGTGAAATTGCTGGTTCATGTGGTACTTCTATGTTTAAATTACTGAGGAAACAACAAACTGTTTTTCACAGCAGCTGCCCCAGTTTACATACCTCCCAGCAATGTATGAGGGTTCCAATTGCTCCACATTCTCTTATTTTTCTTTCTTTTTTTTTCTTTTTAATTATAACCATCCTAGTGGAGGTGAAGTAATAGCTCATTATGGTTTTGATTTGCATTTCCCTCATGATTAATGATGTTGAGCATCTTTTCATGTACCTTTTGTCCATTTGTATACCTCCTTTGCAGTAAATGCCTATTTAACTCCTTTGCCCATTTTTAAACTAGGTTTTTTCTTTTTGTTGTTGAGTTGTAGGAGCTCTTTATATATTTGAGATACTAGACCCTTATCAGATACATGATTTGCACATATTTTCTCACATTCTGTCTGTGGGTTGTCCTTTCACTTTTTTTATAGTGTCCTTTGATGCATAAATGTCTTTAATTTTTATGAAGTCCTAACTATCTACTTTTGCTTTTGTTGTTTGTGTTTTTGGTGTCATAGCTAAGAAATCACTGTCTAATCCAAGGTCACAAAGACTTGTCACTCTGCTTTCTTCTAATACAGAGGGTAAATACATTTTAAGAAAGGAAAACTGTGTTAAAATTGTAATATTCAATATAAACCAATAAAAGATGAATACAAGTCACATTTGACTTCTGCAATTACAACAGGTGCTCAAAGTGGTTACCATCAGTGTCCAGACACTTCTGGTTACTGCGAACTACTGCTTGAGCAACACTGACCAAAGTGTCCACTTGTATACATTTTTTTTGGCACCCCTAGTAGTTTTATAGTTTTAGCTCTTGCAGTTAGGCCTTTGATCTATTTTGAGTTAATTTTTTATACACGGTGTGAGATAAGATTTCAACTTCATCCTTTTGCATGTGGAAATCCAATTGTCCAACTACTATTTTGTTGAAGAAACTATTCTTTTTTTTTTTTTAAGAGGAAAAAAAAAAAAGCTATTCTTTCTCATTGAAGGTTCTCGGCACCTTGTCAAAATTCCATTCCCTATAAATATATGGGTCATTTCTGTCTGTTACTCTTATGCCAGTATCACACTGTTTTGGTTACTAGAGCTTTGTAGTAAGTTTTGAAATTGCTAGTTTTTACATTTCCAAAAGCTTAATGGCAGCTTTATTTAAAAAAAAAAAAAATACATGGACAACTATGGGTACACAATTCCTTTGAAATTCCTAAGTTCAAAAGCTCTGAAGACGGGAAGTTCTACATTACTAGTTTGGGGCCTGTACCTGACCTGATCAGCACTTATTCGACGGCAAATCCAATCTGAACTGACATGAATCTATAGATGCTATGAGATCTGTAAGAACAGAGATTTGAAAATAAAGAGGCTATAGAATACAGAATATAAAAATTCATATTCTGTACAGTGCATTAAGCTGCAGAAAGATTTAGGCATTTGATTGTGGGGTGCTGCCCCACACCCCACTAGTGGTATTATACAATGTACAGTATATGACCCGTATTACCTTCATAACACCTGAAAAATCCTGAATTCCAAAACACACCTGACTCCAAAGGTTTTGGAAAAGGAATGATGGACCTGTATCATTCTATGAGGGTAACACTGGTTATCTCACGATGCTCAAAATCCTGATGATTTTCTATCTTTGATTGGAAAAACAGGAGGAGAAACAAATCATCACAATCTGTTTTATGTAACTAACATTTATGGTACAAATGATCTGTGTTAGGCAATGTATTAGGCACTTTACTTACTCTATGTCATTTTAAATCTTTCAAAATACAGATTCTGTGGGGAAAACTAATAAAGTGACCCTTGGCAGTAAAAAGTTGAGCGTGGTTTTCCTGAGCCGCTTTTTATAAACCAGGAGAAACTAGAAAGGCACGCTCTGCCCTGAATTCAGCGTCCTGCTTAGCTCCTGTAGGTAGAAAAACAAAGAAAGTTTTCCTCCTGCTCTTGGGTAGCTGATGTCCAGTCTGGCCTCTGTGTGAGGACCACTCTTTTTCCTTTTACAGTTTTGTTCTGCCTCATCACTCCTAAGAGGAAGAGACCTGCCCAGATTCCCACTCACCTCTGTGTGGCCCTCTGCAGCCAGTCTGGGCTGCTTGTGATTTCCAGATAATTCTCCTCCTTCATATTTGTTTACATAGTCTAGAATTTTGCACTTTCCTGAGATTCTCTGGTTTAAACATTGCCCTTCTGGATCATTTTTTAAAATGAAAATGCCTAGAAGAATGCATGCATGAAGTGCATGCATTCTGCCTCTGGTTCATCCAATCCTATATCCTTGGCCCGTTTTTCAAGTGTCATTTAACTCCATGGTTCCCCTACAAAGTTATAAGGAGGCATTTTTTTTGTCCTTGTTTTACCCTCCTAAGAAGTGAGGCTCATAGAGGTCAAATAGTTTATCCAGTGCCACCAAGCTAGTAATAGAGATGCATCATGATTTTTCCTCTATAGAGTGTTGACTTCTTCAATAGAACCATGTTGAGTTAATGACAAACAAGGCAAAAGCCATGGCTACCGTGTCCAGGAGAAAATGAAAAATCCTACACTCTCCATCTACCCTGACCCTGCCATGATTAGCTCATATAATTTCCTGGATGAAAGGGAGAAATAGACATATGAGAGGAATCGAAGCTGGAAAAAAGCCAGGACAAACAGAAGCATGAGCAGAGAATGACGGGGAGCAGGAAATAAATTATTAACAAGGTGAGTCTAATGTTTGCTGAGTTCTGAGATGTTTTCACGTCCAGTCCTTACCCTGAACTAGCTGATTAGTCAAGACGTGTGTGTGCGTCACTCAGTATCTGCTCTGTGCTCAGTTCTGAGCTAAGTCTGGAGGGTACTGAAGAAAGGTGACCCACTGCTTTCCACTCTAATTAGGGAAGACAGGATAACACCCATGAAACAATAGTTATCAGGACAAGATAACACTCCTTACAAATGCTCTAGGAATTCAGAGGCAAGATATGTCAGGCAGGGCTTAGATAGTTGGGGAAACGTCCATGGAGGGAGGCGGTCTTCAACGGGGACTTGAAAAGCAGGATTTGAAAAGCCAAGCCCCAAGGCGGAGCGCACATGGCATGTTCGTGGGCTAGTGAGATGCACCTCTGGAGAGGGTTGGCTGAGTGTGTGAGTGCATGCAAGGAGGGCTACAGAAGACAATACCGACCAGGCTTGGTGCGACAACATTCTCCTGGGTCTTTTTGTAAGAGAACATGGGAAGTCACTGAGTTTGGGACAGGCAAAGTGACACGATGGAGCAGTGTTGGAATAAGGTTAGTTTAGCAGCAACGGCAAGATGTGTTGAAGTGAGAGACTCAGGCTGATCGTTCGCTTTGAGAGAGGACCTGAACAGGGACGGGGTGGGGCCGTGAGACACAGAGGGTGATGCCGGCGGCCAGGACAGTAAGGCAGAGTCAGTGAAAACCAGAAACTGCTTCTGAGGAAGCAGAGTAGGATAAACAAAAGGTAGCATCTGAGCTTTGAGTGTGGGATGGAGCTGTGGTGCCCTGGACAGAGACGCTGGGAGGAAGAATGTGCTCTGGAAGGCCTTTGCTTTTTACCATATTCAGCCTGAAATCATGATGTTTAAGTGAAACTATCTAGAACTGTGCTGTTCGACACGTAGCCTCTAGCCACATGTGGGGAATTAAATTTAAATTCATATTCACTGAGATTAGGAAAAATGAAAACTTCAGTTCGTTGAGGGTTCCAGCTAATCACATTTCAAGCGTACAATAGTGACATATGGCTACTAGCTGCCATATTGGACAGGGCAGGTGTAGGACAACTTCCATCATCTCAGAATGTCCTATTGGACAGGACTGATCTCGAGATTAGTAGTGAATACGTGTATTAGCATTTTGAATGAGGAGGGAGTTCTTAAGATGAAAGCGGGGAAATGGTGGCGCTACGTGAATGGGTCATCTCTCAAGGAGGGGGGCCTAGGGCTAAATTTTAGGACATGTATGAGGTTGGGAGAAACAGGCAGAAAAAGAACAAACAAAAATTGCCTGAGGTTTTGGAAAAGTGGGAGACTCAGCATAGCATAAAATCCTGGCAACAAAAAGAGGAGAAACTGTCAGTGAGAAAGGAGTGGTGCCAATGTCAAATGCTGCAGAAAAGTCAAGGAGAAAGAGAACGAGGGGAAAAATGGTTCAGTGACCTGAGGTCATGTGGCCTGTCAAGCTCAATAGAGGAGTGAGGCAGAGATGTAGTTAAATAGGAACATCACCAGCTGAGAGCCGGTAGAAATTCAGGGCCGAGGAACAGTGTCAGCAGAGGGGCAGGGTGGGAGCTTGTGAGGGGAAGAAAAAGAAGGCAGAGGGCAGAGCAAGCTGCCTACCAGCGGAAGAAGGGGGGGAATGAAGGAGACTGAACTATCTCCACCAAGGGCTTCAAGGTCAATTACTTATTTCTTTTTCCCAAGGAAAGGAAGATAGGTAGAGAGAGAGAGAGAGAGACAGAGAGAGAGAGACAGAGAGAGAGAGACAGAGAGAGAGACAGAGAGAGAGACAGAGAGAGAGAGAATCTTCAGGAGTTGGTTGAGAGGATTGGAAGAAGAGGGTGCCTGTGAAAGCCTTAACGGTTGGGGTGGAATGAGAAAGGGGGCACAAAGAGGAAGTTAGACTTTGGGGGGCTCGGGGGAGGAGCGATAAGGGAAGCTGTGGGTGGGCTTGTGGCCCTTGTCCTCTGAGATTGGAATGGTTACTTGAAGCCAGAGGATGGCTTAGCCTGGTCTGCTCGCTTTTGTTCTCCTGTCTTCCCACTTCCTTCTCACAGGATTCTTCCTTTTGATTGATTTACTGTTGATCTGTTTTTCTAATGCATCGGACCTTAACACTGAGGCAGTGTTCCTACCTCGCTTTCTAGATTTCCCTAAAACCATTGTGACTATACAGGTGCACCTGCATTTGTCCATGTCATTCTCACCTGTTTGAGATTGTAAGGACAAGCATGGTGTTTACCTTGTACTCTGCAGGGCTCATCATACTCCAATGAATTAATTGCCCATATGAGGCAATTTCCTCATATGGGCAACTAGTTCAATACGATTTCATTGTAAAGATCATTAATTACACTTGCATTTGAAGAGCTGCTTTTAAAAATAGATGTGTATAGTTGAATATGTGTGCGTGTGGGCATGTGTGTGTGTATTTCCAACGCCACAGATCAGAGATAATCTGTCCTCATGCTCCCCTCAGCAGCACATATACTAAAATTGGAACAATACAGAGAAGATTACCATGGCCCCTGTGCAAGGATGACACACAAATTCATAACGGGCTCCGTATTTTTTTTTTTTAAAACGAAAAAAAAAAAAAAAGAGTACATATACATATAAAGCCTTGTATACGGCTTTATACAAGGAGACCCAGCAATTCTATCCCCTGGCACACACTCAACAGAAATGTATATACATGTACAGCAAAAGACAGACGCACACTATCCACACCACCGTGTGACATACAGGACAGTTAAGAGAGTGTTCTCTTAACTCCTTGTAAGTGTTCTCATTACAAGGAGAATTGTTTTCCCCTTTTCTTTGTACGGTATCTACATGAGATGATGGATGTTAACTAATCCTGTTATGGTCATCATTACACAATATTTGTAACCCAAATCATCATGTTGTACATCTCAAACTTAATACAGTAATGTATGTCAATTGTATCTCAGTAAAACCGGGGGTGGGGGGTAAGATAGTCCATCTTCCTTGCCATTAGGGTAAAGGGTTGTTAGAGATTGATTTCATTTTGTATTTTAGTTTATGATGGGCTGATACTAAATGCTTCCTGTGCATGATTTCATTTAGTCCTTGCAAACATTTGGAGCAATAGGTATTCTAATTCTCATTCTAGAAGTGAGGAAATTGTGGCAGAGGCTGGTTAAGTAACTTGCCTCGGGTCACGCAGCAAGCACAAGTGGCAAAGGAGGAATTGGAACCTCGTTCTCTCTGGCGCCCAATCTCGTGCCCTTAATGTCCTCTGTGTTCTCAGGCAGTGTGCTAAAGTGACCAGTCTATTCCTGCTATCATCACTGGATTGGCCACAGCGGTGATCATGCCCACATAAGGATGTGTTTGCTCTCGACAGCCATAAATCTCCTCTCATTCCTCAGAGGTGGAAAAACGGTTTGGGGGAAATAACACAAATAACACCTCCTGGTGTCAACCCAGCCTTGCTGGGGGACCAAAATGCTTAGCAACTCTTTCAAAGTATCCAAGACAAAACTTGACCTTTAAGCAGTTTCTCCATGTAGAGTTAAATTTGTCTTCGACGAATATGGTTTGAATAAATCAAGACCTCCTGTTTTAGCTATTTAACTGGGAAGGTAATATTTCCAATCTGATTTAAAATTTTTCTTTTGCCAAATTCCGTGGGGCAAAAAAAAAAAAAAAAGGAATGCAAAAGTTCAGGACAAAAAGAAACTTCCCAGGAAGTGCATTGGTACAAACCATAGCCGTGGTCATCGTAAATAACACTTTTACTTTCCAAACCCAAGTCTGGGGTTTCCATGGTAACTGCTTTTACCCCAGCTGGTTTGCATCATGTTTTTTGTACAAAAGCCAGTGGAGCAGAACCCAGCTATGTCACAAAGTTCAGGTGTCACTATCAAATGGAACTCCAGGGACAATTACCAGAAAGAAAAATATTGTATGTAACATCCTCTCCCACCCACCTTCCCAAACCCCTGCTCTTTGCTACTGTGTTGACCAAGCGCCCAGAGCATCCAAGAGGGGGCCATCATCTCAAAGTCAGACCATCAGCTGAATCCAACTGTAAGTTCTCTCTCTGTGCACATCAGAAGGGAATTAGAGCTTTTGATTTACTAATGTTGCATCCATCTGAGTGCTCTTGGGCAATAGTGTTTCATAAGGGTCAGAACATAGATTCAACAGTCCAGGCCAAATGCAAACTGGAGGAATTGCATATTGCCTTCCTGGGACTCACCCAGGCTTCCAGATGGAAGTGATTTCCCAAGGTCACTGCACAGCTCGATACAAAGGTGTCTTGTATGGAGGACATATGGCATGAAGGCGCAAATGAAGTTGTGCCCAGAGTCAGAACTTCTGTTCCTTTCTCATCCTTGACCTTGGCAGACTGAACCTGCCCCTGAGAACTTTTCTCCAATCATGGGACAATCGTAAGAACCTGTGCCTCTCCTCTCCCCGACGCCCTTCTCACCACCCCCACCCCAAGCTCCACTCCTATTTTCTAGGCATAGTGAAGGAAGAAATATGCCTCTCTCCATTTCTTATGCCTCATTTCCATTTCTTAAAATAAATCCCAGCTTTCCTCTTCTGGGAAGCCACCCCAGAGTGGACTAGGATCTCAAATATCTTTCATTCCCTTTGTGGAAAGAAACATATTGACAGCCTCTTCAGTGGCCAACACAAGCAGACCCCGACTCAAGGTGGAGACTGACAGGTAACAGAGCCCAATAAAGGGCTGTGATAATTACACAGGCACAGTGTGAGAAGAGCTTTCCCAACTTGAGGGACAGGCTGTCAAAAAAGGCTTCATGAAAGAAGTGACTTGACTAGCTAGCATTATCCATAGTCTATTAAAATAATTAGCATGCACATAATTATGACATAGTTTTTAAATACCTCTGCATGCAAATCTGTTTCGGTATCTCCCTAGATTACAAAAATCTTGAATGTGAAAGCATGGACTTTATTACACTAGGTTGAATATTTGACTTACTTAGAAGAGAGCTGAGAACATAGTGAGGGGTCATCGTGGCCTTGACTCTGTCTTCAGAAAAAAAAGGACAGATTGGAGGCTCCACAGGCAGTTTATATGAGGGGGTAGCCCTGGGCAGACTGTGCAGACAGCTGAGCATGCTGCATCCAGGGTGAGAAATGGGTTGACAACTGAGCCTGAAAGCTACCAGGATAGGGAGATGCCTACAGTACTTACATATTCTACCATTTCTTTGATAGTAGTGGCGCCTACGTATGAACCCTGATTTCAAACTTTTGAATTACCCCGGTTTAGAAGTATAACTTTTGAAGGTTCCCACTTGCTTATTATGTGACTCTGGGAAGGTTCCTTCCTCAGGGTCTCAATTCGTCATCAGCAGAATGAGAGTGTTGGCTTAGATGATCATCTCTGTATCCCATGGGCTTAGCCTGCGTCAGTCTAAGTCAGCTTTGCATCCTCAGGGCCTAAGCACAGTGGTAATTGCAGAATAAATATTTGTTGAATTAAAGAGACTCAAAGTCCAGTTCTACATGTGAGGTGATAAGTCTGGTCTCAGTGAAGAGTGCGAGATCCTGACCAGCTGTGTCATATTCTGGATGAATAGCAGAACCAAGCATTTGGGTTTTCTACCTGTCACAAAGACTTGGAAGGTGACCTGGATCTCTAAACTCATTGAACTTTGCTTCTTTAGATGTAGATAGAGTCAGGCAAAAACTGGCCTGGGCCTCGTGTTGTTACATATTTAAATATAAAAGGGGAAAAAAATTCAATTATTCCAAGTAGTTAAATGTGGTCTTATAAACTAAAGAAAGTCTCCAAGTTTCTTTTGGTGCCGGAAAAGAAAACATGGTGTGAAACATCTGTACGAATGTCTGTCCTGCTTTGTAGGCAGTTATTGGCTTCACTTTACACAGCCCTAAGAAACAGGAGTCTTGTGATCAGTATAGACAGCCAACGGGAACAACTCAAGCCAAAAAAAAAAAAAAAAATCTGAGTTGTCCTAATTCTACATTGCACTGCTTCCACAACTTAAAGACGCTTCTATTTCCCTGTCCTCTGAGTTGCTTTGACAGAGACTAAAATAATATGTTAGGATAGGAATCAATGCCAGCAACGGTGGGAACATTCTGAGCCATAGATACGATACATCTTGTCCATATACATTAGCTCATTGGGATGAGCAAAGAGACGGCCATTGCAAGATTGTTTTATAAAGCTAACCTTTGTTTTCTTGTCCTGTAAAACACGTCCACTGTGGATATCATTCAGCCCTCAGGCTATCCAGTGGAGTACCTGAGGGCTATTGTAGCCTTGAAGGGACTCTTAGCACTTCTCCTGTTAACTGTGTTTTTTCCTGTAGAGATTCTGTTTGAAATTTCAGAGATCTCTTTGTAGTTTAATTTGCAAACTTGACATACAAGAGGCTACTCATTAGCTCTTGCTTAATGCACCTACAGTTTTAGACAACAGTGAGCAAGTACGCGATGCCACATTGGTAATGGCCGTGTAGCCTGAATAATTTGCTACACTTCTCTTCTTAAAGAGCTGAATGAGAATCTTTATAATAGTAACATTGCTGCAGTTTGGTATTTGCTACTGTTTTGGAGAACTATGGATCATTCAAAAATGTTCTACTAACGCAGCTATGCATTCTAGCAGTATCATTAGCCCAAGGGCTCTGGACAATTTGGTGGGCTTTCTCTTCAAGGATATGGGGTCAAGGAAAGTAGAAAGGGACTTTTATGGTATTAGCACTGAAAATGCATTGTTGGCCAGGGCCGTGGGAATAGAGTCACTGAGTAGATGAGCATCCAGCTCATCGCCCCAGATGTGGCTCAGTTAAGGAGTAGGAAGAACCTGAGCTCAGGAATCAGAACTCTTCAGGTGAGTTCCAGCTTCGTCACTAACCACTTTGGGCGCATTACTGAACGTCTCCACAAGGATCTGCATTTCTTCCCCGACAAATGGGGTTTGTTTAAAAGCTGCTCCAATTACCTCAGAAGAGTATCGGTGAGTCATGTGAGGGAAAAGATTTGAGTGCAATAAAAAGTTAAGTGTTATAAAAATGTAAGATCATCTTGTTACATAGACGACAGGGCGTGAAGAATCCTTAGCTAAAGTGGTAGCCAGTCTGTCGGTGGGGAGGTTAGAACAGTGCAGTCGGTGGACAGATGCCCAGCGGCCAATGGCTTGTCAGTGGTCTGTGAAGAGAGTGTTTAGAGACATTTATAGCAATGTGGCAGAGTCATTTTATGTCTGTTGAATATAATAATAATAATTGGGCCTTTTATTTCGTTGTGTTTTTAAATTTCATTTTTAGTCATTTAACTTTATTACATTTTAAAAAGTGCTGGTGCACAATGGATTGGGAAAAAACTGGCCCTACACACAGATGGTGTGAGAAGCTAGGGTATGTGAGATATCAAAAGACCAGGAGACAACTGGGAAATTACAAGTCCTCATGTTTTACCTAAGCAGAGAAAGGCCGACAGGAAGTGGAAAACATGGGTCCGTTCCAACTGGATGGGTTACTTCTCTCCCAGATGTTTGATGTCCTGTAGACACAGAGGACATGCTCTGATGTCTGACCTTGGAAACTCACTCAGTATCATCAAAAGAAATAAAAGTCCAAAGCATAGGGCTACAACTGCTTTTCCTAAGATGGGGCCACAGACCATGGAGCTCATGGATCTTTTCCTGGGCTGATGGGCCCAGGGTGGCGATAACCATGAGATGAAATAACATTCACAAGCGGCCATGGCCGACTGAGGAAGGAGAGAATGCCAATTCCCACATCTGGATACATCAGAAGTGGCTGAATGACCAGCAGACAGCCTGATTTCTGTTTTGGTACTGATATTTATAAGTTAATGTAATTTAACATCTATCCTAGCATCGAATGGGACACTTGCCCGTCTCATTTTGGCTTTTCGTCCATACACAACCCTCCAGATGAAATTTAGACTTGTCTAGTTCTAAATAAACTTGGTTGGAATTCTGTTATCTTATATATAAAAATGAACAAAATTGATAACGCGTTCCCATAAAGAATGAATCGCTTCATTTAAGTCAGTTAATTTTTGTAGCTTTCTCTCTGTTCATTCTCTGCATTTCTTGTTAAATGTTTTCCTGGGTATTTTATATTTTTATTGTCACTGGGAATGGAATCTTGTCCACCACTACATGCTAATTCTAATTATTGCTGGTATATAAGAAAGCTATAGATTTTAATCTATTTAATGTTTAACCAGTGACCTTCCTGCTTTCTTATTACAGTTCTAATTATTTTGGGTTACCCAAGTATAAAAAGTTATTCATCTACACTTACTAACTCTGGTCCTCCTTTCCAATACGTCTAAATCACCTTTTTCTTGGCTAATTGCATTAGCTATTATTTCCAGAACAATGTTAAATGAATCAAGATGGAACATGGCAAGTGGCTGAATCTTCCATTTCAACAAAAACACAGAACTTTGAGGCTCTGTGCCTCTCCATTATTCCTCAAACACTTGTTGATAGAAGTAAAATCTCATTCAGATGACTGTGAAAAACAACCTTGGAAGAAAAATGCAAGTTGAATGCCTTGTCTCTGTTTTGCCTCAGTTATATGGTGCAAGAAAGAGAAGTTGAGATTGAGGGACTAATTGTATGTGTAATTATGAAGTTCCTACATTTTTTAGAAAATTTTAATTGGTCTCAAGAAGGGTCCCTAAGGGCTTCCTAGTTAGTGCTGGGTCAGAGCAATTGCCTCAATTTTACAGCACCCTATATCACTCTGCCTCCCAGGGAGACAGCAGGGTGTCCTTCTGAGGTCTTGACTTGGTATTTTATGCTTAATTTCAACTTGAACCCATATTCAAGATACCCAACCCCGACAAGCAAAAGGCAGACAAAATATATCCCTTGGTTCTATTTCCAACCCGTTCAAAAATAGAAGGCGGTCAGAGTTCTCAAGAGCGGAGGTTAGCTCAGCTGTGGGGCTGGGCGCCTGGTTTCCATTGTGACCAGGTCAGGGGAAATCATCAGGCAGTATTACCACCCGAACTGCCCAGGCTGGAGTCACTCTGTTTGCCCTTGGTACGGAGTCTGGTGAGGCTTAGAATTGCCCGTGTTAGAAATAAATGTAGAATGCGAGAGTGAAAGAGGCTGCTCTTTTCTTCTGCTTATTCTTTTTCTTTGTACAACTGCACGCACACACTCTAGCTATGATTTCACAAACATGCATAAAAGTGATCACGCCCCCGTGCGATGGATGCTGTGCTGTCGGGTTCCTTCCCTCAGTGACTGCAGGGCTCATCCCCCCAGAGCTGAGAGTGCCGATGGCTCACAGCTCACAGTTCAGTCTCACTTCCTGTGATCATCGGCTGCTGATGGGAGCATGTGGCCAGTGCCTGGTCTTCATCCTAACTTGGGACAACTACCCAGAGCACTCTCAGCCCCACTGGGATTGGCTGAGGCCCAGCTTGCACCACTCCCCACAGGTGTGATCCTGAGGGCTCACCCCATAAGCCTCCTGCAGACAAACCTCCATCTCGGAGTCGACTTTCCCATAGTCTATATCTCACTCCACTTCCTTGACATACACAATCTACTTAAAACTTTAGCGTCATCTTTGTGGAGTTGTTTTTTTGTTTTTTACCAACTCCTCCCCATCCCTTGTCTTATACACCAACACCAGCCCCACTGACTTCTCCCAAGAAAACACGTGTTCACAAGCTGTTTTGTATCTGCCTGCACTTTTGCTCTGTTTATTTACTTCTCCAGGAAAGCCATCTGTTGTCTATTGCATTCATTCGTTCCTCTGTCAATGGGCAGTCACTCAGTTTCCAGGCTTCTGCCCCCAAATGGTGTGTGTTGCTTACAGAGACACTTCCATATACAGATGCTTTAGCTTCTATGGGACAGATTCCAAAGTGGGGACTGTTAGTTTAAAGGGGGTACGTGCTTTTAATTTTAAAGGTGTTGCCAGGTACCCTTCTTAAGACTCTGTTGTACCATTTCACCAGTAATGTAGGAGACTTCCCTGCTGCTTATGTTCCCACCCTAAGGTCAGAGGGTTAATCTTTGATCAGGTCTTTGTTTGGATCTTCATAATTTCTTGACGCAGATCCACCTTGTCCCTTCCCTGTTGAAAGGAAGGAGAGTTTCGTGAGGGGAAGACAGGCTGATGGGCTTGAGAAAGTCCTTTGGCCTCCAGGTGGCTCCTTCCTCCACATGGACGAGAAATACGGAGTACAGACCAGCAGAACCTCTTCTCCTGCTCCAACCAGCCTGGAACACGTGGCTGCACAGGACAGGGAGCCCACCGCCCAGGGACTGGTGCTGCTGCCAGCACAAGCCAGGGCCATGAGAAGGCTCTTTGGAGGGCAAAGTTGGGGCAAGGACAGGCAGGGGAGGAAGCTGCATGGGGCGTGCTCCCCCAGACCCCCACAGCGTCCTTAGCTAGTTCCCTACAGGTGGAATTATGCTCTTCTTGTCCCTAAAAACAATCAGGAAGAGAACTGGCCTGTCGCTGATGTGCCCAAGCCGGAAAGGGGGAAGACTGAGGTAGCTATTCTTAAACTGGGGAAAATCCATCTAGAATATTTGGGCACAGAGATGCACTTCCTCCAATATCCAAGACATCGGATGGGAACGGTCAACCCTGTGACTGCACCCTTTCCAAACTGACCATGAGCAGTGATGGGTTGTGGTGGGGAGCTTGTTTCCTGGAAGATGTGTCTCTGCCTGCCTGGCTGGGTGCTGGGCATGGAGCATTGCAGACACTGTCTCTCCCTGCCTCCGCATCATCGGTATCTCCTCTCCTCGTTTTGGTGTGTTAAATGAAGCTGACCCTATATGCTGTGATTGTGACGCAGAATTATTATCCCTAATAAGCATTTCATAACTCAATCTATTTTTACCAATTGTTTTAAATCTTTCTTATTAGCTGTGTTAGGCATGCTATGATTTTAATCTTCTTAACATCCATGTGAGAGTTCGACAAGTCAGCAGGGGATCTGGCCTTAGCTGCCAAGGATACGTGATTAGGTTGCAGCTCTAGAGACCCATGCTCCAGAGCCTCCCCTCCTCCATCCCAGGCTCATCTCTGGAGTGTTATAAGAGACCTCAGTCTCCCGAAGTCCAGGAAGTACCAGTGTATCAGTGAGAACAAAGTCACTGATGAAGACCACTATCTTGGGCTTTCATCAAATCATTTAATCTTGTGACAATAATAAAGAGGATAATGGGTGGGTGTGTGTGAGAGAGGAATGGGGGTGAGAGAGAGAACGAGGGAGAGAGAGAGAGAGAGAGAGGCTGACACTATCTGGAAGGCAACTGCAGCAACCTAGGTCAGTTCTGAGAGGCTGCAGAATCATAATTTAATATTCTGAAGGAGGTAACACAATGTCCAGAGGGAGGAGTTGGCACTGTGGTAGAACATGGTCCATTCTTCTCCTAGGATCATCGCAGGGTAGGAAAATAATTGGAGTTTTGGCAGCTGAAATGAAATGTTCTGTGGGCAGAACAGCTTATTTCTCAGTTAATTCCTTAAGTAAACCATCATCTTTACAAACTCTTGCCATAGATATACTGATGAAGGTTTGGCTGTCCTGTCCCTCTAGCCAAACCATCTTTGGTTTTACCTTCGGTTAATTCTTCCCCTTTTTGTGTTAAAACAATACTGTCTGGCTCCAGAGCTTCATTCTTTCATGGCCATTTCCCGATGGTCCAGACACGTGTCATCTTCACACTCAAGAACAAAGGAATCCTGATGACTAAGGTTTGGGGTTATGGAGATAGCAGAAGAATGCAAGGCTCAGATCCAGTCTGACAAGAGTGAGATTGTAGAAGCATCACAATTTCACTGCCAAATTCCTCCAGGGCCTCCCCTTTCTTTGAAAGAAGGGTATCTATCCATGGCTGTCTCCAAGGTTTGAAGACAAGTGCAGATGGAATAAGCCATGAAGCATCTTTCGTTAATAGTGGTCGTGAATGTTGACCCAGCCTTCCATCTCCCAAAATGGGACCAACAGGCCCTACCCAAGAGCACCCCTTGGTGTCTGGCAGGGACAGCTCTGGATGGGAGGAGCTAAAGTGGTGGTTCTCAAACTTTGGTGAGGAAGCTTATTAAATGCATAGCTTCCCAGCCCCCAAAATTCTGCCTTATGGGGCTGGGGTCGGTCCCTGGGGTTCTGACATAGATTGTCGTATCGAGTCTATGAGAGGCTCTTTCATACACACTGATGTTCTCTTCACACATCTGGCATTCCTTCTTTCTGCAATACCCCAATCCAGCCCTCCCTCCATACTCTCGGCATTTAAGAGCATGGAGCTACTGCTTCCCTAATAAATCAGTCTCTGCTCAGCTTACCTGCACCTGAGATCAGGATTTTTTAGTATTTCCTCTGAAGACACTAGGAGGAGTACGTAGGATTGCCCATAAGTGGAGCGATGTGTTATGGAATTACTGATCTTTTTTTAGGCTTTAATTTTATGTTAGGCTCTTCTGAGTCTTGTTGCCGCCTCTTTGCCCATGTTCATAATAAACTCCAAATGCAGGCTCCCGGTGTTCAGAAGTGGGATCAAGGATTATGTGATTTCTAGCTGCATTTCTTTGATACGTGATTCAGCATTTTATCATATTGCCTATTGTTCACTTGTTGTCATTGTTGTTTTCTTTCTCCATTTATTGAATTATCCATCTTTTCCTTGCCATTTTTTCTTACAGGTGTAATTTGTACCATAATTTTAAGTGCCACGGAAAACTGCATTCGGATTACTATATTTATTAAAAATATGAGATTAATTGGAATCTTTGCAATATTGGTCTTTGTTTTAAGGAACGTGCCTATCTCTTGATTTTCTCATTTTTTAGAATGTTCTTCGGGAACTGTCTTGTCTTCCGGTTGTTCCTTTCCTAGGCATCTTTGTTTTATGGATACTATTAGTAGCCCTTAGAATTTGCCCTGTTCTGTGGTCATTTTCTTGTTAGACCTATATTTCCTCCCTCGTCATAAGGTCTTGAATCCAGTAGGGTTTATTCAGACTCTGGATCTGCCAGCAGGGAAGGCAGGCAGGCTGCTGGTGACTCTACAGATCACTGTGGGGGATGGTTCGATTCCCAGCTCAGGTGACAGCTGGAAAGCACCACCCTTCTTAGTGTGTTTCACAGCTTCCAGCAATCATTGATGTAGTGTGGCTCTGCTGTACCGAGATATGATGCTTTTGCAATATTATTATGTGCCAGACACCATAAACCTGACATGCACTACTTCATGCATACAGCCCTGTATGACAGGTATTGTTAGGATTCAAACGTAAAGAAAGAAACAGAAGTGGAGGGATCCTAAGATTAAGTGATGCGGCTCTTAGAGCTGGTAGGTGGCAAAGGCAGGACTAGGATCAGGTCCCGGGCTTTAACTCAAGATGTCCTGCATGTGGTTAGGCCGTGTCCCCAGCAAATGTAAGTGCTCACTAGGCAACAGGCATGATTGGCATTTCCAATGTTTAGGTCCATTAACTGTTAGGCTGCTGACCACAAAAACTTGCAGAATTGACATTCACACCCTGTGATTTCATTTGGTAGAGTAGAATTCTACAGGGAATGGAATCACTGTAAAATCGGGAGGACTTCAGCACACGATGGCAATACCAGTATCACAGGAAAACGACAACAGCAACAACAACACACGTATATTTAAAGAAAGAACAAAATCAGTCCTCAGCATCCCAGGCCTTCTGCCCCCAGCCCTGCATTTTTCAACCCTCCCTCCAGCAGCTGATGGAGCCTGCAGATAAGAAGTACATGCATGTGAAGGCGTTGATGACTGAGGAAGGACGTAGGCTTACCCCTTCCACGTGTACAGTGTTTTTATTTTAAGAGAATAGGGACCGGGGAAGGAAGCTGGTGTTCTTGAGCTTAGCACCAAATCTCCTGGTCTCCTGTGAGGACTTAGAGGCTTTTGTAACAACAGGCAAGTGGCAAGTGTTCCTTTAGGCCCTAATCTTCCTCAACAAAAAGGAAAGGCAGTCTGATGACAGGGGACCCAGGACAGTTTTTCAGTACTTGTGAAATAAGTGCTGCTATGATTTGACTTTACAGAGGAGAAAACAAAGTCTCAGAATAAAATATGTGTCACATGTCACCCAGCTGGGTGAGTGGCAGAATAGGATTTAAATCCACATCGGTCTTATTCCAAAACCTTTCCGGTAAACCTCCACATGCTCCATACACAAGCTTTGGCTGCAAGGAGACATGAAAACTACCGCAGTGGTATCATCCTATGGCAGTTCTTTGAAATCCCAAGTAGTCTATAAGTATATGTTATTGTCACGTTAAATCACGATGATAAATAATGTGAGTATTCATTTAGTGCGTACCATGTGCTGGACGCTGTAGTAAATGTGAATCGTCTCATTTCATCCTCACATCAGTACAGTGAGAGGGATTCAGTACCTTTAATTCCCCTTTACTGATGAGGAAACTAAGGTTTCGTAAGCTAAGGCGGTTCCCAAATTGTGCACAGCTGTGCCATGGGTCCATCCAGAGCCTTAGCTCTAGGCAAGACACTCACTGTGCAATGTGCCCGATAGCACTGAAAAGCTCAAAACCTGCTGTCTGTCTGGTGAGGCTGACGGGTGCATATCCATGGGCAAAGTGAGGCAGCATAAGCTGGGCACCCAGGGCATGGGGCAGACCAGCACTATAGAGGTTCAGATCAGGAAGACATAAGCACAGACTTACATGAGTGCCGTTTCTAGGAACTATGATACTTTTAAGGACTTATGGCCATGTTTTAATCTCTTTAAAATCAGAATTACAAAATAAACGTTTAGGTCAAAGAAAATGTATGAATACACAATAAATTCATCTTCATACCCACAGAATCATAATTATAATCTTTAATGTTTTGTATGGAAGAAGGGGCCCATGAAGTCAAAAGTAGCAAGAGCCACGAAAGTCATGAGGTAGCCCTGCCATTGCCTCCTAGATGCAAGTCACCCCAAGGCCTCAGGGTGTGACAGAGCCACAGGTGGAAGGAGCCTGGGTCCCTGAATGTGGCATGCATGAGAGCTGCTTGCGAACCAGAAGCATCTAGCTGCCAATTGGAAATAGATTCAAAATATCCCATAAAACGATCATCTCACTCAATTATTCTAACATTCCTAATTTCACTGTCTTAGGAAGCACAGTCTGAGGTTACACAGTCTGAGGAAGGTCACAGAAGGTAATTGAACTTGAGCTGAGCTTGACAGCTGAAGTACTGGCTCAGCTGGAATGCACCCTGTTTACACTGATGAGAATAAGCCCAGCTTGTAGATTAGTTGGCTATCTCCTTACAAAGACAAGGTAAAGATTGCTCCACGATGTGTTTCTGATATGGCCAGTGGCCAACTCAGTACCTGGAACATTGGAGGAATTCAGGAAGTGTGTTCTGGGTTAAACTGAACCATTGCACCATAGAAAGCTGTTTCTGTGTGTCATGCAGGGTGTCATGCGGGGATCTCTGGTCCTGCTCCCCACATAAGAACGCAGGATATGGTGAGGCCAAAAAGGAACACTCACGGAGCCATAGGTAGGGGAGTCATACCACTATATTTTTGCTGGCGGCTGGGTTGGAGACACAGGAAGCAGGAGCCACACGATCCGCAACCTGCCGTCCACTTCTCTCTGCCAACCAACCTTACTTGCTAGCTGCAATCCACCATGCTAACTGCAATCCGCTCTTGCTAGCTCAGCCACCATCTTCTTGCTAGCCCCCATCTGCTGCTAGCATAGCCACGGCAGTTCTATTAGTAGCCAATGGCTCACTGGTTACAGCTAATGGCCAGCTAGCCACAACTGATGGCCATCCAATCATAGTTGATGGCCATTTACTACCCAAGTGAGCACCTTTCCACGTGAGGGCGAGAGCCTGGAAACTGCACTCCTGGCTCTGTCCCCACACTGTGGTTTACCAAGCTCATGCCTCATGCAAACACCAGCCTGTGGAACTCAGAAATGGGTTTTCTGTTGTAAGTAGGTATCAAATAGGCAAACTGCTCTGTGCCTAGCGTAGAACAGGACACCTGCAGAGCACACAGGGAGATGGGAGATTTGGTTCCCTCCCGGAAGAATCATTAAGTCAGGATGGGGAGTATAAATTACATGACAATACAGTTTCCATATAATTATGAACTAAACTGTTTTTTTTCTAAAGAAGTGATGGGAGTTGTGTGAGGGCTGATGTAGTTAAGCAAGATGTTTTGAAGAGGTGGTACCTGACCTTGGACTTAGGGAATAAATAGGACTTAAGTAGGAGGAATTAGAAATTTTGATGAGAATGGCTGACAGTTGCAGGTGGGCTGAATAGGGCATTGGAGGGGGGTGAGAGACCCTCGGACAACCAGTGCGAGGTGCTCATGGTCACTTTGCAGGTAAGAAAGTAGAGCAGAATTAAGAAATGAAGAAAATCAATCTTCTTTGCCTTCTACCTTTCGGAAAAAAAAAAAGAAAGAAAGAAAGAAAAAAACAAAAACCCAACTGTCACTGTGGGGTTGAATGGTTGTATGGTTAAAAGGCAGGAAGGAGAAAAAGAAAAGAAAGTGCAGTTGCAGCTGGGAAGTGGAAGATAAGAAAGGGGGGCAAGTGATGATTCCCAGTCGCCCTCAGGGAAGAGATCTCCTAAAACCCTCCTAAAGGCGCTCTCCCCTCCCCCTCCCTCAGCATAGAAGTGGGGACAGAGGCCCTGGAAGGTCTAGCAAGCTGAAGGTGAGACATGTGGGTGTCGCTGGCTTCTCTGCAGCATGCAGGCATCCCTGTTTGATCCAGTGCTTGAATTCAGAAAAATCAAATGCTGACAGAACGGAGCTGGCACACTGTTAATGTTGATAATTCAGTTCCATGCCATAAATCTGCCAGCCAATTAAAAACAACCACGAATGCGATTGAAACCCAATGTCCAATTGGAAATGGAAGCCACACTCTCTTTCTGTGGAAGATGAAGAAGCCAGCATACCCATGGATCAGAGAGCTTTTCCCCAGAAATGAAGATGGGCTCATTTAACATGATTTCTACCTGTTCTCCTGCAATTAGCATTTAAGTGACTTTCTCTGAGTATTAGTCACACCGAGGAAATGAAATGATGCTATGGTAATTGGCCATGTGGGTTTCTTCACTTCCCTGGGGATTTCACTTGGCTCGGAGAGCATTTTTTTTTTACATAGGTCCTGTCTGCAGTCTTTGTTTAGCTAATTAGAGGGCTTAAGGGAATGAGCTGGCATTGGGTAGGAGGCAGGAAAGAGGAGGGGTAGCATGTTATCAAGGGAAGATCACTTGGTTGAAACAGAATATCTGGGTTCTAGTCCAAACTAATAAATTTTTCTCTTCTATTATGTTCCTATCTTGGACAGCCATGGTACATACATTGTCTCATTTAATCCTCATTATAACCCTATGATGTTTGTATCCTCAGCCCCTTTAGAGAGATGAGAAAAATATAATTCAGAAAGTCTGCCCTGACCAAGGTTCCCCAACTGGAGAGCAACAGAGCAGGAATCGGAAATCTAATTGGCAGTAATTCACAGGATCTGCTGTCCATTGTTAGTGTCTTCTTACTAAACAGACCTGTGTTACCTTGAACAAGTCACTTCACCTCTCTGTTTTCACTTCCTTTAAGTGCTTGTGATTCTGTGAAGATGCTGGCTCTTCCGGAAAATAAGTGCCTTTCTTTCTCTACAGATTAATCATCCTTTCTGCCCTTTTCTCCCTTTTTTATTTTGCTTCCTTCCTCTTTTATTCTGCTTTTCCTCTCTTTCCTACACATCCAAACCAGAGCTTGGATGTGAATAGGTGTGGGGGTTGAGCAAGGAGGGGCAGCGAAAGGAGAGGGAAGCAGATCTATTCATTAGGCAGTGTGTTTTTCATCCCTGAGCAATACTTTCTGCCAAATAAGCTCCGAACAACATGGTATGGGGCAAAGACCTGAAGGCTTCGAGTTAAAAGATTTTGTTTCCAGTTCTGCCACCATCTTCCTGTAAGGCTTTGACCAAATCATGGTCTTATTGCATCTCATGGCTCCTCATCGCTACATCTGTCATCATAATATACCTCAGGGAGTGATTTCCTTCAAGTCCCCAAAATGTACAAAGGTCAGGTGTAAATAATGGAATTCTAGTTTTGCTGAGGGTCTTGGGCCATTGAGTTCTGATCCTCCAGTCTATACAGGAAGAGAGGCAGCTGAGTTTCCTGGTGTCATATAGATAATTTGTGGCACAAATATTTTGAGAACCTTGGCAGCCGGATATCCATTCTGGTCTCTCCCTTGTCCTCATTTCCAGGATGAAAGGAAGGTTGTGTTGCTTCATGGAATTCATATCTGTCATGGGGGGATAGTGAGCTACCTGTCAATGAACCCCACCTTCTTCCCTTGGATAACTTTTTGAGGGGAATCAAAGATAGGACTCACCAGGTATCAGTTTTTCATGCCACATTCCCATTGGCGACACCTCTCCATAATGAATTCTGTGAAGTGATGTCCCATGAGGAAATAGATGAAAATTGCTACCCATGCCCAGCACCATGTAGGTTGGAGCTCATCAAGTGACAGAGTGTGAAAGGCAGATGCCGTACTGTGTGGCCACACGAGTATGTCACAGAAAGGAGCACACTTTGAAGAATGGCTAGCCACATAGTTTGCTTCCTGTGGCCATTCTCCCGCATTTTACTCATGTCTTGCTGGTATTAATATTTACTCTTCTATTCATGCCTATAACAAGAAATGTCAGTTCTCTTTTGGAAAGGGGAAAAAAACTTTCCTGGCGTGTACCCAAAACTTCCTTGAGTGATTGTACTGACTACAAATATCAGTTAGATTGTATATTGCAGTGTCTTCAAAGCAGTTTTCCATATTCTTACTTACTCTGCATTAACCCTGAGAATTATTGTTAGCCTCATTTATAACCATGGAAGTCTGTGTTGTCTAACATAAGAGCTACATGTGACTATTAACTTTAAATGACTTAAAATTGAGTAAATTAAGAGTTTCACTTCTTCAATCATACTAGCCATATTTCAAGTTCTCAATAGCCACATGCTAAGCACTTTATGTAAGATCTTTTTTAGCTTTTAAAACAATTTGTGAGACAGCTTTACAGATGAAGTCTTTTACAGATGAAGAATGTAAGCTGTTTGCTCACTTGCCAAGATTAGCTATAGCACAAGAGTGGTGGATATTGGTTAATCTGACTCAAAAATCTCCCCCTCTACACCAATACACTGTACTGTACTTCTCATGGAGAGACAGCAACAAAAAATGCTTACAATATGTGACTAGAGACTTCTAGTTCCTGGACTATGGACTAGATATACTTTTACTTATTCCTCCCAATAATTACAATGAAAAATTCTGAGTATTGTGTATAAAATAGACATAAGAAAATTCTGAAAGATGGAGAGAAGAAGGCAGACCCGTCAGAGAGCTTCAGACCCAAGGAACAACACAGTGATAAGTTTCCTCAGTTTTATTTTTTTGCCTCAGATGTTACAGACTTGGCAGAGTGAATTTAAAAAACAGGACCCAACTATATGCTTTCTATAAGGAACTCACGTCAAATAAAATGATACGTGTTAGTTGAAAGTAAAACAATGGAAAAAGACAGACCATATAGACGTTAATAAAAAGAAAGCAAGAGTGCTTATATTAATATCAGGTAAAATATATTTCAGAGCATAGACAAACAGGTCAATTCACAAAGGAGACATAGCAGTCCTAAATGTTTATGTACCAAACGACATAGGTACAACATATGTGAAACAAACACTGATAGAACTTAAAGGAGAAATAGACAAATCCACAAATATACTTGGAGATTTCAACACCTCTCTGTTAACAATTGATAAAACCGCCAGATAGAAAATCAGCAAGCATTTAGAACTCAACAGACTATCAATCAAGATTGTCTAATTGACATTTATAAAATATGCCACCCAATAACAGCAGAGTACATACTCTTTTCAAGCATCCACAGAATATATATCACGATAGGCCACATTCTATACCTTAAACACACATCAACAATGTTAAATTAAAATCATATATGTAGTCTCTGACCACAATGAAATTAAATAAGAAATCATTAACAGAAAGATAACAAGAAAGACTTTAGACACTTGGAAACAAAACAACACAGTTCTAAATAATCCCTACACCAAAGAGGAAGTCTCAACAGAAATTTAAAAAATATATATTGAACTGAATGAAAATGAAAATAAAACATATCAAATTGTGTGGTATACAGCTTATGTAGTGCTGAGATGGAAATACTTACATTATAAACACATTATAAAAAATTAAGTTTATAAACAATTAAGTTAATAATGTTTATAACACATTATAAACAATAATTGAAAAGTCTCAATTAAATAATCTAAGCTTTCACTTAAAGAAACAATATAAATCCAAAGCAAGAAGAAGGAGCAGAAATCAATGAAATTGAATACAGGAAAACTATACAGAAAATCAATGACATGCGAGCTGGTTCTTTGAAAAGATCAATCAAATTGACAAACATCTAGCAACACTGACCAAGAAAAACAAAAAGAGAAGATGTAAATCACCAATATCAGCAATGAAATAGGGTATCACTACAGACCCTGAAGACATCAAAACAACAAGGAAATGCTATAAACAGCTCTACACACATCAATTTGACAACCTAGATGAAATGGACTAATTTTATGAAAAGAGCAAAATACAACAACTCACTCAATATAAAATAAATAATTTAAATAGCCCTGTGATTATTAAGAAAATTGAATTCATAACTTAAAAACTGTCAGAAAAGAAATCTTCAGACCCTGATGGTTTCAGTGAGGAATTCTATCAAAAGAAGAATTAATACCAATCACACATAATCTCTTCCAGAAAACAGAAAGGATGGAACATTTCTCAACTTGAGCTAGTATGAAAGAAAGAAAATTAAGGAAAGAAGAGAAAGGAGGGAGGGAGGGAAGAAAGAAATAGTCTCATATCCTTCATAAATATAATTCAAAAATCATTAACAAAATAATAGCAAATAGAATTCAGCAATATATAAAAAGAATTACATATCATTTCCAAGAGGGATTTATTCCAAGGATGCATGGTTCGTTTAATATTTGTAAATCAATAAATGTAACTCATATTAACATACTAAAGAAGAAAAGTCATTTATATCAATTGATGCAGAAAAAGCACTTGACAAAATCCAAAAACACAGTTATGATAATTCTGAGAAAACTAGGAATAAATGGAGGAACTTCCTCAATTTGACACATATTATCTACAACAAACCTACAGGCAACATTAATATAATAGTGAAAGAGTAAATCCTTTCTACCTAAGGTTAGGAACAAGGCAAAGATATCCACTCTCATTGCTTTTATTCAACATATTGCTGGAAGTTCTAGCTCATGCAGTAAGGCAAAAAAAAAAAGAAAGAAAATATATACATATTAAACAGAAAAAAAATAAAACTGTCATTATTTGTAGATGATATGATATCTATGTTGAAAATTCCAAGGAATCTATTTTTTAAAAAAACTTCTAGAACTAAAAGGGGGGTTCAGCAAGGTCTCAGGGTACAAGATAAAACAAAAAATTGTATATTTATATATTAGTGATAAGCACATAGGCACCAAACTGAAAATACAATACCATTTACAATTGCTCATAAATATGAAATACTTAGGTTTAAATCTAACAATGTAATACAGTATTTGTATGCTGAAAACAACAAAATGCTGATGAAAGAAATCAGAACACCTGAAACCTATGTAACTTTACTAACAATTATCACCTCAATAAACTTTAATTAAAAAAAAAAAGAAATCAAAGATCTAAATAAATGAGAGACATATTGTGTTCATGGGTTCAACGTAGTAAAGATATCAATTCTCCCCAAATTGACATACAAGTTTAACATTATCACTGTCAAAATTCTAGCAAGATTTTTTTGTAGTTATACACAAGCCTTCTAAAATTTATACGGAAAGGCAAAAGAATTAGAATAGCTAAAACCATTTGGAAAGAATTTTTTTAAATTTATTTTTTAATTAAAGTTTATTGGGGTGATGATTGTTAGTAAAGTTACATAGATTTCAGGTGTACAATCTATATTACATCATCTATAAATCCCATTGTGTGTTCACCACCCAGAGTCAGTTCTCCTTCCATCACCATAAATTTTATCCCCTTTACCCTCATCTACCACCCCCATCAAAATAAGTCAGACAGAAAAAGCAGAGAACCATATAATTTCACTGATATGTAGTATATAAACCAAAAACAACAAAAGAACAAGACAAATGAGAAACAAAAACTCATGGAAAGAATTTTAAAGTGAGAAGAATCACTCTATCCAATTTCAAAACTTATTATATAGTGACAGTTATTAAGACTATGTAGGTTGGCAGAGGGATAGAAACACAGATCAATGAAACAAAATGAGAACCCAAATATATTCAACGGATTTTTGACAAAGATACAAAAGCAAAGCAAGTCAACGGAGGAAAAACTGCCAGTTAAACAAATGATACAGGAGAAACTGAACATCCATACGTAGGCAAAATTGACCCTTGACTTAAACTTCACACCTTATACAAAAATTGACTCAAAATGGATCATGGACTTAAATGTAAAACATAAAAGTATAAAACCTTTAGAAAAACACAAAGAAGAAAATCTTTGACATCTAGATCTAGAAAAGACTTGACACCAAAAGCACTGCTCATAAAAGAAAAAATTAATACATTGTATCTTATCAAAATTAAAAAATTTTGCTCTTCAAAAGACCCTGTTAAGGAGATCAAGATGGCGGAGAATATAAACACTGTGCCTGCTTCCTTCCATGAACAAATTAAAATTACAACTAAATTATAGAGCAATCAACCTGGAGAACCATCTGAAGTCTGGCTAAACAGAAGTTTTATAACTAAGACTATAAAGAAGCCACATCAAAACTGGTGGTAGGGGTGGAGTCGCGGAACTGGCTAACCCCAAACCTCCGAGCGGTGTTTGAGAACTGGGAGGGATATCACAGCAGTGGAGGTTCCCCCAAGAGGAGTGAAGGACCCCACCCTCACACTGGCCTGCCCAGACCAGAGTACTGGTGCCAGGGGCCCCCACAACACGTGGCTATGAAAAATAGAGGTGATTCCAACCATCTGGGTGGGATGAAAGGTGGTGAGAAAACCAGGTGTCCTCTTAAAGGGCCAGCACACAGATTCTATCACTTCCAGGCACTCACCTTGGGCTCAAGCAGAGGGACAGTAACTCAGGATGTGTCGGAGACATATGAGGGGCAGACTGAGTTGTGTGGCTGTAGGACAGACTTGAGGAAAGTCAGCATTTTTCCAGTACGAGGTCCTCTTCCTGTGCAGCAGGCAGGCTGATGCCCTCTTTCCTGTGTTGAGCCCTCCCCTACGCTTACGGCCAAATCTAAATCTGATTGGTCTGCTGAGAACCACAGCTCAAATCTGCTGACTCACTGGGACCCCTTCCCACCCAACTCTCCCACCTACAGAGGCACTTTCTCCAAGAGCAGCCAGCCCCATCCAAATCACACTCTTTCTTGAAAAACAATCAAGAGTTCCACAGATCACTTGTAGGCAGTGACTGGCCATGGTGTGCTCTGAGATTTTTGCAGAGTAGCTCCACTAGCCCCAGAATTTACATGAACCTGGTGACCACAAGTCTTCCACTCTTGTGACTCCCTGAGACCCTGCCTCACCTAACTCGCATACCGCACGAGGCTTTATCAGTGGCTAAACCTTAAGGGATCTAGCAGGTGGCAGCCAGCCTCAGAGTGTCCTGGCATTTTGCAGAGCTATCCCAGGTACAGTATTGGTGGCAGGCAGCCATTCTTGGTGTGCAGCATGGCCTTTCCCACGTGCCTCCAGGTTTAGAACAAGCAGTGAAAAACTGCGGATCACTTTGTAGCTACTACCAAGTAGTCCCTCGCTGGTCACAGGCAGTGGGCGACTTGAGCCTGCACTGGAGCCCCTCCCAAGAAGCCCCAGAACCAACATACCTGTAGGTTGGCTTTCGACCACAGCAGAACACCACCCAATTAGCCCCACAAGCAGCATAAACAAAGGGCAGTCTCAACAGGAACCAGAGCCTGCTAGAGCAAATTCCACTCAATGGGGTAAGTCCCCTGCATTGCAGTCTATGAGCTATGGATACACCCAAAGCCCACAGCAAGTCAGCCTGAGGGCCAATCTCACCCACTGACATGCTAATAGCAATCAAGGCTCAACTATAACAGAAGGGCATACAAAACCCACACAAGGGACACTCCTAGAGCCCCCACGTGCAGGTGATCAGGGAGACTGTGCCACTGGGCCCTCAGGGCACCTACAACACAAGGCCAACTGGCCAAGACTGGGGGATATAGCAGTTCCCACATGGGCCCGTGGGCTCTCAACCACAAGGTTTCCAGTTCAACTCCTCGAGTCCCACAAGGGATGATGGGCTTCGTACCCTGCAACTAAGTTTGAACATGGCACCTTGAGCTGAGCTGCCACTGAGCTCCCTGATGGCTCAGTTGGTTGGAGCACGTCTTCTCAACCACAAGGTAGCCGGTTCGACTCCCACAGGGGATGGTGGGCTGTGCCCCCTGCAACTAACAATGGCAACTGGACCTGGAGCTGAGATGCACCCTCCACAACTACGATTGAAAGGACAACAACTTGACTTGGAAAAAATCCTGGAAGTACACACTGTTCTGCAATAAAGTCCTGTTCCCCTTCCCCAATAAAAAAGTCTTTTAGAAAAAAGTTCAAATTGGTTTTTATACAGTAATCATGGAGATGTAGGATATAGCATAAGGAATATAGTCAATAATGTAATAACTATGTATGGTGTTATATTGGTACTAGATTTGTTGGATGATATATGGGAAGGCATTGGCGGCAGGGTGAAAAAAGGTAAAGGGATTAAGAAGTACAAATTTGTTGTTACACAGTAGTCATGGGGATGTAGGGTATTTCATAAGGAATATAGTCAATAATATTGCAATTACTATATATAATGTCAAATGGGTACTAGATTTGTTGGGGTGATAAATGGGAGGGCGTTGGGGAGCAGGGTGTAAAAGATGAAGGGAGTAAGAAGTACAAACTGATAGTTTCAAAATAGTCATGGGGATGTAAAGTAAAACACAGGGAATATAGTCAATGATATGGTAATACCTATGTATAGTGCCAGGTGGGTACTAAACTAGTCAGGGAGATCATTTTGTAAATTACACAAATGTCTAACCACTATGCTGTACACCTGAAATTAATATAAAATAATATGGAATGTCAACTATAATTGAAAAATTAAAAAGGGGGGAAAGGTGAAGGGAAATAAGAGGTTCAAGTCTCCAAGTATAAAACAAATAAGTCATGGGGATGTAATGTACAGCATGGGGAATATAGTCAATAATATTGTGATAGCATGGTACGGTGTCAGATGGTTGCTGGACTTATCATGGTGATCACTTCTTTAGGTATATAAATGTTGAATAACTATGGTGTACCCCTGAAACTAATATAATGTTGTATGTTAGCTATATTTTAATAAAAATCTTAAAAATAAATAAATAAATTGAGAAAAAGGTAAATAGATCTGAAAGTTAAACTCCCTGTTAAGAGGATGAAAAGATAAGTAACATAATGGGAGAAAATATTTGAAAACATATTTCCAATAAAAGAGTGGTGTCTAGAATATATAAAGAACTCTCAAAGTTCAACAGTAAAAAGCAAACAAACAAAAAACAATCCAAGTAGAACATGACAGACGACATGAACAGACATTTCACTAAAGAGTATATACAGATGGCAAATAAGTAGATGGAAAGATGTTCAGCATCATTAGCCATTATAGAAATGCAAATTAAAACAATTAGATAGCATCACACAACTTGCAGAATGGCTAAATTTAAAAAATAGTGACAACATCAGATGCTGGCAATGATGCAAAGATACTGGATCACTCATACATTGCTGCTGATCATGTAAAATGATCCAAACACTTTGGAAAAGTTCAACAATTTCATAAAAATCTAACTGTGCAACTACCATACAACCCAGTAATTGCATTTCTGGGCATTTATCCCAGAGAGGTGAAAATCCATACTCACACAAAAATCTGTACAGGAATATTTATAGCAACTTTATGTGTAGTAACTCCCAACCAGAAACGGCCCAGATGTTTTTCAGGGAATGAATGGTTAAACACGCTGTGATACATCCCTACTCAGCATTAAAAAGGAAGGCACTATTGGTACACACAACATTCTCTGGATGCATCTACAGAGAATTATGTTGAGTGGTAAAAAGCCAATCCCAAAATTATTTCATACTTTGACTCCATTTACATAACATTCTTGAAATGACAAAATTATAGAAATGGAGAACGGATTGGTGGCAGCCAGAGGTGAAGGAGAAAGTTGAGCTGGGAGGGAAGTAAGGGTGTCCTTACAATGATGAAAGTGTTCTGTATCTCGACTGTATCAATGTCAATATCCTGCTTGTAATATGGTACACAGTTTTGCAAGATGTTTCCATTGGCGGAAACCTGGTGATAGGAGATCTCGCTGTATGATTTCTTACAATAGTATGTGAATCTACAATTATCTCAAAATAAATTTTGATTTTTAAAATTTTTTTGACCAGTTCTTTTTCTTTCTGTTTTGCTTAAAAAAAACTTTTTTATTAGCTTTATTGGGTTAACAATGGTTAACTTTATATAAAGTTCAGGTGTACTACTTTATGATACTACAGCTGTACACTTCGTTGTGTGCTCACCATCCAAAGTCTAGTCTCCTACTGTCACCATATTATTTGACCCCATTCACCTTCCTCCCACCTTTTCCCCTCTGGTAACTACTATTCTGTTGTCTGAATTTCCGAATTTGTTTTCTATTTGTTTCATTTGTTCACTTGTTACTTTTTTATACACCCATTACTTATAGAAGCAGCATGTTTCCAGAATCTCCGTGTAATGAAGCCATTTCTTTTTTGTAACAGTGTTCATGTATTGGTGTGTGCAGGTGGGCATGATTTGGTAGTGATGTAGGAATATTTTTCTGTGAGTCCCCAAATGATGTAAACGATGCTGGATCTGCCGGCAGTCTCTGGGTGTGGGCCAGGATAGTGTCTCATGAGGCTGAAGAATGGACACACGGACCAGGGAGTTGTAAAGGAAGATAGTTTATTAGAGGCAGGAGAAGAGGTTGCAGCTCCCGAGCGGGAGGGGGTCCCGAATGGGGGTGCCCAGTGACTGAAGGAAAAGTTTTTACTTTTATATCTTCCCTTGCCTGCTTGGAGAAGGGGGCTGGAGCCTTCTAATACAATTCATCTGTTTGCTCATCCTGAAGGGATTAACAAACCAACCCATTATCTATCAGATCTGCTCCTTTGTCGGCCAGAAGGGATTTGAGATTATCTATTAACCTCAAGGCTTATTCTCATGTCTCTGTCCTGGAGTGAAGGAGACATTCTAGGGCCTGGAGTTTCAGGATATGGCGGCTTTTTTGTTTATTCCATCAGGGACCCCACTGTCTGCCTAGCAACCATACTAACTAACCTGTCTCAGTAAGGTGATAGGTGGTAGCAGAGAAGCAGAGAATGTTTGGTATATACTTTAGGGAAGATGGTGAAAAGACTAACAGAGAGAGAAATGTTTGTACTATCCAGTTGAGTGGATATGAAGTTGTAGGCCAAAGGAGATCAAGGACATTTCATCAAGAAATTACTCTTAGAGAAGAGATTTAAAGAATTTTTAAAAAATAATTTAACCAACTTTAACTAAACATTTAACTAAATGATTCTGTCTCTCCTAATCTTTTTCACTTAATAATTATAGTATCTGTTTCATAAGATGATTGTAGAAAAATTAAGTGAAAGGATGAATATAGAAACGCTAATTACAGTGCTAGGCACACACAGAGATTAATAATGGTTAGTTATTCTTTTCTAATAGAACGTTCCCTGCAGGCATTATATTGAGGTATAATTTATATACGGTAAAATTCATTCTTTTTTGTTCCACAGTTCTGTGAGTTTTAACAAACACACAGAGTTATGTAACCCCAGCATCATCAAGGCATTAAAAAGTTCCATCATCCCCAAAACTTTCTTCATGCTCCTCGGTGGTCAACTTCCCTCCCCACCCCCAGCCCCTGGCAACTACTGGTCTATTTTCTGTCTCTATAGTTTCACCACTGCAAGAATGTTATAAAAATGGAATCATACAGTATGTAGCCTTTTGAATCTGCTTTCTTTCACTTTGCATAATACATTTGAAACTCATTCATGAGTCAGTAGTATGTAAATATAAAACAAGGCCTTTGATGTACCTGGAATTGATTTTTATGTATGATATGAGATTGGAATCCAATTTAACTTTTTCCCCCATTTAGATAACCGGTCATCAGGACAGGTTATCAAAGAATCGTTCTCCGGCCCACCCCCCACCATCTGTAATGCAGCCTTGGTCATACATTAAAATGATATATAAATGGGACTGTCTCTGAGGTCTCCATTCTTTTCTCTTAATCTATTTGTCCATTCTTAAACCAACGTAGCACTAGCTTATTTTATAAGAACTTTATAATACTGTGATATTTAGGAAATTGAGTTCCTTCTTCCTCCTTCTTCTGTTTGAAATTTTTTTGGGTTATTCTTGGCCCTCACCTTCACTATGAAACAGTCTGTTCATTTTTATTATAGATTAATTTGGAGAGAATTGCTATCTTTGCAATAATGATTCTTTCCATACAAAACCATGATATATCTGTGATGGTTAATTTCATGTGACCACTTGACTGGGTTATGGGATGTTCAGATAGCTCAGAAAGCATAAAGCACTTGTGAGTGTGTCTGTGAGGGTGTCTCCAGAAGAGATCAGCATTTGCGTTGGTAGACTGAGGAATGAATATCAACCTCACCAGTGCAGATGGGTATCAATCATCCAATCCATCGAAAGCCCGAATTGAACAAAAAGGTGGAGGAAGGGTGAATTCAGCCTCGGCTTGGGCTGGGACACCTATCTCCTTCTGCCTTTGTTCATGAGGGATATTTGTCTGTAGTTGTCCTTTCTGAGAGAGTGTTTATCTGGTATCAGGATAATGCTGACCCCTCAAAAAATAACTTGGGAATTAGTCTCTATCTTCTCTACTTCGGAAGAGTTTGTGTATAATTAATACTATTTACTACTGAAAAGTTGGATAGAATTTTCCACTGACGTCATCTGGGCCTGGATTTTTCTTTGCTGTAAGGTTTTCCACTGGAAATTGAGTTTTTTTTGCAGGTAAAGACTAGTTAGGGTATTTATTTCTTCTTGGATAAGTTTAGTGGCTTGTGTTTTTCAAGGAATTTGTCCACGTCATCTAAGTGGTTGAAGTTACAATCACAGAGTTGTTTGTAGAATTTCCTATCAGTGTTTAATACCCGTAGCTCTCTCTAAGTACTGCTCTAGCTTCCAACCACATCTTTTTCATGTTATGTTTTCATTTTCCTTCAGATAAAAGAGTTTGTAGATTCTCTGCCATTACTTCTTTGGTTCATGAGTTATAAGTGAGTTGTTAGATTTGTATATTTTTCAGTTACCTTCCTGTAATTCATGTTTATTTCAATTCTATTATGGCCTGTAAATATGTGTAGTATATTTCCAATTCTTCTGTAATTGTTAAGGTTTATTTAATGACCAGAATACAGTCTATCTTTGGGAATGTTCCATGCACACTTGACAAGAATATATATTTTACTTTTATTGGGTAGTTCTTATAAATTAGGTCAAGTTTGAAAGTGTTATCCGTGTCTTTTATATTCTTACTTGTTTTCTGTTTACTTAAGAGGAGTGTTGACGTCTCCAATTATAATTGTGGATTTGTCTTTTTCTTTTATTTCTATCAGTTTTGCTTATGTATTTTGAAGCTCTGCGATTAAATAGATACACCTTTAGGATTGTAATAGCTTTTGTAAAAAGGAACTATGTAATGTCCCACTTTATCCCTGGCCAAAAGCTACTTTTTCTGACATTAATATATTATAATTCCTCCAGCATTGTTTTGATTAGTATTTCCCTAGTGTATCTTTTTCTACCCTTTTACTCTTAACATACCTTTGTCTTTATATTTAAAGTTGGTTTCTTATAAACAGCATATAGTTAGGTCTTGCGTTTAAACCAATCTGATAATTTGTGTGTTTTGTTTGTTTAGTCTTTACATTTATATACTTATTGATACGTAGCTATTAAAATCTGTTACCTTGCTAGCTATTTTCTGTTTTCAGAAATGGAAGCCTATATGTGATCTTTAATTGTCTTTAAGAGTGTTGTTTTACTATCTTTTACCATAGAATTTAATTCAGTATGTCTTGAAGAAAATTTGGTAGTGAAAAACTTTTGACCTATTGGCCCATGTGTCTAGATGATGTTAACCAATAGAAAAAATAAAATGCATGCCTTTCTAAATAATTAAAATGAGTCAAATACAGAGGACGCCAAAAAGAATGTATACACATTTTAAGAGAGGACAAAATTGTATTAAAATTGTAATACTCAATATATACTGATAACAAAAGATGAATACAAGTCATGTGTATACATTTTTTGTGTGTGTGGCAGCCCCAGTATTAAAGGTTTGTATTACAGGAAGATGCTATCCAATAGAGAAACTCTGGTTTTTAAATTTTTCTAATAATCTGAAAAACGACACTCATTATTAATTTAGATTTCACTGAATCACATCCATTAAAAGTTCAGTTCAAGAGATAAAAGAAAAGAGATGTATTTGAATTTTTAAAACAATTTTTAAATGACAATGACTATTGTGTAGAGATGATGTGTGGATTATTAAAATGATAGCAACTCAGAAAAATACAAAAAAAGAGTTAAAGTCCATCTAAAATTCCACAATCCAGAAATAACCACCATTATCATTTGGTCAACACAGCCTAGATGGATGGATGGAAGGATGGATGGATGGATGGATGGATGGATGGATGGATGGATGGATGCAAGGGTAGTTAAAATCCCTTTAGGTCACAGGTTCCCCTCTAGTAAGGAATAGCATCAGTGAGCCAGAAAGTTTGGAAAGGGTAGATTTGGGAAAGGAAAGACCAAAGGGAGCCAAATATTTGTTTTGCCTTCTTTCTAATCTTGCCTTAAAAAGCCTCACTCTGGTTATGTCACTGAAAATCATTTTACCTGCTCCTTTGGTGGCCTGGACTACATTGCCTACCATGGATATAATAGGAGGAAGCAAATATTTATCTTTCAGAACACCCAGACAGCTTTCAGTACTCTAAAACTCTAACTGAAAAATGCCTTTCTCTAGTATATTTCACTGTTAAAGCAAGTATAATATTCCATTACATGTCCTTTGGCTGGCAATTTGTAGTAAAGATATAGTTGGAATTAATGCTTAAAAACTGTAGTTAGACTATGTTTCCTGTGTTTCCTGTTAATATGCATGTATCATCGAGAAAGTAGTATCATTATGATTTAAACCTAAGTATTAGTTACTTGATTATAATTTTTTTCTCAGTAGATATAAGTTGAAGGAGTGTGGAGAAAGTATGGAGAAAGCCCCCGAACAAAAATGGGTGAGTAGGAGTTGCCGTTGCTAAGAATGAAGGCAGAAGTGGGTGGGAGAAGAGGGAGGAGTGGGAGCATCAAAAGCAGAAGAACACGATTTTGCAGAGGTTACCTCTGGATTCATCTGATCGGAGTCCAGTTTCTCAGCTTCCCGTTTCAATAGACCACACTGTCTTCTTCCAGAAATAAAATACATAAAATATATCTAATTTATCAAATCAGACATCTTTGTTTTTTCTTAAAGGCTTATATCTGCCAAAATGTATATTTATAAGAATGTTCATAACTGTTTTATTTGTAATATCCCAACAACAAGAAACAATCCAAATGTCTGTCACCTATTAACTAGGTAAATATATTGTGTCATATTCCTACAGTGGAACACTATACAGCAATAAAAAATACAAAACAGACTAGGGATACCTACAACAAAATGAATGAATCACACAGACATAATGTTGAGTGAAGAAACGCAGGCACAAAAGAGTACAAACTGCATGGCTCCATGTCTATGAAGTTCAAAAACAGGTAAAACTAAGCTGCAGTGTTAGAGGCTGAAATAGTCGTTACCTTTGTTGACTACTGACTGAGAGCAGGCATGAGGGAGGCCTTCCAAGGTGCTGGAAATGTTCTGGATCCAAATCTGGGTAGCAATTTCCTGTGTTTATACATACTCGTACGTATGTATAAAACCACTGAGCTGAACACTGAAGATTTGGACACTTTACAATCTCAAGTTACATCTCAAATGTTTTTAATGTAAAAATGTTGAGCGTCGATCCCCACTTAATTGCACCCATGGGTTGATGAAAAGTTTTATGAGTGGGCGCTGTGTGCACTGGAGTTTAGTGGCAATGATGAAGAGAGATTGGTGTAAGGGCCCATTCGTCTTTGGGCAGCTGGATGGTGAGTCTGCTACAAGCAGGAATCAGCCTTCTATCTCTGTTTCTTCCTCACGGGCCTCACACAAAATGATGATGAACAAGTAAATGCCCCCAGAATGAGTCTATGTTTGTTGGCTGATTTGGTGTTTGATGTAGAATGTCCCGTATGGATTCAAAGCATTTTCTTTAAATCCATGTTTTCATATGAGTTAATTCCAAAAACTGGTTGACCATAGAAGCACGTTCGGAGAAAATGATGAAAGAATGAAATGTCATGCCAGGTGAATCATGGTTGATTGGTTGGTTTGGGGTACTTTTTCAAGTAATTGTTTAATCATAGTTTAAATTAAGTCAACTCTTTTTATCTTACTTTCACACTATTTAGGATCACGAAGTAGGAAACATAATAGTTAAAAATAATTGCTAAACCTGCTATCCAAGACACAAAGCTGTGTTGGCCATCCATGATTGTATGGGTGTGGGTATGTTAGGTTTGGAAGGTGGACCTTAAATATGGGTCTGGTCTCTGCTAAAGTCTCCTTGCCATCCCTCTAATGAACTCACTGATTTTCTGCAAGGAAAAATCTCTGGGTGTATGTTAGGTCGGAACGTGCCAGGTCTACCACACCAAGGTAACTTAGGAGCAGGTATGGATAAGGGCTTGCCTTCTTACTTGAGATGCTTCAAATCATCCCATAAAAACTCAGTTACCTTTCACTGAGCTTCTTGGAAGATTTTCCACCATTTCCTTCCTTACCACGCTGCTGGAAGATTCTAACAGATGGTTTCATTTAGAGTACACATGCAGCCTCTCTCCCGAGTGAAACAGGGTGGCTGTTTTAAGCTTGTTGCCTGTCACCAACTCTTAGGATGGAGCAAGAAAAAAAAATCTACAATCATGATTACATTCAGTAGAAACTGCAGGGGGAATTCAGAAACGCAGCGTGAAATTAACCTAAAGTGCAATTTGCCTGGATTACTAGAACTTGTATGACCACTCTATTGTAAAAATTGCTTCAGTCCTTGAGATGACCACATCCCAAGCTGGTCAAGATTTTGGCTTTACTGACCTGACCTCCGAGTTTAAAGTACTAAGAGTTAACAGTGAAGACGTGAGCATGCCAGTGGAGCTCGGTCAAGGGAAGGGCAGCCCAAGCGGAAGAGCTTCCCTCTTAAAACCTCTTTTCACTGCTGTGATAAAAGTTGCAAGCTGAGACACAGAACAGACTGTACGAATCCTGTATTAATCCAGGAAAGAAGTTTCATTAACTATCTAGCGAATCTGATGACCGAATTGCTCAAGAGACTTTGCAAAAATTATACAGCGAGCCACTTACAGAGGTTTGCCACTCCTTTGTCTTCATTTTGCATTTTATCAGGCTAAATCAGTGGCTGTGACTATCTCTCAGCCCTTTAAGGGAAGAGACTCCTCCTGCCCTCTATGGATAGTCCCGTGTATAATGGAGGTAGGAGCTTAACACATGCTGATTTATTTGAATTTAATTGTACTATATTCCTTCACTAAAGGAAATAAGATTTTGTGTTTTCACCAGTGGTTACTCTCTCTTATTCCATGGGCTCCTCCCTGTTCTCCAGTACAAGCTGCAAGGCAAGTATCAGTCTAGCCTCCTCGGGCAGGAGGGCATGGCTCACTGGGAAACAGAAATGAGTAGTTGTCAATCTTACAGTCCTCCTGTGTCTTTGCTCATGGATGCTGAGACATCAGGATACTGGTTTGGTTTTCTCTACTGAGTAAATTGCTTCCGTTGGGGCCTCAGTGTTCTTAGGATAATCAGACAGCACTTCTCAGGGATGCTGGGCCTTGGAGACTAACCGTTTTTCAGTATGTGGCCAGAGTGGCTGGCGTACGCGGGAAGAGGGAAGAATATGCCAGGCAGGGAGAATGACATAATCCAAGTCATGAAAGCCAAGAAGACATAGTTCATGGTAATTCAAGGTGGCTTTGGTGTAAAGTTCATTTGGGGGATTCGTGGGAAAAATGGGAGCGGGTGTGGATCAGGGCTTGCTTTCTTACTTGAGATGCTTCAGATCATCCCATAAATACTCAGTTACTCTCTCCTCTTATACTGATATCCACCCAGTTACGGGAGCCAAGGGTTGCTGAAATTATAAGCTCATTCACTGAACACATGTATCTGTGTAGCATTTTCCCCTACGTAAGTTCCACATCAGGAACAAAAGCAATGTCAAGCCCTGCAAGCCCTCAGTAAAGAGGCAGATTCTCAGTCCCATATCTGAGCCCAGGCCATCCTCCCGCTCCCACACTCCCAAGTGTCTGCTCCTGCCCATCTACTCTGGTAACCTGAGCTGGTAGGCTCTGCCTGTTTCTCCCTTTACTCCTCTTAAGTCACTTTCCTTTCTCTGGATCCATGACCTGTTCTTTTTCCTTTTCCAGGACTTTCCTTCAGGCCATTTCAAACCAGGGCCAACTGCACGTGTTCTCTCATTTCATCCTTCAAGGCATGTGGCAGCTTTATGTAGTGATGGAACTCTCAGTTAATCCAGAGCAGAGAGACTCGGGGAATAACCCAGGATTCTTTGGCAATACCAGCAGCTCCACTTAGACATGACATCGTCCCACTAATTAATAGCACCCCTTCTCAGTGGTTAGTTACTATCTGGATTCCCAAGCACCATCTGGAGAAGAGCCTGGACAGCACAGGTTCTATTTTTATCAGGCTCTGGCATTGCATTTGCGTTCGGTTAAAACTGAGTCAGAAGCCACATAAAACTTCAATTGTGCTCCTTTTCTCCACCTAGGGCCACTACATTAACTTGATAAAGAGGTTTTACACCCTCTTATCTATCATACTACAAGGGAGAAGCAAAACAAAATCCTGCTTTCAATTCAGAAATAAACTCTTTCTGTAAACACTCGGCTTCGGGGGGCTGTTTTCCTGCATCTGAAGGAAGGCTATGGGGGAAATTGTTTTGATACAAACACAGTTAGGAGGCTGAGTGAATGGCAGCCTAGTTAAAAATAGGACAGTAATAATTCCCCACAGCAGGTCATGTTTGGGGTGGGGGGAGAGGAATGGTGGGGGTGAGCAGGGGTATGGTAGAGATTTTCTTTCTTCCTTTAGAGGAAGAAAAGCCAGATCATTCTCTGAGCAAAAAGGACGTGGCCACCTGTGGTGAGGTGAGGTGTAGAGGCTGAGAGCTTGCGCTCCGGGGCTGGGTTGCAGGAATTTAAATCCACTCCTTCCATTTCCTTCTTCCATGGTGTCAGTCAACTTACTTAGCCTCTCATGCCTGTTTCCTCATCTGTAATAACATTTTACCTCTTAGGATTTGGGGAAAATTAATGGGAAAATACATGGAAAGCGTTTAGAAAGTACTAGGCACCTAATGAAAAGGCCTTAAGTGTTAGGTCTTGATTTCCCCTCTACAGCAAGCAACTTGCCTCATCGTTAAAGTGGGTTTATACCCACCTTGTAGACCCCAACCAATAACTAGTAATTCAATGTTAATTTGTTGTCCAGCCCATGATACTTTAGAGAACAAAAGTACTATAAATCATGTTGCTGAGACAACAGGCATGAACTGACACTGCCCTGGGCAAAGGGAGGTGACTTGAAGAAAGAAGTAGGCAAAAGGGACCCCCATTTTCAGTGGTCACAATGAAGTAACATCTAACAATCTCAGGATTTGATTCCTAAGCCTAAAACGAGCATCCACGTCACCAGCAGCGTTAGAAAAAAATGTCAGCGCCATTTCCCAAATCCCCAGAATCAACATCTATGGAATCCGGCAGAGGGGTGTGTGTGTGTGTGTGTGTGTGTGTGTGTGTGTGTGTTTCTGTGTGTGTGTGTGTGTGTGTGTTTCTGTGTGTGTGTGTGTGTGTGTGTGTCTCCAAAGCTGATTTTAGTGCCCACTTGCGATTGATGCTCCGTGGTGATCTATGAAATACCAATTTTATGGCTTCTCTCTGTTAACAATAAACAATAAGAATAAATTAAATTTCTGTCCGACCTTATCATTGCTATTATTTTCACACATCATCTGATTTGATCTCTAATACAATCAACTTCTAAGGGATCAGATACTGTTCCTGTGGGACAACACAAAGGTTATGACTTGTCAGTGGTCATTCTGGAATTAAAACCCAAACTTTCAGTTTAAAGATTTTCCACTTTGTATGATTATTTGTTCATTAAATGAACAACTGACATACGTTAGCAGAATTCAGAGCATGACTCTGGGTGCCCCTGGGGTCATGGACTTCTGTCCCCAGGAAAACACTGATCTGTTTGCTATCACTATATATTTAGCTTGCAATTTCTAGAACCTTGCATGAATGGTATCAGACAGTACGTGCTATTTTTTGCCTTTTCCTTTCATTCACCATGATTTTTAGATGCATCTACGAGTATGCTGTGTTTACCAATAGTTTGTTTCTTTTTATTGCTAATATGTATATTATAATTTATTTACACTTTTACCTACTGGCGAAAATTTCAACTCTTTCCAGTTTGGGGCTATTACAACCAAAGCTGCTTTGCACATCCATATATAAGTATTCGTGTAGACATGTATTTTCCTTTCTCATGCATAAATATCTAGGAGAGAATGACTGGGTCATATGACAGGTCTGTGCTTTAAATTTTTAACTCTCAAAATATTCTTTGGCAAAGTGATTACATGCCTACCAACAGTGTATGTGATTTCTGGTTGCTTCACGAACATGTACTATGGTCAGTTTTGTTTTGTTTTAGCTTATTATACATTGTAATGGGTGTGCAATAGTATCTCATTGTGATTTTACTTTATATTCTCCTGTTGACTTATAATGTGTATTACCTTTTAATGTGCTTAGTGGCCATTTATTTCTTGTGTGGCAAAGTGTATCTTCAAATCTTTTGCACGTTTATTGGGACATATATTGTCTTATTATTGAATTATAAGACTTCTTTGTATATTCTGGACACATCCCCTTTGTCTGATTTTAATAGTCTCTTCTAAAAACAAAAGTTTTTGTTTTTTTAACTTTGATAAAGCCCAATTTATTAATTTTTAAAATTATGTTTCATACTTTTGGTGTTCTAAGTAACCTTTGCCTACCCCAAGGTAACGAAAATTTCCTGCTATGTTTTCTTCTGGAAATTTCATGGGTTTAGGTTTTATACTTAGGCCTATGACCCATTTTAAGTTGATTTTTGTGTATGGTGTGGATAAAGGTTAATGTTCATTTTTTTTCCATATAGATAACCAGATGATCCAGAAACATTGTTAAAACATTCCTTTACCATTGGATGTGTTTGGCTATTATGAATAATGGTGCTATGAACATTCATGTACAAGTTTTTGTGTGGCCATATTTTCAATGATCTTAAGTGTATACCTAGGAGTGAAATTGCTGAATAATAGGGTAACACTACATTTAACTTTTTAAGGAACTGCCAAACTGTTTTCCAAAATGGCTATACCATTTTACAATCCTACCAGCAATATATGAGAGTTCCAATTTCTCCACATCCTCACTGACACTTGCTATTGTCCATTTTTTCTATTATAGCCATCCTAGTGGGTGTGAAATGGTATCTTGTTGTGATTTTGATCTGCATTTCTCTGATGACTAATAATGTTGAGCATCTTTTGATGCTTATCTTATTGGCCATTTATGTATCTTCTTTGAAGAAATGTCTATTCCAAGCCTTTCCCATTTTTAAATACGTTTATTTATTTTGAGTAACTCTCTGGTTTCAAGGTATAATTTACATACAGTAAAATACTCCGATCTTAAGTCATTATACCCTATAGCAATATAGAGTATTTCATCACCTCCTCCCCCTTCTTAGTGAATCCCTCATCTTCTTAGTCAAATCTCAGTATTAATTTTCATCTTCATAGATCAGTTTTGCCTGTTCTCAAAGTTCATGTCAAAACAGCGTATACTGTTTTGTGCTTGGCTTATTTCCACTCAGCATAAAGTTTTTTGAGATTCATCCTTGTTACAATTATCAGTAGCTTGCTCCTTTTCATAGCTGACTGTTTTCCACTGTGTGAATATATCATAATTCATTCATTCATTTTCCTGTTGATGGACATATTTTCAGTTTGGGGTGTATTATGACGGTTTTGAACATTCATGTACTAACCTTTTTTTGTGAATATATATTTTTCTTTCTCTTAGGGAATACCTAGGAGAAGAATTGCTGAGTTATATGGTAGACATAAATTTAACACTATAAGAAGCTGTCACAGTTTTCCAGTGTTTTTACATTCCCACTAGCAATGTGTGAAAATTCTGATTGCTCCACCAAAATTTGGTATTGTCAGTCTTCTTTATTATAGTCAATGTAGTGGGTGTGCAGTAGTATCTCACTACGCTTTTAAATGGCATGTTCCTGATGACTAATTATACTGAGTATCTTGTCATGTACTTATTAGCCGTTATATATCTTCTTGTGTTGTGTCTGTTCAAGTCTTTTGTCTATTTTTCACTGCATTCTTTGTTTCTTATTATTGAGTTTTAGGGCTTCTTTATATATTCTGGATACAAGTATTTTCTCAGACATTTATATTGTATATATTTTCTCCAGGCTATATTTTGTCTATTTATTTTCCTTTCTTTTCCTTCTTTTTTTTTTTTTTTCTGAAAAAAGGAGACAGTTTACTGAGTAGGGTGGTGTGTCCCTAGCCAAAGGGAACACACACAAAAAAGCAATACCTTGCGTACAGATTAGATGAGGAATATGGCATCAATGATAAAAACTGGTATTTTATTTTGATCCAGTAGAAACATGTAAAATATGACATTCATCAATTTCAATTAATCTTGAAAGCAAGTCTCACGTGTTTACCAGCCCTCGTCTTCTTAATCTTATCTTTTGATGAGTAGGAGCTTTAATTTTAATGAAACTTATTTATCTGCTTTTATGGTTATTGCTTTCTAAGCCTTCTATGAAATGTTTCCCTACTCTAAGATCACAAAGGTATTTTGCTGCTGTTCTCTAAAATCTTTATACTTTTCGATTTTATGTTTAGGTTCATAATCTATATCAAATTATTTTTTGTGTATGGTGTAAGGTAAAATCGAGGTTCATCTTTTTTTCCACATAGATATCCAATTATTCCGGCTCCGTTTGTTGAAAAGACTTTCTTTTCTCTCATTGAATTGTGTGTACCTTTGTTGAAAATCAGTTGATTGCATGTGTGTGGTTGATTTCTGGAGTCTCTGTTCTCTTCCATTTATCTATTAGTCTATGCTTACACTTATACAATACTGTTTTGATTACAGTACCTTAGTAGTAAGTCGTGAAGTTAGGTGGTATAACTCATCCAACTTTGTTTTTTTCCACGTTTTATTGGCAATTTTAGATTATTAATATTTCCATATAAATTGATATATTCTAATGTTCTATTTCTTTATACATCAAGTTTGAAAACTTGTCTATCTCAAGATTTATGCATTTCAGCTAGATTGTTTTATTTATTGGTATAAAGTCCAAAATATTCACTTATCATCCCTAGGCTCAACAGAGATTCAGTGATCACACATACGCAGACACATTAAAGATGAAACCAGTTAGAGTGGAGACTTTGTTCTATAATCTGGGTTCAGCTGAAACCCCCGAAAAGCATAACTTAGGAGCAAGGCTACTCTAGCCCTAGAAGCAATGACAAAGCTTAAACCAACTCACCAAAATCAAATGGATCTGCCTGCCAATCTTCTTACAGGCACCTACCCTACGCGTGCACAGCTAACTATTTGGCCATAGATTTAAGGGGACCCATCTGCAAATTGCTGGGATTTCCCCTGCACAGCTTTCTTCTGTCTGGACCCTGCCTTGCAGATTGCATCCATCTCAGTATCCTTGAGTAATAACCTGTTTCCTCTGCCTAGAGAGATGCTCTCTATTTGAGCTTCACTTCCCTACACCACAGTTTAGAAAATACCCTCTGGGAGAAAGCCAGGGCGAATGTGGAGCATATTTCCCACATTTTCTTCTGTCAAGGATCAGAACCTAAATGCCTAAAAACAAGTGCCTCCTAGATTGTGTCCAGTTCTATCTATGATTCTTCACAACACGATGCTATGTTGATACCTATGACTATGAAATGGTTGGAATCCAGTAATAAATTTTTGAACAACTACGTAATTAAAGAAACAAATGCAACGTAGATAACTCTCAGGATGTTTTTAGCTAATCAAATTCCATTATTGAAACTTGGCACCATGTAAGTCATTGGGAATCAAATATGAGAAAAGTAAAATACCTTCTCTGAAGGATCTCCCTGGGCAGGGAGATAAAGCAGAAAGCATAACAAACTGTCATCTACCAGAGGTTAACAAATGCCATAAAATAAAAATCAAAATGCTCAGAGGAGCACAAGGAGGGTACTTAGTTTTGACGTGGGGGTGGTGGTGGGTGAGTAGTGTTTTGACAAAGTTTCTTTGAAAAGTAATCTTTCATTTGGGTATTGAAGAATGGTAATCTACATAACCCCCGAAGTATCCTTTTTGTAAACTTTAGAATATTTAATAAGCTTTGTGTCTTTTTTTTCAGGCAGATACCATCCTAGTTCTGTTTTTCATTAGACTCCAGACAGTCAAATCAGTTGGGCTTTCCCTATACACATATTAAATGACATGTCAAGATAACTGAGTTATTATCTCTGTCTGGAGAAATATTTTGAGAATGAAAAATGTCCTCAGAACAAAAGTAAATGAGAATAAGCAGAAGGTAGGTGAGAGTTGACAATGTTTATGACTTATGTAAGCCAAGGGGTGAGTATGTTTGGATCTGTTTACTATATTAAGAGTCCTTTTGAGAACATAGTCTTGACATATGAGTTAATAGAGCTATGCTTTTCTGAGTGAGAGAGGGTCAAACCTTTACTTATCCACTCAGCTAAAAGAGAAGATACGAAGTTCTGACAATTAAGTTCGTGAACTTATCCTAGAAAAAGTGCTATATACCTCATTGCTGAATGTCACTATAGTCACCTTCGAAGTACTCCCCTTGGGTAGCTATGCACTGACACCAGCACCTAGTCCACCCTTCAAAGCAGTTTTGGAACTCTTTTTCTGGAATGGCCATCAGAGCTGTCATCGTATTACACTTGATGCACTGCATGTCATCAAAATGTCTTCCTTTCAATATTTCCTTTGTCTTCAGGTAAAGAAAGAAGTCATTGGGGGCCAGATCAGGTGAGTAGGGAGGGTGTTCCAATATAGTTATTTGTTTAGTGGCTAAAAACTCCCTCACAGACAGTGCTGTGTGAGCTGGTGCAATGTCGTGATGCAAGAGGCATGAATTGTTGGCGGAAAATGCAGGTCGTCTAACTTTTTCACACAGCCTTTTAAGCACTTCCAAATAGTAATCTTGGTTAGCTGTTTGTCCAGTTGGTACAAATTCATAATGAATAATCCCTCTGATATCAAAAAAGGTCAGCAAAATTGTCGCAACAAGTTCGCAAAATTAATTATCAGGTCTCGTAATTTGGAGCATCACTACAAGTCATTCAAAACTAATTTACTTGTCAATGCAGATGACATTTTGTGTCTAACTTTGAATCAGACGGCCACCTTGACAGCCTGGAGACATCTTTTATTCTTTCTGTTCCATTTCAGTACCTTGGACTGTGACTGCTTAATGATTATTTATTGAAGTAATCACTATGTCTTGACCACTTTTCCCTTGAAATTCCCCTTGAGCCCCCTTTTTTTTCTCCATATCCTTAGTAAATACTCAAATGCTTAGTAAATATTCTCATATTTTTTGGTCTCAGGCCTCCTTTACACTCTTAAAAATTATTGGCACCCCTAAAGAGTTTTTGTTTATGCGGATTACATCTGTTGATATTATCATGTTAGAAATTAAAACTCAGAAATTTTTTAAATACTTATTTTTTTAAGTGACAATAATAAAGCCATTACATGTTGACAGAAATAATATACTTTTGTGCAAAGGAACTATATTTCCAAACAGAAAAGAAAAAGTGAAAAGAGTAATATTGTTTTACAGTTTTGCAAATCTCTTTTATATCTGGCTATAAAAGACAGTTGGCCCCTTATATCTACCTCTGCATTCAATCTGTCAGAATAACACACATCGTATCATCTCTGGAACATTCTACCATATTGTTGTGAGAGGATGAGAGTGACAAGGCAAATAATGTCTTGGTATTATAATGAATATGTTTTCCACTTTGCAAGCCCCTTTGGAAGAGCGCTTTGAGAACTGATGCTCTAATGTGACTCTATTCCACATTTGATTCTAGTCTCATCTCTATAAATATTTGCTCGGTGAGTGAATAAACCTGTCCAATAGACCTTGAACATACCTGCCTTAAAAACAAGACTGTATCCAAGAGTTTTCTGTGATCACACAGTGCAGAGACTGCTGCATTATCGTGGAATCAAATTAAATGCCTTTGCCTGATTTCCGGGGCCTCTTTTCAACTGGGCCCACTCTTTCTCATTTAATCATGTTTCCACCCAGGTTCATTGTGATCTTACTTTTTCCTTCACTCGAAACGCCTTCCCTTCCCTTGTCTCATAAGTCCACGTGTCCAGTCTGAGACCACGGGAGGGGTATATTTGTCCTTGAGTCTGTCCTCCATGAATGCTTTCCTGCCTCACTGCCGGTCTCCTCTGACGTCTCCATGGCATTCTATGCTGTGAATCTCTGGTGGAGTCTTGGCTCAAAATGGATCCAGGAGGTCGGAACAAAGGAGGGACTTTGGGTCCCTCACAGTTCCAAAAGCGTTCGGTCTTCAAGCAGGATGAATTAAAGAGCAAACTTACTTAAGAGAGTTTTAAGTAATAAGTAAACTGTTTTTTATAAGTTATATGCTTTCATCTTTTTAATTTTTATTATGGAGAGTACCAAATATACACAAAAGTGGAGAGAATAGTGTAATGAGGCTGATATATCTAGCACATAATTTGAACAATTGTAAGTAGCTATGGAGACAGTTTTCTTTTATTCAAATTCCCCACTCCATGCAGACTCTTTTGAAGCAAATTCTAGACAACACGTCACTGCATCTGTAAATATTTCACTATGTACCTCTAAACAACACTCTTTTTTGAAACCACAACCATTATCATTTCTAAGACAAAATGTCAATAATAATTACTTATCAAATATCCAGTCAGTGTTCACATTTCTCCAATTTTCTTACAATACTTTTAGAATCTTTTTGTTCAAATTGAGATCTAAATAAGGTCCATGCATTATAGTTGGTTTTATATCTCTTAAGTCTTTTTTACTCTACAACTTCTCACTTCCTCTCTCTCTCTCTCTCTCTCTCTCTCTCTCTCTCTCTCTCTCTCTCTCTCTCTCTCTTTCTCTTTTTCAATTTTCCTTGAAATTTTTATTTTGTTTAAGCAGTTTTCCAGTCTGTATTTTTCTGACTTCATCCTGTTGGTGTCATTTAATATGTTCCTTTTCTCTATGTATTTCTTAGAAATTGGTCATTAGATCCAGAAGTCTTCATCAGATAGATATTTGTTTGTTTGTTTTACAATTAATGTTTAGATAGCGTATACTTTCATCAGGAGGTATATAATGTTGTATTGACTTTCTTTTTATGATATCAATGATGATGACCATTGCCTAGATTTGTCAATTTGCTTCATTAATTAGGATTGCGAAATGGTAACATCTGCCATTCTATCTTCATTTATTATTAGCTGGTAAACATCTATAAGGAACAAATTCCACTCATAAACTATTTGACTAACTGAAATATAGATTTTACAAGAAAAGAAGAATAAATGCTTGATTTTCTACTTATTTACCATTTTAAAAATAATAGAGTGGTTATTTAGGTTCCTTCAAAGGTAATCAATGAGGATCGAACCCCACACCACCTCCAGGATCATTAAAACGTCTGATTGAAACACATTAGTAATCCTTACTGTGATCATTAATACTTCTTAGACCCTTACTGAGCCTCAAGCTGTGGCAGCTTAAGCCAATGGTAACTTCTTTAGGATAGCTCTCGAGTCCTGTAGATGCGATCACACAGTCTCTCATGACTACCCTACTTGTGTCTGTTTTTATCTGTTTGTCTGCCCTTACCTGGAATCAGCTGTTTCTCCCCAAGAATCCTTAGTTCCTTTTAGTGGGAAACACTATTCAGAGAACAAGATCTACTGGGCGATTTATTACAACTGCATCGATCATTATTTCCAGGTCTTTTTAGTAGTCAAAGCTAGGAAATATGATTTATTTTTAATATAAAATACACCATCTGTTTTCCAGGTAACAAATCATTAGTATACAGTATACAAAGAATAATAAGTTGTCTTTTCCATCATTATCTCTTGTTATTTTTCCTGTCGTTGCATTGACTTAGGCTTGTAGAACATTGTTTATTAATTTTAATTTTAGACACCTTTGTCTTGTTCATAATAAACATTTATAATAATCAATGGATAGAATGAAGACTTCTCTCAAGAAAATTTCCCTTAAATTGAGGAATTAATACTATTTTAGGTGTTAGCACACTATGGCCCATGGGTCAAATCCAACCCACCTCTTTTTATTTGGTATGGCCTATGAATCAAGAATGATTTTTACATTTTTATATGACTGAAAAAAATTGATAAAACTATACTGAAAGTAGAATGACTAAAATATATAGACACAACAAAATATCTATTGATAATTTTTCAGTGGAAGAGTAAATCAAAACTGCAATGACAACTTAGAAAACACTGAAATTTGAACTTCATATCATTTTTCATGTGTCATGAAATATGTTCTTCTGATTTTCTTTTTCAATCATTCAAAACTGTTTGGGTACAGATCAACTAAGTCCAAAAAAAAGTCACTGTGCATTTTTATGTTAGGAAATTTCTAGCAATTTCTGAATAAGCAATTCAATACTGCTTTGCCTCTCTTGTCTAAATCAGGATTTAATTTTGTCTCTGACAATTTAGCAGTAAGCTCTGCACAGCAGTAGAGAAACCAGACAGCCAGTGGTGCCAATTCTTGGCAAGTTCAGAGTTAGAGGGTGCAGTACAGGATCCGCAGCCAGGCACAAGTGGGTTTGAACCCAGCTTCATTCTTACAGGCTGATTGTTCTTGGCAAATTATTAAACTCCTTAAGTCCCATTTTCCTCATCTGTAAAATGGGGATACACAGTATATATCTTCTAGGGTTGTGATGAGGGAATGAAGCAATGCATGAAAAGCACTTAACACAATGCTGGCCATTTGAAAATGCTCAATAATTTATACCTATTATTACATTATTATTACACGAACCACCACCATCACCCTCATGATGCCCTAAAGAACTCTTGCAGGTTTTATGGGATCATGAAGCTTTAAAATCTTTAGAACTTTAAAAACAAAACAAAATACTATGTCCAACTCCTAGGAGCCTTTTCATCTAAAAGAGACAAAAATAAAAGAGACAAAGTGCCAGATGTGGTAGAGGGGCCAGATGTCCCTACATGAGGAAGGACATCCAGTGAGAAATTCGGGACCCGACTCAAGAGGACAAAAAGAAAAAAAGAAAAAAAAAAAAAAGAGCAACAACTTGGAGAAAAGTTTGTAGTGAGTCTGGTTAAAGTAAAAGTATGAATGTTAGGAAGCTAGATGAGGCTGAGTTCTGTGGAGGACCCTGATTATCAAGCAAATGACAAGCATTTTATAAGCACTCGGCAGCCATTGGAGTATGTTGAGCAGAGGAGTACACTGGAACATCAAAAGGCATCATCAAAGGAAAATACAGATGCTCCTCAACTTACAATGGGGTTACGTCCTGATAAACCTAAGTTGCAGAAGTCATAAATCAAAAATGCATTTACTACGCCTAACCTACTGAACATCAGAGCTTAGTCTAGCCTACCTTACGTGTGTTCAGAACACTCACATTAGCCTACAATTGGGGAAAATCATTCGCTGCCACTGCGCAGCGTCACGAGAGAGTAACGTACCACATATCACTAGCCCGGAAGATGATCAAACTTCAAAATTCGAAGTGTGTTTTCTGCTGAATGTGTATCATTTTCACACCATTGTAAAGTCGAAACATCATAAGTAGGGGATTATTCTTACAATGTAATTGAAAATCACTGGCCAAAAGTTAGCAAAGCCAGTATTTTATAGATTTGGGATTCTCATTAAAATATACAATTCCAATATTCAGGAGAGAAGAAATTCATAATTATTAGGCAGTCAATATTACATTGCTTTAAAGAAAAAAGGGAATATTCAGATAACCGCATTTTATGTGGATTATTTGAATGAATTCCAACTTATTTTTAAATTCAAGCAAAACAATTGCATATGTAGACTCAGCCTAAATTTCATGTTTTCATTATTTAAAGATTCACAGCAAACATCAAGGCTGTTTTACTGCTGACAACCAGTGCAGCCCTATCCATTGGGTCTGCTCCTGTAATTAATGTTGCACACGGAGATCAGTGAGAATGGTCTTGGAGGCTATTACAAAGAGATTACATTCGTAGGGGCCAGTCAGTCAAATGTGAGAAACTCAAATGCGTTTGGAATCATCTGAAACTTTTAAAATAGACAAAAGGATGTTTGTCGTTGGCTGGTTTTCCTAGCCGGTTGGCCTGTTGGCTTGCAAATAACATGTATGAATCTTTGTGTTTTCTTCCAGGGTCTTTCTTCCCTGATTTCAAGCCCTCAGAAACAGTTTTCAAAATCACATTTTGGCTCGGATACCTAAACAGCTGCATCAATCCCATTATATACCCATGCTCCAGTCAAGAGTTTAAAAAGGCCTTTCAGAACGTCTTGCGAATGCAGTGTCTCCGCAGAAAGCAGCCTTCCAAACGTGCCCTGGGCTATACCCTGCACCCACCCAGCCATGCGCTGCAGGGGCAACACAAGGACCTTGTACGCATCCCCGTGGGCTCAGGCGAGACCTTCTATAAGATCTCCAAGACGGACGGGGTCTGTGAATGGAAGTTTTTCTCTTCCCTGCCCCGTGGAGCCGCCAGGATTACAGTACCCAAAGACCAATCAGCCTGCACCACAGCCCGGGTGAGAAGTAAAAGCTTTTTGCAGGTGTGCTGCTGCATGGGGCCCTCAACCCCCAGCCATGGAGAGATCCATCAAGTTCCAACCATTAAGATCCACACCATCTCCCTCAGTGAAAACGGGGAGGAAGTCTAGAGGACAGGAAAGGTCAGAAGGAAGGGGGAATAATCTTAGGCACCCACTCCACTTGCTACTCGAAAGTCCAGTTCACTCTTCCTGAATGACAAGACAGGACCCTCAAACCAGGGACCATCTGGGAAGGGGTGGGGGAGGAGAGCTGACTCTCGGGCCATGGGTCGGGCTCAGGGAGAAGGGAAGATGTCACAACCACCCAGTTCAAAATGAGGATAAACAGCACTTCCTTGAGGCTAATGTTCTCTCGGGCATCCTTCTCCACGTCTGGCCCTTTCAACGAAAAACACCATGGGAAACAGAATTTCATACACAATCCAAAAGACTATAAATATAGGATTATGATTTCATCATGAATATTTTCAGCACACACTCTAAGTTTGGATCTATTTCTTGGTGGAGTGAGGGGATTTTATTTTCAGGCTACACTTACTGACAGCCACGTTGGATATTTATGGGGAGAGGGCCTGGAGAGGAAGAGCCTTAAGATGGTGGCTGATATCCAAGCACATTATTTTTAGAGCAAGTTCTAAACGCCACCATTTTTGATACATCCAATGTATCAGCTTGGGCGAACCTTGACAGTGAGATTTCCCTTTTGCTGCAATGTGACTGGATACTGTACCTGATGCCTTTTAAGGATGAGGGTGAGGGGCACTCATTATGTCTCTGAACTACTGGAGACACATCCTGTATGCTTGGGTCTTAGGCAGTGTTGAAAGAATCCGTCAGTGACAGGATGGCTTTTCCTAATAGAAGGCAGTAGAGATGAGGGTCATTTTTTCAATTTAACTTCTATGGACAAAATTCCACTAAGCAGTTCCAAGATCAGACGGAAGAAGTCTTTTTGTATGACATATTTAATGATCAAGCGGTTGGGGTGGTGTGGGGTGGGTGCTAATTTTGTGCTAAAGTAGAGGCTTCAAAATTGCCCCACAGCCTTTTTGACATGGCCTAGTAAGACCTTTCTTGGTAAATTACTTACATTTTTCTAGAACTCCTCTAGAAAATCCACAGTTTATAATATTTTGAAAAGTACATCTTGACTTCCATTTTTTCTCAGCTGCTTCACTATTACATATTGAATGAGGTTCAAGGTCCCCAGTGTAGCATGTTGGAATGAACCTTATAATCCAGGTGTATCCTTCAAAAAATTTGAGAGATACACATGCTTAGCTTGGGGAGATACTGACTAATCACCAAAAACCCATCAAAATTAGGAGTTTGCAAAGAGTTTTTTCAACCATTTATTCTGGTAAAAGATCCAGTAGCCCATTCAATTTACCTATTCCCACTTTCTACAAGAACTTGAGGAACATGCTATTTTTTACTATGTATGCCAAATTTTGGTAAACCTTAATAACTCAGTATACTACTAAATATGAAGGTGGTAACTATATGTAAAAATTAAAATATTTTTCACATTCCACAATAAGAGTTTAAACTAAGATTTGTGTTTTGGGAATAATTCTTGACTAGAATCACTGGTCTAAAACTACTGACCAATTTGGTAGCCTCTTTCCCCATGTTTGGGTAATTTCCTCTAAGAATTTTGAAGCGGATTATAGCCATTATTTAACCTTGATGACAAAGGTAGTGGCCTCATCATCTTTTCCTTCTTCCCTTGCAACAAAATGATAATTTCCTTACATCCTTGTGGAAAGGCTACTATCTTTGCATAGTGCCATGGAGGGTAAGGTGGCGTGTGGCTTTGAGTTGGGTTGTTGTTGTGTTTGGACACAGAATATTACTACTTTCTGGAGGGTGTGTTTTTGTTGACCAGATAGATAGACACTCCGCATTGTGCTCATCATTTGGATTCTGGCATTAGATGTTGGCTGGATTTTTAGACTCTTCTGGTCTGTCTGTATGTTCCATAACAGCTCTACCAGATGTGTGTGTCCTATTATGGATGTAAGCACCAGGGAAGGACTTGAGTATGCAAACCTCGCTTCTCTTCTGCCTTAATAGGAACGATAAGATTCATTGTTCAGAGGAGCTTCTTTCAGCATCTGAATTTAAAAAGAAAAAAAAAAAAATCTCTTTGCCAGCTCCCCTTATAGGAAGAGCATCCCCATGAAATAATGGTAATAGTTTTTCTTCACCAAAATATGGTTCCATGTTTAAGATGCTCTTTAAACATCTTTATGGACAAATTTAAATGTTAGATATTAGAAAGCTTAAGATCACCAGAAAGTTAGCATTAATGCCACTGCTAATCAAAATAAATAACTAAAGAATCTTTCCATCATCAGATTAAGAGCCATGAAAATTATATTCATGCTAAACTATCCATAAATAATTGTTTGCTACACTCTTCTTTAACCCCACTCCCTCCAGGGAGGCAAACTTTAACATTATTTTCCTTTCCCATAACATGATATTATGTATAAACATGCCAATTTTACAAGAAATTAATAATGTCACCCAAGACTTAGTCAAAGTGGAATAAACAATATACAAGTTATTTTTTACTCATCCACAAAAGTCTCTGTACCTTTGAGCATGCCAAAAACTATCTAAAATTGTCACAGTTAAACAAATGATTGTCATATTTATACTCACATATTTACTGCTTCTATTTAGAGTTTGAAGAATTTACCCAGAGCAACAGTGGTCAAAATGTCTTCTCTAAGTGTTCTAAAAGGCAGTTGCTTTGGGATTGTCTCAACATCACAAAAAGCCAACTTGACATTATGGGACAGGCGAAATCTGAGTTTCTTTTGCAATTCAAATCGCATGCATTAAGAGAAACCTTGAATCTCTTTATCCAAAAATGTCTCCAAACTTTTGCAAGGATTTCATAAAAGCATTTTGCTTGTCACAGTTTTCTTCCTTTTGCCTCTGTCATGTCTCATCTAAGATGGCTTCTGCCTGTAACCACTCAACCAAGGTAGGCTAATACTCTCCAAAATACTAAGGCTTCTAGCTCTCTCGCCACATTCTTGGATTGGTCCATCCATGGTAGATTGATATTTGGGTAAATAAGTATTTTCTTAAGGTTTTTTTGTTAGGTGTGCCAGGCATCTTGTACCCATTGTCTCTAAACCTCATAGCAATTCCACTATTCATATTTTACAGGTAAAAACTGGCAGTTAAGAGTGATTAAGGACTGGCCCAAAGCCAAGAAGGAACCAGGATTCAGTCCCGGGTCTCCCTAACACTAAAGTCTGCATGTTTCTTTTTTTTTTTCACAGCACCCCTACCTCATAAACAGTGGGGGTAAAAGTCCCCCACTTGGGACTGGGTATGCTGAGGATACTAAACCATACACAAACTTTTAAATGTTTTGTTTCTTTGGGATTCGCCTTCTAATTAGCCTCAGTAAATATGCTGCCAAATCTTCATTCCAGCCAAACCCAAGAGCAGGTCATGAATGAAAGGGTTTGGTACGCACAATTCCATTAGACTGCACACTTTCTTGGGGATTGTGGCCTGGAATGTTATTCAGGCCTTGCAAGAAAGATAAATGATATCCAACTGGGAGAAGGTGGACATATAAGAGAATGAGGCTGCATTGGCCTACAAACAGCAAAGCACAGTTCTGGATACGAAACACATTGTGTAGTGTGCTGAAGTTGTTGATTACCAGGCAGAGTTAATCAGCACACTTCCCGGAAGTATATCCCTTTTTAAAGTAAATAAAAAACAAATATGACACCACTCTTCTCAGCTGTAGTCCAGCATTTTTTTTTTTTTTTTTTTTTTTTTTTTTGAGTTAGAGAAAGAGAGAAGGAATTATAGGTATTTCACCAGGATTACACAGAGCTCAGAGAGTGTATGTCAAACATGTGAGTGTCACTCCTGTCACCATAGGATCATGGCTCAGAATGCTGATCTCCAGGGAGCCCCAGACCTAGGCAATCTTTACGAATGAAAAATCGGTTGGCAGCTGTGGTTCCCTATTAGATGACGTTCCCATGCTCCTGGATTTCCTTTCACAAATGAAAGCTTTATGCCCTTTGCGTCTTGGCTCCCAGATCTCTTCACAGTAAGCCATCCTGGAGACCTTATGGCCCAGTAGGTTTTATGGTTATGGCCTGGGAGTGAGAACATTTCAGGAACTATTTGCTTAGGAAGGTGATTATCCAGTCTTTAATCACAGCTACTTACTCACAACTTGACACACATTCTCCCTTGTTTCTGGGACTGGTTCTTCTCAGGTCCTTTTGCCAAAAGGGATGCTGCCTCTGTATAAGGGAGCACTTGTTGACTTAATTAAGGAAACAGCTCTACTCATCAGCAAAGGGAGAAGGGAGCCCAAGCACATAGAAGGTAAACTCTGCAAGCAAAAATAGGGTGACAGAAAAGAAGGCAGAGGTGGTAACTATGGAGACCACCTCAGAAGGATGCTCACTTGTTACTCTGATTTCTTTTTGCACTACTAGGACTTTTAAGCATGAAACCACCTGCACGCAGCTCCAGTCGAGCCTGGTTGGAACACTGTTGGCATCTGCTCCTTGTCTACAAACTGTGCTGTGGAGCAGGGCTGAGCCCAGGCTGCTGCGGGGTCCACCATCTTCAAAAAGCAATGGCAGCAGTGGCCTCCTGGCCTCCAAAGTCCCTGCAAGTTGAGTGAGTGGAGATGACCGTTGGGGGACGGGGCTGGCAAAAGCAAGTCAGGATTTCAGCAGAGGACCCCCGGCCCCTGACCAGTGTGCTCCCATCAGCATTACCTCATTCATGCTCCCCCAGACTCAAATGTTAGGAGGGCTGAGGATGGACCTTATCTGCTGTGTGCAGGAAAATGTCGTTTCTTCTTCGTTCCTGCAACGTGGATTACTGAGTCTCCCACCTAAAAAGGTTATGGCGGTTGGGGTGGGGGCTGTTGAGAAGGAGAAGGAAGACCTACCAAGGACACTGCTCAAAGCAGTGCAAGGATGGATGGTTCTGTAATATGTTGCTGCAACTGATAAGCAAGGAACTGCCATAAAGCTGATGCTTATTCATTTGCAAAGACAAAGTAGTTGTCTTTCCTTTTTGTGTGACTCAGGAGTTATTACATTACTTTCCCTTCCTACCACAGTCAGCATCGCCGCCTTACAAACTGGAGAGGATTACTGATAAACTATGAGAAATACAAACTTAATTAGGTTAAAAAAAATCTAAGAACAAATTTATACTCTATCTGGAGAGGGAAAAAAAAATAAAGGCACTATTAAAAGGCCTGAATATAGTAGGTGCCTATTAAAGAAGTGAACACAGATAATCCCAAGAGGAAAACTCCAAATACTCTCTTCCATTTATACAATACTTCATGCTTGTCAAAGTACTCCTGCCAATCTCGTCATTCCTGAGTATTATTCCATAATACAGATTATCTGCATTTAGCATATGAAGAAATGAGGTGGGGTGGGGAGAGCCTTAAGGATTTCTTTGAGTAGCCCCATATCCAGCCTCTGACTCCTTTTTCCATGAAACTTCAATATCCCCAAGGTCCACTGTGTTTCTTGAGGCCCTGACTTTCATATTTCATTCCTTCCTCGCTAATCTATATTTTCAGCTTGATTTGCACCTTCTCTCCTATTCCAGCTCTGCCAGACGCTGGGCAGTACAAGATTGTTCTAGGAGCTGAGTGCTTATTTGTCGATGCTTCTCTCATTGGCTAAAAGACAAGATGATACAATTCTGCTCTTTCTACCTGGATAGGCAGCAGCTGAGCTAAGGAAATCAGCAGAGTGGGGGTCTCTTGGCTTGCACGAAGGGTGACATGTAAGGCAAAGCCACACTGATTAACAACTTAAGGACCTCAGGAATGAAAAGGGAGTTTCAAGACACTCCCTTCCCGGGGAGCCTGGGGCCCCCTGCACACAACCTGATCATGACTCTCACTTCCTCTCCTGTGCCAGGATGCGCTTGGCATGAAAAATACAGAGAAGCACAGACAGTTCCCAGCTTATGAGCTGGGCGTGTTCCAAGCTCATCTGCTGCAAGTCAAGAAAGCGTTCTTCCAAGAGGCATTGTTATACATGGAGGAGGGGCAGGATGCTTCCTGATGAACCAAAGAATAAAGATCGACTTAGTGCATACCAGGGAGCAACAAACTTTTCCTATAAATGGCTAGAGAGTAAATATTTGAGGCACTGTGGGCCACACAGTCTCTGTCACACATTGTTTTCTGTTTAAGTTTGGGGGTGGGGGGAGCAACCCTCTAAAAATGTAGAAACCATTCTCAGTTCACAGGCATGGGCCAGATTTAGCCGTGGGCCGTAGTTTGCCATCCCGGATCCACGTGTCTCTAGCTTACAGTGTAGTGCAAATAATGCTGAGCAGTGGATTTTCGTGTTCAACACGCAAGTACCTTTTTAAAAATATGCCATTGACACAGCCCCACTTGACATGAGTGTTCCCAGCCTGCACAAATTGTTAGGTAAAATGACAGGTTCATAGTCAGGGGTGCGACCTGTCTACCCAAAAGATACACTTGAGTATATCATTGTGATTTTCTTTTTCTTTTTAATTAAAGTTTATTGGGGTGACAATTGTTAGTAAAGTTACATAGATTTCAGGTGTACAATTCTGTATTACATCATCTATAAATCCCATTGTGTGTTCACCACCCAGAGTCAGTTCTCCTTCCATCACCATATATTTGATCCCCTTTACCCTCATCTACCACCCCCCCTGTGATTTTCAACATAGGTATCAGGATAAGAGAGAAGCACTCGCCACCCTCTCCCACTGTTGGCAGAGCCCAGGGGAGTCCACAGGGTCTCTCAGCTCTTTACCTCGCTGGCAATATCCCCCAGCACAATCCGGCTGGCTCTGAGAGCAGAAATGGCTAACAGGTACCATCTGACCAGGGCCAATGGGAAGTCCCTCCAGGCCCCTGCCGATACCCACAGGCTTTCAGGCCACACTTACCTTCTCGGGAAGGTTTACTGACCACAGCGACCGTCCTCTCCAGCCCCGCTTTCAATGCCCTGTGTTGTGGTGAGCTCCAGGGGAGGTTCTCCACGGCCCCGGCACAGGGCGCTGTGGTCAGGCCTTCCCAAGGGGCCAAGTGTGGCCTGCAAGCCTGTGGGGGTCAGCAGGCTGCAGACATCTGGGAGGGACGCGAGGACGTGGTCCCAAAGACAAACACTGCTTTCTAACAGCTTTCTTCTCCTCCTCCTATTCCTTCTTTTTTTCCTGTTTTTCCTTTTTGTTTAAGTCTGAAATCGCCTAAGTGGACTCAAAACGGCATTACTATGGGAAAACATAGTGAGCCCTCCCCTGGGATGATGACGCCTTATTTCTCTGAGCTCACACTTTGTTGGAGGGACCTCCTTCCCCGTCCTCGCCCCAGTGCTGACAGACAACGAGGGAGAGGAAGACGTTCTCGGTTGGAAACTAGGTGTGCCGTCCCCATGGCCCGGGGAAGGGAGTCCGCAGCATTGAGGAATGAGACTTTCCAGCCAGCTCGGGCTGGGCCTTGAACGGTAGTAGATGCAGAACTGATATGGAAAGACCTGGAAGGATAAAGGCCAGTAACAGCACCCTTGCTTCCACTGGGCAGAGAAAGGAAGGCTTGGGCCACCACTGTGTGGCAGCTTCCCGTCCCTTCTCCTGTCCCCTGTCTGGCTTGATCCTTTCGCTTTCTTCTTTCCAGCCTCCTTTCCTTATCCCTTCCTCTCTGTATACAATACCACCCTCTACTTCTTGCCAAACTTACAGGCAATGACCGATGATGGGGTGAGTGTCCTTACTCCAGTGGGTGCCAGTTCCCGTGGGATAGTGTTCCGTACATAGCCCTGGATGACAAGATGGGGCTTCCCTCAGCACCTCTGTCCCCTGCCCACATCAGGCATCAGACTGTGAGCTGGGGCCTTCCCCTCCCCCCACAGTCTCCAGGGAGCCCAGAGCAGGAGACAGGCCCGCAGGGTGCAGGCACACTCAAGGCCCTCGACCAGGACTTTCACCCTCTGCCCAGATTGCTGTCTTTCTAGTCTTATACTATTAGTCACGAAGGGTACAAACATACGCGTAGTCACGTTTTAGAAACAGCTGGTCGTCGGGAGTGAAGTGGTGTCTGCCCCTCCCCCAGAGGTGTACCTCTTCTTACGGCTGCCACCTCTCATTCGCTGACAATTTAAAACCCTCTGACAGCTTTCCAAGCCCCACAAAGTCACCTTCTCCTTCTCTTCTTACTCTCTTTTGCCTCTTGCCTTTGTGGTTTTTTCCCTTTCACTTTCCCTTAAGTCCTTCAAAGCCCTGATTAATCTCGTAAAGTAAACTTGGTTTCATGTTAGCATTGAGCAATGACTCATCTGTCAGAAGCAGGAGTCCCTTCTTTCCCGGTGCTCTGGCTCCCCGTCCCTCTCCCACCAGCCCATCTGCGCCTGGAACTTGTTCACAGACTCATTCCATCCTCTTATCGTTTGCTTGCACCAGGAGCCTTTCTACTCCAAGCCAAGGGGCCTCTCCTCCCAAAGGTGCTCCTGCTTTTGCTGCCACAGCTCCATGCATCTGCCGTCCCCCTGTATTAGGCTGTCATAGCCAAGGACCACAGGCTGGGGGGCTTAAACAGCACACATTTCTTCCCTCACAATTCTGGAGCCTGGAAGTCCGAAATCAAGGTGTTGTCAGGGTTGTTTCCTCCTTAGCCTCTCTCCTTGCCTTGCGGATGGCCACCTTCCCCCTGTGTTTTCATATCACCTTCCCTCCCAATGTCTGTGTTGTAATCTCTTCTGCTTGTAGGGCCACCAATCAGATTGGATTAGGGCCAATCTAATGACCTCATTTAATTTTAATCACCTCTGTAAAGACCCTGTCTCCAAATACAGTCCCACGCTGAGGTCCTGGATTAGGATATCAAAACACGAAATTTGGAGAGACACGATTCAGCCCATAATATTTTCCTCTGCACTCTCTCCTTTTAGCCCATAAAAATTTATTTACAGTTCTTTTCCCAGACCAGAAGTTCAAATTCAGCCCTTCCCAATCACCCTGTCTCAGTTTCTATAGCAAGTGTCTGCAAATTGCATTTGGCAACTAATTGTGCACTTTATTATAATCTTTCTGTTGCTTTTTAAAATGTGTGTGTGCTTTTTTATTTTTTCACTTTAAAACATACTTTACACTGTACCTATCCAGGTTCTGTCTTCTCAACTACATTAAAACTGGAGACAGGAACTGTCCTCTCATTGCGTATGCACATAGCAGTGCTCAGCCCTGGGTGGTCTGAGGACTGGGACCCCTCCTGCGCAAGGAGAGAGGGGACAAAGAGGAAGGAGGGACAAGATCTAAGCACCAGTTACAGGCGGCGGCTGCAAGATGAGGTCCGCAGGGGCTTAGAAATACCAGATGAAAAATTACAGGATATTCTCATCAGGGGTGCAGAGCACTAACCTGGGGAATCCCAGGTTAGTGCCATCTCGAGTCAGGCAGGCCCAGGATTCCCCCAGGAGACATCTGCACCCAGGAAAGCAGAACTCCATCACTGAATGAGACAGACCCGAGACCCTAAGGTCAAGGTGAGTCAGCAAGACGGGATCAAGAACCAATGGCAGAACTCAGCCCCAGGAGATGGGTCACTGAGGAGCTGCGATCGCTATGAGGCCCCAATCCCAGTGACGGGTGAGTAAACGCTATTTCAATGACATCTGCCTTACATGGGGATTAGCTTGGAAAGTGGGTGCCAACAAGCTTTCGGGTAGCTTTTCTTCTCCTTTGTCTCACAGCCTAAGAAAGAGTAGAGGAAAGGAAGCTACACTGACTTGGTTGGATGTGAGGAGGCAGACAGCCATTTCCTACTAAAAGGCATTTCATACAGACCTTCTGAAGACCATCTGCCCCTGGGACCTAAGCCCTCGGTGGCTATAATGGGACAGTGTTAACTGCTGCTCCGCCTGTCTCTCGGGTACAGCAGCCCGTTCTGCGTGGCCCGATCACCTTGCTTTTCTGAAGAAATTGTATCCCATTCCTGTTTCATCAACCCACCCAATTCGCTTATTGTAGACAAATTTACTGCCCACGTGATGCTTCCCTGACAGCGGCAGACTGATGTCTTTTCTTTGCCTGGTTCCTACTGAGAAGCAAAGAGCATTTATCCTCATTTGGAAGCCTCAGGACTGCACTAACTGCATTGTATCTGCTGTCCTGCTTTTGGGGCAGGGAATAATGCTGCTTTGGTTTCCTGTCCCCTCCCCAGGGACCCTCACATTGGAAGGGTTTCTAGTCCCACAATATCCAGGGAATGCCCTTGTTGTTTAGAATAATGTGGTTCACCAGCTTCAGTGCAATCTGGAAAAATAACATGAAAAGGCAGGGCCTACAAAACTAGTAAGCATAGTTAGGCCAAAACCATCCAAAACGGTTTGAATGATTGTAGCAATGGTTTGTTGATTTATCCACTAAAAAAAACACTTAGTTTTCTCCGCTGTCCCCATTCCTTTTGCTAACCCCCGCCTTAACTTTCATAATGAAAAGATTTCAGCTCTGCAGCTTGGCTAATTAAAGTCTCAGGGGTTGGAAGGCCCTTGGCTCATTAATCAAACGCTGAACGCCGGGATGAATGCTTCTCAGTCCACAGCGCCTCCCACACCCAGCCCCTGTGTCAGAGCAGAGGTGACAGTCATTGTAAAGAGCAGGGAAAGAGGGAGCATGGGTGAATGGATAGCACACGACCCCCTTTAATCAAAAATAAGGATACACAAATTCAGTCTGGCAAAATAGGGAAGCTATTAAAAAGTAAGCTGATGAGGTATTCTAAAAAACAAACCAAGCAAGTAGGACCAAATATTTAAGTAACAATTCATGACTAGTTTTCTATGTACTTTCTTAAGGGGGGTAAACATGTATTAGGGAGCCACTGAATAAAAAAAAAAAGTGGGGTCCCATGTTTGCTGTTGTCTCCAGCAGCTCAGCAGACCCTCTGCCTCCTTATTCTGAACATCACACACAACCCTCAGCGCTAAACTTCAGCCCATGAGCACTGACATTCTGCAACAGAAAGGTTGCTTCAGCTTTTACAGCCCGAAACCAAACACATGCTATCTTCATCAGATGGGGAAGGAGGAAAATAGTTTGTTGTCTCTGGGGTATAACAAGTCACAAGCAGTCCCCTCTCCAGTATTCCCACACCTACTTAACCCAATATTGCAGACAATGAAATGAGTTTGCATAAACTGTGATGAAGTATGCAGAGATAAACTCGAAATAGTAAACATTACATTTTGGAGCATCTACTGTGTGCCAAGCCCCTTGCACATTTTGATATGGTAAAATGTAAGATGCTACCATTATACTACAAAAGGAATGTTTTCACAGAGAACCCATACAGTGATATGGGTGTGAGAAGGGGAAAGACAGCAATGTCTGGAGGGAGTTCAGGGAAAAGAGGAAACCTGGGAAAGTTGAGGCTCCTGTGGCCCTCTTCCTGGAGTGCACCTGTGCTGCCTCCCCAGCTTGCTGAACCCTCGGCCTGACCTTACCAGGTCCACCCAGAGCCCATCGTAGGAGGGGTCTTGTGAAGTGGTGCTGTGGGAAGAGCGGAGGCCTGGGAGCCGCAAGGCCTGGGCCTAATTTCAGGTTCCATCTCTGTACCTAACAAAGTGATTCTGGACCAGTCATTTGAGCGCTCTTGACTTCATTTTCCTTGCCTGTGAAATGGGGTCGTCGGCAAATGAAACGGAGTAAAACATATGCCATCACAGTAGACCCCAGTAACTAGCACTCTTTCCTGCTCTCAAATGCTATATAAATGCTATATATTTCCCCTCCCAAGTGCTATATAAATAAAGTGTTATTATAAATTTGGGCACCTTTAAAGGTATCTTAAAGCACTGAAAACTCCACATGCAGGAAATGACAGAATAAGTCTTTCCATTTCCTTTGCTCTTTCTCCTAGTTCAGGGTAAGTTTCCCAAAGTTAGTCATCACCACCACTTCGAGACACAAATTACCCTTTTATCAGAAAGGAAGGACTAAACGGGTACTGTGTCATTGCTTGGGCGCTATCATTCTTAAATTTGGGTACTAAACACCAAATTCCAAGTTTCAATCATTTCTTCCCCACCCCTAACCCCCCACTATGTTATTTTCTGGAGGTGGAAATATCCCTTCCAGAACATTTGTCTTAATTTGTAAAAATCAGACTCCCTGTATGACTTTGAAACTTTCCACCAAGCTCTCAGATTATAGACGGCCCTGATCAAGGGTACGCTTCGCTGGTGTGTGTCATCTTTCTCGCCTTGACTACTTACTTGGCATGGGAAGTATTTCGTTATTGTCGTCGTTCTATGAAAGACACTATACAGAACGCTGTCATTGTGCAAAAGATGCGTGTGTGTTTGTAGAACCAATGTCAGGGGAAAGAGAAGTAATTTTGACCACTGGAAGACAATAGAGCATTTCAAGGAAAGCTTGGGTTTAAAATCATCTCAGGAAATAGGTCTGGGCAATGCTTGGCCTGAATAACTGTCAGAAGCAAGTGTTTACAAGACAAAACAGCAAATTCCTAGGCATGATCCAAAGGCAGTTTTAATTTCAGCTGGAGTTGAAACCCACATCATGGAAGCATCAGCTCACGGTCTCGGCTCCAAGTTCAAGCGCTGCCAGTGAGGGCTTGGGCATTTCTGTGGACCCCTTTACATGATCTCCAGGACCCTTTTGAGCAGGTGCCTCAGAAGGCAGCCATCCTGCAAGCCCGGTTCCCCATGACTCAGCCTATCTAGTGCAGTCAGCCGTACTCAACAGCGGTGTTTGGCAGGGACCTGCTACCATCTCCCTGCCAAATGGTCTCTCATGACTCAGAATCTCAAACTCGTTTTAAATGGAAGGGAAAATTCACGTTTGGGGACAAGGTTATTGGCCCAACTCTCCTTTGTCCAAACACAGTCTATGTCTATTTCGGTCTTCTGGGTTTAGCGAAGCAACAGCTGAGTTGTGGCAAGGGTGAGCAGGTCGGTGTGGGCCCAAATTAAAAAGAAGAGTTTTCTGTCCTATTCATGCTGGGAGAAGGAAAGCAGAGCATCACCTCATAGGGAGCAGAATGTGAGTGGGATGATGAGCAGGGAAATAAGTATGGGCCTCGGTTTACAAAGCATCAGCTCTACCAAAGTCTGAACTTGCAAAAATGGGTACATTGAGTTTGGAGTAAGAGTGCTTACTGTACAGAAGGATAAAATTTTGGTCATGTTGATGCATGATGCCTAGTATATTAAAAGTATTACTATAATTCATTAAAGGTCAATGTGTCTTGATTTTTGAGGGGACATATATCCATTACATGAAGCCAGCGTCACGTCTATGAGTGCTGTAGCCAGCCCAGCCTCCTTTCCTGCTATCCACTGTCTTGTCAATCCACTTCAGGAACCTGTACATCTTCCCTGACCCCTGGATTTGCTTCTTTATCAAGCATTCATCTAAGACACAATCTAGCAGACGGCTGTTGTCAACACTGAGACAACAGTGATTTAAGGACGTAAAGAGAAAGGAAAACAGGGTTGGGGGAAAATACTCAATATTCTGAGAGTCAGCATAGTACAACTCCCCCTGTTGCATTCTTAAAACTTAAACACTGAAGTTCCCTGAATATTCCTCAAATTCTGGGATATCCATCGAAGTAGAAAAAGTCATGCTGCGAAACAAAATCATCTTCTTCCAAGGGAAGCTGCTGCAGCACACAGTGGCTCTTTCATCCATTTATCCATCTGTAATATCAGTGCAGGCTCCAGGCACAGGTCCAAAGGGTAGAGCAAAACACGGACGCACACATGGTTCTCACCCTCAAGGTTCCTGTGGTCTGTGGAGAGTACAGCCCAGCCAACAATTGTCGCAGAGCATGGTAAGCACTGTGACACGAGTATTCACGCGGTACCATGGAAGTTTTACGGAAGGTACCCAACCCAGCCTCAAAGTTAGGCTTCTCAAAAATGGTGACCTCTGAGTTGGATCCTGAAGGGCAACATGGAGTGGGACAGAAGGAGTTGTTCCAAGCGAGGAAGGAATGAACCTGTGCAAAGGCCCAGGGGCTGTGAACCTCAGCCTGTGCTGGGGTTGCATTCTCCTCCAGGCTGTCAGGGCATGTGGAAGTCAGCCCTGCTTATCATGGTGGCCACTTGGCTTTGCAAGCCCTCATCCCTCACATCCCCTGCAGGCAGACCACACCTGCTTTGCTTCTCACTCTCTTTTTAAGCCGCGGAAGGACCGAGGATGAGCCTGTAAATGATGAGTTCAGGGGCTTTCCTCGCAGAGCTCCCTAGTTGGCTTGGCTGAAAATGGAAAGGCCTTGGTTTCTCAGTTGTCTGATTCTTTTTTCCTCGAGGCTTAGCGCAGCATTGCGGTGGGATGGCTAACCAGAAAAAACGTCTATTTCTTTCTCATCATGCAAAGAAATATTTGCTCGAACATGACCAAATGCTTTGGAAGTCTTCACACACAAATCTTATGCAGTGTAATTCAGTGTTTTTAAAAACTGAGGAATTGCTTTTTTGCAAGAAAGTATTGTGCAATAAGTTTTAAGAGAGTTTTTTCCTACCAAAAAAAAAAAAAAAAAAAAATCCAGAAAACAATTGGATCACTGCAGTACCCCAGAGGCTGACTTTCACATCATCCATCGTTAAAGGGTCGGTACCTTATCCTCTATCAGAGCGCAGTAGGGACCTAGTAGTTTATCCCAGACAAAAGGCAGGAGAGGTGGTAGGAGAAACTGAAATAAAAGTGAAGGCCTTAGAGCAGCTCTTTTACAAATCAGCTAACAATTAGGAAGGGCGGTGACTGGCTTGGCCTAAGGAAAACAAATTTGGAGGTTCATTTTATCTGTGAAATTAAAACTATTTTAGTAAATAAAGCTGATGCTGTTTAGACATGAACCCCGTGACATTTCCTGGCTTACTGCAGCTTTTCTGCTTGTCGCCTCATTAGATCTGTTCAAAATACAAACATGGCATTTCCACATTACCAGAGGAGCAAATGTGGGCTGATTGGCTGATTTTAGCTGCTGTGGTTTCCCTATAAGCCTTATGGTTGTTGTGGCAAATAAGATCCCTGTAAGATACGATTCCTAACTGTGCCATGTTTGTGAGACACGTCCTCCTCCAGGTTTTGATATTTGGTCTATTGAGTTGATCTTACCACCTTTCCCTCCATGTTACAAACAAGCAAAGTTCATCTGTATCATGCTGAGAGTTTGGGTTGTGCTCTAGGCTACAAGAGGGAGAATATTCTCCTCAGTCAGAAAAATATATCTATGTGTATGAATTGCTCTACTTCAATTTGCTGCAGTATTTTGTACTGACGTATGTGTACGACATCCAGGCTGCCTACAACAGCTTCTAAAGCATTAAATTCCTTTTAAATGAACTCAGTATCCTTGGAATGTGCTGTTTAAGTGTTTCTGAATTTTCTACATGCCATTTTTACAGGTCCACGTGTTTATGATGTGATGTGGTGAAGAATCACATTGGTTTTTGTTTTCTTTTTAAGAAAACAAATGTACATATTACTAAGAAGATGAATAAATTATTGAAAAATATACTTTATGGATCATGCAGCCCACTGTTGAAGAGGAGATTATTTTATTTGTTTCATAAAGTGACTGTTTAAATTATAAGCATTTATATTGTCCTTCTAAATATGGATGCCATAATATTTAAGTGTTGCTCAATATTGATGTATGTTGTCTAATAAAATATTTTAAACCTCTTTCTTTAAACACATAATGTTCTAGTTCTTTAATCATAATGTTTTGTTAATATGTCTGTTGAGAAGTAGAGTGGGCAGCTCAGAAAGGAGAGTTGGTGTCTCTGGCCAGCTGAATAAGGTAGATTGTACACGGATATGCTGGCTGGCAACATTCAGGGCTCAGGTAAGAGCCCAAACACAACTGCACTGCCAGGTTTAGAGGCAGCGGAAGACGATACTGGACATCAGACATCCAAAAATGTTGAATGTGTTCAAGGCTGGATGTATTAGTGACCCAAAGCCAAGGCAGTAGGTTAGGGGGGCTAGTGGTCAGTGAAGGTCACGGTCAACACAGTTCAAGGAGAGCTCTTCGGTGGAGATTCTTGTCTGACCATGGTCTCAGAACCTGGAAGCCCCAGCACTACCCTTTTCGCCCATTCCCTCCGTGGGTCTCCTCAGCAGCATGCTGTTACCATGGGGGACAAGACTCTAGAGTCAAATTATCAGAGGTTCCAAGTTCCCTCAGCCATTCACCACCTAGGTTATCTCAAGCCAGTTATTCAACATCTCTAAATCTTATTTTCCTCTTCTCCAAAATGGGGACAATTTCTGTACATCACTCAGAGGTTTGATGGAATAATAAAACAAACCAGTGCATGTGAAATGCTTAGAAAAGTGCCGCCATCCAGTTAGCGCTCAGCAATTACAGGTTGTTTGTTTCCTCGTTGATCTTGCTGGTTTTGTTGTGGCTTTCATTTTGACGAGCCACAAAGATGAGCATTCCCTTCCTGGTGATCAGGGATCATTATTTTTACCTAAAGCCCTTAGCATCGAAGTCAGATGATAGCACCACATCTATGCTGATGTGGGTTTGGCCAGATGCTGTCATGTCCCATGCATGGGCTGATGGTCATGATCCAGGCTTGGTCAGCATGATTGCGGCCTCACTCTCTGGATCTCCACAGGGACTGGGGAGTGGGGGCAGACGGAGGATGAGAGGCATCCTAAACTACACAGAAGTTTGCTATTGTTCAGGTATTGTTTTCATGAAGCTTGGAAGTGGCATAAGTAGTTTATAGACTAACTGGTTTACCCTGATGTCTTCTCTTTTTAACTCATTTATTTTTTTACTTCAGGATATAGACTCTGGAAGTAAGAGAAAGCAGAGATATTGTCCGAGTTGCCATCCATTGGTTCCTATGAAGTTAGAGAAATCATTTAAAATAGATGGCTATAATGACATTAGGGCCACCTCTCTGCTGTGCCTTCTTCCATGGCTGGCATGTACTACGGGAAACCCTGCTCTAACTGGTTCAAATACATCATTTCATTTGATCCTCACAATCCAATAAGGAATTGCTAGGAATCAACTAGGGTGCAATTGGCTGGAAGTAACGGAATACCCAAATAAAAGTGGCTCACACAATAAGGAAATTTATAACACTATTATCAATAACTTGACACGAAAACATTCATATTTGCCAAAATGCTCTGGAATTAGACAACCAGGGTTTAAATCCTATCCAGTGATGTGTCAGTTAAATGTATAGCAACCAGCTCTCTGGGGGAAAAAAAAAATTAAGCCAACACAAAACAGAATCTGCAGCATTGGTCAATTCCTGTGGTGTAAATTCTCTAACAGTGACCCATATCAAGCTGCCAACATGACATCATTGAACATGGTGTGGGAGAGAGATACACACTTTTGAGTCTCTACAAGCCAACTTCAGCATACCTCCCCTCCCCCTTAGTAGTGTGTGGCCTAAGCCCTCCTATCTGTGTATTCATTTCCTCATCTGTAAAATGGGATAATAATAATACCTTCCTCACTGGATTAATATATGTAAAGAATTCCTGTGCTTCACTCACAGTCTGTCTTCAAAGGATGTTAGCTACTATTGTTGTCATTGTTTTTGTTAAGATAAGCACAGAGCAGAAACTATCTCAGAATAGCAAACTCTTCTGAAACGTGTGACAGTGTTGCCATCTTTTTCTCAGACATTATATACCACTGACTCCTCACCCCCACCTGCATTGAATTTGTTAGTCTCTGTTTCAGACTCCTGCGTTTTTCAGTGAGAATTCTGTTTCTTTGCATTTTTATCTTAACTGAAGTATTTAATAAATCTGTGAACCAGTTTTCTCAAAGAGCCTTTCAACGCCAAATCATTCTGCCAGTCAATTATTATTATCTCTCCTATTTATAAATGCAAGTTGCCTCCAAAAGAGTTTATGAAAAATAATTATTCTGTTGTGTATGTGGACAGAAAAAACATTATCCGCATGCTTACTCCTCACTTTGTTATTATGTTCTGAACCATACACTCCTTTCCAAGATAATATATGCACATATTAAACTAACTAAATGAGAATGCTGCAGCATTATGGGGTGAGCTTTGGAGTCCTGAGTGCTACCACACCTATCCTGCAGCTCTCTTGTGCAGGAACTAGAAAGACAAGAGCCAATGGGAAACAAAGCACAAGATTTATTCATCCCTAGGAGAGCTCTGTTTCCACTAAAGGTTTCTTACACCCATTTGCTTGATTCTAAAATGTCCAGATTTGAGGAACAAACTCCAGTGTCCCTATCCACCCAGCTCCATGAAACTGAAGTCTCTACGAGCCAACTTCAGCACACCTCCCCTGCCCCTTAGTAGTGTGTGGCCTAAGCCCGTGTGTTCATTTCCTCATCTGTAAAATGGAATAATAATAGTACCTTCCTCATTGGATTAATATATGTAAAGAATTCCTGTGCTTCGTTCACAGTAGGAAAATTGAAGTTGAGAACATGATTAAGGCCATGCCTACTTCTGGAAGCGAGGCCACACTCATCAGGTAGCGGGATGGAAAATGGTGGAGAAAGGGTGGAGTCCCGCTTACTAGGAACCCAAGGTCCAAGAACAACTAACTAAAATAGACATTTGCCCTCAATTCGGCCCGTGGGGAAATGGTGGGGGGAGGGTCATAAGGATAAAGGACAACAGTGAAACAAGGACAGTTTCTTCTTCTCTGTGGTCAAAGGCACAAGTACAAGGATGGAAGCGGACGTTCTTCCCACCCTCCCCATATAAATACCATACGTGAATGTAAGTTAAAAAGTAATAGTTCCACCAACCTCCAGTTCTACTCCCCGGAGGTAACCAACTACCTTTACCGTTTTCTAATAAATTCATTCATCTAACACATATCTGTTGAACATCTGTTATATATCAGGCATCATCTTGCAATACATTAATGAACAGAGCGTAGTGAAAAAAGGCTTGCCCCATAAGCTTACATTCTATAGCATCTTATAGAAATGCTCTACACACATGCAAATATATGGATCCTTTAAATATCCAGCAGAATGAGGCAGATATCCTGATTGGTTACATTAGGTGCATTTTTAGAGGTGAGTCATTGAGCAATTGGTTGATCCCTGATTATCTTAGATCTCTAAGGTTTTGCCTTAACAAACACCTCACAAAGTTAATAAAGGAATGTCCAGTCTCCTGCCCTTTGGAAAGTTACAGTTTGATCTTATGAGTCCTAACAAAAAGAGCTGGAGAGCTTATTTTAGAGCTTCTAGCATTTTTATGAGCCACAAACTTATTTCAACAGTGTTGTCCCTGCTTAAAATATTTTTGGAATTCTTTGGAGATTGCTTTTATAATCAATTTACGTGAGGCACCTCCCCTAAACAATTCCATGTCATTTACTTATTACACAAATAGTACTACCGTAGGCCACAAAAGGCTTTTCTCAAACATAGAGGTGAGCCTTTCAGCTACAGGGACAACTGCAGAGGTCCCCTCTGTTTGACTCTGCCAGATTGCTCTGTCATCCTGTTGGCCAAACACAAGCTGGGAGGGTCGAACCACTATAAAATGTCATCCTGAATAAATTTGGTGGAAAAAATTAGGTCAATGGTTTTCACACTTTTTTTTAAAACGCCAATCTTTTCTCTTAATGGACTCTTACCCAGAAGCCGAATATGCAGAACAAAAGAAAAGCTGACGATGATGTAAGGAGTAGGGTGAAACCCTAACTACTCAGACACCCCCACCAGATACACACGCTCCCTGGTGACCCATAAGGAGTCTCTACAGGACGCTTAGGACCCCTTGGAGGAGGGTTTAAGCACCACTTCACTACACATTCTTCCGGGGCAGTGAGTATCTTACCTTCCTGTAGACCTGGCACACAGCAGTCAGCCAATAAAGATTTCCCAGGAGAGGGGGGTAGGGTCAGGCGGTAAAAGGCTGTTGGGGATGAGGTATCTCCCCAAAGAGTTCAGTGTTTAAAGAAGCCTAGTGGAGGGTCTATAACCAAAGAGAATTACCAAACAGGGGCTCATATCTGCAAGAACAGTTTCCTGATGGTTGAAATCCAGAGCAAGCAGAAGTTTAGGAAGCACGCCAAAAGACAGAGGGTGAGTACCACTAGCTCTCTCTGAATCAGTAATGTGAGTCAGTAGGGGACAGGCCCAGGGCCTGGCTGAATGGTGTAAGGATAACTGAGGAAAGAGGAAAAGACAGACACTCAATTTCTATTTTGTGCCTTTCTTCTCCAGCAGGGAGATTAATCTATTTAAAAACTAAAACAGCAATGCACATGTACTTGAGCAGACATTTGTGGGAATTACAGCCAATGCAGGTGGGTGGTCAGGAGAGGCTCTGGCTTAGGAACAGCAGCAGTGGTGAGGGGACCATGGAAGAGGAGGAACTGGGATTGGGTCCCTGAGGGGACCAGTACCCACCATCTACCTTCCCCCAGCAAGTTCTGAACAAATTGCTAACTCTGATCAGAGAGTGGCAGTTAATTAACACTTGTTTTTCTACTTACTGGAAGGTAGGTATTCTAAATGTTTTACGTATATTAACTCACCGAATGCTCCCAATAAGTCTGTGAAGTAGATTATATTATTTCCCCCGTTTCATAGAAGAGAAACTTAGGGTTTAGGGGTTTGCAAGATTTATACAGCAGTTGGTGGCAGAGCCAGAATTTGAAGTCACTTACTCAGACTCCAGAGACTAGTTTCTTACCCAGTATGCTATGATGCTTCTGGAAGACACCCTGTCAGATTTACTGATGATAAAGCTTCAGGTTGGAGGATACAGCTTATATCTTTGGGCGAATGAGCTTTGTGAGGGGCTGCCCCATAGGCAGTGCAGGCCCAGGGCACACAGGATAGGGGTGCTGCCCAGGGATGACACAGCCTGCAAGAGCAGGAGGGAACTGCTGCTGCCCGGGGCCAGTACACTCCCACACGGATTAGGAATCCCAGCTAAGCCTCTACAGTTTGTTGTTTGTAACATCTCCAAGCAGATTAAGCTGCTCCCTGGGAGGATGGAAGGAAAGGTGGGGAATGAGGAAGAGCCACTCTCTTCAACACAGAGCACAACACAGAGGAAGCTTGGAAAGATCAGGGAAGCAGGGGCTCCGAAGTCCAGGACAAAGCAAAATTCAGGGCAGTATGAAGACCCAGCAATACAACAAAGTGCAGGGGCTGACTCCCTGCAAATGATCTAAAACCAGGAGATAAGCCAGGCAAAGGGTCAGCAACTACAACATTTCTTACTTGACTCCAAACATCGTCACGTGACAGGCACATCGCGCACACATTGCCCAGCCTCCTCTTTATAACCAGCCTTAAAGCATATAGACCCCAATAAATTTAATTTAAAAAAAAAAAAAAAAAAAGCATATAGTATGCTCTTTGACAGAAGAGGAAACTGAGGCAGAGCGAGACTGAGCACAATTTTCCAACTGTTGAATGCCAGAGTCACATTTCCTCTGCTGCTAATAAACATTGCTTTTTGGCAAAGAAGGAAGAGAAACTTGCTGCCTTGTGCAATATTCAAATGCTTTCCTAAACTAGAATGTTGCTTTTAAAATTCTCCACTGCGTATAATAAAGCTTTTAATAAAATGTCTAATGTGGCTTCACTACAAAAGCACATTTGCCACCCACAGTTGACAATGTTCTCTCATTCCAAAATTAGGACATGATTTTCAAAACAAGACAGGATGTTTAGACACGAGACATCTCTGGACGCGTGGTTGCTTAGCTGTACGTGTGTCCCCAGTTCCCAAAGCTGGCCATTCTCAGCTTAATGCTCTCCTACACTCAACTACATTAAATAACCCCTAATCTAATTTGACGATCCCCTGAGTGCGCGGATACAATCTGATGTCCTGACTTTCTGATAAGGAAGCCCATGAGAGACCCAGCACCAATAAAATGGGCATGCCAGCATGGAGGCACTCAAACTAATGTGCTTTTTGCAGCCACTTCCAACCTTGTCCCTGGAAGCCTCCTATAAGAAATAGATCTTGAAATTCTCCAGATAGTAAATGCTGCTTCTAGAAAATTTTCCTCTTAGAATTCATCTCAGGAGCACTCTTTTTAATTACTTGTGAAAAAAGCACCAGAGTTAGTGCCCCTGTCCCCAGTTAGCTGGTAATTTGAGAGCCGCTGATTTAATCACTGTTTGCTACCCATGTGAAGAGCGGGAGGAGTCCTGTCATGTGATGATAAATATTTAGTGAGGGGGAAAAAAAGAGGCTCTTCTTTCCAGGCTCAGTGCTCTGTAGACACTCGGGAATTCAAGGTGTGAGGAGAGTTAACATCCAAATTTGGAAGAGACGTCTTCAAGTTGTGTCTGCAGCTGTAAACCTAGAGGAGAAAATACTACAACAAAGCAGGAAAGACAAGATTCTCAGAGTGTCTCAGGTACAAGGTCCCCGTGCACTTCTTTGGACGGTAATCAACTTGAGAAATAATCAATAGAAAATGAAGAAAAATTACACTGATTGACAAGTGTCACTTTCCCACGTGCTTAGGGTTACAAGCCACCTAGGCAGGCAGTGAGCCCTCAGTCTTGACCTTCAGAGGCCCTCACTTTGGAAGTGGCTAGAAATTCTTGAAGGCAGAGTAACCACCCTCTACCCCCACAACCTAAAGAACCACATTCCAGGTACCCTGGAACACCCAAAATGCACTGCCCAGATGGCGCAGAGATTGCTTCCAAAGCTTGCTCAGTCTCCTTCCTCAGTCTGTCCATTCAAGCCCAGGCAGTGGCCAAGGGGACTGTGTCCAGGGATTCTGGGCAGAGCCTGGACCTGCAGCCCATGGAGTCCAGATACAGTCGCACAATGGAACTGGAGGTGGAAAGGGAGAAGGGACTGCAGGCCAGAGGCCAGCTCTCCACATAGGCTCAGTCATTTGAACCTGCCTTCCATATCATTCTGAATGTATATTTGTCACGGTAGGAGGAAAAACATACAGTCTGTTCTTGTTATGTTCTATAAAGTCACTGCAAACACTGAAATAGAGACTATTGAAGCACTGCTCCTAGAGGAAATCCAGGGGTAGGTTCCTGTGAGCTTCTGGTCATAGCACTTTCATCAACTGATCAACACACAACCTTTTTTTATGTGTCTTTTTGTTTGAAGATGCTTTATTTAATATATACTGTTGATTCACTAACATTCAGCGCATGGCCAACTATAACTCATGCCAGAACAAAGTTAACCTAACACACCAGTTTTCCCCATAAGGTGCATCACGGGTACTTAGAAACGCTAGACAGCCTTTCAACATTATGTTTGGGGCCCATTTCAAACAGAGAAATCCCCAACAAAAAGCACAAAAGTGCAAACAATGTGACACTAAATAAACTGCAAAAAGGACACTTGTTTACAGGGTGAGAGCCAAAACAAGAAAGTAGGGCAGTAGCTTATTCCACTTCAGCTGGGAACACACGAATGATTGTGAAAATGCCACAAGTATTGATTTGGGAGTTATAAATAAATTTTAGCAAGTAGACAAATTGGCGATTATGGAACCTGGGAATAGTGAGGATGACTGTATTTGATTTAAGATAATAGCATTTGGGCCTCCACTAACACACTTACTCTGACCCAGAAACATTCGGGGTAGGCCTGTAGACAAGAAATAGATGCTTCTAGAATTGTGTGCTAACCAGTGCCTGGCCACAGGAAAACCATCAATCCATTCGTGCAACTTTAAAATTGTGTGTCTACAAAATAAAAAGACATGCCAGATGGTTTGAGTTTAATAAATTTTATCAATGAAAGGGCAGAATGGACTCCTGCAGCCAGGCCAGAGCTATTGGCCAGCCAATACATGGACAAGCCAGACCTTGACTTCGGTAAATCAACAGCCATGTGGATGATGACTCGTGTGCTCGGAAATATCAAGAGAATCAAACTCTCTGTTCCTTGATGGCTCTATATCCTCAGTCTCCACGCATGCTCCTACTTCCTTCTGGGCTGCACTCTTTGCCCTGGACCCGGGAGCCCTAATTTCCCTGGTTCAGTCCTTCTTCCCTGCAGAGCCTAGCAAAATCAGTCATCTGCCTCAAAAGTCATCCTTGTTACCCCTTACGGTGGTATGTGCCAGGCAACCTGCTAAATGCTTTACATGTACTAACCACTTATATCCATGATGTTACGGATGGTGATTATGAATCCACATTTTACATATGAGAGAACAGAGGTTTAAAAAAGGTGAAGGAATGTGCCCAGGGTCAAGCAGCTGGAGAAGCAGCACAGAAAACAATATGTATTGATTGCTGAGTTCCAATTATATTTGGGCCCCTGATCAGCGCCACTCTTCTCAGCTGCTGTTCTAAACCTTTGACATGCTTTGGGTCCCAAAGCATGTTAACCGCTTCCCCCTTCCTACACAGAGGGACTCACCTCTTATTTTACCAGCAGAGACTAGAAGGCAGCAGGCACTGCTTTGACTGTACCCCCCAACCCTGCAAATTTATCTAAGCTACGCCAGGAACAAAATAATATCAACTGCCATTTATCGATTGCCAGGAACTTTACAAGTCATGCCCTATTATCTTCACAAAAAAACACTGCTGGAAAGCATCTTTGTTCCCCATTTTATAAGCAAGGAAATTCAGAGTGAGTTTCATGATTTGCTAGTAAAAATTCCCCACATTATTTTTTCTTTTTCAAAACCTTTGACTAGACTTAACTATTTCATCTACAATATAAATTTTAGTAAGAGCATTCGTTTGCCATGTTTCAAGAAAAAAAAAATCACTGGGGTTTTGATTAAAATTGCATTAAATTCATAAATTAATCTGGGGCAATTCATATCTTTACTATGGGCTTTTCCTCCTGGACAGGGGGACCCCTAAGCCCAGCCAGGGCTGGGTAAAGGTGTATACATCTCTTTCAGTGGGGACGTTTGGGGGTGGGGTAGGACACACATCCTTCCAGGCCCTTGACCACACCAGCCTCACAGAGGGAGAGGAGAGCAACACAAAGCCACCTGAGACAGGCCCGAGCCACTGGAACTCTCTCAGTCCCCCTTAGCTGTTTACAATCCTCTCACCCTTCCCAGGGGACCTCCATCCCACACCTAGAGGCACAGGATCCAGGACCTGCATTGACACTTCCCCTGCAGCGGATGGAGAGAGAGAGGGACGGAGCGAGGTCAGAGGTCAGAGGGCCACTCATAGGATCATCCAGACCCCAAAACAAGCAGTCAAACGAGGGTGGATGCTGCTGTTTTCTTCTCTTTTTCCAGCTCTATTGAGGTACAACTGACAAATGACATCACATAATGTTCTAATGTTTCTGGTGTACAATGTGATGATCTGATATACATATATATTGTGAAATTGATGACCAAAATAAGGCTAGTTAACACCTTCATCACCTCACATAGTTACCATTCTTTTTGTGTAGTGAGAACAGTTAAGATCTACTCTCTTGGGTTATATGGTAGTTTTATTCTTAGTTTTTTGAGGCACCTCCATACTGTTTTCCATAGTAGCTATACCAATTTACATTGCGACCAACAATGTATGAGGGTTCCTTTTTCTCCTCCTTCAACAGATGATTGGATAAAGACTATGTAGTGTATATACAGAATGAAATACTACTTGGCCATAAGAAAGGAGGAAATACTGCCATTTGTGACAACATGGATGGATCTTGAGAATATTATGCTAAGCGAAATAAGTCAGACAGAAAAAGTCAAGAACCATATGACTTTGCCCGTATGTGGGATATAAAACTGAAAGCAACAAAGGAACAAGACAAACAAAAACTCATAGACACCGACAACATTTTACTGGTTACCAGAGGGTAAGGGGCGGGGGGCTGGTAGAAGAAGAAAAAGGAGGTCAAATATATGCCATCACCAAGGAGAACTGACTTTGGGTAGTGAACACACAATGCGATATATAGATGAGGTATTACAAAAATATACACTTGAAACCTATATAATTTTACTAACCAACATTACCCCAATAAATTTAATTTTAAAAAAAGATCTACTTTCTTAGCAAATTTCAAGTATACATACAGCACTTGTGTCTTTCAGTTATATTAAGATGCAATTAACAAACAGCACTGTGTAAGTTTAAGGTATACAGCATAATGTCTGGATTTACAAATATTGCAAAATGATTACCACAATAAGTGTGTCTAACAACCATCATCTCATATAGATACAAGTTTTAAAAAAGAAAAAGAGAGACAAGTATCGTTAACTATAGTTACCATGCTGTACATTAGGTCTCCAGAATTTATTCATCTCATAATGGAAAGTTTATGCACTTTGACCAAAATCTCCCTATTTCTCCCTACCCTAACCACTGACAACCACCATTCTACTCTCTGTTTCTAAGAGACTGACTTTGTAGATTCCACATATAGGGGAGATCATACACTAGTTGTCTTCTCTGTCTGACTTATTTCACGTAGCATTAACGACCTCGAGGTCCAACCATGTTGTTGCAAGTGGCAGGATTTCCTTCTTTTCATGGCTGAAAAATATTCTATCACATTTATTTAAGTAAAAATCACCATAAACAATCACTGTTAATTAATACTTAGATATATGGCCTGTATATTTTTCCTATTTTTTATAGGTACAGCTATATTAGAGTACAAGCTCTCTTACCCAAAACCCAACTATTTCAAGTTTGTTTTTGGACCTTAGATATTTTATCTCCAAAAGAATAATTTTAACAGATATTTTTGTCCACTGTGTGTGTGTGTGTGTGTAATCTACAAGAACAAGTGTGACTCTCAGCTTTCCCCTGAAGCACAGTTATTACCCCAAATCCAGTCATACACAGCCCACCAGACTGCTTCTTCTCCATGCTCTGTAATTAGGTGATTCCTCTACATGGCTGAACATGCAAAAAAATCTTTTAGAACCATGCCCTTCTTATCCTAGTGATTAGACTCCTAAATAAATAATATCCTCAGCATACATTCAAGTATATTTAACAAACATATACCTTGTTTTATTCACTTAGCGGTAGTGTCAAAAAGCTTACATTTGGAAGCTAATGTTATAAACGTAATATTATTCTCAGTGCTTTAAAAGTTCAATAAATATTTGCAACTAAACTATGATTAGGCACTACTATGTTTCTCCAGTTTACAGGTATAGAAGCCAAGGCACAGACAGGGTAATAAAGCAGATAGCTACATGTTACACAGTCAGCAAGAAACAGAGCTTAGGCTCGGCGCCTGGTGGCCTGACTCCAGGGTGTGCCCTCCTGACCGTACCCATAAATTATGAAGCCAGCAAACAGCACACAGGACACATTCTTCATAGTTAACAGAGTTTTAGGTTATATGTTCTTAGCATGAGTTCCTTTCCCAAGGCCCCTCGTTAGATATTTAGGTGATTTCCAATTTTTGCCTATTGTAAAACACTTCCATAAATAAACAACCTTACAGCTAAACCTTTGCACATATCCACTATCACTTACTTAAGATAATAAATGGAAGTAAAATTTCTAGTTGAAAACATATGCACACAAATGTGTTTGATACAGACGACCAAAGTGCTCTCCAGAAAAGTGTGTCAATTTATCTTTCTGCCAGCAGGGTTCACAAGCACAAATCTCCCCATGCTCTCACACCACTCATTCCAGCATTATCATTCTAGCTTATTATTTTTCAATCTGATAGACCAAACTGGCATCCTGCTATGTAAGTATATTTGATTCCCAGGAAGGTGAAACATTACAACGTAAATTTATGGACAATCTGTATATCTTTATTTCTTTTTACATCCTTTGTCTTTTTTCCCATAGTAGCGTTTCCTTCTTCTTGTTAAATTGTAAGAATTCTTCACATACTAAGAAAGTCCACTCTTTATTACATATGCTGTAATATTTTCTAAGTGTTTTGCTTACCTTTAAACTTTATTTACTTTGTGTTTTTGTGTAATGTGCTTCTACTTTGCTTCACTGTTTTAATTTTGAGGCAATCAAATTTGTTCATATTTTCCTCCAGGATTTCTGATTTGGGTTACGTATACAGAGGTCTTTGCCATCTAATGATTTTTGATTGCATTTTCTTCTCATTCTTTTAAGTACTTATGAGTTATATTTAACTCTTTCCTTCAATGTGGATTTTGGTTTATGACATACGGTCAGGCTCTAAATTTATTTTTTTGTGAATAGTTATCTAATTATTCCAACAAATTCCAGTGGCTGACTTTCAGTTCTTGCCACTGCTTCTATAAACCCACCTGGAATAAAAGAGATAAATATCCAGTCCTTCAGAACTTTGATGGATGTGTCTTTTCTATTATGACCAGAAATCTTTTAATTTTATTTATCCCAATGTTACAATAAATACTGAATCAAGAAGCCAATTCATTTATTTTCCATTTCCAGTTATCCTCAGTTGTCTCATTACCCAAACTCAACAGAATAAATTAATTCATTTTGTGTGCTGCAGGTATTTAAAATGTCTCATCACCATATAAAACTTCATGTTTCGACATTACTATTCTATCAATTCAGTGCCCTCTTCCTATAGACAACTCACGGCCTTAGGAAATGAATCTTCCTACCTGCCTCTAATAGAAATTACAAAGTATGAGTCAGAACAGCCCCCATTCCCACCTTCTTCTGCTCACCCAGCTAGCTGGACCTCAAGTCTGCTCCTCAGCAGCCAGGCCAGGCCCTCCTGCCCTTCAGAACCTCCAAAATTGGATTGACCAACCCTAGCCACTCATGAGTCACACTTTTCCAAAGCTTTGTATTTCCTTCCAGTCTCAGAATTTGAAAAACAGGAGCAATTTCAGAACCAGATGTGAGTCCCTGCAGCAGCTTCCAAAACAAGCACTCTTTCCTTTATTTGGTTGGATATCCCACACATAAGTGGGGTTTGAGACTACACAGTTGTAGTGCTGGCTGAGGACAGTCGTCAGCATTTGGTGTTTCTCAGAGGAATAAGTAGACAGAAAACAGAGAGAAGAAAAAGGAAGCAAATTCATGATTTCTCTTTATCCAGGTTATCAGCAAATCTAAATGAATGCTGCTGGGAACTAAAACTCATTTAGCAGATGTTTCCCAATAAAGGATTAATTTGTACTCAGGTTTTTTAGGGGGCGGGGGGGGGGTTGGGGGGGAGGGGCAGAGCCGGGGGAATCCGTGGACTAGAGAAACTAACTCCTCTCTCATAACGGGGCTTTCGGAATAGCTGTGATGACTTAAAATTTTTAGTAATAGGAATTGTGGCCCTTCTAGTTCCCAAGCCATTTCTGAGGACCCCTTATTCCTTTCAGTACCTCTTCCAATTAAATTTCATTTTCAATATTTCAGAAATTCCCTCCATCTTCCTCTTGATCCCCGAGTCCCTGAGTTCAATGTACGCTCCATCCAATGACACAGTCTCTCCACTCTGATTTACAAACAGGGTGCCATGGTCTAAATGTCTGTGTCTCCCAAAATTCATATGTGGAAAACCTAATGCCCAAGATGATGTCATTAGAAGGTGGGGCCTTTAGGTCATGAGGGTGGAGGCCCCGTGAATGGGATTAGTGTCCTTATAAAAGAAGCCGCAGAAAGCTTCCTCTCCCCCTCCACCATGGGAGGACATAGCAAGAAGTCAGAAGTCTACAACCCAGAAGAGGGTCCTCATCTAGGTCGGCACCCTGACCTTGGAATTACAGCCTCCAGACCTGTGAGGAATACATTTCTTCTGTTTATAAGCTACCCAATCTGTGGTATTTCATTAGAGCAGCCCAAACAGACTAAGCCATAAGGCATCTACCATTTATAAGAAGCACTCTATAAAATGGATGACCCCCAGCGCAGTCCCTGGTCCTCATTCTAGAGAGGCATAGAGTAGAGGGCTTGACCTCGTGGCCCTTGGCATCAGACTGCCTGAGATCAAAGCCTAGCTCTGCCTCTCACAGGCAGTGAAGTGTCCACTCTGTGCCTTAGTTTCCTCACCTGGAAAATGAGGGTGATAATAAGAGCATCTATTTACCAGGGTTATTGTAGGGATTAAGTGAGCTAATATATGTGAAGAGCTTAGACACATAGGTCAAATGACACAAGAAGCGCTATGTGAGTATTAGCTATCATTCCAGTCGTGTCTGTAGGTAGACAGCAAATCCTAAGTTTGTCTAAGCTCTGTGCCATTTCTGTCCCAGGTGCCACAAAGCCTGTGCCTTAGGATCTATCCTCTATACCGTGCTTCTCTAGAAAGCCATGCCGCTCTAGGAGTTTGACTCCTCGAACAGAAATCACTGGCTTATTGGAAACATAAACATCTAATTTTTTTTTTTTAATTTCTGTAGTAGTACCCACCTAAGCCTCTTCCTTCTGGAGTGCCAGGTTAAGGAACTGTCAGATGGGTTGAAAAGGAAGGATAAAAAGAAATAAAGACACGAGGCAGATAAATGCCAAGGCGTCTGCAATCTTTAAAGCCTGTGCCCTGGAGATCTATGTGAGCTGAGTCCACTGTGACATTTGCATTGAATCTCTTTTCCCCCAGGGTCTGATCTCTCCTGCTTCTCCAGGGAAATGTCCTACAGGAAGTAGTTGTCCAGGCTGACTCTGCTCTGGCCATAGAACCGATGGCTCTTCTCCAGCAACTCCACTTCTTCCTCTGAGATCTTCCCCTACCACAAGAGTCCTCTGTCTACCGATGGGAATTTGTCAGACAAGAGCATCCGGTTCCACTGGCAGGACCTGGAAGAACAATGCTGAACATGCCGTAGCTCCCTGGGCAGAAGCTTCCGCCACCCAGCAGTGTAGGTCAAGGCTATGTTTCTGATGAGGAGGTGATCAGAATCCAGAAACCTTGCACCCACAACTATTCCTGCTGGGCTTTCAAGCCATTTAGTCAAAAAGGACAAGGCCAGGCAAGTGACAACTAATCACTGCTAATGAGGATTTGGGCCAAATCCCTCTCTGGTCTCCTGCCAAATCAGTCATGTCATGCCCTGCTGAAACCTCCCCGATGACTTCTTATTGCTGTTTGGATAAAATCCAAAATCCTGAATAAGTCCCTGGCTGAACAGATGTCCCTTCCCCTTCCTCTCTGCTCTCCAGTCACTCTGCCTTACAGCTCCTAGAACTTACGCGCTCCCTCCTATTTTCATCTGGAAAGCTTCTCCCCTCTCCACTCAGCCTCTGGCTACTCATCCTTCAGCTCTCAGCTTCAGCGTCCCCACCCCAACCCAAGACTAGATCAGATCCTCTTTGTATACAATCTTATGGTAGCCCATGCTTTTTGGTAGCACTTACTAAATTATAATTATAGAACTAATCTGTGGTCATTTGGCCAACCTCTGTCTCCCTGACTAGACTGTGAGTGTCATGCTGACCGGGACCATGGCTGTCAGAATTCCTGTCACATCTCTATGTCTAGTACAGTGCCTGGCACATAGCGACAGCTCAAAAATATCTGTTGACAGGCGAACAAAGTAAATGGGGTTCCAGTTTTCATACTAACTAAAGAGTTCCTTTTTTTTTTTTTTTTTTTTCCATTTTGGCTTTTAAATGCTCTATCTTTCTTGAAAATGACAGTCTCAGTCTCCCTGAAGGACTTAAACATTCTCTTAAGCCCTCTCGAACCAGGTTTACACAAATAAGTACTGAAATACAGTCGGCCAAGCCACATTTTATTTCTCATTGTCATTCTTATCCCACATTTTCTGTTCCAACCCCCATAAATCAATGTGTCCTGCTCTTCCCACAAGGCATCAGCCTTGATCTTTGAATTACTGCTATTTTTCCTAGAAAGCTCTTTGCCCTGAAAGAAAACTAAATGCCATTAAATCCTCCCCTACCGTACCATCTCTGCCTTTGCAAAACTAACATGTACAGAATATGACTTGACTGGAAAGCCCTACATCCTGGTCCCAGATCAGAGGGAACCACACTCTGAGGCCGTGGTGTGTCAGCCAACATCACCCCCAACCAGATGCTCTCCAACAGCAATTCCATGATTATATGATTACTCAGAGGGGGACTGGAGAAGAGTTAGATAAGCCTTTGGAGTGGGGCAAATTTAGATTCTAATTCTAGCGGTCATCAGCCGCTGTGCGATCCTGACCAGTCCCTTCATCTTAAAGCCTGGGTATCTTCCTCTGTGACGGGAGGACAGTAATACACCTCATGAGGTTACTGGGAGAATGAAATGAAAGAGTCGTGAATGTTTAGAACAGTTCCCAGTCCTCAAATAGGTAGTTGCTGTGGATGTCATAGATATCATCATTTTCCTGGACCATCTTCATTTATGGGGTCGCATCTCCTCATCCCAGGCCACAGAGACCCCTCCTAACTCCTACAGAAGGACTCAGCAGATGCCGCCAGAATGACCATGAGGATGGGATGCACTGAAAGGAAGAAGGGGCCAAAATAAGCCAAATGGTAGGAGTTGGTCCTTAAGGATTTATCCATTCAAAGAAATTGTCTCGCTAAATTTAGTTAACCATAACTATATTAGTCAGGGTTCTCCAAAGAAACAAACCAATAGGATGTACAGATACAAAGACTTATTATGTTATGATAAAGGGATTTATTATAAAGTATTAACTCATACAATTATGGAGTCTGAGAAGTCCTACAATCTGTCATCTGCAAGCTAGAGACCCAGGAAGGCCAGTGGCGTAGTTCAGAGGCCTGCACGCCGGAAAGCCAATGGTGTAGATTGTAGATTTAAGCCTGGATCTGAAGGCCTGAAAACCAAGAGAGCAGAGGACAGAAGATTGACGTCCTAGCTCAAGCAATCAGGCAGAGAGTGAATTCAACCTTCTTGTTTATTCAGGCTTTCAACAGATTAAATGAAGCCCACCTTCATTGATAAGGACCATCTGCTTTACTCAATTCACCTATTCAAATGTTAATCGCTTCCAGAAACACCTTCATGGACACCCCTGGAAATAATGTTTGACCAGATAGATACCTGGGCCCCTATGTGTCATGCAGGGTCTCTAGTCCAGCTCCCCACAGAACATGGTGAGGTCAAAAAGGAACACCCACAGAGCCATAGATAGGGGAGTCATACCACTATATTCTCGCTGGCAGCTGGGTTGGAGACACAGGAAGCAGGAGCCACACTATCTGCAACTTGCCGTCCACTTCTCTCTCCCAACCTACCTCACTTGCTCACTGCAATCCGCTGTGCTAACTGCAATCCGCGCTTGCCAGCACCATCTTCTTGCTGGCCCCCATTTGCTGCTAGCATAGCCACAGCAGTTATATTAGTGACCAATGGCTCACTGGTTACAGCTGACGGCCAACTAGCCATAGCTGATGGCCATCCAATCACAGTTGATGGCCATTTACTACCCGAGTAAGCACCTTTCCACGTGAGGGCGAGAGCCTGGAAACTGCACTCCTGGCTCTGTCCCCACACCATGTTCCACTCAAGTTGACACATAAAATTAACCATCACAACAATAATGACAAAGAGTAGGTTGTATTTTTTAAACTTTGAGTTGGGATTGGGTTTTATGATATCTAAAATTCTGATTAGTCTTTTTTTATTTTTTAAACAGTATTATTTATGCCACATGACAGAGTTTATGAGACATCAACCCAGGAACACAGGTACTTGATTATGTAAACTCATGGAAATAACTTGCATTGTCAAAGCAGCCTACTGGGAGCTAGCTGCCTCAACTCTAGGCCCACCGTCCTACATAATCTACCCACACACTCCAGTGCATTAGTTTCCTAGGGTTGCTGTAACAAATTATACAAACTTGGTGTCTTACATGTGGAACATTTATTCTCCCACAGTTCCAGAGGCCAAAAGTCCAAAAATTAAGGTATGGGAATGGTTGGTTTTTTTCCAGAGGTTCTGAGGGAGAATCCATTTCATAATTCTGCCCTAGATTCTTCTACTTTATGGAAAGTCTTGGTACTCCTTGGTTTATAGCTGCATTACTCTAATTTCTTTCTCCATCTTCACATGGACTCTGTATTTCTGTGTGTCTTCTCCTTTCCTGTCTCTGATAAGGACACTTGTCATTGGGTCCAACCTAATCTAGGATGATCTCATCTCAAGATTCTTAACTAATAATATCTGCAAAGACCCTTATTCTAAACAAGGTGGTCACGTTCTGAAATTTGGGGTAGACGTATTCTTTGGGGCAGATACCATTCAACCTACTACACCCACCAAATTAATTTTTCTGAAGTGTCATTTGGAAGGCAAATCTTCACTAAAAATATATAATCTCTAAAATAAATGCAGACTGGTTTTCAGTGCCCTCCACAATCTTACCTCAGCCTGCATTTCAGTCTTAGCTCTCCTTTTTTTTCCTACATCAAGTCAGCACTTCTGCCAGAATTTTCTACTCACTGCCAAGCTGCAATTTTCTACATCCACGCTTTTCTACATCCACACTTTTCTACATCCACACTTAGAAAGCCTTTTCTTGTCTTTTTCATCCTTTGTGATACATCTTAAACCCCAACTTCTCCAAAGCCTTCCCTGATAACTGTATAAAGGATACATGCGAGTAAGTATCGTTTGTACTTCCCCTTTGAGGGACTCTAGTACTGCCTTTTGACACCTTTTGTGTTAGTATTTCAGCAGTGACTTAAATTACATTGTCATTTCACTTTTTGTATGTTTCTGTTTTGTCTCCCCATATTTTACATTCTTCGAGGTAGGACAACGTTGACTTAAGTTCTTTGCAACCTTCCCCCACAAGAAACTTTTTTAGTTTGCTTTAGAGAATGTATTAGTCAGGGTTCTCCAAGGAAACCAAACCAGTAGGATATATGTGTGTGTGTGTGTGTGTGGTGTGTGTGTGTGTGTGTGTGTGTGTGTATATATATATATATATATATATATATATATATATATATATATAGAGAGAGAGAGAGAGAGAGAGAGAGAGAGAGAATTCACATAAGGAATTACCTCATGTGATTATAGAGGGTGAAAAGCCCCAAGATCTGCAGTGGGCAAGCTGTTGACACAAGAGAGCTGCTGTTTCAGTCTGAGTCCAAAGGCCAGAAAAGACCAAAGTCCAAGCTCAAGCACTCAGGCAGGAGGAGTTCCCTCTTACTCAGTTTGTTCTAGTCATGCCTTCAACTGATTGGATAAGGCCCACGCTTATTAGGGAAAGCAATTGGGCAATCTGCTTTACTCAGCCTACCAACTCAAATATTAATCTCATCCAAAAACACCCTCACAGACACACCCATAACATTCTTTGACCAAATATCTGGGCATCCTGTGACCCAGTCAAGTTGACACTTAAAATTAAGTATCACAGAGAGATACACAGAAATTACCCCCAACTCTATTAATGAATCATGCACCACAGATCCCTAAAATCGGAGACTTGGCCACTGGGAACCACTAAATCTTCCTGTGGGTGTTCTCTACTACAGTTTGATCAAGTGAGATGTTTTCCCAGAATCCCCTCTTTGTAATGGAAGGTGGTTGCTCTTCCTCTAGTGGCTCCTGAAAGAGGAGCAAAACCAAATAACAATGTAAATATCAGTTGGCCTCTTGTCTTCCCAACCTATGCAATTAGCTCTGAGGATTTATGCTTGAGAGAGACTGAGACATCAGGCCCATGGTTCCAACAGAAATGTTTTAAGATTCCCTTGAGCATCATTACATTTATCCTGATGTACTATATCTGAAAGGTCACATTACTCTAGTAAAACACTCCTAAAACCCTGCACTTTGCACATAACACATAATAAATATTGTTGAATCAATGACTGCAGAATATCCATTTTTACTTTTTTGCTCACACTGCTAAAACACTTTTCTCCTATGAATGTAAGATTGTACTTCATTTCATCATATGGAGAGATTTCTAAAAGAGAATAATACTTTCATACCATGATTAATCTTATGAATGAAAATGTACTAAAAATAAAATGAGCTCTTTCAGTCCAATAATCTATCTCTCACTGCCTCCACTTCTGATTTATACATAATGTCTTACCTAACACCACCATTATTTTATACTTGGCTTGAAAATGTTCTCCCGTGACCTCTCCCAATGCCTTTGGTTCCCATTTTTTTGGGGATAATGTTATTAGGTGTCGGAACCTATGAATCTCCCACAATAATTTAATTCATTTCAGGTTAAGCATTTCTTTTTCATTTGTTACATGCTGAGCACTGGGTTATATTTATAAGCTTATTAATCAACAAGATGCCACCATAGCTGTATCTGTCCATGGCCAGCCAGGAGTATAAGCATCACTCCAAAAAATCCAAAGAGGAATATAATGCAGGAAATTAGTTTGAAATGTGTTGTACTGGCTGGGAGGGCAAAGGAATAAGGGTGTGAAAGGAAGGCTAGGAGAACAAAGGACAAATCAAAGAATTGTCACCCAAATATCAGGGAGCTGGCCTGGAAAGCCCAGGCCCACACTGGGTGCTGAGCTACTTAAGGCATGGCCTTGAGCAAGACATGGCTGGAACAGCCAGCAGCCCATGCACCACGGGTACTGCTGAGAAGCACCTCTGCTGCTGGAGCCCACAGACACCTGCAATCCCTCAGCCACCTGCCAGTGTTGCTGCCACTGTCCCCATGGGTCTCTCCATGTTCCTTGTGTCCCTTGCTGGGTATGCCGAGGATGCAAGGCTTGGACCACCGACTAACACAAATATGCTGGTGTTCACTCAGTGTCTTGTGCCGGGAATTGCCAGATTTAGCAAGTAAAAGGACAGGATGTCAAGTTAAATTTTAGTTTCAGATTACAAATAACGTTTTAGTATAAGTATGTGCCAGGAGTAATAAAGTTCTTTGTCTGTGACTCAGGAGACGTGTCTTCTGCCAGATTCCATGAAAGAGTAATAGGCAAACTTCTTAGCTTGAAAGGAAGGTAAAAATCAGTGCTAGGGCCCTCCAGATCTCCAAGTCTGATCTTCATATTCAAACACACAATATAAATGTATGAAGCTAAATAATCAGCAGCCCCCACCCCGCCCCAAGTGACCCAATGCTCTTGTAGGGAGGACTCTTGTAAGAAGGCTCACTCTGCAGCGTATGTCTATACACTCTCAGTCACGTCATCAACTCTGGAAGGAAACTACGTCAAGCAAATTGAAACCTTGAGTGAATTAGTTGGTTGAGTCTCTCACTTTTCAAATGATTGCTATTTCGTAGTTCAAACGACCTCAGTTTACAGGCTCTTTAGCCTGATTTCGGTGCCCTCCACAACCTGACCTCAAACTCCCAAAAGAGAAGCTAGATTATTTAACTCAGGCCCAAGGACAGTCAGTATACCTCAGCTGAGCTCAGCTCTGCTGTCAAGTACAGCAGATGGAATTCTTGACTCTAAGTGATAGAACCCAACACTCATAAATCTGAGATTTATTAAAAAGCTACCAACAAGCTCAGAGACTTGGCAGGAAGGTTGGAGAACCAGGCTAAGAAAGTGCACAGGATCCATCCAGGGTGTCCAGCCAGGAACACAGATTTAGCATCAATCAAGTGAGGACACCATTCCTGGCTCTGATTCCTCTGCTGCCACCAACAGTGGTTTTCAGTGGGTAACTACCCTGTGCTAGACTGCTGATGCCACCATCATCACCCTGAACTATTTGTCAGCTTTTTTTTTTTTTTTTTTTTTTTTTTTAATCCAGCATCTTTGCAGTACTCTGCAAATTCAAAGTTCCATGCTGGCTAAGCCTAAGTTGTGTGCCTATATCTGCTTGCAGGGCATGGAGAGAAGGGGCAACAGTTTCTGGCCTCTTCAGCTCCATTGGAGGGAAGTTGTCCTCCACCAAGTCTCACACGATGTCTCTCCCCACAATAAGAAGAGAAGTGATTCAGTTACTGGATAAGCAAATATGACAAATGGTCACGTTGGGGGGACACCAAAAGTATGACATGGATCTTGCTCTAAAGCAGTTTAGCTCTAGTGCCCATAACAAAACAAAGCAAAAGAATAATTATGACCTCACCCCTAGAGAACTAGGTAAAAGGACTGAAAGAACTACGAGAAAAGGGAAAGATGAGTGTGAGCTGCAGCAGCCAGGGATGTCCTGCAGAAAAGCTCACTCATCATTCAGGATTAGAAAGATAGAGAGACTCTGCCAGATAGAGAAGAATGAGGGAGACAGCACTTCATGTGGGATTAAAAAAAGAAAAAAGAAAAGAGAAAGAGAGAAAAAAAGCACAAACGTATGAAAAATAAGAATGAGCAAAGCCTGTGTAGGGATAGTGGAATGGCTGGCAGGGCTGGACATCAGTGGTAAATAGTTGGAGGGAGTCTAGGAGACATTTGGACTTGATGTAGAGGCAATGGGGACACATGAACATTTGGTAGTCAGAGAAAATCAACAGTAAAAAAAGGATGCTTTAGAAAGATTCATCTGGCATTAATAGGCAAGAAGGGTTGGACAAGAAACACGCTGACCCTAAGGTCTGTGTTCTGGGGGAACCTCCTTTCCAGACTTCATGTTGAGATCGCCATTAGAGTAATACCTCTGGCTCCCCTCCACCTCTCCGCGCTTTGGCTGCAGGAATGCTTAGTGCATTCGGGTCTAGGAGCTGAGCATTGGAGGCCCAGTCCCTTTCTTTATCCTTCTCTTGGGATTCTTGGCTCCTCCATGCCCTAAGTTTCACCAGGACAGGCCTCTACAGGGAGGCCTGCTTCCTGGGACTGTCAGGGCAAACCTGGCTCATTCCGGATTGCCCTGTGAACCAACCCATCTGGCCTTCGGCCCAAAGCCTTACTCCTAGTCCCATCTCTTATTCAGTCCCGAACTCAGGCAGGCAAAAAGAGGTGATAGCTATTGAACCCCCAAATCACCATGTTGAAGAGCAATGCATTAACCCAGGAAGAATATGAGGAAAACTTGGATCAGAGTATTTATGATGTGCACTTGAGATTGAGACTCGAAAGGTCTGGAATCTGGTGATAGCTCAACCACTAAACGGCCGCACAGCCTTCATTTAGCTCCTCTGAACCTCAACTTCCTCATTTGCAAAATGTAACTAACTGCTGACCTCCTGACCGCCTCATCTCTCAGGATTGTTATGATTACATCACTCAGTGTCTGCGTCTCCCTCCCTCCTAATGGGACCAGCGATTGGTCAACACTGTGTCCCTACAATGGCCCTGTAAATTATTGAAGCCCCCAAAGCTGGCACTTGGAATATAGTTGCAAATAGTTTTTGCACTGTACAGTAAGAAACAAAATTGTCTTCAAGGCAGAGATTCTCTTAGTTCTGGAAGAGTCCACGTCGTGAGATCCTTTTAGTTGTGCAGATATTTGTGGGTGCTCTGGAATAACTCACGTGCCGGTGCTTCAGGCCCAGGTGCTTACGTGTTCCATTCAGTAAGGTCACTTGGGTAATTTTGGAGCATAACCATGCTTATGTCTGTGAAATCCAAAAAGGTTTTCCTTAAATTTCTGTTTTGACTTTCTGATCCTTTCAAATGATCATTTGCCCTGGGGGACTGTGTGTGTGTCATTTTGTCCAGGCATTTGCTCACCAGCAATGAGGACCTGAGTCTGGAAGGCAGCAAGAGAACACGTAGACTTGGTCTTTTCTGGAGGAAAGATTATGAAAAGGCCGGCATGGAAGTTGGTGCAAAGCACGCTGACCTGGACTGTTGGCATTAAGCACAAGTAACTCATTAGAAGACAATAAGCCACATTTGAGAAATCTTTGTGATTGCCTTATCTGGGCCATGAGAATGGGGTGAGAGTCAAGAGCACCCCCTCCCGTCCCTCAGGGACTGGGGCTCCAGTAGTCAGTTTTCCTGGACAACAGTTCATCCTGGGGCAGTTAAGGGGACTCTGGGCCAGGGGAGCTGACTCAGCCTGGACCCTGAGCTGTGGAGTTGCTCCAGGTACAGGCGTCCCATGACCAGGCCTGCCAGGGTCTGGCAGGGCAGGCAGGCCTGTTGTCTCTGTGAGCAGCTGCCTCTTTTCACTACTGCAGGTTACTTTCAGCACTTCTGTTAGCCCTGAACCTTCGAGCACTGTGCATGAAGGCACAGCTTGGCAGCAGTCGTGCTGGAGGGAAAGAGGAAGGGTGTTGTTTCTTTCAAAGACCAGAGCGTGGGGTGTCCATGGTCACACAGAGACAGCAGTTCCCAGCAAAAGAGGGGCCTGGGAGGCAGCAGCATGGAGGCAGGTGAGAAGCTCGGGAAGCTGAGGTGCTGGTTCTAGACACTCCTAAGTCAGTGCCCAGGGGAACCCTCAGAAATAGTTCAAGGAGAAGGGGATGACATTTTCAGGGGATAATGTTTCCAAAAAAATGTCAGTACCTGAAAAGTTGATAGAATCCCATTTCGTGGGCTCAAGATGAGGAGACTGGGAAGGTATAAGTGTGAGGCACGATACTAAGTAAGCATATAATATATTTACTTATATCATAATTTGATCCTTACCACAGTGCTAAGACATCATATTGCTATTCTCATTTTACAGCTGAAGAAACTGAGGCCTCAAGACATGATACAAATTGCACAAGGTCGCATGGGACACAGACTAACTGGGACACATCTAACACCAGAGTCTGCACTCCTGACCTCTGCTCAGTTGCAGGCTACAATGGGTCTCTCCTCAAAGGCGCCAGGACACCAGAGTCAGACGGACGTGCAGAATAGAGACTGGGGCAGGACTCCAGCCTAGTAAGTCAGAGAGCAAAACTGGAATAGGCCGTCATAACTGAAGAGAAACCCCTCACACACTGAGAGCCCATGAAGCCAGGTGAGGGTGGGGGGCGAGGAAGGGGGCGTGGAGCTCACAGGAGGAGACAAGAGCCAGTGTGGGTGGTGCTGGGCCACATAGACCAGCCATTGTCTTGAGTCATTCTATTGGCTTCCCTCTCCCTGTTGGGATGGGACTGAGACCTTCCTGGTTTGCCAAGCAATAGGGAGGGCTTGGGATGGTTCATTGTATGTGTCAACTGGACAGGCTCAGGGGGTGTCCGGATATTTGGCTAAATATTATTTCTGGGTGTGTCTGTGAGGGTGTTTCTGGAAGTAATTAGCATTTGAATTGGGGGACTCAGGGAAGCAGATGCCCCCCCCCCCCCCCCCCCCCAGAGTGGGCCTCATCCAACCCACTGTAGGCCTGAATAGAACAAAACGGTGGAGGAATCGTCACTTTCTGCCTGACTGCGCTGGAACATTGGTCTAACCCTGCGCTCAGACTGGGACTCATACAACGGCTCCCTTGGTTCTCGAGACTTCAGACTCGGACTGAAGCACGTCACTGTCTCTCATGAGTTGTCAACTTACAGATGGCAGATCACAGTATTTCTCAGCCTCCAACATCCCATGAACCAATTCCTCATGAAAAATCTTTTTCTCTCTCACTAGACATGAGATGTGCTCCTGTATTGCTTAAATGTTTGTCATGAGCATATTTTTATAATAAACAAAAATGTTTACCGGCTTTAAAAGAAGATATAATACAAATGTCTTGGATTTCTTGTCATTCCCTAGAAGGTTTCCTTCCCAGAAATTCTCTCCATGATCCAGTACTTCTCAATCCAGGCATTTTGAAAATGTGTGGGAGCTGGATTTGTCTGGTTGGTTGGTTGATTGGTTGCTTGGCTGGTGGTTTAGTTGGTTGATTGGTTGGCTGGTGAATTAGGCTTGAGCTGTCCACATGACTGGGAGGGCCTTCTACTGGCATTCTGTGGGCAGGTGTGCTAATATGCAATCCAATGGGAGATTTCTGCACAAAACACCAAAAACGCCTGCCCTGAGAAACTCCAGATCCTGTTTTCGAACAACAGATCCATTTGTTCCTGCTCTGGCTTTTGGTCTCAGCCTGTCACCATTATCACCCATGGACATACAGGACTGCAATATCACTTGCTTCTTGATACACAAGTGTACAGATTTCAGACAACAGGAAAACACCAACGATCCAGGCTGCTGAACTGACTCTGTGTCTGCCCAGGCCACCACTGCTAACGTGGATGACTAAGCAGCCGGGACTACCTGCTGGCCGCACCTACTGCATGTGACTGGCTCTTGTTAAAGCGATCCAATTGCTGCAACCATTTCAGCACTTGCCCATGGTGATGACTGAAAAGAAAATGAATTAAAAATCTTTCATCCCAAATTTCAGCCGGTTGAGGGTCTCACACAGAAAGGAAGAAATTTTATTTCCTAATGGAGCAGCAATGATACTTTCATAGTCCTTTGACCTCACATGTAGAGTCTCAGGACAGGAAGTCAGGACCTGTACAGGGACAACAAGGTGCCAACCCTGAAACCTCTTGGTGAAAACCACAATCAGTATCCCACGTTTTCAATAAAACAGTGCACACAACTTATTCTATTATCAAAAGACTACCATCCCTGTTGCCAGAGGATAACTTCCACAGTCTCAGGTCTACAGTCTGGCTATTTTTAGGTGAACCCAAAACTGTAATACTGACTCCCCTGATGCATTCCACAGAACAAAAAAAGAGGCAGTTAAATTCAATTATGGAGCTTAATTTTCTTATTCCTAGCCTCCTTGCATTACCCAGAGAGGCTTCTACTTCCATTAGGGAATACGTAACTATAACTCTCGGCCCTAAATGCATTTGCATAGGGCTCTGTGGACACTGATGGCCTTCACGGGCTCCTCCAAAATTACCCTCCACGCATGTCTGAATGTCAGTGCTCTTCCTGGAAAACACGGTCTGAGAGCAAGAGGGGAATGTCCACTGAGGGGACAGAAGGGAGGGGACATGGTCCAATCCGGCCTTCACAACCTGCTCATCCAAAAGGGCGACGGAGGCTGTTATTTCCCCAGGGGAACTCCTCCATCAGCCCCTCCTTGACACAGAGGAATGCAGTAAAGACCCACAAATTTTCCCTCAAATGTATCTGAGATTCCCTCATGGTGATTTGGCTCCATGGTAGAGACGGCGCCTTAATTAGAATCGCGCCATTGTATTCGTCCGAGTTTAGTGACGATCTTGTAAAGAAGAGCCACAAAAAGAGACAGTCTTCATCGCTTGCTTAAAATTCTGTTTTTGCCTAGAGACATCTGGCAGCAATCATAATTTACTCATTTGGACTGAAAAAATGGTGTCCTATTTCCTCCTCTATGTGCAAACCCTCAAGTATGGCCATTAGAGGCAGCTGAGCTCTCGAATATCATCCAGTGCCGCTCGTTGCCAAGAAAGTCTTGTTCCTTATTTTCAAGCTCTTAGAACAATCCCATTTTAGGATATTATTTTTTATTTGAACTAGCTTTTCGATAATTTACATCGCCTGTTTTCCTTTAAAAATGGTTTCTCTTCTTTCTACATTGGATTGCCTTTCTGGATCTCCTGTTGGAATATTCTTGGGTCTCTAGCTAATGCTCCTGCTCATTCAGTTAAGAAGGATGCTGCCCTCACATTTACTGAAGGGACAAGCTACAAAGACTGTGTCAGTGGTTCTCAATCTTGGCAGCACATTAGAATCACCTGGAAAGCTTTAAAAAAAACCCATGCTCCAAAGATGACATACATATGATCACATGATTAAATTTACATATTTAAAGAGGTAAGGGGACTGGAGGGACAGAGAAAAGATCAGTGGTTGCCGGAGTTTAGGAGTCGGGGTGAAAATGGGGAAACCTCAAAGGATGAACCATAGAAATCTGGGGAGTCTTAGGATTTTCTGTATCCTGATTGTGGTGGATGTTACAAGTCTATGCATATGTTAAAATGCACAGATATGTACATCAAAAAAAAAAACTGAATCCTACTATATATATTTTATTTTAAATCCCAATGCCCAGGTCATGTCCAGAGTAATTAATTTAGAATTTCTGGGTGGCATCCATATTTTTTAAAGCTCTCCAGATTTCCAGTGTGCAGTCAAGGTTAAGAAACACAGATTTCTCGGATACCCTACCAAATCTTTACAACATTATTGATTATATTCCCCAAACTGTCTTTCATATCCCCGTGGCAATCTTATGGTGAATAATAGTGAATGTCAACTATAATTTAATATACATATAGTCACAGGATGTGAAGTACAGCATAGGGAATAGAGTCGATGGAATTGTAACAGTTATATATGACGTCAGAGGGGTAGTAGACTGAGGGAAGGGAGTTATCACTTTGTGAGGGGTGTAAATGTCTAACTATTACATTGTTTGACACACCCAAAACTAATTAAAAATATATATACATTAAAAATAAATAAGTAAGTAAAACACAGATCTATAAATTCATGTGAGTAATGTGTATTTGATATGGGAAGTTGCTGCTTTGTCAGCAGCAAATTCCCCTCCTCCCAGAGGCATTCTATCAGTTACAACTCACCTGCCACAGGTTTGGGTGAGCGCTAGGCTTTGGTAATTCAATTCTCAAAGAGAAGCTTTTCCTTGTGAACAGTGCAGATTTCTATCTCTGGGGCCCCTACCCAGTGCCCAGAAGTAGTCCTATTAGACATAGAAAAGATGTGGGTCCTGTGTTTCTAGAGCATTCCAAATTCACTCTGGTTCCCACCTCCCTCAACCACAGAAGATAAAAAACATTAATAATTGGCATATATGATCAGAGACAGGCCAGAGTTTGGTGATGGTTAAATTTATATGTCAACTTGACTGGGCCCTAGGGTGCCCAAACATTATTCCAGGTGTTTCTGTGACAAAGTTTTTGGATGAGATTAGCATTTAAAACAGTAGACTGAGTAAAGCAGATTTCTTTTCCTAAGGTGGGTGGGCCTCGTGCAATCAGTTGAAGGCCTGAATAGAACACCAAGGCTGATGACTTCACAATTAAGAAAGAATTTCTCCTGCCTGCCTGTTTTCAAACTAGGACATCAGCTTTTTCCTGCCTTCCTACTGCAACTGAAACATCAGTTCTTCCTGGATCTGGAGCCTGCCAGCCTATTGGCCTGTTGGGCTTGAATTCACACCATCAGCTCTTCTGGTTCTCAGGTCTTTGGACTTAGACTAGAATTACACATCAGATCTCCTGGGTCTCCATCCTGCAGATATTGGAACATGTCAGCCTCTATAACTTCATGAGCCAATTCCTTTAATAGATAGATAGATGAAGATAGATAGATAAATAAAAGTATATTAATGTATGTGTATATGTATATAGTAGTTCCCCCTTATCTCATGGGGATATGTTCAAAGACCCCCAATGGATGCCTGAAACCACAGATAGTACCAAACTCTATGTATAGTATGTTTTTCCTATATATACATAGCTATGATAAAGTTTAATTTGTAAATTAGGCACGGTAAGGGATTAACAACAACTAATAACAAAATAGAACAGTTATAATAACATACTCTAATAAAAGTTATGCAAATGTGGTCTTTCTCCCGCTCTCTAAATATCTTATACTGTCTATACTCAACTTTTTACTTAAAGGATGCACTTTATGGCTTCTCTTTGGCATATCTGAATTGCCAGCTCATTATTCTAATGCTTTGGGGCCGTTATTAAGTAAAATAATGGTCACTTGAACACAGCACTGCAGCACCCCGACAATCAATCTGATAACTAAGGCGGCTACTAAGTGACCAATGGGGGGTAGAGGACATATAGAGCATGGAGGCTCTGGTCAGCATTCTGGGAAGGACAGAGTGGGACAATGTGAGATTTCATCACACTACTCAGAACGGGATGCAAGGTAAAACTGAAGAATTGTTTATTTATAGAATTTTCTATTCAATATTTTCAGAACAAATATTTTGTGTTCTGAAACCACAGAAAGTAAAACCATAGACGGGGGTCTACTATATGTATATAGATGTATATGCATATGTATATGTATGTGTGTATATGCATATGTATGTGTGTATATGCATATGTATGTATGTATGCGTGTATGTGTGTATGTATATGGGTATGTATACCTGTGTGTATGTATCTGTATACATATCTATGTGTATGAGTGTATGTGTGTATATATATGTGTGTGCATATATGTATACATATGTATACATCCAATTCTATTTGTTCTACTCCTCTGGAGAACCCTGACTAATACAGATTTCTTAAAACTCAGAGCAGCTGGCCACGGTGGCCTAAGGTACACCAGTTTAAAGGTAACAAGAAGCCTTTAGATGTAGACCTTTCTAGAAATACTACAGACAAGTTAGAGGCCCTGTCTGTTATGCATTTCTGTTCCTGACACCACCTCCAGTCCTCAGAATTTGGACCTCACTTCTTCACACTGCCTCACAGATCACTTATCAAAAATTAGGAGCATCCTTTTGCTTGGATCATGGTGAATATGTCCTCCATGGAACAAAACTCAGGAAGGGTGGCTCAGGCAGATCTTTCGTTATTGCTTCCATTTCAGTTGTTTTGTTTCCTCCTTGGGAATACCTGAGATTCTGAGGTTGTCTCTCTGCTGTCTTCAGTAGCTATTATCCACTCCCACATCATTTTGGTTAAAAGTCCTTGTACTTTTCCTCCTGCGTTCCAGAAGAGATTAGAGCATTTGATCTCCACCTTCAGTGGTTCCATTGCTTTCTGTCCACCCTGCAGTTTACTGCCTTCAGTGTAGATAGCAGTTCAGCTGCTGCATTTTTAATTGCTTTGCAAGGGTTCCTTAATTCACCAAGTCCCTTCTTGTCTCATCTTCTTATATTTCCATGGCAGCATGTTCTCCTCTTATAAATTTCTATCCCTTTGTCATGGAAGCCATGTCTTTCGGTATCCTGTTACGCAAATGATTCCCTAAAATGTTCTTCCACTTCTGCAGTGAGTTGCTTCAGACTTTACCTTCCATTCAAATATTCAGGGAGATGTTCCCTCTCCTTTCTTTTGCAGGAGGATTTCATAAGCCCCCTGATGAAATGTTGCCTGTTGACTTATTCAATAAACAGAAGATACCCATCTGAACTCAATATTTACTAAAATTCAAGGTGTATGGACTGTCCTTGGCTCTGAACTCTTTCTACTGGGCTGCTGACTGAATTTTATTCTCAAATATGCAGCTGGAGAGGAGTTAATAGTATACTCAGCTTCTGGCTCGATTTTCATGTCTGGGAAGCATTTATCTGATGTGATTCTGTTAAGCAAAAATGTAATCAAATTTTATTTCCAGTACCTGATTCTCTGATACTGTGGATAGATGAAGCACATATAAAACTACAATCCCCAGGGATGGCTGGTTGGCTCAGTGGTTAGAGTGCAGTGCTCATTAACACTAAGGTCGCTGGTTCGATTCCCACATGAGCCAGTGAGCTGTGCCTCCACAACTAGACTGAAAACAATGACTTGACTTGGAGCTGATGGGTCCTGGAAAAACACACTGCTCCCCAATATTCCGCAATTAAAAAAAAATTACAATCCCCCAAATGAACTGCTACCAAGTTCTTCTGGTCTCTGATTCCCGCATATAATGATTAATTATGGGGGGGCAAGGAAGGGAGTGGTACACTTCTCATGATACAGTTGTACCCTTACCCTCTCCTTCCCTCTCTTCAAGCAGTCTGACAATGGAGGTGGAACAACAGGTAAAGATGGGAGGAGAGCACCGAGCAGTAAGTAGCCACTCTGTAACACATTTATCATTTTTTCTTTCATTGAATAGGTAGCGAACATCCACTCCGCATTTGCCACTCTTGTAGATGGTGAGTGTACAAGAGCAAAACCAATCTACTTCGTGAAGGGTACATTCTAATGGGTCTAGAGTTGATGTTGACCAACCAGAAAAACATATCACGTGGTAAGTCCTACTCAGAGCACTCGCAGGATAAGGGGATGGAAAGTGATGGAGGGGCTTAAGGATTTAGGGAGGGCATGTCATAAATTAATTTTTAGCAGCTTTTTCCCTCCAAAATAAATATTAACTAGAATTCCAATAGAGAAAACACAAAATGTCCAGTTAAAATGGGCACTCGGCTTCCTTTTGTCCCCCACACGGGCCCTCAGGTATATCCAGAGGGTTGCAAGGGACATAGCTGGAAAATCACTGAAATGAGTCCACGAGGCACATTTTCAAAAATTTTAGTGGTATTTTTAACTTTTGAAGCAACCATAGCCATTCAGAATGAAGTTAGTTCCTAAAGTGGATGAAAAATCTGAGGAATAGCATTTGGATTCCATAAAAGTGAGAAAAATTTAATTTAGTAAGACTATTTTTCTTACAAGGCTTAAAAACTGAGTTTCAAATGGCAGCAATTGTGAAAAGAAATCAACAAAATACTCAAACAATGGCCTCATTGTAGGAATAAAGGGATAGACGTCTAAAGTGAGTCCTTTGAAAGAAAGCACTTATTTGAGAGAATGACTACTGATATATTTATTAAAAACCAGTCTCACTGCTTAAAGAAACAGTGCCAGGTGGTGGAAAAAACAAACGTTTTGTATTCAGACAGACCTGAGTTTGAAGCCCATATCTGCCACATAATCCTTATGTAACCACAGGCAAGATACTTCAACTCTTTAAACCTAAGTTTTCTCATCTGTAAAATGGGAGTGAAAAGACATTTTACATAAGAGGAAATACACCCAGCCAATAAACATCTGGAATTGTTCACCATCATCTTTTTCAAGGAAATGTCAATCGTGGTTATGAAACGCCATTTTACCCCAATTTGATCAGAAAAACATGTAAAAATCTGGCAATACCCTAAATACACACACACACACACACACACACACACACACACACACACACTCATGCATAACACAACTCTCTTAGACAAACCTCAAACGGAATAAAATCTGTCCTCCCAAAAAACTAGATAAGTGCCTGATGATATTTTATTTCTTCAAGATAGCTCCCTAATGGATATGAGAAATACTTCAGCCACGAATTCAGTCTTTTGATCAGTTGTGCAATATATTTACTGAGTATTTATTATAAAATTATTACTACTCAATGAGATGAAGTTAGGTATAGAAGCAAGGGAATACAGTGTCTGACTCATGGTAGACATGACAGCAAACCGAAGGAGGGAGAAGAAGAGGGGAGAGAGAAGAGAGAGAAGAAGGGATTCTCATACATATTGCTGGTGAGAAAGGAAATTGGTCTAATCGCTTTGGAAAATAGTTTGTCGTTACCTAATAAAATTTAAGCACAGACCCTACAACCCCAAAATTCCACTCCTAAGAAATTCTCTACAGAAATGCATGGTTGTGTATGTGTTCCAGGATACAAGTATGGTCATAGTAGCATTGTCATTGATAATAGCCTCTGGCTGGAAACAAAATGCCCACAAAAGAAGAACAGTTAAATGGTGGTATGTTCATCCAATGGAACATTATACAGCAATGAAATTGAAGGCACTAGTGTAGCTACACACAGCAATAACAGCATGGGTGAATTTTAAAAATATAGTGATGACCAAAACAAGCCAGACACAAAAATATTCATTCTATATAATCCCATTTATAAAGCTCAAAATCAGCAAAACCTACATTAATTTTAGGGATGCAACATAAGTGGTAAAATTATAAAGCAAAACAGGGAAGGAAAGAAAGGGATGGTGATCCATATGATGGTTAATCTTTTGTGTCAACCTGGTTAGGCTGTGGATCCCAGATATTTAGTCAAACACCAGTGTAGAGATTGCTGTGAAGGCATTTCGTAAGTAAGATTAACATTTAAATCAGTAGACTTCGAGTTAAAGCAGATTCTCTCCATAATGTGATGGGCCTCATCTGGTCAGTTGAAGACCTTAAATGAAAAAGAAGGGAAGAAGGAATTCTGCCTCTAGATTCAACCTGCAACATCAAATCTTCCCTGCGTCACTATAGTTACTGCTGGCTTGCCCTGCAAGTTTCAGACTTACCAGTCCCCTTGATTCCATGAACCAATTCTTCAAATCTATCTATCAATCGATCGATCGATCTATCCATCTATCGATCTATCGATCTATCCATCTATCATCTATCCATCTATCTCTATTTCTATCTCTCTACCTCTCCATATATGTATGTCTGTATCCTCTTGATTCTGTTTCTCTGGATAACTCTGACTAATACAATCTAGAAAGGCCTTTGGGTTGCTAGAAATAGAATATTTCTGGGTGGTAGTCACATAAATGTTCACACCTCAGTAATTCACCTAGCTGTATATTTGTATGTACTCTTCTATATATATGCTGTACTTTACAATAAAAGGGGTTTATAAAAGTAGTACTTTCTAGCTAGCATTGAAAAGTTCACAAGAGAACGTGTCTAGCTTCAAATGGCATGCCTTACAACCAGATAGCTAGGTAGTCATAAAATATCCACACTTCATTTATGTTATATTTTCTTCTAGTGATTTATCTTTGACTCCTCCCATTCTCTAAAAAGTCAAGTCCCCTTCTTATGGACCTTCACACTACTTTATCTATACCTCTTTCCACCTTTTCATGTCTCCTCAATTAGACTGTAAACACGTTAAGGGAAAAACTTACGCGTTTCTCTCTTTCATGTTTGCCCTTTGGAGCTCAGCCTACAGTAGGAGCTCAATAATGATGTCTTAGATGAATTAATGAACCAGTTCATTAGCAAGTAAATAACAATTTTTCTGAATAATGGACCCCCAAATATGATTTGTCATGGTTCTGAATAATAAGGGAATGGTACAGACTAGAATGATCAAAACATTTTTATGGAAAAGATGGGCCTTATGCTGAATTCTGAAGGATGGTAGAATTTAAGAAGGAACGTGTAAAGGATAGGCAGTCTCTTCATAGCTTAGAGAATATGTAAAGACAGGTGAACAAGGAATGCTTGTAGAACAACGGGGATGACTGCAGGGATGGGCAGAACATACAAACTGAGAAGTAGAGCAAAGCTGGTCAAATACATGAAGCCAGGCAGAGAGACTGGGCCTGACACCCTAGGAAACGAGAACCAATTATAACTTTCTTGTCCTTTTTACTTTGTCCAAAAGGCCCCACTTTTGGATAGGAGAACATGCAAACTCCAGTTCTCCATATGGTGAGACTCTTCATTACTAAAGGATCTAAGTTCTATGTTAATGCAGTTCCAAAGCTTCTAAGACACTTAGATTTCCTCTTTTGCTTTGGTCTTCAGCCAGGGAGAAATGTGATTGTTACTAAGGCATTAACAGAGTGCTTTAAAACATAGAAATGATCCTCTTAGAATAGTGGCCTTTGATTTCCGTCATGTAAGCATGGGACCCAAGTTCTGACATTGAATTATTGGACACAGAATACAAAAAGTGAAGACCCCAACGTTGGTGGGATTGATTGAGTTTTGTCCACAGAGCTGAGCAATACTTTTCCAATTATTGAAATGGTTATTTGGACATCATGAAGACTTAACTACTAACATATCAGACTTTCATTTCTTGTGCTCTGAGTTCATGCATTTAATGGCTAGAAAAAGTATCACCATTGTGATAATGCCGATAACACCATAGAGACATTGCCAACATTTGGGGATTGGTTGGCCCATAATTTCTGTCAATTCTGTGTCATTGTTCTCTACAAAACTTCCTCAATGCTTTTCTTTTTTCTTTCTACATGGACTCCTCATGTAGCTTTACTCTATCGCTTTTTCTTCCTTTAGCTTATTATATTCATAAAAGAAAGATAAAGCAGTCATCCATAATTGAATCCTATGGTAACAACAACAACAAAAATGGAGTTAAGAAAAGGCAGAGAAAATGGGAGAGTCTGAACAAATGTTTGACATTGTGGGTAATTTTCCAGTTTGATTCATGCTGCTCTTAATTGCCAATTCCCAGGAGCCTCTTCTGCATGTTCTTTAATAGGACAAGAGATGATCTGTGCCTTGACCCAGAGGAACCTGAAATGATGGATGGCGTGGGCATTCAACAATTAGGCTCTGCGTGTGTGAAGGAAACTTCCTCTGCCTGGGCTGAAAGCTTAGCTCAGTTGGTTTGTAATTTTCATAAAGGCCAGAGCCCATGCTTGGAGTGCATTTAAATGCCATGGTGTTACTTCACCTATTTTAAAGGATGGTATGTGTTGTAAATTCTTTGCCCTGGAATTCATAGAGAACGTTTCATACCTCCACGCAAAACACATTTGGAGGTCATTATTCAACTGTAAGATGGAATAGCATGTGTTCCCTTATATAAAAATAAACTTTCTTTGGAAAACAGAATTATAAATATGCAAATATACATCACGTCTGGTCCTACAACACAGAGATAGCCACTGTTAACTTGTTCACATGTGTTCTTCCAACACATTACGGGTGAGGATGTTGCTATGAACTGAATGTTTGTGCCCCACCCCCACCACCAAAGTCATATGATGAAGCCTTAATTCTCAATGCGATGGTATTAGGAGGTGGGGCCTCTGGAAGGTGATTAAGGTTAGATGAGGTCATGAGGATGGATCTCCTGTAATGGGATTAGTGTCCTCATAAGAAAAATAAGAGACTACAGCTCTCTTTCTCTCTCGTGTGCACAAAGAAATGGTCATGTGAGAGCACAGCAAGAAGGCAGCTGATTACAAGCCAGGAATCAGGTTTCACCAGGAACCAAGTCAGCTGGCACCTTGATCTTGGGCTTCCAGTCTCTAAAACTGGAAGAAATGAATTTCTGTTGTTTAAGCCATCCAGTCTATGGTATTTTCTTATAGCAGCCTTGCCAGACTAAGACAGATATGTGTATATATATATACCTGTCTATCTATCTATCTATCTATCTATCTATCTATCTATCTATATCTATCTATATATACATAGATTTTTTTTTTTAATGTGGACCTATAGTTTTCTATCCCTCTCACTCCCATTTTTCTTTTTATTTTGCCCAGGTGAAAAAAAATATAAAGAGAGAAATGTTTGTCTGATAGATGCTTCTCCCTAACAGAGTGATTAAAAGCTGACGCTCCAGTCTGTGTTCAAATCCACCACGCATTAACTGTGTGACATTAGGCAAGCTACTGAACCTCTCTGTGCTTCACTTACCTCAACTAAAATAGGATGTGTACAGTATCTACTTCAAAGGCTCTTGTAGGGATTAAGTTAGTAGATATATGCATAGTATTTAGGACAACACCTGGTATAGGGTAATCACAGCATCAGATTTTGCTGCTGCTATTATTCCTGTTATTGCTATGGACTTCTCAGTGGGAGTACCCCCAGCAAGGAGCAGAAACTTGAGGAGGAGGTCAGAGAGACGGAGGGCAAGATGGGGAGAAGAGAAAAAAGGAAACAAATCCAGAGAGAAGGATATTCGAAGACAGTCACCTGTCTCCATGAGGATTGAAAAGCTATGTAAAAAAAAAAAAGAAAAATCGTCCTTAGTCCATTCTGGGACAGAACCTTTTATACAATGTAATTCCCAATTCATTCTGAAAAGACATGAGTATTTCCAATCAAATGCTTGAGCAATTTTTTGATAAACTTTGATGGGATTAAGACTTGTTCTTGGAAACCATGCGCTGTGTTGTAGGTCGAGTCTAGCAGTCACGCATCCCTGGGTGTGGGGTGAAGGCCCAGGTTTGTCTCAGGTTAATCACTAATAGCATCCCCCTGCTCTCTCAAATGCATGCCCGTTGGGACAATAAATGCTTTGGACAAGTATTCCTTGTTTTATATAGTATAACTTTTTATATACAGCTTAACAATGATTATTCTCTTTCCCTTTAAATGTGTCTTCCAAAAGTGAATCTTGAGAATATGTTAAAGCCTTTTCCTTTGCAGCAAGGTTCACATAAAATTTGACACGTTTGTAACTAAACGGCCAGAAAATAGTTTGTACTTGACAACAACCTAATAGGTATGAAATAGGTGTCTGGTCCTATCTTCGTCTATGCTTGTGATCTGTTAGAAATAATTTGTTGTCAGCATTGAACCGGCACTTGAAATTAAAAATACAATAGCACCATACATCATTAGAGAAATGCAAGCTAAAACAGTGAGGTACCACTAGTCCACCGATTAGAATGGCTGAAATCCAAAACACTAAAACACTAAATGGCGGTAAAGATGTAAAGCAAAAGGAAATTCCATTCATTGCTGGAAAGAATCAAAACGGTACAGTCACATTGGAACAGTTTGGCTATTTCTTACAAAACTAAAATACTCTTACCATCTGATTGTAATCACACTCCTTGGTGTTTACTCAAAGGAATTGAAAACTTATGTTCACACAAAAACCTGCACATGGATGCTTATAGCAGCTTTATCCATAACTGCCAAGATTTGGAATCAACCAAGATTTCCTTCAGTAGGTGACTAGATAAATAAACTGTGGTACATCCAGACAATGGAATATTATTCAGCACTAAAAAGAAATGAGCTATCAAACAACTAAAAGACATGGAGAAACATTCGATGCACCTTACTAAGTGAAAGAAGCCAATTTGAAAAGCCTACACCCTCTGTGATTTCAACTATATGACGTTCTGAAAGAGGCAAAACTTATGAAAACATTTTTTAAAATTCAGTGGTTGCCAGGGGTTTGGGGCAGTGAAACTATTCTGTATGATACTGTAATGATGGATACAAGTCATTATATATTCATCAAAACTCACAGAATGTAAACAAAGAGTGAACCCTTATACAAACTATGGGCTTTAATAATGTATTAAAATGTGTTGACTAATTTTAACAAATGCACCACATTAAAGCAAAATGTTAATAATAGGGAAACAGGGGAGTGGGGGTGAATGGGCACTTGGGAACTGTCTGTGTTTTCTGCTCATTTTTCCAGAAACTAAAACTGCTCTACTAATTTTTAAAAAGTTTGTTTTCTTTCTAGCAATGGACTGTGGCTGCACAGCCTTCCAGATTTTTTCTTGCATAATCAAAAATGAAACAGACAACAATGGGATCATATTATCAATAATGTATTTTAGATTTTATCTTTTTTGTAAGTGCATATTATGAGGATTTTTCCAAAGTACTAAATATTCTACAACATTATTTTGGCTATAGTGATTTCCATGTATCTGAATAATAAGTGATTATGCCAATTTCCTATTTTAGATATTTAGATTAGTCCCTATAGCTGGTCAATAAATAGCACTGTGATAACATTATTTCAGTTATATCCTTTCAAACATGAGTGGTTCTTTGGTTAGGATAAGCTATTCAAGGAAGGACTGTTCCATAGAGTCATATGCATAATTAAGGCTTTTCACATTTATTGCAAAATTTCTCTCCAGAAACATCTCACTTTACACTCCCACCAATCTGTTCCCTCTCCAACACTGGGTATTATCAGTATGTATAACCGATATTAATTCCATAGGCAATAGGTGCCTCATTGTTACTAGTTTTAATTTATATTTTAAAACTACTGAGCTTAAACATATTCCAATATGTTTTTGGTCATCGAGAATTCCTTATGATTTTACTGTAAAGTATTTTTAAATTAATTAGCACATTACAGGAAATGTTGATCAGGAATTTAAACACACACACACACACACACACACTAAATCTCTAAATGTACAGGCCTACATATAGTTAATAATGGCCTATAGTTAATAACGATAATTAATTCAAAGGATGCTTTTAAGTGTAAAAAAAACAGATAATTCAGTTTCTTTAAAGAATTTTAGATTTATAATTGCCAATTCTGTTAGTGACTACTATTTAAAAGAAAAGCATAATAACACCAAAAGGTATAATAAGCATCTCAGTATCAGCTGCAAATTTTTAAATATGATTTTGCTACCCAGTACATCAAGTAGAAAAGAATCAATCTATAGGGAGACAATAGAAACAAAGGAAATGCCCAAAGCATGAAGGCTACTTCTACCTGCCGACCTTTCCATTCACCTGCACAGTGGTGAGGTTGTACTAATTGATTCAAATGAACTGTGTTTGCTGTGAATAGCTGGCCTGGATTCTTTGAAGTCTTAGAACCACCACCCAGAATACACTACAATGATAAACTTCTATTTTACTTTTTTTGAAACTCACCATCCTGCCACTAATAGGCTTACCACAAAATCCTTAAAGTTTTAGGAAGAAAATGGAAGGAAGCTCCACAATAGATAAGAGATTTCAATACATCTCTGAAAGATGGAAAGTTGGTAGAGGCAGGTAGCCAATGAAGCAGAGCTGAGCAGCCATGGCTTTGAACTCAGCCTGCCCAGCAATGCGGCCTTAATGGAAGATCTGTGTATGTAACAGTTCACCCATCCCTACAACCACCCCAAAGCAAGCAGAGAAAGTAGGTGTCTACATGTGTCTCTTCCCAACACACTACCAGAAAAAACATAAAAAGGAACAAAACATAAACTAAGGATGCCCTTTTCCAAAATGGGTCAGCTGCCTCGCCATCAAGATACAATTTGGAGGGCACTCACCCCTGCCTCCCACCTGGTTAGCAGATCACCTTTACATCAGTCTTTTTATCGCCTTGTATTTAGATAGGAACCAGCAATCCAAGTTTTCCAGACATATGAGGAAAACCTATGCCATGAAAAAGAGAGACAGCTCAAGATAAATGTACTAGTTTCCAGATTTTGTGTGACTGAATTCCTCTTTTGTTTCACCTACTGTGAACTATGAGTACAACTAAGCTTGTTTGCAAATTCCCAATGAACAGCTGGTGCTGTTTCTATAAAGATACAGAGAGCCAAGGTGTCAGTCAGTTTTAATATGTGGAGTCTGATCATAAACAGTCAGCCAACTAGAGTTTTCTACTGTCTGTGGCTATTACAGCAGGAGGGCATTTTAGTTTGCTAAGTACCTCAACACTTCACTCATGGACAATAACGTCAGAGTAGTACTCACAAAATGTTTGCAAGAACTCGACTCACATTTGGTAGCTGCTGTTCATGCATTGAAGTTTGGAGGAGAACGAAATGCTCCTCTTCAGGACTCAGCAGAAAAGAAGAGGGCTTGGCTGTTCCTGGGTTGACGCTTACTCTCACTGGGAAAGAAACTGTTGTCTGACAAACCGTCATTTCCCCTCCTTAAGGCTCACGTGCTGTTACCAGTTTAATGATGAGAAACAGATGTGAAGCGAGATGCTGGGGAGCATTCCTTCAAGTTTCAGGGAGAACTCAGCCACCACACTCTCATGATTAAATTTGTGTCCTAGGCATTGAAAATGATGGGCATTCCTACCAAAGTCCATTATTTTTTATAGAAGCTAGGAGATGCTATTCTATTGACCCTTTTGATTCCTTTTTCTTTCCTCCAGTTCAGAGATTTATGGTGCTGCTCTATTTTGCTTTCAAAAATAGAACCTGGAGCAAGTAACTGGTATGCTTCCTTAATGTTATGGTGAATGGTTGCAGACAAACTCTTATAGTTTAATACTGGACATTGTGGAGGTTTCTGTCAGTGTTCCATATAGCGGTTATAGCTTTCTTTCCATGGAATGATGAGTTCTTCATTAAGGTTCGTGCAGACCTCATAGTCAAGATACTCATTTGTTTACAGGCAATAGACATATTAGAATGGGTTCTTAGAAAGAACTGAAAGACACAATCTCCAGTGTCTGTCTCAATTCTAATCTGAGAAAGCAAAAACACTGTTTGGAGGCTTCATGCTACCTAAGGCTCAGAGCGAGTGAAGTTCATGGGTCACTCCTTCTTGCAACTGCTGAAAAGAATACAGCAATACAGGTATTATATTTTTAGGAAATGAAATTGAAGGAGATGTATACACACACAATGGAATACTATTCGGCCATAAGAAAAGATGAAATAGTACCATTTGTGACAACATGGATAGATCTGAGATTATTATGCTAAGTGAAATAAATCACACAGAAAAAGTCGAGAACCATATGATTTCACTGATATGTGGGATATAAAACTGAAAACAACAAAGGAACAAGACAAACAAAGAAACAAAAACTCATAGACACAGACAATAGTTTAGTGGTTACCAGAGGGAGAAGGGGGAGGGGGGTAATAGATGAGGGTAAATGGGGTTAAATATATGGTGATGGAAGGAGAACTGACTCTGGGTGGTGAACACACAATGGGATTTATAGATGATGTATTATAGAATTGTACACCTGAAACATATGTAACTTTACTAACCATTGTCACTCCAATAAACTATTTTCTAAAAAAGCAGAAAGAAAGAAATTGAAGCTAGCAGTAATGGACATGAATGGGTGAGCATAAAACTTGACTGAATTTCAACCCTGGCCACATAGCACTGACCAAGGACATTGCTGATGTGGCATCAGCATCTAGAACCAGGATCTCTTGTGCTTTCAACTAGTTCTCACGGAAAGGACACGGGGTGCATACTAGACACTCCTTTAACACACTGGGAACCCGCCTAAAATCAAATGTGACCTGATCAACTCATCAAATTGAAGAGGACACAGAGAGAAACTCTTCCCCAACAGTTAACATTTATAAATGACCCCCCAAACTTCAATTCTTATAAAAATAAGGGGTATCAAAGGCATAAATGTCAATGAAGCAGTTAGCATAGTATTTCACTGCACTTCAGCCATGACCATCGTCACCAAGGACAGAGACTTCCAAACACTGATTTCTCAGATTGTTCCGTAAGTTGTAAGGAATCCATTTCAGGTGTCCCCTGTGAATATATTTCTTAAAGCAAGGCAAAGTCTCGTGGCTGATGGAAGGGGGCAGTTCGTTCTCACACTCAAACTTAAGTACTCACATAAGTTCCCAAGAATTGGTCTGGATTTCTGGATTTCTATTTGTAACCGCTAGAGATCTACAGGTGTAAACAATCCAATATTAGCTGTTTGACCTTTTTAATAATAAAACAATAGTAGATAGCTAACTAATTCATTGCACTTGAAAGCTGGCTATGATGAGCATCCAGAAAAGCTTCTAAATAATTTCATGTTATCAAAGACTGGAATCAAAGCTCTGAGTCTTGTGTAATCCTCCCTGAAATGTCAAGGACTCCACATCAACAATTCCTTGTATTTTTATATTCTGCCAAGAAGTAAATCGCCAGAGTATGAATTTTCTAGCAGCAGAAATAAAAATTAAGCCTACTGCAGTATTGAAAATGTCTTCTTGAGACTGCATTAAATCCAAACCAAAATTCTGTGTTTCCTGTAGATACACCTGTACTAATTATATGGTTTATTGGGTGGTGTGGAGTGAACTTACTAAATAACTGTATTTTCCTACCTGGATCACTTTCTGACAGATATTTAGAAACTCCGCTTTCATTGTCTAGGATGTGAATTAAGCATGTGAGTTTATATGACTTGGTTCTCCCTGAATCTCCAAGAAATTGAGAGCAGATACTCATTGAATTTTGATTCTTATAAAGAAACTGGGGTTTGTGACAGGAGCTCCAAAGTTACCAAAATATAAGCATTAATGCAATAGCACAGTGCCTCAGTTCTCCCCCACATAGCAAAGAATTCTTACCTTTACCCACAATGAGTCCATTTGCTACTGAAAAACTGGTAGCAATGCTCTGTGCTATGAGCTCTTAGCAAGAAAAATGGACTTTATTAGAGCGTCAACCAGTATGGACTGAAATAGACAAACATTACTGTCATTGTCTATGGACTGGAAGTGTTAACCCTGTGGCTTCTACTTCCCCTTAAACTTCAAAGGATGTGTTCCAGGTTATTTCCACCATTTTGCTTCCCATGCACAAAAGGGCATTTTGTTTTTAGTTTCAGCCTCACAGCAGGTGCATGGAAGACACTAACAGCCCTGAATTGCCATCATTCTAAAAAAGCTTCCACATGTTGTCCTGCATTGTTTGGAGCCAGCTTCAAAGCTCTGGAGCACCTTCCATCTTCCGAAAAGCACACACCAGCTGCTTCAAAAACAAAATTGTTTTCAAAGTTTTGTACCTTCTCAAGTGAAGACATTGGCACATTTTATTTTGCCCGACAGTCCTACCTACGGTGACTGTCCAAATAAGCCTCTAGGCATCTCTGTTACTCGCCAGGTAGAGAGCACAGGTGGAAGAGGTTGCTCACTCAGTTCTCAGGGAATCGCCAAGGAATTGCCTCTAGCTGCTTCCAGGAAGGCTGCTTCCTTGGAAATTGAATCAGCAAAGGCAAACATGGCTGGGGCAGTAAAATGAAAGTCTTGGCATGCTTCCTGATTAGTCGTCGGCCTCACGGGCTTCAACTAAGACACTGTGGTAGTGTGATCCCAGCCAAGCAATAGATTTTAAGCTCAGTGATTTCTCTCGTCCCAGTAGCCTCAAAGCTTCCATGATTCCCTACTAGCTTCACTATGGACAAACAGAATTCATAACAGACAGGCCTTCGTAACACATACACTATTATAAATAGTTATACATTCTTTAAAGGGAATGAACAGGGAGGTGTGAGAAAGAAACATTATGGGGGATAGTGAGGGGTGGGGGAGTAATCTTTGAGGAGAGGCAGAGGCAAAAACTGGAATTGCATGATGTGACTCTCTACCTTGTGGGAAAAGGGACATTTCCCCCTCTTTTCCCTCTTAGTTCTTCTGGCTGGTCTAATTATCAAAGTGACTTAAGGCAGAGTAACAGAAGAAGATAACTAAATTTAATTACGGATGTAAATAAGGGGCTCCATAAGAATGAGGCCTGAGGACAAATCAGGCAGAGGAGGCTTATGTGCCATCTTGAGCTAAGAAGAAAGAGAGGTAGTGGTTTGGACTTCACAGTACATCTATTTATAGGCAATTTTTAGAGAGATGAGAAGGAGCAAACATTTGGTAAACAAATTCTTGACAGGCCACCTAGAAAAAATGGGACGCAAGGAGGGCTTTGATCAAAGGGTCCTCTCGAGGTTCCTCTCTATCTATCACACTTAGTTCATATTAAACTACAGTGATCTATGACGATAACTCCCCTCCTGGAGCAGGTCCTCTATTTACATTCTTTCAGACAGCTAGAGGGAAGGCCAGAGTTTCATCCAGAGTCTTTTGTTTCTTAAGAATAACCAGCTTAACATAATTAATACCCCAAAAAGGCATATTTGGAGTGGCAAACTCTGCTCCCCCTCAATCTCAACTATAAAAGCATCACTTACTCCTTCCAAAGTTCACTTCCAGGGAGAAAATGAGGGCCAGCAGAAGGAGCTTCCTAACAGCAGAAGGGAAGTTATTATCTATTGCGATGTTGAGCAGACCTTGTGCCGGGACAGGAAGAGATGTGATGGAGCTTCTGAATATCTGCCATTGCATAGGATTAGACTCAAAGGCTAGAGCTTGGGTCTCTCCCTTCTCCTTGAAACCACTATAGGTGTTCTGCTTCTTGGATTGTTTCCCAAGAACAAGATTTGTAGATGGCGAAAAGCAGGATGTAATAGACTCTTAGTGAGTCTCAGTCCTGGGAGCACAGATAGAAGCTTCTACAACATGTTCTGAATGACCAGGATTCACCCATATGCTGGGTCTCCACCCCTTAAAAGAATGTACTCACAAAAAGCAATAACTCACATGGACCTTATTGAAGATCTCACCAAGGAGACAGTGGAGGGACATATGTACAGCTCACAGCCCTCAGCACATTCCTTAAAGTCCTCATTAAAGGCCCTTCGGTGGCCCAGCCCCCGTACCCAGTTTGCATTCCCAAAACCACCACTGGTGTCCTCCAGTCCACTGGATCCACCCTCTTAGGGAGGTAACTGGACACCATCTTTTATTATGTGACACGGGTCTGGGGGGTCTGATGTAGGGTTCTCATGCCCGGTAGTTCATTTTTCTAAACAAATTTATACTCTTCCAAACTGGAATTATAATGAGTGACTCTGTCTAATTACACCAGTAAAGGCAACTGAGTAGTCAAAAAGCAAAGAAAAATCAGGCATGGCTGTGCGAACCTCCGCAGTAGCTCCTCCCATGAGAAGAGTCAGAGTCATGATTATAGCAGAAGTACATTGCTTCCATGGACAACGGAGCCCTGGTCAGCACTTGGGGGTCCCCAGGGAGCTGGACCAAGGCCCTTGGAGAAAGGGACCTCTAGACATCAGCAGGGGATCAAGGCCTATGCTAAATGGAATTTGGAGCAGATCTCTCACTCCAGGAAGGAAATAGAGGCAGAAGCCCCATCCTAAAAAGCTGGAAAAGTAAGAAAGGGTATGACTCACAGGTGATGTAGTTATCCCGAAAGTCATGCATAGCCATAAGTCAGTGAGCACCAACCCACCAACCATTTCATTTCTGAGAGCCTTCCTGCTCCTACTCAAAACTGAGAAGTTCTAAACCAAGTTGGAGACCATCATGGCCTCACCTAGGAGGGCCTGCCCATTAAAAAGGGCAACGTGGGGAATGCTGATCTATCAGTGCCTGGGGCCAGGCCCTGCAGTTAGATGCCGACTCTTTGTAACTGTGTACAAACCATGAAGTTAAAAAGTTATCGTTTATATTCTTCTGGAAAAGCGTTACTCCCCGACTTTTTCATTCTGATTGACTATTTCTGAGAGTTACCTGGATGATGAACCTATGAGCTATAAAAACTATACAATAGAACAGTCTCTTGGATCTTTTTTTCCACCTCAACTTTCAATGTGCTTGGTCTAAGATGCTCGATTGTTTTCTGATTCTACCCATTTCTCATGGCAGGAAGCTAAGACTGAACTCATCTCCCCAGATGTTTGCTTAGTTTCGTTTAATAGAATATTCCTGTTATTTCATCCTACTTTTAATGTTTTTTTCTTAGCAAAATAAGACTCAAGGCATACAATGAAATAATTTTATATTCAATTTCAGTCTATCTTAAAAAGCATTATTTTTGCAAACAACCTAAACTCCCAATATTAGGAGAATGGGTTAGCAAAGTATATTTCAATATAAAAGAATAGCACATGACCATTAAAAGCAATCATTAAGCAGACAACAAGGAGAAAGCTGATGATAAACTGTGAATTGAAAAAAGTAAAATGCTAAATCCTCCTTGGGGCACTCCAAAAGATCAAACACAAAAATCTGATCTTGGAAGAAATAGCTTATGCTCCAAATGAAGTTCAAGATTATGCTAATGTATACCAGCAGCAACCTGGTAATACGTAGAGGAGTGGGTTGTAAGGACAGAGCAAAGCACAAGAATGGGCTGCAGGTATTGATGTGGGTGAAACTACCAGAGAAGCAGGGTTTCATGTGTCAGCTACATGACTGAAATTGGTTTTCACAGTCTGCTTGGACTAGCTGAAACTTGGACTAGCCTATATCCACTGTGATTGGGATTCTAGAACTTTCCTAGCACAATGTAGAGAAAGGAATTCAGAGGGATATGGAGTTGGAATATGAGAGTAGATTTATCATACACAACTTACACACCTAACCACACCCCTTCAACACTCCCCAAGGGCTCAGGAAACACTTTCTCACTAAGGCAGCGAGAAGTAACTGTAGTGAGCAAATCACCAGACCCTCACAAAACTCTTTGGTGGCCATCTCCTGAATGCCAATGTGACAGTGGAGGACATCGCTACTGAGATGGGCTCCTTGATTTCAGGGGAATGGCGGGATCTCAGAGTAGAGGGGCCAATGGCAGCACTTAGCTGTCAGAGACAAGATGGGCACAATTAGATTGACAGGCAGCAGGAGTGACGTGGTATTATAATCAGAATCTTTTGCTCTGCATAGGTCTTTGATCCAATGTGGCCCATTGAGCAGTGTTCTGAGGAATGGAGTAGATGTGCAACTTACTAACATCTGTCTTCATCTATATAAAAGGAAAAACTCCAATTCTGGGGGGCAAAAACCTGACTTGAGTCACAACGGAAAAATTTAATTCCAGTTCCTACACTCAATCCATTTCACAAACCCATGATTGAAGAGGAGACTAAAGTGACCTTAAAGAAAGACATTGCAACACTATCACAAGTATATACCCCTCCAAGCCTTCTCCCAAAGACCATTTAACCCTGATAAGTGGTGACTGTGCACTGGGAAAGGACAATGCCCAGACCTTTAGGGGATCATAAGACACCAGCTCAGAACTGATGCTTATTTCTAAGGACCTAAAACATCTCTGTGATCCACTAATCAAAGTGGGAAGTTATAACAGCGAGCTGACCGGTAGAGTTTTAGCTGAAGTCTAAATCACAATGTGCCCCGTAGGTCCAAGGGCCATCCTTATAGTCACTTCCCCATTTCCTGAATGTACAATCACAACAACCACCCTTGGCAACTGAATTAATTAGAACAGTCCCCGCATTGGCTCTCTGACCCATAGGGTGAGAGCTGCTATGGTAGGAAGGTATACACAGAGTCCTTGAAACATCCCCTTTCTTCTGGGATGGTAAACTCCGAGCTGCACTACATCCTGAGAAGAATTTTCAGGAATCAGTGTCACCACCAGACTTGAAGGAAGAATGACTCATAATACTTATTACTTTACTCATTTAACAGATCTGTTTGGCCTGCAGGAAGTGGATAGATCTCAGAGAATGTTGATTCCCGCAAACTTAAACAGGTGCTGGCTTCTATTGCAGCTGCTGCTCCCAATGTGAAAACTTTCCTGGAGCAAATCAGAACAGCTCAGTGCATTTCGTCTGTAGTACTTGATGTCGCAGGTGCTTGGTTTTCTCTATACCAGTTTTCAAGTACCACTAGAGGCAATCCGCTTTAATTGGCAGGGCCAACAGTACATGTTTAAATTTTGCCAAAGGGTAGAAATACTGACATCCAACAAAAATCATACTGGTCCACTACAGTGATGACATTATGCAGATTAGACCTGATGCCCAAGAAATAGCAAGTACCTGAGGTGCCCCAGTGAGAAGACAAATGCAAGCCAGAGGATGAAAGATGAGTCCTGTGGCCTAAGCAGAGCATATTGGGATATCCTTTCCCAAGTGAAATATGTTATTGCACCTTTCACCTCTTACCACTGGAAAAATATGATACTGCTTGGCGGGTCTTTTTATTATTATTATTTTAGAGGGAATATATCACATTAAACTGCTGTTCTGATCCATCAGACTTCTGGTTTTGAGTGAAGACCAGAGGCAAGGAGGGTGTCTGTAGGAGGCTCAGGCTCCAGAGCCGCTCTGTCACTTGGGCCTAATGACCCACAAGATGCATGATGCATGAAGTTTCTATGGAAACAGACAATGTGGCTTGAAGCTTCTGACAAGCTTCTTAGGTAAGGAGTGCCTACATGGGCCTCTCTGTTGGGTCACGCTTCAGAGGGCAGGACTCAAAGCTGGTATGGACAGCCCATGGAGTGTCTGTCTGCTAGGCACTGGGGAAAGCTGGGAATGTGGGCTGGGGTGTCCTCAGGAATGAGCATGAGGCCTGTCATGGTGTGATGAAGCCGGGATGGTAATAGGAGGATGGGCTGTGGGCCTGGGATTTTTAACTCTTGTTGCAGAACCTTAAGGTTTAGGAGCAAAGCCTTGCCCTCATCCAGAAATAAATATTTTCCTCTTGAGAAATGGCTCCTGGCCTTCTACTGGGTCTGATTGGGACTGAATACCTAGCCATAGGATATCATATGGTTATGGGACCTAAGCATTCTATCATGAACCAGGGTTATTCAATACACTGTCACAACATCAGAGATGCACATTTCCGGGTAGAAATGGTGCAGTGAATCAGGCTCAGGGAGGCTCAGAAGGCAAGGGTAACTTGCATGAACAAGTGTCTCAGACTCCCTGACATCCACTCCTGTTCAGTCCACTTGTACAACCTTGTGTGGATTTGCTGAGGACTCATTGACTGAGGAGGGGAAAGGCTCCATCCTTGTTTCAGATGGTTCTGTACAATATGTGAACTTGAAATAGACTGCTGCTTACATAACCCAATTAGGAGTGTCCCTGAAAAAGGCAGGAAGAACTCCAATCAGAACATGTGCTGTCCTCTTTGGAGAGGTAGCCAGAGGCACAGGTCTACACTGGTTCACGGGGAGGGGCCGATGATTGGCAGTTGGTCAGGGACTTAGAACAGGATTGGAAGATCAGTGTGACAAGGCTATCTGGTGGAAAAGAGGCATGTGGGTGGATCTCTGAGAATAAGCATGGGGCGTAGAGCTATATGGCTCCCACAGGAATGCTATTATAGGGCATCACTGCAGTGGAGGTTCTCAATAATTAGGTGAAAGTGAGCCGGCCTCTTTCGCAGCCACCCAGTTCTTTCTCTATATGTGCATGGACAAGAGGCTCTGGTTGGGGACGGCGGCTGTCTTAGTCAGTCCGAGCTGCTATAACAAAATGCCATAGACAAGGTGACTTAAACAATAAACATTTGTCTCATACTTCTGGAGGCTGGAAGTCCAAGATCAAAGTGCCAGCACATTCAATGTCTGTTGAGGGCCCTCTTTCAAGTTGCATATGGCCACCTTCTTGCTGTGTGGTGGAGAGAGAGCAAGCTAGTTCTCTGGTCTCTTCTTCCAAGGGCACTAGTCCCATTCATGACATCTCCACCTTTATGACCAAAGGCCCCACCTCCAACTACCACCACATTGTGGATTAGATTTCAACATATAAATTGAAGATGGGGGAACACAGACATTCATTCTATAACGGGGGCTACACATGAACCCACTCACTGGGGCTTCTCTCCAGCCAGGCTAATCTAGCTACTGCCACTGCCTAACCTCTCAACTATAGAGACCAATGCTGAGCCTGTATTATGGCACCTTTCCCTGGGAAGGCCAACCAGCTGCCTGGTAGCAGTTGATTATACTGTCAATTCATTATTTAGGTTACAGAACGTTCCAGGAGACTCTACCTGAGTAGAGGGAGAAATAAACATCTCCCAGAGATGGTGCCATGACTGACTCCCAAAGGGGGCTTCTCTTGAGGCTTCGTGTCTCCCTTCAGGAGGGAGAGAATCACAGCAATTTCATCTACGTGAAAGATAAAGTTGCATCCGATTAGGCGGAAGCATAAAGTTGTTAATTGTCATCATTCGGAAGTACAAATGTGTGTAGAAAGCTGCGTATACGGACACTGAGTACCCAAGAGGTGAACTGCAATATTATGTCTTATCTTTCCAAGACCACATTTCTATACTCTGCTCTGCAAGGCCAGGACTGGAATTCTGCAAACTAAATTTCAGCGGGCTTTCTGTTAGATTCTTCCAAGCAGGGGCAGTCCAAGGAGACCAGAAGGCTGGAGGAGGAAAAGGGCCATCCATGTCCCTTCCTGCTTGCTGTTTCTGCCAGTACCACGCAGCAATGGCAGCAGCTGCTTTGCTTCGGGCTTCTTTCCAAACCAGCCCCTGGAGCCACCTCAGATGCTTGGATGGCAGAGACCCCTCCTCAGAGACCTGAGTTTCAGCTCCACAGAGACCTCCCTCTAAGCTCCTATTTTCTGATCACCTCACCCATTCTCTTCTCTGCCTAGCCCTAGATGTGGTAGCTGCTCCCAGACAGCACTGGCTGGGTGTTATCTCAGTTTCCCCTTTCTGCTTTGTCAGTTCTCTAACCCCTGGTCAGCCAATTCTCCACATCAAAATTTTCTCTGTTGAAACAACTAATATAGTTTCTGTTCCCCACCTGGATCTTCACAGATACTGAACAAAATATATAAGCATGCAGCTAAAAAAACAAGCAATACACAGGGTGAAATGGTTTTTTTGGTGTGGTGAGCTCATGGATGCTTCTGTATCTTTCTCCAAATATTTCTAAAGTCCTGGTATGATTTTGTTTCATAACTCAAAGCCCTTTACAGAGGACAGTGTGTACCCTGCATACCAAGGCAAGGTACTCCTATGTATAATTATAGGTAAATAGATCAATTTATGTAACTCACTGGTAATTGCCAGATGGGAAAGGACAGAAGGCAAGTACTAGGAGAGAAAGCAAATGGAATACTGAGAGAGATGCTATCTACTGGAGAAAAAGAAAATGTTTTCTGGTAAAAGGAAAACGATCCCAGAGTTCAAAAAGAGCACAGCGTTTTATTATATTAAAAGTTCTCTCTCTTTTTCTTTCACTGCCATTTGGAAGCGGGTGGAGAACACAAGTAAACTTGGGTACTCCCAGGAGAAACAAGTCGTGTCTCCGGAAGCATTCTGCAAGGACGATTGCTGATCTGGCGGACCCTTCCTGGGAGCTGGACTGCAAGCATTAGCGCCCTCTGTTGGTCAGGACTCTGAAGATGCATGGACACCCACTGGAGTGTTATGAGCCAAATGGTGTCCCCTTGAAATTCATGTGTCGACGTCCTAACCCCAGTACCTCAGAACATGATCATACTTCTATATGTGGCCTTTAAAGAGGTAACTAAGTTTAAATGAGGTCCTTAAGATGGACCCCCCCACCAGTATGACTGGTGTCCTTATAGGAAGAGGAGATTAGGACACAGATGCAGAGGGAAGACCATGTGAAGATATAGGGAAAAGATGGCCATCTATAAGCCAAGGAGAGTGGGCTCAGAAGAAACTTTGATACGTTGATCTCAGGTATCTATTCTCCAGAACTGTGAGAAAATAAACATCTGTGGTTTTAAGCCCCTGAGCCTATGGTACTTGTTATGGCAGCTCCAGCCAACTAATACACTGTATCTTTGATTACCATGGCCACAGAATCCCCTCCTCTGACCCCACTCCAGGACAATGCATGTTTTGTTGCTAGTTAGGGCTGTGGCCCCAAATACCTATCAAGTCCCCTGCTCTGGAGAACTGGACTGGACAATGGACAGCAAGGGCTTATCATCAGGTCGTCCCAAGTGCAAGGTAGGCTGGCTTTCTAGTCCAAAAATAAGGAACAGGAGGCAGTGGGGCACAAGTGCAAAGAGCCCCAGCTTGGAGTCAAGCCGATCTGGTTTCAATCCCAATCATGATACTCATTGCACAAGTAAGCAAATCTATTCCTTACAGATTCATTCTCTATAAAATAAAGATATATTTACTCCTTTCTTATGGACTGAATGTTTGTGTCCCTCAAATTCACATATTAAAGGTGGAACTTCTAGTAAGACTGTATTTGAAGATGGGGCCATTAAGGAAGTAATAAGGTTAAATGAGGTCATAAAGGTAAAACCCTGTTGCAATAGAATTAGTGTCCTTGTAAGAAGAGACCTCTCTCTTTCGCTCTCTCTCTTTCTCTCTCTCTCTCTCTCTCCTCTCCCCCCACCCCAACTCCCACCATGCACACACATTGAAGAAAGACCTTGTGAAGACATAGCAAGAACACAGCTATCTAAAAGCCAAGAAGAGAACGCAAACCAGCTGGACCTTGATCTTGGACTTCCAGCCTCCAGAACTGTGATTTTTTTTTAAAGTCACTCAGTCTATGATATTTTGTTATGGCAGCCCAAGTTAACTAATACACCCATAGAGATACATTAGGGGGTTAAATAAGAGTACATCTAACCATCTAACCCAATGTTCAATAAATACCAGCAGTGTTTATGAAAAATCTGAGACTAGCATGTAGAAATGAAAGATGGCTTTATTTTCTAATGGTCAGAGTTACCCAAAATCAAAGGGGATGCCTTGTAGCTATGACTAAAGAAGTTCAAGTGCAGGCCAGAATACCTTTGGAGGGCATTGTCACGGAGATGATTCAAGCATCGAAAAGCAGTTGGAGAACACGTCTTTTCAGCCCCTTTTGAATCCCAAGAGTTTTTTAAAGTTTGCACAGGGATTTTAAAGCCTTTCCAAGCTGCCTTAATATTCATTTTCTCTGGATAATATATACTCAAATCTATAAAGTGGTGGTCAATGCTATAAAAAATTATCAGAAAAGGTGTCCCTGTTGAGCTATCCTTTTGCGTGTTTGCGTGTGTGTGTGTGTGTGTGTGAGTGGTTTTGAAAATCCCTGTTTTCATGTTTCTGTAAAATCAGTGCAGCAAATTTTTTACAGATCACCTGCCTGGTGATGATAAAGTCACACACATACACGCAAGGAAAAAAGCCAGTGAAACAATCTGTGACTTCCTCAACTACCTGCAACACACCAGGGCAGCCCGAATAAATCTCTTCCTTTTTGGCTTAGCACAGAAAACTTCTTCCCCACCTGAGGCTCTGCATGGGCACTAAAGTTTGATTTTATTATTTAGCAACTGGCGGTCTTCATCAAGAGGCCACATTTTAGCCCCAAACGTGTCTTGACATTTTCCTCCTGCAAGGAGACCACTGCCTGGCCTGCCCAGTGCCCCATCGCCCCATCCTGGTATGCAGGACATCCACCTGAGGCTCTCATTCTGGACACAAGAATCGTCAGACTACTGTGCTGGGCGTGGTTTCCTCTCTTTTAGAAAAGCCACAGACAGAACACTGTCGTGAGCAGCATTCATCGCTTTGAGTCCCTCTCCTATCTATAAACCGTTCGGAAGTGACGATTCCTTCATGTGTGCTTTGAACACCTTTGAATTTTGTCAAAGATGAACATCTGTGTGACGCTGGTGACTCTCAGTAGAGGATTGCCTGGACCCAATCTGAGAACCCTGAAAGGCTGAGAACCATGAACTTGGGAATTGTGCTATGCGCGCCCTCTGGTGGGCAAAGAGAATGCTGCCTCTTGGTATGTGCAAAACAGCTACAAAAATATATTAAACTATTAAATCCATTTGATTAATAAAGTCAAGCATATTGTCTTATCTTCCAAAATTGATTTCTAAGTTTATTTAATGTTACTGAAGTAGTACAGTAGCTACGAGTGTGGAATTCAAAGTCTGGGTTTGACTCCCAGCAAACAAAGCCACTTTCCAGATGTATTATATAAACTTAGGCAAATTATTTAAACTCTTTATGCTTCAGCTTCCTACTTTATAAAACACCTCATTTAATTATTTATTATTGTGATAATTAAATAGGTAAATACATGCCAAGTGCTCAGAACCTAGCACTAAATAAATATTAATTCTTAATCCTAAAAGATGCTGAAACATCGGGTGTCTGATTCAAAGTTACCTTCTCCAGAAAACTTCTGTTAATGAAGTGCCCTGCTTTGACCAGTCCCATAATCACCAAAATCCCTACCTCTGAAACTGACACAAATAATAAAAATAAATAACAAAAAGTGTATGAATAAGGCTATTGAGACATATAGCATTCTTGATTCAAATAGATGAAAAGCCAACTAAGATTTTCAAGGAGATATATTTCCAAATGAACAACCATTCCAGGCTAAAAGGGACTGCACCCATTCAAGACGTAAAATGACTCTTAGGCATCTCCCCCCAAACAACCTGCCCCCTTGGCTTCAGCCACTTGCCTTTCTTCCTAAACAAAGTGGTCCCAGCAATGGTTCACCCCCATGCTCATAAAACCTCAGCTACTGCCCCATCATTTTGTTCTCTTATATTTTTTATTGAGATGTAATTCACGTACTATCAAATTCATCCATTTAAAGTGTACAATTTAGTATATTCACAAAGTGTGCAACCACCACTAATGCCAGAATATTTTCATCACCCTAAAAAGAAACGCTGTACCCATTAGCCCCATCCTCCCCTCCCCCCGTCCCAAAGGGATACCAATCTACTTTCTGTTTCTATGAATTGGCCTCGCCTGGCTATCTCATCTAGATGGACCCATGCAATAACTGGCCTTTGTGTCTGGCTTCTTTTACTTAGAGTAATGTTCTCAGTGTTCATCCATGTGTAGCATGTTATCAGAACTTTACTTTTTCTATGTCTGAATAATATTCCATTGAATGGATATACCACCTTTTGCTTCTCCATCCATCAGTTGGTGAGCATTTGGGTTGTTTCCACTTTGGGGCTAGTATGAATGAATAATGATCATTCATGAACTTTTTTGTGTGTGAACATGTTTTCAATTCTCTTGGGTATATTTACCTAAGAGTGGAATTGCTGGGCCATAAGGTACCTTTATGTTCACCCTTTTGAGGGGCTGCCATACTGTTTTGCTTAGTAATTGCACCATTTTACATTCCCACCAGCCGTGCATGAGAGCTCCAATTCCTCACCCTCGACAATATGCGTTACTGTATATATACTGTATGTCCATCCTAGTGGGTGTGAAGTGGTGTCTCACTGACGTTTGGATTTGCATTTCCCCAATGACTAATGATGTTGAGCATCTTCTCATGTTCTTGTTGGCCACTTTCAATATCTTCTTTAGAGAAATGTGTATCAAGTCCTTTGCCAATTTTTAAAAATTGAGTTGTTTGTCTTTTTCTTGTTCAGTGTTAGAACAGGAATGTTGCACACTGCATAACTCGGGCAAAAGAAGACTGAAACAAGAGAGGACTGAGAACCAGTACCAGAGAAGTGGAGCCAGTCAGTGATTGGGTATCAAATTCAAAACACAAAGAGCCAGGTTGGGTGGGTGGTAGCAGCAAGGGACATTGCTGAGCCTTAAAAAACACAGTGGCCAAGGTGATCAGGGTTGAGTAGAGCAGAGATTGGCTTGAGAAGCCAGTGACACCCTCCCTTCAAGCACCCTTATCCAGCCGACACACCCTAATCTGGGTCTACCTGCATCAGATAATTTGCATATGGTATCAGACAGGAGAACAGAAACCATCATCGATGTTTAGAGTAGACAGGGATTTCAAGCCATGAAGTGATTACAACTGTGTTGGCAGAACTGGGGACATACAATAGGATCGGGTGGGGCTTCTCCAGAGACCAGGCAGCTGCTTCCTGAACTGGAGCTGCACATGCTCCTGCTGTGCTTTCAGGAACTCTGTCACTGTTGCTGCAGGTGACTCTGGTAGCACCCACCATCGCCTGATACTGCTGCTGCTTCCTGAGCCAAAGACAGAGAGAGGCTGCTCTCTAGTTCATGCTTCCTGGTTTCCGACGAGTGCTTTCCATTGACAGGCCTTCCCTGAACATCCCAGCCTCCTTTGCCAGCTGCAAGGGAAGCAGCTGGCAAGGGAGCCTGGGATGTGCAGGGTCTGGATTTCCGGCCCCCAGCAAAACAGAAGAGAGACAGAAGGGCTGCCGTCATGCTGAGCACCAGCAGACAGCATCTCACACACATACTGCACTCTTATTGTTCCAATTGGCTAGAGGACTAAGAAAGATATTTTTGTGAATGGAGAGACGTGGACAAAAGAGGAGATGGCATTCTATCTATTTCCACCTAGTCCCATGCGCTAAGTCTGATCTGTCCTGGAGTAAAGTCAGAAAGTAGCTGCAGAGGATGATTTCTGAAAGTCTTTGTAAATACAAAGCAGTAAGGCCCAAGTGCCAGAGCATAACCAATCTGGAGGGATCAGGTCTGTTGGACTGCGTGCCAGGGCTTAAATTCCTAGGAGCATAAGAAGGCTGCACGGACAGGTTGCTTTAGCTCTAAGGATACAAGTACGAAGAGTCAGACCGTTGATCTGAAGAAAATCAAGCTATCATAAAAGTTAATTCTGTGTCAGAGCAAGCCAAAGCCATCTGGAAACCAAAGTGTGCAAGGGAGTTAGTGAGGAGACAGTTATACATGGGCAGAAAGCAGCAGACACAGAGATGCATGATCAACGAGAGCAGCAGAGGGGGACCCGTCCACAGGAAGCCCAGGGGCATCTCATTTCCTCCCCTAGGATTCCTATGAGAACATGAGCTTTACAATGGAATTCCTTGGAGCAAGGAATTCCCTGGAAGGATGAGCTCTTGTCCTACAGTGGCGTGCCAGTGAATTTCTCTTCTCTTCTCCTTGTCCACTCCCATCCAAACCAGGGGTGCAGGGGAAGCACAGCTCACAGAAATCAGGCCCCTGAAAGGAGTGACTGAGCTCTTCCCCATGCTGAGGCACTTGCTGAGCTGTAGGAATCTACAGTTCTTACATCTGCCTGCCCCTCTGCTTGCACCAGAGCACAGTGAGAGAATTCCTGGGATGGCCTGACACATGCTCCTCTGAGTGTAAGAGATACATGAGATATGCCTAGATCCCTCTGCTGTGGGAGGCTGCCTGGAGCAGTCCGTGGCTGCAGGATGATGGAGACAGCAGCAGTGCACTGGGTATGAGCGTTTCCTAAGGTTCAGTGGACACCCCAGAAGGTGGCCAGACTGAAGCTGCCTTTGGGACACCCTGACCTGAGGGGTGCAAACCCAGGGACTGTGGGATGCACTCCAGGAGAAAGGGGCCGGGGAAGGTAAGATGCCAGCCAAGCAGTGCATCCCTCACCTCAAGAAACAGGACAGAGTGTCTCTCCCATACCTTCAGCTCACAGTCTCTGAAGAAGCCACACCTGAGACCCACAGAAGAGCAATAATTTGAATGCCTGCCCCAGAGAAAGCCTGTCACTCACTTTTGCAAGCCAATGTTAGCCAAGAGCAAACTACAACAATTAAATTTAAAAACACTTTTTGATCATTTCCTCTGACCTCCCTTCCCTCTATCCCCTACCCATGATCCTGAAAACAACAGAGACAAAAAGAAGTCGAGGAGGAGGAGACTAGAGAAAGAAGTGACCCACTTTCCCCACTGTGGGTCCTCTTATGGGCGGAACTGTGCCCCCGCCCTCGCCCAAAACTCATATGTTGAAGTTCTAACTCCCAATACCTCAAAACGTGACTATTTAGAGATAAGGTCTTTAAAGACATAATTGAAGACATAATTGGGATGGGTCCTAATCCAATCTGACAGTGTCCTTATACGAAGAGGAGATTAGGACACAGACACACACAGAGGGAAGACCATGTGAGGACACAGGGAGAAGACAACCATCTACAAGCAAACAAGAGAGACCTCAGCCCTGCCGAGACCTTGATCTCAGACTTCCAGCCTCCAGAATTGTGAGAAAATAAGTACCTGTTGTTGAAGCCACCCAGGGTTTGGTATTTTGTATGGCAGCCCAAGCAAACTAATCCTGTCCCCAAGCCACAGGTCAGCCTGCAATTGGGAAGAAGGGTAAAACTGAGCTAGATACAGAGTTTGAGGTTGGTCGTTTTCATTGTGAAACTAGGTTCTAACTATCCAAATGAGACTTGTTTTATTACTGAAAGCAACCTGAATGCTACACGTTCTCAGGAGGTCCTGTCAAAGAGCAGGCAGCAGATCACAGAGCTGGTGTGAAGGCAGTGCTGGAGGAAATACAAGTCATTTCCTGTTTGGACCCCATGATTTCAGCCTAGTCAATGAACCCATTACACTTAGACGAGGTTAGTGTCTTTCTGTTGCCTCTTTTCTGAGTCTTTTTTCTCTAATTATATCTTTTCAGATATCCTTTTGCTCAATTTTTCTGAGTCCCAGAATTCTTTAAAAGATTGCAACTTTTAAGAGCTGAAGGTTTTTATGTCATTTCTGAATTCTTATTCATCCATTTGAGGGTAAATAGGACATCACATCTTAAAAACCTTTTTATCATCAATTGCCTGTCACAGCACACTCTTCCATGCTTATTTAAAGCCCTAGTTTATTGAGCCATGGATTCAATTTACAAAGCCATTTCCGGTATGGATCATCTGTATAAAACTGGACAACGGTACATTCTCTGCCATGAAAAAACAGTGGTGCTAGCTCACTGGTGATCGATCTCAGTGATATTCCCTGGATGAAATGTATCCTAGGCCATAGTAGTTAAGGCCCTTCTATCATGAGTCACAGATTCTGGTTAACTTTTTAAAGAGGAGGGAGATTTTATTGGGAAATATTGAATAACTCTCAGAATCAAAATAAAAATTAAGAGCCAAACCTAAAGAAAGATAAACTCCCGGAGCACACGGAGCAGAAAGGGACTGAACTTTTCCTTGTGTGCTGCGTTACTCCGACTCACCTCCAGTGACTTCCAGACTCTATACTTCTGTGTTCAGATCCATAAAATGAAATGTTATTCAGCCTTAAAAAGGAAGGACATTCTGACATGTGCTACCACGTGGATGAACCTCAAAGACGTGATGCTAACTGAAATAAGCCAGTCACAAAAGAACAAATACTATAGGGTCCCACTTATATAAGGGAGATTAACTGAGCTAATAGTGAGACCGATAGAGACAGAGAATAGAATGGGACAGGGAAGAGGAGAACGGGGGTTCACATGGAATGAGTACTCAGTTTCAGTTTTGGAAGAGGAAGCAGTCCTAGACATGGATGTTGGTGATGGCTGCACAACAGTGTGAATGTACTTAATGCTACTGAATTGTACACTTCAAAATGTTTAAAATAGCCAAAAGGAAAAAAGAAGTAGACATGGCTACTTAAAGGTTAAGACACAACCATGATGCTAGACGTTAATCTCACTCTACAGACTCCAGGTTCATGTTTCAATTATCAGACACACATAGTGAACCCTTAGAAACAGGCAATGGGAATGGATTTGCTCATGAAAAAGAGAGTTTTGACGCTGAGTGATGACGACCTTGACACTGATAATTGAGTGCTTATTGTCAGGATTGTGTACATCTTGGCCTGTGGCATGCCTCTGTCTCTGGGACAGTGGGGCTTCTGCTTAGGGGGGATGCTCTGTTCCCATCAGTCTCTCTCAGTTTTACTCACTTTGTGGCCGTGTCAGGTTATCCGGTGCTGACTAAGAGGGGTTTAACTACCATAGCTTCTTCTGTTGCTGATAAAGATGTAACCAGAGCCCTCTGTCCTGGTCAGAGTATAGCCTAGACTTGTTACATCAAGCCATAGCTAATCAGTCCTGTGTTTATCCCCCGATAAAGAAAAACCCTAAGTCAGATAATATAGAGCCAGCCCATACTTTTTATAATTGGTGTCAAGGGGCTCTACTACTTGAAGGAGGCCTCTTCAATATGTCAAGCATTTAATTCTCCTCCAGTCTTTACATACAAAACAAATCACATTCCCTGAACTGCACACACATTTACAACCTAGTTATGTCTCTGGGCTCAGACAGTTTTATGGGTAAGTCTTTGCAAACTTTCAAACAGATAGTCCTTGTACTATGTAAACTCTTGTGCAGCACAGGAAAAAATGGAAACAATTCTAATTAACTTAAGGAAATATCACAGCTCTAGAGCCAAAACCTCACAAAATCAGCATGTACAAAAAAATTAGACTAATCTCAATGACAAATATTGACCCCCAACTTGAATTCTAACAAACTGATATCAGCTTTTTGTTAAAAAATAATATGCATGAGTTAAGTCAAATTGTCACTTCAATAGATCAAAAAAGAAAAAATCACATAATCATCCCAATAGGAGTCACTAAAAAATTTTTTTAATTAGTTTATTGGGGTGACAATGGTTAGTAAAGTTACATAGATTTCATGTGTACAATTCTGTATTATATCATCTATAAATCCCATTGTGTCTTCACCATCCAGAGTCAGTTCTCCTTCCATCACCATATATTTGATCCCCCTTACCCTCATCTACCACCCCTCTGCCCCCTTACCCTCTGGTAACCACTAAACTGTTGTCTGTGTCTATGAGTTTTTGTTTCTTTGTTTGTTCCTCTTGCTCCTTTGTTGCTTTCAGTTTTATATCCCACATATCAGTGAAATCACGTGGTTCTCGACTTTTTCTGTCTGACTTATTTCACTTAGCATAATAATCTCAAGATCCATCCATGTTGTCGCAGGATTCACTAAAATGTGGTATCTGTTCTTAAGGGGCAAAATATGACATTCTCTAAAATAGGATTTTAAAAATATTTTTCTAACATGATAAAGAATTTCTACGTGACTAGAATAGCCAAAGCCATATTTACTTGGTGTTTCCTAAAATATGTCCCAAATAATTATAGTTCTGAGGGATTTTATTAGTAAGTGTAAAAATAATGCTATGAGCAAATAAATTAAAGATATGGTAAATTTACCAAATTAAACAGGCTTTTATGAGCTTATATGTTTTCCAAATGACCAAATGTTCCATACCCATTTGACGCTATAGGACATTGTTTCTACAGAGCATCTCGCCAGACTAGTCTTTTACAGGAAGTCACTTTGAAAAATGTTGTAATGACTGTCTCCCTAATAATGTGGAGACAAAATAAGAATGCTGCTCGTTCCACTTTAACCTTGTTCTAAAATTTCAAATCAAATTGTTCTCATACCAATTCATGTTGGTATGAATTGACATAAGTAGACAGATGATCATTGTGGACATTGAGAGACTTGAACAACTCTCCCAACCGACTTGATCTACTGTCACCTCCACCAACAACAGAAAACACTCTTCTCAAGTGTGCTTGAAGATGGACCACCTTTAGGGCCATAAAACAATTCTCAATAAATGTAAGACAGAGAAGAAAAACACTGCCAATGCCAGGTGATCAAGATTTGCATCCACAGTACTAAATCATGGTGACAATATATACCCTTAATATGATGTGACGAGATGACAATGTGATGGGAATGGCACTTTACCTCTGTGGTCATCCTCCCAAAATCAACACCCCCTCCCTTCTAATTATGAGAAAAGCATCAGACAAATCCCTATCGGGCAACATTCTTCAAAATATCTGACCAGCTCTCCTCAACACTGTTAAGATCATCAAACTCAAAGAAAGTCTGAGAAACTGTCTTATCCAAGGGAGTCTAAGGAGACATGACAACTAAAAAAAATGTGGTCTCCTGGATGGGATCCTACATTTGAAAAAGGACAGTAGGTAAAAGTTAAGGAAATATGAGTAAAGTGGACTTTAGTTATTAGAAATATATCAATGTTGGGTCATTAAATGTGACAAATATACCATACTTATATAAGATGGTAATGCTAAAGGACACTCACTGGGTGTGGGGCATATGGGAAATCTCTCTACTAACTTTACAAAACATCAACATGAAACACCAGAACAGGTTACCAGGGGAAATGAAGAGCCCAAATCCTACTGTGTCTGGTTAGCTAATTGACAACACTGCTGTAAATTACTTAAAAAAAAAAGAAAAAGAAAAGAAAAGAAAAACAGGCCACCTGTAACAGGAAGATCATCTGAGACTTTTTAGTGACTCTTGTTAAATCTACACACCAACTTTGTATTAAAACATAACTCTCCAAACTTGGAGTCATCCACTGGTCTCCTCATACACAGAACACAGCCCATATCCCTACGTAGCTGACGGGGTGCTTGTTTCAGAATGGGTTTTCACTGATTTAGGTGTTACATTCTATTCTTTTCATGCTTGGTTTCAAGGTTCAGAAACTTGCTCTTGCACAGCTCATATACTGCTGCCATCTAGTGAAAAAAACTGTGCAACCTACCAGAGCTAAGTTTTTAACTCTTCAAATTCTCAACAAATACTTTGTCAACTGAGACTCTTAGGTCTTCGGCCTGTCATCCAGGAAAAAGTAGGCATGGCAAGAGCAGACAGGACCCCGTAGCAAACTGAAACTGAGCTTTAAAGGCAATCAGGTGAAGGACCATTCATCTAAATAAGAACCTAAATAATAGAATGCCCATTCTGGAATGGGTGGGAGTTGAATGGTAAGGTGGAGTGTGGAGAAGACAGAGAACTAGGAATGAGGGCGAGAGAGAGCAGTAGCAATTTCAATAGAGTAATCCTTTGTGCACGTTGTAACATTTCAACAAGTAACCCCATATCTGACATGCAAATGAGTCACTAAGAACTGATAGAAACTTCTTGGGGAATGAACAGCAGGACCAGAGAAATAGAACATCTGATCATCTTGGTCCTAAAACAGTTTACATAAAAAGCTCAAGTTCAAGGATCAGATTAGCGCCCTTGGAAAAGAACTAGGCTGAGACCTCATTTGATCATTTTCTACTATATTGGGTTTGGTGGGGGATCCACCTCTCCACAAACTGTCAGCGAGAAGGAGATTCATGAAGGTGTGTAAGTATAATCTGTACCACACTGCCCTTTGCTCTCTGCCAAGTAAGCTCCCCATGAAAGGAATTTATGGATGAACACTGAGGACAATTATGTCAAGAGCTGAGGTCATAATCAAGAGATCTCTAAGATGACATCTAGAGTAAACAGCTGCAACACTTTAGGAATCAATTTCCCACTTTTCTTAAGATAAAAATGATAAGATTATCAGCTAGTAGAGAGACACTTGGGCTTTACAAATATCTTGTAACTAATCTGAGGGTAGTGACATCAATGGTGTTTTCCATCCCTCTTCTGCTTCTATCACCCCAATTTTCCTTTGGGGAACTACCTCCTCCCTAGTGTGGCAGAGAGAATGCTCTGTGTTAACCAAACTGTTTCATTGTCATTGTGGGCACAAGGGAAGCCTATATTTCCCAAGCTGTTTGCATGTAAGTGGCTCATGAAATGAGTTCTGGCCAATGGAATGCAAGCAAAATGATGCACCTATCTCTAGGCCTGACCTAAAACCTCCTCTCTCTCGTCCTCGTCTGCCCACACTGGAGTCCACACGTTAAGGATGGTGGTTTCAGAGAATGAAATGAGCCAGGTTCACTGCGTCACCACTTAGAAGAAAAACACGCAGGAGAGCCTCTTGGCCTTAAACAGCTATGACAGAATTTGCTGGAATAAACTGTTGTTCTCTTAGCCACTTTGATTTAAATGTCATTTGTTCCAAAAAGCTTACAGACTACTTTGGGAGATGAGACATGCACCTTAAAGAGAAAATGACAATAATAGCAAGTGCTTGTGTAGTGCTTATGGTGGGCCAAGCACTGCTCTAAGCACCTTGAATATCATAGCTTATTTAATTCTCACTATAAATGTATAAGGTGGGAAATATTGATTATCTCCAATTTGGGGATGCAGAAGCTAGGGCAGAGAATGTTTAAGTCACTTGCTCAAGAGCACAAAGCTAGTAAGTAGCAGATCTGGAACCTGAACCCAAATTAGTCTGGCTACAGAGTCCATGTTCTTAAATACCATATTGCCTGCTTATAACACAGCTCAACTGACATTTATTCAGGACCTATTTGTGCAAGAAACTGTGCTAAATGCTATGGGAGACGAATAAAGCATGGCTCTATCCTTAAACAACTGATGATCTCAGAAGGTAAAATTGAAAAGCATCTACTGAGTATGAGTATTAAGTACTGACTATTGAGTACTGAGTATTGATACTTAAGAAATTAAACAAGGGGCAGAGAAGATCCAAGATGGCAGAGTAGATAAATGCTGTGCTTTCCTCATCCCGTGAACACATCAAAATTACAATTAAATTATAGAACAATCAACCTGGAGAACCATCTGAAGTCTAGCTGAACAGAAGTTTTATAATTAAGGATGTAAAGAAGAAGTCACATCAAAACTGGTAAAAGGGGCAGAGAAGTGAAATGGCTGGTCCCACATCCACATGTGGCAGTTGAAAATCCAGAGAGATAGCTCAGTCACAGAGGTTCCCCATGAAGGAGTGAGGGACCCCAGCACCCCACACCAAGCTCCCCAGCTCAGTTTACTGGTGCTGGGAAGAGGAGCTCCCACAACATCTGGCTGTGAAAAACAGTGGGGATTCTGACCATGTGGACAGGAAGGAAAGCTGTGGGAAACCCAGACATCCTCTTAAAGGGCTCAAACAAGTACCTACCTTGGGCTCTGGATGAAGGAACGGTGACTCTGGGGGCATCGGAGACATAGGGGGAGAAACTGAGTTGTGTAACTTCGGGATGAGGAATGGAGGCACAGTACCCATTTTCCCTGTGTGGGGTCCTCCTGTATAGATGGCAGGTGGGTGCTATCTTTCCTGTGTTGAGCCTGCCCCCACAGGCCAAATCTGTATCTGATTTATCTAATTCGCCTGGTGAGTTCCATGGCTCTGCCCTGTTGACTCACCCAACTTGCATACTGCAGGAGGCTTTATCAGCAGCTGAACCTCACAGGAGCCAGCAGGGGGCAGCCATCCTCAGTTCGCAGTGTGGTCTCTCCCACTCCCCTCCAGGTACAGTACAGGCAGCAACCAACAGTGGATCGCTTTGTAGCTCCTACCAGGCACTCCCTGGCCAGTCACAGGCAGTGGCTGACCTTAGCCTGCACCAAAGCCCCTTCCAAGGAGCCCCAGAACTAACAGAGCATCACAACAGAGCACCACCCAATTAGCTTCACAGGTGACACACACAAAGGGCAGTCTCAACAGGCACCAGAGCCTGCTGGGGCGAATCCCACTCCATGAGATAAACTCCCCCTCGCCTCCCCACCCACAGCAGCCCATAAGTTATTGACATGGCCAAACCCCACAGCGAATCATCCTGAGGGTCAATACCACCCACAAACATGCCAACAGCAATCAAGGCTCAACTATAACAGGAAGGTACAGGCAACCACACAAGGGACACTCCTGGAGCACCTGGCTCAGGTGACGTGCCACTGGGCCCACAGGACACCTACCACATAAAGCTACCTGGTAAGACTGGGAGATATAGCAGCTCTACCTCATACATAGAAACAAACACAGAGACACAGCCAACATGAGAAAACAAAGAGATATGTCCCAAATAAAAGAAAAGGAGAAAACTCCAGAAAAAGAACTAAAAATAGAGGCAAGCAATCTACCACAGAGAGGATTCAAAACAATGGTTATAAAGATGATCAAGGAACTTAGTGAGAATTTCAACAAAGAGATAGCAAGCATAAAAAGGACATAGAAACCATAAAAAAAGAACCAGTCAGAAGCAAAGAATACAGTAACTGAAATGAAGAATGCACTAGAAGGAATCACCAGCAGAATAGATGGAGCATAGGATCAATCAGTGATTGGAAGGCAAGGTAGCAAAAAGCACCCAATTGGAACAGCAAAAACAAAAAAATGAGGATGGTTTAAGAGACCTCTGGGACAATATCAAGCATAACAACATTCACATCATGGGGTTACGAGAAGGAGAAGAGAGAAAGCAAGGGATTGAGAACCTATTTGAAGAAATAATGACTGAAAACTTTCCTAACCTGGCAAAGGAAATAGACATACAAGTCCAGGAAGCATAGAGAGCCCCCAAAAAAGATGAACCCAAACAGACCCACACCAAGACACATTATGATTAAAATGGCAAAGGTTAAAGACAAAGAGAGAATCCTAAAAGCAGCAAGAGAAAAGCAGTTACCTACAAGGGAGCTCCCATAAGATTATCAGCTGATGTCTCAACAGAAATTTTGTAGGCCAGAAGCGATTGGCACAAAATATTCAACGTGATGAAAAATAAGGACCTACAAACAAGGATACTCTACCCAACAAGGCTATTATTTAAAATCAAAGGACAAATAAAGAGTTTCCCAGACAAGAAAAAGCTAAATGAGTTCACCACCACCAAACCAGTGTTACAAGAGACTCACTTTAGATTGAAAGACACACACAGACAGAAAGTAAAGGGTTGAAAAAAAGATAGTTCATGAAAAAGAAAAAAAAGAAAAAAAGCTGGGGTGACAATACTTACACCAGACAAAATAGACTTTAAAACGAAGGCTATAACAAGAGACCAAGAAGAACCCAGTAATTTATCCAAAGAAACCCAAAACGCTACTCTGAGGGGACATGTGCATCCATATGTTCATTGCAGCATTATTTACAATGGCCAAGATGTGGAGGCAGCCTGGGTGCCCATGTATGAAAAAATGGATAAAGATGATGTGGTACATATATACAGTGGAATATTGCTCGGCCAGGGAAGGGAATGGGTTCCTGCCATCTGTGGCGGCATGGATGGACCTGGAGGGTGTTGTGCTGAGTGGAGTATGTCAGACAGTAAAAGACAGATGCAATGTGATTTCACTTATATGTGGAATCTAAAGAAGGAAATAAAGAGACTCATCTGCTTGCCAGATGGGAGGGGGCTTGACGGGGTGTGTGAAAAAGGGGAAGTGATTAAGAAGTACAAATTTGTTGTGACAAAGTAGTCATGGGGATGCAGGGTATAGTATAAGGAATATACTCAATAATATTGTAGTAACTGTGAGGTGTGATCAAAAAATATGGTGAATGTTTAAATTTTAAAAAACATTACAATAAAAGACACATTGCCATTAATCCCCCCCAACAAACTCCCCCTCGCTTTGAACACACTTATTCCATCATTCTTGCCACTTTCTGAAGCAGTTCTGGAAGTCCTCTTTCATGAGTATCTTTAGTGGCTGCCTCGATGTCCTGAATCGATTCAAAACATTTACCTCTCATGTCATTTTGACTTTGGGGAAGAGACAGAGCCGCACCATGCCAGATCTGGTAAATAAGGTGGATGAGGACACACCATAATATTTTCGACAGAAATTGCCGTATACCAAAAGCGATGTGTGACATTGTCATAATGGAAGATAAAGTAAAGACACTCACGAAAGAGGGACTTCCAAACTGCTTCAGAAAGTGGCAAGAATGAAGGAATAAGTGTGTTTGAAGCGACAGGGGGCATTCTGAGGGGGATTAATGGCAATGTGTCTTTTACTGTAATAAATTTTTTAATGTAAACATTCACTGTATTTTTCTATCACACATTCTATGTATGGTGTCAAATGGGTACTAGATTTATCAGGGTTATAGATGGGAGGGGGTTGGGGACAGGGTAAAAAAAGGTGAAGGGATTAAGAAGTACAAATTGGTAGTTACAAAATAATCATGGGGATATAAAGTAAAACATAGAGAATATAGTCAGTAATAAGTTAATAACCATGTATAGTGTTAGGTGGGTACTAGACTAGTCGGGGATCACTTCTTAAATTATATAAATGTCTAACCATATGCTGTACCCCTGAAATTAACAGAAAATAATATTGAATGTCAACTGTAATTGAAAAATTAAAAATGGAGATGTAAAGGGGAATAAGAGGTCCAAATTTCCAGGCATAAAACAAATAAGTCATGGGGATGTAATGTACAGCATGGGGAATACAGTCAATAATATTGTGACAGCGTCGGACAGTGTCTGATTGTTGCTGGACTTTTGGTGATCACTTCTTTAGGTATATAAATGTTGAATAACTATTGTGTACACATAAAACTAATATAATATTGTATGTTAGCTATATTTTTAATAAAAAATATTTAAAAAAATTAAAGAAGGGAAAGCTAACAGTGCAGTGAGTGTAAAATAACTAACAGCTACTGAGCACTGAGCGGACCAGGCAGTGATCCAAGTGTGTTTCACACACTAACCCATTTAAGCCTCAAACAACCACAAGAAGTATGTCCTCTGATGACTCCCCATCCTACAAAGTAGGACATAGGCACAGTGCTTCAAGGACTTGCCCACACACCCAACTGGGAGATGGCTAAGCTAGGGTTCACGTCCACACAGCCTGGCTGCAGACGCCACACTCTTACCCACTAGTCTCTATTGCCTCTCTGGTCTCTAAAGAGCCCGCGATGAGATGCATGGATTTCAAATTTTGCCATTTCCAGGAATATGAGCCGGAGCCTATTATTTGTTTATCCATAAAATGGAGCTAACAATTTCTCCTGTGCTCACTAAATTATATTCACTACTGGTATTATTGATATTATGATTGTTATTATTATTACTACTAGTATTATCATTAGATACGGAGGCAAACAAAAGAGTGGTGAAGGGTGGTGTCCCAAGCAAGCATGCTGAGGGAGAACTACACAAAGATGTGCAAGTCTGCTACAAAATGTCTTGGAAGGTCTGTCAATTATAAGAAATAACTCAACCTTACTGAGTCAGCTAACTGTAAATATACCTGGTGAAGATGTTTCTTTACTATTGTATCAGGAACCTTGCTATCAGTGCAGGTCCTCGTGGCTTTGCTCCTAGGAATCCGTCCCCATTCATTCCTCTACAACCTTCTTTTTCCACCTTCTAACTTCAGGTCATCAGCTGTAGCCTATTCTACTCCCTGTACTTGAGCCAGTAAGTCTTATTGAACAACATTTTTATATCATTTGCTGTGGATCTTCAGAGAGGAGCACCTATACAATAGGAGGGAGGGAAAACTTAAAACAAAAAAAAACACAAAAACTCAACCTCTCTTGCTAACATGGACCATCTCTCATAGTATAATGCCAAAACATTATTTTACCAAAAGGTCCCCTTCACACCAGGCTTGAGAATGGAATGGAACAAAGAAAGTGAAGGGGCCAAGCTTGTTTGGAAAACAATAAGGAGATTAGTCTGACTGAAGCAGAGATTTATTTCACTGAGATAATGTAAAGAATTTAGTGAAAGAAAATGTAACAAATACAAAGTCAAAATTAACAGATGAGGCCCAGGGAAGAGAAAATATCTTTACAACCAAAGCACTTCCCATTAAGTCTACTCAGGGACCAGCCAACCTCAGGACCGAGCCCTGCCAGATGGGATCTGGCACATGGCATGGATTGCCAGGGAGCCAATAGTCAGGAGCCTTCACCGTGATGTGGTCCTGTGCAGCTGGTGCTCTGGATAAGCACAGGGTGGTGTGGGGGCTGCTGGCTGGCGGGGCTGCTATGGTGGGAGGTCCAAGCTGGGTTTGTTTAACAGGTACAATTGGAGGACATGGGTTCAAGAAAATTGAGGGAACTTGTAAGAAAGTTAAGGTGCCTGCCATGGGGTCCTGGTGAGAGGCTAGGGGGAAGCTAATCGCTGGAGGATAACCCAGACACAAGACTGAAGGTGTAGGATGTCAAAAAGTGGGTGTACTGGGAGGGGTGGATGGGAAAGCTGGTCAGAGACTGGAAGATGAAACTGGGAGGCCATCTCCCTACCTCTCAGCAGGACACCCACAGTCCATGCCAGCAGATGGCAAGCCCTTCTCCTCCTCATTCAGTTGAGAGACAAAGCAGTCCTTGAATACCTTCTCTGCTTTCTCACCTAACGCTTAAATAGGTAGGAAAAGATAAATAGGTAGGAAAAGATAAAAGATAAAATATGTGTCCCCAGCAGAGGGATTGCAACAGCACGCATACGTTGACCCCTTGTAACAGGCTTGTTGCGAGCTCAGAGGCCTCTTGAATTTCTGGGGGATGAAAATGGCGAAACTTTGTAGTGATAGGAAAAAGCAAGGGAAATAAGCATCAGAAAGGGAAAGTCCACTGTACATCTAGTCTTCTCTAAGAAAGGACTGACCCTAAACAGCTATGGACAGCACACCAATAAGTTCTCCCCTCCTGCTCCCTTCTTCCCTGAAGAGTCCACACTTGGGTTCTATCAAGGGTCCCTGGTGTCCTCAGTCACAAGATGAAACAGAAAAGAGCTGGCCACAGGCAAGGTCATCATTGCAGGAGCATGGCCCACTTCTCTCTGACCTCCACCCTGTTCCTCTCACACACACCAGGTTGCCAGATGGTTCTGTGCTATAGGATGAAGTTTATTAGAATGAGAATTGTTTGTGTAACTATAGCACAGCTCAGCTGCCTAAGCTGGTCACATACATAATCTCAATGTGATAAGTGATTTGAACCATAAATCTTTCTATGGCAGAGTGCTTGGTCTTCAGTCCTCCCCGTGTTTCTGCATGGGCCCCTCACATCATGTCCAGCCCTGAGAGACCCCCCCACCCTGAGTGGATGCCACAATCCTCGTTGCTAATGGCAGCGCCAGCTTATCCCCTTCCTGACTGCACCAGCCCTCTCCTGACATCAAATCTGCATAAGATGACAATGTATTTACATGTCTAGGTCCCTGTGCTCCTTTGTAAAATGTTTTCGATAGGCATTATTTTATTCACTCTTGTCAGATTCCTATAAAAAGAGTTATATATGTAATTTGTGTATAGAGACACATTTGCAGTTTTTCACCAAATCAGCACAATTTACCCAAATCTCATACATAAAACTTAATGTACTCAAATTATCATTTTCATTTGCATTTTCTGTCATTCTCTAAATCATTTTTTTTTTCTCCTGGATCTCTATGAATTGTATAGACCTCTTATTTCTTCTTCCCTAGAGCCTCTATATCTCCAAATTCATGTTGGCTTCATTAGATCACTGTATTCTTTTCTGCAAAGCTCATGTGTCCACGGTTTTCCTCCATGCATCTGCCTACCTGTCTGCACAGCTTTATTCTCTGGCACTTTCCATCTCTCCTTTTCCCACACCCTTCGAAGTGGGAGCTTTCTCATAGATAATAGAATAATAACAGCATAATAGATGAAAAACATGGCCACTGACCCAACTGAACAGGTTCAAAGCCTGGTTCTGAGCAAGTTGCTTAATGTTCCGTGCTTCTGTCTCATCTGTATGATAGCAAAAATAACAGTGCCTTCCTCTGGATTGCTGCAATGATTGAGTTAATATGTAAAATGTCCTTAGAGCAGTGCCTGACACGTAATAATAAGTGTTAGCTGTTATCAATGTAACTTTAAAAACAGATTGTTTTATTTAATAATTGACAGCATCTCTGATGTCTCCGAGTTCTACAATCTTTGCAGTCAACTAACGACCTTTGCAGACATCAATTTCCTTCTATTTCTATTTCAAGAGAGAAACTTAGGACATTATTTCCAACATCTTTCTTTACTCTTCGCAATCCTCTACTTTGCACCATATCTGATTTATGGCTTGCCCTTTCTGATTTGGACCTAAGCTGGGAGTAAAGCTGAGTCTATAACATCACCTCTCTGTTGCACAGAGAGTAAATAAGGCCCATAGAAGTGAACAACCTTCTGAAAAACACATACCTAATTAGTAGCACCATCAAAATTTATCTCCATCTCAAGATCCAAGATGATGGAGTAGATAAACACCATGCCTGCTTACTTCCATGAACACATTAAACTTAAAATTATAGAACAATCAACCTGGAGAACCATCTGAAGTCTGGCTGAATAGAAGATTTATAACTAAGGATATAAAGAAGCCACGTTGAGACTGGTAGGAGGGGCAGAGACGTGAAACAGGCTTGTCCCAAACCTCCATGTGGTGGTTGAAAATAGGGAGGGATACCTCGCCGTGGAGGTTTCCCGTGGAGAAGCAAAGGACCCCAGCCACACTCCAGGCTCCCCAGCCCAGAGCACTGGAGTTAGGAAAAGGAGGCCCCACAACATCTGGCTGTGAAAAACAGTGGGGATTCAAATAATCCAGGAGGGACAGAAGGTTGCGGAAAACCCAGGCGTCCTCTTAAATGGTCCACGCACAGACTCACTGACTCGCAGGCACTCACCTTGGGCTCCAGCGGGGGACGTTGACTCGGTAAGTGTCACAGGCATACAGGGAGCAGACTGAGGTATGTGGCTTTGAGGCCGGGGCTGGAAAACAATCACCATTTTCCCTGTCTGGGGTCATACTCCTGTGCAGCCAGGCATGCAGACGCCATCTTTAATGTGTTGAACACACCCCCTACGCTTACGACCAAATCTGAATCTGATTGGTCTGGTAAGCTCCGGGGCTCCACCCTGCTGAATCACTGGGATCCTGCCCTACCCAACTCCCCCAATGCCAGAGGCACTTTCTCAGCAAACAGTCAGTCCCTTCCCTCTGCACTCTTTCTTGGAAAACTTGAGTCCATAGGCCCCAAGCAGGTGACTACTGGCCTCGGTGTGCTCTGAGATTTTTCCTGAGTAGCTCCAGGCTCAGCACTGGCACCAAATCAGAATCTACATTAACCTAGGAACAAAAACTTCTCATTTCCTGAGACCCTGCCTCACCCACCTCACATACCACATGAGGCTTTATCAGTGGCTGAATGTTAAGGGAGCCAGCAGGTGGCAGCAGGCCTCCAGGTGTTCTGGCATTTTGCAGAGCTACCCCAGGCCCAGTACTGTTGGCAGCTGTCCCAGCTGTCCTCGGTTTGCAGCGTGGTCTCTCCCACATGCCTCCAGGTTTAGCACAGGTAATAAAAAACCATGGATCGCTTTGTAGCTCCTACCAGGTAGTCCCTGACCAGTCACAGACAGTGGGTGACCTTGGCCTGCACTGAAGCCCCTCCCAAGAGGCCCCAGAACCAACATGTCTTCAGACCACAGCAGAGCACCACCCAATTAGCCCCACAAGCGGCACACACAAAGGGTGCTTTCAACAGGCACCAGAGCCTGCTGGGGCAAATCCCACTCAATAGGGTAAGCCCCCCACACAGCTGCCTGTAAGAGGTGGACATGGCCAAACCCCACAGCCAATCAGTCTGAGGGTAAATCCCACCCACTGGTGTGCCCACAATAATCAAGGCTCAACTATAACAGGAGGTTACATGCAACCTCCACAAGGGACACTCCTGGAACACCTGGCTCAGGTGACCAGGGAAAGTGTGCCAGGGCCCCACAGAGCACCTACTACATAAGGCCACATGGCTAAGAGGGGGACACATAGCAAATCTACCTCATACATAGAAACAAACACAGATACATGGTCAAAATGAGGAAACAATGAAATACATCCCAAATAAAAGAGCATGAGAAAACTCCAGAAAAAGAATGAAACGAAATGGAGGCTAGCAATCTACCAGATACAGATTTCAAAACAATTGTTATAAGGATGATCAAGGAACCTTGTGAGAACTTCAACAGAGACAGCAAGCGTAAAATAAGACATGGAAACCATAAAAAAAAACAAAAACACAAATAAACAATAAAAAAAACAGTCAGAAGTGAAGAATACAATAACTGAAATGAAGAACGCACTAGAAGGAATCACCAACAGACTAGATGGAGCAAGGAACAAATCAGTGATTTGGAAGGCAAGGTAGCAGAAAACACTCAGTTAGAACAGCAAAAAGAAAAAAAAATCCAAAAAACAAGGATAGTTTAAAAGACCTCTGGGACATCAAGTGTAATGACATTTACATCAAAGGGTTACCAGAAGGAGAAGAGAGAGAGCAAGGGATTGAGATACTATTTAAAGAAATAATGACTGAAAACTTTCCTAACCTAGTAAAGGAAATAGACATACAAGTTCGGGAAGCACAGTGAGTCCCAAAAAAGATGAACCCAAACAGGCCCACACCAAGACACATTATAATTAGAATGGCAAATGTTAAGGACAGAGAGAATCTTAAAAGCAGGAAGAGAAATCAACTAGTAATTTATAAGAGAGCTCCCATAAGATTGTTAGCTGATTTCTCAACAGAAACTTTGCAGGCCAGAAGGGATTGGCAGGAAATATTCACAGTGATGGAAAACAAAGATAAGGCTGGCCTGGTGGCTCAGGTGGTTGGAGCACCGTCCTCCTAATGCTGAGGTCGCCAGTTCGAATGCCACATGGGCCAGTGAGCTGCACCCACTATAGCTAAGATTGTGAACAACAGCTCTCCCTGAAGCTGGGCTGCTGTGAGTAGTTGGAGGTCAGTTTGAATGGCTGGCAGCTATTGTGAGCGGCCGGCAGCCCAAGAGAGCTGCTGTGAGGTTCTGTGATTGGCCGACCTATGACTGGCAACTGACTGCATCAGCCGGGGGGAGCGCAAGGCTCATAACACGAGCACGGGCGAGGGAGCTGTGTCCTACACAACTAGACTGAGAAACAACGGCTTGAACTGGAGTGGGCGGGGTGAGGGGGTGCGGAAGAAGGGGGAAAAAGAAAAAAAAAAGAAAAACAAGGATCTACAGCCAAGATTACTCTACCCAGCAAGGTTATCATTTAAAATTGGAGGACAGATAAAGAGCTTCGCAGACAAGAAAAGGTTAAAGGAGGTCATCACCACCAAACCAGTATTACAAGGACTCTTAGAGGGACTTTTTTAAGATGGGGCGGGGGATGAAAATTATGAATAATAAAATGGCAATAGCTATATACTTTCAATTATTTTCAATGTAAATGGATTGAATGCTCCAATCAAAAGACATAGGAGGGCTGAATGGATAAGAAACCCCACATATGCTGCCTACGAAAGAATCACTTCAGATTGAAAGACACACACAGGCAGAAAGAGATGGAAAAAATTTTTCATAAAAACAGAAACAACAAAAAAGTTGGCATAGTCATACTTATACCAGACAAAATAGACTTTAAAACAAAGGCTATAACAAGAGACAAAGAAGAAGCCAATGATCCCACTTCTGGGTACTTATCCGAAGAAACCCAAAATGCTACTTCGAAGGGACGCGTGCATCCATATGTTCATTGCAGTTTTGTTTACAATGGCCAAGATGTGGAGGCAGTGTGGGTGTCCATGTATGAAAAAATGGATAAAGATGATGTGGTATATATACAAGTTCGGACAATTAAGTTTGTGAACCTGTTGCAATGATGTTGCTAAACTTTTTAGATATCAGAGGGATTATTCATTACGAATTTGTACCAACTGAACAGTTAACCAAGTTCACTATTTGGAAGTGCTGAAAAGGCTGTGTGCAGCAGTTAGACAACATGAACTTCTTGCCAACAATTCATGGCTCTTGCATCACGACAATGCACCAGCTCACATGGCACTGTCTGTGAGGGAGTTTTTAGCCAGTAAACAAATAACTGTATTAGAACACACTCCCTTCTCACCTCATCTGGCCCTCAATGACTATTTTCTTTACCCAAAGATAAAGGAAATATTGAAAGGAAGGCATTTTGATGAGATTCAGGACATCAAGGGTAATATGGTGACATCTCTGATGGCCATTCCAGAAAAAGAGTTCCAAAATTGCTTTGAAGAGTGGACTAGGCGCTGGATCAGTGCATAGCTTCCCAAGGGGAGTACTTCAAAGGTGACCATAATGATATTCAGCAATGAGGTATGTAGCACTTTTCTAAGATGAGTTCACGAACTTAATTGTCACACCTTGTATACAGTGGAATATTGCTCAGCTATGGAAGGGAATGGGTTCTTGCCATCTGTGGTGGCATGAATGGACCTGGAGGGTATTGTGCTGAGTAGAGTATGTCAGACAGAGAAAGATGGATGCAATGTGATTTCACTTATATGTGGAATCTAAAGAACAAAATAAACAAACAAATCAGAAACAAACTCATAGATATAGAAAACATTTTGGTGGTTGCCAGATGGGAGGGGGTTTGGAGGTGTCGGTGAAAAAAGGAGAAGGGATTAAGAAGTACAGATTTGTTGTTACAAAGTAGTCATGGGGATGTAGGGTGTAGCATAAGAGACATAGTCAATAATATTGTAATAACTATGGGTGTCAGATGGGTACTAGATTTGTTGGGGTGATAGATGAGAGGAGGCTGGGGACAGGGTAAAAAGGATGAAGGGATTAAGAAGTACAAATTGGTAGTTACAAAATAATCATGGGGATGGAAAGTAAAGCACAAGGAATATAGTCAATAATAAGGTAATAACTACATATAGTGCCAGGTGGGTACTAGTCAGGGGATCACTTCTTAAATTATATAAATGTCTAACCACTGTGCTGTACACCTGAAATTAATATAAAATAATATTGAATGTCAACTGTAACTGAAAAATTAAAAAGGGGGGAAGTGAAGGGCAATAAGTGGTCCAAATTTCAAAGTATAAAACAAGTCATGGGGATGTAATGTACAGCATGGGGAATGTAATCAATATTGTGATAGCACAGTATGGTGTCAGATGGTTGCTGGACTTATCATGGTGATCACTTCTTTAGTTCTATAAATGTCAAACCAACTGGAGTACCCCTGAAACTTATATAACATTCTATGTTAGCTACATTCTTAATAAAAATCTGTTTTAAAAAAATGACACACACTCACAAAAGAAACTTATCCCCCACTCTATTGATGAGGAAAAAAAAAGCTGCCTTTTCTTACAGAATATATGTGCTACAGACACTTGCCAGAGGATGTGACTTTAGACTCACGGCAATACAAGACAAAAACACTCCTGAATGGTATGTACTCCACTTTTTCTAGATGCTCTGAAATCTCTTTGGAGTAAATCACACCATTCAAGTTATATACCTGGCCCCATTGTTTAGCTGCGTGGCACTCATGGCCATGCCCCTCCTAGCTCTAACGGACCCAAGCCTATAGCCAGAGCTTACATGGGCCCCTCTGCTGGGTCATCCTTCGGAGGGCAGAGCTCACCGCTGGTGTGGACAGCCCGTGGAGTGTCTTGTCTGCTAGGGGTTGGGCAAGACTTCGAATGTGGCTTGGGGTGTTCTCAGGAATGAGCATGGGGCCTGTCATGGTGTGATGAAGCCAGGATAATAGGAGGATGGGCCGTGGGCCTGGGATTTTTAACTCTTGTTGTAGGTCCTAACTCTTGTTGCCCCCCTCCCAAACAGATTTGATTTTCCTGGATCACTGTGCTCTGCCATCGGCACAGTGAAGGAAGCCTAAAAGCCAGCCGTAGACACACAACTCTGGTTACTGGGGGTCCCACTTGCCTACAGGTCTGAGGACCAAGAATTTCTTTATTTCTTCTGAGGAACAAATTTATCTTCTGGCTGCCACAATGTTATAGTTTTCTGACCCGGTCTCCCTTTTTGTATTTGCTGCTAGAACGCTCAGAGCTCCCTCACCATTTCCCAACCTTATGGCAGGTGTGTTGTACTAACCCCAGTCAGGCCTTATCTTATTTTTCCTACTCTTATTTTCCCTTCATTCAAACACTGTTTATGAAAGCTTGGTATAGTGTATAGTTTTTGTAAATCATCGCATATCCTGTTTGGACAGGGCTGGGTAGAAAACAAAAAGAGAAAAGAAAAAAAGACTTCATCAACCATGACAGGCCCAGGGAACCCCCAGCACACACCCTCTTCATTCCATGTTTTTGGAACCAATGCCAGTGCCAGTTAATAGGAAACTGTGGGAACCAAGCACCCAGCCTGCTCTCATTCCCAACTTGCACTCTTGACACTTACTTGGGGTGGAAGAACATATGCTTTATGCCCTGGTTTCCTGCAACTTCCTGGACTGAGGTCGGAATGCAAGTCAACACACACGTTTCTCATCTTCCATGCCGCCATGTAGGTCGAGAATTTTCCAGGGTGAACAGCTATAAGGACACAGGAAGCCCAGGGGTCATCTACACTAACCTATGCGGCCCCACCCAGTTAGGTTTGCAGCTTGGTTCTGGAGCCATCATGGTCTCTCTCGGATATAGTCTATGAATTTCTGACACTGAGCTCTGCCATGCAGAACTCTGATGGAATTACACCGCAGTGGCTGGGACATAACAATCTGGACATGCAATGAAAACTCTTGAACTCTTGAATTGGGACAGTCACGAAAACGAGGCCAAAGGCACCTGTGAATGCTTCAGGAAGCGAGGTTTTCCTGGAAGGCCGGGCTAAGCAGCTGCCTCTTTAAACATCTCAACACAGACACACCCCTGAAACAACCACATTTTGCTTTATTAGGCGTTCCATGGTAATATAACACAGAGTTCTTAAGGAATAATAAACACAAGACTTGCTTTTTTACCATAATTATTTTGCCATTTAAGACAGTGGTTACAAAAAAAAAAAAAAAAAAAAAAGTTCTCTTCTGGCTACACACATGATCAGCTTTAGCACTGAAAGCTCCTCCGCTCAGGGTCACAATCACAATTCCAAGGATTAAAAACCATCTATTATTAAATCCTACACTGTTTTAGAGCATCAAGTCACTGCAGTTGTTCAGTTCTGAGACACTGTCGATTTATTTTAGCATTTACATATGACATTCATTTAACAGACACACAAAGCAAGCCAACAGGTAAACATGCTTACACAGCCTGCGGAAATCTTCAGATTTTAAGTTGTTTTAAGAAAGCAATCAGAATAATCAAAATTACCATGACCTGGTAGAGGAAAAACAGGAAGACTCAAGTGAACACTAAAGAGCTGCGGGTGTTTCTTAGAATTGAAACAAAATTTTTTTTTCCAACTGGTTCAAATTTCCTCTAAGTACAGATGAGAAAAAAAGCAAATATATTAAGTTAACCAATTATTCTTTAAAAGTGCAATTTACTTTTCAAATAACAAATAACAAAAAATAAACCCCAACTATAACCCCAAAGGCAAAACGTGTGGAGACAAGTGGAATGACGGAATGACCTACTTTTTTTATGTGATGCTTTACAAAAGCAGATTTGATTTTATAAAAGCCTGCAGACGTAACATTGCTTAGGAGAACCTGTAAACACGCGTGGAAGGATATATGTAACATCAGTCAGCAAAGACAGGGACAGGTACAAAGGCAGCTAGTGGAGAGGGTCACTGAGACAGGGAGAGGGAAGATGTGGACACAAGATCACCTTCGGTCTCTAAGGGGCCACATGTTTGATTTGTAAAGTTTTCTCCCCACAATAGCTCTGACGTGACGTATCACTCATTAAATAGATGGTTCGTTCCCCTTGCAAAGTAAAATGGACTTGAAGTCCAACTTCCCAAGGATTTTCTGAGTTTAGAAGGCCTCCCTATACTACATGATGTCTTCTGAAATCACTGGACAAAAAAAATATTTTTTTTTCCCCAAAGTGAGAAACCCAGGGTGTTCTGGAATCCCAAAAGATACTTAACCAGGGAATAGCAGGCCCTTGGGGCCAGACTCCCACTAGTTCAACACTTCTGCGCTGGTGCTGACTTGAGGCTGGCTGGCTTACTTGGGTTTTGGGGCTCAATTTACAGATTTGAGCGTCTCTTTATCCAGTTAGCATTGCACGAAGGAAAGAAAAACTCTCAGGTCCTATAGCCTCAGACTTCTGCAACATTACAGCACTACCTGAGGGTCTGTTCTGGGCCCACGTGTGATAGTGTGGGTGCGTTAACACGGCCCTTCCCTGCACCTGGGAGTGTCTCAAACTTACATGTATACCCTCACGATGGTGGGTGGGTAGCACCAGTCTTATAGGGACTAGGACAGCAGATTACTATGGTTGTGATGACAAAACTCATATCCTCCCAGGCAGGTTCTTATGACCACAGTAGAAAGGTAGACGTGGTCATTTGAAAAGACAATAAGGGAAGGAGAGAAAAACACTGTCTCAGAGCCAAGGGCTGGAGGAAACACAAAGAAAGAGAGAGACGTGAAAATATCCATGAATAAAAAAGTTACAGGGAAAAAGGAGAAGAGAAGTGAGGAAAGAGAATCATCAAGATTTAATCTGCAGCAAAATCTAGGCCAAAAAGAAAACCTGCCCTTATCAACAGTTGACCCAGAAGACTACGGAATGGTGATGTGAACATTCTGGAACCTCTCAGGAGGGACGATGAGTTTGCCAACCACCCTGAATCAGCTTGATGGTTACATAATTGCATCATTAGGATGTCCAGTTCAAACCCCTTGTATTACTATTGAATTAAGCTTTCCAATTTAGTATTAAAAAAAAAAACCTCATCCCCTCCCTCACCCACCCCTCCCAGCCCCACAAAGAAAACTTTTTTTTTTTTTTATTTAAAAAGAAAAAGGCAGCTCTGGGCAATTCACTTTATCTTCCCCCACAATGAAAAGGAAGATGATAAGTACAACAGAGATTAGAGATGGAAAACACCCTCATGGTGATTTGCTCTGTTTCGCATGTCTGAGTGTTGGATGCAGTCCCATGTATGGGGTTGGTGGATAGACGTGGTGTGATATTCGTAGATGTGTAGGGAAGTGGGTGAGCAAAATCAGTGACTCCGGGTGACGAACCGAGTGTGGGGGCCCAAGAGGGAGCCCCGTGAACTGGCTGCCCCACAGTAACTATCACAGGCTCTTAAAGAAAAAAAAATAAAAGAAGGAAGGAAGGAAGTCTCAGAATGTCCTCAGGTGTCCCATCCCCCATCCCCAAGTGAACTGTGTGGCTCAGGAACTCTAACCCAGGCTGGTGATGTTGGCACGGCCACCAGGGGGCGCCACGATGCGCTGGGTGGTACGGCGGGGGATGTTGTCGTCAATTTGAGCGCCTGGAGAGGAGAGAGGGGTAAAGGTCAAAAACAGTTACAGGAGTTCCTGCTTCAATCCGAAATAACACAGCTAAAGAGCAAAACGGCCAGGCCCACTTTGTCCTCTCAAAACCTCACTGAAAGCTGAAACTACAAAGAAGGGACGGGCTTAAAGTAGCCACAGAATCAGACACTATAAAGCAGTCCTTGCAGAAGCCCATTGGAGCCACTACTTGAAAAAGTAAAACTACTTCTAAAATAACACTACGTTTCATTTCAACTAAGTCAGACTACATCCTGTCCCTATTCTCATTGAGTGTGGCTTTTCTGAAGGTACGGCCCTCTCTCTGGGATTCTGTTCCCTGACACAACACACCTAACTGTATAATCAAAAGTAGGGGGGAAAAAAAAAGTAGGAGTAATGATGGTCCCTTATACATAAATGGCCTGGTGACATAACATAACATGGACATTATTGTGCCCATTTTACTTTATGACAAATTTAAGTTTCATTATTTTTAAATTGGTAATTGCATAGGCATATATGGCAATGTTCTAGAAACCAGTATATCTGACAAGAAAAAAAAAAAATCTATCTGATTAACTGTTTAACACACCATAGAAATCTGGATATATATCTGTGGCTCAGGAAGCTAGAAAAGTGGAAGGGTTCTCGTCATGGGCCAAATAAAGAATTGGAAGGAAGTTTCAAGTAAGGAAGCTCTAAAATCTGTACCCTTTCCTCTCATCGTCCCTGACATGACATGTTTTATCCAAGCAACTAGCTAACAATTTTCCAATGGCCCTTTACATGTATATTAACTCATGTAATTTACATGTATATTAATTCATTTAATCCTCACAGCAACCCCATGACGTAGCCACTGCTATTATACCCATTCTATAGATGAGGAACCTGAGGCACAGCTAGCCACCACCTGGACTGCGAAGTTAAGCTGCTGTAACTCCAGACTCCATACTAAACTACTGCAATATACAGCTGACCCTTAAATAAAGCAGGAGTTGGGGCGCCGACCCCATGTGTAATTTTGACTCGTCAAAACCTTATAGTTGCAGTCAGCCCTTTGCATCTGTGGAGTCAACCAAACTTGGATCAAAAACAGTATTTTCTATCTGCGTTTGGGAACCCACAGTTGAGAATATGAAAATATTTTTGATTTGTGGTTGGTTGAATCCACGGGTAAATCCCCAGAGGCAAAGGGCCAAATGTATTTACTGAAAAAGTCCTCATATAAGGGAACCCACATATGGGGGGAGAAGAAAAATCCTGAAATACCACATCCTTTATTTAGGATGGCCATAATACACGTAAAAAAGTCCTCTTAATATACTGCATAGTCCACATAATGTATGCATCATGACAGTATATGTGACATAAACTGATGTCAAGATTCTGAAACCCAACTGGCCATCGGCTGTGAATTGCATCTCTGCTGATATTAGTATTTTCACTTGGGAAGAATGGAAATGTCATTCACTTCACTGCTTCTCTTTCTACAAGTGATTCCAGACTCGCCAGCCCCAGGGAACATGGCCTACAGAACGGGGTCCTCACCAAACCATAACCATACCAGACAAGCTGAATCCAGATTGGTGCAGGTTCCGGACAGGTGGGGCCTGCTGCTTGGCCGGGGACGTCTTAGCCGAGGAAGCTGGAGTGACTGTCTTGGGTGTCACAGACACCTCACACACAGGTCCGTCATACAGGCCACGAGGAACCCCCCTCAGCTCTGCCAGCTGCAAAACACAAGAGCCCCTCGACTCAGGCCACATTCACACAGGATGCCTCTCTGGCAGACCTCCTGATGGGGAAGGAACAGAGGCCAGGAGAGGCCTATGAGATTTGGGGATGGGAGATTCTCCTTATGGAGGGGTGTGGCGGGGACAGATGTCAGCATGGGGGTAGCCAGCCCCAAGGCTCTAGGCCAAAGCTTCCTACAAGGTAGATCACGAGTAACTCGTTACTCTTCTTACCATCTTCCCCCAAGGCACTTCCACTTAAACCCTGTAGGAATTCCCAAACATGCTGTAAAGAAAATCTGGCCTCCTGTTCAAGATCTGGCCCCAAACTTTCTTTCCAATCTCACTGTCCCTTTAATTCCTTTACAGCTCCATCCATCTGGCCTCACAGCCCCCAAGCAACAGTGCTGTGGACTGTTCACCATGTCCTGAATACACCATATTTTTCCATGCTCGTGACATTCTCTCCATCTACTTCCCTTGTCTCCCTTCCTTGGCTTGTCAACCTTCCACTTCACCTTCAAGACCCAACTCAAAATGCCCTCTCCCCATGATACTTTCCCCCACGACTCCATAGCAGTGGATCCCTCCTCTGAACCTCATCACAGCACATGTCAGTCTTACTTCCTTCTGGCTGGCTGTGGAAACATCTGATTCCTCTGCTGGTATTCTGAACTCTGGGAATAAAAAGACCATGTTTCCCTTATCCCCGAATCCTCCATACTCATCTCAATATCCTGATTCAAAGTGCTTAGCCAGTGTTTACGAAACTGAACTTAACCCATGACAAAACAATTCATAAGATCTGAGCTACTCACCCTGCTCCTTGCCTTGATACGTTTGTAAACGAAATCAGGGAAGGGCTTTCGGGGGATGTAGCGCCCAGAGCCCTCGGTGACATGAAGGGTACCGTCTTCTAGGACAATCTTCCCCTGGCTGATGACCACCAGTGGAGAGCCACGGCACTCCATGCCTTCAAAGATGTTGTACTCAAGAGCCTAGAGAAAGGGATCACAGTACACTTTATGGTATAAACGCCCTGCCACCCTGGCTATATCTAACAGGCCGGCAGCACCCACTGCCCGCCATCCCACAAACAAAAAAAAGGTCCAGGGCTATAGTCCCTGCCCCGACTGGCCACATCAGAAGGCGCTTCATCTCTATGTCCTAATTTCCCTGTCTCGAATATGGAATCATCTTTTCCCACCTGTCAAAAATGTGGGGGGGGGGGGGATAATGGAACAGAAAAATTGTATGGAAAAGCATGAGGGTTTATAAATGCCACACAAATATAAGAAAAGGATTCCATGCATTAGCAATGACTTTGTTCTCCTCACTGCCCAAGCTCCCATCAGGTTCCAGTGCAAAGGCTGTCTGTGGCCAAGTTCTAAATTTAACCTTGAAATGGGCCATCCACGAGTAGCTTTTCCCACTGGTTTGCCTGGTTTTCCAAACTGTTAGCGATGTGGTAAACCTGAAGTCCCTAAATGAAAGGACTGTGGTGATTTAAGAGGCACGCCTTCACGAAGATGTTTGCGGTCTAGTTAATTTCCCATACAATGCTGTGGTCCTTTTGGTTTCAAGCTTTTCAGGGTGAAAGAGTGGTGTATCTGTGTCGCCTCTTGGAAAACATGCTGGGTCTCTATATGCAGTGAGTTTCTTGTTGGACAACGAGGCACCAGCAATCCGGGGACACTGTGCCCATCATGAAAAACTCCATGTCACAGTCCCATCGCATGGCTTTGGCTCACCCAGGACCATTCCCCAGATTCCAGAAGGCCTCCTGCTTCTTCCTGCCTGGCCTGCGCACAGGCACCAATGTCTGTGCTGTGCCCAGGACTGGAGCATTCATAGGGGACTCCAACCATCAAAAGCCACGTGGACCTCGGGGGGAATTCAGGCCAGGTTATCATCATGAAAGGAATTAGCCTGTGAACAGAGAGCTGTAACAGTGCCCGCACTGCAAGTAACATCTCTGCTCAGTGTACTGGCTGATTCGTAGGGAGAAGCCTCTGCTGGCTCCTCAGTTCATTAGGTGTCAAAATGCAGAGGTGCTGATTGAAAACAGCAATGAGGGGCTCTCAGCTCTGCTCTGAGACTCCAAAGAGTCATATGGGAGCTACCGGAGGAATGAGGCAGAGAGGCATCTGGGAGGAGGGAAGGGACTCTACACGGGGATTCCCAGGACCCAAGTGTGTGTCCCCACGTCTCTCAGTGATTCTAAGACACTCCTCCCTGAAGTCAGAACATGTCTGACAGCAGATGGACCTGCGCAGTTGCTGTCAGCATAGACAGACCCAAGTTCTTCCAGGGGGACATGCGTTCGTTTTCCCCTGTGGCCTCGGGGATTACCCCACTGAAGCCATTTTACTTTATACTCTTAGCTTCAGGTTTTTCTGGACCCTGCTGGCATCAGAAACTGAGAATTCCAACTTGCACGAGAAGCAGTTTTCAGTTCATATTCTCCAAGGAGACGTTTTGTCCTCTCTGCACCCAAAGCCCAAGTCAAGGCATACAAGATGTTTGCCACCCTTTCTATGTGGCAGATCTACATCTTATTTATCCTACACTAAGCACAAGCTGGCCCTCGGTGGCACAACATATTTTTATGAATCTCCTGTTACTGTCATCTTGGGTGTGTTTTGCTTCATGATGATATATAAACTAATGGAATATCTGGAAATCGATGGCATCTTAGATTTGCTGAAATCCAGAAGCTATATGATTCTGGGCAGATCACTTGAGTCCTGCCTCAGAAATTCAATTTCTTCATCTGCCTCCGACGCAAGGCTTGGTGAAGATGACAACACAAAAAGCATCATATGTGTATGGATCCTCATGAAAGAATTCTGTCAGCTCTGAAATAACCTTTGAAAGGGTGTGCATCACCCTTTAAGGGTTGGATCCAGCCCCATGTCTACCATGTTACTCCACAGCTAATTGTCTATATTCTGACAAACTCCTCCTGCCCCCTGGAGTAACGGAGACAACCGTCAACAGCACCATCTGCCTGGGTTCCCGTCCCAGATCTGCCACTCGCCAGATCACTCTGTGACTTTGGACAAGTCCTTGACACACCTCTCAGCCTCAGCTTCCTCATCTACAAGGGGAAATAGCCCACTTCGCAGAAATGATGCTAGGATCACAAGAAACAAAAGGAACAAAAGCATTTAGCATGCTACTTGGCACAAAGTAGGCACTTAGAAAAATGTTCACTCATTCACTGTCTGGTTGTTTTCATTCCACTTTTCCAATAAGATTGCAAGTCCTTTAGTGTCAAAGACATTGTAAGACACATACATTGAGTTTAGTTGCTTATAAATAACTGACCGTAAACACCTAGAGGAGCTTTGGGCCATCTTCCGTTTTTAAAAGATGGAGGAACCAGCAACATGACTCCACATGACTTAAAATCGAAAAGTCCAGTAGTCAGATCACAGCTCTGGGTATTCAGAGCCTACTCTCTGTCAAACGATGAAGGCAGTCAGGCTTCATCACGCACCAGGTACAGGCATTTTTAACCTACATCTACACGGGCTCCCTAAAATTACTCATCTGGCTGGATGCCTGGAAAATCCAAGCAGAGGCTTAGCAACAGGGCTGTCAATAATAGTTAGCTAAATACTCCAAATTAAAGCTAATGAGCTCCTGGTAGAAACACTGTATTACATGGAAAAGCCGTTTACTAGTAGTCTCTCAAATGATTAATTGCACAGGCGTGCTTAATGTGGGCTCTTGAAAACAGGTGAGGACAGAAAAGAGGGACTTTTGGAAGCCAGTATTTCTTCCGTGGGGTTGCCTGGAGGTAAAGGCTGGGCGGTGCTACTGCTCTGGAAATGTTTGGACAGAATGGCTGGAGGGCAGACTCTGTCTTCTTGAATCATGGCTCCTTCACATCTTCTCTTCTGCCAGGTGAAGGGCTCCAAATGCCAGCTCCCTAGCTAGGTCACCTGCCGCTTAAATAATGAGTCCACTTCCCCATTTGCATTACCTCTGGGGAAGGGACTCTGCAAGGGAGGGGAGGAATTTTCTCCATGTAACTGTGACCAAGAGGTTGCATACGCAGTCTGGCAGGGAATAGCCATGGACAATTTTGGGTTCTAATTCTGGCTCTACCGCAAAATAGCTATGTAACATTAGACTAGTCACTTAAGCTCTCTATGCCTCCGTTTATTTATCTTCCCAATTGTGATAATAATACCATCCCTTTATTGAAAAGGCCAAAATAAAAGAGTAAATGGGAATATGATATTCAATGTATATGAATAGGGGGGCTCACTAGGGAGGACCCTAGGGCCCCTGCCTGTAAAGAAGCCATCCTGGACCCCCAAGAGGTTGTAATCTAAGTTACAAGTCGGTGTGGCCATAAGGCTATGCTGCAAAGCTAAGTCAACCAATGGGAAAGGAGGGAAAAAAGGCAACTATAAATAAATACTGAGAGCTGAGCAGCCTTCCCAGAAGGCACCCACCATCCTGGCACCCACAGATGCCAGCAGAAACTAGAAGTGCGCTCTGTACCCCAAGCTCCTCTGCTCAAATGGGAGAGGACTGGGATACAGCAAAGGGCCCAGGGCTGTCCTGGAGAAACGCCAGAAACACAGCCCTGAGCTGTCGTGGCACTTGGGGGAGGCTTCAGCACTGCTGGCCCAGGCTAACTGTGGGGGCAGTCTAGAATCAGATTCCCTATTGAGCCAGCTTTCAATTTAGAACTTGATCTAGAATATCGTCTTCATTCATTATGAATCTCTTCATTCAATATGAATCTCTTCAAGATTCATGAGTTTCTGACAAAGAACACTTCTTCCCTATGCTCATTTCTTTTTCAAAGCTGCCCCTTTGTCCACATTCTTGCATGTATCTATATATGTAGCTATAGGTATAGATACACACACACACACACCCACATGTAGTTTTTTTCTATGAAGGACCAATAGTATCTAACACCTCTGCTTAATGCCCCTGACCTCACAGAGTCACAGGGCACTCAGAGACCCCGTTTAAACCCTGGATTTATTCTCAGGTGAGGAGCCTGAGACATAACATGAAGTCACCTGCCCAGATTCTCATTAACAAGACAGGGCATCCCCAAGCTTTGTATTCCACGCTGAGAGACCAGAGATACCCCAAAACTGCAGGTCCTAAAGTCATGATCAGAACGGCTGCCAGGGTTATTTCTTCTGTTTGGGGAGAAGTCAAAGTCAATTAATACCTTGAGGACAATAAGAGCATCTGTCATTTAGGTTTCTATACGGCTACACTGATATGAGAAAACAATGGCTTAAAAGAATAAAAGTGCCCGGTGGGCGTCTCAGGAATGGACGTTTGGATGTTTTATTTCCGTCCCTTGCACCCAGCGTTGCCATGAGACATGCTGCCCGGACTATAAAAATGGAATGGCATGGTACCTGAGCTCTAGAAGCTTCTGATATCCTGGCATGACATGGGAGGCTCCGAAGGTCTATAGATAGAGACCTCTATCTATAAGAGAGGCTGTGGTGCTCCAAAATAGTGATAAGAGTAACTGATTCTCAGTCTTATTGACCTCAGTAAAGACAAAAAAGTTATGTTTTTTTCTCAGCAAATTGCAAGTTATCATATATCCTGGGGAGAAGTTCATTCCTCTCACAGCGAGTTCTTTTCATAATTCCTGGGGACTCTCCCCACCTCAGTCTCTTTCTGTGACTGATCTGTTTGGAGTGGGTCGACACAGGGCAGGACTTACACTATTGTGGGTCTTGGCAGAGATGGTTTTAACGCTGTCGGGGTCCCAGATGACCAGGTCAGCATCAGACCCCACGGCAATGCGGCCTTTCCGGGGGTAAAGGTTGAAGACTTTGGCTGCATTGGTGCTGGTCACGGCCACAAACTGGTTCTCATCCATCTTCCCAGTGACCTGAGGAGTACAACATGCACACGCGCACACACGCACACACACACACACCAAAAGCAGGTCAACAAACGTGAAGGGTAGAACACGACTTAGCAATAAAAAGGAACACACTTTTGATACACACAACTTAGACGGATGTTAAGGGCATTATGCTAAGTGAAACTACCTATCTCAAAAGGTCACATACTGTATGATTTCATTTATATAAACATTCTCAAAATAACAAACGTTCTAGAGATGGAGAACAGACAAGGAGTGAGATGCAGATCTGCCCAGGGCGTAAGGTTGACTATAAAAGAAGAGCACAAAGCAGGTCTTTGCGGTGATGGAGGACATTTGTATCTTGATTGCCCTGGTGCCTACACGAATCTACATAGGACCAAAGGACACAGAACCAAACGCACACGTTGCACCCTTGTCAGTCTCCAGGCTTTGATATCGTACTATAATTATGTGAGACGCAACCATGGGAGAGAATGGGGAAAGGGTACACATCCCCTCTGTGTCCTATTTTTATAACTTCTTCTGAATCTATAATTATTTCAAAGTGAAAGTAAAAAATAAAAAAAAAAAAGCTGACGGGGCTGCAGTGCCTCTTCAGGAAACATCATTTGGCTTGAATGGCTGTCCTTTTCAAAGATACAGGCATAGACCTAGGCGTCTAGTCTAGCCCACCCAGGAGTCTTAGCCCCGATTCTGGGTTTCCGCAGCCACAGGTGCCAATTGTGTTTCCTCACATCCTTCCTGCACCTTCTGATGCCTACGACTTCCTTTAAATACAGAATTTTTACGAAACGGCTGCATATCTCAGTTGGGAAACCTACTCCAAAGCTAGTAGAAAAATGAGCAAAGGAAATGAGCAGGTTTTGAGAAAGCGAAAAATACAAATGGCTCATAAGCATATGTAAAAAAAAAAAAATAATCACTCTAATGAGTAACTGAAGAGACTAAATGTAAAATAAAATTCACCCATCAAATCAGTAATATTTTGGTTTGGGGAGGGTAACACCAGTTTGGACCTTGTAGAAGAAACTGGGGGATGCCATACAGTGCTGACTGCATACAAATTGATGCAATCTTTCTAGAAGGAATGTTGACAATACATATCAAAAGCCTTAAAAACATGCACACCCTTTGACCCAGCAATACCACTTGTAGAAATTTCTCCTACAAACATAATTAAAGACATGTCCAAGGATGTTCATCCCGGTAACAAAATCAGAAACATAAATATTCAAAGAACTGCACATGAATTCCATTTCAGCATTAAAATGAAATGGTCCGCTATTAAAAACCAAGAGTTTCAAGTATATTTAAGGATGTAAAGACTTTTTCATAATATACTGTTTTAATAAAGCAGCCCACAAAATAGTATGTATGCTGCCAATGTTCTTTACACACTCACACACGTACATAACATATACACACATATGGAATGTTAAGTAGGAAACGATCTCTAAGGAGTGGTCTTGGAAACCTAAGATATATTGTCACACAAGTACCAGCTTCTAGAATTTTCTCAGCTGACATTTCAAGATCTACATGACACCCATGGCCCTCAGATGAGGAGGCAGGAGAAAGGCGAGACCCACCCATGAGTGACATCACTGCTCCTTACCACAGCCTTGTCCCAGATGACGGACATCCGCTCCTCCGTGCCATTGGTGCCTTCAGGGATCAGGGTGAAGTTGTCCTTTCCTACAGCCTTCTGGGCAGTGTTGAACGTACAATGGCCACTCCCAGTAACCTGGAGATCTCCACTAGAAGGAAAATATATAAGTGGCTTTTCTCTTCAAATCATCAAATTTGAACATGGTTTTTTGATGTGTCAGGCCACTGACCGTTTTTGAAATACCCTTTCCTCCCCTCAGGAGACGGGTAATTTGGGAAGATATGACATGATACTGAAGCTTCATTATAATGCTGTGCCCCTAAATCTATGTTGTGAGGTGTCTTATGGGTGACAATGCACCACAATGGAATCCTTTTGATACCTCATTATCCCCTTTGGTTGACCTTCAAAATGGCCCAAGTTTTTATTCAGAATTCCCCCTCAGAAAAGTGTCAAAGTGATAATCTCCAGTTCCTATCTGTTGACCTGAGTTTGGAGAATAAGGGTCTGTTTGCAAGCCTGCTTTCGCCCACCATGTTATAACCCACCAGGTCATTTGTGTCTGAGGGAAGACTGAGAATGCAAAGTGTGAACAAGTCTCCAAGACTCACCAGGACAGCAAGGAGTTCAGAAAGTCCGGAGTGGTCGGGTCGGGGCTCAGGGGTGGGGAGGTAACAAAAGCAGCAGCCTTGGCCCAGTTCTTGCTCCAGTAGTGGGAGCCATCAGTTCCCAAGCTGGCAGTGATAGGCTCGCCATACACCACGGTTCCTGACAAACAAGACAACAAAGCTGAGTATGATACAATGAGGGAGAAGGGAAACCACCCTTGTTGGGAGCAGCTACCTACCCAGCAGCATGACAAGGGCTCTCAGGTAAGGACACTGATGCCAGACGAGGTAAAATACGTCAGCCAGCCAAAGTCATCGATCCAACATGTGCTCCCTAAGATTGCATCTTTAGCTCCTGCTCTCCTAACTCACCCCAAACAGTCCACCTTCTACATTGTTGATTCCCAAATCTATTATTAGGTTGGTGCAAAAGTAATTGCTGTTTAAACGGTTAAAAATAATTGGGGAAAAAACAACACTATTATTTATCTTGGCACCAACCTAATAACAATCTCAGACTGCATTCCAGCACCCAGTCCCAAGTGCCATCTAGACTCTTATTTTGGAGTGACCCATGGCATCTCAAACTTAACCTCCAAACACTCACCAAACACTCATCTTGCTCTTCCAACATCTCCTATCCCCCCTTCTCAGTGTCTAGTTCTGGCTAATGGGCTGAGAGAGGAAATCAGATGTGATGCCAGTGGGCTGAAGCATTTGAGAGCAAGCACACATCTGCCCAAGCAACAGCCTGGATCCCTGAGTCACCACCTGAAGGCAGCTGCCCTTAGCGCCACCAGATTCACAGGCGATGTTGTAAGAGTGAGAAATAAAGGACTGCGCACATTTATGCCACAAAGATTTCAGTTTCCGGAAGCCTCATCTAACTGAATTAATACATTGCCATGAAAGAAATGTCAGTTCCCTGATGCTCAAATCATGTCCTCTTCTCTGTCCATTCATGTGCATGCCAGTAAGGTGGCCTATATCCACTGACTGCCAATGCTTTAGTGCTTTAAATACATCCTTTCCTTTCCGAAACTCCACATACCTTCCCTTAATTCAGGCCTTCATCATTTCTCCCCAGCTCATTCCAACAGAGCCTCCCAGTTTAGATTTATTTTGCTTTCCCAACCTTCTTCCCCATCTCTCCATTCATTCTCCATGACACGTCCAGAGTGATCTTCCTAAAACATAACCTTCCCAGACCATTGTCATGCATAAAGTCCTCCCAAGGAGCTTTCTGCCTTTAAGGACAGAAACAAACTCTTCACGGACACATCTGATGCCCTTAATTGTCCAGCCACCTTTCAAAGCTGATATCCTTTTTCACATATTCCAAAACTCAATCCCATCCTCCACTCCAATAATCCAATAATCACCCCATTTTGAATTTTTTGATTTTCCACTAGATGGAGAGACCCTGAAGAAAATACATCAGACTGCACATACTAGGTACTCAATAAATGTGTGTCACATTAAATACAAGGTACCATCTTTTATTAACGAAAGGCATCACTGCCGGAATTTGATGGCAGGACAGCCTTACCACCATCAGGAATTCACCTCTCTTCACCTCCCCCCCATCACAGGGCTACCCCCCAAAGTCCTGCCAAATGTTCTCTTTGCTCCAAACACAGGGCCCTCAGGGCCAAACACTTCTCAGTCAGGAATGTGTGTTCTTTCCTCTCCACAGCATTTTCCAAGGCCTTATCTCTCGATAATAAACCACAACACTCTCTATGTTGCACTCACCATTCAGAGCTGGCTCCTGGAGCTGCCCCTCCAGCCTCAGGAATTTCACAAAGGAGTCCCTGTTCAGCCAGGGAGTGTTAGAGGCCAGAGCAGGCAGCTCACGTGGGGAAATCAGTAATGATCCCGAAGCAGGATGGAGGGCTCCAAATCCCGGGGAAGCCTCACCCAGAAGGAAGCCCCCAGGAGGAAAAGGGCCAATGCTCAGAGTCACCTGGAAGGTGTCCTGGGTTCCCGAGCTATACAAAGCCTCCCAGGCAGGATTTTGGGAGCCAGCTGGGCAGCTGCACAGACCGCCCCAGCTCACCCCAAACTGGAAAAACACCGCATAATGAGAAGGCCTCGGCTGCTGCCAAGTCGGCTTATGAAATGCAAATGTCTGAGCAGGACCCAGGGTTCTCACAGGACCTCCACTCCCTGCTTCGGTTTGAGCCGGAACTGGCTGAGTTGATTGTGGCTCTTCTAACCAGCCAGGTCTGGAGGTCCCGCTGGCTATTGTCTGAGCACAAGGGTGAAGTTGGGGCAAGTCATTAGGAAAACAAAGGACTCCTAATCCCAAAGGTTTCCTGGTTTTATAGACAGGAGAAAGTTCAAGAGCAGAACTGCTTGGAGGGAAAGAGTGGCTTTGCCGGTCTTTGAAAATCCTTGGACAAGCATAAACAGTTTCCTGATTTTCCTGTAACTTGCTGGTGTTCGTCCTCTCCCTGGATCTGCAATTCAGTCCTGCTTTGGAAACTTGAGTACAAGGAGGGGCTGGTTCCTGGATGGCGTCCTGAATCCCACACACGTGAGTGCCCTTGACTGTGGCCTTCATCTCACTCTGAACTACAACTGTGATGGGGTGGAGAGCTGGTGCACAGGGGCTGGGTCCCGTTCTCCATGCACAGAACATGTACCTCAACACAAAGGAATGAACTTGGCCTTTAGCCTCTGGAAAACCGAGAACTGGGTTGGAGCTTCAAGGTCACGGCTGACCAGATCTGCCTCTTTAGACCAAGGCTGAGCCAGGACTCCTGGGGCGGGGCCCAGCTGAGATGGAGGCACTTGGCGAAGGAAGAAGGCACCTTGCGGCTCATATCTGTTTTGCCCTGTTCGAATTGCAGGGGATTCAGAGGTCCTTGCTGTCTTTTGGTTTATTTATTTTCTTTAGCCCACAAAGGCACTGCAGGAGTTAAACCATTCTATGGGCGACTGCAGGTGAGGGCTCTGCCTCCCAGCACCAATGGCCTACAGCCACCCCAGGGCTGCTCTCCCCATTTTATAAATAGCCGTGGATACCAAAATCTGACAGCATTGCCCACATGTAGGCCCCTGACTGGGACAGTGATTGGGACACACATACACACACTTCTGGACCTCCGTCAGGCCACAGATACCACTGAACTGCATGCCAGAAATAATTACCATTAATAATAATGAACCGTAGAATAGGTTTAATTGGCCTTTCTGCACTCCTCTAAACACACTCTGATCCTTTCTTGGTGGAGGTTAGACCTTTATGATTTTCTTCTCCAGGGAAAGTCTAAACTGAAAGATGTGACCCCCAAGCCAGCCTCGGGCAGGCTTTCTAGGGCAGTCAGGAACTGCAGGGGACTTTGGTTTAATTGGCCTTTCTGCACTCCTCTAAACACACTCTGATCCTTTCTTGGTGGAGGTTAGACCTTTATGATTTTCTTCTCCAGGGAAAGTCTAAACTGAAAGATGTGACCCCCAAGCCAGCCTCGGGCAGGCTTTCTAGGGCAGTCAGGAACTGCAGGGGACTTTGGTTTAATTGGCCTTTCTGCACTCCTCTAAACACACTCTGATCCTTTCTTGGTGGAGGTTAGACCTTTATGATTTTCTTCTCCAGGGAAAGTCTAAACTGAAAGATGTGACCCCCAAGCCAGCCTCGGGCAGGCTTTCTAGGGCAGTCAGGAACTGCAGGGGACTTTGGGGGTGGTGTGTATTCACAACGGGCCTGAGAAATGTTTGACAGCTCCCTCTCGTCTCAGAAAGCATGTTCCAGAACCAACAGCCAGGGCCTATCCATGGGTAACCCTGTGAGATTTTGGTACCAAGAGTGTTTCTAGAGGAAGAGAATCGAAGTTTTCTGAATAGGTCTGGGGGTTCTGGAACTGACTCTCTGATCTGATTTGATTTAAAGGCATGACTCATTTCTACTAGCACTGGTAGTCCGAAGCGTGTTGGGGCAACAGAGACGCACAAATATCACCACGGGAGACTCCTAATCAAGTAAACACATATCGTACGAGGCAATGTTTGAGCTGACCATGTATTTGATACCTTAGACCGTTTTTGTCAAACTGAGTATAATGAGATTGGCTGGTTATTCCTAATTATGTAGGACAAAGCGAGGAAAGAAAGCATGAGCTCAGGGATTCAAACTCCCGGCCCAAGTGCGGCACCAAGGACCCCAAAGTTTCTGCCTGTCCTGAAGGAACTCCTCATCTGCAGTAGCCTCAGAATTCAGATGGCTGAAAACCAAACCCGAGCTCTCATCTTGCAAGTGGCTGCATTACAATGCAAATTGAATTCCCAGTGTCTCAGTGTCTTTTGTTCAAGGGAGGGCATTGATTGGGAAGGAATTCTGCCTCCAGACAGCCTTGGAACTCCAGCTGTAACATCAACTCTTTGCTGTAGGCCCAAACCTGTAGGCCCACCCTGAAGATTTCAGACTTGCCAGCGCCTACTACTGCATGAGCCGATTCTTAAGATCAATCCCTCTCTCTCTCGCCCTCTATTATTGTTCTATTTATTGGTTCAGTTTCTTTGAAACGTCCTGACTACCAGATTTTGGTGAGATTTTATGACATTCACAAGCCAACGCATATGCCACTCTGGGTTCAAGAATGCTAGGCTGTGCATGAGCTTAACACCACGGATTCATTCCCAGGTTGGGGTGGTCCTCACCACCCCATGACCACATGCCTCAGTCATTCCTATTGACCCACAAGGCACAGAAGCCTTGCCTCGGTTTGGGTTCCCAGGGTTGAACATCCAGGCACCAGATGTTCTGAACGGTTCTGCATCTGGGTGATGGGGGTGGGTGAGGAGGAGGCTGGAGAAGGTTGTCCGCCGGATGAGCTCACCAGGCACTGCCTTCGCGCTCCCATCCACACATGGAAGGCATCAGGAGCCACACCGGACACTCCGTGGAAAGAGAGCTGGCCAGGAGTACAGAACCCCGGGTTCTATTTCCCATGGGATAGATGATCTTGGGCAAGATATTCAATGTCCACATTCAGGTTCTCTTTCGTGACATAAGCCTATTAAATGGACCAACGTCTAAGTTCTTTTGAAGAGTAAAAATTGCTCAGGGTGTTCTGATGCTGGCTGTGTTTTCATTTCCTTCTCTGCAGAATGGGGTTGATGACACACTGTCCTGCCAGATGGCACAGAAGGAAGGAGGCAGCATGTGCAGCGCTGTCTCTGGGGGGCGAGGAAGACACATGCGGACGGTCGTGTTGGGTCAAGCAGGCATGTGAAAATAGTTCTCATTTACATTTTATCTCATATCCTTGCTTACCCAAACACCTCCTGTCTTAGTTTAGGACCAGCAGGTCTCTGGGTGGGGAGTTCACGGGATCAATAAGAGAAGAGGTAGGGTTATGATTTTTCAACACCTGCCATTTTCAGAGAAATGGTGAGTCCCCCCCTTACGTAGCCTGAGACAGGCAGGGTGAGTGTCTGTAAACAGCGGTGCATTCCTCTGTGCTGTAACCATCTTGGCTGCACTTCTCTGATAATATTGACCATTTGCCATTGTGACTTTCTGCCCATGTGTCCCTCCCCTGCTAGTGAAGGATTTAAGGGCTGGGACCATTTCTCATGTCTGGCACAAAGGCTTGAAGTATCACATCGTAAAAATCAAAGTAAATAGTAAAAGTTCATGAATGAATGACGATCTCTCCAATTCACAGAGGAAGAAACGAAGCAGCAGGTAGTTGGCCGTGCCTCACACTTGTCTTCAGGGGCCGGAAGAACCCGCGTGAAGAAACAAAGAATCCTTAGCAGGAAACCCTTGCCCTAGGTCAGCAGACATCTTTGCTGTGCTTTTCTAAGCAGCCCTTCATCATTAATCGTATCAGTAGTTGGTACAGTTATTACATACGTCTTTATGAACAGTATCTCATTTACGCATCACCATCACCCTGTGAGATGAGTCACCATTACTACCCTCCCTTTGCAGGTGGGGAAATAAGACCTGAAGGTGATACGGAACCTGCCCAGCATCACATGCTAGTGCACAATGGACCTGGGATTTGGTCCAGGACAGGATACTGATCCCGGAGCGCTAACACTTAACACAGCCTTATATTGTTTTTCTTCTCGGTCCATATTATCCATGGCAGTGCTGGGTGCCAGCCTCCAGTTTTACAGGGTTTGTTGAGGAACTAAACCCCAACGGATACCGACAAGGAGATGGTCGCAGCATTCCCCATATTAAAATAATCTCAAAGCATGACGTCAGTCAGATATTAACATGGATATTCATGGCCTGACGTCAGATGCCTGATGATCAAGGCCCAATTCTACCATTCAGCAGCTCTGAGCTTTAGTTTCCTTAGCTGCAAAGTAAAACAAAGGACAAAACTCCCTGTCTCGGGCCACCTCCCCAAGTTGTTGTGTAGTTCTAGCAAGATGAAAAGACTCTTAAGCGCCTACAATGCAAGCTAGGGTTTCCCATGCGTGCTCATTAGCACCGGAATGCACTGGAAATTCTTTCCTGGAAGCTCAGGTTCCTCTAAAAGCAAAGGCTTCTAAGGACTGGAGAGTAAGAGTCTGAATGCAAGAGCCACCCTAAGAACCATGATGCGGGCACAGTTAGACTCACACCTGGAAGGTTCTGGAACAAATAGACTAAAATAGACCCTTCATCGTGCTCACCCCCCAGGAATCACACAGGATCAAAGTCTTAAAAACAGATGGAAATCATCAGGCACTGAGTCACAGAGTATTAGAGTGGAACTGGACTGTATAACACACTCCAGCTCCACATCTTCAAGTGGGGAAACTGAAGCATGCAGAGAAGGAGCTCCACCACAGCGGGCAGGGCTGGTTCAGACCTCAGTGCTCTGCAAACCAGACCAGGGCCAGCTCCACCTGCCCGACCCAGGTCTGGTGAGAGACCCTACTCATCCATCCTTCAATCTGGGCAAGTCAGAGTCTGAATTGGAAAACAAGGCCTCAGTTTTTAAATTATGTTAAATTGAATGTTTAATTACATTAAAGTTATGTTAAAATATTCAATTTTTTTGTTTCGTATTATCATCTGGGTACAGCATGGTTGCTGAAAAAAAGCCATACCCTATCTTCCCCTTTTCAGACACTGTGCCCACTGTCCCCACGCAACGTGGAACTCCTGTGACTAGTGTTGGGTGCTGAGGGGTTCCCACACTTGCCCAGGTGAGGGAGGGTCACCAACAGTCATCATCCACAATGTCTCCTAGACAAGTGAAAGCTTATTCTGAACAGACGATCCTATTTCAGAGGAATGTTTATTTTTAAAAGGCAGTTACTTCCAGCTGCCAGGAGAGGGCAGACTTCCAGGAAGATGGCAATGCAGCAACCATAGTGTTTCCCCCAAAATAAGCCCTAGCATGATTTTTCAGGATGACATCCCCTGAACATAAGCCCTAATGTGTCTCTTGGAGCAAAAAATAATATAAGACCCGGTGTTATTTTCGGGGAAACATGGCATTTGACGCAGAGCCTGAGGATAGAGACCCCAGGAGAGTTCCAGGGAAGAGGGGCCATCTGGAAGCCACACTCTCTTGGGACCAGCTGAATCAGTGGTCACTGAGCAATGTGATCTAGGTCTTGCATCAAGTCACCCACCAGTGAAGAAATCCTACAGTCTTCCTTCTCCACGTGGATCCCATCCCGCAGAACTAGAAACCGAATCACAGACGTCAAACTGCTCCCATACTGACAGAGAAGGAGGGACGCAGAAAGAGAGACAAAGGGATAGAAATGAAAAAGAGACCAAGAAAAAGATACGGAGACCAGGAGAAAATGGGACAACAACCAAGAGAGTAATGGAGACATGCAGATGGAGAGTGAAACAGAACAAGAAAGAGAGAGAAATGGAGACATACAGAAATGGAGAGGTCCAGAGAGACAAAAGAGTGGAGGACATAATGTGGAAGAAAGGATGGAAGAAGAGAAGAAAGGAAGGAGGGACAGAGGGCCCTTGTATGATATTCACGTTCCCATCAGGCCAAGAGCCACCCTCAAAGTCCACTACTGGTGAGCAGGCTCTCTGTGTGTGAAGGTACACTCCCAAGCACAGAACACATGGTGTGATCATCCAAACTCCTTGCCAAGGGCAGGTTTACAGCAGAGCTCTGCTGCATCCATAATAGATAAGGTGGCCCACGGAACAGCCTCTGGAAGCAGCGCTGGAAGCTGCACTTAGTAAATTAGTTTCCAAGAACATTCTTGATGGACTCCCAGTAACACGAGAGCCAGGCTCAGCCCCGAATATATCAATATAATTTACAGGGAGTGACTTGAGCCCCAGGAGACCTGGATTTGATGGGGCCAGGGCAACATCCCCTCCCCCACACCCCCACAAGTTTCTCTTACTTACCCCAGTGGATATCACTACCAGCCACGAAGGGAAATGCATTTTGCAATAGGAAGTTTCCCAGGATGCTGATTCTGTGGCAGATGAAAACTGATGTCATCTGTGTATGTGCCTAGTGTATTTAGACTGCATCAAATTAAACTCAACCTTTCTATAGAAGGCGGGCAGGAGAAAAATGTGCCTGCCCACCCACTTCTTGCTGTGTGGCTTTAAATAGACACTAACAAGGCCGCAGCGGCGGAACAGAGGGAGAAACTGGAGCTCCCTGCCTCACTGAGCTGTAATTAGGTTAATGCTGGCACGTGATGAAAGCAGCTTACTTGGCATGAGGGTCTGGAAAAGGAGCCCACAGTCAGACAGCCCGTAACGCTTACCCTTTTTCCGAGCCTGGGCAATGACTTCGGCAGCGCTCTTGCTCATCACCTTGGTGACGTACAGGGGGCAGTTGGTCTGGTTGGCAATGGTAATCGAACGATTCACGGCTTCAGCCTCGACCTACAGAAGAGCATCTGAACATGAGAACTGTGCCCACTCCACGAGCGCACCTTTACCCTCCACCCACCAAGAAAGGCTAAGATGAATGGGAGACCACTGTGCCACAAGGTGCTACCCTCCATGGCACTGCAGGAGGGCGATGTGACCTGCCCAGAGTCACCCCACATTGACTGCTTGAAATCAGGGGGCATTCCTTCCTGGCCCTTCTGAGTGGTTCTCAGTCTGGTCGGCAGGCCTGCAATGTTAGCATCAGCCTGGAATCTGTAAGAAATGCAGATTCTCGGGCCCTGCCACAGACCCACAGGATCTGCATCTCTTGGAGGTGGGACCCAGAAATGTGGGTCTAACAACTCTATATGGTTTTCATGCTTGCTAATGTCTGAGAACCACCATGCACGGAAACATCGTTCCCAATTTGGTGCATTCATTGCCATGGCGTGGTCATGAGGCAAGACCCTCAGGGATGTGACTTTTGCACTGAGTTTCTGTCCGATGCACACAGAGGAAGCCAGCACCACCCAAGGAACAATGCGACCTCACAGGGCTCTGGGAACGGAGCAGGCAGTGCTTGTGCAAACCAAAGGCCCTCTGTATGTGAAACACGACCATGGCCAGCCACAGACTGGTACGACCTTCGGCCCGAGATGGGAAAGAGCTGCTCCAATTAATAATCTGATTCTTTAAACCTGATGTTTCAATGGATGATATTTCAAAGACCCCACGTGATGACTGCTAAATACTTTATCAGGTAAGACTACATAGATCAAATTATATCTTACACAGGAATCAGCCATGGGCAACTCAAAGAGCAAGTAAGATTATGGAACCACAGAGCTCAAAAAAGTCTTTTGCTTCCTCCCAAATGCTGGCAAAAGGCTGTAGCTTCAACTCTTTAAGGAAAGGGGCTGGGTCTTACTTGTATTTTTGTATCCTGCATGCCCCACCACCCATAGGTCCCAACGTCGTGCCCAGGACACAGCAGGTGCTCAAAACTGTTTACTGAACAAATAAATGTCTTCATGTTAATGGTTAACACGAGGCTATTCCATAAAGAGCTGCTATTTTTCACAAGAAATGACTGAACTCCTAGCTCCTTTCAGGCAACAAATATGTGAAGAGACATGTCTAGAAATCTAAAGGCAAACCAAATGGCTCTTGAAAAAGCTCATTAAACATCCAAATGTTTTTAATTCCTGGAATAGCTGAACGATTCGCGCTTTCTCTCTCTCCTTGACTCCAGCGACAGCCGAAGTGCCTCTGGCCCGGGCAGCAGAGAGAAGGGACATCCTACATCCCTGTGGTCACCTCAACAGTCCACAGTCAAGCGAGAGAAGGACTCCATGAGCATCCTCGTCGCTTTCCAGTGGTGCCAGTGACTTCTCAATTTGCTGTCCCAACCCAGACACTCTGAAAGTGAACAGAGGCACTATTCATCATTGTATGGGAGCCATGGGTGGGGACCAAGCTGTCCTGGGTGAACTGGAATGCGTAATCATCCTATTTAGGGAGTAAATGGAGTGAAAGTACCAGTTCTATCCCAGCCCTACCCTGGGAGCGCTGGCTGCCATGAAGACGCTTTGGACTGAAGAATCCGGGCCCCAGGGCCTGTCTGGATTCACTCATCCTGTGTGAGCTGAGTTCTGACCCGCCTCTTGCCCCAGCCCTGCACAGGCCTGGCATGAGGAGGGCAGAGGCTGCACTCCAAGGTGACCTCATGGAGACAGAAGGTCATGTAAACCCCAGCTCTCCACGTTCCACCCAGAACCATGGAAGGAGCCACATCTGACCCTTCTGTGTGTGTGTAGGTGTGTGCCTCTGACATACAACATCAAGTACCTTGCCCACACGGAGCTCTGCTTTACATATTTACCAAAATTGTATTACTGTGGAAACATAAAATCTTATTTGCCTCCTTAAAGAGCTATCCGGGATTTGGAGGGGTTCCCGAGCCCTGCTTTCTGATTGTTAAAGATGAGGCACCCCAAGGTCCGGAGAGGAAAGCAAACTATACAGGAACATACAACAGTGTCAACACACACGCCAGCACCGGGACACACAGCGGTCAGCACACAACACACCCTTTGCGGCCCAGCACCCCAGGAGTTTGCACATCCCAACCACGCCTCTCTGAAGGGCCCCGTTAAGAAGTTCCCTTCTCTGTTAAGAATTCTTCGCTCTCACCTCCTCCTCGTCCCTACTCTCTTCCCAGAGACAGAGTCTTAGGACTGTACCTTGCTCGGAGCCCTCACCTTCGATCCTACTCAGGTACTTTCCATCTCCCTCTTTGTTCCTTTCAGAGGGGGTCTCTTCCTCATTCCGCTCTCTGCCCCCCCGCCACTGGCCCTCAACTGTCATGCGTGCTCGGGCACCATGCATGGATAGGTGGTTTCTAGATTTCTGCATTCTCTCCGTCTCCCTTTCAATCTTCTCAGCTGAAAACTGCAGAAAACCCTGCAGAATCAGCTCAGAAGGTGATCACCCTGGAAAGCAGAAAGAAGAGAAAGCCCTCACAAGCAGCCTCTTGTGAGGTGAGAGGACCTTCCCAAGGAGCCAAAATCTTCCGATATTGGGGCGTTCCCGGATCTTTCAGCCGCCAAAGGAGCCTCTGTAACCCACTGCTGTGGATTGTGAAACCCTCCGTGTAACAACTGCTATCAGACAGGTCTCCTATGTTAATCATGGACACTTGGGCTTGATTTCTGTGGTCAAAATAGCAATCGGGAAAATGTTCTTCTGCTAGCTGTGGCCTGTTCAGTGAGCCCAGGGCTGGCTTTGTGTTGTTTTCAGGTTTGCAGGGATCTGGGGATGCCAAGAAGACAGCAGGAGAAAGGAAAGCAAACCCCACGAAGACTCTAAAAATTAAGTGTGTGGCTCTCAGAAGTAGCCCCATGTAACAGGGTGTGTGGCATTTGCTTTCTCAGAGGCCACCTTCTTCCCACCACCTGTACAGTGTCTCCCTCACAGGATGGTTACAAAGCTGAAATGTGAACCGTCTGCGGCCTCTGGGTGCTCAGTAAATGCTGGCTCTGAATGGGGCTTGTAAGAAAAAGAAAGGTAAGCCATCATGAGAGCCCTGTCAGCCCTCTGCCTCTCCCGAGGTCCTTGCAACTCAAAGGCTTGCTCCCAAAACTGTTTCAGAGTGAACGCAGAACCAACCAATTCTGAGGACCGGGCTGAGGGCCATCCATGGCCTCTGCCATCCTTCCCACCCCGACAGTTTTATCCAGGGAAATTTAATTACAACGGCCACTGAGGCCAGCCTTAAAGGGGAAACAAAGCCACAGAAAGGAATCTTCGAGGGGTCTGTGCAAGTGAGATGGTTTCTACATGTCTGTGCATGTGTGTACATGTGCATGTGTGGATAAGCATTGCATTGTGTGAATGTGTATGTTTGCACATGTGTACACATGTACATGAGTGTGTGTATGTGTGAGCATGTGTGTATGTGTCCCCGTGTGCATGTCTATCTGTGTTTGTGTGTACACTTGTACATAATAAAACCAGCCGCAGGTGCTCTTAGCATCAACCACTGAAACTCTCCCTCTTTCCTACGAGCTGTCTCCCTGAATCACACTGTCCACCAGCCATAGTCACTGCACGACTTTCCCCAGAGCTAAAGCAGGAACCTAAGGAAGGCACCTTCAGCCTTCCTTACCCTTGTGTTGGCTCCATTTCACGTCCTCAGGATTTTAGCACACACGGGAAGGTTAGATGGTTAGGAAAGGTCCTATGGCCTGGAGAGGACCATACAATACTGAAAACTTCGTAGCTTCCGTCCTTTCATCTGGGGAGATGAACATGTCCTCAGGGCCTCAGACAGTGCTGAAGGTGCCCTGGTGTGTGTGTGTGAGACTGCTTCTGTCCAAGTGTGTAACTTGTGACAGTGTGTGTGTGTGTGTGTGTGTGTGTGTGTGTGTGTGTGTGTTTGCAGTAGAGGGCAGAACAAGAAGTGTTAAGCCCTCAATGTGTGGAGACGGTCCAAGTGGTTTCCATCTTCACTTTTCTCTGCCTCTTCCTTACATTCTTTCTGCTTCTCCAGCCTCACTCCGTCCCCAGTCTTAGGAAAAAGGCTATGGATGCCATCACCTCGCCCCCATCTCTGGCAGCCTGTTGACAGCAACTTTAATTCAGCCTCATGAATTCATTTTCTTCTTGAGGGAGCAGAACCCCTGCACCTATGGGCCCTAATGTACACACTTCCCAGATTCAGCAGAAACATCCCAGGGTTAAAGTTCTGCGATTTGGGGCCCTGGTCCCAATTCACACTCCTCTTGTTAAGAATCTCCTTCCACCTATTTCTAGAAGCAAAAATCCTAATGTTAGGCCGACATCCAGTTGCTTGGTGGTTTTATCGGCCTTTCTCTGTACCTGTCCCTTTTCCATCACTTCTTTCCTGTAAAGAGGAAGTCTGTTCCTTTCCAGGAGACTCCCCAGCGTTCTCTTTGCTTGGAGCTGCCAGACCCTCAAAAGCCCGACCTTGAGCCTTTCATTAAGGAGCCAACTCCTGAGCATTACTGAAAGGCCACAAATTCTGATCTAGAAAAACAGATTCTTCATCACATACGTTGTAAGCACCCCCTTCTAATTTAAAATCACTAGATGGTGATCTAAGACAGGGAAAACAACCTTTGTGCCAGCAAGGCCCTGGGTCTTAATTTTCCTTCCCCAATTTTGAAAGATTCTGTCTACCAAACTCTACCAATCATGTTATAACCAGATTATGTGCAGACTTACCACGGGAAAACCTACAATTCCTTTATGCTTTCTAGACATTTAGAAGAGCTTTTAGATCCCCGTGACTACGTTTCGGTGACTGGTGCAATTTTGAAGGCCCCAAGTCATGAGTCATGAAACTCAGTCTGCACGACGCTGACAAAAAGCTGTTTGTGTCTCCCCAAGAACGGGCTGGAGAATTAGAGACTGAACGAGGAGTCTTCAAGCTAAACAAGCCACACTGCTTCACCCCACGGCTCAATCTAACCCTTCATTTTGCCTGAGTAGACACACACGTGGATAACCTGTGACTTCTCAGAGGGACCAAAATCAGCATCTGAGAGCCCCATTCTCAACAGGCAGGAAGGTTGATTCTAAGCAGTTCTGACAGCCCAAGGGACACAAAGGACACATATTCCATTCAGCAGATGTTCACCTCCTCAGGCCGGCTCAGCACATGTCCCTCGGGGCCCGTGATGCCCAGGTCCAGGATCCTCTGCTGTTCCTGCAATGTTGAAAGAAAGCCAGGCAGTCAGGGAGAGCCGTACGTGTGTGTGTGCTGACCTCAGGTGGCTCTGACTGCTCGAGCACTGGGTTCAAGTTACTCAGGCAAGATGTAAAAATGGCACTGCTGACGACTCAGCCTTCATCCCAAGACCCTTGAAGAGAAGGGCTCCCAACCCTATTCCCAGTCCTTCCTGAGCTACGACCGATCAATTACAGCCTCCCAAATACACGCAGCTGCTCCCCTGAGATGCTACCATGTCTGCATGTGGGAGCCCACGGCCTCCCAGCACACACAGGCAGCTGCATCACAGCACTGAGAGAAACGATGTCTCTGTGGAAAGGGAATAAACAGGCTGTGTGTCCTACAGGACACACAGAGAAGCGTCTGCACCACCGACATTCACGCTGTCAGTGACACTGAGCACAGCACCCGAGGACAGTCACACCAGGTCCCCCTGCTTTTCCACCTGGGAGCTGAGCTACAGAAGTGGCTTGCCTTCCTTGAGCCTGCCTCTCCCGCTGTGGGTCATGCAGAAAGGATGGAGAGGAAGGCACCATACCTCTGCAATGATGTCGCCGTTCTCTGCGTGGACCTGGGCGATGGCACCGATATCCCGGATCACACTCAGTACTTCATAGATCTGAGAGAGGAAGGGGGTGGCATCAGAGCCCGGGACGTCCATCTTCCTGTTCACAAGCACAACCCTCTCCCTGGCGGCCACAGGGATCAAAAACGGCACACCTCGGCTACTTCTATCAAGTTCTGCTTTTTTTGCCATGCCCCAAGGGCAATGTTTCTGGCCACATGTGGCACAGCAAGACCTCTCAGTAATTACCAGAAGCAGGGCAACCTACAAGGAGATGGATTAGAAGGGAGAAGCTCGGAGAAGCTCATGGATGACACTGGGTCTGAGTACACCTCTTGGCCACAGTCTTAGGCTGATTCCAGAGCCTGGGGGAACACTGGTCCTGCGGGGCCAGGGCACTGGGGTCATGGCCTCCCTAAAGGGACAGTGACATCAGGGACTTCATCCACCAGTCATTTCCACGAAGCTAAGGGATGTACATACACTGGAGGCAGCTTTCAAGACAAGAGCCATGGCCCGAATATACCAAATGCCAGTCACCTTGTTCAGGAAAAGTAACTTTTCTTACCTGGGAATCCGTTAGCTGGAAGCGATCTTTGAAAGCCATGTACACGAGGAAAGAATTTACCCCTGGAGGACAGACAAAATAGACAGGTGGAGATGTGACTTTGGTAAACCAAAGAATCTGGAAGGAAATAAGAAAGCTATAATACCATGCATATGTGTGAGAGAGATGAGAGAAGGAGAAGAGAGAGACAAACAGATACAGAATGATAAAGCAAATAGGCAAAACAGACACAACTAGTAAATCTGGGAATAAGATGCAAAAGTTCTTTTTAGTATTCTTATCCTTTTTCTGTAAGTTTAAAACTGTATCAAAACTAAAAGTTGCTTGTATTTGTACACCCACACAAATACACAGCAGCATTATTCAAAATAGCCAAAGAGTGGAAGCAACCCAAGTGTCCCCTGACAGCTGAATGACTAAACAAAACGTGGCATATGCCTGCAATGGAACATCATTCAGCCTTAAGCAGGAAGGAAATTCTGACACATGCTACAAGATGAATCAGCCCGAAGGACTTCATGCTAAGTGAAGTAAGCCAGTCACAAAAAGACAAATACTGTAGGATTCCACCTTTATGTCAAATTCATAGAGACAGAAATTAGGATGAGGGTTGCCAGGAGCTGGGGGAAGGAGGGAATGGGGAGTTGTTTAATGGGGATAGAGTTTCAGTTTGAAAAGATGAAAGGTTCTGGAGATGGATGGTTGTGACGGTTGCACAACAATGTGAATGTACTTAACGCCACTGCAGTGTACACTTAGCAATGGTTAAAGTGGTAAATTTAATGTTATGTTGCATTTTACCACAATTAAACATTAAAATATTAAACACAAAAGTTTCCCCCAACTTGTTGTGACTTTTAACAAGAAAATGAATTAGAAGATCCTATCAAAAAAGATCTACAATAAGTGTGTTTTCTTCAATAAACAGACTGCCCTACATGCCAATTTTTAAGAAACATTTTTAAATAAGAAAAAAGTCTATGAATAGGACAAGCAGATGTCGTAATCCACATCCTGGCATTTTAGAGTTCTGGCCTCCCTAGGCACCAGACCAAACATCCCTGCCCAACATCCATCACGATGGTAAACAATTGTACTGACAATCTCCTAGCCCTAGAGCTTATTAATTCAAGCCACTGGGGGTGCTGGAAGCTGCCTAAATTCAAGCCTCAGGACGCCATGGCCCTCTCTCCTGCCAGGCAAGAGTTGCTTTGGTAACCCTCTTGGCTGCTTTAGAGTAGGTTCATTGTAAGTATCAAAAGTTGAAAGTTAAATCTTGGTATTCTCAAAAGTGACAAAGATCAAGGGTTAGCTATTTTCTTTCATGTGGGACCTTCATGCTAGGAACAATCTTAGAGTATCTTGTCCAATACCCTCCTGTGAGAGTTTTTTTTTTTTTTAATTGATACGCATAAAATTTAAGTGATTTTGTCCAAGCTCACACAGCTAGTTTGTGAAAGAGCAAAACTCTAGATTTTCATTCTGGGCTTTTCCTACCATATCTCTGCCTAGCAATTTCTCTCCAGCCATTCCCTCGCAGCTCCTGGAACTTTTGAGTTTAGAAGTCTCCAAACCCTAAAACAATAGGTGCTTCCCTGACAGTTAAGATCCAGTGAGGTCAACTTGTGACCCAGGAGTCAAGTCCACAGCCAAGCTCAAGGGGACCCCAGAAGATGATGTGACCTGGCAAAACCACCTTAACCCCCAAGGTTCCTGTGGACAAAAAGGTCCCTGAGGCACCTTGGGATAGTCAAGATTTCTCCAGCCTCCCTGGCAATCTTTCAGAACCCAATCCCTGGAATCCTGCTCCCCAAAATAGTTCTGCAGACCAAAAGAGAACCCTCAGGTTGTCCTAGGGGCCTCCTCACCCTTAAATCTGTCCTGGTTCTTCCAGGTTTGCAGGAAGAAGCTGCCCAAGCCCTCTACACCAGGTCCTAGGCACTCGCCTACAACTGCCCACAATCCTCACTGGGATATGCATTGTTATCCTTTGAGGGCAAATCACTCTCGTAGCCGCAACTCCCCAACCTGGGGAGGGTGCACAGTCCCCTCAAACCAGTAAGCTCTGAACAGTGGTTACATGAGAACAGGTCCCTGGGGTAAGGCTCGGGTTCTTGTATCAACGAAAACTCCCGTTGCTGCATTGGGTTTGGCCACCTCCAGTCAGCATGAGCTGCAGCCCAAGACCTCTCTCCTTGCAGGCCAGGCAGTGAGGACCGAAAGGGATCTATAAGCACCATTCACAGAGCTTGTCTTCACAGGGCTGTGCCAGCTCACAGACTGGGGGTACTGGGTCAGCACAACCTACCGTGGTCCTTCACCAGGGCCTCCATCTCCTCTTGGATGCCCTTGTGCCACTCGGTAATGTCCACGTGCAGAGAGTAGTCACAGCAGGACTTGCTGTCGGCCCATTCCCTCCACTGGTCAAAGGCGGCCAGCAGGCTCGTCCCAGGCTCTGGTACGACATGGTCAACTAGAAAAGAACAGACATTTGTCGTCATCAACAGAAACCTCAAGGGCCACAGGCCAGCAGCTGTTTTCCCATTTCAACCCTGAACAAGGCTTCTTGGGTTCAAAGTCGAGATGGTGATCTCTACAACCAGCTTCTAAGAATCCACTTAAACCAGCTGACTACCCAATAGAGAAAAAGCAGAAACTTGGCATGGCATGGTTACTCCAGTGAAACCACGCATGAACTGCCCAGATCTGATTTCCCAGCTCAAAGGCCCTGAAAGCACACACCTCGGGCACATTTCTCGGACAATGAGTCATTATGGACAATGGCGGTGTCAAATGGCCAGCCAGAGCCCGCCAAATCCTTCTTTGTGTTGATAGCTACTTGTGAGACGCCCCCCCACCAGACAAGAAGGCAAGGAACTTGAAGATACTGGACCCAAGCCAGGTAGACTGCGCCTTTTAAAAGGTCCCTGGCATATCCACTCTCTCATCACCACTCGTATTTCTGCAGCATAATACCACTTTGTAATTTAAGGGAGAGCTCTCATCTTAAGAGTTCAAAGTGTTTCAAAACTGTGGTTATTGTTATATTATTGAGCTCAGCTGATATGGAGACAGAGGACTCGAGTCAGGCCGAGCTGAGTTTGTTTCCTGGCTAAGTGCTCTTAGGTAAGCTACTTAATCTCCACTACCCTGAGTTTCTGTGCTGGTTTAAAATAGGGACATTACCTACCACAATACGCTTGTCATGAGGATTAAATGAGATAGCATATCAACTTTAAGTCACTCCCCTATTTAAATCCGCCAATGGCTTCCCCTTGCTTTTCAGATAAAGATTAAAGTCCCAAATAAGGTCTACATGATCCTGCCCAATTTGGCCTGTGACTAACTCTACAGCATCAGCCTGGTCCATCTCCCCCCTCATACTCTGCTCTCCAACCACACACAGCTGCATTTCACTTCCTACAATATCAGCCTGCTCCCTTCTGCCACAGGGCCTTTGCACATGCTGTCTCTCCTAGGTCTTGGAGCGCTCTCACCCAGTGACCAAACTGAAATGACCTGTCCAAGGTTAAATCAAACTTGGGCAACAAAGAAGATAAAACACAGGACTCTTGACGCCTTAAGCAATGAATCATTCTCCTAAATAAAATATTAGATTTTACTACACCCAAGTAAGCAGTTCTTAGCTAAGAAAATGCCAGCCCAAGCAATGCTAGTGAGCTCAGATTTCTGAAATGGATCAAATCTTGCAGATGCTGCTAAATTGTAATTAACTGAGCTTGGCTCCGTGTGTCTCAAAAATACGGACATCTAGGCTGACTTTTCTTTTGACAAAATTTACTTTTTATAAGTAGTAATATGCAATTAAATGGGTACATACATACATAGCCGGTACTGGTAATACAATGTTGTCTAATGAAAGCAATGAGGATGTGTCCTTCTGGTGTAAGTGTGTTCCATCTGTAAAATGCCTGCACAGAAACCCTGACAAAACAATTCCACTATCTCTTCTTAAATTGTGTCCCCTTTCCTCCACTTCCACAAGAAAGAAAAGAAGAGAAAAAAGGAAAGGAAAAGAAAGGGAAGGGAAGGGAAGGGAAGGGAAGGGAAGGGAAGGGAAGGGAAGGGAAGAGTTTGCAGTAATCACACTTTGGACAGACTCTCCCTAGTCACGTCCCTCTGCCCTGGCTTCATCACTTGCCTTCCTCCAAACCACTCTTCTAAGCAGTCAGAAGGACCTTAAACCTTTCATCAGATCCTGTCCTTCTCTGATTAAATCCTTCAATAGTTGTCCATCATTCTAGAATAAAATTCAAACTCCTCCCCTGGTCCTCCTGCAGATCCAGTCTTGGCCCATCTCTTCTTCGTACTGTCCCCTGTCCCTGCTCACCACCATCAGGCCACCCCTGCGGTTTTTCACCCTTTGACCTGCCCAAGTCCTCCCCACATTCATGCCTTTGCACAAACACTTCCCTCTCTGGAAATCCATTCCCCTTATTCTTTACTCAGGCATCTCCTCTTCCTCCTTCTCATCAGACTAATTGTCACCATTCCAGGGTCACAACCCCACTTGCAGTCATTTCTGTGTCAGTTTCCCTAGTTTACGCTCTGACCCCTCACTAGGACGTAAACTCCCTCAAGGCAGGGAGTGAGTACCTAGATACAGCAAGAGCTCAATAAATGTTCTCAACATTTATGGTCATTCAATAAATGAGTGACTTCCTTCCGGCTCACATTCCACCCAGCAACATGGGGTCAGGAAGGAGGTGTTCTCCTGGGAACACAACCAGATTTTCCTGCTCAATCCCATGAGTGTGTAAAAACATCTGGTGCTACGCTCCTCAAACCTCAGGGTGTATAACAGTTATCTTGAGACCTTATTAAAACACAGGTACCTTGGCCATCACCCCCGGGGATTTCAGATTCTGCAGGTCTGGGCTGGGACTTGAGAATTTGCTTTTTTTTTTTTTTTGCTTTTTTAATAAGCTCCCTGGGAGCTAACGAGTCTGCCTTTGGACCACTTGAACATCACTGATTAAGTGCAAATCTTCCCCTTTACTTCTCCTGCCACCTCCATTCACTCATGTGCATTGTACCAGGAGGGACAGTCTTACTTACAAAAAATATCAGGTTTCCTGACTGTAATACTGTGGCTTCCCTCCATATCCAGACAACTCCTAGAGTTATGAACTCTTCAAAACTCAGGACACAAACAAAGCTGACGTCTTCAGGGAAATACACATTTCCTCCAAGAGCTCACAACACTCAAGAACGTGTCCACGAAAAGCCTCCACATGTTTTCCCACAGTTCTCTTTTCATGGAAGGTCTCCGGGGAAGAGCTGTTCCAGGGAACAGGGCAGAATGTCATACTCACTTCCGGAGGAAGCTGAGATTCCCCACTGAGGACACAAGCCTGAAAACGTCTTGCCTGGAACTCACAGGCCTTTTCTCGGGTGACTGTCCTAAGCTATCTGTCCCTGCAAAAGCTTGGCTTTTGCCTTGCAGCTGACTTCTCTCCATTTGTGTAAGACAGGAGGGAAAGCTTGCCAACCCAGCCTTTCACCGTGCAGTGAAAAGAAGATGGACTTGGGGGTCACCGGGTCCCAAGTTCTAATTCTGGTTCTTGCTGCAGCACTGTTGCTGTACGTAGTCTTCAGGACCTCTATTTCTTCATATATAAACCAGGGGCATGACATGACCTACAGTGCAGGGCTGCAAGGAGTTTAAGAAAGCGTGTGGGAAAGCTCCTGGCAAAACGGCGGCCACAAACTGAGTTTTCAGCCCCTCAGGATGAGCAGGCAGAAACGCCACTGTGGTTTCAGTGGCAGTCCAGTGAATCTGTTCACAAGGGAGGGAGCCAGGAACACGCCTGAGGACAGTGGCCTGACTTTGGAGTTATAACCAGTGTCCAGAAGTGCTTTCATCTAGAAGACACCAGCTAGTTCCAAAGGACTATTACGACTTCTCTTAAAACTATCAAAGGATCCTAAATCTTTAACAACTTTATTGAAATACGATTCACAAACTATACAATCCACCCATTTAAACGGTACAATTCAATGGTTTTTAGTCTAGTCACAGAGTTGTGCAACCATCACCGCAACCTATTTGTAAAACATCACCCAAAAAAGAAACCCCTGACCCACGAGCCGTCCCTCCCTGGGCCCCCCTGGCCCAGCTACTCCCAAACCTAAGCAATCATTAAGATGCTTTCTTTCTACATAGATTTGCCTGTTCTGCACATTTCATATAAATGGAGTCACACAGTATGTGGTCTTTTGTGTCTGGCTTCTTTCACTGAGCGTAACATTTCCAAGGTTCATCCATGTTGTGGCGTGGATCAGCACTTCATTCCTTTTTATTGCTTTCAGTGGTTTTTGGTATCCTATTTTTATGTTTATTGGACACTGGCAAAGTGTTAGACACAGAGTAGGCGGGCTACTCCTTGAAAATACAATGATAGGGCTCCTTTGGGGTTTGCAGTATTGAAAAGGCGCTCCTTTTGAAAAACTTTTTATTTCGAGGTGATTGTAGATTCCCCTTGCAGGCGTAAGAAATGATACAGAGAGATCCTACGACCCACCACCCCGGTCCCTCAGGGGTAATAACATGTGACTTGAGCACATCACAACCAGGAAGTCCATATTGACAGAATCCAAGACCCCAAGTTTTTCAAAGGCCAGCGTTGGTACGTCTGATAGGCTCTCCAGGGGCCCTTTGTATTTAACACACTTAGAGATGCCAGAAAACGCCTCATCACAGAGCCTGTTCTGGAACTGAAGCGGCTAAGCAGGAACCACCACCTGAACGTCTGCTGGGAGGTAAGCATGTGGGGACGGAGGAAGCAGGCGGCAGCCCTTCCCCTCGCTCCGCCATCACCGCCTCTCTCTCCGAAGCCTCACATGTGGTCTCATGCAGGGGCAGGTCTAGAAGTTCCTGTTCGTCAGTCCACACACAGCCCTCGCTCCCTGGGGTATTCACTGCATCACGGTTGTCCATCTCCTGCCTCCCATTCCAGGATCATCGCTGCTTCATTCTCTAGTTCTGCATTCAACGGTGTGTGCAGTGGGTGGCCTCTCTCCTTTTCATCTTGGATAAGTTAATGGGCTTGAATTAAAAGCAATCCATCAGGGAGATGACAACACAAACGCGGGCTTATCTACGGCGCTCGGGAGCTGGCATCTACTCAGCAAAAAGCCGGGTGACCTATTCAATAGGGAAGGGCTTTTGCTGGTGGAGAGATAAGAGCCTCTGGGAGCCCAGCCTGCCAGTTAGGATAAGATGGTTTTGTTCTGGAAAAAGGCAGAAAGGGAAGAGAAAGCACCTGTCCCAGGGAATATACGGGGTGCCCATGGGAGAGGTGGTGGAGGATACACTGGGGTCCGACGCCTGAGGATATGGACAGTTCTGCCATTTACTCATCATGCATGTGGCTTTGGACTTCAGATTGCTCATCTGTAAAATGGGGCTAATACTAGGACCTTGCCCATGGGGTTCCAGTGAGGCGTAAACGAGTTAACACGGGAACTACTTAGAAGAGTGCCTGCTACAGGGACGTACTCCATAAACACCAGCAGGAAGATAAAGTTATATTCTCTATAAGGAAAGCTACCCCACATAAACCCCTTTGTGAAGTATTCAGGTGCCTCCAAAGCACATGCTGACAGGGCTAACTACTTGCCTGGCACAAACACAGAGGACCCTTGAATAACGGGTTTGAACTGCACAGGCCCACTTATCTGTGGATTTTTTTCAATAAATACAGTAAATGTATTTTCTCTTCCATATGATTTTTTTATATTTAATTGAATTTTTTTTTCAGTTACAGTTGATATTCGATATAATTTTATATTAGTTTCAGGTGTACAGCATAGTGGTTAGCCATTTACATAATTGATGCAGTGATCCCCCAAATTAGTGTGGTACCCACCTGGCACTATACATAGTTGTTGCAACATTACTGACTACGTATATTCTCTATGCTGCACTTTACATCCCCATGACTATTTTGTAACTACCAATTTGTAATTCTTGATTCCTTCACCTTTTTCACTCTGCTCCCCCACCCCGCCTCTCCTCTGGCAACCATCAGTTTGTTCTCTGCATCTGAGTCTGTTTCTGTTTTGTCTGTTCATTTATTTTTGTTCTTTAGATTCCACATATAAGTGAGATCATATGGTATGTCTTTTTCAATCTGACGTACTTCACTTAGCATAAAACCCTCTAGGTCCACCCATATTGTCTCATGTATGATTTTCTTAATACTTTCTTTTTCTAGCTTATTTTATTGTAAGAATAGAGTATATAACATACAGTATACAAAATGTTTTAATCAACTGTCCATGTCATCGATAAGGCTTCTGGTCAACAATAGGCTATTAGTAGTTAAGTTTTCAGGGAGTCAAAACTTGTAAGTGGGAGGGTGGCCAGATGGCTCAGTTGGTTAGAGCGCAAGCTCTTAACAACAAGGTTGCTGGTTCAATTCCCACATGGGATGGTGGGCTGCGCCCCCTGCAACTAAAGATTGAAAACAGCAACTGGACTTGGAGCTGAGCTGCGCCCTCCACAATTAGATTGAAGGACAACGACTTGACTTGGAGCTGATGGGCCCTGGAAAAACACACTGCTCCCCAATATTCCCCAATTAAAAAAAAAAGTTGTAAGTGGATTTTTGACGGCGGGGTTAGGGGGACGGGGGAGGGGGAAGGGTTGGCGGCCCTAACCTGTATTGTTCAAGGGTCAACTGTATGCTGCTTCTCCCACAACACAAAGAAGCATTTTCCTAAGAGCTGGAACTCTCTGTAATGTTTGTGCCTCATTTTCTCATCTATAAACTGGCGATGATACCATACCTCACAGCATGTCTATGAATGTGCAATAAGATAGTGTTTGTAAACTAAAAACTGCTGGTCAAATCTGACCAATTATCATTCACATTGTCTTCTGTGTCTCCCAAAGCATCACGCAGGAGGCCTGGCATAGAGAAGTGCTCAATAATCGTGGGAGAGACCAAACATGGCACGTGCCTCTAGCAAGCAAGAACCTGGCCACCTCTGGTCCTGCAGCACTGGACAGCCTCTTCCTGCAAGGGGCCCAGCCACCGGACTCCGCAACTGAACACGCCGAGCTAAGAACCCCTGGCCTCTGCCAAAGTCCTGGGACCGCACCGCAATCACGTCCACCCACCGTACAGACGCACCGTGGCTGCCTTGACGTTCCCAGCCCTCCTAAATGCTGGCAAGGGGCCCCGCTGCCTTCGGTTAACACTAGCCAAGGAAAGAGTGGCTAACTTTAACATAAGTAGAATTCATATACGTCGGACATGGGAGCAATAGTGAATATGTATTGAACACTTTCTACGTGTCTGGTACTATACTGGGCATCGTCCATGGATTATCTCCTTTTATCTTTATACCAGCTCCCCAAGGTCGAAGCCAGTGCTGGCCCAAGTTTTCACTTGAAGAAGCTGAGGGACCATGAGATTAAGTACCCTGCTCACCCCGCACCCCGCAGAGGGCCTGGCTGACGGAAGGGGTGCACCATTCGTACCACCTGTGCTTTGGCCCAGTCAGGCCCTTGGTAGAACTGGATGGTGGTCAGTAATGTGCCCTTGGGCTGGTGCAACTAATGATGGGCAGAGGTGGAATGTGACTCCAGAGCCCCGACTCTTAACCACTCCTGCTCAAGAGAGAGCGGGGAGTGAGGGGTTGACAAGTGAAATGCAGCCTGTCCCTTTCTTGTTTGTAACTACAACAAATACTTCAATACTTCAGTAAATAGAGGAAAACTGTAATTAGCCTAACAGTCACAAAGATATTAACACATACTCCTAACTGCTTGAAACTTGAGTAATCCCCTTATTTCTCGTTCCCAAACTTTCTCTGATATAATGTCGCTTTTAAAACTGGATGAATATCTTCATATAAACCAAGCTGAGCCGTAAGCAACTGTTCCATACCCAGCCATCAGTGCTAAGCCAGAATCTGGCCGGAATAGGGGCTGAGGCAAAATTCAGTAAAATGTATGTATAAAACAAACAAACAACTTCTTACGTGATCTGATGATCAGCCAGCTTGGGAGAAAACAAAGAGGTAGAAGACAGAGACCATGCCCTTAACATATTTAAAAATCTAGTTGGGAAAAAAAAATACATTAAAAGGTAACACAGGAAATGATGCTGCTTGATCCTTGCGTTCTGCCCTCTTACAGCCCTGCCCTTCTCACCAAGCTCTGGAACGAGCTGAATGCTGTTGACGCCCCAATTTCTCGCATCCCATTCCCTCTTGGCACACACACTTCAGCCTTGGCTCCACCCTGCCTCCGAAGTGCTCCTGGTGCATCCCATCCCTGTCCACGCCCCCCACCTTCCATGGTCGTGGGGTGACCGCCCACAGAATCACTGCCCCTCCTGCCCACCCCCATCCCAGTTTCCAGACAGCACTGCGAGTCTGTCTCTGCCCCTAGGAATAATGTCCCCTGGCTCTGTTTCTCCTCCACATTTTCAATGCTCGTGTCCCCAGGAGGTCTGCCCTACTTCATTAGATTCCACTCACATTTCTGACATTTATTCACAAGGTCCTGAGCTGGGGATCGGAACAGGGGGACACTAAGTCCTTCTCCGGCTGGCCCACGTGGGGTTCCCTATTTCTTACTCTTGTGTGTCCTTTCCTCTCTCATTCCTCCCAGCAACATCCTTCTTTCCTCCCTCCTGATCTCCTTCCTCCCTTCCTCCACATTCCTCTGATTCCCGTAGTCTTCTTCAGGACGTCTGGGGCTCAGCACTCACCAGCTGATGGATTTGGGGACCAGAGCCTTCTTCGGTGCCTGGCAAATCCCCATGACAAGCAGCTGGAAGCAGGTGGGACCCACAGGCCGCAGCATCTGTCAGGGTTGGCTCCTGCCGCACGAAGGAAGCTGCCCATCCAGAAGCTGGGAGTGGGAACCTGGGCGCCCTCACCTACAGCACACGCCCCTTGCCCATCAACTTTCCCTTCCCGTGGCCCAGGCCGCTGTAATGAGGTTGCCCATCCCTTCCAGGAGGCTGAAAGAAGACTCTGAGGGTCCAGGTGTCAGAACCGCAGACCAAGGGTGGGAAAGGAGATGGGGAACAGGGCAGAGAGAAGATCAGGAGGGAGGAAAGAAGCATGTTGCTGGGAGGAATGAGAGAGGAAAGGACAGACAAGAGTAAGAAATAAGGACCCCACGTGGGCCAGCTGGAGAAAGACTTAGTGTCCCCCTGTTCGGATTCTAAACCCAGTGCTATTTCTGATTCTAAAGATGATCTTGGAAACGCATCTTCTGCTTTTCATTCCATTTGCACAATTTAACACAGGCATAACCAGAGCTCCCTCCTTTAGGGAAATACAGCTACCCCTCCAGAAATATTTTTAAATGGGAATAGGACAGCTGAACCATGTTATAATTTCATACCACTGTTTCCATTTATTTGGCAGCAACAATACCAACCTCACGTGGGTATGTAACTTTTTAGTGGTTCACAAAGGGCTACCATGTGCCTTATCTCATTTGATGCTCCAACTAGGTAGACATGGCAGGGTCCCAATGCTCGCATCACAGACGAGGAAACTGAGGGCCACAAGACTCGCCTGCAGTCATGCAGACACTAACTGACAGAGCAGGACCCAAACCTACCTTGTTTCATAGCCTTTCCCAACTACCACCTTCTTGGCATTTCCACTCACCTCCACTTTCCATACCTACACCCTTTTCTATCATCGAAAACATATGTAGGTTCACATAACTGGACAGCTAATGAACTAAACCCAGGGGACAGAGCGGGAAATAGCCAATAGGAGTCAGTGAAAGTTAATTTGAGGCACCAGATAAAGAGCTTGTCAAAATGTCAGCACCCCATAAAACCCTTTCCTTTGAGGTCTGGGGTAGCTTGCACATGGCCTCTTTGCATGCGAGATCAAAGGCCAGGCTAATGAAATCTGTGTGTGGCGATGAAGGGTCATTTATAATGTGTAAATGCTAAGAGTGACAAACCAAACGTGGAGCAGAAAGAAATCCTCCCCTTGACTCATCAAAAGCAGCCGTGGAGAGACTGGGAGAGCAGAGAGCCCATCTGTAGGCAGCATGGCGTCAGCCTTGCCAGCAAGGGGCCCACCAGAGTCAACCAGCGGGCATGAGAAGGAAGGGCCGAAAGCGACCCACGTCGCCAGAACCGGCTTTCCTTGAAAAACAGCCTCCGTGGCAGGACTGGGTAGTTCGCACTCCACTGTCCTGAGAACAGCCGTGTACGGGCCAAGGCAATAGTGCCTCAGGGAAGGCTTCATCAAACCTTCAATGGTAGGAGCACTGTTTAACCACCAGGAGGGCTCTAAGGACGTCAACTGTCTGTGCATAACGATGCTACCAACTGCCCGAGTGTTACTTACCGATCGATACAAGCAAGTCCGGCAGACTCTACCTGAAGAGACGGTTAGTGGCTAGAATCAGCATCAGACCCAGGGGCCCTAAGAACTCGCTCTGTCTTTTTACTGCTGAGGAGTCTGAGTTCCAGGGAAGTTTGTTCAAGAGTTGTGAAAAGACACGTCACGAGAGGCGGCAATACCGGAATGAATTCGAGGTCTGAATGCGAAATCTGTACTGTCCCCTTTATTTATTTATTTATTTTATAATAGGAGAAAATAGTACCTCTAATCCTGCCATCCTGCCAATAACTATTAATCTTTTTCTATATCTTCCAGATCTGTCACGTGCATGTATTTAATGTGGGTGTAATCACAGGGCACGCTCACTTTTAATTGTGGCTTTTTTCTTAATACCCTGTGGTCTTAGACTTCATAATTCAATTTTTTTATATAAGCACTTTCTCGGGGACAGCTATACTATGACTTTCTTAACTATTACCCAATATTGAACACACAGATTGCTTCCAATTTTCCTCTAGGCTAGACAATGTTCTTATGAACATAATCACACCAATAACTTCTCCCTATTTTAAATGGTTTTCTCCGAAAAGGGTCCTAGAGTTGGGATAATTGGATGAGCTATGGTTCTTCATAAAGATGACGACATTGCATTCCCAAAGTCTCACCACTTTATGCTACCACCAGCAACGCATCAGGATGTCACCCCAATTGCTGCTAGGATTTTCATTTATTTGCTTACTTGTAAGGGGGTTAAAAAAAACAGAGCTGTTTCACAATACTAGGCTATCTTTGTTTCAGATATACGGCAACCTTCCAAGACCCAAATAGGGGACTGAGTAATCCCTGAGAGATCAGATCAACAAGTATCACAGAGAAGTTACTGACAATTTAGCAGAAATATGATTAAATGGCTACGTCCACCATCTTTGTTCTAAGCACCTCCCAGTTTTGTCCACGTAAGCCTTACGATGAATGTCACCAAGGGTGCCTTGTTAGGTGGACAAGACATAGGCCAGTGGGCCCCAGATAGACAAACAGGTGCTGTGCTTTGTCTCAGCTCCATGTATGTTCACAGAGGGACACTTACAAGGAAATGCCATCCCTAAAGCAGAATGACGAAATCATGGCCGAGGAGAAGGCAAGGAGAGCCAAAGGTGAAAACCCCAGCCAAACTCATTGGAATGCAAAGCTTCAAACTTCAGGTCCATGTAAAATTTCTCCAAGAAATGTTGAAACCATTGGCTAACTGTGGGAGAGGGCTCTGTTTCCTGTAATTAGAGTCAGAGTCTGAAAAGAAGCCAAGTTTATGGCATCTCTCATCCATGCACCAGTAGGAGAAACAGTTTGCTTCCCGCTCACGTTTCCATCCTGGGATTCCTCTAAGCATGCTTAAGTCCTGGGGAATGACTGCTCCCGTACTGGGACTTCACATACCGTCAAGCTTGCTGGCTCTCAAATGCCCCGCTCAGAAAGCGGGGCCTCAACTCCACCATCCGAAAAGCTGACCTGAAATACGCTCTCATCCATGAGAGAAATGATAGAGAACTGGAAAAAACAGTGCGGTGTGAGACTCGCCCCCAGTGCTGTCCGCACTGACTGTGCTGGAAAGAGGGCATGATGAAAAGACCCGGGGAGTTTACTGCAGAGGCTCAGAGCTCTGGGCTCCGACGCTTGCTCACCTGTCTGGGGTAGAATCTGGGCTCTGCCACTGACCAGTTCTAGGACCTCAGGCAAGTGACTTAACCCCCAGTGCCTCGGTTTCCCCATCACAAAATAGGAATAGCAACAGTGCCTCCTTCATAGGAGAGGGGTTAAAAGCGTGCACTCCGGAGTCAGACTGCCTGAGCTGGCATCCCAGCCCTGCCACCCACTCACTGCATAACCTCAGGATCCTTTACCATCTCCCAGCCTGTTTTGTTATCTGTAAAAATATGGATGTAACAATGGAGATAACAACAGTACCCACGCACTGGGTTGTTATAAAATGGGTTGTATTTCTAAAGGGCTTATAACAAACAGTACCTGGAACGCTTGTTCCTATACAAACATTTGTTACATAAATAGGAAATAACATTGGATTGTTTGAGAATATAAGGCCGCTTGACCCAATTTGTGGCACGCAGTCAGCCTTCTCCAAGTGTTCAATTCCACACTGAGGTATAGTGTAAAGGGGGTCAGAGCTTGGGGGGGCTTCAGGGAGGGGCACAGAATCTAGGAGGTCAAGGGCACCTTCCAGTGGGGCTGTAGGCCCGGTGGCAGAGGTAGGGCTCAGAGGAATAGGCTCAGGACGAGGACCCATGAGGAGTAACAGGTGTGAGAATAAAGGAGTTATTGAAAGGGGGGAGGCCCGAGGCTCCTGGTGTCACAAGAAAGGCATAGAACTTGAAGCCATTCATTTAGCAGAACCGTCTTCTGCATAAAATTGAGTTAAGACTAAAATGAGCAAAACAAATCTGTCCCGTTTACACAGCAAGTAGGCACTGGTTGTAAAAGGATGGTAAGATCCCCTGTCAACAGACATAAATGTAGACTTTTTACCTCCTGGGGAACCTCCCCCCTCATGACGCCTGGACACCATCATGGAAACTATCTTCCCATCAAATGGAATATATTAGGAGTGAATAAATTCATCCCCATTTTATTATGAATCAAATGCAAGAAAAACTGCCCATCAGGGCAGAAGTACAAACCAGTCATCATTAACAGAATTCATGTAACTCCAATCACAAGCAAAGAAACCCGATTCCACCTTCAAAACGTCACTTCGGTTAAATATCTAGCAGACTTTTAGAATATTGAAACTATTTGTATGTTCAAAAACGCCTAGGGATATGGGAACCACAGACTAGGATGGATGACCTAGATCTCTCTTTCTTTTCCCACGTGAGGATGAGAGGACCGAGCAGGAAGTGAGTTTCCTAAGAGCGCCTGGCACAGGCAGCCTGAGGCGCTGCAGATTTCCTGAGCAGACCCCCCCTTCCATCAGCACCTTTTACCAGAAACAAGGCCCCAGGCACCAGGATGTTGCCTGGAGACTGCGTGTGTATGCACACATGCATGTGTATATGTGTGCACACATATGTATGTGGGTGCATGTGTGTGTGTGCATGTGCACTGGTGCGTGCATGTGTGCACACCTGTGTGTGCTGTGCCTGTGAGTGTGACAGGATCAAAGGGGTCGGGGGTGAGCGCCCTATTCCACCTCCCGTGGCTTTCAGGCTGCTTTAAGAAAATGGACACCTCCTAGTTTTCAGCACAAAGTCTGCCATAAAATGAATTGCAGACTATGAACCAATTACAGAAAGAGTGAAGGAAAGTAATGAGCAACAAGGACCCTAGGGGCTGGGACAACCTAAAGGGACCCCACACGGGGCCAGGTCAAACTCAGCTCTGAGGAGCCCCACCTCGAAAGAGGGGCGGCCGCTGGCTATGCCGGGACAAGATGAAGTGGCTGGGAAACATGTTGAGTAATGACACTTCCTCTGTTTGTCTCAGCTTTTGGTTGCCTGGGACTACCAGACCACAGATTTGGTGCGGGCCTGCCAAAAATAAGAGATTACAGAGCTGTGTGGAACATCAAAAAAAATAACAGCCATACCACAGGCTTTCACGTGCAAAGACTGGGTTTGTCTCCGTTTTCCTTCGCGATGGTTCGTTGTTGGAAGGGAATCTGGCGACAAACTCTAGGACTTGCAGCTTCCTAATTAGAGATCGACAGAAACACACGTACTTACATGCATAATGTGCAGAACTATGTCAAAAATGCTCCAGCCAAAGCTCCAAGGTCATTGTCAATAACAGGAAAGAACAAGGAGCAAATTAATGAAAACAGTGTTGTGTTTACATTCCTACTGAAGAAGATAAACAAACTCTATGATCTGATAACAATAATCCTGTGAAAACATGGACAGAAATAGAAGACATGGTGTTCGCACCAGTTATTTTGGGACATCATCCATGGACACACACCAAATCATATAATAAAGACACGAGAGCTTAGTTCAAATAAGAACAGCCGTGTACACAGGACTCTAACTAGCAAATGAGCAACTCTCCCACCCTGGTACAAAGAACGGCTCTGGCTCTCAAATGCCCTGTTTAGCATTTGTATGGATGGTAAAGAAGTATCAGCTATTCAATTGGAGCTCCACCAGAAACAAAAGCATGAGGAGCCTGGTCTCTATTCTGTTTATTTCAATGTGGCACAATTCTCCGCCTTGTACCCCCTCCAAATAAAGTCCGGCAGGGAAGGAAGAGTTAGTGATGTCATATGTTGACTGGGATCTATCTAGAGCCAACATAATTGACCGGTGTTTTCCTCCTAGGAACCTGGACTGAATTCAAAAACACAGCATAACATCTCTGGAGACTGAACACGGCCATTGTACCATCGTGTGCTCTCCATCTCGGCTGAGGGCTAACTATTCAATGGGTCTTTTTCTGCCCAGTGGATTGATAAGACTGAATAAAAGCCAATGTATCTGGACAATAAGGTTTAAGTCTGATAAGGGATCCAGCTGTCAGGGAACCTTTAATTACACTTTCCAACTGTGTGGACAGTTGAGGGTTCAGATTCCACAAAAACGCCAGCCCGCACCACTGGACATAAATTCAAACACTTCCTCACATTATGTTCTCTTCCTTCCCAGGAATGACAGGGGTAAGAAATAGTAACCCAGATGCAAAGGAGCGCTCCGAGAGGACTTTTCTTTTTCTAAAACTCCTTTAGTGCAAAAGTACTTAAATGTCAAAAAAAAAACCTTGGGAAAACAGAAAGAACTGAATTTTCCATTATCCCATCACCCAAAGAAAATGACTATTAATATATTGATGTATGTCTATCCAATCTTTTTTCCTACCCACTTATACACACACATATATTCTTGACAAAAATCGTATCATAACTTTATAGTATGTGAATTCTACTTCAGTAAAGCTCTTTAAAAAAGTAGTATCAAGTTGGACATAGTGATCAAGCCTGCTTTCTCCCATCAATATAACATGAACATGTTCATAGTAATGTTTTCCACAATGAGTTTTAATGACTACACATTATTTTTCCCTAGAGATGGCCAAAATTTACTTAACCAATTATCTATTTTGGTCATTTTTTCTCATCATATATAATGTTATGACGAACATCCTTAAAACTAAATGTTTGCACATTGATTATTCTGGGTCAACGGGGATGAACGTTTTTTGTTATAACATTTTAAAGCTCTTGTTAGATATTCTTACTACCCTCCAGAAAGGTCGTACCCATGTAAACACCTACCAGCAGTTTATGAGTGCACATTTTACTACAACGTAGCCAACACTAGGTACTATAACTCCGTTAATTATCTGAAAATTTAGTAGACAAAAACTTAGCTCATTGTCATTTTAATTTATATTCCTTTTATTACTTATTCAGTTAAGTATTTTTCATAAGTTTAAATGGTAGAATTATTTCTTCTTTTGCGAATACCTTGTTCATACCCTTTACTTTTCCTATTAGCATTCATCTTTTTATCAAAATGTTGATTGTATATTTTAAATGCAACTACCCTTTTATTATGTATTACAAATCTAGTTTCCTACTTCTTGTGTTTCTTTTCATTATTTTACTCTGATGGTGTTTTTAACTTCTGTGTAGTCAAGTGTCTCCCTCCATCTTTTCTGATTTGTCCCTCTGATGAAACATGGAAATTATATGACTCTTCATCTGTTATTTCCTTCCGGTTCTCTTTGACTTTGTTGTTTAAATTTAACTTTAACCCATCTTAAAAGTATTTTGGTATATGATGTAGTGTAAAGCGTTTACCTTTCTTTGTTTTTCAAATGGCTATTCCAGCATAATACTGTGACTATGCCATCATCTCCCCATGAGTTTGAAATATTACTTTTTTCAATCCCTTTCAAATATTTTTACTTCTTATTTTTCTTGTCTTATTACATTGTCTAGCACTTCCAGAAAAATAATAGTATAATAGAGATAGTAATTGGCATTCTGGTCCCGGACTCATCAGAGGGAGACCCTGAAGTATTTGCCGGGCCAGTGCTAATGCTCCTGCCCAAGGTCCAGGGCCCAGAGACCTGGTATAAAATGGAAGTTCAAGGCAAAGAGAAGACAGCAGTTTCTACACATTTTCCACACACAAACAAAATGCCTTTGAGAAGCACCTAAGATATTGGATACTAAACAGACCAAATGAAGACAATGCTAATATTTCCTATGGTAAATCCAAGACTTTGACAGGGAGGGGATTAGGGTAGAGAGATCGTCAGATGTCAGATTTTTCATTAGTCCTGCAGTGAAGGAGTGTTCAAAACGTGGCGGCCCTGGAGCTCACGGGGCAGCCAGTAGCTGAATTCCTAGCTCGGCGCTTCCTTTGACTCTCAAGAGACAGATTCCCTCACTCATTTCCTTCACTTCCTCTTTCCCCCACTAGGTTCATTTCCCCCTCATCCAGGAAGCCTTTACAGACTATCCAGATGGAAGCTGGCCACTTGCCCTTCAGACCAAGCAGAGTGCTCATCTGGCTTTCACCTTTTCCCTGGCATGACTTTCTAGGACACACTGGCTCCTCACTATCCAACTCTGACCATCTGACTCCCTCACTTCAACTCCACAAAAGTGCCAGAAAAGAACTCCATTCAGCCAAAGCAAATTGCTCTCAGGGTAGGGTGGTTATAGATCCTCACTCAGGACCGATATCTTCCTACTTTCACACAGAGGTGAGGATCTGAGTCATCTGGTCCCCATGCAGAAAGAAGACTTTAATTTTAATGAGGGAGTGTGGCAACCACGGACAGGTCCACTAACAGCAGTAATAAAGTGAGAGAAGAGAGGAAGGGAGGAGGCAGGAAAATGATGCAACGGAAACAGATATTCCCAACAGCTAAAGAGCATTTGTGGGCGTTGTTAAAATAAAAGTCCATCACTTTGTAGGTAAACATAGGGCTAATCTAACAGATTTAAAACCATAACTCTGAGTCATCGATAAAGGTTTAAATGATATTTCATTCCCTCCAGTTAGAAGGAAACATGCGTTACCCTTGAAGAGGTAGTCTCCCTTGTTTTAAAGGGGGAATTTTTCAGGAGAGGGTCTTTCAGGATGGAAGGGACTTAACACTTATTAAGTGCCAGGTATATGCTTGATACTTTTTACACTCTACCAAATTCAAGCTGCACAGTAACCTTGAAACATTGTATTACAAATCAGAAAACAGTGGCTCAGGATTACCATCTGATTCAGGAATTCCACTTCTGGGTATATACACAAAAGAATTAAGAGCAAGGAGTATTGGTTCATAGCAGCATTATTCACAATAGCCACAAGGTGGAAACAACCCGTGTCCATCAATAGACAAATAGATTTTAAAATGCGGTAGCTGCATACAATGGAATATTATTCAGCCTTAAAAAGGAAGGAAATTCTGACACATGCAACATAGATGGACCTTGAAGCCATGATACTGAGTGATATAAGCCAGTCACAAAAGTTAAACACTGTTTGGATTGTATTTGTATGCAGTACCTAGAGTATTCAAATTCACAGAAACAGAAAGTAGAATGGTGGCAACCAGTGGCTGGAAGGAGGGGAACGGAGAGTTAGTGTTTAATTAATACAGAGTTTCAGTTTTGCAAGATGAAAAAAGTCCTGGAGATGGATGGTGGTGATGGCTGTACAACAATGTGAGTGCACTTACTGCCATTGAGCTGTACACTTAAAAATGGTTAAAGTGGTCAGCTTTATGTTGTGTGTATGTTAGCACAATTTTTTAAAAAGAGAGAAAGAGAAGGAGGGAGGGAAGAGGGAAAAAAAGAAAACTGTGGCTCAAAGAAATGAAAAATACTTCCCAGCTAGAAGACAGTGAAGGTACAAATCAAACACCATGTGGCCAAATCCCGAGTCCAAGCTCCCTTCCCTCACGGCACCTCCTGGAGCTCCCCCCGTCCCCACCTCAGGCACCTGAAGACCTGCCCTCACACAGCACAGGCTTCTTGCCAATGCCCTGCTCCTGCTCTCCAGGAACCAGCTCTCCAGCAAAGCAGATTCCGCTGCCCAAAATCCCAGGAACACCTGCCACCCCCCTGCCTGCCAGACTACACAGTCAGGAGACCCTCGACAGTGCCTGTGAGAGGACTGGCTGGATTGTGATGGTAAATAGAAGGGAGTAGAGACTGGAGAGGAACCGAGAAAAACAGGCAGCTGGAGCGGACTTGCAACCACAGTGAACAGTGAATATTACTGTGCTCCAGCCCTTCACACTAAAACTTTTTTTTTTTTAAATACCCAGCAATACTGATTGATTTGTAAATTCTAAAACATACCAGACTCTTGTTTACCAAATTCCACAAGCCTCAAACCATCCACACGCCACCTCTGTGTTGGCTGCCCACCCCACAATCAGACTCCAGGGCAAATCCTGACCGGCCTACAAGTCTTGGCTCACTCAGGACCTGTTCGGGGAAGCCTACTGGTGACTCTCTCAGGCAGATTTTAAAGGTTTCTTCTTCTCTGTGGTCCCTGAACCTTAGTATAGAAATTACTCACATTTTATGATAATCTTTCATTGGTAGGTCTCCTCAGTAGCCTACAAGAACAGGGACCATATCTGTAGTTCTGATGCCTAGACCAGGAACGCCCACGGGGCCTAGCAAACATCAGCTGAATGTGCACGGGTGACGGGATGAATGAACAGGGGTTTCTTCGCAGTGAAAACGACAGTGCTAATTAACTGCGTTTAGGCAGAGCAGTAGCTGTGATGGCACTGGGGAAGTGACCACATCCTTCCTTCTGGTTATCACCCTCCATCAGCCCACATCAATGCAGCCTCAGCCGTCTAGCTCAATATTCTCTGTTCTGTCAGGTGCTCACTGCTGTTACATCACCGGAAACATCCGGAAACAAGGATGGAGTCGCCTCAAAGGACAGGGACTGAATGAAACCACACTTCACACCTGATGTCCCTCCTATGACAGAGGCCCAGCAGGACACATGCTGCCCAAGGAGCCAGATGGTCAGGGTTTCCGTCCTTATTTGGCCTTGGCATTAGTTGGGTGGCCTTGGGCAAGTCCCTTAACCTTTCCATTCTGCCATTTCCTCATGGGAAGTGGAGGATATTTTTGGCCCTATCTATTTTATAGAGTGAGCGGGAGGGTCCCAGGGGAGAGCAGCTATCAATGCAGAATGTAATGAGTCTTCTTACTCTGGCCTATGGAGAGGGGGCATGGCCATCTGAGGCCGGAATGGACTGGCCTGGGAAATCCCCAGCACGGGGCCAAGAGTGCCCAGGCCTGGCGGGCTAGTGTGCTATGTCAGAAGAGGGACATTGGAGCAAAGAGAGTCCAAGGCCCCTGCCAGTTCTGCCCGACCCAGGACCATTTATTCACTCATGCCACCAGAAAGCAGAATGAAGGATGCTCACAAAAGACAGCAAAACTTACTAACACTTGTCACCCCAATAAACTTTAATTTAAAAAGAAAATTTAAAAAAAAAAAAAAAAAGACGGCAAAACGGGACTCATTCTGGGCCACTTGGTGAAAGGGGAGGAAGTCTGGAGGGGATGGAGGTCGCCATTCCAACTAGCCAGGGACAGGGAACCCAGAGAGAGGGCTCCAGGGGTTGCTGGGGTGGGGTGAGGGGTGGGGGGCAGTGCTGGCTGAGTCATACTTCACTGGGGCACCCCTGGTTTCAATTCTTCTTTCCCATCACTATGACCATCCTTATACTTTTCCCATCAGATGTCTCCACGCAGGGTTAGGAAAACACACTCAAAACCAAGTCCTCACGTCATAGATCAAGACAAAGTGCGACTAAGAGTGAGTGGCCTTAAAATAAAGTCTCACGTCAAAAGCACAATGAGAGACTCACTCCCCCCCGAGATGGCAGTGATCGAAACAATGGATGATAACAAGTGATGGCGAGCATGTGCCGAGGTTGGAGCCTTCCTACGTTCCCTGCCGCTGGAAGTGTAAAATGGTGCCACTGTGGGAAACACATTGGCAGTTCCTCAAAAAGTTAAAGGTGGTATTACCATATAACCCAGCAATCCACTTCAAGAAACACGAAAACAAATGCACACGCAAAAACTTGTCCATGAATGAACATTACTCACACGCAATAGCCAAAAAGTGGAAACAAACCAAATGCCATCAACTGATCAATGGACAAGCAACATGTAGTACATCCACACAACAGAACGGTACGCAGCCATAAAAAGGAATGAAGTACTGATACACGCTACAACACGCATGAGCCTTGGAATCTACGCTCAGCAAAAAGCCAGACACAAAAGGCCATATATTGTATGATTCCGTTTATATGAAATGTTCCGAACAGGCAAATCCATAGAGACAGAACGCAGAACGGTGTTTGGCACAGGCTGAGAAAGGGGGAGTAGCTGTAAATTGGTATGGAGTTTCTTTTTGGAGTGGTAAGAATGTTCTGAAATTAAATAGAAGTGATAGTTGCACAATTCTGTGAATATACTTATAGAATCACTGCATTATACACTTCAAAAGACTGAATTTTATGGTATATAAATTATACGTAAATTTTTAAAGAGTCAGTATAGTTTGTATAAGCCAACATATAACATAAATAATGAATGAATGAAGCAACCGTAAACTGATTAAGATTCTGTTGTTACTCAGCATCGTTTCTTAAATTCTTAAGAACAAGTAAGAATTGGCTGTTTTTTCGCAAAGCATCTTAAGAATAAAGAGAATGAAGAAAAGAAAGGGTCAAGCCAATACATGAAGAAGGAAAACAACCGGGAAGTCACATTTTCTGGCACAATCATGGATGGAAAACCTATCGGTCGCTAGAGGCCACCTTTAACTGCCAGAGACCATGGAAATAGGGGATTTATGTCAGAGAAGCAGAAATGTCGCACAGAGCATTGCTTCTGGATCGCCTGACTCTCTCAGAACACAGACATAAAGCTCAAATGCCCGTCTGCACAAGCCACAGGGCCCAGAGAACACAGCTGAGTAAGAACTTCCCAGCCCCCTACATAGGAGAACCCATTCCTTTTTAATTGATCAGCTTTTCCAGTCTGTCTTTCATAAAGAGGACTTGCCATTTCATGAAAACCCACACTTCACTACACAGAAAGATAACACCTTCTTCAGCTATTCTCGGGAAAGTAAGCTTTGTCTTAGAGATGAGTTTGCAGTGAGTTTCATGTCACCAGCACTCACTATCAGTAATGAGCTACGAGGCACAAAGCAGCAGAAGTAGTACAGATATAAACGTGCACCATGGGCCCAAAAGTGGGCTCAGTCCTGCCTCCAAGGTCACGTCACCTCCTGGGCCTTAGTTTCCCAGCAGCAAAATGAGGGGATTGCAATAAACAATCTCTACGTCCCAGCCACAGCCCTCACCTGGAGCTTGCAATCAGGTGTCAGGTTGCCACCCATCCCCCAGTAATAAAGAGTTTGGTACTGAAGCTTTACCTGTCCTTCAGACCAACCATTACTTAAAAGTACCTTTTTCTACAATATAAAGGGAGAAATGATCAGCTATCTTGACTCTCCCACTAAGCAGGATATAAAATTTAGTAAAGCAGATCTTCCTTTTCCAAAGTAAGATGGAAAATACATTTTCATAGAGGAGGTGGGGAAAGAACTCACCAACAAACAGAGCTGAAAGCTTTCAGCAAGAAAAGACATTTAGGTGACCCTCCAGAGGTGCCTCTGTAACATCCAGAAGAAAAGCATTTCGGAGCTATGCTGACCATTATAATCGAAAAAATAAGTAAAAAGATCTACAACCAAATGAGAGGCTTGCTGAAGTCAATCACACAAAACCCAGTTAGCCCTCCACACATCCAGGATCCAGGTGCCATAATAAGAAGTTCTGAGTGTCAGAGCAAAACTGGGCTGAAGGGGCTACTACCCCCATCCATGTAATCTGCCCCAAGCCCTGTCCTACCCGCCATTTCCCTGAATCCTTAGCAACCCTGTTAGGCAAGAAAGGCTGGTCTAGGCCCTTCTGACAACGGACAAAAGCAAGACAGAGATGTGGGTCAACGTGCCTGAACGAATAAGCAGCACAGTGGAGACCAGAATTAAGGTCTCCCGAGTCCCAGCTCCATGAAGATGCATCGTCAAGAAGTTTAGGCCTCAAATTCTTTCCATTACACCTCATGCTTCTTCCCCTTGGATTTCTTCCATAAAGGAAAAAACAATGCAGAGAACAGCAAACCCAACTCCGAGAAACTGTTTGATTTTCTTCCCTGTCCCTGTGACTCCTCAAAAAATGCCATCTGCCTGAGGTGCTTCCCGACCAGAGAGCAGAGCCCAGTGAACCTTGATGAAAGACGAGACCCAGGCAAGACGGCCTTTGAAGCTGCTTACGGGACAGAGCTCAGCACGACCCAGCCCTGTGTGGAAATGGGTTCCTGGGCCTCCAGGAAGAGGGATTAAGCTCAGTTGATGAACGCATGACAACAGTTACTCCTCTCAACTGCTCTCCGAATCCCATCTGGGAGACAGGGGGAAATCTAGGTCATCAATCCAGTGCTTCTGTTCGGGAGACCAGAGATACTCAACACACCACCACCTTGGTGAGCATCCTCCCCGTTGGGCATGGCCTCTTGCTTAGTGACACATGTTCACTATCTGATCACTTTCTCCCTTTATATTACGGGGGGGGGGGGGGGGGGGGACAAAAACCAAACAACTTTTCAATGAAAGTTGGATCAAAGGGCAGGCGAAAGCTTAAACACTGAAATCTTTCTGTCCCTTGGGGATGGATCTAAGCCCAACACCTGAGCACTAACTCCAGGTGGTGACTGCATCTGGGACGTCTGGGAAGCACCTGGCACAATGCTGGGCACAGGGCAGCATTCAGGGGCACACTTTTTAATGGTTAAAAAGCATACAATGTTCCTTTATACTGAGATCTGCGAGTGCCGTTGGCCCAGAGCTTGGATCAGAATCCTAGCCCCTAACTCCTGCAAGCTCCCTGGCATGAGGCGAGTCACCTGGCTTCTCTGGGCTTCCCATTTCCTCATTTACGGTCTGAGGAGAAGCCCACATATCTTCAGGGTTGACATAAAGATTAGACACAGTGTTCATAGGGCTTTCATGGCACAGATCCCCAAGAAATTATATCAACTATCTGATCCCTCCAAAGTACCTTTCTTCTGACCATCTCGTGCAGAGGATGAAGGCATGCAGCATCCCCCTATGAGTCTGCAGGTCAGTGGAGGGGTCCAGAGAGCGTCCACTGGGTCATTCCCTTTCAGAGCTCATCAGAGGACAAGAGAATTCAATGCAAGCCCCTGAGAGGAAAAGTGACGTGTGTCTGGGTTTACCTGGGACAGCCCTGGTTTGCATTGTTGTCCTGGGGTAAAAATTAGTAATTTTAAGAGTGTATTTTCACTCTTAAAAATACATCCATTTGGACAGTAACTTAAAGGACTGAAGTCCCCATCTAATGGTATAAAACGATACTTAAAATACACACCACCAATACTGGGCCTGGGCTGCGACACTCTGTTGGGCTTGCATTCAAAACGCTGAAGCAAACATGGGATTTCTTCTAGAATATTAAGTCCGCCCTCCTCCACTGGGCTCAGAGTGGTCCCCACATATCTGTCAATCCCTGGGGCATAGTTTTCTAACTCAACTCTCGTATTGCCTTAACTATGGATCTGTTCTGCCTGCCTTTTTATCCCCTACGATTTGTACAGCTAACGAACCAAGGCACCGAATACATACCAATGGTACAGACTGCCAGCTGAATGAAAGAAGCATGAGCTGCACACGTTAAAGAAAAAGCAGCTGTTTGCTCTGCCAGAACTGGCCAATAATGGGTCAGGGACCAGCGCTTTCATCTGAGGGGTGCGACACAATCCCTCCATTTGATGTCAGGAAAGGGGAATGAGTCACTCACCAGGCCTGCCCAGAGGAGAGGGCCTTGCATTCTGCCAGGACCGTCACGCCATGCTTCTCTGCGTGTTAGGCCCTGTATGACTAAATGCTTCCTGAGCTGAAATAACCCCTGGGGAAGAATTTGTCACCAGTGCTGCCAGAGGAATGACCCCTGGGTCTTGCACTGGAAGCTCCACTAGCTGCAGGGCTCTGGGAAGGAGAATGTTGGCACAAGTTCAGCGAGGACGGCAGACCTCTCTGAAGCGACCATAATGAATCCACTAGGAGAAACAGAGCGGGTCCGGGCGTTCAACAGCACAGTAATGACCAATTATAAAGTTGGCCTCGTTTGAATTCCTTTTTTGGCTGAAAATTCAAATCTAGAACAAGTTATTGACTTGATGAGCTGTTTCCTGGTGACACTTTGGCATCTGCGGAGCAGGATGTGTTGTCAAGAAATTTAGGCCCCGAATTCTCCAATGATTATTGAGGGGAAAGAAATAAAGTGGAAAGTAAAATTTTTATTTTTTTGTATAAGAAGCGATATTAAAGGGCTTATTATACAGAGCTGTTTTTCCTGCTATGTTCAAAACAAACTCCATTACATGGACTTAGAGATGAAACAAGCCTTGAACTCTCTTTCTAATCTCACCAAGTGGCAATAAGGGGAGGTGACCCATCTGGGATCAGCTGTCATGTGACTGCATCCTTGGATCAGGAGAGATGAACAATAGATGATTGAGAGATACAGACAGAAAGATAGATAGATAGATTGATAGATAGATGATAGACTGATTCACACATGTAACCAAAAGTGTCACAATAATCATTTTTAAATAGTATGGCGCAAACAATCTCACTTTTCACATAATCCTAACAAATAGGAATCTAGTGTCTCCATTTTATAGATGTGGAAATGGCCATCTAGAAATATATTAAATAGTCACACTCAAACAGAAAGTACTAGAAAGAGACACCGAGCTTAGACCTTCCGATCCGTGGAACGCCCCCTTCCTGTCCCACGGCGTTACTTACGAGCTCACCCTCTGAAGCACGGTCCAGTAAACTTCACCCAGCTGGGAGAGAAGCGGAGACAGAAGATCTCAGTGGTTGCCTGAAGAGCCTATGATTCTATGTTATTACCAGGCTCTTTGGATTTTTCCCTCACAGGCTCCCCACAAGGAAGGATTCCAGTTCTGACCTATCATTAGAGGGAGATTAGGTCATAAACACTATTGGTTCAACCTAAAGAGAGTAGGGTTTTCTCAGGGAAACCAGCGCAGCAGGTGGCCCAGGGAGCTGGAGACAGCAGTCCGGGTTCCAGCTGCACTCCACCTTCTGCACTCCCTCTCGTGACACCACCTCCAGGTCCTAACCAGTGCCCTACTCAGCCAGGTAAAACCAGAGGACACCAAGAACAGCAACTGAAGGAGGAGGCCCTTCGCTCTGCCCACCCTGCTTCATAAGCGCCAGGAGGGCACCTGGCTGCAGAGTCCACCCACCCCAGGTCAGGACAGTGTAATCTGCCTTTCTTCCTAAACGGAACAGAGGGCAGAGATGTGACGCCTCCAGCTTTTAGAAAACCTTGTCAGACATTCAATTTCAGCAGAAGTCCAGCTGTTGGAGCAAGTACCTTAGCTCCGTGGCTTTTTAATGCTGGCTATCCCTTACGGCAGAAGCTTAAAACTACCAACGTACCCAGGCCCACCAGAACAATGAAATCAGAAGTTCCTGTCTCTGTACCTTATGAAAACTCCCCAGGGGATTCCAGCGTGTTCTCGAGGTGTGTAACTACAGCACTGGCTCACTGCAAAATTCCCTCCACCAGATAGTCAGCCTGGGCCACAAAGACCCAACCCCCGCTGCCTCCTCTCTATCATTAGGGGAACATTTAGTCACAGTCAAAGAAAGCCTCCCAAATGGGTTAACCAGAGAGAACTCTAATTTCTACTCACTGTAATGCCCCTATATCATTACCATGGCCATTAAGATGGACTAAAAGCAAGGAATTTGGGTAAACGGCTTCACCCAACAACAGCAGCAAGTCAGAGACAGAGCCCTCAAAACCCAAACAAATAAATAATCCTTCTCCCCCGAGAATAGGAAGATCTTCTCAAAGAGGGAAAAAGGGAAAGAAGGGGAGAGGGCCCCAAATGGAGTAATTTGGGGCCAGAGTTATGGACAGTAGGTAGGAAAACGCAAATCCCTTGGCCAACCACTCCCAAAAACAGTCATTTTTTCCTTTAAAATACGGTGTACCATTAATTTTTTAAAGATAGAGTATTCACCTATTACGGGCTCTCACGGAAAGCAAACGAATGCAAACCTAGGCAGGGAAAATGAAATGGGTACTTTGTCCCATTTCCTGTCATAAACAGAAGGAGGTATTATTAAACAAACCCACTGAAAACGTACAGTGTTGTTAGTTTTCTTAATGACTAAGTGGGTATGTCCCTTTTAATCACCCTTTTTCCCTGCAACTCAGCATGGGAGCTGTGCAGGGACCATGCTTTGGAGGGAAGGTAAGCAACGGGGGAAGGCAGTAAGGGGATGGGGTGGTTTCCCAGCTGTGTTTCCCCAGGCCCTAGGATTCCCCGGAGGCAGAGGGGCTGCCAAGAGGGAGAAGACAGGGAGAAAGGAGGTGAGCATCTGGGCTCCTCCACAGCACGCCATTCCAGTCAGAGCAGGACTGCCTTTATCAGTCTCATCTGCCAGGTTGTGTGTGTGTGAGGGGGAGGACACAGAACAAGGGCGTCCTTGGACATGTGAGTGTTATGTAGGCTCTCCTCTAGCCACACGGAACCCTGAGGCCATGGGATACTGACCGCTGAATGCCTGCGCCTCATGTCCAAAGACTAGGAAGACTTTATGGAGCCCCACATTTCCACTTCCCCCACGCCTCTCCTGGCCCTAGCTGTCATTCTGGGCAACAGGACTGACAGCAAGTTCCCAACAGTCTGCACATACCCTGTCTATAGAAAGTCAGAGAACAGGCTCGGGAAGCATCCAAGTACGGACACTCTCCAAGCTCTGTGTACAACACCCACAGGCAGAGTCAGAACTGGATTGGGTAGGATGCAGGCTCCATCTTCAGAGGTGAGAAAACCCACCCCCTTCATGGGGATGGGGTGATTTCCAAAGCTGCCAGCTCTCAAGTCAGGAACCTGGTATGAAACCACTAAGCAGACGAGGATAACTGCCACGATGCCCATCACATAGGGTTTAGGGAGCCAAACAGGAATGTCCTCGCTTCTGGAAGGGCCTAGGAAGACCCTAACCCCCACCGGGCTAGGAGGCTGGTGGGTGGAGCCCAACAGAGTAGCCTCCATCATGAGACAAGCACGTGTAGCGTGCCGGGCCTCCGGGTACAGCTGCGCTATTTCTCAGGACTCATCACTGTTTTCACACTCTTCCTCTGCTCAGCACCAGGAATTCGGTGATGAGCCCAAAATATCCCCAGGAGTGGATGGATTCTTCCAGTCAAGCCCCTCGTGGTGGAGATTTGCGACACCTGAGCGAGCCCCGTCCTGGGGTGTCTGCTTGCAGAAGGCACCCATGTCTTTAGGCAAAATGTGTGACCTCGCCCCTGTGGAGCCTGGGGGGACTCGAGGAGGGGCAGACGGAAAGTGCCCACACCATCAGCCATCGGATAACGTGGCTTTCTAATCGCCAGGCCATGGGCAGATTTTGCGGCGATAACTCTGGTCCTGGACTTTGAAACTTCAGTTTGATGTGGTCAGTCTTCTGTGTAAACACTTCCTACCCCGAGTCAAATGAATGATGCAAAGGGAATAATCAAAGTATCAATTACAGACACATTCATATTATAGTGTGTGTGTGTGTGCACGCGCTCACACATGTGTACTCGTCAGAAAGAGGGAGCAAACCCAACTGCCACATGGATGAAAAAATAACAAGCAATGGATGTGCCACAGTGACACGGAGCCACGTCTCCTCAGGAAAGCCCAGCCAGCAGCATATGAAAAGCCTGCTCGTCTATGTCTCGGGCCTCCTGCCTCCACGGGCGAGGATCTCTAGAAAGAACTAGGACAAGCCCAAGGGGTTTTAGGAAATGAGCGCTGAGTCTGCCGTGGTGCTTAGTTAGGGCCACTTCTCAAACAGATCTGACCCTGTGCACTCATATGCAAGCTCTCTCACAGGAGGGCCAGCAAGAGCTGCTATTCCCACTGCCTTCCAAAATGACAGTCCAGGAGGAGGGAGGGGCCCCCATCCACAATCTCAGGCTGATATGTGGGCTCTGGACTTTCCCCTCCTGCCTCTCTCCCCCAGCTGCTGCAACAGAGTGGCCCACTGCAGGGACCCAGTGGCTGAGCAGCAGAAATGGGGGCACGGCTGAAGAGGCAGCAGATACAATTAACATCAGACTCCCAGCTTTCTAGCATCACATTCAGATAAAGCAAAAAACCAAGTCCCATTAGTGTATTCATTCATTCATTCATTCATTCATTCATTCATTCATGCAATAGCAGACATTAATGGAGTATCTCAGGAGTGACACTGCTGGGTGGGTGGGGAATATTAAAATGAAAGAGACAGAGGAACCTTGATCAAACTGTAACGCAGGATGGATGTCAAAAGGGCCAAGGGGGAAAAACCCAAGGTTGGCCAAGATGCAAAGAAACAGCAGATTATAGTGAAGGGGGCTGAGCAGTGGCTTCGGAACAAAGGTGGCACCTAGGCTGGGCCATGGAGGGTTAACGAAGAGTCCCAGGGGCAGAGGCAAGAAAGGAAGGGCATCTCTGGCTTAATGACGAGGTGAGTCCAGGCTGGGCAGCAGGACTGGGCCACATCATGGAGGACTCTGCACTTGGGCTACATTCTCAGAGCCAAGAGGAGGCGCTGAGGGCCTCAGAGAAGGGAGAGGCATGATCCACGCTGGGCTGTGCTGGAGAAAGAGCCCGGGCTGCAGAGGCAGCACAGCAGGGGCAGTGAGACTTCTCAGAAGGCTGGGAGAAGACAGAAGTCTGAGTCAGAGGCTGTAGAGGAATGGGTGTAATAGTTAACACAGACACAAAATTGACTCAGTTCAGCACAGGGTGACTCTGTGGGTTCAAGCCAGCACAACCACAAGGGCAGCCCTCTCTGGGGCTGGGCACCAGCAGAGAGGCAAGAGTACAGGAGAAATGGTGAGTCTGATTGGAGATGGCTGCAGGGAGGTGCCTGAGGCACATCTGGGAGCCACCTCTAGAAGGTAAGTGACAAGTTCAGAGTTCAGGAGAGAGGGCCCTTCTAGAGCTGTGGCAACCACCTGTCCTCATCCTCTCTGTGATCAAGTCCCATCCTGATCCCTGCTGTATGGTGGGGCACAGGGGCAGGGGAGGATGCCCCCCTGGGTGTGCTGTGCCCAGGACTCCATGCCCTCTAGGCAAAGCCTTGAGTTCAGGTTAGTAGCAATGACAGTCAGGCTCTCATCTGAGCTGTAGGTTGTTGGAGACCTAGAGTCTGCAGATCTGGCGTGGACCCCCATACTTTCAAACAACAATCACCAGATTCAAATGCAGATTCACAGATCCCACCAGCAGATTACCTACTACTTCAATAGGTTGGGTGGGGCCCGGCATGCACCGCAGCTGACACCGGGGTACACAGTCTGCTGACCACGCTTGGAGAAGCCATGCTCCCAGCAATCAGGTCAGACCCTCCTGCAGCTGCAGCCTCTTTCCTCTGCCTCTGGTGAGAAAGCAGAGATGGGGGAGGGAGGCGGGGAGCATCTACAGAGATGGGGGGTTGCTAGAACCTCACGTGAGATGGAATAGTAACTGCCTCACTCGAGTGCTTACTATTACAGGTGCTGTTCTGATGCCTCCAAGTCAATCTTTGTAATAACTTTCCTCATTTTCCAGATGAGATGACTGAAACCCCTCAGCCGGTCTGCATGCCGCCTACAGGGCACGTCTGGAGCCTCTGCCCACCCATCACAAGATGGAAAGGGCAAAGGGTGCTCCCTCTGCCCTGCACTGAGTACTCCTTACAAAGGTCTCACTGTGGAAGTCTCAATAGGAGGCTCTGTTTGACGGCAATAATATTATTTTCTGCTGCTGACGTGTCACCTCCATTTTCAAACTGGGAAAATTCGCCTGCATTTTCCACTGCAGGCAGTGCCATTTCAGACAGAAACGAATCCTCCAGGTCCCATATGACATGGGAGACATACAGCAGGGGCAGGTGACACAGCTTGGAAACACTCAGAAAGGCGGGAGGAAGGGGAGGTGGGCTGTATTGTACCAATTTACTTCAGTGGCTTGTTTCTGCGTGTTTGCACTTGAATCTCTTCCAAGTGTGCCAAGCATTTATTTCTGGCCTCAATACTCATTAAAGAATTGACAAGTCATAGGTACCAATAAAGTCACATTCAACTAGCTGCTTTTTGCAAGGCTCCCTCTCTGAAAAGAGGCCCCGGCCACTCACTCACTTGAAGCAATGCAGAATGTATGCTCAGCAAGCAGGAAAAAATCCTGCTTTCCTCATCTGCATTACACCACGTATGTCCTGAGGGAAGGGCAGGCGAATGGAAATTCTATAGTAACCTCAGCTGGTTATTTGCAAGAGTAGTTAATATTTTTCTCAAGCTGTAAAAACAGTGGAGTTTGGAGTGTGACAACTGCGACCACATCCCCACCACCTCTGATGACTTTTATTCTTTGGGGTTTGTTCATTCAATCCGCCTACTCTTCAGCCTAATTGACTATTACACACCCCGCATTAAAAGGTGATCGCATTCTGCCCAATTGAGCTGGGTGGGCAGTCTGATGTTTCCTTTCTCCCTCATTTCTGTTTGCCGTAGGGCATCTGCTGACTCTTCTGGGCCCCATAGGCCAGGTGCTGGACTCCTGGGGATGTCCCTCGTCCCTGCACTGAAGGAATCACCTGGAATGAAGGGAAAGACGCCCAAACCACTGAGAAAGAAGGCCGAAGAGAAAGTCAGGACATCGGTAAGAAGGGAGGTGCCCACCTGGCGATGGCAGAAGGGGAGGGAAAGCAGAAAAGGGAAAAGCAGCAAGAGAGGAACCAAAGAATGGGACACGTGTGAGGAGTGCAGAGGCACATTCAGGAATGAGAGAGTTAGGAGAAATAGACTGATGGGGTCTTTCAAGTACATGAGAACAAAATAGGCTTTTCTGTATGTGTTGAACAAAGTGCATTTAGAGGCAAGCTCTGTCTCTGAGCTCAGTGACTTGCCAAATGTGGAAGCTAGAAAGTTCATCCAGGGTCACCTAATACAAAAGTGACTTACCCAAGGTCACACAGCAAGTTAGTGTTAGAGGGAGACCAGAACAGCAGACTCCTGTCTGGAGGGCATTTCCCCCAAGGACAGACATCACTGACCACTCGCTCGGGAAATATAAGTTGTGGCTTACTAACACTGTGACCAAGGTAAGGGCCTGCAGTGCCCCCATATGAACTCCAAAACTGAGGCAGATTATAACCTTGACTTGACCTTCCAGGCTGACACCAAACAGTCTATGATTCTCCAAGCTCCAGTGTGGCTCTACAGCCAGCCCTGGAGGAGGGGCAGAAATGCCCGGTGGTGCCAAGTGCGTCCTGACTGACACCACTCAAAATGGCAGAACGGAGTCCCCAGGTATATGTGGAGGGCCCCCCTTGAAAATGGTACCCAGTAGGTTAGAAGGTGATGTGTGCAAGACAGAAGTACTAAGGCTTAAATATTGGAGACTATTAAAAAAAAAAAAATTGGAGACTCTTCCTGGGCAGTGATGAGAAAGTTGATACAAGAGAGTGGTTCCTAATCTTTCAGACACACAGAAGAGCAGGACTGAGAGAACATGAGAAGGTGAGTGTGTGATTTAAAATGTAGGGGAGTTCAGACTAGGAGGGGATGGCTGGGCAACATTCTTGTAGGTGGTAGGATAGAAAAGAGGAAGCTTAGAGACAGACCCTAAGTCACAGGTCAAGAGACCATCATTGTGAAAAATAACAAGTTAAGATTGGTTTTCCTAAAGGATATCCTCAATACCTGAGTTCCTTTCATTTTGACCCTCTCCTGAAACGAACTGTTAGCTTTTAAGACAGACTGTATGTTGACGTTCACTCTTGGATAAAAAAATGTTTTTAAATGTGTCAATAGGCCCCACTGTGCATCTTGCCTACCTCCGCAAAAACAAAATACTTCTCAAAGGGACAATCAGCAGGCATGTTGGAAACGCGCCACTCACAAGCAAACTCCTAACATGTACGTTATGAACCCCAGGAAATATACATTAGATGTGGCCCAATGAAAAGCATAAATCCCTTCAGTGCAAGACATGAGGACATTTCAATGGCTTGTTTCTGCATGTTTGCACTCCAGCTGTTGGCGGGAGCAGTTTTCTAAACCAAATGAAAATTAATATTAGCTATGGGTCCTTCTCCAAACAGAACTGCCCAATTCCATGTATGTCAAACTCAGGCCAGGAAGTATTGCCCCCATTTGATTTTCTTGTCAGTAGAATAGAGATTCCTGATGGAACATTTGCTATACCCCATCTTCATTCCGACAAGATTCACTGCCAGGAATTCTTTAAAAATCAAAAAATACTTATGAGCAAAGACTCGAAACTATAATAATAGCTCTGGAGATTACTCCAAATGCTGTGTTTTCAAAACAATCACAATCAGATCATATTTTTGGGCTAAGGAAGACAAAAGTTCTCAAGCAAAGAAAGTAAGAATCCATTCCTTTCATCCTACCAAAATTCTCTAGAACCATATTCTCAAGTTCAACAGAACTCAGAGTTGGACAGAGAATGTGAGGAAGGAAACGAGACAACCACTGGCCCACCCCACCCCCTGAAGTGGTAGAGCAAGGCCCCTGCTCAGTGCAGCAACTTTGAGAAGAGGCAAACAGCACAGACTCATTCTCAAACGATCAAAGTTCCCAAGCGCTAAGATAATTATTTTTAAGCTGTCTTACTGATCATGGTGGTTCCCCCAGCCAGCGCTGCCTTGGTGCCTTGAAAGAAGTCATCGGCGGAAGTCATTCCCTGGTCAGGCATCTGGAAGCGGGTATGAACGTCGATCCCTCCAGGAATCACCATCCTGGAATGGGCCTCGATGGTCTTCACCCCTCCTGGCACAATCAGGTTTTCTCCTATTTGCCTAAATAAACAGGGTGGGTGACGATTGTGGTAAATGAAATGTCCTCAAATCAAATGGGATCTGACAGACATTTCCTCCAACCCCTCAATTACCTGCCCCTGTGTTCCCTGGACTCTTCCAGTTACTGTGAGCATTCATAACATATTCACTCCCCATTCCCCACTCCCAATTAAGAGGCAATGCAGCCCTTACTAGAAAACAACATTCAACTAAGGCATCAGAGGCCTGATCAAGGAGGCTTAGTTACCGGAAAATCCCTAAGATCAAATATAACAAGGCCCCAAGATATTTACAGAAAATGCCACTACATATACTCTATAACACACACAGCTGAGCTAAATATCCTATAGCAATTTCCTCCAGACCCGGTTGCACTTTACAAATATAGAGATCCTTTGCAATATAGAGCAAATAGAGGTGGAAGGGTGAAGGTAGAACAAAACAAAGGGGAAAAAAAGTGCATACTATGACTGAAACGATTTAAAAATTTGGAAGTATGGGATTATCAACTCAGGTAATAAGAGCAAAAAAATTAATATTCATTATGCTGGGGGACATGCAGATTTCCGATTTTTAAAAAATATCTCTGCTACATCTTCCTATCAGTTTTTTTTTTTTGGATAGAAGTTCAAAAACAAATTAGTGATGACTAGAAATAGAGGCTTGCTCACTTATAGGCCGGTGTCTTTCTGCTAGACCAGACCATACAGACTGCGAACTAGGGGAAAATGGAACAGGCAAGTCATGGTATTTGAGAGCCTGGAGCTGAGACTGTCACAGGCAAACACACATGGAGAAAACATTAAACGTGGAAATGGGAAGACCTATTTTAGGTTCATAAATCTGGGTGTGAGTTTCCAGGCAACAGACACATCCATTCTAGTTTTCCACTCCTCGGGACTGGTATGCTATAGTACTTGATGAATGCTGCTTATTCAAAAGATGTCATTTGCTACAGTGTTTGTCTTTAAACAGATGTGCTGTTTCTCCAGAGCCCTGTGAGCTGTCCCAGTCAGAAGGGCATGAGGATACTGGTATGTAGTCAGCTCACTTAACCCTCTAGAGTCCAAAAACACCCTAATGCAGTAACTGCTCTGTTGTTAGTAACACAATACACAGTAAACATAAGGGCAGTCTTATTGGTGTTTGTTTGCACTTACGGAATGAAACCTAAAATTCCCTAGGGGATGAGGCAGTATTTTGTCTGTGTTACTTGGTAATTAATTTGGTGTCCTTTGGCCCCAACCACTTGGATTCTTGATTCAGAAAGCAGATGTGCTAAAAGAGGTTGTACTCCATGTTTGTGTCCTTCGACTGGGCAAACCATCCAAACAACTACATTCTAAAAAAAACCTTTAATATTTCAATAGATCATAAACCAAGTATTTGAGCTGGCAACAAGAAGATATTCTGTCACCTAGATTAAAAATAGTAAATTACATAATAGGTAAGGAAATGGGTGTGCATTTAATTGTGGCTTTCAAATTCACAAATTACCACCAATCAAAATGGGCTTAAACAGATATTAAGTCACTCTGAAATCACTGGAAGCTTGATACTATGTGTGTGACTCATAGGTAATGCTTGGGAATACTGGAAGCTACACATCTATACAATGTTACACTTACTTGATCAACCCATCTTCCATGTATATGTCTGCATAGAATGATTGGTCATCATTAACGATTTTACCTCCTTTGATCAGAAGCCGATCACTCTGAAACAAAGATATAATAAGGTCACAATGTATACATGACCCATGAGAAACACTGATACTAAAATAAACGAGTTAAGGACACATTTTCCCTACTCAAAAGTGATGCTCAAAATGAGCCAATTTTGGAAATGTTCAGTGACAAAAGTGAACCTGTATGTGGCAACTTATTCATCACCTCATGAGTCAAAACACAATGGCAAAGCTCAAAGCTTATTATAGGTTAAAACAAACAAAAAAAAAAACAAAAAAAAACCCTCTTTCCAAAGACAATACTTTTTTAAATGTCTTTAGGATAAACTTCATTTTTCAAACAAATACACCCACATGTAGGGAAGTCAATTCTTGGCAAGGTTTGTGTCGGGGAAAATTAACCAAAAGTCTGTTGTCATGGGAAACTCTACACAAACACACTTGGTTCCTCCATAACAAGGTTCCAATTCAGTATGTTCTTTATATTTGTATTTCTCTTTAAAGGTAAATCACAGCGATTGCAGAAAACAAGGATAAAACACTTCAAGTGTGCACCACTTTAACTATTAAGCTGTTAAGAAAAAAAGTAAAGTTTTATAATAAAGTAGATGAGATGGCAGGTTCTAAAATCTAACACCACTAGAGATCGTTAATACACTTATATTTTAATTGCAACAAAATATATGGCAAGCAGCACATGAGGGCCAGGAATGCACAGAAATGTTACATTATGATTCAGGCTATGGATGGAATGGAAAGTTAAAATCCTGTGTTCAATGTCTAGTCACCTATTCAACGCTATTTCAGACTGGGTTGAAATGTAATAAGTTGAACCACAAACTGCCCTTTTAATATGCAAAACATTTCAAAGGATGGCATTCATTTTGACAATGGCTAACTCAAAATTCAGTTACGAAACAACATTCTCAGCACGTGCTATTTATATTTAGCACCTACCAAGAAAATTATAGCGAATCTGTAATAAAAAAATATATAAACTATGACAGACCCAGGAGTAAAGATACTTTTGTACATAAATGCGCACATGGGGTTAGAAAGTGTTTATAGTTTCTCCAACATAATGAAAACCAGTTAAGATGATTTAAATTTCGTACATTTTAGGGTCGGTCCTTCATCCTGCTGTAGACTTTAGAAAGTTAGTGGAACTAAAAGAGTCAACAATTCCTGCACTTGTATAAAGTAAATGTAAAGACCTTTACAAAATCTTGTCATGTACACCATGTCACCCAAGCCTCACAACAAATCTGAGGCGGATGGAGTCAGATCCTTATTCCCATGACATAAAGAAAACTGAGGCTCAGAGGGGTTAAGCCACTTGCCCAAGGTTACCCAATAATCCAGTGCACTTTCCTGTCTTCCCAGCTCTCTCCCTCTCTCTCTGTATTCGGCTTTGATGGGATGAATACAGCTATGAAGGCGAAGAGAAGCCCTGCCCTGCACCACCTGCTCTCTTAGCCGGGTGGTGCTTGTCCCAGCCATCATTGCGAATCCGGAGCCAACATCACACCAAGAAAAAAAATGAAACATCACAGCCCCGTTCATTCTAGTGCCTTCCAGAAGGCTTCTTACATAAGAGGCTGGCCATGATGATGGACAGAGGGAAACCATGCTATATAGGTCCTACATCACGCAACCAGATTTTTTTAAAGAGTAGAGGGGGCGCTCTTTTAAAAATCGGTCTTGTTTTTCGCTTTTTGAATTTTTTTCTCCCCACACTGTCAAAACGAAACTGCCTTTTTCATTCATGAAGACAGCAAATTACTTGAGGCTTGCAGCAAATCTCCACACCCCCACTACCCAGACTCCTTCCTCCCATCAGAGAACACAGAACGTCGGGTCCCATCGCGCACTGCCCTTGGGGGGGTCTTGGGTCTTTGGCCTTCCAGAAAAAGCTAGTATCCACCCTTGCTGTAGAACTGCCTAGCTCGTCCTATAAAATCTTCCCGGCACACGCCCCCTCCCCTGTGCATTTGTTTTCACATCTCTCTCCTGCAGATGGGTGTGCCCTTGTGTATCCAGAGGAAGCCCGGGTCCCCGTGGCTAAGAAGGAAACCAGAACGAAAGCGCGCCCTCAAATCCAGCACTGAACGCATCTGCACTTTTCAAAGATTCTATGGGTCTCTGCCTCAGCCCTGGGTTCTACCCAGCAATCAGCTGGCCATTTGCAATTGCACATCATTATATAACAATGAATTTTTCCCTCGCGTTCCTTCCTCCCTCCCCTGGGCTTCATTTGGGATGTTGAGAACTAGGACTGGCGAGGTTTTTCCTGGAAAGATGGGGAGAGGGTTGGCGGCAGGGGAGCGGTGGGAGCAAGAACCTGTGTTCATCGCTGAAGCATCGCCAATTCATCGCTTAGATGTGTTTTTCGTGATTTACAAACTAACCACCCCAGGCCCCAGGGCTGCGCCGGCACCTCCAGCCGCCGTGATTATTGTCTGGCCGAGGCCGGGACGGGCCATCTGCTTCGTGCGTCGCGCAGCGCCATTACCTCCCTGAGCCCGGCTCGGCGCTGTCCCCAACGCCCACCCTTCCAGCCCGCTTTGTATGCGCCAACACAGACGTCTCCCGGGCTGCAGAAGAGGTAGAAAGAGACAAGAAAGAGAGCCCAAAGCCCTGCCAGGGTCCCAGTCCCGAACCAGACGGCGGAAAAGCCAAGAGAGCCACCAAAAACCGGTCCCTGGTCAACAAAAAGCCCACGCCTGGTCCCCACCTTTCTCCGCTCATCACCACGTCCCTGTTTTTCCTTCCCGTTTCCACATCCTCCTGGTACACCCTGCCCTTTTAGCATCCCTCTGCTGTCATTACGCCTCCAGGCTGAAACCCGCTCCTTTTTCTAAGGAACCGGAGGAAAGCTCCAGAAAGCCCTTTACAGTGGGGGCGGGAGACACAGGGAGAATCCATTTCCCATCTCCTCATCCAGCTCCTGGAGTCCAGCCTCGCAGCACGCAGTCCGGAGAACAATATCCGAGCTTCAACCATGCATATTCAATCTGGCATCCATTTGCTTACACCCCGCAGGCCAGCACTGCAGCATCTTGCTCTGACAATAAAAGGATACAGCGGGTCTGGCGCGCTACCCAGGACGACCTTAATGCACTCAACGCTCCTATTTTAATGCCTTACAAATGATGTGGCTTACAATTCTATATTATTGCGTCTCCCACCACCACGATTGCCTTCTTTAGCAACCGGGGGGTGGGAGGAAAGTTGAGTCCCTCTTCCTCCCCCTCTTTTTAAAAAATTCCTTAGATGTTCTGTCCCACAAAAGGTTGCTTGCTGGCCGACCGCAGGTTTACCAAGTACCAAACTCACCGTGATGCGTGGAATATTTTTCTTCCCCTGATAAGACATCTCTCTCCTGGGAAAAAATTAATTTCAAGAGGGCAGCTTTAAAGCAAAAAATTGCCAGGAAAGAGACTTGGTATTTTTGTTTTGTTTTTGCAGGATGGAAAAAGGTGCAACGCTTAAGCTGGTCTTGCTGATAGCAAATTCCAGGAACGTAAAGGATAAATGCAATCCTCTGTCGCTCTTCCTTTTCTCCAACACAGCCCCAGCTAGGGCGGAAAAAAAAGAAAGAGAGAGCGAGAACAGGAGGGAAGGGGGTGGAAATAAACTACAGCAATAAAAGCCTCGGTTCAAGTCGGCCACCGCAGCGCATGCGCCGCCAGCCACTCCCTTTCCTCCCAGGCAAAATCCATCCGCTTCGAGAGAGACGAGCCCTGATTGGCCACAATCGTGGAATATGCAAATAAGGCAGGCAGGGAGGGAAGAGGAGCGGCGCGAGAGCGCGAAATGCTGCAGTGTGCCGCGGAGGGCGGCGGTCGGGGCGGGCGCCCGCGCTGGGGACGCGCCTTTCGCGCCCTTTCTCTAGGCCAAGGCATCCGGGACTGTGGCTGGCTGCAGCCCCAAAGGCAGCATCTGCAACGCAGGGACAATGGTGGGGTGACCATTAGGGACAGGGGGAGCCCAGCCCGAAGGAGGTGGGCCTCGGTGCAGCTCGGGCGGCACGCACCCGCTCGCGCGCGCCCCGGTGGATGCCCGCCCGCGCGCCAATCCGCGGAGGCCGCCGCTGCAGCCCCGCGTGGGGTGACTGCGCGGAGCCAATGGCTTCGCTGGCGGCGAGCGCGCGACTGCACCGCCGGCCGGCGCCGCACCGCCCGGGAGGGGCGCCGGAGCCCTCCTCCCGCCGCCCTCGCCTTTCGCGAAGGCTCACTCGGCCTCCGCCCTGGAGTCGACGGGGGAATTCAAATGGCAGAGAGCAGAGGGAAGGGAGCGGGGAGGAAAGGGGAGGGCTCGCTGCGGCACCGCCCAGCTCCAGAGAGGGGCGGCTGGACGTGGGCCTGCTAGCTGGGCGGCGTTGGGGCGTCCTGCGGGGCTCCCCGCGGGCGGGGAGGGACACGGGCCCGAGGCGACACTGGAAATGTAGTCCGAGGGCAGGCGCTGGGCTGGAAGCAAGAAACGAAAGTCTGACGCCCTTCCTTCTCCCAGTAGAGAAGTGAGGCGGCCAGGGAAGGCCGCAGGACGCTGCTGCGGATGAGAAACCCTCGCCTGAACCGTCGCTTTGTGCCTACGGGCCACAAGGAACTTGGGGGCAGGGGAGAATGCAACCGCAAGTTGAGGCAAAAAATGGTCCAACCTAAGGCACTGCCCTCTTTAACAGACACGCCCACCTAGACCCATTTGTGGGGCTGGGGGGTGGTCGCATTTCGTTGGTGCATGCATATCTGTTGAGGAAAAGCTGTTGGGATCACAGCGCCCAAAGAGCCCAAAGAATTATGAGGCTCATAATGAGGCAAAAAGCGAGGAAATGAACTGGAGAAGCAGGAGGAATGAAAGAAAGGAAAGCTTCTGCCCCAAAAGAAGGGGAAACCGAGTCACAGAGAAAATCTCCCGGAATCAGAGTTAAAAACACAAGGGAGTCTTGACTCCCCAGTCAGAAATACTAGTCATACCTAAAACAGCATTCAAGGCCTCTCTTCTTGGGGCTAACAATTGAACAGGCCTTGGGCCCCTTACCGTTGTAAGAATCCCCATAGAGGGGAAAAAAGGCTGGTCCAGTTGATCCTGAGCAATCTACCAGGGGTCAACTCTTTGAAAGGTTGCCCACGCAGGTGCACAGACTACGACCAAAGAGCACAGACAAACCAAAGACCTAGGTGGCTTTGAGATCAAACGAGATAGAATCAATCTCTACATAATCTAGACCCTCAAGCAGCCATGGTGGGGGTGGGGGTGGGGAATCTGTTTAATTGGCTCACACCTACTCAGCAAAGATTAGCCAGATAAACACGAAATAATCCTGGGGCTACTGTGGGCCCATGTAATAATGTCTTTCTGCATCTGGCCACTTGGGATGGTTATCTGTCCAGAAGGTATGAAATGCACCCTTTCACTCCTATTCCTGTAAATTCTAAAGTCCCAGAAAGGGGCTGAGGTATGCAGCAAGCTTCCTGTCTGGGTAATTCATTCAAGTTCCAATTAGCTATGCATCTTGAAAATAAAATCGAAGCACTTCCCCCTACATGTGATGTGCTAAGAGCAAAGGGAGTTGATGTCAGCAAGTATTGGCGTCAGCCTGTAGGAGTTCAAGTTTATAAGTCTGAGAAAACATAAAATGGGCCCTGCAACCTGGAAAGCCAACTGTAGATTCTAACAGTGTGTGTGTGTGTGGGGGGGGGGAGGACAAGTGTCCTATTAAATCATAAGAAAAATACCACTTGGCAAGCAAGTAAATGAGATTCAAATTAACTTAAAATAACCTCTAATTATATTGTTTGTTTATATTCTTGTTATATTTTCCTGCCCCTGAATTGTTTGATCGTAACAGATGTAATTATACCATATTTGCCAATTTGCCATTGAATATTTTGCGTTACAATAAAAGCTCCCAAGAACTTTTGTGTCCAGTCTTATTTGTGTCAGTCTTATTTCTATAGCCACTGATACGAGGTTCCAAGTACATAATTGACATTTCCACTCATAAATATCCAAAGATGTAAGGTGTAAATTGATTGATCTGTTCTGATTAGATAGTCTAAGAGTATTTGGCATATAGAAGATAGCAAATGATTTTAGTGGACCAAGGAAAAGAACTGTTTGCAATCTGCATGTCTTACTGTACTTGCCGCTCAATGCAATGCAGAAAACTAAAGGGGGAAGGGGAGATTTTCCACCCGTTCTGCACTGACAGACTTGTTCATATACACTTTTTTTTTTTTACATTGTCTTGACAAACTCTCCACGAAAATTTCTCATAAAGTTTCAAATCATTATCCCTCTACCAAATATTTGAATCAATTCTCAGGTATGATTTTTCTGAATTTTTAAAAAATTAAATGCACGTCAAACATGAAAAAGCATTGTAAGATAGCCTATTCCACATTATGACCCTTTCCCAAAGCCCCTGCCTTCCCATACAAAGAGCAAGATGTGGTGACTACATGACAGCCATTTCATGAAATGGTTCTTTCCTGAGCATTCTGGGTTGTCTGGGGGAAGGGAGAACCTGCCTAAATAGATGCATGAGCACAAGGAATGAGTTCTACCCAGGTGAGTATCAGACTGACCACAGCCTCCTCTGCAGCTTTATGTCCCGTCCCTGACACCCACACCCCATGCTTGGGGTGCGTGCAAACTTGCACCAACACACACACTGCCCCTTCTCAAATCTGTGCCCTGTTCTGCATTCTTCCCCAAACTTCCATCCCTTTTTCCTCAACACTTCCTCTAAAAGTGAGCTTAAATCTCACCTCCCCGATAAAGTCTGTCCCCTGAAGCCTGAAGCACTACCTCCTGTATTCACCTCTACTGTAACATACATCTGCCATATTGTTTGCATTCCTCTTTTTCCAGGAACCAGAGCACTGTCTGATCCATGGTGGGGGCCCTCTACGTTTGGTGCGTAAATAAACGCTGTCATTACTCTTACAAGAGAGAACAGATTCTTCCTTGTCACCACCATGGTCAGTTTCGATGGCAACACAATCCCCAACTCACATGTCTCTTAGCACTGTCTCCTGGCTGGGTCTTCCTTCTTGGCAGCCTAGCTCCCCTCCTGCAAGTCCCTGAAACTCCAAGAGAACCTTCTCATCATGCAGCTCATTATTCTTTGCACGGGTATAGCTGCCTGAATTTTAAGCTACGCCTCCACTAAACAAAACGGCCACATACCACCAAGCCTGAGAAAACACAGGGAGAGAGCATCCAATCCTACAATGAACTCCAGAGTCATACGAGGCATCTCCAGTACCTCTCAGCACCAATTTCTTCAATTGTTCCCTCTCCACTCTCGCCTTATTCTTTGTACTTGGTTGCATTACAGCATTTATCATATACCACCTAGGCTATACTGGCCTTACCAACACCATAACTCGGTGAGCGTTACTTTCCCTCCAATTAAAGTTGGAGCTCACAGACACCAGAACAACATACAAAAGTCTTATTCATGTCGTACCCTTATGTAGGGCCTGGCGAGTGAGGACTCAGAGAGAATGGGATGCATAGGTAGATGTCCGAGTGACAACATCCAACGCGGACTTTTAAGATGTCTGCATCATACAATTTGCCAGGAACTGGGGGTGGGGAGATGGAATGCTGCCACTCAGAAATGCGGGGTGACAGATGGGCGGCTTTCAGTTCCTCAGCACCCTGCACAGTATGCGTTGTCCCGGACCAGGCCCGTCCCTGGGCTTGGTTTCATCTTCCCCCTTTGGGAAGCAGGAGTGATCATTTCTGCTTTGTGGCCTTGCCTGGGCCTCTGCAGAAGTTTACTGTTCAGGATGTCACAGAGTAGGGAAACTCCAAAACGGAAATCGCTGACAGAAAGAACGGACCCTAGGTATGATAAAGAAGAGAAACCCCTGCGTCCCTGCATTACTGCAGTACTGACGCCAAAGGCCGTGACCTCCGATGCAGCCTGCAGAGGAGTTCAACTTAATGCGGTGGTAAAGAGAAGGTACAGGAATTCCTTGCCAAAAACTGAGGGCATTGACTAGGACACTTGATCTGGAAGCGATATCTTCTTCTCTGTAGATGGAAACAGGCCATCACAGTCGTTTTCGTTGGGCACGTAACCCTGAAGGGGCAGAGTCTGCAGAGGCACAGCCAAGGCCCAACCGATCCAAGCTTGCCCAGGAGGTGCATTCTTTACCAGGGGGGACGCAGTGGTGACCGATGAGGGTTGGGAGTGACTGGCTGCCCGAGCCAGATGCTGCTTTTGCTGAAACTAGAAAGACTATTGGTCAACTCAGTGGGGGCTGTGAAAGCATCCAGAAGTCCTTACTGCATAAAGGTATGAGGCTCATCTGTCCACATCCACAGAGGAAAGTGTGCACTTCACAGAATCTAGTACACTTGGTTTTCTCCTCTTATTTCCAGTTAGCACACAGTACTCCAGAATACTCCCTGCGTTACCTACCTTGCCCATCATCCATCCTGTATAACCACACATTTTCCCTGGGGTTTTTCTGCAGAGCAGGAGACAGACAGCATCTTGCTCTGGACATCACACCTCAGGTCCGCCCTCTGGTGGCTCATGCGGGAAGTGCACTGGGTCCCTTCCGTCCTTGACTGGCTGGTGACAATGGACTAGAAAAGGGCCTTGTTCCAGTGTTCCTGGGTCTGAATTACCCAGAGTGATTTCACCTCTTTGTTGGAATAATCTGAATCTAATCAGTTCAGGCCACCTGATTAGAATCTCCAGAGATAAGGCCCAGGAATGGTTTTTTTTTTACTAGTCTACCTCCAGCCACTAGACCACTCCCAACCACGTTTTATAGAAGAGGAAGAGAGAACATGGACTAAAACACAGGTCTCGCTCCCTACCTAAGACTTGTCCCGTTCCTCAAAGTACATCGATGGCCCTGCTCTTTACCCAGTGGGAACATCTCATGAAAGACTGGTAAATATTATCATCACGATCTTTCTAACTTGTCTGCCTTCTAGGAAAACACTGTTATGTAGTCAGTAAAGAGGGAATTAACATTTACTGAGCACCTACCATAGTCTAGGTATAGCACTGAGTACTGTAAATATATCTTATTTAATCCTCCCAAAAAAATCTTACTATGTAAAATCTTATTCTTATTTTATAGGCAGGAGAGTAAAGCTCAAAGGAACCTCTTGTTCCAGGCCCATGTTCACGCAAGAGCAAGAGCTGGACTCGAATCCAGATCTGTGTGATGGCCTCAAGCCCAAAGGGCTAGTTCATTAAATGATAAAGTACTTGTTTAGCAGAAATCAGGACCCAGCTTGTGAAAGAGGTGGGCCTAGGTGGTCTGCTGTTTTTTTCTTTACCACTTTCACAATTCCTTGCTGCCACTCAAGGCTCCCAGAATTTCCATCAGTCTGCTGGGACCTGTATGCGTTCCTTAGATGCTTCCCCTTGTCCGCAAATTAATTCTCTATCTCTGTTTTTCCTCATCACCCAACGAGACTCAGTTTCTCTTAGTGGCCCAGCTCTCCTTTCATTGGGAACATGATAAATTAACAACAAAGTTTGAATAAGCAATGAACCCTTCATGTGCTAAAAGAGGAACACTCTAATTGGCAGAATTTCAGACAACGAAGCAGGCTGCTTGCAGAAATGAAATGCAAACTGTTTATCAAGACGGCCTTCCTTCCCAGCCTCACCTTGTGCTCCCCCACCCATAAACCTGCAGCACCCTGGTCTCCCTGTTTCCTCTCAGTGCCCCCTCTTCTCCCATTCATTGCAGGGCTGGCTCTTTCTCGCCCTCCAATGCCCTCTTCAGGGAGACCCTCCCTGACCACCCTGTCTGAAGTCCACCCACAGATTCGCCACTATTCCCTATCTGAGCACTGTCTCTTCAACAGCAATCGTCACCAGCTGAACCTATTTTTGTGTATTTGCTTACTTGGGTATTTTTAGTCTCTACCTCTCAATTGCAAACTCCTAAGCCACCTTGTTCTCTAGTAGCAAGGCCTTCATGATAGGACTAAAGCTCAACAAACAGGAGTTGAAGAAGCAAAGCAAGGCAGAGTCTCTCTAGTGACCCTGTGCAGATTCCCTCCTGGCCCTGCCCCACTGTGCCAGCCACCAGCCTAGGTGATCGAGGCCCCACCTTTCACCTCTGTCTCCCTCATGGAAACCTCAGGTTTTTAAAATGCCAGACGGCAAGAATCCACCTCACTGGATTGGGTCATATGGCCTGGGGTCCAATTATCCATGGCAGAGCATGCAGAATCCTTTCCCACGGGGAATTGTCCTCCGAAAGCATCAGGCCTGCCCATCAAAAAGCTCAGCCCCACCTGCAGCTCCAGTTTGGTAACAGCAGTTAGGGTCCTCTTTCCAAGCCCGTCCTCCTGGCACAGGCTTCACTACACCCAGTCAATACAGCAGACCCTCGTCAATCTAGGACCTCCTCCTTTCAGGAGCTGTGTCAGTTCCAAAAAGGGACAAGAAAAAGAGTGAATGATGTGCCTAGAGAGTATAAACTATATTTCAGGAGTTTGTCTCTTAAAAGAACCAGCCACATTCAAATACTGGGAACTACTTACATATTTAGAAACACTCCATGCCTCTTGCTCATTCGTTCGGACAGGTTCCCTAGAGACCTCATCGCGGGCAATTTATTAGCTTTGTCTGTGAATTCCTGAAAGTGGTCCCACTTGGATATTGTAAAGATGAAAAGAAACACTGAATTTCCCCTTAATCAGATTGGTCTTCCTTCCCCCTTCCTCACTCCCCTCTCCCCTGCCCACCCTCTATTTCTTTCCAAATTGACAGGAGTTTATTATCCCCCATGTGCCAGCCCAAGGAGACTAAAGGGTTACTGGGAGGTAAGCTTGCAAGCTCCTCACGCAGCCCCTGTATGCCACAAGGTCCTGTGAGCCGCAAAGCCATGGGGTGGTGCCACATGGACACCACGTGCTTCACAGGCTCCAGAGAAGCTGTGCTCCTCTGCCCTCAGCTTGGGGGCCCTGTCAGCCACCCAAAGACTGACTGCCACCCAACTTCTGAGCAATCCAGTCTCCCTCGAGAACAGAATGGGACCTCATGAGGACACGTGGATAAGGAAATTGTTAAAAGGATAAACAGCCAACTGGAGTTGTGTTAGGAAGAAATTGTCCATCATGTATGTGGGCCTTTAAACTAGATTCTACATCAATGAGCAATGGTGACTTCGTGTGGACATGTAAATCAAACGAGGGGAAGAATCGGAGTATCTACACTCATCCATGAGACTCAAGAGTTCTCTTCTGTTCCTTAGGAATTGAGAAATACAGTTAAATTAGTGAAATGGCCACTTTAAGGGATCGGGCTGAGAGAGGAAGAAAGTAATCCCTGGGGGCCTGAGGGACTAAGGGGGAGGTAGTACCCTCCCTCCCTCTTCTCTCCTCTCCACCCAAGACCACTGCCTTCATCTGAGGTGTCACCATCTTTCCCAATTAATTAACTGGGACCCTGCTTCCAGGTCTTATTCTGTCCTGAAGTCAGGGTACTTTTTCAAAAGTGCGATTCTGACCATGTTACTCTTCTGCTTATAATGCATTCAAGACTCCACAAAACCTATGTCATAAAGTCCAAAATCATTAGCAGATATCCAGGCTTTTTAAATACTTCAGCTTCGGCCTATTTCTTTTGCTTCCTTTAGTGTTATCTGCACCTCTATTTCACACTCCATGCTCCAGCCACATAAAACTCTGTGTTCCCTGAGTGTGTCGAGTTGCCTGTAGCTTGTGTCTGCACTCACATCTCTACCTCTCCCAGCACATCCATCCCCACTCTGACTCCTCACACCGTCACTTCCTCCGTGCAGTCATTCCTGAGCCTTCAAGTAGAGCTGGTCACTCCTGTGTACACCACAGAGCCCTGTACAGACTCCTGGACAAATGCCTGAAACAGTTTCCTCACTATTTTTTTGTACATTGTCTCTTTCTCCTAAACAATAAGCTTTTTGGAGTCAGAGGCTATACTTTCTTTCTTCAGCATAGAGCATAGGGCCTTGCAACAAATTTTGTAAGGATGGATGGATGAGTAGCTGGGTGGATAGATGGATGGATGGGAGAATGGATGTATGGGTGGATGATGGATGGATAAATAGATGGATGATGGATGAATGATGGATGGATGAGTGGATGGATGGATATAAGGGTGGATGATGGATGGATGAATGGATGGATGGATGGACGGATGGACGGACGGACGGACGGATGGATGGATGGATGGATGGGTAGGTAAAAGCTGGACAGATGAATAAGATCCTTGAACAAAAGTCCTAGTTATAAAATACAGTTACACTGGGTCTTGAGTCTAAAATAAACTTACAGGGCAAAAAATTCACAGCCGTGCTGTCTTAGGCCTCATCCATTTAAAGTTCCCAGGAGGACTGATGGGCACTCATGACAATCATTCTCCCCAACTAGAGAAGACTGCAGAACTGTCACTAAGGACCAGGTGCCTCTGCTTGCTACCAGCACCACCCTCTACTCATAGATATATTAGGCCCTCTCTGGAAGACACTTTGAATGTTACATAAACTTTAGAATCTACAGATGTGACTCCAGAAACTTTTCCTTGATGGGAATGAACTCAGAGAGCTTAACCAAAGGACATTTCACAGCATTGGCATCATCCAGTGTGACAAGTATCTGTATTGGTTGGTATGGAGGAAGTTACCATAGGCAAAGGAAGGCTGATCAAGTTCACCTGGTGAAATGTTCATTCAATCCAGTATTGAGATAAATGCTCCTTTCCTTGCGCCCTCCCCCTATTTTTCCTCTTTTTTTGTTGTTGTTGTTGTTTGTTTATTTGTTTGTTTGACTTATCAAGTCATTTGGACATTTGGCCTATAGAATGCCAGAAGTAGTCATGGTCTGGTGCATGACCAAGGTTGTCACCAGAACTGCAGGTGACCCCTGGGAAGCCAGCAGTGTGAGTAAGCCCTCCCCTTTCAGCCCTCCGTAGGGTCAAAGCCAAAGCGGAGAGATATGACGTGAGCCTCACGCAGATCCTTTCCTGAATCCTCGTTCGTATGATCTCCAAATCAGAATGGGGAAGAGCGGTGCGGAACTGCGTTTCATTCTTTCTGCACTTTCATTCTCTTTCTTCTCTCTACATTTCCATTTTAAAAGTTTCAGTTGACATTTCTTCAAACTCACTGACTCTTTCTTTGGTGGTACCTACTGTATTGGTAAGCCCATCAAAGGTGTTCTTCATTTCTGTTACAGTGTTTTTGTTTTCTAGAATTTTCTTTTGACTCTTTCTTATAATTTCTATCTCTCTGCTCACATTATCTCTCTGTTCTTTCATGTTTGCCACTTTTTCCATGAAAGCCCTTAGTAGATTAATCATAGTTATTTTAAATTTCCGGTTTGATAATTTTTCAGAATCTCTGTCATAGCTGAGACTGTCCATGAGTCTGGTTCTGTTCTGTGTCTTCGAAGTGTGTTTTGTCTTTTAGTATGCTTTGCAGTCTTTTGTTGAGGTAGTGATAAAGCCCTAGGTAAGAAGCATCCAGTACTTGCTCCTGTGGTGGGCTTCTGCTCCAGGAAACTCTGGTTCTCTGTATTAGCTTGTCTCTCCAGTTGTAGGTGCAGCAGTTGGCCCTGTGACTTCATTTATCTAATGGATCCAAGAAGGTCATTGATTTTCAGTTTATTCAGCTTTTCTCGTGTTGTGAGGATAGGAGTCAGGACTTCCAAGCTCCTAACACATCCGCCCTCACATCTTATCACATTTTTTAAAATGTAATATACACAGAGCATACACACAATAAATGTAAATAAAGGCACATGTATGAATTAAAAAAAAATATTCTAGAAGGATGTACATCAAAAATGCTAATAGTATTAATATTTTATGAGCAGTTTCTATGTGACAGATATTGTTTTAAGCTCTTTACAATAATTCATAATTATTATATTAGTGTTATATTATTATATAATTACTACTAATAATAATTGAGTGAAGTAATTTGTTTAAATAACTATTTAATTAAGTAGTTATTTAAATAAATAAATAGGTGACTTATTCTTCACAACAATCCTAGAGATAGGTAAGAGTCGCCGCTTTATATCTTTTTCAGTGTCTGAATTTTCTGCAATGAGCATATATTACTTCTGTAATACAATAAAGATACTAACTTTGATGAAAACAAGAAGGTATGAAAAGCAGCCAAGGGAAGAAATCACAGAAAACATTTCAAAGTCAAATCTAAACTGCTCTTGTATCATCACATCACTGTTTGTCTCCATGAAGGACTAAAAATATATTCTAACTAAAAAACTTTAAACCAGTGTTTTGCAAACATTTTGACCAAGATCCTTAGAGAAAAATACATTTTACACCTAAATCTGTGACCTAGCATAGATTATGTCTATGCAACTGGACTAAAAGAAAATATCTTTTTTATAAAAAATTGGTCACAATCCACTGTAGTGATCTCGCCACCCATTCGCCCCAATTGAAAGACTCTTAGACAATTATAACGAAGCAGTAATTGGTATGAATGATCAGCAATGTGACTGTAAGTCCCTCTCCGTCGCTTGCAACTAAACTTGGTATCAGGAGTTTAGAAGGTTTTTCTACTTACACATTTTGACTTCACAACTCATCTGCCACAGAGCTTTTACATCCACTTTCTCAGGTGGCCAATGTTCAAAACTGGAGAAATCTCATGCTCTTTTGAGGTCCTGGGGTACCATGCAGCAGGCAACGGCTGCAAAGCTCACCAGCTCCTGGGCCTGGTTAGTTTTCTGTGCCAACTTAGCTGGGCTGCAGTACCCAGGTATTTGATTAAATGTTATGCTGGATGTTTCTGTGAAGGTATGTTGAGATAGGAGTAACATTGAAGTCAGTAAACTTTGCATAAAGCAGTTAGCCTGCACAATGTGAATGGGCCTTCTCCAGTCACTTGAAGGTTTTAAGAGAAAGGGACCAACCTCCCCCTGAGAAAAAGAAGGAAATCCTGCCAGCAGACCACCTTCAGACTTGTACTGCAACACCAGCTCTTCCCTGGGTCTCCAGTCTTCAGATCACTCTGCAGACGGTGGGTGGACTTGCCAGTCTCCAGAATCACATGAGCCAATTCCATAAAATAAATCTTTCTCCCTATGTAAGCACATCGTATTGGTTCTATTTCCCTGGAGAACCCTAACAAAATGATGAACACACAAAAGATTATGGTTTCCGTCTTATTAGCCTACTCTCCCAACTGCCTTCTCTGTTTGCGCACTTTGATGAAGCAAGTTGCCATGTTGGAAAGACCCACCTAGCTAGTACCTGAGGGTTTGATAACAGCCAACGAGGAAGTGAGACCTCAGTAACCCAAGAAAAAAATGAATCCTTCTGACAGCCATGTGAGTGAGCCTGGAAGCAGACTCAAAGTGAGAGATGACTGCAACCTTTGCCAGCACCTAGATCACACAGCTTGTGAGCGATCCTAAAGCAGAGCTAAGCTGTGCCCAGGGTCCCAACCCACAGACACTGTGATCATTTCTGTGAGATAACAAATGTTGTTTTAAGCCACTAAGTTTTGAAGTAATTTTTATGCAGCAACAGATAATAATACACTACTAAGAGTACTACTAGTAGTAGTAGTATAAAAATATAAATTCAAAATTACTATTATTAGCATTGGGAATAAGGTTTTTAAATATGGGAATAGCCAATGGAGGTTTTTCAAATTAGCAAATACTTTGGTGAAATGGCAGGAGTTGAGGCAACAAATCCATGTATGTATATATGTGTGTATATATATATATATATATATATATATATATATATATATATATACACACACACACACACACACACACACACACACATATTTAAAGTGTCCAGGTGATTCTGATACTTGGTCTCTTTGGGAACCCTCGACATGACCCATGCCCTAATTCCATGAAGTTATTTCATAACAAAGGATGCTGTCTGGGGCTCAGATTGCTCTGGGCAACCCACTGGACCACTATTTCCCAGTGTAGAGGTACCCAAGGTGGCACTCCAACATTTTGTTTGAATAGTTACATATTTATGATGCATGACAAATAACAACTGGCATGTCAACTCCATATTTTTACATATATTGTTGCTTAGACCAAAGTTAAAAAATAAATAGATAAATAAAATAAAATATGCAAGTTACTTCCCCTTTCTTCCCCCTCCCTTTGCTCAGGACATGTCCTGGGAGAGCACTCGGTCGGTGCACCCAGCAGTAGTGGAAGGTGAAGTAGGAGGAGTCCCAGGCTGAAGAAATGGCCCCTGTGACCAGGAAGACAGGTACGTACAAGGGTGTTGAGAAAAGTAAATAACATTCAGGACAATGGGAGTCATATCTCTTATTGTCATAAAAGAAAAAGGAGAAAGCAAGCATAAATTCTCTAGAATAAATTCTTCTGGAATTGGAAGAATCAGTTTTTAATATACAGAGACGTAGAAAAATAAGTACATAGATAGATATAGATGTGTGTGTCTATATGTTTGTCATGATTTGCATACATACATATATTTCCCAGCCCTGTCCAATGAGAGGGCCTAGAAACAATGACAATTCAGTGGCACTAAGCACATCTAGCACCTTGAGTCTCACCCATTTCTGGTTTAGATGATATTTAGATGAGACTTTGGATTTTAGACTTTGACATTGATACCAGCACAAGTTAGGACTTTAGGGGCTATTGAGATTGAACAAAGGTATTTTGTGTGTGAGAATAACATAAACTGGGGGGAACCAGGGGTGGAATGTTATGGACTGAATGTTTGTGTCCCCAGAGAATTTATATGTTGAAATCTAATCCCTAATAACTAAGGTAGGTAGTCAGGTCAAAAAACCATAAACTATAAAGAAACATCAGACAAATCCAAATTGAGAGGTGTTCTACAAAATCCTTAGTCTGTGATCTTCATTAAGTGTCAGGGTTATAAAAGTCCAGGAAAGATGAACTATTCCAGATTCAAGGATATTAAAGAGACATGGAAACTAGTGGGTTGGTGCAAAAGTAATTGCGGTTTTGGCAATTATTTTTAACCTTTTAAGCCACAATTACTTTTGCACCAACCTAATAAATGTAAATCCTGGCTTGGATATTGGACTTATAAATAGTATTGGTCAATTGGCAAAGTTGGAATGGCGTCTGAGGATTTAATGGTAGAACTAAATTTTCCAGTGTTATGGTTACATTTTGGTTATGGAGAGTAGTGTTCTGGTTTTTTAGGAAATATACACTGAAGTATTAAAGGATCATGGAGCATCATTATCTGCAACTTATTCTCAGATGATTCGGAAAAAAATATACAATTGTGTGTGCTGAGTGTGAAAGAGAGAGAGAGAGGCAGATAGAGCAAAATGCCAACAATTTAAGGAACCTAGGTGAAAGGTATACAGAAATTCTGTTCTAACAATTAAATTTTAAATTACTTCAAAATATAAAGTTAAAAATAAGCTTACAAGGCAGACGTCCATTTTTCTAAAATATTGAATAAATAGTAGGAAAGACCATGTGCACATATGGCAAAAACTAATGACTGGAGTTAGGAACCCAGTGCTTTATCATCCTGCAACTTCTGAACTTGCCTTGACTTTGCAAAGGTGGGGCAACCAACCCAAATCAGACTCCACTAATGGGAAAGAGGAGAATCAAGGCCATTCCTCAGCTTCTCCCACAATACCTGATTTTGCCCTAGTCATTCAAGTATTTAGGCAATAGTGAGGAAAGTATTGCCTTTTGTAGGAATTACTTCTGAGTCCCCCAGCTGTAAGCAAATTTATTTAAGTCAACCGAAATGCCCATCAGTAGATAATTAGATAAAGAAACTGTGGTACATTTTTACAATGGAATACTATTCGGCCATAAAAAAGAATGAAATCCTACTGTTTGCAACAATATGGATAGACCTAGAGAATATTATGCTAAGTGAAATAAGTCAGACTGAGAAAGACATATAGCCATATGATCTCACGTGTATGTGGAATCTAAAGAACAGACTAAATGAGCAAACTAAACAGAAATATACTCAGAGATATAGAGAAAAAAACGGATGGTTGCTAGATGGGAAGGGGGTGGGGATGTGGGAGAAGGTAAGGGGTTAGAAAGTAAAAATTAATAGTCACAATATGATACGGGGACATGAAATACAGTATAGGGAATATAATCAATAGTGTTGTAAAGAGTATGTAGGGTGTCAGATGGACACTGGACTTATTAGAGAGAATAGTTCATAGACTGTGTAGATGCCTGACTACTGCACTGTACACCTGAAGGTGAAGTTGAATAATATTGAATGTCAACTATAATTTTATATATATATATAAATGTAAAGTACAGCATAGGGAATATAGTCAATGGTTTATAACAGCTATATACAATGTCAGAGGGGTAGTAGATTGGGGGTGGTTATCACTTTGTGAGGGGTCTAAATGTGTAACTATTACATTGCTTTGTACACCTGAAACTAATAAAAAAAGTTCTATCAAACAAATATATCCTTACTATCTATCATAACTTTCATTTATATGCCTCTCAGCTATGAAGGGACATCAGGCTTACTAGACATTTCTCACCCATTGCCCTTGGTGGCCCCAGTCAGGTTGTAATTCATAGCCTCCTCACCGTTCTTTCACTGTCTTTCCCGTCAACAAAGCTGCATTCAGAATCTTCACTAATTCCCTATGAGATGCAAATGTTTCTCTTGTATTTCTGTTTTGTTTCTGTTTTGTTTCTACACTTATTGCCTAATTCTTCCTGTTCAAACACAATTTACTCCCCTTCACAAATGCACTACTCTCGTCTTGCTCACCTAATAATTTACTGTTGAGAAACGTTACCCACAGAGCACTTATCTAGATAGGGAGAAAGCTTTCTGCACTGGTGAGGACACTGCACATGGCTGACAGCACTGTGCGTTAACATGAAATTCCTGCTGCTGCTGAAGCGGAATATGTTGGCACTGCGTCCTGGCACACTCATTTCAAGACGCCAACATATTAACGATCTCATCTGACTAGCTCATCTAAGGAAATAATTAGGTTACATCCCATTTGTCATATTGATCTTACATGACCCCTCCACTGAAAAAAACCCTAATCTCAATATTCAACTTTGCGTAAACAGGCTTGGAACCTAGTATATGTTTCTCTCATTCGTTTTCTACCACAATCTCCGTACCTACCTTCTGTGAAATGAATTCAGGCTTCAGACTAGAAAAAGATCATGCAATACCACAGGTAGTATTTTGGTTTTTTACGAGGTGCCAGTTCATGCTTTAAAAACTATATATGTATTACACATTTAATCCCCCTAAACAGCTCTAATGTTACGAATTGAATGCTTCTATCCCCCCAGATTCATCTGTTGAAAGCTACCTCCCAGTGCAATGGTATTAGGAGGTAGGGCCTTTGGGAGATGATGAGATCATGAGGGTGGGGCTCTTAGAAGAAGAGGCCAGAAAGCTCTCACCCCATTTGCCTCATCCTCCATGGGAGGATACAGGCTTCCTGCTTCCAGAACTGGGAGAAAGAAATGTTTGTTGTTTAAACCACCCAGTCTACAGTAATTTGTTACAGCAGCCCAAACTGGCTAGCACACCTAAGGGTGAGACACCATTCTTATCTTAATTCAAGAAATGAGGAAATAGTCACAGAAATACCATTACCAGATAAAATACCAAAAAAAGGTGCCCAGGTAAATTTGGATTTCAGCTAAACAATGAATAATTTGTTTTAGTATAAGCATGTCCCAAATATTGCATGGGATATATTTATAATAACCAAAGTAAAAAATTATTTGATGTTTACCTGAAATTCAAAATTAATTGGGTGTCCTCTATTTTTATTTGCCAAAACTGGCAATCCTACATAGAAAGAGTAGGTAAGTTGGCCAATGTGACACAGCTGGTAAGCGCAGCAACTGCCAATATAAAGCCGGGCAGCTGACTCCAGAGCTCACACTTCTACTTCATGGATCTTTGTAAGGATTAAATGAGACAGTCCACAAAAATGGCTTAGAATGGTGTGTGACACCTACTAAGGATAATAATATTAATAACCAGTATTTTGTCATTGATAGTCCTAATATCTCCAACTCTAAAGGACATTATCAAGAAAGTAAAAAGACAGCCCACAGAATGGGGAAAAAATATTTGCAAATCATATATCTGATAAGGAACTGGTATTCAGAATACATAAAGAATGCCTAAAACTCAACAAGAAAATGACAAAACAACTCAATTTTTAAAAATTGGCACAGGGCTTGAATAGACGTTTCTCCAAAGAAGATATACAAATAGCCAACAAGTACATGAAAAGATGCTCAACATCATTAGTCATCAGGGAAATGCAAATCCAAACCAAAATGCGATACCACTTCATGACCAGGAGGATGGCTGTAAGCAAAAAGACAATAGCAAGAGTTGATGAGAGTGTAGAGAAACTGGAGCCCTCATACACTGCTAGGGGGAATGTAAAATGCGGCCACCACTGCGGAAAACAGTTTGGCAAGTTCATTAAAAAGTTAAACATAGAGTTATCATATGACCCAGAAATTCCACTCTTAAATACATACCTAAGAGAATTGAAAACATATGTCCACCAAAAACTGTACATAAATATGCATAGCAGCGTTATTCATACTAGCCAAAAAGTGGAAACAACCCAAGGTCTGTCAACTGATGAATGGCGAAAGAAAAGTAGTAATATTCATACAATGAAATATAATTCAACCATTTAAGAAATGAAGTCCTAATACATATTACAACATGGCTGAACTTTGAAAACACTATGCTAAGTGTTTAAGTGTGGGCTGGTCTAAGAGAATGCTACACTCTGGGTGGCTTAAACATTTATTTCTCACGGTTCTGAAGGCTGGAGGTTTAAGATCAGGGTGTCAGTATGATTGGGTTCTGGCGAGAGTCTTCTTCCTGACTTAAAGGTGGCCATTTACTCACTGTATCCTCACTCATTTGGTGGAGAGACGGAGGGATAGCTCTCTTCTTCCTTTTATAAGGACACTAATCGCGTCATGGGGACTCCACTCTTTTGACCTAACCACCTCCCAAAGGTCCCACTTCCTACTACTATTCCATTGGGGGCTAGGGTTTCAACATAGGAATTTGGGGGAACACAAACATTCAGTCCCTAAAATTAAGGGAAAGTAGCCAGTCACAAAAGGCTTCCTATTGTATGATCCTATTTATATGAAATGTCCAGAATAGGCAAATTCAGAGACAGAAAACAAATTAGTGGTTTCCAGGAACTAGGAGTGGAGAGAACAGAGAGTAGTGCTTAGTGAGTTTCTTTTGGAGTGATGAAAATGCATTGAAAGTAGATAGTGTTGATGGTTGCACAACTAGTAAATACACTAAAACCACTGAATTGCATACTTTAAAGGGGTGAAATTTTATGGTATGTGAATTATACCTCAATAAAAAAATGCTTTACCAAAACTCACTCCTCTCCTCAAGTCTACCCTGGCCCCACTTACCTTTGGGAGTTACCCTCCCCTCCTCTTCTACCTAAAAATAAAGCCCATAAGGCATCAGCTCCTTCAAGGTCCCTCCCTTCACCTTCAACCCCATACCTGGGGTCACACAGTCTCTTCCCAGCTGCAAGAGAAAGCCCAGATCATCCCTGAGCAACCACATGCTCCTCTGCACTTAAAGCCAATCGCTCCTTTCTTGTCAGGGAACCACAGCCCCACTCTATCAGGCCTGCCCTCCCACTGAGCCTTCCTCTCATGACACAAATATGACCAGCGTTCCCCTTCTTGTCAAAAGCAAATGAACTTACAAACACAGAAGGGCCCTCCCTGTGCCTGCCTCCCCAGCAAAATGCCTGTCTTCCCTAAGGACACCAAGACGAGATCCCCCCATCCACCCCCACCAACCCCCACCACCTCACCTCCCAATCTCCCCAACCTCACAGCACCTAGCTGCTGCCACCCAACCTGCACCAAGACTGCTCACACTTGACTCCCGCAAGTGATGGTGGGCTGCGCCCCCTGCAACTAACAACGGCAACTGGACCTGGAGCTGAGCTGCGCCCTCCACAACTAAGACTGAGAGGACAACAACTTGACTTGGGATAGTCCGGGAAGTACACACTGTTCCCCAATAAAGTCCTGTTCCCCTTTCCCAATAAAAATCTTAAAAAAAAAAAAGAAAAGAAAGAAAGAAATGTATGTTTAAAAAAAAAAAAAAGATTGCTCACACAAAGACTAGTGCCTAATGGCCAACCAGTGGTCTTTCTTCAGGCTTCATTCCACTTCATTTTATTCTGCTTTGGACAGTATTGACCATCCTGCACCTTCTGAAATTTCCTTCCTTCACCTCCCTATCTTCACTTTTATGATATTAATTAACATAAAACAGCCATTAATTAAGCACCTGCTAATACCAGGTACTGCACTTCCACCTATGGTCTTGGTTAGTCTGAACCAAGCTGTAGAATAGGGATTTGTCTCTATTTCTTTATGTGGCTCCCAAGCCAGTAGATTCATTACACTGATGCTCAGCGTTCAATACCTTACTCGTCCTCAGTCCCAGATGGTTCTGACATCAGTCCTCCACCTGCCACGCTACCACTCCTGCTGCTGTTGCTCCTATTTCTCTGGCTACTTTTTCTTAATCTTTTTTGGTCATTTTGCCACCAGACTCTTCCCACCGCTAATAAATTCTTCCCCCTCCTGACAGAACAATCTTTTCACAGCAGATATCTAATCATGTCATTTCTGTTGAGAAACCTCCCACAGCTTTTCATCAGAGCTTCAAAGAAGAGCTAAATCTGAATTTATGTAAACCAGGCCACGGCAAAAAGAAGGAAAGCTTCTCAATCCCACAAAGGCAGCATAATAATCTAACAGCAAACCTTGGGGAGAGCCCATACAAGAAAAGAGAAATCTAAAATCACATTATTTAAGACATTACAGGAAAATATAAAGACAGAAACGCCACCATTAGCACCTCTCCCCCGTTAGCTATAATAAAACTCAAACACCTTAGCCTGTCTTCCCCAGCCCTGCACAATCTGGCCTCAACTCCTTTTGCAGCTTCATTTCCTGATGGTTTACTCTTTCCTGCTCCCTCCTCCCGCACCTTTCCCCTTTTATCCAGTGAGAGTATTCCTGACAAGTAATGCATTCGCTCAACTCAATGGCATCAATATTCTCTTCTTTCTGCCTGGTACAGTCCCTTTCTCTTCATGATGGAAAGTCCTCCTCATATTTCAAAGCCAACCTCAAAAACCATATCCTCTACGTGGGAAACCCTGACCCCTGTCATTCAATTCATCCAACAAAATCACATGAAGCATGTCTCTATCCCAGGCACAGGAAATTTAAAAGTTAAAAGAGACATGGCTTCTGCCACCAAGTTTACAATCTATGGGAGGAAGAACAATATTAAGCAAGTAGATAATAACAGCTAATATTTATGTAGACTTCCTGTATACCAGGCACTATTTTAAGCTCCTGACAACTGCGCAACACTCTAAGACAGGGACTATTCCTCTGTTAGGTTAACAGGTAAGAACACCGAGGCACAGGAACGTTAACTAACTTTCTCAGAGATCATGCAACAGGAAAACGGTAGAACCAGGATTTGAACTCAGTTGGTCTAGTTCTGAAGTCCATCCTCTAACTCCTCTGAGTATCCCCAGGACCATGGCTATGAAAGAAGTAAACAGAGATGTGACAGAGGGTAACTAGGACAGGGGACAGTGTGACTCTAAGGCTGTGATATCCAATACAGTTTCCACTGGCCACCTATGGCTATTGACCCCTAGAAAGGTGGGTCGTCCAAACTGAGGGGTGTTGTATGTATAAATAACATGTATACCAGATTGCAAAGATGTGGTATGGATGAATAGCAACAAGATGACCCACTACAATACCCTTCGCTTGTATCCATCTTGTATGCCAGGATACCCTTGGCATCCATCTGCAGACAAAAGTGCCTTTGGGGGAGCTGTGGGTTCCAGCACCATAATCCAAGGGACCCTGGAAGAGTCTTGCTCACCTGTGTATCAGGTAATAGTCAGAGAGACCTCGGTTCCAGGTGTGGACGCTGCAGTGGCTCGTGAACCAGCGCCAGCCCCTGTCAGCCACGGGCCACGAGCCTCTGGACAACACTGTCTTAGATAATCACTCAGGGATAGAGAGCCTTTACGGGAGCCCAGATTTCCAGCAGAGACGTGCCAGTGTGTCACTGGAGAAAAAAATATACGAGTTTGGATGCCTTGGAGTGGGTAAGAGGAACAGGTGGGCTTCATCTGCATCATACCTCCCCCAAGGTGGCACAGCCCGCAATGCCAAGAGCCCTTCTTGGTCCATGATTTCTCCCGTGGAGGAAAGTGAGAATGTGTGAGTGAGCCCCCAGTTTCCCCAGCTGTGTGGGACGCTGCCACAGTGGCCCATTTCTCTCTCACCCCATCCAGAGTACTGAGTTAGGAGCTGCATGACTGGGGTCAGGAAGACGCTGGGAGAGCGACAGATAGGACACTCGGAGGGCATTAAACTGTACTCTATTGTGTGCTCTATCAAGAAGCCAACCCAGGAGCCATTGGGGACGCCTCCTTTGCAGATCCTCCCAGCTGGATCGCAGGTAAAAGCAGTGCTCTGAGCACCTCAACCACACACCCCCACCCTGTGGCCAGCTCTGGGTACATGCTCCTGACAGTGGCAAGAATGACAACAGCAAGCTTTGGCAGACAGCTAGTGAGTACCCTCAGACAGCTGGCCCAAATTTGTGGGCCAGAGAGAGACCACGAACTTGCCCTTGAGCTCCACTCTTGGGAAAGCAAAAAGAATGCTAGCAGCACCTGGCCTGTGCATTGCAAGATTGAGAGAAGGCATATAATCTTAAGCATTCTGCCACAAGAGGGAGCAAGAAACACGAAGCAAGCATATCTATAGAAGATCTGAGAAGCCTCTGAATCCCTAGTAAGTAGGATGACAGAAAGCATTTCTCTCCCAAAGTCAGTCAGTAAAGACTGGAGGAGGTGACTGCTACTGTAAATGTGAAGACAACAACCCAAGATTTCATGGAACATGAAAAATCAAGGAAACATGACACCACCAGGGGATCATAATAATCTCCCAGTACCTAACCCCGTAGACATGTAGAAGTGCGATTTATCCAATAAAAAATTCAAAATAGCTGTTTTAAGGAAGCTCAGTGAGCTATAAGGAAACACAGAAAGACAATTTAATGAAATCAGGAAAACAACACATGAACAAAATGAGGAGTTTAACAAAGAATTAGAGGAGTTTAACAAATCATAAAAAAATAATAATAAAAAAACCCCAACCGAAATTCTGGCACTGAAGAATACAGTGAATGAAAATTTTAAAAATGCAATAGAGAGCATCAAAAACCAAATAGATAAAGCAGAAGAATCTGTGAATTAGAAGACAGGACCTTTGAAATTATGCTGTCAGCGGAGAAGGAAGAAAAAGAATGAAAAGGAGTGAAGAAAGCCTATGTGATCTATGGGAGACCATCGACGGAAACAATATGTGAATCATTGGAATTCCAGAAAGAGAAGCGAGGGAGAAGGGGACAGAAAGCTATTTAAAGAAATAATGGCGGACACTCTTGATGGGAATGTAAACTGGAGCAGCCAATATGGAAAACAGCATGGAAGTTCCTCAAAAATTTAAAAATAGAGCTATCATATGGATCCAGCAATTCCACTTCTGGGTATTTATCAAAGATTAAATCACTATATGGAAGAGACATCTGCACTCCCATGTTTGTTGCATCATTATTCACAATGGTCAAGATATGGAAACATGTAAGTGTCTGTCTACTACTGAACACATAAAGAAGATGCGATAGATACATATATGAATATTATGTGATATATGCGATAGATAGATAGATAGATAGATAGATAGATAGATAGATAGATAGATATGTATTAGGTCACCCATGAGACAAAAGACAAACTAGCCATTTGCAACAACATGGATGGACCTTGAGGGCATTATGATGATAAGTAAAATAAGACAGACAGATAAATACTATTTATCACTTATATGTGGACTCTAAAAAAACCCAAACTCATAAAAACGGGGAGTAGAATGGTGGTTGCCAGGGATTGTGAATTGGGAGGAATAGGAGAGATGTTGGAAAAGGGCACAAACTTCCTGTTGTAAGATGAATAAATTCTGGTTATTTAATGTACAAAATAGTGACTATAGGTAACAACACTGTATTATGTACTTGAAAGTTGCTAAGAGAGTAAATCTTAAATGTTCTCACCACACAAAAAAATGGTAATTATGTGAGGTAATGGAGACGTTAACTAACCTTACTGTTTTAATCATGTTGCAACATGATATAGATACGTTTATCAAATCATTATGTAGTACACCTTAAGTTACACAATGTTATGTCAATTATATCTCAATATAGCTAGGGGAAAAGACAGTATGAGAGAAAAGAATGTAAAAGATGTCATTAATGATTTTATACTGACTGCACATTGAAATGACAATATTTTGGATACATTTGGGTTAACTCAAATATATTATTACAATTAATTTTACAGGGGCAGCCAGTTAGCTCAGTTGGTTAGAGTGTGGTGCTTTGAACAACAAGGTTGCTGGTTCGATCCCCACATGGGCCACTGTGAGCTGCGCCCTCCACAACTAGACTGAAACAACTACTTGACTTAGAGCTGACGGGTCCTGGAAAAACACACTAAAAATAAATTTAAAAGTTTAAAAAAAACGTAATTTTATATTTGTTTTACTTTTTCAATGTGGCTACTAGCAAGTGTAAAGTTATCTATGTGGCACCCATTATATTGGAAAGCACTGCTTTAGATAAAGGGAAGCCTTTCTGTAGGAAAACTTCATTATAAAGGTGACATTTAACCTGAAGTATAAGAAGGAGTTATTCATGCAAAGTACTGGGGAAAGAATAATCCTAGTAGAGCACAGAGACAATACAAAGACTAAGAGATGAGAAAGAGCTCACCATGCGCAAAGAACAGAAAAGGATCTTGAGTGACTAGAGCATAAAGAAGAAGGGGATGAGTGGTCTGAATGCAGCTGGAGAGGAAAGCAAGTGCCAAATCATGAAGTCTTTGAGAAACTGAAACGAAGGCCAGAACTACTTTAGGCCAAAGAATGACACGATCTAATTTCCATTTTTAAAGAATCACTCTAGTTGTTGCAGGACAATTCGCTGGATTATAGTAGCACTAGAATGAATCAATGGTGATGATTAGAGGCGGTTACTGTGGTCCATGTGAAACACGATGGTCTCTGGGATGAAGTATTAAGAGGTGTGTGGTGCAGAGTCAATGGGTTTCAGGTGTTTTGCAGGTAAACCCTACAGATTGCTGATGGGATGGATATGAGAGAAGAAGGACAGGGAGACATCGTGGATGAGTCTTGGGATTTTTGACTCGTGCAACCAAGTACGTGATATATCATGCATCGAAGAAGACCTGGGGGGAGATGAGCATATTTAGGAAAAAATCTAAAGTTCTATTTTGAACATGTTAATTTTGAAATGTCTGTTAAATACATGAGTGAAAATGTTGAGTAGGCAAGCAGATAAGTCTAAGTTGGCCACATAAATTTGAAGTCGCTAAAACAAGTATTGAAAGCCATGGGATTGGATGACATCATCTAGGTAGACAAAGAAGATTTGAGCCCAAGTCTGAGTCCTAAAGCACTCAATCCAACACTGGGAGGTCTAAGGTAGCAATACTTTATTATAATACTAAGATGAAATTTGCTTTATTCAATTTCCTTCTCTCATGAGTATACAGTAGAGTTTTCCAAAGCCTACATGATGTCTGATAACATCATGGTTCCAACAGCTAATGGAATATGCTCTTGCATAGCCTTAGGTTTTTGAGAATTTTCTAAAGTGGTAGATTTAGGTTATAAATATGTGTGTTTTCACAGATTAACTCTGTTCCCGGAACTTCTACTCTGCTCTTACCAGCTATTTTTAATTAGACCTGCTGTAATCTCCGTGTACTCTCACTATCATCTAATAAGCAGTTACTTTGAAATTCCAGGTTTTCTTGAACCTGTGTGGAAACATAACTAGAACCAAGTTATATTTCGTTGCTTTTTTTTGCAATACTTTTTAAAATTTTGAAATCTTTTCAAAATTAAAAATTTTTTATCGCACTCTGTCATTATTTAGACTGTCTTGTTCTAAAATAAAAGAACATTTATTTATAATATTTCTATTATATTTAAGGATGGATTGTTGGCTTTAAGAAAAAGAGATCAGAAGAATCAATTTCTAAACACATACTTATATTGTCCACACTTAAAGATGATAAAAGATGCAATTGACATATCAGAAGGTTCTGTCAGTCACTTTTCATGTAAAAAATGTTATTTATGTTAACCTGTAATGGGTTTATTATTGTTATTTTAAATAAATAAATATTCTTTAAGTCCCAAGTTTTAATTTCTAATATGGCAAATCGAGATATAACCTACAAAACCAAAGGCTCAGGGGTCCTCAATAATTTTTAAGAATGTAAAGACATCCTGAGTCCAAAAAGTCTAAGAACCACTGTTATAGAGGATAGAAAAGCATGAGTCAGCAAGGAGAAATGAGCGAAAGGCTGGTGAGTAGGAGGAGGGTGTGGCATTCTAGAAGTCAGAAAGAGTGTTTTAAGAAGGACAGTTCAATAAGTGGATTAAAGATGCCCCTATATCTCGGCCCCGAGGTTGTCTGCTTCACAGTATACTGGGACTGTGGGCTCAAAGCCTCCCAGTACCAAATTCAAATGTTTACGCATCCAACTGCTATAAATACTCCCAATAAGCATATTTTTAGCCATTTAGAGCCTGCCTGCTTTGCATGTCCTGCAAAACCCGCACGCAACATCTGCTAGCCCTAGAGAAATCAAACCTTTTGGTTTTGCAAGACGCCAAGCTGCTGTGTTGCTGCCCTTCAGTCTCTACCACAGAGACCCCCACTGCAGTGCTGAGCAACATCATGGGACACAGAAGCCCCTAATCCCTGCCCTGTATGATGTTCTTCTCCGCCAGGTGTCTCCTTGTCCTCTTTCCCTTCTGGATGGTGGCTCACACCTGTCCTTGAAAGGGCTGACGCTGTGAGGATTTCCCCTCTCAGGCCACTGTCAGTGTTGCCCAAATAAACCTGGCTGTGTGCTACTGCCATCTCTGCCATCTAGTGGTCCTGTTTTCCCTTTGCCAGCCCTGATATCCTCATGGGCATGGTCATGAACTCCTGGGTGATGTATTAAGATAATGACAAGGAAGGAAGGATCTATGGAGCCCACTACATGAAGGACACTATGACCTTGACAAATTTCACTAGAGATAACAACAATATTGGAGTGGTTTGAAGAGCGAGTTGTGGTATCCCAAATATGTAAATAACTCTTAACAAACCAAAAGACAAAGAATCAAATCCATAGAAAAATAGGTAAAGATTATACGCAGGTAGTTGACCAAAGCAGCACTATAAACGACCAGTCGTCATATGAAAAGATGCTCCATCCGCTAGCACCAGACAAAGACAAGGGGAAACTATGAGATACCATTTTTAACCTACGTGATTGGCAATTTTTTTTTAAATTTTTTTTTTACTAGGCAAAGAACTTTATTAACCTTTGCTTCAAACTTTATTCCCAAGCTTCTTCACCTTAATTAGCTGCAAAGAATGATTTGTGTATAAGCAAAAACTGAAAAGAGCTGCAGTGTCCAAGGGGCTTGGGCTTAAAAATATTAGAGATTGAGATTCTATCAGATCCATGAACAAAATTTAAAAAGCAGTCATAATATAAAATAGCAGCTCCCAGTAACTTCTTCAAGTTTTATCTTCTTCAGAAGTTGACTCAATTCAGTTTGCTTCATTCTTGGAAGCCTCATCAAAATTCTCCACAAGATCTAGAAGTTCACCATCATCATCCTCTCCGGTAGCAAGTGGTGCTTTTCCACCCACAGATGGTTTGGGCAGAGCTTCAGCCAGTCTCCTTAAACTAGTCAGACCGTCTGCACCAAGCTGGTTTAAGATGCTGGGTAGCATTTCTGTCAGCCGCTTGGTCTCAGCGTGGCCTGTGATGGTGAAAGTATTCGCTGCCAAAGAGGCTTGAACTTTAGGGTTGTTAAAGTGGATCACTGTTCCTTGGTTTGTGAACATATTCACCTCTTCAATACCAGAGATATTGTTTACCCCTAACTTCTTTAAGGAGAACTGAAGTTTTTTATCATCTGCTGTAGCTGTTCTGTGAACCACCTTCTTCTTTCTGCGAGCAGTTCCTTTCCCACCAATGCGCACTTGTGCCTGCAGTTTGGCGAGTTTCTCCTGGCTCATGATAGTTTCTTTCATCTTGTTGGAGAGGACACGGGACCGCGCGAGGGACTAGGGTTGGCGCTCCGGCAATTTTTTAAATTTGATATCGAGTATTAAATTTGATACCAACTCATGGGGAAATAGGTATGCTCTTATATGACTGAGGAGAGTGTAAAATGGACAGTCCCTTGCTGTCCACTTCTGACAATATCTGTAGTAACGTTAAGTATGCTTGCCCGTGAGCCAGGAGTTTCACTATCTAGTGTCTACCATAAAGGCACACTCACACTCCTGCACAAGCAAAAAGAATGTGCAAGAGGCTCCCTGAAGTGTTGTTCATTACCAATAAAAACTGGGAACAACCGAAAAATGGCTCAATATCCCATGGTATATTCAAACTGTGGAACAATGCAGTGGTTGAGGACACATACTCTGGAGCCAAATGCCTGATTTTATATCCTGACTTCATCACTTACTGAGCACATAACCTTAAGCATGTTACTTGGTCTCTTTCTACCTCAGTTTCCTCATGAAAAGGGAGACACTAATACCCCCCCCACCCCCCCAGGGTCAGTGAATGGTCTAAATAAATAACCACGTGTAAAACAATTTGAATTGTGCTTAGGACACATTTAGCACCCAATAAGTCTTAGCAATTATGATTGGTATCAGCAGCTAAAAGAATGTAAGCTTATATGAACTAATATAATTTATATGTACTAACATAGACCTCTGCAACACAGAGAAAGAAAAAGAACAAGTTGTTGATATATAGTGATATCATTTATGTAAAACAAACACACATGCACGCACACCTACATACACACGGAAGCACACAAATAATGCTACACATTTTCTCCAAGGACAGATATACATGTAAATAGGTAGAAGTCCAAAAGGATACGAAGGAATGAATAAACCGTGGTTATAGTTTATCCAGGAGGGGAGGGGACCGGGATGAGGAGAGTGGTCAAAGGGGGCTTTAGCCATCTCTCTGTTTAATAATATATTCCTGTGTGATGTATGTCAGTTCTTTTTTTTTTTAAGCAGTGAATGGGAGATGAAGAAACACAGCAAATATAGACTAAGTCTTTAGAAAAGTTTGCTAAGAAAAGGAGTAGACAAACAGAATTTGGAGAAAAATATGGGTCAAGAGGGGATTTTTGTGAGTTTTCTTGTTGTTGTTTTATAATAGAGGTGCTAACGGACGTGTGTATGCTGATAGAAACGATCCAGTAGATGGTGAGGAGGTGGACAGTTTCAGGAAGGAGGAAGGATGGTATTCAGGGCATACATGTGCCAATGGCCATAGGCGGAGTAGGGACCTTCCTTCTGCTGAGTGGTGGGGAGGGGAAAGCAGTACCAGTGATGGAAAATGATAAGTTTGGTGGTGAGAAGATAAGTGGGTGTCTTTCTGGAGACTTGTTCCCTCCACCCACTCCCTCCCAGTGAGTAAAGTGGAGTCATCCACTGAAAGAAGGTAGATGGAAAGAGTGTGTGAAATGTGAGGGAGAGGAGAAGATGTGGAGCATTTGTCTTGGTACTGGAAAGGGTTGAACGTCCATTTGTAGTTTGTGGCCGTAAATGAAAAGAAACCAAAGTCTCCCCACCTTGGCACCCTCACAGCAACGCTTCCGTACCTTTCTTACGGACCTCCTCAAAGATGTTCCAATTACCTTCACACACATCCATCTCCTATTCATTTTACAGCAGTAACAGCTCAGTTTGCTAGGTTCCCACTCAGGCCAAACATTTTCCATATATTACTCCGTTCAATCCTCACAATAACTCCAGGAGGTCACTATTTTGATGCCCACTTTTCAAATGAAAAAGCAGGTCTAAAAGAAATAGGTGATTTGCTCAAAACTACCACCTGGTATAATCAAAAATCTCTCTATAACATGGCAAACTCAGCCTAATAGTTTGCACACTAAATTCTCCAGTGACATTTAAGGAAACCTTAAGCATGAGTGTGAAGCACTGGACTGGTTTTCTCACAGAAGCACATCTTCTTATCTAACTAAATGGCCAAAAGGAAAGACAAAGAACTACCGGGTGATAGTGTCAAACAGTAAAGGGTCCTAAAAGCAGTCCCGAGTCCTGTTGGGCCTGAGAAGTTTGTAGAATGTCTCTGCATTGCTTTTCCTGGTCCCACATTTGGATTACTTCTATGCACAGCTTAACTCCTGAATCCTGCACAATAATTTTCAGAGTCCATACTTAATTAGGATGTGACCAAAAAATACCACAGACCAGTTAAGGGTGAGGTCAAGAAAAAACATTATGGAGATGTACTTTTGCTGGTATACTATTGATGAGCTAAGACAGCCCCAGTGCCATGATTGGGGGCTCATTGTTACTGGATGAGCTCATGGTCAGGAGGTAAAGCTGATCCTTCCCAGAAACCCTGTTTTTGCTGATTCTGTCACTGACGTTGGAGGAGAGTTAGTGAGCAGAGAAGTAGATGATCATTTTTTGCAGTTGACTTTTCTCCAGCCATCTTCACTACCAGCTTTGGCGTAATCATATGTCCTCTAAGATCTATAGTTTATTTACAGAAATAAATAAAAAGACCCAGTCATGTAATGGACAGGTGTGGACTCCATTGCTTTTAGTGAGCATGACTGTAACTCTGAACGTGCATCAGGTTTTAAAAGTCAGATTATGGATTTCCAGCCTTCAAAAGGCTTTAGGCTAGAGACCCCAGACAGAACACTCCAGCTAAAATACTAATGAAGGTCATACAAATACAAAAGTGCCCAATAAATCTATAAACCTAAAACCAACAGACACGTAAGGCCAGAACCTTGTAAGAATCTTAGGTCTACTATTGCCAGCTAATATTGTTATATTAATCATGCTTTTTCATGTTCTGCATTTCTGGTGCTTGGACATCTGGGGCCTTGATGACCCTGGAGAGGCTGCCGCTGCCAGGGCTGGCCAATTCCTAGATTCCTAAACTCTCCTGGGAATGCACTTCTTATAGGCAAAACAATCAATGCAAAGCCCATACCCCCATCTACCTCTTTGTGGAAGCTCTTAAACTCAGGGTCACTGTCTCCCTAACCTAATCACCCCAGGGTTAGGTTCCAGATAACTAGGGACGGCCCCTATGCCCCAGAGCCCACTAAAATTCTCCAACTAGCCAGTCCTAAGCCTGTTGACCCTACCTTGCCTGTACCTTCCCAGAAACTACAACAATAGCTCTTGCCCGTGTCTACCCCTCCCTCCCACGGCCTCCTGACTAGCTCCATGTTTCCCTGAGTGGCCCTGCACACATGCTATGTCTCCTGTTTCTGGGGATCTGTGAGTATAAAAAGTCCTTCTTTCATGACAGTCAGGTCCATGTCTGCGTGTATTACCTTAGCTGCTTAAAACCAATCCCAGTGATTTGAAACAATTGCCCATACGGGCCTGTGAGGCTCCTATCTCTTTATTGAACAGAGATAACAACCCCTGGAAAGAGACTGTGCAGGAAGGGGCAGATAAGGAGTGAGAGAGATGCCACTTCAACCAATACTGGTGTAGCAGCTGATGCCAGGCTTCCTGGGGCAAAGTGTTCACAAATCTAGGTCAAAATGAGAACCATATGACAATACATTTGATTTTTCATAAACTTCAATTTATGCATATTTTTTTAATTCTAGAGTTATTTTCTCTTGAACATTTTTGGTGCTAAAATAGTCTTCATTTTAGGAGATAATATTACGTAATAGCTTTTTTTTTCAGTGTCCCTATTTTGGCAACAGAAAAATTTGGCAACCATGAAGTTGTTCCCCAAATTTATTTTTGAAAGTTAACTGGAGTATGCAAGCCAAAGTCTGCAACCTCAGCACCAGAAAATGGAAAATGGACAAAGAGCTGGTACCTGAATCAATCCTCAAACTGTAACCATAATAAAGAAGGCTCAACTGTACATGTGGTTGGAGAGTGGGGCCAAAGACAGTCAGTCACACACTCCTCTGCCAAAGACATGGACTCTGAAGGGATCTCACCTGAGGGGGTAAACACAGAGGAAAAAATACCAAGCTTATGAAAAACTATTACAGAACAAGGGATAGGAGGTATCCTTGGAGGGAGTGAGTTCAGGAAACTATTTGGAATCTTCAGTGGAAGATAGGAAGACATCTCTAAAACAAAAACAGATACAAAACACTATAGAATATAATCCTACAACACCAAACCCTGATTTTAACAGCACAGCGAGAAATAGAAAATAGCTGCCAAGAGCTGGCCTGGCACTCACAGCGAGGTCTTCCCGTTGAAAATAAATTTCACAGAGCATCCACATCAGACAAGACCACTCAGGGACCATGATGGATCAAGACAAAAATGAGACCCCTCCATAATCACATCTAATAAAATATGAACATTGCCCAAATCACCAAATACTAAACGTCCCTCTCTCCTCACTAATGAGTGCCTACTGCTTCAATACCAATCACAGCTTTGGCTTCAGTCTAATCTACCCCTCTATAGATAAGGTTTCTTGAGATCCCCAATCACAGAATTGTCCCCACTTTATGACAGAGCCCAGTCCAGAGGGAATCCTCACTTCCTTGGACCCTCCCCAAAGTCACCCCACCAAAGCTCAGACCTCTAATACCTTTCCCTACAGAGATGCCTGATGGTTCCCCATTGTATGTGTTCTCCCTCAATTTAACAAGTAATGAACCCAACTCGTGCCACTACAGTTGTGGTCCTGGTGGTCATTGGATGAAGGACGTTGACAGCATGCACAAGTAGGAATTGAATGATTATTTAACAAGATTGAGAGTAGCTCTCTCAAACGATAATGAAAGCATAGAGACCTTTTCATTAAAGTCAGAAATCAAACAGGGAACCCTAATATTACCACTACTACCCAACATGTTTCTAGAAGGGCTAGGCAATGTAATCATGCAAAGAAGAGAAATAATAAATAAAGGCATTGGGAAAAAAGACGTTAAAGTAATGCTAGATAATAAAACTGTTCCAAGAAAATCAATCGAAAACTATTAGAACCAAGAGTAAGTTCAGCAAGGCAATCTATTACCAATTAATATATAACTGAAGAGTCACCAGAACGTAAACTTCAAAATATAATGGGGAAATTTCCCATTCACAAAAAACATATGAGAATAAATGTAACAAAAAATTTCAGAGGAATAGAACCAAATAACTGAAAAAAAGGCAAGATATACTATACACTTAAGTAAAAAGGCTTACTATCTTAAATATTTCTTATAATTCAATATATAAATTCAGTATAGGTCTGGTAAAAATCATATCAAGGTTCTGTAATTTAAAATATCTTTCATGGAAAATGCAGGTGAATGACAAAAAACAAACAAAAGTAAAGATATTTTTAAAATTACAGTAGCTAAAGTGGTATTGAACTGCTACAAAATTAGTAAGGCAGATCAGTGAAACAGAGAAGGAAGCCAAAAAATGCCCAGACATACATTAAAAAATTGAGTATACAAAAACTAAGTAAAATAACATTAATTATTAAATAAATACCATTAAGACAACTGGCTAACTATTTGAAAATTTGTTATACCTTATTTCAAGTTATAGATAAAAATTAATTTCCAGATTTAAATACAAATAAACACAAAATTCAAAAAGATTTTAGAAGAAAAATATAATTAAATACTAATATTGAAAGGCAAAAAACAGAAAAGATGAATTAACTACATAAAATTTAAATTTGGATGCCAAAAAATGAAGGCTATAAAAAAATTAGATGCAAACTAGGAAAAAATGTGTTAATAAGTGACATTAAAATGGATACATTTTAACATATAATTTTTACCAATCAATGTTTAAAATATGAATACATCAAGAGGAAAATGGGCAAGAAGCAGGAAGTCAATGTCACCTATAAATTTGGGAAATACTGTAAGAACTATAAGACCCCGTGATGTCAGGAATGCTAAAAAGCAGTATTTCTCATTCATTTTTGACGAGAGAGTAAAGACTAGAAAAAAAACAACAACAACAAAATGCTATTAATGGTTATTTCTAGATAATAAGATTATCAATGATGTCTTTCTTAAAAATTTGCTTAGCAGTATAATCTACAATAAACATGGCACTTTGTCATGTTATCTCTAAAAAATGGGAAATAAAAATTGAATTCAATTAGTTTCTCTAACTAATTTTTCCTAAATTCAGCTTGTTAAGTCACAGCCCTCCTCAACACCATCCTGCCACTCCCAAATCACCGATTTGGTAAACAAATTTTCAAGTTCATTAAAATACACACACACACACACACACACACACACACACACACACACACACACACAAAGGGTGCCAAAAAAATGTGTACACATTTTAAGAAAGGAAAACTGTATTAAAATTGTAGTATTCAATACATACCAATAACAAAAGATGAACACAAGTCACGTTTGACTTCTGCAACTACAAGAGATGCTCAAAGTGGTTACCATCAGATACTTCTGATTACAGCGAACTACTGCTTGAGCAACGTTGACCAAAGTGCCCACTTGTATACGTTTTTTGGTACCCCTGATATATTACATTATATTATATTATATTATATTATATTATATTATATTATATTATATTATATTATATTATATTATATTATATTATATTATATTATATTATATTATATTTGTATAGTACCACATATATGTATACTACCACATATATATATGTACACACACACACACACACACACACACACACACACAAGAATTTTCTTTGTATGGTTGGATCACGAGATAGAAAGACCAAACTTAAGCAGTACACAAAACACTCAAGAATACTAACCTATTGCAAATGTTCTTCTTAATAAATTTCAAGGTTCCCATAAAACAATAGGATTTAGTTAGATGAATATCATTCTAGGAAATGAGGCCCTAGAACTTCTTTACTAGATTTCAGTTGATCCAGCAGTTCTGAGAACACCCAGGGATAATGTAACAACAAAAGCATAAGCAACAAAAGAAAATATAAATTGAACTTCGTCAAAATTAAAAACTTTTGGGAATCAAAGGGCACTATCAAGAAAGAGAATACACAGAACAGGGGGAGATATTTGCAAATCATGTATCTGATAAGGTGCTGGTATCTAGAATATATAAAGAACTCCTACAACTCAACAAGAAAAAGACAACTCAATTTTTAAAAATTGGCAAAGAACTTGAATAGATATTTATCCAAGGAAGATACACAAACAGCCAAGAACATGAAAGATGCTCAACATCATTAGTCATTAGGGAAACGCAAATCCAAACCACAATGAGACACCACTTCACATCCACTAGGATAGTTATAGTTTTTAAAAAGGGGAAAAGAACCAGTGTGGTGGAGAATGTGCAAAAATTGGAACCCTTGTACATTGTTGGCAAGAATGCAAAAAGGTGGTAAAATGGGAGAAAACAATTTGGCAGTTCCTCAAAAGGCTAAACAGAAATACCATGTTTCCCTGAAAATAAGACCTAGCTGGACCATCAGCTCTAATGCATCTTTTGGAGCAAAAATTAATATAAGACCCAGTGTTATGTTATGTTATGTTATGTTATGTTATGTTATGTTATGTTATGTTATGTTATGTTATGTTATACCAGGTCTTATAGTAAAATAAGACCAGGTCTTATATTAATTTTTGCTCTGAAAGACGCATTAGAGCTGATGGTCCAGCTAGGTCTTATTTTTGGGGAAACATGGTACCATGTGATCTAGCAATTCCCACCCTAGATATATACCTAACAGAACTGAAAACATATGTTTAAACAAAAACTTTTAAAAGAATGTTAACAGCAGTATTATTCATGATAGCCAAAAAGTGGAACCAACCCAAGTGTCCATCAAATGTTGACTAGATAAATAAATGCGCTATAATATATACAAACAATGACATATTGCTCAGCGATAAAAAGGAACGAAGGACTGACACATGCTACAATGTGGATGAACCTTGAAAACATCACAATAAATGAAAGAAGCCAGACCCAAAAGGCCACATATTGTATGATTCCATTTACGCAAAGTGTCCAGAAAAAGCAAATCTATGGAGACAGAAAGCAGATTCATGGCTGCCATAGGTGCGAGTAAGGGGATAATAAGAAATGATTGCTTAATGAATATGAGATTTCTTTTTGGAGTGATAAAAAAATGTCCTGGAAATAGGCAATAGTGATGGTTGCACAACATTATAAATGCTCTAAAGTCACTGAATTATAGACCACAATGAGAATTTTATGTTATGTAAATTTTACCCTAATTGAAAAAAAGAACAAAACCAGGGACATCACAGGTTTCCTTCAAAACCTTTAGTGGAAATTGGAGACAGAGCCTTACAGATCAAGGCCCAGCTTGATGACAGCCCCCGTTAGGTGATCACGCAGGAAACACAGCTAGCAAACAACAGGGCCAGACGACAAGCCAGGCTTCCCGTCTCCCAGCCCTGAGTTCTTTCTGTCAGAGAGCTAGCGAGCTGCCTCAGAATCAGAGCCGAGTCAAACTGTCTACACGTGTCTCAAAAGCAGACCCCAGCCACCTTCAAGACCACGTCTTTCCCCTTCAAACACTCTTTTTGTGCAGCTCTGGGCCTATGCTACCCATCAATCCAGCTCAAGTGTCCATCAGACCACCTGCCAATGCTCCTATTGGTGACTTGGTCATTGTTTGCTTGTCATTCATGATTTACATTAAGTGGAAAAATCACCTTGTCATCACATTGCTCTAATCTTTGAAAAACATGTCATTCATACTCTCAGAGTTGGCCTCTGTCCCAGCGATATTTGAAGACATCTCTTGTGTTTAAAAAAACTGATGGACAGACTACCCGCAGTTTAGGGCACGTTCATAAAGCAAATCAACAGTCCCTTTTGTAAATGGCTTCAAAGAATTCATTGAAAACAAACAAACAAACAAACAAACAAAAAACCACATAGGTACAGCAGCTTTTTGCAACAGTTAATTCTTTGGAGACGATATAAGAATAATTAATAGAGAAAGCAATTCAGTACATCACAGTGCTTAAGAGTCTCTTTAGTCACATAGACCCTGGGCTCCAATCCTGCCTCTGGCTTTTCATTAGCAAGTTGCTTTGCAAGTTTCTTTCACCTTTAGATATCTCTGTTGCAAAATAAGGATAACAGTAGTACCTGCCTAATAGAGTTGTCTTAGCATTAATAAGATGGCACAAATAAAGCATGTAGCTCAGGGCCTACCCCATAGAACATATGAAGTTTAATGGGATATGAAATACTTGGCCACAAAACTAAATTGTACGTTTACATTCACTATCTCCGGCAGTGGAACAGAGCCACAGAATGCAGTATTGCAAGAAATATGGGACTGAATCAAGAAACATTGGTTCAAATCCTAGCTCATATACCTACTAAATAGCAAGACCTTAGGATAAGTCAGTAAATATCACCAGGACCCTGTCTTTATTCACACAAAGGGAATAATGCCTCTATCAGAAAGTGCTGGGACAAGCTTTAAAATAATATATTCTGAACACTCTAAAATAGACATACATTCTTGAGTTATATAATGCTACATAAATCACAAGGTTTCAGTGCTATAGGCCTGCGGTGGGACCGGGCGGTGACAGGCCTCTGTCCCACTCCTGGGACTGTCACCTGAGTTGCATGGGATGAAGAAGTGTTTTGCTGGGCATCACTTTCTCCACCTTTAGAATGAGGTGATTAAACAATCATGAGGTCTCTTGCAAGCTCTGACATTCAGTGGTAGTACACATTGGAATCCATGATCAATTCTGACTCTCTCTTTTTCTCAAGGAAGTAGACAGGGACACTGGGACCAAAGAACCCATCAGAATACCTGGCTTGTCTTTATCACTGGTAGGAAACCGTCCAGCCCTATCTGGATTTCCACAGCCCACAAGTTCATGAACTATGCAACATTGGAGAGGTCATAGCCAGATGTTGTCACTGGAGGTTCCATGACAGCAATTCTTCTCTCCACCCTTAAGCTACAAGAGAGAAAGATTGTAGAAGCTGTTTAGCTGGAGGGAGTTTTCTTCTACTCAGCCTTGGGTCCCAGGTGGATGGGGAAGGTCTATCTCATCCCAAATGTAACACTTCTTACTTCCTCTGACAATTAATTCATTGCAGGTCTATTAATTGAGCAACAACTTTTCAATATCAATGACTCATTAAAATTTACTAACTATGGGAATATTATTCAACCTTAAAAAAGGAAGAAATCCGATCAAATATATGGTGATGGAAGGAGAACTGACTCTGGGTGGTGAACACACAATGGAATTTATAGATGATGTAATACAGAATTGTACACCTGAAATCTATGTAATTTTACTAACAATTGTCACCCCAATAAATTGGAAAAAAAAAAGGAAGAAATCCTGCTGTGGATGAACCTTAAGGACATTATGCTAAGTGAAATAAACCAGTCACAAAAAGACAAACACTATATGATTCCATTTATATGAGGTTACCTAGAGTAGTCAGATTCACAGAGACAAAGTAGAATGGTGGTTGCCAGGGGCTGGGGGAAGAGGATATGGGGAGTTATTGTATAATGGGCACAGAATTTCAGTTTTGCAAAACGGAAAAGTTCTGGAGATGGGTTGCTAAACAATATGAGTATATTTCACACTACTGAATTGTACACTTAAAAATAGTTAAAATGTTAAATTTTATGTTATGTGTATTTTACCACAATTAGATGGGTTTTTTTTAATTTCACTAATTATATGATTAGTCAAAAAATCATCTAGGAAATCAAGAACAACCAACAATTACGGATTATTACCATTTCCTTCTCCTACCCAAGCCCCTCTCTCCCTTTGAATGCAGATGGGTCTTAGGTATATTGGAATCCTGAACCATAAATGTTCATATTTGTGTCTCCTCTTTCGAAACAATGTGGCCTCTAAAGTATCAAATTAATGCCCTTGTTCTAGGCTCCCAGCCAAATCTCTACCACACATCCTGCTAACTAGGCATTCATTTTGTTGAACAGGCTAATCTATTATCAAACACGTATCTCTGGGGACAACTTGTGTATCAGTCATTCACAGAAGCGATGGATGCCGTGAATCATTGGGATTTCTCTCTAGCTAAGATTAACACAAGGAAGGGATTTTGAATGAGAGTAGGGAGGGCAAAAGGGAAGAGAGTGATTTCAGAACTCGTTGCTTTTGGAGGAAGAAAGCTCTAGAAGGGGCATCACCATCACAAAGGGGCAAGGGTAGCATTAAACATTAAGAGGGCAGCAGAGTCCCTGGGTACCCAGGGCTGAGAGACCATCAACATGGGGAGAAGGGATGGAGACATAGAATGGAAAGGCATGTCAGAAAGCGTTTTACAGACTTGGTGATTTTGTCAAGTTCAGCAGCACTCTCATGTAGTTCCCTGACTGGCACCTGCCCCCAGAGAAATGGAGAATCAGTCCCCTGCCACCCTAGTCTGTGCAGGCTGTTTGCTGCTGGGAAAAGGGCCTGGGAGCCCCATTGGGAGGGATGCTCATGATCCAGTTTCCCTAGTGGAACAGCTGGTTCTGGCTAACATGTGTCTGAGGTAGAATGGAGGGAATTCTTAGGTGGAAGGGAGGAGGCTGAGGGACCCCTGGGCACTAGCAGGAAAGAATACAGCCAACAGTAGTGTCCTTCTGCTCTCTATTGCAAGAGGCTCAGAGTTCCTAACAGGTGGTCACCAATTTAATCTCACTGCAGCCCAAGATGGACTTCCCCCAAGGAGACAAAGGGAAGAGAGTAATGAGATAGAAACTTTCCTCATTTGCACTCATGGCACTGGCTCTTCCTTTCACCAAAACCTAACATTCCAGCCCAAGCCACACCGAGTGCTTTCTGGTGCTGACTTGTTGACATTTGCATGCTGGGATACATGCAACTCAACTTCCCCTAGTCTCCCATAAGCCATGTGGCATCCGGGTTAAGGAGGCGTGTTCCCTCCCTTCCCACCACCTTACTAGAGGAACAGCAGAACTCCTAGTGTGGCAGGTGGTCAAAGCCCCTCTGCATGCATTAATGACACCTATAAACACAGATTTAGGGGAGGAGGAAAGATGTGAGATCCACTCACTCTAGTGTGTTCCCCCACCTCTCTATGTGCCAGGGCTTCAGATAAAAACGTACTGAGATATTGGCAGTCACCCTACTCATTAGCTGAAAACTACTGTTTCCGCGAAAATAAGACCTAGTTGAATCATCAGCTCTAATGCATCTTTTGAAGCAAAAATTAATATAAGACCCGGTCTTATTTTACTATAATATAAGACCGGGTCTTATCTAACATAATATAAGACCGGGTCTTATATTGATTTTTGCTCCAAACGACGCATTAGAGTTGATTGCCCAGCTAGGTCTTATTTTTGGGGAAACAAGGTAAGTAATGGCTACTTGATTCAGTCAAAATGGTGGGCCCAACTGTACTTTTGGAAATCACCATTGTTACACACACACACACACACACACACACACACACACACGTCTTTTGTGTCTTGAATAGACACGAAATATTCAAACACTGTTAAGTACTGATACTGGTAAATAGTCACGAATGAAACAAATCCCAAAGGAACAGCCCTTACATGACAAGGCAAGATTGAAAATGAAAATTCAGGGAAGGCGGCAGAAAGACCAAGCCAGAATCACCCTCTGCTACTAATAACCAGGCACTGAAGCAACTTTGGGTTTCCAGAGGCTAAAACTGCCTAGGGTTTGGTTTCCTCTTCAAATCTCCCTCTCCATGTGCTCTAGCATTCCTATTAAATTTAGAAAGTGTTCAAACAAGTAACTCTGATGATCAAATATTTGAACTTCTAAATGCATAGAAAAAGAGATGTGTGATTCAACCCAGTGAAACTTTGCCTTTCAAATCTGAGTTTTAATTCACTGCCATCATTATCAAGGAGACCACTGTCAGCCTGCACCCCTGGAGCGGCCATTTTAAAAAATGATCTCTTCCTTATCTCGAGGCATTTTCCTGCTCCCTATAGGACATTAGAATTTTCAGCACACCTTGTTTCAGATGAGGACACTCACACAAACATTCTGCTGTTCATGCTATAATGATCATGGTTTGGCCCTCACCCAGTGTGTTCACGTAGGAAAGCATTTCACACTCACTCAGCTTTCGTTTTAAGTTACATCACTACAAACTTTTACTTCAGTTGTCTGATCACTTGGTACAAAGTAACTTTTCTGGATTAAGTTCTTCTGGCTGACTGATAGTGAACTATGGATATCCGGTAACCCCCTCCCCCATATGAATAAATCAGAGCACAGGGCTGGGAGAGAAGGAATCAAGTCATTAGTTGCCCCCTTTTGAAAATGACAGCAGATGGTTTATCTTTCCTAGAATTGGTCCAACAAAAGTGAAAAGCTGCAAAATTCTATGCCACATCAGGAAAGAGTAACATGGTTGTGCCATTAGCACCAACTCTTCATTGTTCTCTGATGTGTTCATTATAAGCACAGTGTCTGAAGCCCAGCCAAATAAATGCTTGTGGAATCACTTAGTGAATATGTATAGGCCACTCCCAACTACTCTGAAAGCCCCGTAAGAAGAAATCACCTTGAACTTTTTATATATAGCTAACTTTCCCCTGTCCCACAAGGCAAGGCACGCAATAAGTATTCAATAAATAATCAATCATTGACTGATTTGTCATTTTCACCAATGGGCCTGGGAAAGAAACAGCAAACAAATGTTGAAACACTTCACACTGTAATTTATCAGTTGAGGAATTAAGGCTCTGGGGGGGGGGGCTGGGGGGAATGCACAAGTATGAAGGTCACCCTGATAAAGAAAAAAAACAAACTGTGGTGTGAGAAGACGACTGCCCTTCAAATGCACGCTGTTATTCGCCAGAGATGACGAACATTTTCTAAAATCAAGGTTTACCAAATTGGTCTTCTTTGTTCCCCCATTAACACAGTATGGAGGGTGCCAATCCATCTTTGACACTGGATCCAAAATGTGAAGGTTTTTTTCCCCTTTTCTTTTCACTCTTTGAACATAATCCACTTGTTCCCTATCCCCAAAGCGCCTCCCACATAGGGCGGGTTGGGGGGATCGTGCTGGGAAGCCCTTGCTGAAATACTTAGCGGAACTTTGTTCTCCACATGGGCTATTTAGGAGCGTCTGGGTTTCTTCGGAGGGACTCCACCGCCTGCCTCGTTCTTCTCACGCGGCACACTGGAGTCAGGGCGATGAGATTCTCCAGGGCGGTCCGGGAGGCGCTGACCATGGTCCTGGCCTCCAGCTCAGGACGCGAGCGCGGAAGGCAAGGAAGGAGGTGCTGTAGGAGAGCGCGCAGGGCGCGGCGGGGAGCAGCCGTCGAAGCCCCCGCCCCTCCTGACCCCCAGGGAGCCCCTCGGCCTTCATGCGAACCCTCCACTGAACGCCCAGAGCTGCATCCAAAAAAGGGTGGGGCACCCAGCCACAGCTGCGATCGGAAGCCGCCCGGGAGGATTTAAGAAGAATGGAACCGCGGCCCATCCCCATCCCCCACCTTGCGACCCCCAAGCCGAGGATCGGCCGAACCTTTACCATCACCACCCATCAGGCCCAGGAAAGCGCGGGCAGCCTTTGTGGGCGCACGGCTGCCACAGCCAAGCCCGCGCCTCTCCGTACCTTTCGCGGAGAAGGGGCGGGTTGGGTGGGGTGCGTGTACATATGCAGGGAGGGGCAGGACGGTGGGCACGCTGGGATGCTCGGTTCTCCACCGAGCTGTAAGGGGGGCGACGGAAGGGCGATCTCTGCGCCGGGTCCTCCGTCTCAAACACCCCCACCACCCAATACCAACCTGGTCGTAGATGTTCTGCAGGGCTTCCTTGCCCGAGGCCCGCCGGATCTCCACCTTCCGGCCGGATTCAACAGATGGCTCCCCACCCGCGCGCCGGCCCTGCCGGGAGTACGGTGGCTGCGGGTCGGGGCCCAAGTGGGCGACGTCCCGTTGCTGAGCCACCACCTGCCCCGAGCCCCGGCCCACTGACAGTGAGTCGAAGTCGATGGTCTTGTTCTCCGAGGACCCTTCTACCGGGCAAAACATGCCACAGAATTTCTGCCGGGGCTTGGGGCTGCCTGAACCCAGGTTTTTAAAAAAGGCAGGGACCTCTTCGTCCTCTGCCGCCTTCCCGGATTGCTTCCTCTCGGCCATGGCGCGGGGGGCTCGGGGAGGGTCCTCTGCGTCCGCCCGTCCGTCTGCGATCCCTAAGTCTGCCTCTCTGTGCAGAAGCCTCTGCAGCGGCTGCCGCTCTCTGCCTACCGCAAGGTGCACAGAAAGGAAGGAGGGCTGGTGAGCGGGCGACCCTCCCTCCCGGTCCCTCCCCCTGACCCCTCTTTTTCCCCTCCCTGCCCACGCCCCCCGCCGCCACGCGAGCTCCCGCAAGCTGCAAAGTTGGGTCTGGGAGCGCAGCCGCTGCGGCAGCGGGAGTGACAGGCTGCCGGTTCCCGGCAGCTGCAGGCGGAGGGAGGTACAGGCGGGGCGCGGCGGGGGCGGGGCGAGGCGCTGGGCGCTCCGGACCCGAGCTGAGCGCGTGGGAGGGGGGGAGGGTTGCGCCGCCCAGAGCCCCGCGCTCCGGAAGTGAAGCTGCCAGACCACCGGCTAATGGATGCGGAGTGGAGGGCCCACTAACAGCTCTCGGCTCCAGGGTGAGTATGGGATAGGCACGCTGGGCGAAGACCCGAGGGCGCAGCCAGCCCCTGGTCCCCGCGCCCTTCTCTCCTACCTATGCTACCCAGGCGCCTCTCCCCCACCGCATTGCGGAGGTAAACGGGGGGCTAGGGCCCTTTATGGGGAGGGCTCCCTCCTCTTATCTCGGGCATGAGCTGATGGATGAGGAAAGGGAAACAAACTGGCTGGCGACAAGACACCGGGGCAGAAGGGAAGAGGCCGCAGTGAGGATGGGGAGGGAATGGCGCAGGCCGTGCGGAGAGGTGGGGGCCATGTTCCGATGCGCAAGACACCAAAGCTTCAGTCTACCGACGGGCTTTGGAGGGCTGTTAGGGGCAGAGTGAAACGAGAAGGTTCTCACTCAGTGCATCCACAATTGTGGAGGGCGCACAGCGCGGCAGGGAGAAATGCAGAGGCGGAGCAAATGGTGGTGGATCTGGGGTATAAAGAGACATAGGTCTGTGTGCTTGCGAGTGTAGCCAAAAATACAGTGCAAATTCCGGCCCAGCACAACTAATACATAGAGAGGGTGCCTGAGGGCGCCACGTACCGTAATTGCGCCACTGCGCCAAGAAGTGCCCAGGAGAATGTTCTGATTTGGTATCTTATGCCCCCACCCTCAAAGGGAGGGAAAGGCACAGATTACAACCCACTCCCCAAATCTCCAGCCCTTACCTGTCTGCCTCCCCTGTACCCTCGCCCCTGTTGCGCACTGCGCCAGAGCCGCGTGCGGGGGTGGGGGTGGGGTGGGGGGCATATGTGCCCGCGCGAGTCCAGTGTGAGGTAAGAGATGGGGCTGTGATTGAACGCTTTGAATTGTATGAGGCCAAGCAGGGAAACGGTGTGTGGAGATGTGGTTGTGTATGTGCGGGTAGACCAGGCACAGCTACCCGGTTGGTGGATATCCAGAGAGCATTTTGATATGTGCCAACACCGTCACTGAGCGCGCTTCATTGCTCACTCCCATCCCCACGTACTTTTCTTGTATCAATCTTTGCCTCTGGTCGATTACAGCCCCGCCCCTTTTACTACAGTGGCAATATCCTGCAAAGATGATGCCCATCCTTTGGTGGTTCGAGAGAGAAGTCTGGGCATGCTCAGTAACGAGGGTGGGTTTGGGCTAAAAGAGGCTGTTTGCCGCGCCGGCAAGTGTGACCAAGGATTCTGTCCCATTGTCAGCGCTTGCCCTTATTAGGATTAGATGTGGATACTCTCCCTCAACCCAAATGTGAGGGATAGTTTGGTGAATGGAGTTAAATTTGGAGGACCATCAGTCACAGTTTGAGGAATAGCTCACCATGATAGGTGGGAAGGATTCTCCTGATGAGAAGGGGAGGAGGAAGGAGAGCGATACACGTGTAGGGGGTTGAGAGACCCACAGGTGGACATTCAGACTCAGCACCAGATGTGCTTCTAATTTGAATAAAGTGCTTTCATACGAATTACATCATTTCCTACTCACAGCAGCCTGTGAGATGCGTGCTTTTCCATTACTACTTTCCAGGGTAGGAAACAGATTTAGAGAGATTGAGACGCTTTGCCTAAGGTTACTAATTAAATGATCCAACAATTCCAGTGGGGGTCTTCCACCTGAAAGTATAGTCCCTTTTCCAACTTATCCTTATGTTAGAAAATACAAGATTTTTCACATTTTTTCCATATCCAAATATTTCCTTCCGTGGACTTACTGTGTATCAAAATCGGTGGTTCAATTGCCATCTTTTTATTTGACAGTTAACCTTGCAGGTAGGGACTGCATTTGGAGGAAGAAGCCATGGCAATTATTCCATAGACCTTGGAAATGTTTCTTCCTGCACATTTGATGCCTTTTTACATCTCATGTTTCCTCTAAATACTACAACGTGGGAGGAAGGTCACCCCCACATTGAAAGGGAAAGGGAGGCATGGAGAAGTCACTGGGCTCAGATCCATGGGGCTGCTGGGCCAGGGCATTATCCAGCATTTTGCCCTTCTGAACCTTGGGCACACTCCATGCCGTCAGCACCTTCCAGAAGGACTGAGGAAATGTGCCTGTAGCAGGAACAGCTGCCACTATGGCAATAGGTTGGCATCTGTGGCCTATGCACCTCACTCGGCTTGATGGAGATTTTCAGGCCTAAGGAAGAATGATCATGGCCCCTTAACACGCTCTCTACAACAGAACTGGGAGACTCTAGGAACTCTTCCCTTTTTACATGACATTACCCAATCTCCACTGGCTTGCTATAGATATGCTCTGTCTTTTCCTTTTTCCTCAAATGATCCATTCAAGTTCAAATGCTACAACAATAATGTCTTGTTAGTAACTTAACATTCATAGCAAAAGAAACACCTACTTGTGCATTTGCCAAGCCTGACCAGACATAACAAAAGAGCATGATTCATAATCCAAGTTTAACTTATTTGGCCCTGAGATTTTCAAAAATTATTCAACGTATATTAAATTCTTACACCTATAGTATTACATTAAAGTATATTATATAAGTTATATTGTTATACTGACATTAATTGGTTTTAAGTGTTCGAGTGATTTCTAATTGGACTTTTTTCATCAAAGAACTGAAGCAACTATATTGTTTAGTAGATTGAATTGTGAAGGATAGTCAGATTTTTTAATAAACTCGCTGACAGTCTTCATCATTGGATATTATCAAACCATAAAATACACCATTATTATTTATGTGCAACAGGGCAGCTTGGCTTGGCCAGAGCTAAGAAGGATCCAGACACACCATTGTATGGAGTTGGGTGACATCTTCATGTAGGAGAAGCTGAATAAATAAGATCAACTCTCATGGAACATTGGAACACATAAACAGGTATCCAGCCACGTCTCCTCATATAATTCTTACCGTGGGAAGGATCTTGAATCCTGGCCATAAGTGGGCTCAGACATTAATTGGTGTGTCTGATGAGTATATTGTGGGGAAGCCAGATGGCAGGAGGGTCCCCAAGAGGGAAAAAAAAATCACTAGGAGCAAAGAAGAGATCTGACAGAGTGGGACAGCACACATACCATGTGAGGCAGAACCTTCGTCTGTCTTCACTTCCATCCACAACTAGAGTGTGGATGCTTCCTGGGAAGGAGAGGGCTGTGTGGTAACTGACCGTTGTTTCACTAGGAGTCCAAGCCACTCTGCTGTGAGACTTCTCTCCAGGAGTTCTGGGTGCCACGGCAGAGGCGTTTCCCCACTGACTAGAGAGAAGTGAGGCGGCAGAAACCCGGAGAGTGTGAAAGCAGTTCTCGCCTTTCTCCACTGGTCAGAGAGGGTCAACACCACCACGTGGCTGCTGGCATCCAGGAGAGAAACAGCACCCATGGGACTGCAGAGCCACAGACAATGGCGCTGTCATAACTGAGACACTAACCACACACCTTGGGTCTGTTCCAGAGACATAACTGGAAGTGCTGAGTGCTTGCCACTGGACAAGTAAGGGGTTTACTGGTCCGTCCAGAAGACTTTGAGACTGATGTTGGAGTGACCTGACCTGGACCCGTTCACTGGTGGGTTCAAGGTTCAGGAGCCCATTTAAAGGATACTTTAAATCCTAAGGCAGTGCCTACCTACGCCACAAACGAATTGGTATCCGTAGAGTTAGAGCAAATAAATCCTCGTGAAGATGGCACTGGCGCTGTTGGAGGACTGGTGCCGGATAATGAGTGTGGATGATCAGAAATCATTGATGGTCACGGGCATACCGGTGGAATGTGACGAGACGGAGATTCAGGAGGTTCTCCAGGAGACTTTCAAGTCTCTGGGCAGGTATAGACTGCTCGGCAAAATATTCAGGAAGCAAGAGAATGCAAATGCTGTCTTGTTAGAGCTCGTAGAGGACACTGATGTCTCAGTGATCCCCAGTGAGGTTCAGGGGAAGGGGGGCGTCTGGAAAGTGGTCTTTAAAACCCCTAACCAGGACACTGAATTTCTTGAAAGACTGAACCTCTTTCTAGAAAAAGAGGGGCAGACAGTCTCAGGTATGTTCCGAGCACTTGGACATGAGGGTGTATCTCCAGCCTCAGTGCCCTGCGTGTCACCGGAGTTACTGGCCCATTTGTTGGGACAGGCAATCGCACATGCCCCTCAGCCCCTGCTCCCCATGAGATACCGGAAGCTGAGAGTGTTCTCGGGGAGCGCTGTGCCCGCCCCAGAGGAAGAGCCCTTTGAAATCTGGTTGGAACAGGCTATGGAGATAGTCAAAGAGTGGCCCGTAACAGAGGCAGAAAAGAAAAGGTGGTTGATGGAAAGCCTGCGTGGCCCCGCCCTGGACCTCATGCATATAGTGCAGGCAGACAATCCTTCCATAAGCGTGGAAGAGTGTCTGGAGGCGTTTAAGCAAGTGTTTGGAAGCCTGGAGAGCCGCAGGACCTCACAGGTGAAATACCTGAAGACCTATCAGGAGGAAGGAGAGAAAGTCTCCGCCTACGTGTTGCGGTTAGAGACCCTGCTCCGGAGGGCTGTGGAGAAACGGGCCATCCCCAGGAATATCGCAGATCAGGTCCGCTTAGAGCAGGTCATGGCTGGGGCGAGCCTCAGTGAGATCCTGTGGTGCAGGCTTAGGGAGCTGAAAGATCAGGGACCGCCCCCGAGCTTCCTTGAGTTAATGAAGGTGATCCGAGAAGAGGAGGAGGAAGAGGCCTCTTTTGAAAATGAGAATATTGAAGAGGCGGATGAAGGGGATGGCTATGGCCCCTGGGAAAACGAGGCAGATGACTAAAAGCCAACTCAGGGCGGGACCTACAGCCTGTGGGCCTGGGGGTATTCACTTTACCGGGCTAAGACCTTTCCCGTGTTATTTCCTTGAATGAATGCAATTGAAATCAAGGCATTCGAGCCAGGTCGTGATCCTCCTTTCTAAGAAAAAAATTACTGAGAGTTTCTTGGACCCTACATAGATCACCAATAAACAGACGATTTAATTCCAAATATGACATAGGAAGGCTAAAGGAAACTTCAGGGTTCCTTTAAACATCCCCAGATAAACCAAAATGTACCCAGACCGTAGAAGAAAGAGTTGACGTGAGAAAAAGAATCTTTCGTTCCTCTATCTAAAAAGATCTAAGTTTTTTGACTTGTCAGGTGTTTTCCTTTTACAAAGCAGCAAACTCTGTGTCCAGAGCAGGGTGAGGCACTGTTTGAGGAGGTAACAGGCATATACCTATGTGGCCGAGCTCTCAGGAAGTGACAGTCTCGTTGAGGACACGGTCTCCACACGTAGAAGCTAAATAAGCTTATGTGTAAATCCAAGGCCAGTGGAAGCCAGCAGAAGTGTGACTGTTAAATGAACACAACCATCTCCACCTTCAGGTTGCTTCCTCTCCTTCCTTGGAAAGTGCTCCTCCCTCTTCTCTGCTAGGTGTCAGAGACACAGTTCTAGGCGCTGCCTTATGCCCTGCTTTCAAGAGGTTCCCAGTGAGAGAGGCATCGTCAAGAAAGGGCAGGCGTTACTGGAGGGCATGCTGGAGAGTTAGGATTTAGTGAACAGGCCGCTCTGGGTAGAGAAGATTTTTAGTGGTGACAGAGGGCAAAGAGAAGAGGGGCTTCTATGTGCCTGGTGTTGTGCTCATGTCTCATTTAATGTGTACAGCAACCCCAAAGTGGTAGAATTTTGCTCTTTTTGAAAGAAACTGAAGCTCCAGTGGGTTAAGGTGTCTTCTCAATATCAACTTGCTAACAAGTGGCAAACCCAAGACAGGAGTCCATAACTCTCTGACTCTTGCTAATCTGCCCTACATCATGATCGTGGTTTCCAAGTTGTGCAGACATTTTTCAGCAGTTCCATCTTTAAAATGTATTTTAAGCCCTAAAGTCTAATAAGTAACAGGTGGACACAAGTGTGTTGGTATCCAAATTGTAACACCCAGCCATTCACCAGCCGACTCACTTTTATTTCCAGATGGACTCATTTTGTGCAGACCTTGGAAAAAAGGTTCCCTTGCAATGTCTGGGCACATATCTGAATTTATCTTAATGTTCATAGATTAGAGGAGCTAAACACCTCATGAGTGTTTAAATCAGGCCCATGCGTGTCCTGTGATGTAAAATGTACTGGTAGAGGATAAATGAGCACCATTCCGTGAAATGCTAGTTGATGTATCACATCCTGGTAGCTTGTGTGCACAACAAACAAGTTGCCTAACTTCTCCAAACATCACTTTCCTCATCAAAAAAATGGGAAGATAATAGACTAGAGCTGTTATGTAAGGATAATGCCTTGTGAGGACCTACCGTGGTGTCTGGAAGATAGAAAGTCCTCACTACATTGAGACTTATTATTATTTTCATGATGCTTATTGTCTGCTCAATGCATGCTCTCTTTATTGTTCTAACAGTTGTGCAGTAACTATGCAGTCTGTCGGTCAAGTTGTGATAACATTGCAGTAGAAACAGTTTTAGCTCTTATGGTAAGTCCGAATGCTTGTTGTCTATTATTTTGTGATAAGTATTCCAGCAATTGTGGACTATTCTTAGTGATTCAACTTTGAAACAATAAATTGTTCTTTCTGATCATGGATACTTTTAACTGAAGAATATCCTGAGATTGTAAGAAAAGCATTTTTTAAAAAGGTATCATTTGTGATCATTTATCTAAGTTATATATTTCAATACTGTTCAACCAAAGTGATACAGTTATCATCCAATACACCCTGATTTTGTATGTTTTTGTATTCATGAAAATGGCCTCCGTTTTCTCATTTATTGACAGCATATGAAGTAAAATGTTATCAATGTGAAGTTAAAAAATAAATACATGCTAATAAAATTCTGAGTATTTTTCTGTTTCATGCATTGTGGTTTTGTATAAACTATTGCTTGAAGAAGGAGTTTTATTACTAAAAGAAAAATTTGCATAGGTAATGTTAGAAAATCAATCCAAAGCCAAAAGGTCTTAAACTCTTCTAGACATAAAAACCGGATAGAAAAATGCTGCAATAAGAATACTTGGGCTTTGTCTCCAGGGATGAGTGAGGGCTCAGTCCACCCATCATTGATTTCTCTTTTAAAATACAAGAAATGACAGATGGAGGCCAGTTCCCTCAGAGGCCTCCAACTCATTTGCTTAGGCAAGTAAGTGTACAGTGAAATTCACCAGCCTCTGTTCTGCCAAGGGTGAAATGACCTAATGCTGAAATACTGCCTCTCTTGGATGGAGTCATTTTTTTACTGCATAGATGTATAGGGAGAAAATTCCTCTTGGCTTTGGCCCTCTTACAGTTGCTGCTTTTCCTCTTTTCTATAGTACAATGGGGGCGTATTCCTCACTGGGCTGCCCACAGTGCAGATCGACCCACTACAAGACAAGAGTCCTAAGGGATGTCCAACACCCTCTCCCAATCACTTGTGCAAAAACTGCCCAGGAGATTGGTCTCGCCTTGTACTGAACATGTCTCCAGTCCTGACCCTCAGAGACTAAGGCTTCCAAGATTACAAAGCCCGCTGCTGAAGACAACTTTTTAGCAGGGGTGATCAGCCACTTCAGGCCTTCAGGAGAGGTCACCTGACATCACCTATACCAGCCAGTCCTGTGAAGCCTCTCACCCTGTGTTCCTTGGCTGGCCATCCTAAATGCAGGACTCGATCATCAGTCCTCATCTTGCCTGTTTTGTACATGCTACCATACGCTTCTTCCCAGTGCTTTAGGACCCTCCAACATGCCTACTGCATATTCCATGATGTCTGAAACAAACCAGCCTAAATCATCAGCATCCTTGCAGAGTACCCTGTATCAGATTCCTTAATTGACCATGGGTCTTCCTGGTAGTCGGGTACCTTCAAGCCCCATGAGGGAAGCTGCTCAGCCTCCCCACCTCAGGAAAGACTGGAGAATAGTGGTCGCATTTCTTTTGGGTCACCATCATCATTTCCCCATTTGCAAACACATTCCCTCCTTCCTGGCACACACTCAGCCACTCTGCTGTGCCACCCACCCACTGTGGACCAGGCTAACAATCCCGGACAGAGCACTGGCAAAGAAGCTAAGTCCTGGCCCACCCAGGACTGAATCAGGCTGGGTGTCATCTAAAGCAACGAAATGGAAGAAAAAGATCATGACTATAAGCCACGTCCAGGAGAGTTCTACAAGTCAAGACTGGAGAAGCAAAGAGGGTTGGAAGCTAGAGTATTGAAGGAGTAGAGCGTAAAATGAAACAAAGAAGTGAAGAGTCTGAGACAGAATTGTCTAATGTGCTAAGGGTTTGTTTTTTGTTGATTACCAGCATAATCTTTGGATGGTCTAAAGGCCCACGACCAGGACAAGCATCTCTCCTATCCCCTTCCTGACCAGGTGGGCCAGGAACTCCTTGAGTTTGCCCAGGGACTACCTGCATCGAGACGCTCTCTTAGGTAGACCCTGGTGTCCCTAGATGGGCTTTTCAGAACCTAGCCTTGCCATGGCAGCAGGCCCTGGAGCTGTCCCTGGTCCAGACCTGCATTACGCAACTGTCTGCTGTCCCCAAGTGGTCCTTGACACCCAAAATGGACACTTCCTTAAAAACTAGAGTAACCTCAGAGTATATGCCAAAATCAATTCTAGCATAAGAAAACAAGGTGTAGGATTTCAGTCTCTCTTTCAGAATACCAGCTGGAGCTGCCCATTAATTGTCTGGGCTGCTTTAAGCAGCAGCTGAGACTTTTTCCCAGTCTGCCCCACCCCCACCCACCCCTGAAGGGAGGAGTTACCCAGATTGCCATGCCGCTGAGGCTGGGAGCCCCTGCAGGAAGTCCCCAAGGAAGGTAGGGGAAGCTTACCCCTATCCCATCCTGTCCCAGGCCTGTCCCTGCTCTCTGTGGCCTAAAGGTGAACGCACTGTTTCTTTCCTGCTTGGCAGAACAGCTTGGCCAACAAACTCAATTACCAAAATAAAGCTTTCTTTTTTTTTTTTTTTTTTTAAAGGTTTTATTGGGGAAGGGGAACAGGACTTTATTAGGGAACAGTGTGTACTTCCAGGACTTTTTTTTTTTTTTTTTTTCTTTTTCTTTCTTTTTCCTAAGTCAAGTTGTCCTTTCAATCTTAGTTGTGGAGGGTGCTATTCAGCTTCAAGTTGTTGTCTTTTCAGTCTTAGTTGTGGGAGGGCGCAGCTCAGCTCCAGGTCCAGTTGCCGTTGCTAGTTGCAGGGGGCACAGCCCACCATCCCTTGCGGGACTCAAGGAATTGAACTGACAACCTTGTGGTTGAGAGCCCACTGGCCCATGTGGGAATCGTACCGGCAGCCTTCGGAGTTAGGAGCACGGAGCTCTAACCGCCTGAGCCACCGGGCCGGCCCAAGCTTTCTTAAAATAACAAGCAATTATCACGAAACTAAACCTTAGTTTTTTTCCAGCTTTGTTAAGGTATAGTTGACAAAAAGTGTATATATCTGAGGAATACGATGTAATGTGATATATGTATACACTGTGAAGTGGTCTCCACAATCAAGCTACTGTGTTTCCCCAAAAATAAGACCGAGCCGGACAATCAGCTCTAATGTGTCTTTTGGAGCAAAAATTAATAGACCCGGTCTTATTTTACTATGAGACCGGGCCTTATGTAATAATATAATATAATATAATATAATATAATATAATATAATATAATATAATATAATATAATGTAAGACCGGGCCTTACATTAATTTTTGCTCCAAAGGACACATTAGAGCTGATTGTCTGGCTAGATCTTATTTTTGGGGAAACACGGTAATTAACACGTCCATCACCTTACATAGTTACCACTGTGTGTGTGTGGGGGGGGGTGTATGTACGTAGTGAGAACACTTAAGATCTGTTCTCTTAGTAAGTTTCAAGAATAAACTACAGATTAACTATGTCACCGTGCTGTGCATTAGACCTCCGGAACTGATTCATCCTGCGTAAGTGAAAGTTTGTAGTCTGTGGCCAACATCTCTCCGCTTCGCCCACCCACCCCCATGCCCCTAGCAGACACCATTCTACTCTTTGCTTTTATGAGTTTGACTTTTTTAGATAACACATATAAGCGAGATCATACAGTATTTATTTTTCTGTGCCTGGCTTATTTTACTTATATACTATCCTCCAGGCTCATCCATATTGTCACAAATGGCAGGATTTCCTTCTACAGAAGTAAACTTTATACTGGAAATGAATATAAGTGAGATGGGAAACCCAGCTGGTGAATAAGGGATGCCGAGTTCTGCCGACGAGCCATCATATTGCACTCCCTGGCAACATGCCCTACAAGGGTGTTGGTCTCTGATGACACTTGTTGAGCTCGGGGACCCTGCTATTCCAAATAGTGGCTAGTGGATACGTTAAAGCTTCTAAATAGAAAGCTTCTATGTGCGCCTAAAGCAGCTGTACATATCTAGGACTAGGTGTGCTGCCATCTTGGGAGAAACATCTACCAACTCAGAATTGCCAGGGCTATTTCCAATTCCAGTTATAGGTGATTTATGAGTCTAAAACCAAGGTAGTAATTCTTTGGACTCTCAAGCCTTGTCACTGGTCTGGGTTTATGACCAACAGGTGGCAATGTGGGGTGAGGACCCAGGCTCACAGGTTCCACAGGTCATAATCAGTGTGTTGGGTGGGTTTTCATTCTATCACTAAAAGGGCAACCTGGCAGAGCTGTGGAATCTCTAGATCATATTTCCTCACCAGGACCATTCCGTTTTATCAGCAGCTGAACTACTTGAGAGCTAGTCCTCCTTGACCAAGGCCCATCCGAAAGCTTTTTAATGCTTCAGAATATGCAATGGCATGGATCTGAAATGTATGTCCCTGGTAACTAGAATCGTTTTGGCTTAGGAATCCATGAAAGTTGTAATGCAAGGGATAAGTGCTGGGGGCATCTACCTCCTCTGTTACCAGGCAGCCTGTGGTGTTTGCCAGGATTGGGCAGGTTAAGTTGAACTGGGTATCTGCTTATGAAGTAGACAAAGCCCTCAGAGGCACAGTGATGGGGACTGACATAAACTGAGGAATAAAGAGAGAGGCAGAGGGGGCCATGCATGCCTCCTACCCATCTTCCCCCACTGCTGGCACTTCCAACCTATGTCTAAAACAAAGGATAAAGCACCAGAAATTAAAACCTAGAAATAGACAAGGATTTACGGTGGCCAAGACATGGAAACAACCAAAATGTCCTTCGATAGATGAATGGATAAAGAAGTTGTGGTATATGTACACCATGGAATACTATTCGGCGGTAAGAAAAGATGATATAGGAACATTTGTGACAACATGGATGGATCTTGAGAGTGTAATGCTGAGCGAAATAAGTCAGACAGAAAAAGCAGAGAACCATGTGATTTCACTGATATGTGGTATATAAACCAAAAATAACAAAAGAACAAGACAAACAAATGAGAAACAGAAACTCATAGACACAGACAATAGTTTAGTGGTTACCAGAGAGTAAGGGGGGTGGGGGGTGGGAGATGAGGGTAAAGGGGATCAAATATATGGTGATGGAAGGAGAACTGACTCTGGGTGGTGAACACACAATGGAATTTATAGATGATGTAATACAGAATTGTACACCTGAAATCTATGTAATTTTGCTAACAATTGTCACCCCAATAAATTTTTAAAAATAAATAAAATAAAAAAAAGAAATAGACAAGGAGTGGAACAAAACACAAACATGAGAACAATAACTCCAAACAGAATAAGTAGGAAGAAAACACATATAGGCACATTATAGTTAAATGCTGTAACCAAAGATGTACTACTATAAAATGAAAAAATCCTGAAAGCACTCAGAGGAAAAACAGCATATTACATACAGCAGAGTAATGATAGGAATTACTGCTGACTTCTCATAAGAAAATATAGAGGTCAAAAGACAGAACAATAACATCTTTAAACCACTGGATTAATAGGGATTTTTTTTTTTTTTTTTTTTTTTTTTTTTAAGTTTGGGGCCAAGGTTTAGTAAAACTTTGCCTTTAAAATAATTTGAACCTGGAATATATTTGGAGGTGGTTGGCAGTATCGGGAGTTGGGGCAACTAGCGAGAAACTTCTAACTACTGATTGGATTTCTTTAATGGTAATTGGAATATTCAGGTTTTCGATTTTCTTCTGGAGTCAATTTTAGTTGCTCAGATTTTCTAATTTTTTTTTCCATTTGATCTAAGTTTTTCAAATGTATAAGCATAAATTTGTCAGTGTTCTCTTCAGGTGTTTGAAATTATCAATGCTTCTATAGTTATGGCTCTTTTTTATTCCTAATATTAATTATTTGTGGGGTTTCTTTTCTTTCTGGGTTAATGTTGCCAGAAGTTTAGCTATTTCATTAATGTGTTTCAAAGAATCAGCTTTTGTTTCTCTTCTTCATCATTATTTTATTAATTTATTTTCTGATCTTGTTACAGTCATGTATCGCATAACGACGTTTCGGTCAACAACAGACCACATATGCAATGGTGGTCCCATAAGATTCTAATGGAGCTGAAAAATTCCTATCACCTAGTTTCTTCATAGCTGTCATAACGCCGTAGTACAACACATTATTCAAGGGTTTATGGTGACACTAGTGTAAACAAACCCACCGCGCTGCCAATGGCATAAAAGTAGTGTAGCACATGCAATTATGTACAGTACATAATACTTGATGATGATAGTAAATGACTGTTATTGATTTATGTACTAGCTATCCTATATTTTTTATCATTATTTCAGAGTGTATTCTTTCTACTTATTAAAAAGTTTGCTGCAAAACAGTATGTCTGTTACGCCAGCAGCAGCCTCATACATCTCGTCTCTACCACATCTTTTGATTGCATCATTTTCTCTTGTATTTGATTTAATCTTATGTTGTTTTGTCCATCATGGCCCCTAAGTGTACAAAATCCACTGCTAAGGTTACCAGGAAGAGGCCAAGTCGAGTGATTGACCTGGAAAAAAATTAAAAGTGATTAAGGACTACGAAGGTGGAAAATCAGTGAAGGTTATTGCTCGCCAAACAGGCATGTCCCATTCCACCATAGCTACAATCTTGAAAAACAAGAACAAAGTGACAAAAGTTGTTAAAGGATCAACTTCATTGATGGCAACAAGACTAACAAAAACTCGAGAAGGGCCTATAGCAGACATAGAGAAACTTCTAACAGCCTGGATTGAAGGCCAGACACAGAAGCATGTCCCTCAGCACCATGACGATCACAGCCAAAGCAAAAAGTTTGTGATGTTGAAAGAAAACGCTGGAGCAGACTACAATGTTGAAATTACTGCTAGCTCTGGGTGGTTTAAACGATTCAAGAATCATTATTCATTACATAATGTGAAAGGGAGTGGTGAGTCTCTGAGTGCTGATGTGTAGGCAGCTGAAGAATTTTTGGAAACTCTAGATGAGCTGATTATGGAAGAAAATTACTTGCCAGACCAAATATTCAATATATAGATGAAACCTCTCTATTCTAGAAATGGATGCCTGAAAAGACTTTCATACATAATGAGGCCAAGTGAATGCCAGGTTTTAAGACTTTTAAGGACAGGGTAACAGTCTTGCTTGGGGCTGTTGTTTCACAAAGGGTACAAATGAAAACCCTTTGTGATCTGGCACAGTGAGAACCCAGGGCCTTCAAGTGTGTCAATACATACACGTAACGAGTGTCCTGCAGGAGCAACAAGAAGTCATGGATGACCCAGCTCCTTCTCCAAGACGCCCTCCTGAATTGCTGCGCCCATGAAATGGAGACGTGCTATTTGGAGCATAACACACCTTTCCAGGTGTTGCTTCTTGTTGGGAATGCTCCTGGACCGCCTCCTTTTATGGGTGATCTGCGTCCCTATATCAAAGTGGTGTTTTTCCCTCCAAACACCATCTCTTCGACCCAACCAATGGGTCAAGGAGTTGTAGCAGCTTTTAAGGCCTCCTACCTGAGGGGGACCTTTGCCCAGGTTATTGCTGCAACTGAGGAAGACACTGATGCAATTCTGGAAGGATTCCATCTGTGACTGCATCCAGAACCTTGCTTGGACTTGGGGTGATGTCACCAAGGAGTGTATGGATGGCATCTGGAAGAAGACACCCAAGAGGTTGGTCCACGACTTCAAAGATTTGCCAAGGATGTGGAGGCTGCAATAATCAACGTGGCTGTGGCTGAGATGGCAGCCGGCTTGAACCTGGGTATGGCTGAGTATGACACTGAGGAGCTCTTGGAGGTACTTTCTGAGGAATTGACTTGAAGTGTTGTTGGAACTGGAACATGAACTCATAGCTGAAGAAGAGGCAAAAGAAAAGGAAACTGCAAGAGAAGGAAAAGAAGAACCCCTAGGAAAATTCACAGTGAAGGGTGTAGCAGAAGCTTTTGCAGACTTCAACGAGTTCCTTAAAAAGTTTGAAAAGATGGACCCCAACACTGAAAGGTTTTCATTAACAGAGAGGAATGCTTATGATGTGTTATATGCTTACAAGCAAATTTATGATGAAAAAAAGAAGTAAACCAAGCAAACCATCATGGAAATATTTCTGAAAAGAGTGACACCTTCTCAAGAAGGGCCTCAGGCAGGTTCTTCAGGAGTAAGTACAGTTTGTGTTCTCACAATGACAGAATCACCTAATGAGGCATTTCTCAGAATGTATTCCTGTCCATAAGCACTGCATGAATGTTTATGACATTCTGGAAAAGACAAAATTATGGAGACAGTAAAAAGATAAGTGGTTACCAGGGGTGGGGGTGGAAGGCAGGGATGAGTAAATGGAGCACAGAGGATTTTTAGGGACAGTGAAAATACTCTGTATGATACTATAATGAGGGATATATATCATTATACATTTGTCCAAATCCAAAGAATGTACAACACCAAGAGTGAACCCTAAGGCAAACCATGGACTTTGAGTGATAATGATGTGTCAGTGTGGGTTCATCATTTGTAACAAATGTACCACTCTGGTGAGGGATATTGATAATGGCAGAGATTGCGCATGTGTGGAGATGGGGGAATATGGGAAATTTCTGTAACTTCCTCTCAATTTTTCTATGAACCCAAAACTGCTCTAAAAGTAAAATCTTTTTTTAAAAATTAGGCTCTTTTCCCCAACTGATAGAAGGGTAAGGGAGATCAAAGTGTGAGAACTTGACACCGTTGCTGCTTTGAAGATGGAGAAGAAATGTAGACCTAAAGTGGCTGATGGCAGACCCTGGCTAGCAGCCAGCAAGGAAACATAGACCTCAGACCTACAACCTGCAACCTAAAACGGTTCTGCCAATAACCTGAATGATCTTGAAAGTAAATTCTTCCCTAGAACCTCCAAATGAGAGCCCAGCCTAGCCATCACCAAAGTGTGAGATCCAGAGCAGAGAGAAAAGTCCAGCCCACCCCAATTACCCCAATTTTTGATCTACAGAAGTGTTAGATAATAAATGGGTTGTGTTTTTTAAACCTCCTTTGTGGTAATTTGCTATACATCAACAGAAAATTAATACCATATACTCACTTTGAGGAATTTCTTATCATTACTCAATGTTAGATTTTGCCATTAGCTATCTATTGAGATAATCATATAGTGTTTCTTTTTTTATTGAATGGTTCTTTTTTAGTCTGTTTATATAGGCAATTACTTTCAATAACTTGCAAATGTTAAACCAACCTTGCATTCCTGGGATAAATCTCACTTGGTCATGATGGTTGAATTAATTTAGTGGTTGTTTTAGGGTCTATAGTATCGATCTTTAACTTACCACAGTCTAACTTCAAGTGATGTTACATCATTTCACATATAGTATAAATACCGTACAGTAGTACACTTCATTTCTCCTCTCTTGGCCTTTGTGCTATTGTTGTTATGTATTTTACTTCTACATGTTATAAGCCCAAAATACATTATTATTTTGGTTTAAATTGTCAATTATTGTTCAAGTTATATAACAATTGAAAACTATCATATATTCACTTATATGAGAGGGGCAGGCAATTCCACCCATGGTATGTCATTACCATATCCAGTGCTTTTCATTCCTCTGTATAGATCCATATTTTCACCTAGTATCATGTTCCTTCTGCTTGAAGGACTTCCTTTAACATTTCTTGCAGTGTAAGAAATGCATTAGTTTTTTCAGCTTTAGTATATCTGAAAAATGTCTTTATTTCATGTTCTTTTTTGAAAGATATTTATGCTGAATAAAGAATTCTATATTGACATTTTTTTCTTTCAGCACTTTAAAGATGTTGCTTTCCCAACTTCTAGCTTTCATTGTTTCTAATGAGAAAACTGCTGTGATCCTTAACTTTGTAGTTCATATGTAATGTGTCTTTTATCACTGCTACTTTTAAGTTTTTCCTCTTTATTTTTGGTTTTAAGCAATTTTATTATTATGTGCCTTGGTGTATATGCTTTATATTTCTTGTGCTTGGAGTCCTTTGGATGTCTTTGATCTAGCTATAGGTATAGAGCTTTTATCAAATTTGGGAAACTTTGATCATTTCTTTAAATATGTTTTTGTTTCCTCCTTCCTTTGGTGATTTGAATTACATGTATATTAGGCCACATAAAATTATGCTCCAAATCATTGTTGCTCGTCCTTTTTTTGTTTGTTTGTTTGTTTTTAGGTCTTTTTTTCTCTGGTTTCTTTTTGGCTCATTTCTGTTGCTATGTCTTCTGGTTCATTAATGTTTTCTTCTGCAATAGATAATCTGATTAATTACATTGCATGTATTTTTTTTTCAGACATGATAGTTTTCCATCTCTAGAAATTTGATTTGGGTTTTTTTGTATCTTCTGTATCTCTACTTATCTTTCCTTTAGCTTCTTAAATATATAGAATACAGTCATTAAAAATGTTTTGATGCTCTCTTCTATTAATTCTATTTTCTGAGTCATTTCTGGGTCAGTTTCCATTGATTTTCTCATTATGTGAATGCCTGGTAATTTTTGCCAGATATTGTGAATTTTGCTTGCTGAATATATACAATTTTTAATCTTATAAATATTCTTGAGCTTTGTTCTGGGAGGTGGATAAGTATGTGATAACAACTTTATCCTTCTTACTTTTAAGCATTGTTAGGCAGCCGCCAGTATAGAATTTAGTCGAGATCTACTTTGCCCCAATACTGTGACAAAATCTTTCTGAGTACTCTATCCAATGCCCCATAAATTATGAGGCTTTCCACTCTAGTTGGTGGGAACAGGCAGTATTCCTGGACCTGGTGTGAGTACCAATGACTTTTACCTTTAATACTTTTAAGTGGTTTTTTTCCCCAGCATTGGGTGGTTTCTTCATACATGAGCTAATCAGTACTCAGCTGACCACTTGATAGGGACCTTGTGCAGATCTCCAGAATTCTCCTGTGTGAAAGCTCTCCCATCTCCAGCACTCTGCCCTATGAACTCTAGCTACCCTGGCCTCTTTGTGCTCCCAGCTCCTTCTCTGTTACTCAGGGAGACCACCATTTGGGTTTTATCTCCCTGCACTGCAGTCAACATTTTCTTCAGGCAGTAAGCAGGAACAATTATGGGGGCCACTTTTTTTTTTCCCCTGATTCTCAGGGATCACTGGTGTTTGCTTCCTGATAACCAACATCTTGTGAACTGTTATTTCATGTATTTTTCTGATTTCTTCAGACCAAAAAAAGAAAAAAAGTAAATCTAATCCCTGTTACTCCATGTTGGCTAAAAACGAAAGTCTTCTGTGTTTAATTTTCTTTTAAACAGATTTTAAAATTAGAAGAAATATCTCTAATATTTACTCACCCAATTAATAGTTCTAGTACTCTTCACTTTTTGTGTACATTTGAGTTTCTGTCTAGTATCATTTTCCTTCAGCCTGAGAAGTCTCCTTTAACAATTTCTTTTAGTGCGAGTCTATTGGCAATGAATTATCTCAAGTTGTATGAATAATGTCTTTATTTTATCTCTACTTTTTAAGAGTATTTTCACGACAAATAGAATTCTAGGTTAGGAATTTATTTTAATTTCAGCACATTGGATGTCATTCCTGTATCTTCCAGCTTGCACTATTTTTGACAAAAAGTCTGTAGTAAATCTCACTTTTGTTCTGTTGTATATAATGTCTTTTTTTCTAGTTTCTTTAAGAGTTTTCTCTTTCTCAGTGGTTTTCATCAATTAGAATATCATGTACTTTGATGTGGCATTCATTTACTCTACTTGGTGTTCATTGAACTTGAATATAGAGGTTTATATTTCTCAACAAATTTAGAAAATTTTTGACTATTATTCAAATTATTTTCTGATCCCACTCTCTTTTGGGGACTCCAATTGCAAATAAGTTAGACCACTTGATATTGTCCTATTAATCACCGAGGCTCTGTTCCTTTTTTTTTTTTTTTTCAGCCTTTTTTTCTCTCTGTGCTTCTACTTAGAGATTTTCTTTACTATGCCTTCAATTTAATAGATACTTTTTCTTCTGTAGTGTCTAATCTAAAGTTAAACCCATTTGGTGATTTTTTTTCGCTTTAGACATTTTTCAGTTCTTGATGTTCCACTTACTTCCTTTTTATACCTTCTATGTATCGTCTCGTTATCTTCAGGTTTTCCTTTAAATTCTTGAACATGTTCATCATGGCTCTTTCAAATTCCTTTTCCATTAATTCCATCATCTCTGTCATGTCTGGGTGTGTTTATATTTTTATCCTTGTTGTGGGTCTCATTTTCCTGCATCATTGCCTGTCTAATAATTTTTATTTCGAATGCTAAACATGGTGGTTTTGTTATATGTCAACTTGTGTAGGCTAAATTACAGTCCCCAGAATTCCCCTTGTAGTATGTTTCCAGTTAGGGTAGGGTACAGGGTCTCTCATGAGAGTTGCAGGACAGAAGGAAAGAAGCAGCAGTTACAGAAAACACACACCTTGTCCCATTTATTCAATCAAACACACGCTTCCACGAGGACGTTAGCACAGCTAAATTTTCACAGGTCATGAGGATGAGGGGCAGGGGCCAGGGTCAGCTCTCCTCTGAGGGGAAAGCACTGCTCATTGCCAAGGTCAACAAAGAGCCACAAAAAAAGGAAGCCAGGGCAGACGCTGTTGCTCAGAATGTGCAAACATGGCCCTTTTCCAAAATTAGAGAACTCTGCACTCCACTACTGTGTTGCTCTAAATAGCTCCAGTTAACTCTGCTGTCAGCTTTTTTCAGACCTCATCGTTGCCATCTTTTAATCCCTTGATGATCACCAGTGTGGCCCTGCAGAGCGACACTGAGATCTGCCCTCCTGGGCCTGCGAAAGCCACCTGGGGCTTGTCTGGATGATCTCCCCTTGCCTCATCTGATCTCATTTTCAATGCTGGCCATTACTGCCAAGAAGAGAAAAGTGGGGGTCTGGCATGCAGAACAAGAAATTCTTTCAAAGAAAGCCTGTTGCCATGGGAACTGGTTGTCAACCACTTTTCTGCACTGGAGGTGTCAAGAGTGGGGCCACAGCTTTCCCTAAGCACTGCCTGTTTTTCTCTTTAATTTTCGACAAGACAATGAATGATTGGGGAGGGGAGTGGGGAGGGAAGTGCTCCTCTGTCAGGATTTCTCCCTGAGAGTGAGCCAGGGGCTTAAGGTATGGCCTGTTCTAATGGAGCTTTCAAGCTGCAGTGTTTAGGGATGGAGCGGGGGACACACTGGAGATGGGATGAGGAAGCAGTGAGAAGCCACAGTGGATGGATCACAAAGTGTCCCCGGGGCTTTCATTCTGTGCTCAGCCAGGGGCTGGGCTCTGTCAGGATGCTGAGGAAGTCAGACCCCATCTTTGGCTTTGGAGAGCTCGTACCTTGCTGGGGAAGGGGAACCAAGACACCATATGAGGATAGAACTTACACAAATCAAGTGGGATATTGACAGGTGTTGCTACTCTAATGATGCCTCATCTCCATGGGCAATACTGCCTAGCGTGGATACACTCTTGAGAATGACATGTCCACGCTTGACCCGTGTCCTTGAAGGGCTGCTTCCCTTTGCTTGGGGCCAAAGCTAGTGAGGCAGGAACAGAGATGCGCTAATCAGATCACCCTTCATGGAAGCACTGACCTAGCCACACCCCATGTGGTTCACTGACAGACTCTGGTCCTTAACTCCTTCGGATCCACCTCAGCTTTGGAGTCACAGTCACGCTCTTCCTGGAGCAGCTGACACAATGACTGAGCAAGACGCTGCAGGAGTGCCTGGCCATTCCCATCCACCACTCCTCTGGCAGGCAGGCGTGTGCTCCAGAGCTCTCGCTGGCAGAGACTCAGAATTGTCCTGCGTTCTGACTGCCCAGCACCCCTGCACCCTCCTGTTTCCCACTTTTTCCTTTCACAGGTGTACTGACTGATAGGGTAGGTAGATAGATAAAAATGAGCAGGAGAAGGAGGAATTTAGCTCTGGTTAGAAAGCCCCTTGCTGCAGCTCCTACTGGGCTCAAGACCCCTTGCAGCTGCCCAGCAGGGTTCCAGGTTTTCACATACTCCAAAGGGATGTGTTTACACATGTCCTTAAATCAAAGAACTGCATTGCTAAATGCCAGAGAACTAGCCACCTCAGGGGAAGAAAGAGATAAGAGAAGCAAGAGGGGCAGGCAGTTCCACTCATAGAAATAAAAGCCTTCATGCAATGTAAAGCCAGGCTGATTCTTGGGCCACCCTGCCCCATGTCTCGGAGTGTACTTTTTTTTTACTAATACACTTCTGCTGTTCATGCTGCACAAAATTCTGTCTCTTGAGTGAAGTCTGTCCTTCAAGAATACAAGAACTGAGGTTACAACATCATTTCCCGGTAACACTACCATTAATAAACCTTTTGTACTCTTAATTCATCTTAGTATCTGCTTCCCTGAGGACCCTAGCAGAGCTAACTTTTCACTGGTCATAAGGCAACTATTGGAACCTACAACCATTCTAGAATATTGACAGTAATTGGGGGTCTTAGAAAGCTGTTGTGCAGATGTGTTATTTTTATGGGCTCAGGGACTCCTCAGAATCTGGGGGTGACAGGGAATTATTTTTCTGTGCTGATGTGGACAAAAAAGGGGGCCACATACTAAACATGAGAAGCTCAAGGGAGGCCTGCATGGTGGGCCTTACAAACTAAGAAGATGGAAAGTAACCACATATCATGTTTCCCCGAAAATAAGAGCTAGCCGAACAATCAGCTCTAATGGTAGGTCTTATTTTCGGGGACACACGGTAGGATGAACAGAAAAATTCCTAACTAAAAGCAGGTCAAGGTAGGTACTCACATCCTAGGCTCCCTGTATCTTCCTTGACTAAGGTTAATCTTTACCTTAAGTGAGCCTATTGTCTTTTTGCATCTAGATAACAAACCTTTGAAAGGGCTGAGTAATCTCCTCTTCCAGACCCGTCAGAGCACAACCACCAGAGCTCAAGACTGATAGGGTAGGTTGAAAAGTAGAAATGAGCAGAAGGGGGGAAACTAGCCCAGGTTAGGAGGTCCCTTGCAGCTGCTCTCATCAGGGGTACAAACACCTTGCTTGCTCAGCAGGATACTGAGAACAAGATATGTTGTTAGAAGGAAAAATGCCCAAGAGGGAGGGAAAACGTCTGCTTATCAGAATAGACATCCTTCTCAAGACCATTTTAATGAGCTGCTCAAATTAATCATAGGAAATTGACGGGTTCATGCTTATGCCCTAAGAAACAACCTTGGGAAGCAGAGGGAGGATGGGATACCTTAGCAGAGAGAAGAAAATAATATGGAGGGGGGAGAGAATTCTACCCATAGAGCTAAAAACCCTCACACAATGCAGGGAGAGGCTGCTTCCCTCTCTTGGGTCAGCCCTCTCCATGTCTCAGAGTGTACCTTCTTATTAATAAACCTTGCTTTTTGCAACTCGCTTAATTCTGTCTCTTGACTGAATTCTTTCCTTCAAGAAGACAAGAACCAAGGAAAACATCATTCCCGGTAAAAAGACCACAGAACCCCTCGTGGTTATCTTGTTCCTCGCATACCATTTCTGAGTTGTAAATGTTAATTATTAATTATTCTGAACCCACCAATGTAAAAGAAGTATGTGTCTATTTTACTTTTTATTCAATCCCGGAGATTTCCTCACTTTGCTTTCTCCCACCTGGTCATCTACCACCAATGGGCTTCATATGCTTCATATAACCCTCCTTACGTCTCTTCCTTTGATTCTAATGTATAAAATAAGCTGCAAAACTGCCATTCTTCAAAGCATTTCCTCAATCTGTTGAGATTTTGCTGCCTGGCAATTGTCAGTTTGGCTCAAATAAACTCATAAAATTTCTCTACAGGTTTGGATATTTCTTATGTCACACTGGTGTGAAAATTAATAAACAGAAACCTCATTTACAATGGAGTTGTGAGGCTAGAAGAGAGAACTCTCTTACATGTCACTCAACACACACTACTGACCTTACCTTGCCTTTCTGACAGGAAGTGAATCTACTTTACAACCTTCACAGGAGGAAGAAAAGATTCCTCCTCGCCCAGTAACAGCCCAGCCAATGGGACACTGTCATAACTCAGCCAATGAAAAAATGGCAGGTTGCAATCCTTAGGAGGACGCTTCGAAAAAGAAAGTCCATTCTCCTCTAACGATAGGACCAAAGTACTCAAGAATCCCCATGGCAGGAAGCAAAGGGCTGACTATTAATGAAAATGTCTCAATGGTTGATTTATAACATGTGGGGCTGGACTTGCTTGAATTCCTCCTGCCTCAGGACCGGGTTCACCTGTCATTTATAATTTTCCTATTTGTCTTCCTCGCTAAGTTGTGAGTTCCTTAAGTGTTGTGTCCCCAGCTGGGTAGGTGCTCCATAAATGATGATGGAATGAATGAATGAATGAACGGTCTTTGGCTGAGGAGCAGCACTGCAGAGATTGCTAAATCAGGCAGTGACTGAGGAGACAAGATATTAGAAAGGAGCCAGAGCACCACCCCCAAGCCCCGCAGGAACCTCGGTGGGCCCTTGTTAGAATTGTCTCCTAGAATTCTTTGTACTTCTGAGTTTTAAAAAACCACACACACTTGGTTTATTAAATAAACACAAGGGTTTTTTTCTATATATTAAAGTTGAATTGACTTAATTTTTCATTTCACTTGCTTTTTCTATGTGTGGTGGGAGGGGCTGTCAATAGCATTAGAGAAGGTAGACGGAAGGTTCTGGGCTTCTCAGAAGCATCCGATCCATTATTTATCCAAGGCCACAAAGAGCCTGGAATCCTAGCATCCTCCTTCTGAGATGTTCCCATGGCAACCACGTTTGTGTTATGCATACAGAAGGGCAACTTCTAGTACCATCAGCCCTGGCTCCTGAGAGAATGTAGTGCCTGGGGTGGGAGCTTGCGGACAAGTCACCAGGAGGGAAAAGCAAAAAGATTTCTGCTCTACAACCAGAACATACACCTCCTTCCTCTTGCTCTTGCATTCCCAAGAAACATGAAGGGAAATGTGCCAGCCCCTCAGTGAGGTGGAGCACAGACCTCCCCTCGCCTGGGTGACAGGTCAAACAGGCATCTACCTAGGAAGGCTACAATGTTAATTGCACCCTGTCGTGTCAGAGAAGGAAATGAGCCAGGGCTGAGGGGCAGAGAAGGAATTTTGCTTGGTCAATGTCTTTGATGCATTCTGCTGTGTGGACAGACGATGATGGGGTAATAAGGACAACAGAGAAAGGGCTGCTGCTTCCCTGGGCAGGGAGATGTTGGCCACCCCACCCTGCCCCTGACTCCTGGTCAGCCTGTCGGGAATTCTTTTAGGCAGGAGCCACTGGAGTTCTTCCTTTGAGCTCTAAGGAAATGGTGATGACGTGAAATACGAGCTAGATTGCAGGCATAGCTGCATGCTAGGAGAAAGAAACATCATTTACTGGATTCTTTCCCAGAAAGTCAAAAGCCACTCTCGATAGCTGGGTTTAATAGCATTCATCTGTTGTAGAGTCACTCACATTTAGGGGCAATTTTTATCAGCATTATTGTGCTGGCCTTCGAAGAAGGCAGCCAGGAAGATCAGTCTGTATTGAGAATCCTATGGGGAAGTCATTTAGTCACTCATTCATATGACAAATATTTATTGAGTGCCTACTATGAGAGCGGTTATGGATTAAGGACTGAGGGTAAAATGGTGAGCAAAGGCATTCAAAATCCACAGCCTCACGGAGTTTACAGTCGAAGGGTGAAACGGGCACTACGCAAATCACACAAGCTATATCAAATGGCAACTGTGACAGATGTTCCACAGGAGAGAGCCTGTGCTGTAAAGGGGAGGTTTGTCCCACTCAGAGAGTCAGCTTCCTTGCTAAGCGATGCTTGAGCTGAGTTATGCATACGGACTAGGTGTTCCCAGGAATCAAGGCAGGGTAAGGATTCCAACTGGAGGAAACCGCATGTGCAAAAGGCCTGGGGTGTAAGGGGTATGGAGAGTAGGCGGGACTGAATCAGGCCTGAGTGACTAGGATGCGGAGGGAGGGTTGTGGGGTGAGGAACTTGTTAGGGGTTTTAACTATTCTGGAAGCAGGAGGGTAACATGAAGAGATTTGCATGTCAAAGAGGTCATTCAAGCTACTGTCCCATTTGCAATAGTTCAGGTGAGAAAAAAATGTAGCCCAAACTGTGTCGTTACTGTTTTGGGTGGCAGTGGTGGTGGTGGTGGTGGTGATGGTGATGGTGGAGGTGGTGGAGAGAAGTGAATGAATTTGAGAAACATTTTGGACCCACTGTTGACAAGATTTGGATAAGAGGATGAGGGAAGGGGAAGGTGCGGGCTGACCCTGAGGGCTCTGGCTGGCCCGAGTCCATAGTGACATGCACAGAGAAGGGACTGCTGGAAGAAGACTAGGATCGGGGTCAAGTCAGTGGGTTAATTTAGGGCATGTTAATATTGAGGCAAGTGCTGAGCTGTCCAAAAGGTGATGCTGGTCTGGAGTTCAAAGAACACGCTTGGGTCAGAGATCATTTCGAGATTTTTCTGTAGTTGTGAATTGTAGATGTGCCTGGATGGGGGGAAGGGGCAGTAGGAGAGAAAGTGGAGTGAGAGGAGCTCCTAGGACGCTGCCTTGAGAAAAAAACAGCTCTGAGGAAGTGGAGCCTGCAAGAGAGTCGCAGAAGAAACATCTCCAAAGCTGTAAAAGTCCAGAGCAATGCTGGATCACTGAGGCCAAGGGGAGGAAAACATCAAGAGTCAAGGAGAATGATTGATCATGTCAGGTTCTGCCAAGAAGTCAAGACTGATGAGGACTGAAGTATGTGTTGCATTGAACAATATGGATATTACTGATGGATCGCTCAGGAGTTGTTTTAGTCCAAATGTACTGCTAATCAGAATACACATCATTGCCTTGAATGCTGTCAGTCTGGGTAGAGGGGAATTAATGACTTTGAGCTTGGAGGTTCTCCTTATTAAAGATGCATTTTCTGTCATTTCGTGGGATTTGGGATAGCAGAAGAACTAGATACATGTACTTGGTGTACCATTTTGATCCAATCTCTATGATTTTATTACAAGGGGAAAAGCAATTGAGAAAGCGTATTTCAAAACAAAAAGATGAGAAGAAAGTAGGGCTGATGCTCAAGGAAAGAGGGTGATGGGTAATGGAAAAATTTTAGGTATCAGAACACAGTTTACTTGGAGGCTTGGAGCCTTTCTAGGGCAACCCAAATTATCCTGTGAAGGTAAACTTCTCTTCTAAGCATAAATGCAGCTCTGCTAGTTGTATCTGGCTTGACATTGGCCAGAGAGAAATGAAAGCAGAAAATCTGGAGTCCGATGACAGACTGAATCCTTGGCTAAAGAATCAAGGCCTGGAGCAAGGAGCCAAGTCCTATGCTGAGTGTCACCAGGAATTACTAAGATTTGAGTCAAAAAGAGGCTATACGTTATTGTAAATTGTACCCAGGATTATTTTAATCAGGTATGGTAAGACATACAGACACAAAAATGACTGTCATGGAGGAAGTCTTTATACTCGCGCATCCCTAAAAATAGGGGACGTGGTATGCCTTCCTGGACCGCATGGGGAAGCACCAGGGTTGGTCATGAGGCAGAGGGAGCGAGGGGAAAATGTAGGCAAGAGCCTCTATTGTGGCTTTTGTGGGGAAGGCAAAGCAGGGGAAGAAGGCTTATGACTGACTGGTTTGAATAATTTCAGCTGGCTCTGGAGCACAGGGCCTGTCCCTAGTTGTCTGGTCCTGGGGTGACTCGGGCCAGCGGATAGGTCCAGAGTGTTAGAGCTGATAAAGAAGGTGGTTGAGGGTGTGGCTTTGGACGGGTTGGATTGCATGTGAAAGGTGTACCTGCAGGCAAGTCTCTACTCTCTCTACGAATTGGGAAGCCCTGGGAAGAGCTGTCTCTCCAGGATCATCAAGGTCCCAGATGTCAAAACACCAAAAACTACGGAGAATAAAAAGGCACGATTAATACAGACGTCCCAGCTCAACGTGGGAATTGAGGATCAGAAATCAAGAACAAGGTCAAGGTGCTGGCAAATTGGAAGATAAGAAATGGCCATGTAGGGGCCTCTCCAAAGAGGACCTTAGGGTGGCTTCCAGAAGGCTGCCCACCCGTGGGCTAACTCCAGCCTCCTGCCTCACGTTTGATGTCGTAAAGGCAATGCCTGATGCTGCTCAGAAGATTGTGTCCCGGGCTGGAACGTCTTGCCTTTCAGTTTCCCCATAGCTCATACAACACAAAACTAAGAGCAAGTGGCTGTCCAAAAGGATTTTTTTTTAATTAGCGAATTTACATGAGAAACTTTGCAAAGATATAAAATTTACATCACATTTAACTGTTACATTTAGCACTTCATCTCCATTCTAATGAATCAAGTCATGACAATCTGAACAATGCCAGACTAACTCAGCCTGTTCCTCCGAGAATAGGAAGTCTGGTTTCCATCAGCGGGTGGATGGATCCAGCTCCCCCTGCTGATAAGCTACCGAGGAGAAAGCAGGCAGACAGCAGGGAAGCTGCCAGGCCTGCAGATGGGCACACATACAGAATGCCAATGTGCAGATCCACCAAAGTAGACCAGCCATCTCCCGTGAGCTCTCCAACTCAGCCCAATCCAGCTAAGATGCTAAACAGAGTCCACCAGGGACAGCAAGCCTAGCCGGCCTACAGCCAAGCTCAAGGCAATGCATCTGGTCTAATGAAAAGGCCTCTAGCTGGTGGCACTAGAGGCAACAAGTACAATCCTCTGAGATGGCTGAGGCGACTCCTTTGTCCCCTTCTTCTGCTGTCTTGGCAGCTGCACCTGCTCCAGCATGAAGAAATGCTGAAGCAGCAGGATAGCTATGACCGGAGTTGATAATTCATGGAGGGCAGGAGAAAGACGAGCTCTGCCAACTCCTTCTCAGCTTCCCACCAGGGAGAGAGGCAACAGAGCCAGTGGCTATGAATGCACATTCATTTTTATAACCATCAAACATTTGTGCAGCCGCGCAGAGCCAGGCAAGGGGCAGGGTGAGATAGGGCGCTGTGGGACATGCAAAGAATAAAATCCAGGCTCTGCCCTTTGAGAACTCACCAACCAGAAAGGGTTGATAAGGCCAGTACACAAAGGTCCGGAAAGAGAGTTAGAAACAGCCTCATGGGGGAGCAAGGATTCCCCCCCCCAAACCAGCAACCATCTACAGCTGCTTGGACCAGACAGTGCTGGGAACCAGGAACAAAAACATCCCCTCCCCCTAAGGAAGTCAGTCAAGTGGGAGGAGCAAAGGGAAGAATGCAAACCGACACTTCTGAGCCAGTGCCGTATATGCAGTAATAGCAGTGCACACGAAGCCCAGAAATAGCACAGTTGGAGTACTTGAGCTCAGTTTTCAAAGCATAGGCAGGATTTCAACAGGGTAAGAAGGAGAGAAAATCAGTGTTCCAGCCAGAGGGAGCGCCGCACGCCAACGCGAAGAAGCAAGGATTTTCCTGGTACTTCCAGGTTAGGTAAGCAGAAAGCTTAGGTGTGTGTGGAAGGGCTTTGAAAGCCAGAGTGCAAAGGGTAGATTCAGTCAACCCATCCATCAGTCATTTTCTTTTTTTTTAATTGTGGAAAAAAGGGCACAACATAAAATTTACCATCTTGACCATGTTTAAGTTCAGTAGTGTTAAGTAGATTCACATTGTCATGAATGAGATCTCCAGAATTTCTTGATCTTGCAAAGCTGAAACTCTGTACCCATTAAACAACTCCCTTTTTCCCCCTCCCCCCAACTCCAGGTAACTCCCATTTTACTTTCTGTCTCTTTGAATTTGACCACTCATTTAAGTGGAATCATACAGTATTTGTTTTTTTGTGACTGGCTTCTTTCACTTAACATATAATGTCTTCAGGGCTCATCCATGTTATTTTATACATGTGGCAGGATTTCCTTCCTTTTTAAGGCTGAATAATATTCCATTGTAGGTATACCACACTTTGTTTACCCATTCATCTGCTGATGGACACTTGGGCTGCTTCCACCTTTTGGTTATGGTGAGTAATGCTGCGTTGAACACAATTGTACAAATATGTCTTTGAGTCCGTGCTTTCAAGTCTTTTGGATATGTATACTCAGAAGTAGAATTTCTGGATCATAATGGCAGTTCTGTTTTTAATTGTTTGAGGACGTGCCCTACTGTTTTCCACAGTGGTTGCACCATTTTACGTTCCGACCAAGAGTGAACCGGGTCCTCACATCCTCGCCAACACTTGTTTTCTCTTTTGATAGTTGCCATCCTAGTGTGTGTGAGCTTCCATGGGTATTTGTGAGCAGGGAGATGATCAGAGCTGGGTATTGGAGGGTCTCTCTGGCAGCAGAAAAGTCAAAAGACAGGAGATTGTCAAGACTTTGGTGATGGCCAGACAGAAGGGAGGGACTCCTGACCAGGGGTAGTGGCAAAAGCAACAAGGGCCACAAAAAGAAAGAAACAGCCAGACTTATGGCAGAAAGGGGAGGCCAGGGAGCGGGAGGAGCGAGACATGACTTAAGTTTCAAGCACAAAAGACTAAGAAAATAGCGATATAATGAGAAAAATAGGAAGTTGGAAGCCATGACTATTTGTGGCGAGGTACTGAGATCTGACAGGTGCCCAAAGGTGGAAGGTTAGTTGTTGATATATGGCTGGTGCCCGGAAGAGGGTGCAGGGCTAGAGACGATTATGATATCCATTCGTGTAGCACTTTTATTTACATGATCCCCCTCCATGCTCATGACACCTGTGAGGTCAGCCCAAGCAAGTGTCATTTCCTCCAGCTGAGTGATGAGAAACCAGGAAGTACAAATAACAAGCCAAGGCCACGTGGCATGTTAGAATCAGAGCCTGGGTAAGCTTCCGAATCAGGTTCTAGGTAAGTGGCCTCTTCTTTTCCTGACATAAGACTTGTCTAGGAGTACATGGAGGTCAAACAATGAAACATTCATTCATTCAAAAAAGATTTTCTTGAATGTTGGGCAGTGTTCTAGGTGCTGTGGTTTCACTAGTTAATAAAATAGACAGAATAGACATGATCTTGCTCTCATGGAGCCTATATTCTTGTAGATGATATAACAGATCCACTGGCCTTTTGGCAGTTTTCCTAGAAGCCCAGAGAATTCCCCAGGAGAAGTGTCCCAAGGCAAACCTGTACCTCACAGACAGAAGCTGCTCTGCTGTATCTGTTATGATAACTCAAGTTGACACACATGCGGTTAAGAAAAGAAGGCTTCCTGGAGGAAGTGACATTTCAGCTGAGCACTGGAGAGTTCAGAGGAGGAGGAAGAACTAGTATGAGGAGAAGGAAGGAGACCGGGGGGCCATGAGAAGCGGGAGAATGTGTTTTAGAATGGAAAGAAGAGCATGTATGACTGGCTGGGAGCAAACTAGAGCACTGCACATTTGAACAACTAAACTTCAGAGTGTCTGGGTGAGATAGCCTGAGATGCAGGGAGAGGCACAAGATTTGACACTGATTTTAAGCTCTCTATATGGCAGCTTAGAGAGTGGAATGAAAGAGAGGGAGGCCAGTAGGGAGAATGCTGTTGATCTGACGATGAAATTCTGCTGACCAGGGATCTGCTTGTTGTGGTTACTATGGAAACAGTAGATCACAGACCCAGAAGCATCTAGTCAACCCTTCTTATTAAAGATGATGACACTAACGACGAGACTGGGAAAGAGATTTCCTGGCTTTCCATATTGGCAGTGTAGAATCCCACCCTCCCGCCTTTTTACAACATATATAGTGGTAAAATATACATAAAATTGACCATCTTAACCGTTTTAAGGGTATGGTACAGTGGTATTAAGTACATTCACAGTATTGTGCATCCATCACTTTTCATCTCCAGAATTTTTCATCATCCCAAACTGAAAATCTGTACCAATTGTAACTCCCATCACCCGTTCCCCTATTTCTTGGAAACCACCATTCTACTTTCTGTTTCAATGAATCTGACTACTCAAGGTACCTTGTGTAAATGGACTCATACAGGATTTGTTCTTCTGTGACTGACTTATTTTACTTCGCATAATATCCTCAAGGTTCCTCCATGTGTCAGAATTTCCTTCCTTTTTAAGGCTAAATAATATTGCATTGTATGTATAGACCACATTTTGTTTATCCAGTCACCCACTAATAGACACTTGGGTTGTTTCCGCATTTGGGGCGATTGTAAAATGATGCTGCTATGAACATGGGTGAGTGGAAGCCTCCTTTGTAGACTTGGATTATTGGTATTTAGTGAAGAAGACTTTTGCTAATGACTTTTGAGTAAAAGTAAAGGAGAATAAAGAGAAAAGAATAATAAGTTTTTCCTAAAAGTCAGTCAGAAGTACCGTTTGTGCTGGAAGCTTTAAGGACTCATTCCAGGCAATGTTCTCCCTTGCTACTGTGCAATCATCACCACCATCCGTTTCCAGAACTCTTTTCATCACCCCAGACCAAAACTCTGTGCTCATTAAACACTAAATTTTCATTCTCTCTTCCCTCCAATCCAGGGCAACCGCCATTCTACTTTCTATTACAATGAATTTGACTACTCCAGTATCTGAAATGAATCATACAATATTTGTCTTTTTGTGTCTGGCTCATTTCACTCAGCATAATGTCCTTAAAGTTCATCCATGTTGTTGCATGTGTCAGGCTTCCCTGCCTTTTTAAGGCTGAATAATATCCATTGTACGTATATACACATTTCGTTTACCTGTTCATTTATCAATGGAGAGTTGTGTTGCTTCCACCTTTTGGCTATTATAAATAATGCTGCTACAGGACACAAAATTAATATTAGAAATCGGTTGCATTTTTATACACCAATAATGAACTTTCAGAAAGAGAAATTACAAAAACAATCCCATTTACAATTGCATCAAAAAAAATAATAAAATACTTAGGAATAAATTTAATCAAGGAAGTAGAAGACCCGTACTCAGAAAATTATAAGACATTGAAGAGAGAAATTAAAGAAGATATAAATAAATGGAAACATATACCATGCTCATGGATAGGAGGATTAATATAGTTAAAATGTCCATACTATCCAAAGCAATAGATAGATTCAACACAATACAATCCCTATCAAAATACAAATGACATTTTTCACAGAACTAAAGCAAATAATCCTAAAATTTATATGGAACCATAAAAGACCCCGAATAGCCAAGGTGATCCTGAGAAATAAGAACAAAGCTGGAGGTATCATGCTACCTAATATCAAATTATTCTACAAGAGCATAGTAATCAAAACAGCATGGTATTGGCATAAAAACTAACACAGAGATCAATGGAACAGAGAGCTCAGAAATAAATCCATGCCTATATGGTCATTTAATCTATGATAAAGGAAACAAGAATTTACACTGGGGTAAAGACAGTCTGTTTAATAATTCACGCTGGGAAAACTGGACAGATACATGAAAAAAGATGAAACTGGACCACCTTCTTATGCCATAAACAAGAATAAACTCAAAATGGATTAAAGACTTAAATGTAAGACCCGAAACCATAAAACTCTTAAAAGAAAATATAGAAAGTAAACTCTCAGACTTCACCCTTAGTAATGTTTTTACTGATATATCTCCTCGGGCAAGGGAAACAAAAGAAAAAATAAACAAATGGGACTACATCAAACTAAAAAGTTTTTTCACAGCAAAGGAAATCACCAAAACAAAACACAACCTACCTAATGGGAGAAGTTATTAGCCAATGACACATCTGATAAGGGATTCATACCCAAAATTTACAAAAAACTCATACAACTGAACATCAAAAAAACAAACAATCCAATTAAAAAAATGGGCAGAGGACACAAATAGACATTTCTCCAAGGAGGACATACAGATGGCCAAGAGGAATGAATAAATGAATGAGTGAATCCTAAGTTAGACACCGACACAGACAGAGCTGTATTACTTGTCCAGTGGGTATCCTAACATCAAGACGCTGAGTCAGTTAAGAAACTAATCTCCTTGGATCCCATCCAAGAAGTGAAGAAAACACTTCCCCTGCCTTGGTTTATCACCTTTGCCCCCAATTGTTGCCCCATGGAAGGTCCAGCTGCCTAACGTCTCTGGGTTGGTCACAAGACACCAATTCTGAGGGAGGCATAGCTGAGGCCACTCAGAGAAGAAGGAATTCTTTACTCTGAGACATCTGAGGAACCACTCACCACATTCCTTCATGAAATAATAATAACATTAATAGCTAACATTTTTGTATGCTTACACTGTGCCAGGTGCTTTTTAAGCAGTATCTAATTAAATTAAATCACCCTGAGTTAGGTACTGTAAGACTCCTCACTTTATAGAACCAAAAACAACGCACAGAGAAGTTAATTAACTTGCCCATGATCACCCAGCTGGAAAATGGCAGAGCCAGGGTTTGAATCCAGGCACTCATAACTCTAGAACCTGCCAGGCAGAAGAAGAATGCATCATCAATCGCTCAGGCTGAGAGCAGTTTTCAATTAGTTATGTTGAAGTTAACCAAGTTCATTTTATAATAATTTTTCAAATTTTAAGTAAGATTTATTGTATATATTTTGGAAAATGCACAAAATTTTTTTTAAAATTTAAGTTACATAATCCCACCAAAAAATGATAACCACTTTTAACAAAGTGGTCTTCCCAGTAGTTTCTCCTTACTTATATGTATTAATTTAGTCAATATACAGTCAGCCCTCCATATCCTGGGGTTTCATATCTGCACATTCAACCAACCAAAGTTGGAAAATATTCAAAAAAAAGTTAACATTGTTGTTGATGTGTACTGTGTAATTAGGCCTACAATGATTGCATCTATTCTGAACGTGTACAGACATTTTTTGTGTCATTATTCCCTAAACAGTACAGTATAACAACTACTTACATAGCATTTACATTGTATTAGGTATTACAAGTAATCTGGCGATGATTTAAAGTGTACAAGAGGATGTGGGTAGGTTATATGCAAATACGTCATTTTGTATAGGAGACATGAGCTCAAGTTTTCATGGTTTTCAATAGGACAGGTAGCTATAGAAATAAATATATAGGCATGGATGTAAATATCTGAATGCATCTTCATGTATATTCCTAGATCTGTCCACTGAGGATCTGGGAGTGGCAAATATCCCAATTTTAATGAGCAAATCTTGTTTTCTAAATTCGTTCTCTGCTCAATAGAACCAATGCTCCTAGGACAAATAGCTGGGGCAGGGAGAGGATAAGATGTGGATAGAATATTCTTATAATAGTCTTACAATATTCTTATAAAAAGGAAGCACTCAAAGATTGATGGCTGCGCTGCCCAATCACTGCTTAGCACAGGGCCCTGCACACAGCAGGTGGTCAATATTTGCTGAATTGTGTTTTCACCTGGTGAACCCCCTGAAGTTCACATGCCACGTCAATTACTGAAACTGAGAGCATTATTTCCGTTGCTTCCTGAGCCAGGAAGAGCAAAGTTCCTGGCACTGCGTGGCATTACAGCTTGCTTATTCCAGACATAGCTGAGCTGCATCTGAGGTCCACTGGAGAGATTTGGCCTCTTCCCACAGGAGGGCTAAGGCCAGACTGGCCTGGACTCAGAGGCTGCAGAGGCAGGAGAAGGGGTGAAGGTGCTGAGGGCACCTGCAGGCACAGTGACTCCAAGGGGCTACCCTCGCGCAGAAGGAATCACATAGCTGCACCCAACAGTTTAACTTCCTGATTCTCATGTAAGTATTAGGATGAGAGATAATGGGGTTTTTATCTTTTCTGAAAAGTCTCAAGTATCCATCTAAACCTGGCTCTTCTGGATTTTCTATTTGGGTGAAATTCTTAACATGTGTCAATACCCTTGTTTAACTTGTGCCCATTGTGGATGGAAAGCAACAGGAAACTTTGGCCAGAAAGAAAATCATCCTAGCATGACCCAGACCATAGCACATCCAACAGTTGCTAAGTTTTCCTCTGCTATCACCTCAGTCCACACCAAACCACCCCAGATGGGCAGCCTTCCTCCTCTTGCCCCCGTGGACCCTCCATCTTTCCACAATGCAGCCAGAACCATGAGCTTTGGGCTCGGGCTCTCTGTTAGTTCCACCTGGTTTTCAGACCATGGTGCTAAAGGAGATGCTGGTCTGGTGACTTACGGGTGGTGTGGAGGGAGTGTCACGTAAGGGAAAATGGGCCCCCTTGGGCTACTTCATAGTGACATTTCTAAAAGACATGCCACTCTTGATGAGGTAGTTTGGTTCAAAAGTGGCCACAACAATCCCTCCCATCCCACCTGCCTTTTTGCAGTGTGACTTTTGCCACTCCTCCTAGAAAGAGATGGTTCCACGTCCTTCTGCTGAGTCCTGCTGGTCTTGTGACTTTTTCAGTCAATAGAATGCAGAAGTGACACTGAATGACTCCTAGGCCTCGGTAATAAAGGCCTCGTGGAACAACACACTGCCACACTGTTAAGAAGCAGTCTGGCCCACAGAAAAGATGAGAGGGTCCATGGAGAACGGAGGAGCGCCTGCTGGTGGCCAGCACCCGCTGCCAGCCACAGGAGTGAGGACACCTAGGCCCTCCCCGTCTGACTGCACTACACGGGTGACGCCAGGCAAAAACGTGCGCCGAAGCCACACACTTCAGCCCACACGGCACCTTCATGAGCAAATAAATGGTTGTTGTTTTAAGTCACAAGTTTTGGGGGTGGGGAGTTGTTAAACTGGAACGGCAACTTAAAACATCTGCTAAAGCTGACTGCTTTTCCTGGCATTTGTGTTAGACTAAGAGAGTCTCTATCCCTTTTCTCCATCTTATCAAGAACCCATCTTATTATCCTAGCTTGGAATGGGCCAGGGCCCCAGGAAGGGGTGGACATAAGTGTCCCATCTCAGCAAGAGGGGGAGGGGAGAAGACAACGATGCAACCTACCAGTTATACCTGGAAGAGTTTAGTGAGAGCCTGAAGTCCATTCAGCATGATTTTGGGTGCTGTAGGAATACAAAGATATATCTGGGAACCTCTCTGCCCCCAGGAAACTTACACTCCAGTTGAGGAGGTAAGATTCATAAATACAGAACAATGGCAGGCAACTCACAATCACACAAGCACGTGCAATGACACTGAATGCTGTGAGTTCACAGAACAAGGTTGCAGCTATCAGGGAAGGACTGAGGATAGACACCGGCTTTCACTAGACCTGGAAGATGGGAATGACTGACTGGCTCGGGAGAGGTGTTTTTAGGTATGAGCATGGTGTGATCCTGAGAGTAGGTGTATAAAGATGTAAACGAGCTTGTTGAGGAGAGGGGCAACGCGGATGCTGAGAGAAGGCAGACACCGCCAGGCCAGAAGGAAGAGGGGTCTCACAGCCATTTTCTTCAGTGCTGCCTGTAGGGTTCACTGGGATGTGTCAATGACATTCAATGGCTGACAGCAGCACAGCCTGCTTAGCATAGTATTATATGAAGCTCTGTGCAAAGACCCTGCTTCCAAGAACAAGCCTGTCATCATCAAAGCAGGATGCACCTGGAGAAGGAAGCAAGGCTGGCCAAGTTCCAGAGGGCTTGGCTGCCTATTGCACTGCAGAGGAAAGAAGGTGCAACTTATTTGCATTTATGGCCACATTCTGGGCTCAGCCCTGACTGTTCCATCAATCAAGCTACTGCCTAACTCACAGCCCCACGTTTAGCACAAAGAGAAGCTTCACCTGCCCTGGCCAGTGCTGGGGCATTCACAGAGCCACGCTCTGCCCCAGGGAAACCCCAGTGTCATGACATCTCTCTCTGCCAAGTCCGCCACACCTCCCCAGCCTTCCTTCTCCCCTCCCTTTGGAGGGTGCCTCCCTTCCTGCCAGGCTCCCCTGTGTTGCTGCAGCCATGCCAAGGCATTGACCTCACTGGCAGGCCGTTCCCACTCCATCCCACAAAAATGACAGTCCCACCCACCAAACTGCATTGACGCAGGAGGAGCTACTTAATACTGCACCTACCCTGAGGGGAGCTAAACAGTATCCTTACTCCTGATTTACAGCTGGAGAAATTGAGTCATGGAAGTGGCTCACCACGGCATTCTCAACACGTCAGTGACTCAGTGAGGTCCCACAAAGCCCAACCCACAAGCTGTGTGACTTCAGGCACGTCACTCCATTCCATGGTGTGTCACTGACATGGGGACTGACGGGTGCCAGAACTTTTGCCTAAGGCTCTGCGGTGGCAGTTCTGGGATCCTGCCTCCCAGATCCTGTTGTGTTGATGCCATTAAAGCTAGAATCCTGAACCCAACACAGACACCTGCCAACCAAGGAATTCTGGCTGAGGATAATCTCGATAGTTCCATATACCTATGAAGAGATAAAGCCATCAAATGTGTGTCTCTCTGTGTGTGCTTATCCATTCTGATAAAATCAGCGTCAGTACATTCCCTCTGCTGTGACACGTAAGAATTCCCAATGAAGAATAAACACGTGAAGGCCATAAATTTTAATGCAGACCCCATCTGTAGGAGGATGTGAGTCCCAGAAGCAGATGGCCAGCTACGCCAGGCACCTGTTCTGTTTGACCCTTGGACACCTATTCTGTTGGACTCTGCTTCATAGCTGTGTTGGTAAAGTGTCCAGGGAAGCTCACAAGTTGACTCTCTTCTTCCAGGAGGGAAAAGGGCTAAGATTATTAAGCACTTATGCTGGGGCCGGCACTGCAATTTTACATATATTACAAATCTTCACCACAGTGAGATGTTGTCCCACCTGTGGAAGGGGACATTGAGATTCAGAAAGGCTACCTCGGTCAGGTCACACACTGCTGAGTGTAGGAGGGGTGTCCCTCAGACCCACCTGGCACCTGGCACAGGTATACTCTGCAGGGCACTGGGCTGGCCTGGGACCTTTCCAGTGCCCTTCCCACTCCCCCAGTCCTGGACCTCAGCAAGCCTGTGCCTCCATCACCTCATTCCCTTGGCCTGGGGCATCCACATCTCCACCCAGAAGATCGCCCCATTTTTTAAGGACCACCTCTCCTCCACTCTGACGCTGGCTGGCAAACCCCGCCGTCAGACCTTACAGACGCTCCTATAACTGCGCCTCTTTCAGGGTCCTCCTAATGACCTTGTAATTCAGTTCCGCAGCCCACTCACCCAGCCCCGCCCCGAGCACTGAGTAGGTCCCTTTGGAGGTCGCTGAGTGCACCACCCTCCACCCCTCCGTTAGGCCACCAAGTGCCCGGGACATGACCCCGATGTCCCTCCCCTCCGGCGCGCTGCCCAGCAGCCGAGGGACGGAAGGGAGGCAGCTGGGAGAACGGCCGGGGAACAACTAAAATGCTCAGAAACGTGCTGTGACCGGAAACCGCCTGGGCGCGGCGACCGCGCGGGAGCCAAGGCTCTGCCAGCACCTGCAAACCCGGTTCCCTGCCTGTGCCTTCCGCGCACCCGCATGCACCCGCGGGCCCTGTACGTTTTCTCCTCTAAGGACCAATATTGATTCATCAGTGATTCCCAAGAGGGGGACCCGGTCCCCGCAGGCTGAGACTAGGCCACCGCCCCGGCGACAGGGGAGCACCCCCCTCCCATCTCCTCCCTACCTTGCCCCGCTCCCTCTTCCCACCTTCCCCTCTCCTTCACTCCCACCTCTCGTCACCCCACCCCCTTCTTTTCCGCTCCTCCTCCCCTGCACCCTGCTCTACACCTCTCCACCCTATCCCACCCCTCCTCACTTGGTCCCTCTCCCCTTCTTCTCCCGACTCCACCCTTCTCTCTAGACTTCCTTCCTGCCCCCTCCCCCAGCCGCGCCCCCAGCACCCCGCGCACCCGGCTGGACCCATCTCATTCCCAGCCGATGGGTCCGGGGCTCCACAGCCGGCCTGTCCTCCTGGGGGAACCCTGTGGCCGGAGAAACGGAATCAAGTACAGTGTGTGCGACAGCCGTGCAGGAGTGCACGTCTAAGTGCAGAAGAAACCGGGAGATGGGCGGGGTGTCCAGACATCAAACACTTCGCCGAAATCCTGGAGCTGACGTTAGTCATGTGCCTGTAGCACTTAATGACTTACGAAATGCTTTCCTATAAATGATCTCATTTGGGCCTCAAAACAACCCAGTCGGGCGGGTGTCATTATCTGCTTGTCACAGGGACGGAAATTAAAGCGCGGAGAGATGAAGTAACTTGCCCAGGGTCTCGGGCTGGGGGGCGGAGCCGGGTTGGGTCAGACGCAGATCCAGGCCGGATTTCACCTCCCTCCTACTCAAAAACCGAGGACAAGTTGAGGCAGCAGTGATTTTTTCCGTTGTTCCCGTTTGAGATCCACTTCCCAGGACTACACTTCTAAGAATTTCGGTGGTGCAAGAATGGAAAAATAGGGGAAGCTGGCTGGAATGTGAGGTGGAGTTTAGGGGAAGGACGTTCAGGTTGAGGAAACGGAAAGAAAATCCAAGTTTGCCTTGAGGTTTCTTCTGCTACAAGCCTAGCAGATCTAAGGGGGGAATTTGCACTTAAAAAATAAAGCCAAAGTAGAAAAGTCTTGGGAACTACGGTGAATGGCAGAAACCTTAGGTGGACAACGCTTTACTTGTGAGTGTCCCCAAGGACACACAGAGCCTGGTGCTCCATGCATTCCAGCACCTCTCCATCTGCAGAGCCGCTCAAGTTACAGCTCAGCAACAGTGCTGCCAGGGCACACGCAAACAGGGGTCTGAAATAAACACACAGTGAGGATGGGTCTGCTTCACCTTTCACCAGTTCACCAGCTCGCTCTACTCCAGCCTCCCTGAAACAGACAGCTCTGCCTCAATGCCCACAGGCCTTTCCAATGCTGCAGCTTCTTCCAGTTTTCCGGAGAGCTCACTTTCTCTACTCAAAGGCCTCCTTGCCAGTGCCCCTTCACTGCCTACTTTTTCTCCCTAGCACTTGTCAGGGCCTAAGCAGTGCTTCTCAAACCTGAATGTCCTTGTGACTCACCTGGGCATCTTGCTACAACACAGATGCTCATTCCCTTGGTCCAGAATAGGTCCCCAAGTTTCTAACACATTCCCACATTATGCCACTGCTGCCTCTCTGCCTGTGGATCTGTGGAGGACACTTTAAACAGAAATCATCTAAAACACTATATTGTGTTTTTCATATTTATCGTGTTGTACTTTCTTTCTCCCTGCACTAGAATGTAAATTCCAGGAGGGTAAATACTTGGTCTGTTTTGTTCCCTACTATATCCTCAACACCTAGAACAGTACCTGGCACACAGTAAGGGCACATGATTATTTACTGAAGGAAGGGAGGAAGGAAGGAGTGGAGGAAACACAAGCCAAAAAAGAAAGCAAAGGTGATAAACCTAGTGTCATACAAAGAAAAGGTGAAAACTGTAAATGGAACAAACGTTTATTTTGTATTTATAAAAAAGGGCAAAAACAAAGTCACAAACCCTGGGGTCTTGAATAGTATTATATCAACTTATATAAAGTAAAAACTGTCAAAAAAAAAAAAAAAAAAAAGGAAAATTGCAAGTATCAGATTGATTTTAGAAACTCAAACAAACTCCTTTTTTTTTTTTTTTTTTAAAGGAGGGCGCAGATCACAGTGGCCCATGCAGGGATCGAACCGGCAACCTTGGTGCTACCAGCACCATGCTCTAACCAACTGGGCTAACCGGCCACCCCAAATTCCCTCTTTCTTGATCAAATCTCTTAGGCAATAGGTGGCATAGAAGACTTATATAAAGAAATTAACTTGAGCAGATCCAAGTTAAAGCAGGCATAAACACTGTGCCTGCTTCCTTCCGTGAACACATTAAAATTACAACTAAATTATAGAACAGTCAACCTGGAGAACCATCTGAAGTCTCACTGAACAGTTTTATAACTAAGGATATAAAGGAGTTATGTGGAGACTGGTATGAGAGGTGGAGACGCAAAATGGGCTGGTTCCAAACCTCCATGCAGCTGAGAACTGGGAGGGATACCTTAGCCATGGAGGTTCCCCATAGAGGAGCAAGAGACCCCAGCCGCAAACCAGTCTCCCCAGCCCAACTGGTGCCAGGAAGAGGAGCCCCCACAACATCTGGCTGTGTAAAACAGAGGTTTTTGACCATTCGGGTGGGACGGAAGACTGTGGGAAATCCAAACGTCCTCTAAAGAGCCCATGCACATATTCTCTCACGGGTACTCACCTTGGGCTCCAGTGGTGGGACAGTGGCCGGGGGTTGTCAGGGACAAGCGCGGAGCAGACTGAGGTGCATGTCTTCATAGCGAGGACTGGAAGACGGTTGCCATTTTCCCTGTGTGAGGTCCTACTCCCAAGCAGCCTGCAGGTGGGCTATCTTTCCTGTGTTGAGCCCTCCCCCACAGGCCAAATCTGAATCTGATTGGCTTGAGGAGCTCTACTTGCTCCACCCTGCTGACTCACTGGGACCCCGTCCCACCCAACTCGCCCAACACCAGAGGCACTTTCTCTGGAAGCAGCCAGGCCCACCTGAATTGCATTCTTCCTTGGAAAACTTTCAGAATCTATGGGCCCCTGGGTTTGCTCTGAGACTTTTGCTGGGTAACTTCATTGGCACCAAAGTAGAGTCTACATTAGCCTGTTGACCACAACTCTTCCACTATAGTGACTCCCTGAGACCCCGCCTTACCCAACTTGTGTACCACATGAGGCTTTCTCAGGGGCTGAACGTTAAGGGAGCTGACAGGTGACAGCAGGCCTCGGGGTGTCCTGGCACTTTATAGAGTTACCTCAGGCCCGATACCAGTGGCAGAAATCCTCAGTTTGCAGCATGGCCTCTCCCATGTGCCTCCAGGCTTAGCACAGGCAGTGAACAACTGTAGATCACTTTGTAGCTCCTATCAGAAGTCCCTGGTTGGTCACAGACAGTGGGTGACCTTGGCCTGCACTGGAGTCCCTCCCAAGAGGCCCCAGAACCAACATGTCTTCAGACCACAGCAGAGCACCACCCAATTAGCCCCACAAGCAGCACACAAAGGGTGCTTTCAACAGGCACCAGAGCCCACTGGGGCTAATCTCATTCAGTGGGGTAAGCCCCTCCCACAGCAGCCTGTAAGCTCTGCACATGGCCAAACCCCACTGCCAATCAGTCTGAGGGTCAGTCCCACCCACTGACGTGCCAATAGCAATCAAGGCTCAACTATAACAAGAGGGCATACACAACCCACACACCTGGAGCAGGTGACCAGGGAGACTGTGCCAGGACCCCACAAGGAACCTACTATATAAGGACACACAGCCAAGACTGGGAGACATAGCAGATCTACCTAATACATAGAAACAAACAGATAGGCAACCAAAATGAGGAAACAAAGAAATACATCCCAAATGAAAGAACAGGAGAAAACTCCAGAAGAAGAACTAAACAAAATGGAGGCAAGCAACCTACCAGAGACAGAGTTCAAAACAATGATTATAAAGATGATCAAGGAACTTAGTGAGCACTTCAACAGAGAGATAACGAGCATAAAAAAGGACATAGAAACCATAAAAAAAGAAACAGTCACAAGTGAAGAACACAATAACTGAAATGAAGAATGCACTAGAAGGAATCACCAACAGACCAGATGGAGCAGGATTAAATCAGTGATTTGGAAGACAAGGTAGCAGAAAACACCCAATCAGAATAGCAAAAAGAAAAAAGAATCCAAAAAATGAGGATTGTTTAAGAGACCTCTGGGACAATATCAAGCATAAAAACATTCACATCATAGGGGTACCAGAAGAAGAGAGAAAGCAAGGGATTGAGAACCTATTTGAAGAAATGACTGAAAACTTTTCTAACCTGGCAAAGGAAATAGACATACAAGTCCAGGAAGAACAGAGAGTCCCAAACAAGATGAACCCAAATAGGCCCACTCCAAGACACATTATAATTAGAATGGTAGTTTAAAGACAAAGAGAGAACCCTAAAAGCAGCAAGAGAAAGGCAACTAGTAACTTATAAGAGAGCTCCTGTAAGACTGTTCGCTGATTTCTCAACAGAAACCTTGCAGGACAGAAGGGATTGGCACAAAATATTCAACATGATAAAATTTACGTTACTTTTAATGTAAATGGATTAAATGTTCCACTCAAAAGACATAGGAGGGCTGAATGAATAAGAACATGACCCTTACATATGCTGCCTACAAGAGACTCACTTCAGATTGAAAGATACACACAGACAGAAGGTAAAGAGATAGAATAAGATATTTCATGAAAATGGAAACAAACAAACAAAAAAGGCGAGGGTAGCAATACTTATACCAGACAAAATAGACTTTAGAACAAAGGCTATAATGAGAGACAAAGAAGGACCCAGTAATCCCACTTAGAGTATTTATCTGAAGAAACCCATACATTACTTTGAGGGAAGACGTGCATTCATATATTCACGGCAGCATTGTTTACAATGGCCAAGACGTGGAGGCAGCCTGGGTGTCTGTCTATGGAAGAATGGTTAAAGAGGAGGTGGTACATATATACAGTGGACTATTGCTCGGCCAGGGAAGGGAATGGGTTCTTGCCATCTGTGGTGGCATGGATGGACCTGGAGGGGCTTGTGCTGAGTGGAGTATATCAAACAAAGAAAGACAGATGTAATGTGATTTTGCTTATATGTGGAATCTAAGAACAAAATTAACAAACTAACTCAGGAAACATTTTGATTGTTGCCAGATGGGAGGGGCATGGGGGGCGGTGAAAGAAGGGGAAGGGATTAGAAATACAAGTTGGTTGTTACAAAGTAGTTATGGGGACGTAGCGTATAGCATAAGAGATATAGTCAATGACACTTTACATATAACTATGTACAGTGCCAGGTGGGTACTAGACTAGGCAGGGGGATCACTTCTTAAATTATATAAATGTCTAACCATTATGCTCTATACCTGAAATTAACATAAAATAATATTGAATGTCACCTGTAATTGAAAAATTAAAAAGGGGGGAAGTGAAGGTCAATAAGAGGTCCAAATTTCCAGGAATAAAACAAATAAGTCACGGGGATGTGATGTACAGCATGGGGAACATAATCAGTAGTATTGCAATAGTGTGGTACAGTGTCAGATGGTTGCTGGACTTATCATGGTGATCACTTCTTTAGATCTATAAATGGTGAATAATTATGGTGTACCCCCAAAACTAATATAATATTGTATGTTAGCTATACGAGTATTTTAATAAAAATCTTTTAAAAAATACCCTTCAAACTACCTCAAATTCTTTTAACATAGTCCTTTTCCTTCCTTCCTCCCTTCCTCTCTCCTCCCCTCCTTCTTTCCCTCCTCTCCTCCCTCTCTCCCTCCTGCCCTCCCTCCCTCCCTCCCTCCCCGTTTTACTCTCTTTCACTCTCTGTCCTTGCAGTTAGCAGCCCTGACTGATGCCTAAATCTATGCTTCAGATATTATCATCACACACCAATGCACACAGGTGTGTAGACAGAATTCCCGAAGCAGACTCTTAAATGGCTGATAAACAAATAAAAAATGTTCCACTCTGTTAAGAATCAAATAAGTATGAACTAAAATAAAATATAATTTTTCAATTAAAAAGAAATTAACTTGATTTAAGAGCTCCGTATTTACCTTTTTATTGTGATAAAATATACATAAGATTTCGCATTTTTGCCATTTTTAAATGTATGGTTCAAGGACATTAAGTATTTCACATTGTTGTGTAACCATCACACCATCCATCTCCAAAACTTTTCTCATCTCCCCAAACTGAAACTCCATGCCCAGTAAACACTAACTCCCAATTTTCCCCAACCCCCAGTCCCTGGCAATCACCATCCTATTTTCTGTCTCTGAATGTGATTACTCTAGGTATCTCATATAGGTGGAATCATACAATAGTTATCCTTTTATAACTGGCTTATTTCACTTAGCATGTTTTTAAGCTCATATATGTTGAGGCAGGTGTCAGAACTTCCTTCCTTTTAAGGCTAAATAACATTCCATTTTATATATACACCACATTTTGTTTATTCATCTGTTGATGGACACTTGGCTTGTTCCAATTCTTGGCTATTGTGAGAAATGCTGCTATGCACATGGGCATACAAATATCTGTTCAAGTCCCTCCTTTCAATTCTTCTAAGTATATGAGTACCAGAAGTGGGATTGCTGGAGCATATGGACCATTCCGTGTTCAGTATTTTGAGGAACCACCATACTGTTTTCCATAGCAGCTATACAATTTTACATTCCTGCCAGCAATGCACAACGATTCCAATTTGTGTAAATCCTTTTCTGCCCTTGTTATTTTCTTTCCTTATTATTTTTATAATAGCCGTCCTATTGGGTGTGCAGTGGTATCTCATTGTGGTTTGGATTTGCATTTCCCTGATGACTAATGATGTTGAGCGTTTTTTCATGTGCGTATTGGCCATTTGTATGTCTTCTTTGGGGGAATGTCTATTCAAGTCCGTGGCCCATTTTTAAATTGGATTCTTTGTTGTTGAGTTGTAGGAATTTGTTACATATTCTAGATATAATCCCTTATCAGATATGTGATTTACAAATATTTTCTCCCATTCTACAGGTTGCCTTTTCATTACGCTGATTGATAGTGCCCTTTGAAGCCCAAATGTTTTTAATTTCAGGGAAGTTCACTTTATCTATTTTTTCTTTTGTTGGCTGTGCTTTTGGTGTCATATCCAAGAAATTATCTCCAAATCCCATGTCACGAAGCTTTCCCCCTATATCTTCTCTGTTTTATAGTTTTAAGAGCTCTATATTTACTTTTATAGAAAATATATATTCTTTTTGAAAGCTTGATACACTTCAGAAGTAGAAATTGTACAGGCCACAATAACTAGCTCCAATACAATAAAAACTAGTAGTTAACATATTAGTAATTGTATATTTGAAAGTTACTAAGAGAGTAGATCTTAACAGTTCTTATCACAAGAAAAAAAATACGTAACTATGTGTGGTAATGGGTATTAACTAAACTTACTGTGATGATCATTTCACAATATATACATATATCAAATCATTATGTCATATACCTTTAAAACTAATACAATGCTATATGTCAATTATATCTCAATGGGGGGGAAAAACACTAGAAGCTGAAGCAAGTAATTGGGACTTGATTCTCTATACGGTTGCCTTACCCATCTCTGTTTCCTGTCGAGTTCAACATAATGTCCTCACACAGTTGGTGTCAATTAATGCCAGTCAACTAAACAAGTGTCTGGGTGGCCGGTTAGCTCAGTTGGTCAGGGCATGGTGCTCTTAACAACAAGGTTGCTGGTTTGATTCCCACATGGGCCAGTGTGAGCTGCGCCCTCCACAACTAGATTGAAACAGCTACTTGAGTTGGAGCTGATGGGTCCTGGAAAAACACACTTAAATAAACGAAAGTTACAAAAAAGAAGTTTCTCTTAAACACACACACATACCCCTTCCCACTCACCTCCATCATTACAAAAACAAAAACAAACTAGTAATTAATATCAAAGGCTAACCAATTGGAAATGTTAGAACCCTCTCTTTAACTCTTGGGTCAAAGAGAAACTCAAGACTAAAATAATAGACCGGTTAGAAAATAACACGGAGGTATTTACCTATGAAAAATAAATTTAAGGAAATCAAAAAGAAGAAATTAATGAGGATAAGGGGGAATTAATTCTTTAGAAAATAAACAATAGTAGTGAAGAAATTTTAAAAAATAATGAAGTTTGTTTTTTTTTCCAAATTAAGAAAAATGGATGTAGAAGATGGCAAGGAACTGGGGGAGAAGTGCAGGTAGTTCCAATGAGAAGAGAGAAAAGGAACCAAAGCAATATTCATCTACTTTCCCTGCCGCTGCCCACAGCCTGACTGCCACAGAGTTCAAGTTTGACAGTGCTAGCAAATACTAGGTTTGTGAACGTGGACAAATTACTTGACCTCTCTCTGAACTTCGGTATGTTTCTCTGAATAGTAGGGATGATATGTACTTTTTAGGAGGAAGGAGGAAATGACCTACTGATCGGAAAGAACTAAATACAGGGCCTGGCACCTGGGGATGGTTATTACTATTTTGTTGGTGGTGATATTTTAATGAGATTATTAATATTTTGTTTTACCCTATGGGAGGTCCCAGAGGAAAACGTGGGTGGAAAACCGAGTGCCCAGCCTGGGGCCATGTTCACCTGTGACACAGGAAGGCAGGCATCCAGCAGGGCAGGAGGGCAGCCCAGTACACAACAGGTGCCACCTCCTCCTCCGACATTGTCCCACAGGTGAACGAAGGTGAAAATGAAGGTCTCTCTCTCTATAGGGAGAGGCCTGGACTCGTTGTCCTGGGGTCTTTTCTAGCTCTTCTGGCCTATGGTCAGGGAACTAAGTCTGAGGATGAGAAACATGGAAGGAAAGCCCACTGGAGGGAAGTAGGGCAGCTCTCCAGCTGAGACACTAAGAGCGATGGCAGTGGGATGTTGATGGAGTCATGACCCAGGTATGGACCTCAAGATGTTTTTAGCTTCCTGCTTGCCTGTCCTGGGAGAGGAAGAAGCCGGCCAGTTTGGAGCACGAGACAGACGGGATTCCCTGCACCCCAAGGGGGGCTGTGAAGGGAGAACCTGATGTGTAACAGGGAGTCCCAAAGGGCATAGTGCAAGGAGCCGCACCCAGTGGCCAGCCACCCTGTGTCGCAGCCCTGGAGGCTCAGAACACTGGAGAGATTCTAGGTGCTGAGCCCAGCCCACTCACTTGAGCAACCTTGTTCACTGGCTCTTATCTCATGAGGGCAGGTGAGGACACAAGGGCAAACGCCAGATTCCTGAATAGGATAAAGGGCTTGACACATCTGCATCCATCAAAAGCACATGAACCCTATGTCAGCGGAGCTAGTGTCTGTCGATCGTGCAAGTAGCCCACACAGACAAGATAGCCAGGGAGAAGCTGGTATTTCCAGCTGGGGCTTTCTCTCCTTGCCCACTTTTGGGTAGAGGCAGAGAAAGAACATTGCCTGGCGGTACTTTGGAGAATGATCCCCCACATTCCGTGATAATCCTCCTCTGTTGCTATGATTTGGGCAAGCTGTCTCCATGCTTCAAAGGATGGGCATGCGACTCCTTTGGGGGTTGCCACAGACTTTTTTCTGTGATTACCTTTACAAACCTGGATGGAATCAGGATGGGCAGAGGGTAATCGCAGACACCTGGGGGGAGTAATCCTTTCTGAGAATGAAGCAACACTGAGGAAAGCAGAACCACTCCCTTGTGTTTCAAAAGTTATGCAGGTAGATAAACTCCCTTTCCGCGTAAGCCAGAGGTTATCCAATGCTTTCGAAAGAGCAGACCTAATACACCAGGTGGGCTGAATTGTGTCCCTCTAAAGGATTTGTTCAGTCTTAACCTCTGCTACCTGTGAATGGATCTTATTTGGAATTAGAGACCTTACAGATGTGCTCAAGCTAAGGTGAGGTCATTTTCTTACAAGACAAAGAAAATTTGAGCACACAGACACACGCTGGGGGGGACACCATGTGAAGATGGGGGCAGAGATTGGAGTGATGCATCTACAAGTCAAGAAACACACAGAATTGTCAGAAGCCACCAGAAGCTAGGAGAGAGGCACGGAATTACCCTCAGATTCTCTTCAGAACCTCCAGAAGGCACACTTAGGTTTTGGACTTCTAGCTTCTAGAACCGGGAGAGAATAAATTTCTGTTGTTTTAAGCCTTCCATTTTGTGGTACTTTGTAATGGCAGCCCTAGGAAGCAAATACAACCCCCAACAGATGGTGTTGAGTATGGTATCACCTCCTACCTCTTTCTTCCAGGAAACACATGCAAGAGACTTCTATGAAGTGATATCAGTGGTTCACCATCTTTTACCTGAAGATGAAGTTTTGGCAGCTGTTTTCATCAGATCCATGGGCTCTTGGCTATCCTGCCAACTCTTCCCCCAGCAACTATGCCAAGTGAAGTCTTATGTAGGCCCTGCTCATATCTTGCCTAGGTAGCTATAAATCATCTGCCATCCTTTTCTCTCTTGGTCCATCCTCCACGCTGCCACTTCTTCCCCAACAAACTGGGCTCATCATTCCTCTTATAACACAGCCAAAGGGGTGGAAGCCATACGTATGTATTTACACCAGTCGTTCTCAACGCTGGCTCCATGTTAGAATGACCTGGGACCTTTTGATACAGACAAGTATCTCTGGAGGGTCTGATAAACTTGGTCTGGTGACACCCCCCCTTCCCTACTCCATCTAATTTTTAAAAGCTCCCTGGGTGATTCTAACATATAATCAGGGATGAGAATGACCAATTTAAAAGAGGAGCAGTGTGGACTGGGAAGGCTCCTAGGAGGATGTGATCCGTGGGCTAGCCTTGACGCACAGGGTACATGTGGACAGAAAGAGTAGGAGTATTTGAAGAGGGTGGAAAGCTGAGTGCAGGGGCAGGAATGAAATGTCAGTCGGGTTGTCAGCCAATCAACCAGACTAGTTGGAAAATGTTCTACCGCGTTTTCCCAAAAATAAGACCTAACCGGAAAATAAGCCCTAGCATGATTTTTCAGGATGACATCCCTGGAACATAAGCCCTAATGCATCTTTTGGAGCAAACCTTAATATAAGACCCGGTCTTATTTTTGGGGAAACACGGTAACAGGTCAGTATTGGGAGATGCAGCTAGAAATACACGTATGTGGGCCTGTCTGGGAAAGGACTCAAATGCCCAGACAACAAGTTTAGACCATCCTGAAGGCAAGGATAAGTCACAGGCGAATTTTATGCTAAGAAAGTAACACGATGAAAGAGAAATTTAAGACGATAACTCCATGTGCAGAGGGGATATAAACTATCTGAATTATTAAATAATGATACACTAAGATAATTACACTTGAGCTAAAGCAGACACCAAGGAGGTTGTCTGTGGATCTGAGGTTCTCCCAGGTTAACCTTCTGTCATGCGGGAGACCCTGCTCGCTGCGCCATTTGTCATGCAGGGTGGCCTGCAGGGTCTCTGCTCCCGCTCCCCATACAAGAACGCAGGATATGGTGAGGCCAAAAAGGAACACCCACGGAGCCATAGGTAGGGGAGTCATACCACTTTATTCTCTCTGGCGGCACTATACTCTCACTGGAGGCTGGATACACACTGTCCGCAAACCGCCATCCACGCTTGCCAGCCCAGCCGCCATCTCCTTGCTAGCCCCATCCTTCTTCTCTTTCTCTTCCTTCCTTAGCCACAGCAGTTATATTGTGGCCAATGGCTCACTGGTTACAGCTGACGGCCAACTAGCCACAGCTGATGGCCATGCAATCACAGTTGGCCATTTACTACCTGAGCCAGGCACCTGTCTATGTGAGGCCGAGAGCCTGGAAACTACTTTCTGGGGCTCCGCCCCCACACCTTCCTTCCCACAACCTGAACGTACCGGTCTTGCCCGTTCAGACATGTTCAGACCTCAGTGATGGTGCTAACAGAACCCCAGGTTTGTTTGGAGATCCTCGTTAATCAGCAATCAGGTTTCTTTCAACTTTTTCTCCCTAATGCCTGCATAGTATACCAGTGTCTGGTGCCTTTCGGGTTCTCAAGAAAGGTTTATAGAAAGGGAGGAGGAAAGGAAGAGACCTACAACAAGGGAAGGTCAACTCCATATAACTCGGGTAGGCTCAGCTGCAAGGCATGCTGGGGCCTCAGAAACATAGACGGTGGGGAAATGGAAGAGAGGGCCAGACTCAGTTGGAGCTGAAAGAAGTAACTGGTGTAGGGCTGGCCTCACGTGGGCTGAAAAACAGTACAACGCAGAACACTGCAAGGGCTGTGGTGAGAAACCAGGAATTGATTTAGGCCAATAGTCCAAACTTGAGATGGTGGAGAGCACCCTATCACAGGAGGCTCCAGGTGGCATGCAGTCATGCTGAAGGCAGGTAGACAATGGAACCACAGTCGCAGCTGCTTAGTTGGGTGGGAGAGTCCTGGCAGGGGGAATGGCCCACGAGCTCACTCAGCAGGGTGTCAATCCAGACCAGCTCTGAAGTGCACAGGTGGAGAAACAGGGCCATCACAGCTGGCAATAGGGTCAGGTGGTAGCTCTGAGGCACGTCGCTGCCTGAGGATCACCTGAGCCTCGGTGTCATGGCAGGAGAGACAGGTGTGGACCCCACCAAACGAAGGGTGTAAGACAACCAGTGTCTTAGCCAGCACGGCCCCAGCAGCAGCAGGGGGCATCCACCCAGCACAACTCCAGCTGACTGAAGTGGAAGGTGGGTCCAGGGAGCATTTGCTGAAGATGCCCAGTGCCAAGGTACCCAGGAGAAAAAACAGGGCTTGCAGATTTGTTTTTAAGACAGCATGGGTTCCATATGAGTGAAGTGAAAACACAATTTTCTGGCTTCCTTTGTCTTCGGAAAGGGAAGTGATGTGATCAGCATCCACTTCCCTGTACTTTCCAACTCCAGGACGGCCAGGGGTCCCACCCTTCCCTCATCCACCCCAACCTCTCTGAGCCTGCACCAACGAGCTCCCTCCAGGGTCGTCATACAGCAAATAATAAGCTCCAGAGCATAGATACCTTGAGGAGACTCTCTGAGGAGGCAGCATACTGTTGGGAAAAGAGCCTGGCCTGGAGTCAGAAGACCTGAGTTCCAGTCCTGTCCTGATTTCCTCACTAATCCACTCCCTGCCCTTGAGCATGGTGCCCACAGGCTCTGTCATCTTGCCCACCTGCAGACCAGTTTTCCGACTTCCCCTCCTGCTCTCCCACTCTGAACTTTCACATTCGTGTGCTGAATAGCAGGCCGGGTGTGCGGTGCGTCAGGACAAAAGCAAGATGGCTGTCACCTCTCCTGTCTCGCCAGACCCTTCTCAACGCTGATTTGGTAACTGCACTGTAATGCACGGTGGGGGGAGGGGGGAAGATGGTGTCAGACATGGGGCAATCAAGCTGCATTGTGGGAAGAAGCAGCTGCGGTGCCCTCACCAGAAACACTGCCAGACCACTGGGGTGAGTGGGGCTGCTGACAGCCCACAGCCCCCCTTGTCTGGAGAAGGAGCCTTCACCGACGGAAGCCCCCCACAGCCATGAACTGATTGATACTGTATACAAAGCTGACCCTTTGCTCGAGGTGGGTCAGCTCTGCAGTGCATTTTTGTTCCAGAACCTTCCCCTGGTGGATTCAGCCAAACCTAAACTTTACTTGAGGCTATATCCTTGTTCAGCCCCTTCCCTTCTCTCTCCTGCGGGTTTCTCTCCCTTACAGCTTCTTCCTGGAGGGCATTTCTTAATAAACCACTTTCACAAGAATATCTGTCTCAGGTCTTGCTTCTAGGGACTTGATCTAAAACACTGTGCCTTTTACAAATCAAAGTAAAAATGCCACTGATGGGTAAAACACAAAGGGGGCAAAACGCATATGGGCGTATGGGAAGCAAATGCCCAGATTCATTCTAAAAAAAGAAAAAAGAAAAGGCTGCCCCAGTCTGTTTGTGGGGGAAGGAAGCAGAGAAAGGCCAGCTTCCTGTTCATTCCTGGAAGGCAGTTCCCTGGTATTGAAACCCCATTTGTCTGATTCACTTCCTAAGTATCACAGGGCAGCTGAGCGTTTCCAAAGTAAGGATCAGTCCCATTTTCTTGCCCAGTACCAGTCAGTGACTAACCTGACTCATGCAGAAGCTCCTTTTAATGAAATTCCAATAGTGAATGCGGTCCTTTTCCTGTTGGAGACCAGACTCATCTGGGAAAAGTCCAATTCAAAAAGGCTACAGAGGCTCAAACTAGTCCAGCCCCCAGTGGCCACTCAAGTTCCAAGTGAGGGTACTTTGTATAAGTCCTGCCTCTTATAAAGCTCTGTGGGCCCACACACTGCTGTCAGGCACATCAATTAGATTTTCTAGCACAGTGGTTAACAGCACAAGCTCTGGAACCAACAGGCACGCTTTTGATTCCTGGCTCTGCCCCTTGGTACCTGCATGGACCTGCCTCAGCATCTTCAGCTGTCAAATTAGGGGCTCACGTGTCATTAACTGCATTAATAAAGTGAACGAGCCGAGAATCGTGTTTGACACATGGTGAGGTTCAGTACATGTTAGCTTATTACCATCATAGCACGTCACTGCTGTTTCATTTGAGGGCACCTGGGTCACCACCCCTAAGTGCTGTGTGTATCTGAGCAAAACACTTCAGCACGTCAAGCTCTTCAACGCCAGGTTCTGTAGGTCGCCCTCTGAAGTCAGCTCCAGACCTAAAACTGAGTGACTCGATGAATGACCTACTAAGGGCAACTTTGAGCTCAGCATGCTTCCAGTTCCAGGTCCTGAACTATAATTGTAACCTGGACATTTTTCTCATTTATCCATGTGAGACTTGTGATGGATAATTTTGTGTCAACTTGACTGGGCCATGGGGGGCCCAGACGTTTGGTTAAACATGAGTCTGAGTGTGTCTGTCAGGGTGGTTCTGGACGAGATAAGCGTCTGAATCAGGGGACTGAGGAAAGCAGAAGGCCCTGCGCAGTGCGGGTGGGCCTCATCCAATCCATTCAGGGCCCAAAGAGAACAAAAAGGTGGAGCAAGGGAAAATTCACTCTCTGCCTGTTTTCAAGCTGGGACATGGGTCTTCTGCCCTCAGACTGGATCATTCACCACCCACTTTTCTGGGCTTCCAGCTTGCAGATGGCAGATTGTGGGACTTCTCAGCTTCCATAATCACATGAGCCAATTCCTGATAACAAGTCTCTTTATATTTATATACATATGTATATATTAATATATTTATATATAGAACTAGAACTGGTTTTGTTTCTCTGGAGACTCTTAATACATAACTATTTATGCATGACCCTCAACAAAAAGACACTGAAACAGGGATTTATTTAAACAAACAAACAAAAAATTCAGGAGTGTGGTTTAGTTTTTAAAAAGAAAAAAGGCAGCAGGGATAAAACTTTGCACATCTCAGGCCAATATGTTTCATTATTTGATGGTCTCTCTCTCCTTCCAAAGGGTTTAAGCCTTTACCAGAGATGTACTCTTGCCACCTACCTGGTACCATGGCAGCCAAGCATTCACAGTGGAACTTAGCTTTCATTTTAGAGGAGGGAGTGTTGGGTTCAGGAGGGACCCAAAAACCATGGCTTCGAGCAGGCAGCTCTTCCTTCAAATCGGCCTCCATTACTTGTTAGTTGGCACCACTGAATACTTACCGAATTGAGTCCCCGTTTCCTCCTCTGTGGTATGATAATAATATCTACCTTTCAGGAATGTCATGAGGTATAAATGAGAGAATGCATGTGTATTAGTCAGCCACTGCTGCTGTTACAAATCACCACAAACATAGTGGCTTAAAACAGCACAAATGCATTGACTTACAGTTCTGGAGGTCAAAGTCTAACATGGGTCAGCAGGGCTGTGTTCCTTCTGCAGGCTCTAGAGGAGAATCCATTTCCTCAGCTTTTCCAGGTCTAGATGCTGTGCGTTGGTTGGCTCATGGCCCCATATCACTCAGAAGTCTGCTTCCAATGTCACAACTTCTTCTCTGACTCAGCGCTCCCTTTTCCTTATAAGGACCCTATGATTACATTGGGCTCAGCTGGGTAAGGATAACTTCTTCTTCTCAAGATCTTTAACTTAATTACAACTGCATAGTCTCTTTTGCCACAGAAGGTAACAGGCATATTCATAGGTTCCAGGGACTGGGACGTGGACATGTTTTGGGGGGGTCATTATTGGGGGGTCATCCTAACATGTGAAAGACCTGGGACAATAATTCCGAGCACAGAATAGATGCTTCACAAATAGCATTTATTTAGCAAGGAAAGCGGGGAGGCAGCAGGACTAGAATAATTAATTAATGTGATACAGCATTCACTGGTCCACTACCAATTGCTGACCACTGACATAGGCCTGGGTGTTCAAAGGTGAGTGATTAACTGTCTAGGATGATGCAGCACTAACAATACCATGTGATAAATAATACCACTGGGACCATTACAAGAGGCGCTGAGAGCCAGGAAGGGGTCACTGCACACACCCAGCAAGACTTGCTGCGGGCACCAACCCTGCAGCTTGAAGGCACTGTCCCAGGCTCCGCCCTCTCAAGTCTGGCTGGAATGTGTTCCCCGATGGGAGACCAAGATGACCCAACTGTCCTTGGACTATACAATAAACCAGTGGCTGAGGCACTTCTAAATATTGTAAGCTCTGTACTTGGCTCAAGTGTCGTCAGCAAAACTGATTCATTTATAACTAAGGTTAAAAACCAGTGAGATCGAGTTAACCAATTCCGCCCATTTTCTTGAGAAGAATGAGACACTTCAGAAGTAAATACGGTGGCTCTTGAAGAGGGTCGTGGAGGGGACATGCCCAGTCAGTGACTCTTAAGGACAGTGGTCCATAACATGAGCATGCATCTGGTTAAGGTGAATGTGTTCAGGAAATAATAATAATAATAACCGACATTCACTGAGTGCTTGCCCCTCCTGGGCAGCGCTCCATGCTCTTTACATCTATTAGCACAGTTAATCCTCACAGTAAACCTACGAGATAGATACTATTATTATCCCCCTTCCTGTTTTCATTGTGGTAAAATATATATAACTTAAATTTTACCAGTTTAATTATTTTTAAAGAATTAAAAATAATTGTGAACAGTTCAATGGCAATCAGTACACTCATGTTGTGTAACCATCACCACCAACCATTTCCAGAATTTTTTATCTTTCCAAATTGAAATCCATACCCATTAAACAGTAACTCCCCAGCCTTCTTCTCCCAGCCCCTGGAAACCACCTCTGGAATATGATACAGACTTAAAAAAGAAGGAACTCTTGTCACATGCTAGTACGTGGATGAACCTTGAGGACATTATGCTAAGGGAACTAAGCCAGTCACAAAAAGGCAAAGACTATACAATTCCACCCATACGAGGTAACTAGAGTAGTCAAATTCAAAGAGACAGAAAGCAGAATGGAGGTTGTCAAAAGCTGGGGGTTGGGGGCCGAGGGTTAGGGAGATGTTGTATAACGGGTGTAGAGTTTCAGTTTTGCAAGATGAAAAAGTTCTAGAGATCTGTTTCGTAACAATGCACATAGTTAACATACTGAACTGTACACTTAAAAATGGTTGAGATAACTCAGAATGGATCAAAGACATAAATGTAAAATGCAAAACTCTAAAACTCACAGAGGACAACATAGGAGCAAGTCTAAACGACCCTGGATTTGGTGATGATTTTTTAGCTAGGCACGATCCCTGAAAGAATTTACAAGCTGCACTTCATTAATTTTTTCAGCTCTGTGAAAAACAATGTCAAGAGAATAAAGACAAAACACAGACTGGGAGAAAATATTCGTAAAAGCCACATCTGATAAAGGACTGTTATCCACAACGCACAAAGAATTCTTAAAACTCAACAATAAGAAAATAACCTGATTAAAAAATGGGCCAAAGAACTTAACAGACAGCTCACCAAAGAAGATACACAGCTGGCAAATAAGCACATGAAAAGATGCTCCACATCGTGTCATCAGAGAAATGTAAAGTAAAACGAGATACTACGACACACCGATTAAATGACGAAAATCCAGAACACTGACACCACCAAATGCTGCCGACGTAGAGCAACAGGAACTCCCATTCATTGCTGGTGGGAATGCAAAACGGTGCTGTCACTTTGGAACAACAGTTGGACAGCTTCTTACAACTAGACATACTCTTACTATGTGATCCAGCAATTTCACTCCCTGGTTATTTACGCAAAAGAGCTGGAAACTTAACGTCCACACAAAACCCTGCATACAGATATTTAGAGCAGCTTTATTGATCATTGCCACAACTTGGTAGCTACCAAGAGGCCCATTGGTAGTTGAAATAAACCGTGGTACATCCAAACAATGACATATTATATTCAGTGATTTAAAAAAGTAAGTTATGAAGCCATGAAAAGACATGGGTGAAGTTCGAATGCGTGTTCCTAAGTGAAAGAAAGCCATCTGAAAAAGGCTACATATGCTATGATTCCAACTATATGACTTCCGGGAAAGGCAAAACTATGGACACAGTAAAAGGACCAGTGGTTGCCGGGGATTAGGGGGTAGGACGGGATGGGAGGGGAAGCACAGAGGATTTTTAAGGCAGTGAAAACACTCTGCACAATATTACAATGATGGACGCATGTCATTACACATTTGTCCAAACCCAGAGAATGTAAGGTCCCAGAGGAACCCTAATGTAAACTTGGGGTGATAATGACGTGTCAGTGTGGGTTCATCAGTTGTAACAAATGCACCATTCTGGTGGGGGTGTTGATAATGGAGGCTGTACTTGTGTGAGGGTGAGGGGTACATGGGAAATCTCTGTACCTGCCTCTCTTTTGCTATGAACCTAAAATTGCTCTCAAAAAGGAAGTCTATTAAAAGTGGTTAAGATGGTGGATTTGATGTTATGTGTTTTACTATAATTAAAAAAAAAAACCACCACTCTGGTCTCAAAGAGACTAATCAACTTGAGATGGTCAAAATTTGACTTTCATGAGAAGAGATTTATAAATTTGTGTTTGCAAATTAGTATCAATAAAATCTCATATTATAGTAAAAAAAAATTAACTCCTGATTGGACACATCCTAATTCAAAAAGTTGAAATGACTTTTTATTCAGTAGCTTTATCATTTTGTGTAGGAAATTAAGCTCTGAAATAATCTGAACTGTGCGCGTTTCGCTTTATCTCTCGCCCTCCTTCCTTCCCCCTCCAGGGGTCTTTCCCTGCCCCTGCCTCTCCCCCTTGCCCCATGCACCTTTGATGTATATCCATCGCAAGAAACCCCCTTGCAGGCACAGTGAGGCCACAGGGGACTTCACCTGGGGGTTTGAGGACCTCAGCAAATGCAGGCGCCAAAACAACTGAGTTTGAGACAGAGCTGCTTTATTTTACCATTAGGAGTCTTCATGGTTTTGCGATCATGGTCTGCAGGCTTACCTGCCGGAGGTCTCTGTAGTGCATGCTGGGGCAGAAGGCCTCCCCCACCTGTGTGTTTGGTGGTGCCCCTGCCCAGTCTCCCAGGGCCCCCAGCGAGCCTGTGGCAGTGATGGCTTAGCTCCATCAGCTCCTGGGTGTGAGGCTTCACCGCCTGCTGCTGACCGAGAGTCCACAGTTTCCACCTCTGCTCACAGTTTTACATTTCTCCACTATGGAAGTGGTTATCATGTTTTGAGTGTGGCTATGGCTTTCTCCATTGAAGAAATTTTTTAACCTATTTGATTTGCTTAGAACAATTTGGAGAGAGCGTTTTACAAAACCATGTAAGCCAATAAATACTGCTTGTAAAGTGATTTTTAAAGACACGTTTGCAAGTACATCCAACACTTGAAATTATGATACTACATACCTGGTATGATTATAAAATCTATGTTAAGTTTCTCTGCCTGCTACCATCTTTTCTTTTTCTTTTTTTTTAAATGATCTTGTCTGGTGACTGCTTAAGCATCCCAAACTACCACTGATTGAGGTCATTTCCAGTTTTCCAATCAGTATTTTGTTCTTACTATGAGGATAAACTTAATAATATGAAGATGTGGGAATTTGGGGTGGGTGGGTGATGGAACTTGATTGTGGGGGTGGTTATACAACTGTATACATTTGTCGAAACTTGAAGACCTGTATACTAAAAAGTTTTACTTTGTGTATATTAAGCCTGATTTTGTTAATGGGAAAAGTAAGTTATTTGGTAAATACAGCTTTCTCTGAATTAGTTTTGACCCACTTATGAAATTCATCTCTTTGAATGCCCCTCAATTAATCCATTTAGTTACTGGGACAAACAAGACAGACTTCACTGGAGATTTTGTTTGGGAAGAAGAGATTTGCATTCCAAATCCTTCTCAGCTAGAGAATTTCTGTGAGAAGGATCCTCTTTCCTCTTCCTGGATCCTTCTCTGTCCCCTAGAAACCCTACACTCACCCCAAATGCCTCCTTGGATGATAAGGAACCATTCAGCTCTTTCCACGTGCCCTCCAATCACATACCAGGTGTGACTGCAAGTGTTGGGTGTAGTTGCAAACATGCCATTACAAATCCCTTTACAAGTAGTAGTTATTGTTTTAATGGTGTTGAAACTAAGCACATCACTATGCTCAGAACAGCTGTTCCCTTGGGCATTTTCACTGGCCTTCCGGAACAGTCAGGGGCTTGGAGGCCCAGGGTACCAGTGAGCAATCTTGAGGCGGTTTTAGCCTCCTCTGTGACACAACTTAGTATGTCAACAAGAAACAAAACTGCGAACTTGCATCCCATCTTTATCAACTTCTTTCTACTAGATCCTTAAGTATTTAAATATGCTCAAATCTGTTCCATCTTTAAAAAAAAAGAAAAAAAATCCTCCCTCAAGCCCCCCTCCACCCCCCCACCCCCGTTACCATTTTGTCTCTTTCTTCTCCTTCACAGCATTTCCAGAAAGGGCTGCCCCTACTCTCCCTTCTCACTCCCTAAGCACTCTAGTCTGGCCTCAATCTTCTAAACGGGCTGTGGTTCCACTCAGTGATTTTCATGTTGATGAGAGCGGCCAATGCACTGAGTCATTTAGATGGGTCTTGAAACAACACTTGGCATTGCCGCTCTAGAAAACCCGCTCTTCTCTTGGTTCCCATGCCCAGCTCACCTCCTCCTCTGGCGTTTCCTTCCCACCCCCCTTTTAGCTTCTCTGTCCAAATCATCAGAGTGTGGTTCTCTGGGTTTCTTCCTAGACTTACCTTCCTTCTCTTTCACTCTCTGCCTCTAGACCATATCCTCCACTCCATGACTTCATCTATTTACTGATTAAGACCAAAATCTGTACCTGAAACCCAGTTCTTTCTCTGAGTTCCAGACACATCTATCCAATGACCTGACTTCTACCTGGTTACAATGACAAGCCCTCAAACATTAGACTGGCTATGCCTCAGGAAATGAAACCATCATCCAGCAGCCACCTAGGAGTAACCTTTTTCACATTTGGGTGACATATCCCATCATGCATTTGGCACGATTGATTTTACTTCCTGGATATTTCTCAAATCCCCATCTTTCCCCATCTCCACAACCACACTTAGTTTTAAGCCATTATAATCTCTTTCTTCTAACTGGTCATCCCACATCCATTCTTGTCCTTCTCAAGTTCATTCTTTTAAGTTCAAAAGAGTGGTCTTTTAATAAAGCAAATCTATGCCTGTTGGTCCTGTTTTTCTTCAATGATTTCCCTAAACTCTTGAAATGAAGACCATAGTCACTGGCATGGCCTCTGAGGCCGTATCTAATCTGTTTGCTGTCTGCCTGTCCAATTTCTCCCCAACTGAGTCTCATCACCGACCATCTTTCAGTTACTCGCATGTTGTCCTTTTTCACCTTAAGAGCAGACGCTGCTCTTCTATGCCTAGATTGTTTTTCTCCACCCTCTTCCCCTAGCAGCTGACTTACAGCTTTCAGGGCTGAGTTTAAGGCTCCATCCTCTGCTCCCTCACACTTAAGTCCCCACGTACTAGGCTCTCAAAGTTTTCCTTATACTTATCGTAGTAATTTGTGAAGTTATTTGGCTGTTTACTTTCCCTGCTAGAAGGAAAGTTCCATGTCTGTTTTGTTCAGTCATAGATGACATTTGACTTTCCTTCTGGGGACGCAGCACTTGATCTTTCTATGCTGGAAGAATCAACCTCTTTATGAATCCTGGTGGAAGGGGCGAGAAGGTGAAAGACCATCCCCAGCTCCTCACTCTCCTAGCTGCTCCTGCAGGCAGGACATGAGCCATCCCCCAGCTGGTACATCCTTCAAGGAACTTGCTCAATAACTAGTAACACAGGAGGAAAAGGTTGGGAAACTCACTCCTCCCCTTGGGGAGGAAATGGTGGTGGCGGTGGCTTCAAGGGTGAGCTCCTGGGACAGAAGCAGTTTGGTGATGGCAGCAGCAGTGGCTGCCAACTAAGGTCCTGGGAGTAGAACTGAAAAACGTAGTGCCTATTGTTCAGCAGTTTCCATCAGTTCTGTGGAGTGGCTCTCCAGCCTCCCAATGATTCTGTCACTTGTAATCAAATTAATCAACTTTTTAATAGAACCCTGTGTATATCAGGTCAGACTACTCCAGAATTTAGTAGGTACAGCTGCATACTACAACAGCTATAAATCTAGTGTTCCGGGAGAATCCCTGGCATGTAGCCGTACACAATGAATATTTGCTGGTTTTAAAAAATGCATGGAACAAGAGGGTCATATATGCCTTTGTGGACTGAAGATTGCTATTTTTACACAGAATAATTTTTAAAACTCACATCCACCTGACATTTAAATAGCAAAAATCATAAATGTTAAACCAAAGTTTGGAAAATGCTTCATTTATTAACATTGGAAATTCCTTTAAGATTGTGTTTACTACATTAATCCATGATTTCTTCTCCCACTAGGGAAAAAAGTTGCATCCATCAGAGAACAAAATGTTGACCCAGCAACCAGGGAGCGTGCATTATGTGAAGGGCAGTTTACTTGGAGGTATGGGCCATCTAACTATGGACCAAAAACCAAAGGATTTAGAAGCTCAGAGAAAGAATGCAGACAGAGACCTGGTTCATTTCTTGAACCACGATTTTTCTCTTCTGGAAAACCAAAAGAGCAACTACCTCAAATGGATTGTTGTGACAATTAAAGAATGTTTAAGATTTCAAAAGGCAATGTCTGGATTATGCTAAGCATTCCTTCAATGGTTCCATATTTCCTCCTCCCTCCCTTGCTCCTCACTCCTCACCCAAATCAGTGATTTATTAAATGAGATGGCTAACACGATCATGTTTAAGAAACCAGCGATGCTGACAGTTTTCATGCTTTTCTCACCCTGAATTATACCCGGCCCTCTATGTGACTCTGGCAGAAACATTATAGAATCTAGAAAAGCACAGGTGATATGAAAATTAACTTTCAGAAATGGATGAAATGTGTATGGATTTTCTTTTTCAGGTTTACACACGATGCAGAACTTAGTGATGCCCAAATGGACAGCTTGAAGCTTAAAGTCTATCTTTACACAAGGGTTAGCAGTGTTGCCCAATACAACCACATGCCACGCTGACAATACGGCCTGGTGTTTGATCCGATTCTGTTATTTCCCCGATCTACCGTTAGGACAGTTGACAAATATGTTCAAGAATATTAATTATTGCGTAAGTCTAATGTTTTGGTTAGCTGTGAATTTCAGGATATAAACTGACACTTCAGAATTATTTCAGGAAAAGTAGGAAACCCCAGGTGCTTCAATTCCTATTGTAAATAGTTTAGTGAACTTTTAATGGTTCCAAAAGTTAACCTTCCCTCTGAGTCCTTAATACATTCCTCCTACTCCCTCTAGGATCTCATTCCATTCTTTATCTGCTCCTTGTAACTTCAGTATTTCCTTTGTACTCTCTCCTGAGCCTACAAACTTACTACCTCTGTATCCCAACCTAAGCAAACAACCCTACCATCCTGTCTTTTCAAAATCCCCCTCATTTTCTTCATCTCTAAATTTACTGAGAAAAGCCAACACTTTCTTACTTGCTGTTTATTTATTGACCCAATACAATCTTATCCAGGACCCACCTTATGCTCCTACAGAACGCTGTTGCAAAGAGGGGCAGTGATTCAGTTGTCAAGTTCAAAAGCTTCCCTCTTTTAATTCACCCTCCTTTAGCACTAACTTTGACAGGATTCATTGCCTCCTCTTGGGGGGGTGCTCCTACCAGGCTATTTCCACCACTGACCATTTGGGCTTCTCTTCTGCTCAGTCTTCAAATGTTCGACTTCACTGCTGTTTTAACTCCTTTCTTCGTTCCCCGTGGTCAAATCTTTAAATAATGTATAATGTATATGCATGTGTGTTGCAGTGTGTTTCATCCCCACTCCAAAACGTTCTCCTGAGTCTAGCTCTACACAAGAAGTAGTTATGTTCAAACCAGGTTCAACATATTCAAAATGGAAACCATCTTTCTCTCTCTACCACTCCTCCTGTCCTCACTTCCTCAGTTAATGGCACCAATACTCAGTCCCCCCACCACCACAACAAAAGCAAGAACACACATGCCTTCTTACCCCCTAAATCATCTTTCCACATTTTCAGCTTTGTGTCTCATACCTACATATCTACCCTGGCCTACCTTTCCCATCCATAGGGTTATAGCCGAGGACAAGCCCTTCTTCATTACCTACAGAACTGACTCATCTCCTTGCCTCTGGTACTTTCTTTCACACTTTCATAACCGTCTAAAACTTAACTCTTCAACCATTTCCCTGCTTTAAACAGGCCCCTCAAAGGTATTCCACCAACTAACACAATTAGGTTCAACCCCCGGATGGCCATATACATTTCAATTTGGTTCAACACTAAACTGTATTTTCAGTTTCCTCTCTGCCCACATTTTCCAGTCACGCTGAACTTCATGTGATTCCTGGAATGTATTTTCCCATGCCAGTTCCTGCCATTCCCTTTACAGGCATACCCTTCATTCCATTTTGCATGGGAACACTTACTCGTCTTTCAGTATGTCACCTCCTCTGTGAATAATGTCCTGACACTATCTGGCAGAACAAATGCTCTGAATACTCCGAAGGCCCCACTGTACTTCACACACCCTTCTCCAATAACTAATCATACTGTGTGATGACTGACTCGAGTACGAAACTCGAGCATGTAGGAGTCTCATTTACTCCTGTCGCGCTTGGCACACCGTCAGGCATGCTTCTATTTGAGGAACTCAACGATGACAAATTTCTGTGTAGACAGATGAGGCCTCGTCTCCTCTAAACTCCCAGGCAACACACGTGACATAAAATGATATACTGACAGAAGAAGTTTTGTGAGAGCTTTAATGGCACAAAATGTTTATAGCTACAAGTTATACATGTATTGTAAACTGTATATAATGATACAAAGTGCTAACTAAATAGATGAAGAATGCATAATCACTTTGGCTCAGTTAATTCCAATAATTTCAACAACTGGTCCACTTAAAAATTCATCTGCCTGGCTAAGTCTTCAATTTTCCTTTTTAGAATAGTAAATATTTTTACTGCAATCAAAGTAACTTGTTGCACTTTTCAACGTGCAAGTTTGTGCAGTGTTGCTCTTGATTCTATTTACAAATATTTTAAGCCAGTTTTCATCCAACATAAGAAAAACAAAACCTGCCTTTTCATCCCCAAATTGTAAACAGGTGTAAAGCTTTTTAAACATTAATCTTAAAATGTCAACTGTTAATTGTTGGATTCTCCTTTCTAATCACATAACCTGTTTCCGTTCAACACAAATCTGATTAGGAGCATAAACATTTATCCCATATGTTAGGGCTATCAATAAATACTGCATGATTTCATTTTATGAGAAGTTCTACTATGATCATGTTAATAGTCCAAAATTTCACAGATATTTTAAGAAAAAGAACAGAACTAAATTTATTTTCAATGTTGAAAAAAATACCATAAATATACCCAAGTTCAATCACACTACTGATAGAGCTGCTGCTGAATTTCAAGAGGGCAATGTATTGCCTGTAAAAAGTTGCTCTTATTTTAAGAATAATTTTACGTTTCCCTCCCATGATACCAATTGTTATAGAAATTGTATACTACAGCAATTTAGTTATTTAGTTCTTTTAATTTTACCAGCCTTTCCAATTTTATTCAGGCTTTTCAAAAACAGTGGGTGATCAGATTTACTTTCCTCCCAAAGAAATTCCAATATGAACACTTGAAATAAATAGGTTATAGAAGGCAAATCAAGTGTTACCAGGTTTAAGAATAAGAGAGAAACAAGGTATAATATAAAGATGTCCAAATTATTTAGCATCAAATGCTAGAAAGAAAAACAAAGTAAAATAATTTAGAAAACTATTTTGGGTATATCATCTTTTTCTTAAAGATAGCTAACTATACTCTTGAAAAAGAACACAGAATTATTTGTTTAATCTATATGTTATTTTCCATTATAACACATCAATTTTACAAAACTTGATGTGAGAGAAAAGAGTTTCTGCAAATTGGCAAACCTGGTTGTCATAGTGTTTTTATTCAAGTCAACCCGATATACTTTATTTAATGAGTAGATTGTTAGTTTTAAAATTAACAATGGTTTCTAAGTATTCAATAGTAATGTCTATATCATAAACAGTAATTATTTATAGTATATAAAACATATAATAGTATCCTTTAGAGTCATGCTATGTGTTCTGAAATCCAATAAATCTAATTGAAATAATTGGTAATCCTGATGCTTTCTAACAATTTGGTCCTAAAGCTTCACATTTTAGAAACAAACAAACAAACAAAAAGTATATCATTGAAGGAAGTTGTTGAGCGTTCTGGAATTTAACATAAATGGAGATGGCTACAAAAGAAAATGACCAGTGCCTGCAGAATCACAGGAATCACCTTGGGAAGATTGTACAGTAAACATTAAAAAGGGAGAAATCAGAAGAAAACAAATGGCATCTTTTCAGAACTTTGTCAACTGTTCCCACAAACCAAGTCTGTTTTACAAAGTTGCACAAGTGCTTGGAATAACTCTGAAACAATTATTTTCAGAGTTTAAAGGCTTCAGAGTTTAAAGAGTTTAGGAATACGTGATGCTTCCTAAAACAAGAAGCCTGCATTTATACCATAAACTGACCTCTTTCCAAAATCTACTAGAAAAAAAAAAAGAAATTAAACAAAAGTTTTAAGAAAGTCATGAAAAATTCACATGCAGCTAGTAAACATAAAAATACCAAACATACACACAAAAAATCCCAAAAGCAATTTCATATAGTTCTAGGCCTGAGACGTTCCTTGTCAGAAATAAAGATTCTACACCATAGAAAAGACAACATTACAACATACTAGTATTAAAATCTGCTGATGTATTTTAGTTCTTATTCTATTTCATACCTATCATTTATATAGCCTGCCTCCTACAAATTAAAAGGCGCCATTAGGAGGCTTAGACAAAAAGTGGCTCCAAAGCTGGTTTGAAATAATTTTTTATTGCCCAGGATATTTTTTTTTCTTGTGGCTTGTGTTTTTTTTCTCGTTTTATTTTTTAGTAACTATAAATTCAAGCTTAAGGAAGCTTGCCTTTGTCTTGAAAAACAAAACGAAACAATGAAGCTTGTATATCATTTGCTAAACTGATCTTGTTTTAAGAGAGAGATGGGAGTTATCTTGCAAGAGTAAAATTTATACCATGAATGATGCAGGTCTAAGTCTGGTGGTACTAAAAGGAGACAATAGCATTGTTGACAAAATTATTATCTGCTGGTGGCATTTGCGGAAAAGAAGCCCTTGCAAATTTCTAAACAACAGTAAACTCTGTTAGGAAATTCTAAAGTGTCTTACAGACCAGAAAGGGAATGAGGTTATTAGTAAAATGCCTCAACAGAGTTTGAATAAAATACTGGATTTAAGAGTTACTGGAGCTTGGATATGTAAAAATAGGGTTGTAAGTTGGGTCATGCTTACAATGGTCTCAAGTTCAAATAAACTACTGTGACAATACACCACTTCACAGGTCACACGCTTTCCCAGGGGCTTTCTTTCCTTCAGTAGGTGCTGGCAGAAGGTGTGCTCAGTCGTTTTCCAATATAGATGCTGAAAGGAAACAGAGTGGACCATGTTTCATTTGTGTCGACAGTTCTACACCAGTTTGTCCACAGACTGAACAGTACTTGAAAACTAGATTTTTCAGTCCTTGTAAAAGGCTCAAGTTATATGTGCACAGTTCTCTAACACCCTAAAAACATTACCGACTTACTTAAAACTAGTCACCAGCCAGCCAAATGGGTTTAATATGACTATGTTTACTCATGAGGCAGGACTGGACTGCATAGGGGCAGTGATTAGACAAGGAAAGCCAGAACAGATCCCTCCAAAGAATAAAACAGAGCCAACCTCCTCTGAGATATTCCTTTGTGGTAGACAAAAAGTTCTGCTTTTGTAGATTGATTGATACTTCAGATATAAAATACAGCAATATGGCAAATTACCAAGCTGCCAGTGCTTTCAAGAGGGCACTTACTAACAGTTTAACTCTTAAGGATTAAGAGCCTAAATTTACTTTTCCGTGCCAAGCAAGTATTTTATCTTTAAATAACATAAGCAAAGGGAAGTCGAGGAAAATATGGAATTAGCCCCACCCTTCAGTGTAATAAAAGCAAGCAACTTTTTAAAATCCTTTTTTCTACATTCATCTATAACAATAGTTACTTTAAACCAGAAAGAGAAACAGTCTGAGGTTCCTGAAAGGAAGAGATACTGCAAGGTACAAAAACCAACCTCTTGAGGACAAATGAACTATTGTGCAGTCGGTACTACAGGGGAATTGAAACTCCTACCCCTGCGGCCACACCAACCTCGTAGAACATTCACACGTTCCCTTCCTCCACAAACACCTTCCATTCTGATGTTTGGGATCACTGTCTTCGCCAACAAAAAAGCACACCAAGCCCCCAAAAAGACAAAAGGGGTGTGTGGGGAAAGTCACACATATGTTTCCATGTTCATGACTGTGAATATCTCTCCCGTATACTGAGTTCCTTAAAGGGAAGATAAGGGATGATGTATCTTTTGTGTATTATATACGGAAAATGACTCTTTGGATACGCTTAAAGAGAATAACAGATATGTCTTCAAAAAAATTAACAGCTAGTGTTTAACTCCTAAAGTCTTTCAAAAATATATTTCCTCAACTGTTCAAATCAAGGAAAAAAAATTAAAAGATACCTGAAAAATTAATGAATTACAGGTAAATGTGGGACTGATTCTAGAACAATAAATGAAAATGCTACAAAGGAAAAAAATGTATCCCCAACCAACCTACCAGTTTCACTCAATGACTGTTCAATAAAATGGTGTATTTCCCATCTGGGAAAAAAATGTTCACATCGGTTCTAAATTTACACACTAAAGATTAGTTTACTTTCAAAATTGAGATAATCTTGCATAATTTATAAGGAACAACAACAAAACCCAAAAGGAAAAATCAACCAGAGAAGAGCCCACTTAAAAATAATCATTTAGGGGACTAATATGAACAACTTATTCAAATAAGAAAAAACCCTCTATTATTAAAAATGCTTATCAGTATACCAGTAGTGTATCAACTTTAATAATATTCTTAAGCTCACCCTATTTGCACTAAAACATTAAAAGCAAAACAATACAAACTGCTTTCACGTAAGAGTATAAAATGAATGGAAAAAAACCCTGTAGGAGTTGACCAGTACTTACCCTAGCCCCAAAGCCAAAACATGAGAAAGGAAGAGAGATGGAATGAACACTTTAAGAAATTCTGCAGAGAAAATACCCCCTTTCTTCATGGCTCCACTTTTCCTCATGCTTAAAGAAACGGAACGTTTAGGGTGTCTGAAGTGGAACTCCCTGGGGGAAGAAATTCAGAAGGAGGTGTCAGAAAGGTATTTACTTAAAATATCTTGGAAATTAGCAGGTCCACTGCATATACATCCACTGTGTCCGCCAAAAAGAAACACGCGAGAACTTACTTAGGTGGAATGTTTTCAGGCCTACTGGACCAGTCGGACACCCAGTCTACACTTTTCTTCAAAGCATCCATTTCTTTCTCTCCTTCTACAACTTCTTCTTCTGACTGTAAAAAAGAATTCAAACTCTAAAAAAGAAAAAAAGACCAGTTCTTCCTACTACAAAAGATAAATCTAGACAGAAAATATACCAAAATCATAGGCTGTCCATCAGTAATTTTTATGTAAGAAACATGCCGTTTTTCTAAAAAAAAAAAAAAAAAAGGCTGACAAAATAAGCTAAGATCAGAGTATCTAAAATCTTAAAAATAATTTGTTTCACTGTTGTTATATCTAAGCATAGAATATGAACCTGAAACTTCAGTTATACCCTCGTGGAAAAAAAATAAGAAAACCTGACAAAAGTGTGTTTTGGACATAATACTAACTAAAGTGTGGAAAATGTTGCTAACTGTTGAATCTGAGTGAGGCTTATATGGAGGTCATCGTAACACCCTTTTTACTTTTGTATGCATTTAAAACTTTCCCCAGTTAAAAATAAAACATATCAAAAAGTATATGCAAACAAATATAAAGTGAAGAGAATAAAAGTAACTGGGAGACATAATGAGGAAATAATAATAGTATTTATTAAGCATGTATCAAGAGACAAGCATGATTCTAAGCCCTTTACACGCACTGACTTTTACCTTGCAACAACCCTACAAAAATAGAAACTGTTAATACTCTATTTTATAGATGAGAAAACTGAGATATAAAGTAAGTAATTGCCTACGGTTCCATAAGTAGTAAGCAGCAGGGCCAGTATTCAAATTGTCTGTAGAACCCTCACTGTTAAGCATTAGATTTTATTCCTTGGAAGGAGATTATACTTTTTAGACAAATCACTATCCAAACATGTCCCAAGGTTTATTCCAAACCACTTATAAAATAAGTTATTTTATACTGAGTCACAGTTTGACATCTTGCATCAAATAAATGATAAAAAAAATCAGTTTTCTTACTAATGATAACCTAAAGCTTCAGGCCAAAAACAATCAAAATTTCCACAGCTTCTCTTTCCATAGAAGGCACAGGAATGAGACATTCCTAAAAATGACACAGCATTATTTATCAGTTTTAAGGAATGTGATGCTATGACCTCAAACCAAAGCTAAGAATTGTTTTGCTTTGTTATTTTGTTTGAATAGGATTCAGCCTTTGGTCAATGCTTCCATTCTTTTCAGTAGGTAGTTATGAAATGCGGAGCTTGACATACCCCTGTAATTCCTTTTTTGACAGGTCTAGTTCTCTGTGGACAGGCTGCCTGGGAAAGGTAGCTTCACATAGTCCCTTTTACTATCAAACGGAAAGTAAAATCCCTGTGGATTTTTACAACTCTGTAGTATCATTCTTACTTAGTTCTGGGGACTTGGCAAATTCTACTGAATGACACAATGTAGCCTTTAGGATTAAGCTTTTTCCACTGAGTATTGAGATTACTCAGAATCATGAGTTGGCTCTTTAGAGTTAATCTGCAAACATCCTAAATCAAAAACAATGTTACAATGTGCTTATAGATCAATTCGTGTACACATAATATCTGACTAGATTCAACAACACCCTGCAGGTCTCTTCTATTTAGTTTCCACCTTTGGTCTCACATGTCTCTAAAACGTTCCAAGTTTTAGATGTAAATTTGTGAACAAGTTAGTATTTCATATGCTCTGAGAGAATGAAAACGTAGAACAATTTTTATGCTCTAAATTATTTTTAAGATGATGTAATTTTCTCTCAGCTGAGTGACGCAAAGTTATTTTTGGAGTATTATTTAAAAAAGAAAAAATCCCTGATCAGTTTAGCATGCTAGCCTTAGGACTCAGGGTCAGAAGCTAGCCAGCTCTCTTCATTCACGACTGCCCTGTTCTTCCTTTTATTAATCTCAAATTGGCCAGTTTCAGGTTTTCAATTTCTTTCCAAGTCTTGGGATTCCAGAGCATGGTAAATCTAATTAAACAAGAGTTATGCTTTCAACCGAATCAATCATCCTCTCTCTATACCTACATCTATGCAGAGAGAAGATTCTGATCATTCTTAGCCTGTTCTCCTGGGGAAGGCCCTTACCTTCTAATCTCTTACATTCCCTTCTCTGGCCCACCTCAAGTTCTTTAGGTCTCTAAACATGGATAGGAAACTGCATAGTGGTCTGTGTTCAGATAACCCACAGTTTTACAAGAGGGGCGACGGAGGACAATTTCAGTTTCTATCATCATCCAATGATACCCAACATTGTGCTGGCCTCTTTGGTCCCAGAAACGCATGCAAAAATGCCTTCAAGAGACAATCTACAGTCTGTTTTCTGCTACAAAACTGAGACTCCGGAGGACGATCATTCTAAAAGTATAGTTTAAATGATATTTTTCCTAAATGTGTCACACCTTAGGCTTCTTCATACTGCAACGTAACTCACCAGACTAGATGTTTTACTTCATTCTCACAACCTTATGGGCTCTCCTGAAATCGATCCCATTCATTGACTTACTTTAGCAGAAGGAACGGGCCACAGGTTCAGAAAGCCCTGGTTTCAATCCTGGCTCTATCACTTACTTGCTTTGCAATCTTAGATAAGTAACTTAATTAAATCAAAGTAATACCTTTCCCATTTGTTCATGGAGATAATATCACCTCTTTCACTGGACTGAGAACATTAAAAGTGGGAAAAACTTAAAATTCATCCTCCCAAACCCTAAAATGATTAATTTTTAAATTACCATTTTTTTCAATTAGAAACGTAATTTAAAAGGCTTTCTGAAAGTTTAAATAACTTATACCTACTGATTTCCTCACTAAAAGACTTACCCTAAAAGATACAATTTTTCTTTATAGGAGTTAAGACTGCTTTTCCAAAAATGTAACCTTATTTAAACTGACTGATCTAATGGTTAATCGCTTACCCACGGCTTGATGACACCCAATGTTCTTTTAGGTTCTTGTGTCCAAATAGGGATCATACTAGCAATTCTATCATAATCTGACACAGAGGCCAAAAGCCTTACATTTTTAGCTCTAGAAGTCCACTTAAAATTCAGTTATCAGTTAAGCCTAACTGTATACCTGCCACTCCATGAGCCAGGCAGGACAGCACTTATCAAAAGTATCCCTTTAAGTTTTTAGGTAGATTATTAAGAGAAAAAGTAAATAATCAGGAAATACTTGGTTTAAATAAACAGATTTCTTTACTGCAAGAGCTGTCAGAGCTTTTAATATGCTAGTATGCGCTGTGACTAAAGAGGGGGAAAATGAGGGAGGCCAGGGGCTGCATTACTTTCCACTTATTTGACTTCAGAACTATTTTCTGGAGCTTCCCCACGGAACAAATGTTCCTTGAAACGTATTTTGGAAAATGCTGATCTAGATTTTCAACTAGTGTGTACAAAAGATAATATGGACTGGGGATATCTTCCTCAGGAAAGACTAAAGCAAAGAATTCTTTCCATTTCTCTGTCTTGGGATTCCTTAGTACACCTTCTGCCATGAAAACTTTATATACTTTCTTCTTCATGTTAGAGTTTACTGAACGTGGCAAAACTGACACACAAAAGCCAGCAATTCAACAACTCCAGTCAGACCCCTTATCTTCCTACATGAGAGCCTTGCTACTCTAAGCTTCTTAACAGTATAAAGTTCATCATAAAATAAATTTGTGTTCAATCCCACAGATTTTTCTAGGTTTCAGAGAACAGCACAAACAGAGAATAGTCAAAGCAGGGAGAAATCGTGCCGCCTTCTGAAACAGAAAGAACACTGGGTGGACCCAAGACAACATGCAAAGTATTTCCAGTGCAAAGCGTTCAGAACATTGTTCAGTGAGAATCCCACAAAACAAAGGTTTTGTTAGAATTTATTTAAATATTCACGCAACATACATTCTTCAAGCATCTTAACACAGAAGAAAAACACAATGGTTCAGGTCCTCAAGAATTTGCACTCTGATACTTTCAGATTTTAGATGACCTGATACCTCAGTAAAGTTAAGAGCTGGCCAGGAATATTCTAAATAATTAGCAATTATTTACTTATCATAAATTTTATCATGTAAACCTTTGTAAGCTTTCAATACTGTATCCATTTACATTTCCAACAACGTCAGCGCCTAGTGGACTATATTTATCTTCTTTAACTTAAGGAACCTGCATAATTTAAACAAATTTTATCTTAGCTGTTGGAATTCATCTCAAGTCACTGCTTTCATTGCAGACACAGAAAAGGGTTTCACACCTGGTTCTACAACAATCTTCCTTTTCATTTATTTTGTGACCTTAAGTAAGCCATATAAGCCTGGAATACTGGAATGATACATCACAGACAAGAATTTTCCATTCTTTTAGGGTGATAAGTCCCCAAATTATCAGTTGTAAAGGGGTACAAAATAACTATGGCATTCTAATTAAGTTCCAAAACCAGAATTTAATAACTTAAAACAGCTTCAAACTATTTTTAAGTCTTCTTATTCTTTAATATATTTTAGCAAAATATATTTATATAGAGTTTTGCATTTTCCCTTATTATTTATTGAAAATCAGAAAAATAAACAACACACACCTGAGAGCTATGGTCCCTGCTGGTGTGCATTTCCACATCAAACATAATTTGTCCATCTTCTTGTGGGGAAGGGCTGGAAGAGAAGGAATTTAGCTGTTAGTTTGAATTTTCCTTTTGTCAAATAAATTAGCCTTTACGGGAAATTAGAAAATTAAAAGTCACAGTGATACAGCTTTGAAAAAGCAGCAAATCAGAAAGTGTATCATTTTTCCACATGCAAGAAAAAGAGAAATTGTACACTCTTACTCCCAAAATGTTCTGGAATTTTTCAGTGGTGAAAAATTCCTTCACAATGATAATTTTACAAAGGAAATGTTACCTAAAGACACAAGACTGTCATATTTTCTTATTTTTACTAATTTTTTTTAATAAAGGTAAAACAAGCTTCAAGTTCAGAAACCCAATTTGGGGTTCTGTGTCTCAAAGTTGTTTGATCATTAAATAATTCATCACCAGCAGCTCTCGAAGGGTGAAAGCAGTTTTCAAAGACTCATTCACAGGGTCTTCTAGGTTAAAATTGTTTTCATAATACTATTAGGATTCATTTGCCTTTTTCATTCTCATTCTCTCATGAGTGTACACTGAAATTTTCCAGGGGCTCCATGTGTGATATTACAACAGATCGAATGCAAAAGCAGATCAGAACCCACCTATTTTCTATTAAGCCAGACATCAGAGATTTGCAAAAATGTAAAATAATGCCACCGGTCTTACTAATTTGAGGGGGTTATGGAAAATCATTATTTTTCATTTTTAAAAAATTACTTATGTTAAAATATAACTGATTTATTTTTATTGAATAAATGAATACACGTTTTACAATTTTCTCAGTTTTAGTTTCTAATAATGGTAAATACCAAAATATATAACCCGTATAAACAAAAGATCTTTGGGGTCCCTAATAACTTGTAGGAGTATAAAGGAGCACAGAGACCAAAGAGTTTGAGAACCACTATTCTACTTATTTCAGAAATATTTGCTCTGAGATATTTCAGAGTGAATTGGATAAGATTATACATACGAACATATAACCTTTAATGAAAAATACAAGATATAGTTCCAGAACTACAAAAATTTACAGATAAATTTTTAGACAAAAGCACATGATCATGAACTGCACTTGATATTACACAACAGAGGAATACAATGTGCTAAGTTCCAGTCTTAGCTTTATCAATGATTCCTTGTGTAACCACAGTAAGTCTCTAGGTTGTTCACTACACACCCCACCCCCCAGAATCTAAATTCAAGTAGGGATGAAAAACGCTCCAAGCTTAACTTGCTCAAAGGAATAGATATGAATTAGTAAAGTTATTAAGAACATGAGTACAGTGGTAATATATAGAGATGTTGGTGAAACTGACTCAAAAATAAGTAAGATCACCAGCCTATGAGTACCAGACTATTATAATTGACACAGGAGAGTCTTAAATGAGGACAGGAAAAGAGAAAAGCTGGTTCTGTATCAAACATGTAAACGTATTTAGAAAATGTTTATCCCGAACCAGAAATCTCAGGCTATAGCACGGGAACCAAGTAGAACAAGACACTCTCATTGTCCTCAGTTGACGGTCATTATGCTCAGAACCCTGTTGGGTTCACAGCCAGAGATCAAGTTAAGGGCCAACTTTAACAGCCATGACCAGGTCAAGGCAGCAGCTCGATGATGTCGAGAATCCGACAGAAACACTGATCGACTTCTACACTTTTCTTTCCCACTGGCACCCATTTCACTCGGAAAAACACTAAACATTTCCCTGGTAGCTGTTTACTACTCCTAACAATTTGGAATGTGGTAGAGCTTCCACCCTGGCTCGTGTTAGGATCGGCTGGGGAGCTTTTAAAATATTCTCATGTTTCTACCCCACCCCTGACAACAGAAAGAGAATCTCCAGGGATGGTGTCTGTGCACTGGTATTTTTAAAAGCTCCCTGGGTAAATCTAGTAAGTTGAAAACTCCTACAACAGGGTGGAACAGAAAGCAAAACACAAAGAGGTACCTGCTAACGACCACCATAGTGACAAAAATATATCTGTGGAATCATTTTTAAATTGAAAGTACACATCAATTAGCTTTGGGACTAATGTCCAACAATTCTAAAACTTTTCCACCTACAAGAAACACCCCTCAACAACTTCAAACATAGAGATGCATGGCAATTCTAACGGCATGAATTTGGAAGACACCGTTAAATGTTCACGTGTGTTGTACCCCCGGAGAGTACTAGAGGTAGATAAGAGTTCCAGGCCTCCTCTGAAACATGACCCGTGACCCAGAGCCTCAAGATACACAGGCCGAGGGATAGGAAAGTGTTCAAAAGCATTTGGCATACCTCACTTCACATCTTTAGAAACACAACGTAAACACAATCACGGGAAGGTGAATTCATATTGGATCACAAGGATAATTGCAACCATAAATGAAACAAGATAACCTGAAAAGCAAGCTGGTGACTTTCTCTCTGCTCCATGATAGCACCAAGTAAACGACAGGTTAAGGGACACACTGGCACCAATGATTAATGGTCATGTAAACTTGGATGTACAGGAAAAGCTTTCTCAACAGACCCACAATGAACAGAAAACTTCAGAGGCCCACTGATGCAGTGGTATTTTATTTTGTGCACTTTTATTTTGTCCGCTTCACTTTATTATTGCATGTCACAGATGTTGCAGTTTTTACAAATTGAAGGCAAGAGACCCTCCCCAGCAAAAAGATTACAATTCACTTTATTTTTTGCTTTTCTGTGGTGATCTGGAACCAAACCCACAATATCTCTGAGGTCTGCCTGTATTAATATAAACTTCATTCTGAAAGACAGACTAATGCTGTAGCTACTGGAATCAATGGCAAGCTGCTCAGAAAAGGGCCATCTGTTCTGCTTCTGCTTATGACTAGAGCTACCCCAGGCTTTTAAGAAGCACAGGGAAAAGTCAGAGAGGAGACGGGGTGGCGGGGGTGCACAGAGCAGGCAAACCAGTCCTCTGCTGCCTTGGTGACATGTCTGGGTCATAAGACATACAGGCACTTCAAACACAATTTAACTCTGTTTCTCCTTTTATATTTTTTCTGATAAGCAATAATATGTGCAATATACACAATTTTTACAAAATGCAATAACATTTAGAAGAAAAACCCGTAATTCTACGCCCTAATCACTGTTTACATTTTTAAATGTTTCCTTCATCTTTTTCATGTGCATTTGCATTTTCTCCAGGGCAGATATCAGTTAACTCTTAATTAACCAGAAGATCACCCAGTACCCCAGCACGCTATCAGTACGGCTGCGACTGGTCTAAGCATTGTTCACATACCACTGTCAGTTAATGCCTGGACCCTCTAGAAACAAAGAGACACTTCACTTACACTGAAAAATAAACATAGCTCGGTGTCATTACACTCACACCTGTCTCTATATTCTTATTCTTTCACCATAAGCAGCCCTCAATCAGTGGAATTAGTTTTCTTAACTCAAATATACCAAAATGAGGTCTGAAATAAAACTTGCTCTAAGAAAACAGAATGGCCTTCAAAATGAACTATCTTTACAGACCTCGGTTGGTGTTCCTGTGTAAATACTGCTGTAACTTGAATCCATTTGTAGTTCCTATGACACAAACATTTACTGAGTGTCTACTACGTGCCAGCCCCGTTACTGTGAGTGCAAAGGAGATGAAACATGACCCCTGCCTTTTAAAGCCTCGCCATCTAGAAGGGAGGACAGAGACACACAGAGACAATCGTATTCTAGGAGAATGTGATCTGTGAAACAGAGGCACAAAGTAAAATGGGAGACAGTCAGATCAATTCTGTACATAAACATTTATGCCATTGACTTTTAAACTGATAAACATCTAAAATGATACAATCTGGTAAGGACATTGATTTAATCTGGGGGAAAACAAAGGGCACTCAAGTACTTGTCAGTCAGCTGTCTGATTTAAATACACATGCTGCAGTAAATCAAGAATCCTATTTTTGTTAAATGAAGATGTAAGTCATTTATTTTTTCTAATGGAAGTTCCCCTTGTAACCCGTTTCCTGAATTCTACCAAAACGCGGCTCTCACTTACCTGTCACAGTGAGAGCTGCCTCTTGAACTACTCTGTCCCGATTCATGTTGTGCATCCAAGAGAATCTTCTCCATGTCTCCATTGTGGATGGAGGATGAGGAAGGGACGTGTTCCAGCCCCCCGTTTTTCCCATTGCCATTATCATTGCCATTGGTGCTGTTCATGGGTAGCTCCACCCAGGAACCTGTTGGACAAGTCAGATAACTTACGTTAACCACAGCAGAACTGCAATCTGTCATGCGCACACAGATGTGAATATGGTGAATTCAGATAAGTCTGACTCACCTAAACCAAATGCAGAAAGAATTCTGCAAAAAATAAGCAAAGAGCAATAAACGTATAAAAATCTATATAGCTCTGTCCCTGATGTAGCTCACACAATCAACCAATTTAGAAGCTGGGACTCTAAAACTAGTATCTTAGAAAATGTATCTCTCGGTCAATTTTCTCTCTGGTTAAAGCTTAGTTTATATACAACAAACACTTCAGTAAGAGCTTTTAGGTCACTTTTTAAAAAATAAATCGCTATTTTATTTTTAGACAGGCTACTTACCTTCGATATTCTAGTTATGTATGTTTTTTTCATAGTCTACCCCAGCTATTTAGTTGTATCCTCTCCACAAATGAAATAAACATATGACTTAAAAACGTCATAAAAGTCATCTAAATAAATTAACAACTAAGTCATACTTAGCACAAACAACTGAGAAGCTCCTAGAGAGGGAACTTAAATACAATAAAAAAATTTCAATTTGTGTACAAATCTGGAGCATAAAATTAACGCAGCTCTCAACTAAATCAGGTTGCTAAAAATTCTGAAAAAAGTTTTACCTCTATCCCACGAATTAGTTTCTTCCTTTCCTTTATACCTCACTCTTTCTCTACGCATTAAACATACCTTGTGAACTTGTCTTTTCTCTCTTCTCTCCCACGAGGTCCTACTTTCTAGGGTTTTCATTAAGCCTCGTTAGTTTTGGGGGTGAGAAATGGCTGAGGATCTGCTACAGGAAACACTGAAGTTTTCTCAGGGGAACAAAGGGGGAGGAGCCACAGGAAAGGGGCGTGGCTCTGGTAATTTGGTTAGGTCTTGAAAATATTTATTGGCTCAATGAGTTTGCCGAACACATTAAGGTAGTTTTAGTAAGAGTTGGTGGATAGAGGGTGAGAAGGGACATGTTGGCAGCCAATAAGCCAACTTTACAACAAAAAGAGATAGTAGTGTATGTTTTTTCCCATAATTTCCATTTTTTACAATAAAATTTGTTTTAGAAAGTACAGCCAAGCAGGTTGGTGGGGCCATTCCTCTAAACTCCCAGCAGAAGCATTAGAGAGAGTCCTGTGGCTGAACAGTTTCTATCAGAATAATCATGAAAACAGGTTCGAAACCTAAAGGCACTCTAAATGAGGTGATGACTATTCCAGATCCAGAAGTGAACTCAGCATCATCGGAAGGAAAAGCTCAAAGGCAAACCTGGTTGGAAATCTGACTCCACCCCTTACTATCTATCTGACTTTCTGATCTTGAGTTTCCTCATTTGTAAAACAGATAACATAGTACTTACCTTCCAGAGCTGCTATAAGGACTAAATATAGGAACATAGGTAAAGCACCTAGTAAACAGTAGATGCTGTTATATACTACTTAAAAGAGTTTTTATTTGTAAAGCACTTAAAACAGTGTTTGCTAAATAAAAATGAAGTTACCCTTTCCTTCCTTTCCCTCTAAGGCCGTCCCGGGGTTGTCACAGTCCCTTAATCAGCACCAATTCTTTGGGAGGATACTGTCAAACAACAGTTGTATGACATCTCCGTGTTCTCGTTCTATATACACACAAGAATGGACACAGACTAGATAGAACTCAACATGGATCAACACACTTAACTAACAAAGCTAAGATAGACCTAACACTGAACGTAATTTTACTAAATATTTGCAGTGCCTCTGGCGTGTATAAAACATATGCCAAACTCAGTCCTAAATTTAGGGCTCTGCAAAATATTTTAACTAGAAAGAGAGAGACAGTGGTATATGATAAACTTTTTTTCTACTGGCACTGTTTCTAGGATTTTCAAACTTACTTTAAACCAATGGGACCTGTTCTTCTTGTACAGAAGCCCAATGTGTAAAATAAACAAAAACAAATAAAAAGCCTGCTTCTGCGCTGGCAGAAGCAGGACTACGTAAGCTATCAGGAGTTCTGGAGAGGTCTCTGTGGAAGCAAATCTTCCTCAAAATAAAATTAATGTTCACTTGTAGCTGACCAAAGAGAAAAAGGGGTGTAACAATAGCAGGTTTTCTGGACTTTACTTTTTTGAAGGATTTCCAAACCATTTCTACTTCCTGCATTAAAAATATGTAAGCAATCATAATCTAGGAACTTGAGGAGACATACCTAGAAAAGCTTAGTGAAGTGATTTCTGCAATGGCCCTAACCCTCAGCCTAACTGAAGGCATTTCTACTTCAGGCAGACAATACTGTTTGTGCATCTATTACTAGTACAGTGGGTAAGTGCACAGACGGAAGCCAGACTCCCATCCTATCACTGTACCTGTTACACCCTAGATCTGTCAGTTTTCTAATCTGTAAAGTAGGAATAATAACTGTATCTACCTCACAGTTAGGAGGATGAAATGAATAAAGCACATAAAAAAAATACAAAAGGTGCCTAGTACATGGTAAGTGCTATGTGTTAGCTAATGTTATAATTATACTCCTTTAAAACATTTATTTACAAAAATGTGTTTCTTGAAAATGCAAACATCAGTCCATAAAGTAGAAATTAATACTTCTTCTCCCAATCTCACATTCCTATACCAAAAGAAACCACTTTTAAAACTTTTACATGTAAACTTCTAGAGTTCTTACAAAAACAGGGACTCATACTGCATGTATCTTCCTGTAAGTAGCATTCCTTACCTAACAACTTGCAGATGTCTTTCAACATCAATATATACTGCCTTACTTCATGCTTTTAAACAACTGCTTTGCTTCCCATCATAAAGCTATACCATACTTGAACCATTATCCAAATGGCAATGGTTAACCATTAACGAAATTACTGTTTCTAATGTTATTAAAATCAAGGCTTCACTGGAGGGTAACTTGGCAATATGTATTAGGAGCCTTAAAAAGGTACATTATCCTTTAACTTAGTAATTCTCTTCCAGAAGTATCACCTATGGAAAAACAGTACTGCAGAGAAAATTATGTACATAGATATTCATTAAGAGGCTACATATCAGCTTTATCTTTTGAGAAAAATGGGGGGGGGGGGAAGCAAACTTATCTTTCCCAATAGATGAACCACACGTGCCTTTTTATCATCACCTAGTTCACTCCCTATTCACAGCCTCAGAATTTTGTAATGTTCTAATTCTACCAATCCTAAGTCCCTTACTTGGAAAGGAGACACGGTAAGATATGATTGGGCTGTCCAAGCAATATAAAGTAGAAAACAATCTCAGAGTGAATTCTCTTTTGACCAATCAAGCTTTAAAATTAAAAAAAGCACGCAGGTTCTATTATATTCAAAGCCTACTTACAAACTGAAAACTGTTCTGTCATGCCAGATTGTACATATACACAGCACATGAGATATTTTCTAATACAAGTTTCTGAGACTCGTTAAGAGATTCAGAGACGCATCCTTCCACTTTCTCCAACATAGTAGTACATTGCGAAGGTTGGTCCAGTGATTGTCATTATATTCATGACTATAAGTTGTATATACTCTTTATAGTTTTATAATCACCAGTTCAATCCTCTTTCAAGAAGGGGTGTGGGAAAGTTAGGGGTGGGGAGGGAGAGGGAAAGAAAAAGAGTACTATTCCCCATTTTCCACAAGATGACAAGGCCCCACGTGTCACTCTAACCCTAACCGGGGTGACACATTTCATTATGTCTTATCTTCTTTCCCCAAAGCCTTTATTTATTTCAAATACCTAATGCTGGAATCCAGAACAGAAACAGTCACTGACATTTCTATTTAAAAAAAAAAAAAATTTGGTCTTTGCACAAGCAGGTACTCAAGACACCAGTTACTTATGTGTTCAAAATAGTATTATAAGCAGTGAAGTTTCATGTGTCATAGCCTTAAAAGCCTTCTTGTCATACTGGGGAAGCAAGAACATCATGGTAGATGTTTAAAAAGGAGAAAAAAGGCTGTACTTCCCATGTTAAACAACAAGAGTTATACTGCTACCTTGGTTTTCCTATTACCTTCTGATTTTTACGACCTATATGTCCTACACAAATATTCTTGAGTAACTTAATAGTTTTCTTAAGAGTAAAACTAACAACTGAAAACTAGAAAATAACCTTTTAGCTTTGGAAATAATTCAGATCTGTGTGTTTATTAATTTGTAATCGAAGTGAACAGTTCCCCTACGATGGTAAACAAAAAAAGTCAGAGAAAGATTTCATTACTCCAAAGATTTCAATAATTTGTTATTAAAACTCTGCTTTGACCCCTGAACTAAAGATAAAATCCCAAGGCAGAGATAATCTCTACAATGAGTTCATCTCCTGTTTTTCAGTTCTGCAAATTTATCCGAAAAAGAACTTCAACTTATCAGCAATTTGGATAGTACATGTTAGATGCCTGAATAAGCTGTTTTGCCCAAAAATCACTTGAAGGAATCAATAAGGCTTCTTGTTTTGTTCAGTTCAGTGTTGTATAATGAGCTAAAAAAAACAAAAAACAAACACAGTAAAAAGCAAGAGGGGAGTAATTAAATATGGCACTATCCAAAAGCTTTTTAGTAACTTAAAAGGTCACCCTACCCCAAATAAAATACTTTCTATCTAGCAGATTTCCCAAAGCAACATTCTGATATCACACACATGCTGAGTGTTCTTCCACTTCCTAAGAGCTAACATAAACGTAGCAGCAACTGCTTGGCCAAGAACATCAAATACCTCATAGGTCTGTCAGACATGGAGATTAAACAATCACATACAGCTCAACCCCATTTTTTTTGTTAAATGGTGAAAGGAAATTACAATTCCTTTGCTTTTTGTGAAATCATGTACATGTATTAACCAAACAGCTAACTTGTAAGTATCACAGGAACACAATGAGTACAATTAAGAGACAGGACTAAAAAGAGACAGGCAGGTCACCTCTGTACATTACATTAGGTGGAGCAACATACTGAGAGAATAAGAACCACACAATTGGGCCAACCTGATGGCTCAGGTGGTTGGAGCACCGTGCTCCTAACGCCGAGGTCACCGGTTCGATTCCCACATGAGCCAGTGAGCTGTGCCCTCCACAGCTACGATTGTGAACAACAGCTCTCCCTGGAGCTGGGCTGCTGCGCGCTGCCGTGAGCGGCCGGCAGTCAGCGTGAGTGGCCGGCAGCCAGCAAGAGCTGCCATGAGCTGCAGTGAGTGGCCCAGCTGCTGTGAGCAGTGCACCGATGACCGACAACCTACTGACTCAGCTGGGGGAGCACAAGGCTCATCACACCAGCATAGGCCAGGGAGCTGTGTCCTACACAACTAGACTGAGAAACAGCGGCTTGAACCGGAGTGGGGGGAGGCCAAAAAAGGGGGAAAAAACCCACAAAGAAACACACGAGATCAGGGGATTCTGGTTCACCGAAAAGATATGTCCTGAAAGGAGCACTAGATTGGGTGTAAGTAAAAACCTCAGCTCTATCTTAGAGGACTGTGAACTTGGACAATACACTCTACTCCAGACCTGTTTCTTTACCAGTCAATAAAAGGGGACAGTTATCTCTAAAGTCTCTTCAATAAAAGGGGACAGTTATTTCTCAAGTCTCTTCCTGGTCTAAAAATCCCATGTTAAACAACATGCAAACAATGATAAATAATTCATAAATGCATATATGTGAAGCAAGTACATTTACAGACACATAAATTAATCCTAATTTACTGTGGGAAGTTATTAATATTCAGTATTACATTCTAAAACATAAGACACTTAAAAGTTTTAACAAGTCAACATTTAAGGAATTTATCCATGAAAAGATGGAGGAGTGGCAATAAGCAATGAAAACATCTTAAAACACTCAAATTCTATCTGCATCTTGCAAGGACAGGAACGTTCTTCCCTAAAACAATTTTTAGGCCATACTGGAATCCCTCCCTCTTATGAAAGATACTGCAATGCCTTTAGATGTCATTTAAGCACCCAAATGATTTTTAAACAATTTCACGTGGCCATATGCTAAATGTCCCAACCACCTCTTTCATGAGAGGAATTCCTGAAAGATTAGGCAAAAACCTTTCCAAGACTATGAGCTTTAAGGACACCTGGGAATAACCTTAGGACAAGACGTCTGAGTACCAGAATGTTATGAAAAGCAACTGTAGTTGGTCGTAATTCAACACTGCCATTAACTTTCAACCGCCCTTGTGTATGAATCTGTTTTTAATCCCGTTTCTGAAAATTCATTGCCCCACACTCTGTGATTTGTGCAATCTTGGATGGTTCAAGAGGCTGTTTGTTCATAAAGAGGTTTACAGGGCACACAGCCCCATCGTTAAAAAAAAACAACACAAAAAAAACCACTTAAGCAACTCTGAAATATCTATAAAAAAAAAGTAGCATAGCTTCCTCACACCTCGCCACCCCTACGGGATACAAGTAACCACTAAATTACCAAATGATTTTCCTGACCACCCTGTGGTAACAAAGAAAGGCAATCAGAGGGCTCACTTTCCGAGCCGGGGAGACAGGCCGACCCAGCGAGCGCAGTGGGGTCAGCCGGGCCAGGCCAAGCCCCGCCGCACACCTGACCTCCCGCCTGTCACCCGGCCGCCCCCTCTCCTGGGCCAGCGGCCCGCGTCCATCCCCCGGCGTCCCCGCCGCACGTCCCCATCCCTGCCCACGTCCCCTCCGCGGCCCGCTCCGCCCACCCTCCTTCCCCGCGCTCCAAGGCCCGCCCCTCCACGCCCCGATTGGCTCCTCTCAGGGGCCCACCACAGGTAGGATCGGCTCTTCCTGCCTCTCTTCCCACCCACCTGCCCTCCACAACAGCGAACCCAAGCAGCCCCCTACCCAAGACCCCAGGAGGGAAGGGGAGACCGGTCCAAAGGAAGGCAACAGCACCTCCTTTTGACAGGTGACGGGAGCTGTCAGTCACCCGCACATCCTTGGCCTGGACCAATGGGCTACCTTCTCCTCCCGCCCTCCCCCCCACCTCCCCACCCCCGGTGGAGCTGGTGGCGGTGGCTGGAGCAGCTCCTCCTCCCCCATCTCCTTCACCCAGCCCGCCCGCCTAGCACTCACTGTTGAGGCCGGCTGGCGGTGGCAAAGGCTGTTCGCCTTCTTCGCAGTTGTTATTGTTGTTGTGCAGGGGCGGCGGCTGTTCTACTAAATGAGACGACATTGTCGGGCGCCTGGAAGAGCTGTGGCCGCAGCTGGACCGTCTCCGGTTCTCCGGCAGCAACACAACAAGCCGAGTCCCCCGCCCCCTTTTCTGCGCCTGCGCAGTCCCTCCCCTCCCCTTGACGTCAGGGCCCGCCAGGACCACGTGACGACAACACAACAAGCGACGGGCGGGGCGGGGGCGTTCCCAGGAGGGCTACAGTCCTGAAGACCCGGGAGTCACGCTGACGCGCGCGCCAGGAATGAATTCTTGTGTGTCGTTTGTACTGGCAGGACGGAGTGAGTTATGCGGCTGGAACTGGGATGGAGGACAGGGAGAACTGTGTAATGAGGAAGTGTAAGGTGTTATGTGTCGGCACCCAAATCTCCCACACCTACAAGATCAACATTGTGTTATCCATCTGTGCGCATTTTCCTTTTAACATCTGTAAGGACTCACTTCTGTAATAGGTATGGTGGATGACACAAAGGAAGCAAAGACCCCAGTGCCTCCCTGTCATTAAACCTAAAATAAAGATGGTGAAACATTAACAATATAAAGCAGACCAGACTTTTTAGTTGTTAAAGAATTTAAAAACGTTTTCATTGTAAAGAAAATTGGAAAATTCCAGGAAAACGTAGAGAAGATAAATAATCACCCAGATCCCATCACCTAACTTATTTCTGGGACAGCACATGGAAAGCCATGTTACCTCGTATATGTGGGTGACACTAAACTACTTTATGTTCCAAATACTCCATCTACTTAGTATCTCAATGTCTTTGTCCAGTTTCCTTGGTCTGATTTATGTGGCATACGTTTCTCTCAGTCTGTCACTTGTCTTTTAACTTGTTTTGCTCGGCAGACGTTTAAAATTTTCACGTAATCAAATTTATTACTTGTTATATGACTTGGGAATGCCATCATAATCTATTCCTTATGAGTTTTTCTAATTTTCTTAATAGGTTTCATTTTTATATTTAGACTGTTAATCCACCTGAAATTTATTTTTTATATGTTGTAAATTACTTAACTTCAGTTCTTTATAATTAGTCAATTGACTCAACAATGTTTATTCGTTTTTAAGTCATCCTTTCCACACTGTATGAAATTGCACTTTTAACGCATCCTAAATTCCCACAAAAAGGTGAGTCTATTTCAGCTCTCTACAATAGCTCTGTTAGACAAATATTAGAAAAAGTGTCTCCGTATTTGTCTTTTTAAAATTTTTCATAACTGTTTAATTATTCTTCAGATGAACTTAAAAATTCCCTTGTCCAAGATTGGCCATGTGTTGGTAATTATTGAAGCTAGGTGATGGATACATTAAACTACTGTTCCTATTTTTGAATATACTTGACATTTTTCACACTAAAAAGATTTTTAAAGGATCAGTTTGTCAAATCCCATTGCAAATTATTTTAATATTTTGATCAGAAATATATTCAATCAATAGGTTAATTGGGGGGATAATTGACATATTTACAAAGTTGTTTTCCCATTCAGACTATGATATCCCTCCTTATTCTGTTTTTCTTAAATAAAAAAGTTACTTCTTAAAAAATGTCTTAATCATTTCCTAATCTTTTTTGAGATATGGTATAATTTTATGCTCGTTTTCTTTAAAAAAAATGGCATGTTTCTTTTACTATGGTCTTAAGTAAATGAAGTTGAAATTACTTTTCTTTAAGCATTTGGTTCTCCTAAGGAAATAGTTCCCCTGCAGAAACATACAGATCTAAGAGTTTTTAGGGAGGTTAGCTCTGTTTCTATAGGTGGTTACCTTTATTTCTTATTTTGTGTTATTTGTCCTCTACTTTTTCTTGATTATATTACCTAATGGTCTATCTATTTTATTGACTCTTAAATCTAGTTGCTTCTTCCAGCTGTATTCTTAACTTTTTTTAACAGCTTGGGATATAATTCATATACTATAAAATTAATCCATATAAAGTTCACAATTTAGTGTTTTTATTAGATATACAGAGTTGTACAACCATTGTTACAATTTAATTTTGGAACACCTTTGTCACCCCAAAAAGAAACCCTGTACTCATTAGCCATCACTCCGCATCTTTTCCTAACTTTTTACATTTGATGCTTATTTCGTTCTTTCTTTAATTATTTGGGTATTTAAGAATTTTTCCCTGGTCAGGGTATATTTTTGTACTATTTCCAGTTTGGAGAGTCTTCTTAGGTTTTCTCTGAGGCCTAATATATGGTCCCTTTTGGGGAATGTTCCATGAGTGTTTTGAAAATAAGGTGTAGCTTCTGTGTTCAGGGTATCAGGTTTGATGTATCTATTGGAACTAATAATAATGTCATTTAAATTTTATATTTCCCCCCCTCTTTATGTGTCATGGATTCCATGAGGTCAATTAATATCTCCTAATATGTTTGTTTCTTCTATCTCCTTTCATAATAGTTAATGCTTCATTATTTAATGCAGATATTCCTAACTGTCTCTTTATCACTGTGGTCATAATTTTGTCCTCAGTTAAACTTTGTCTGATATTAAAATCATGATGCTAGTTTAATTATTGCTGTTGTTAGTGTTTTGTTTAGTTGCAACATCCTAATGTACATTTACCCATTCTTTTTGCTACCTTTCTGAATCACTTTCTATTCGGTGTATCACTTGATAACTGCAAAAAGTAGTCTTTGTTTTAGGGTACAGTCAGAATTTTTTTCTTTTAATAGGATAGTTTAACACATTTACACTTACTGATAATATCAATGTATTTGTATTTAATTTCGTTATTTTATATCATGCTTTCCATTTCATATCTTAAAATATCCTTCACTATGGGCTTATTTGTTTTATAATATATTTCATTTTAAAATGTAGAAATTTTTATTTTTTATTCAGTGGTTTCCCTTTATAACTGTGTATTTTTAAATATAATTCCTTTAATCTCCATTTCTTTAGACAGTTTCTTTTAATACTCAGAAAGGAACAATAATGAAATTAGTGTAATTCCTCTTCTTCCACCGTTCCCGCAACTACCCATCTTTTAATTGATCATACTCTCTTAATATTGACTTTTGTAGTTTTAGCTATTTAGCTATAGTTGTACATGTATCACTTGATTTATCAACTTAATATAAATTTGATGAGTAGAAATAAGGTAGCATACTTGCCCACTTACTTGTCCCCCTTTTCCCCACCATAAACAACTTTTGTTAATTATTCATTTCAATATTAGAGTTTATATATCACAGTATTTGTATTTTATACTTATTGCCACAATCATGCTGCATAGTAAACCCCCCAGCTCCCTGGCTTAAACAAGAAACATTAATTCTCTCTCATGCATCTGAAGGATAGTTAATACAGACTTAGCTCAGATGGATTTGGTTCCAAGGTGAAAGTTGGTCCAGCTCTGCTCCCCTGTCTGTCATCCTCTTTGGACCATGGGTTGGCCAGGGCATATTCTTCTCACGATGAAAGAAACTCAAAAAGAATGAGCAGATGCAGCTCTGACCTATCATTTCCATGTACATTCCATTGGCCAAAACAAGTCAGATATTCAACTGCAAAGTCATATTTCAAAAGGAATGGATTCTGGGAGGGTGAAGAATAGGCAACAATAATATAATCTACAACAGAATGTTAGCATAATCCCCATATTTGTTTTAGTTTCAATGCTATACTTCTAGATTCACTGCTCATTCCATGGGTCTTATTACCACAATTTATGAAATTATCTCTGGTTAGCTGAACTTTTCTGCCTGAGAGTAGCATTCCTAAGATAATACATGTTCTAAAAGATTGGCCTGTTGACTGTGGATTTTTCATTTGAAACAACTTTTATTTTTGCACAATAATAGACATACAACAAACTGCATAATTATATGTACACAATTTGATAAATTTGGACTTATTTGTACACTGTGAAACCATCACCACAATCAAGATAGTAAATATATCCATCATCTCCAACATTTCCCTAATGCCCTTTTTAATCTCTCCCTCCTGCCCCTGCCTTCCTTTCTCTCCCACACAATCAATGATTTTGATTTCATCATCGTGAGATTTGGAGCAGAGAAACCAGCCAAGACCACCTGGACTTCTGACCTACAGAACTGTGAGATAATCAGTGTCTGTTGTTTTAACCCTCCAAGTTTGTGATGATTTGCGTGGAAGCAGTAGAAAATGAATTTATTATATATTATGTTTTAATATAATGTATTTAAAAATGAACCAAGTGACATGTTGATTAAAATAAGAAATGAGTGTGCTTGCAACTTTTGAACTAATGCCTTTTACATCCCAATGTTAATATATTGCAAATTTTATTGTCATTGTCCAGAACTTTGACTAAAAACGTAGTCATCCCCTTGTCTGGGAGGTTTTGATTTTCTTTATGAATAAGACTTTATATTATAGTTATCTAAATATAAAAGAAACATACAATAAAAATGTGTAAATATGGGAGAAACAAGTAAAGAATGCATCACTGATTGGAAAGGTGTATAAAAAAATTGTGGACAGAATAAATTAGAACATGGACACAACTATTTAAGTAAAATATATTGCTAAAATTACTCCGCAGTGTATAATTTCATCATTATATGTAATAGTGGTAGAAATATTAAATAAATCTGATATTTTGCATGAGTCACTAGTACAGGAAGTAAAATTTAAAAAATTTTCGTGAAACAGAGACTTCCACTTCAGCTAGACCAGACTTACCTTCTGACAATACGCAACTAGTAAACTGGATCGAATATATAGAATAATTTTCAGACATTGCACAATAGGGAACATAGTACTTTGATACATGAAAGGAAACAAGACAAGCCCTACAATTACCTTGGCTTTCCACTTGAAGTGAGGACCATAGCAGGAAAGAATCAAAAGCAGAGTTTGACAGAGATGGTGAGATGAAGAGACAGAGGTAAGATGACTGGAAGTTGTTGGACAGAGTTCTGGAGAGAAGGGACCAAGCTTGAGAAAGAAATCTGCATATCAGTCCCTTTTATGCTTTGCTTACTACTAAGCCATGCAAGCATAGAGTGAAACTCCACATGCAAAGAATGTTTGGGAAGCTGCAAAATGAGCAATTTCCGGGGATGGAAATCACTCAGGAATGGGATATATTTAAGTTCTGATAAGGCAGATTGGGGCATTCTCATTGAACACCAGTAGAAACCCCAGAAGGGTTATGCCTTAGTGTAGGTCCCAACTATTTCTAAAGATATTCTAGACTAGTGTTTTCCAACACAGGTGCTACTAGCCACATATAGCTGTTGAGTACTTGATATGTGTCTAGTGTGGCTGAGGAACTAAGTTTTTAGTTTACTTAATTTTAATTCATTTAAATAATTTGTGTTGAAACTTCAATAGTCAATATAGCTGGAGGCTACCACCATATTGGACAGTGAAGTTCTATGGCCAACTTCATGCAGCTTAATAAAGAGAAGTCTTGAAGAGACGAAGTTGAACTGCAGATAACTGTTTGCCAGAACAGATCCCAATATTCTTTAAGAGAAGGAAACAAAATCTAGATGTTCCACAATATACATTCACTATGATTCAAAATGTCAAGTAATAAAAAAAATTACTTGATATTCCAAGAAGAAGAAAAACATGAGCCATAACTAGGAGGGAAATAAGTCAATGAAACATGCAGAAATGACAAAGATAACAGAATTAGTAGACAAAAGATGTTAGTTATAAATATGCTCAAAGATTTTTAAAGAAAACCATGAACATAATGAAAAAAGTGAGAGATTGAAAAAACCAATAGAATCCTTAGAGAAGAAAAAATAAAATATCTGCAGGGAAATAGTGACTGGATGGGTATAGCAGCTGATTGTACAATGCAAAGGAAAAAACTTATGAACTTGAAGACAAAGCAATAGACTCCATTAAATAAAGAAGTACACAGAGAAAAATGATAGGAAAAAATGAACAGACCCTCAGTAACCTGTGATATTAACAAAAATCATACATAAAATTTGAGTAGAAGGAGACCAGAGAAAAACATTAAAGAAATACTTTCTTTGGGCAGCTGATTAGCTCAGTTGGTTAGAGCACAATGCTAGTAACACCAAGGTTGCCAGTTCAATCTCCTCATGGGCCAGTGTGAGCTGCACCCTCCACAACTAGATTGAAACAACTACTTGACTTGGGTCCTGGAAAAACACACTTAAAATAAATAAAAGTTTGAAAACAAAAAAAGAATCTCTTTGAAGAAAAGTTTCCCAAATTGATGAAAACTATGATCCCATGCTTAGAAAATGCTAAAAAAACCCAAGCAGGAAAACGTAAAGAAAAATCATACTAAGGCACATTGTAATCACATGGCAAAAAACCAGTGATAAAGAGAAAATCTTAAAAGCAGCAGCAAAAAAAGTGAAATAAGTCCGACTGAGAAAGACAAATAGCATATGATCTCACTTATATGTAGAATCTAAAAAACAAAATAAGCAGAAACAGACTCATAGAGACAGAGAACTAATGGTTACTAGATGGGAGGAGGATTGGGGAGCTGGGTGAAAAGGTGAGGGGATTAAGAAGTACAAATTGGTTGTTACAAAATACTCACGGGGATGTGAAGTACAGTATGGAGAATATAGTTGATAATATTGTACAAACTGTGTATAGTGTCAGTTGGGTACTAGACTTATAGGGGAAACACTTCATAAATTATGTAAATGTGTGACCACTACGCTCTATACCTGAAACTGAAAAAAAATTAAAAGGAAGAAAAGAAGACCAAGAAAATAAAAGCAGCAGCAAAAAAACAACTCAATTTATAGAGACAAAGATAAGAATATAGCAGACTTCTCATTGGAAAGTATGGAAGGCCAATACTGGCATCTCTTTGATGTGCTGAAATTATAAAAGTCAACCTAGAATTTATATCCACTGAAAATTTCCTTCAATGAATACATTACAAAATACCACATCATCATTAAAAATGCCAACATTGTAACAGCTACTGGTTAGTGCCAGGGGCTATGCTAGGCATGTTATTACCCCCAAATGATCCTCATTAGAACCTTATGAGTTAAGGAGCATTATTAGCATCACTTTATCAATGAGAAATCCAAAGCTTAGGAATACATTGAGTAGCTTAGCCAAGGTTATCGAGGACTAATTAAAAAAAAGCAGAATGTATTTATTCAGTCATTCCATAAAATATTCGTTGAGCATTTATTAAGTGCCAGGAATGTTTGGGGATCCAGATCACAGCAGTTAAGAAGTCTTTTTTTGTAGTTTCCTGTCTCATCAGTGAGACAGATAATTATGAAATGAATGTCCTAATGTCAGATACTAACAATTGCCATGAATAGAAGGCCGGGGATTGGTGATGGAAGACATAAGGGGAGTGGACTAGCTTTAGTCTGGAGGAAGCTCTCTTGAGAAGTCGGCATTTGACTAAGACATAAAAGGGGCAGCCTTGTGACAATCAGAAACTTGGCATGCTCAGAGATCACGGAGAGCACATACCTAGATGGTATTGCTTACTACACACCTAAGTCTAGCCTGTTGCTCGTAGGCTACGAGCCTGTACAGCACGTTCCTGTGGTGAACGCCATCGGCAATGATAACACAATGGTAAGTATTTGTGTATCTAAACATATCTAACCATAGGAAAGGTACAGGAAAAATATTGCATAAAAGATACAAAATGGTGCAGCTGTGGAGAGCACTTACCATGAATGGAGCCTGCAGGACTGAAAGTTGCTCTGGGTGTCAGTGAGTGGTGAGCAAGTGTGAAGGCTGAGGACAGGACTGTATACGGCTGTAGACTTTATAAATACCATCCCATGAGCCCTCCCTCCTGCTTCCTTCCAACAGAAGATCGAATGCTGTCAATGCTGCTCCATGAACAGAAATGTGGGCTGGATTGATTGGAAATATTGAGGAAAAGCTGGCGGGTAAGGCATAGATCACCATCATAGTGACTGTCAGAAGGGAGTGAAAGGCGGCTTGAGGATCAGCGGGAATAAGAAATCAAGATGGAGAGATAGAGGAACATAGGGGATTGTCATGGCAATGTGGTTTTGGCTACTACATGTTGGAACAGTGGTCACATTAAGAAATTTTGTGCTATTCATAAAAAAGAGGGTGTAGAACTGAGGACTTTGAAATTTTGTTTTTGGGTCTATTGCCCCTTCCCATCACAAATGGCTCTCTCTGGCATTGAATTGACAGAAGAAATAAAACTTGCTTATGTTTTACATCATTACAACCTGAAAATAGTTCCAAGGACTGGGCCAGGCTGGCTGCACACCACCACAGGAAGCTTTCACTCAAGTGGCAGTGACACTCACTACTTGTTAAAGGTAGCGCCTGTAGACCTGTGTCCTTGCAGGTCTTAGGTCCTCAGCAAAGAACTCACAGCCATGTACTCTGAAGACCGCGCTGGATCTGGGTGGGCCGGAGGGCCCCCTGCATGTGCAATGCTGCGGGGAGAGGCTCCTCGGTGCTGGAATAGGTCAGAGGCTGGCTGATTGGGATGTAGTGTGTGCACTCAACATTGAGGTGCTCTCAGTGAGAGGCAATCTATTATCACGCCCCACAGATATTGCTCTCATCAGAGGAAAAAAATGCCTCTTAAATCACAGATCCCTCCATTTCTAACAGGAAATTCAGCTCCATTATAATCTTATGGCTCCACTGTTGTATATGCGGTCCATCACTGACTGAACTGGTGTTACATGGTGCATGACTGTATTGAGCATTATTTTGGAAGTTTCTGCAATTAAGCAGAAAAGTGAAATAAGAGATACAATATTGGAAAAGAAATTATTTGGAGACAACATAATTATACAAAACACCAAAGACTCAACTGACATACTAACCAGAATGACTAAATACTCTAGTTAATGGCTAAATTTAAAATATAGTGAAGTTAATAGCTCTCATAAGTCATCATTAATAGAAATGAAAATGCAATGAAGAAATGATTCAAAAAAAGCATTAAATGTAAAATGTGACATAACTTTTTCTCTTTTTTAGGTTGGGGAAGGACTTTCTAACCATAAATGAAATAAACTCTTTGGTTTTACTATAAAAAACAGTCTATACTATTTTGTTATAGCAGCCTGACCAGACTAAGACAAGTTTATTATAAAACAATGCTCATAAATCTGACAACTTAGATGAAATGGACAATCTCCTTGAAAGAAAAACTGTCAAAACTTATCCAACAAGAAATAGATAATATGCATAATTCTGTGTCTATTAAAATTGAATGTAGATAAAATCTTCCCACAAAGAGGCCCAAATGGCATCACTGGTGAATTCTACTCAATATTTAAGGAAGAAATTATATGGATTTAGCTCCCATTCTTCATAATATAGGAGGGGCAAACTCATTTTATGAAGTCAACATTACACTGACCAATGACATTAAAAGGTAAAGAAACTACAGATCAGTACACACATGAAACCTGATGCAGAAACACTCAACAAAAAACTAGCAGAAGAATCCAGCATTATTCAGGGATGCAAGGCTCATTCCACAGTTGAAAATCAAGGTAAATCCCCATGTCAACATTATGAAGAAAAACCACATTATCATTTCAATAGACATAGAAAATCATCTGACAAAACCCAACATCCATTCATGATTAAGAACGCTCAGCAAAGTAGGAACATAATTTCCCCAGCCTGACAAAGGCCATCTTAGGAAAATCCTACAACTGACATTCTTAATGGTAAAATGCTAGATGCTTGCCCAATATTGGTGACAAGAGAAAGATGTGTTTGACCTCACCACTCCTTTCACCAGCACTGGAAGGTCTAACCAGTTGCAGCAGGACAAGAAAAAGTAATAAAAGGCATTGGAAAGGGAAACTGGAAAGACTGGAAAGAAAACGTTTATGATAAGTATTAATAATCTGCAGATAACAGGACTAAACAGAAAACTTAAAAAAAAAGTCTATGTAACACGTAAGTGCATTTGGCAAGGTGTCAGGATACGGGGCCAATATACAAAAATCAATTGTATTTCTAGATATTAGCGATGAAAAATTGGAAATTGAAAGTTTTAAAAGTACCACTTACAAGAACATAAACACAAACTTTAAGACACTAACAATGTATGTGCAAGATCTGTATGCTAAAATAAAAACAAAAACAAACAAACATGAATACTGATAAATCAAAGACCTATATATGTGGAGCAATATGACGCAGGACAAATTTTAACATGTCCACTCTCCCTGGTTTATGGATTCAACACAATTATCATCAAAATCCAAACGAGTGTTTTTGTTCTTGTAAACAGGCTGATTCTAAAACGTCTATGGAAAGACAAGGGAACTAAAACAAGACAATTTTGAAAAAGAAGTTGGAGTACTGTTTACATAAAGCTAATCAAGGCAATGCAATATGGGCGAAAGCAGAGACATAAACTAATAGAATAGCGCAGAGAGCCTAACACTGATTTTTGACAATGGTGCAAAGAAAAATGATACCTATAATACCTATAATTTTTATAGGTGCCATATATGAAAACTAACTCAAGTGGATGACAGACCTAAATGTAAAAACTGAAAACTATAAACTTCTAAAAAAACCCAATTCTGTCACCTTAAGTTAGGCAGATTTCTTAGATGACACCAAAAGCAGAATGCACTAAAGAAAGAGTTGAGGGGTGGCTGGTTAGCTCAGTTGGTTAGAGCATGGTGCTGGTAACACCAAGGTTGCCAGTTTGATCCCCACATGGGCCACTGTGAGCTGCGCTCTCCTTAAAAATAAATAAATGAATAAAAAAGAAAAAGTTGATAAAGGGGACTTCAGCACACGTCTGGTAAAGGTCTTGTATACAGATTATAGAAATTATCTGGCTAGAAATATGAAAACACAGATTGGGTTACCATTTTTGACACTTTCAAATTGACAAAGATAAAACATGAGTGTGAAGATATGGGTAATCCCATATACAGTAATACAGTAAGTCCTTACTTAATATTGATAGTTTCTTGGAACCGCGGCAAAATGACATATAACGAAACCAATTTGACAAGCAAAAGTTCCTATGGCATCCCATCAATGTTATAACGAAACAACATTCAAATGTCGTGATGAAACTTCCACTTTTGGAAGGGAAATCTGATAATACGTCTCAAATCTTAAATTTTTATGTCCATACCCTTTAACACAGTAATTATATTTTTAGAAATGTATCCTAAAAATCTTACACATCATGACTGGTATGTATGTTCACTATTCCAATACTTCTACTTGCAAAATGGAAACAAGAAATCAGTCTTGACAACAGGGACTGGTTAAATAATGGATCATCCATAAATGTGAGGCTACGCGGACAGGGAAATCTTGCTTAAAGAGAACACTTGATATGGGAAAACGCACAAAATAACAATGCTGTGGAGAAATAGGACATTGAACTGTATATAGTTTCATTTTCTATTAAACAAATGTATGCCTACAAGAGAGAAAATAAATGTGTATGGGCGTTTTCTCTGAACGATGAGATTACTGGTGGGGTAATTTTGTGTGTATTTTCTGAACATGTATTCAGAAGTTTTAAAAGGGATTGTCATTCCAGAGTTAAATTAGCATAAACGTGCAATATGAAATTCCTGGCATCCTGGTGAAGGCAGCTAATATGGCACCTAAGGATCTGATTTTGCAAAGAGGTGGGCAGACTGAGGAACCTATGATTGAAAAGAAAGGGCAGCAGAGAACCCTTTCAACTTCATTTTCGCTGCTTCCCCAATAAGGTGTGACCATGACAGACACCATAGCTGGTATTTGGGTTCCCCCTCCATTACAGGGCCCTCAAGTTTTCACTGCAGTCATGAATGGTGGTTTTATTTGGACATAAATACGTTTTGGATTTTTCCCTTTATTTGGTCCCCAATTTGGTTTTTAATTATGAAGCTCTTCCAGTACAGAAACAGAAACCCTGTTTACTCTCAATACCCGTAAGGCTTGAATGTTGCCCCCTAGTGGGAAAGTCCTCAAATAACACAGTTCACATATTGCTAATGAAGAGCATAGAACGTTATAAAGACAACTAGCTTTCTCCCTTACGACAGCTTATTTTATTTGCCGAATTCTTCCTTTTGGGAGAAACTAATCTTTGTAGTGCCTTCTGCTCGATAGGGACTGTGTTCACGGAGGGCCTTTCACGTGTTATATTCACTTTAAGCCTGCAGGTGAGGGTTTCTTCTCACATACAGCATAGGCTCGTCTAATATCACCACGAGGTGAGGTGTCAAGGAGACGAAACTCAATTTATCATTACCCTTCAAAATATCTTCAGCATTTGAGAACTTTGTAAATTTACTAAGCATTTGAATAAATACTAAATTGAATTACGACACTTTGACCTCGTGCACAATTACAAAATGAAGCAAGGTCAGTTTCCAAAGTTTCTTGGGGAGGGTGTATAAAAAACTTTCTTAAACCATGTCAAAACACAAACACACAAATGATCAACCATCTGAACAGATAAATAAGATACCTAAAATAGGAGTGCTCTCAAATACTAAATTGACTCTTGATGACCTTGCATACACCTTTTTGGGGGGTGGGAGCTTGATTTTGTTCTTTCAAGGGTGCACATGACTATCTCCACTTGAATTTATGTGGTAAAAAACAAAACAAAACAAAAAACCACACTGAAGCAGTGTTCCCTAAAAGGTAATGCTTTATATTGCACTAAAAATACCAATACTGTTCTAGCTTTTGCATAACTTTCTACATTACTTGTATACATACTGTTACACACTAAAAGAACCTGTTTTCATAGTTCGTTTTCTTTAGAAGTAACTGTAACCAGAATAATGCTCACATTTACGGTTTAGAAAATTCCTCACTTAATTTGAAAGAAAAAAAGTGTATTTTTATTCCAAGACTAATGGCTTCACAGAGGAAAGCTTAATATCTAGTAGTTGTCACACATATTTATATACAGAGATTTATAAAATAACTATTGCCCAGCCACTAAACAAAGATCAAAGGAGATTAACAGAATGGAAGTTCTATTTCCTATTGTAATTCAATTTCCTATTGTAAAAAAAAAAAGTTCAGACAAAAGGGATAAAGTATGTGTATGTTCGTAGGTGTTAAGAGAATAGGAAAATACAAGCAACTTGACAAGACTAAGTTTATTCTAAGTATAACTTTTATTAATAAAAAGATTAACCATGACCATATGAGTGGCTGGGCTTAGTCTGCTACACCAAAGAAATTAAGAATTGATACTCGAGAATATTGTTACAATAATTTATAATAGCATTCCTTTATAGAGGCATTTGAACTTTAGCAATGTTTCTCTTAAATATAAAAAACTAACCCTTAGTGTCATGGATGAGAATCATCACAGTTACCACTCAATCAAAAAAGAATTTCCAAGAGTTGTTGGTGTTATCTCAAGGCCTACACCCAAAGTTTAGGGAAACAATCTCCCAAAAGGATCTTCTGAAAAATTGTCTGATCAGAGACAGAGTATCGGTGGTTTGATACTTGTGGCAGGGGAATAGCCCACTTCCAAGTCAAGTGTGAAGAATAAATAACACAAATTACGAATGCACCCAAGGTCCCCAAATAAATTAGTAAAAGTGCCATTATTTGAAGAATTACCAAGACATATAATCAATGTGTTTAAACACAAATTCAAATTTTTTTAAGTTCAAAAGATACAGTAATTTTATTACATAAAATTTCTCCTGTGTGCTAAAAATGTTAACTTACAAGACATAATATTTATATAAGTGTAGAGGGAATTACGGTTGAATTGTTTAATCATTTTTCACTGATGAGAATAGAACAACAGGTAGTGGACATATAGGAAGCACTCAGAGTCCTCTAAAATTCAAGGTTGTTATATTACTGCTCAAGCAAAGCATACTACCATTCTCTAATAATATAAATGCCTGCTCAATTTATCATTTAAAAATAAAGTCCATTTGTTCTCCATTAAAGCTTCTGCAAGACTGACAAAGGTACATTCTACCTATATAAAATAGGGGTACTCTTCATCTTTGGATAAGGTATCACCATTTAGGGAAATGTACTCATATACAGATTACTAAATTTTTATTTGAGGCAGCTGTTGGAGTCCATTAAGCACTTTTCGAACATTGTACCTTTAAAGTTTGTCTTTAATATTAATAGCTTTGGAAAACCAAAAATAGAGAAAAAACATCTATGGCAAAGTACATTTCATTCAGATTCGATAGCAATAAAATACAAAAAAAAATATTTAGTGCAGTGTCAATTTTATCTACGTAAATCACTTGAGGATGGTTTTATGATTTATGATTGAATGACAAAAAAAAGTTTTAACTTGTTAAAAAAGTCTTTTAAGTCTTTGACTCAGTATTTAGTAAGGCAAAAATGAAATTAAGTACTGTAGAAAGTCTTTAAAAATGAAGCTCTACAAATTTGGTTCCCATGTACAACAATTTCATTAACAGATAATGAGAAGTGTAGATACAATGTATCCAATACCCTTATAACTACAATCAAAAAAAAAAAAAACCTCTAGTAGCATTTATAGATTGTGAAATCCTTAGCAATACCAATATATATTCAAAACATGTCCATACAGAACCCTTTCCTTCTCCACGTAAAAGAACACTTGTTAAAAATAATTAACAAAAAATACCAATAAAACAATGGAAACTCATTTCATTTCATTGCGCCCAAAGTTATGACACAAAATATTGGCTTTAAGAGGTAGATTAAAAAGAAAAAGAAAACCAGATTCTCCATTCTTTGTCACTTTTATTCAGTAGTAGTTTTTTTTCCTTATTTTCAGTGCCAGACACGGCAAGGAGTGATTACAGCCAACTGTTATTAAAACATTTGTTCTCAACATACACCCCCTTTACCACTGACCCCAAACTGACTCATTTTGTGTGCTTTCGTTCTTTCTTTTTTTAATATACCACCACCAAGACTGGGTGGAGGGGGCAAGGGTAAGAGAGATGAAGGGAAGAGTCCAGGAGGCCAGAAGAGGAGGAATGCTACAAGCCACAGTAAGAATGAGCTGTATTTAATTTAAAAAAGGGGGGAGGGGTGTACCCCACAAATGATACAGTAATGAGGATACACAATTAAATCCCATTAAGCATGACTGAAGGCTTTCACTGTGTTTGACGTCATCACAATGGAAGGCATAAAAAGTGGAGTAAATCAATGTTGATACAGTCCAATCTAGTCCATTAGGCAAGATGGTGCAAGAAGTCATTTAAATTAAAAGTGCCCTACCCTTACCTAAATGGCTAGCAGACATGGAGAACACACGGTGATGAATCCACAGAGCTTTCTCCATGTAGCTATAAAAAATGTGTTGTTGAATGGCACATTGTCAAACACTGGAAAGGGGCGCCACAATGGACCTCTCTCTTTTTTAGGTACGAATGCTAGATTCAACTATCTCAACTAAGCAGGAAGTGGGCTCTTCTGCTAGGAATGCCAACCCTAATTCACTTTGTCTTGAAATATATACAGATTGTTTGTAGTAGCTACAGCAATGATATTTTCCTTGGGGTGCCAGGCTGTATGAAGTATTTTCTTGTTGAAGTCTAGGCTGTCAACACTTATTTCATCCTTCTTTCTCTTGCCACTTGCACAGACTTTGCGTGGCTTCAGAACTGTGCGAGGTTTATTGTTTTCCCGTGATGCTTCTAGGGTTATGTCTCGCTTTGTGTTCCTGTCAAACATTCTGAAGAAATTATTGTAAGATCCAGTCATGACAACACTGTAAAGGCAGACAGAGCACTCAGTCAAATAAGTGAACAAGAGTTTGTTTTCAGTAAAATGATTCAGTGATAAACCTAGTCTAATATTCTACCGGAAACAGCTACTTCAAACAGATTAGGATTTAGGGTGAGGGTTGCTGAAACCAACCCAGAAATATGGTATTAGTTAATGTGGTTTTCTGTTAATGACTCCTTTTCATGACTACCAAAACCATCACTAAAGTTGAAAGCATCCTCAAGTAAAGCTTCTTAGTAATATTATCTTTGCTTAGTATTTTTCCAACTACAGACTGTGCAATCAACCAGACCAGACAACTTCTTTCTAGAAATACCAACCTTGGGACTCTCAGGCTCTGAAACAAAAAACAACAAAAAAACAACAAAAAAGGGGCATAGTACACACCTGTTCATAAGAAACCAATACATTATGACTTAAATTATAAGCTATTTAATTTGTTCCCAGGACGTTGTCTGGTTTGGATAATCACACCTTATGACACAGGGAATCTGTTTCTGAGAATATTAAGAAAGTAGCATGTGCAGTTTTTATGAAAAGATAATCATTTTATCTGTAACACTAAGTACATTTTAAGCAAAAATTTTTGGACAAACATTTTTAATAGTATCAGTTTAAAGAGGTAGCAAATTCTTACCCTGCCCAAGACATGTTCTGTCAGTTCTACTTGCCATCCATCACTGCGGAACATTTACTAATTATCCCAATAAGCAAGACTTCACACATTTCAAACCGCTTTTAATTTGGAAAGGGTCTGGTGCTACTCTTACTATGTCCTGCTCACATGGTTTAAATTGTTGTTGTAAATAAAAGTATAGAACACCAAGAAAATCTTTAAAGTAATCCTTGAAAACAACTATTATAAATATTATACATTATACAGGTCATATATTCACTACAAATAGTTACTATCTATTCAGTAATTTCAATTCCCCCCTCCCAAAAACTGACATTTTAAATCAAACTCAAGTTTATGCATGTACTTGAAGGTAATAAAACTGTATTTCTTTTAAAATGATTTATGTAATTTAGACTGGCACCTCTGAATTTGTGAGGTTTTAATAGATCAGAACACCCAGTCTATGGCAATTTGTAAATTTTAAAAGGTGTTATGCCAGCATTTCTATGGTACTGTCAAAAATGAATAACCTGAATCTAATCATGAGGAAACATTAGACAACATTCAAATTAAGAAACTTTCTGCAAAATAAATGGTCTTTGTTTTTCAAAAATGTCAAGGTCATGAAACATGAGGAAAGGATGAAGAACTGTTCCAGATTAATATATACTAATGAGATATGACAACTAAATGTCACATATTCTTTTGGATTGGATACTGAACAAAAAAATTTTTCCTTTGCTAGAGGACATAATTGAGAAATGGTGAAATTTTAATGGGATGTGTGGAGTAGATGGAAATAATCCATCAATGGGAATTTTTCTGCTTTAGATACTTGCACTGTCATTATGTAGGAGTGTGTCTCTTTTAGGAAATATATTCATTAAAGAATTTAGGGGTAATGGGGCATCATGTTTGGAGTTTAAGCCCACTGGTTCACAAAAAAAATTATGCGTATGTATGTGTGTGTATGTGTGTGTGTGTGTGTGTGTGTGTGTGTGTGTGTGTGTGGAAAGACAAAAGAGATCGACACAGCAACAGGAGGAACATGAGCAGAGGCTAACTAAGTAAGAGCTGTATTACTCTTGTACATTTTCTCTAAGTTTGAGATGATTTCAAAAAAAATTTTTTTTTAACATTAAGGGAAATAACTTCTGATAATGGAACATAACTTAAAACTGCTAAAAATATGTTTAAATGATGTGAGGAAGAACTAGCTGTAGCAGTGCACCACATCTTTTTATATCAGTACCTTCTTTTCAAATTTGCTAATTTCTTCTTGCTAATGTCTACCCCTTTCTTTTTTTCCTTCTTGATGCCTTAGGTTTAGTAGTGGCATTCAAAGGCAAAGCCTGCTTATTCCTACTCCAGGCTCATTGTGGCTAGCTTATTACGGGGCCTCACGTTATAATCAGATAAAAATAATTTTAAAAGTAATTTTAAAAAGATAAATAATCCAAGCTCTATTACCCTTTATAACATGTAACACACAAAACCTAAATCATACCAAGCTTCAGTGATAAAAGCACTGTTGAATGAAGTACCTCAAATTACCCTGAAGGCAAGTTTAAGTTATTCCAAAGTCACATTTTCTTTTACAATTTTCTGTTCTATTGGAATAAGTATTGGCAACTAAAAATTGAAAGATTAAGGCTTATTTATCCTTGGAAATAATGGTACACATCTGATGATATAATAAAAAGGAATCACACTGTGGAAAATTTGCAGATTACGAAAAGCCTTATTACTCAGGGTAATAGGGTTAAAATAATATATAGTAACTACCAAGTCTATGAGGTATTAATATAATAGCTGGTAAAGCTGGTGTAACATTCCAAATGAATTATATACTGTCCAAATATTTCTAAAAACAGTTGAACAGTAGAGTTAACAACTAAACTGAAATTTCACCATTTTAACTGTTGGCATGTCAAACGTGATTGATCTGGTTCATAAAGGGGAAACATTTAAAGATATTTAAATAATAATTTATGATAACTGGAACTTTTTGTGTATTTTCACATTTACTAGTGAAACACAATGTTTAATTTGTATTTGCCAATACAGCTATAAGATTACTAAATTTATTTCAAGAAAACCCTGTAGGGGAGGGGGAGGGAAGTTAGGATTTATGATTTATGTCATTCTAAAAAAAGTTTGCCTTATTTTTAGTGAATATGGTAACCATACCAGGAGGAGTGATGACACAGTAAATTTCATTCCTCTAATAAAACATTTGAATGAGAAGTGGAAATTAAAATCAATTACCTATCAGATCCATTCCAACAACATTCAAATTTGTCAAATATGCAGTCATTTTCATACAGTGAACAAAGTTTACTTCTGAGGTATTCATGCACCTGGGGGAAAACATAACTATATTACATATATTCTTAGTTTACACTTCAAGAAAAACCAATTAAAATCAGGGAACTGATTTAACAAGTCCGTATTTTAAAAGAAAAGGCATATACAGACATACACATATACCTCTGAATCCTATTAAAACTTGATTCCCTTGGAAATAATAAAGGCATTTTATCCTTTTACAAACATGAGCCCCTCTTCCATGAACAAAGACTTTCCTATTTATTGTACAACAGAGAAAAGTACCATTCTGGGCATGGAACATGTACTCTTTATAAGTTTGAGTAAAATATTTAGGCCACAAATGTTTGAAAACGGCACAGATAAGAAACTAAAGAATATGGTAGCAATATTTGAATATGCTGACACTTGGCTTTCAGTCCATAAATTGCTGATAGAAAAGACTGTACTTTACTTCCTTCTTCAATACCATTTTCTGAGCATAAATCACTGAAGCCTACATTATCATTAAGTGCATATTTTATACATAGCATGACCTGCCCTGGTTTGGTGATAAATTATATGGTTACTCTAGGTATGCATCATTGAAAAATTTGATCATGTGACATTACTTATACAATATCAAAAACTAGTGAAAATGTACCTGTTTTTTTGAAATATAATTCTGTATTTACCCACTATTATTTCACAAAGGGATAAACTAGAACATAAATAAATCTGGTATTTAGGACATATCCTGAGAAATGATACATTTCATAATATTGTTCAATTACAAAGGAAAATTTCAAAGTATTTCTTGTGATCAGATGGGGAAAAAAGGAGTCTCTATCTCACTCTCCTTTTTTACTTAAAAGAGAACCTCTCTTTACTTAAAGAGAACCTTAAATAGTAGTGATAGAAAAAAGTAGGTACCAGCTAAATGCCTAGAATTCTCTATTCTTTATGAAGCAACCTAAAGTCATATAAGAGTCCATTTCAACTTTAAGTATAGTGGAATGATGCAGACCATGTCTATGTGACATTAAGTGAAAATCTGTAACACGGAGGAATTGCAATTCATGTAGGATCAGCATTGAAAGTGAGCACGGAAGACAAAAAATTAGTAAGATAAAAATTACCCTTTAATCACGCAGAGTTCAGCAAGATGCTTATAAACTCAACAAGAACAGCTGAATCTGCATATACTATCTTTGAGTATGACTCTATTCTCAATCATTAACCTAATTCAGCAAAGGCAGAAAAGGTGCCAATCAGGTCAAATTAGGTAAATCACACAATTCAGCCAAGTTTTAGAATGCATGTACAGGGCTTTTCATCAAACAATTTAAGAGTATGAAGTTACGGTTCAAATCAATTATTCTCAATGGAAATGGGAGGGGGGTGGTGGTGAGAATCACAGGGATACAAATCAGGAACTTGGCAGTTACACAAATTTAATTTGAAAACAGAGCCGTATTATCTCTTTGCATTTGCTTCAATGTAGCATGCATGTATTTGGACATTTCAAATACCATTAAGGAGAATCTTAAGTGGTTTATGTTTGTTAAAGAGGATTAAAAAGTTTGAGAAATACCGTTCTAATCTTACTGAGAGCACACAACATAAAGGTACCATTTTCCAATTCTGTATGTCAAGCGTGTTCTACACTGTAACCACTTACGGTCTAACAGGTTTCTACACCCCACCTGTTCCCGACCGTGTGCATCTTCGTTCTCTTCTCTAGAAGAGGTTTGGGGTCACTGGTAGTGGGGTGGCTCACAAGACAATCCAGAACTGACATCCTACGAGAGGTAACTCCCTCCTAAAGCTGTCCGCAGGGCTTTCAAACCCCTCCCCTTCAGCTTACGACAACAGTTATCAGTCAAAAGGCAGAATGCCAGTCCCTTTAACTCTTTATGCCAAAATCAAGCTCTAGTTCAACTAGCGCTGCACATACTCCGACCCGGATACGTCTACTGGGACTGGCTACTTTCTTCCGAATCCTCTCCACCTCCCTCCCCCCCAGACCCTAACAGAGTGTGCTCTTCCCTCCTCACTTTAAATGTAAGTAGAAGGAGGGGGAAAAGTTGTCAATATTGAACCAAATTGGTAGCAAAATCACACTTTAACTGCAAAAGTAAGTAGAAAACACAGCTTATAAAGTCTATATGCATTTAATATAAGGAAGAACAACACATTCATGGACCTCTTCAAGAAAAAGCCTAATGGTGAACAAACACTGTATTATTACACATACTACAAAATCTTTCTCTATAAACACTTAAACAGGGTATGTGAGCATTGAAAGAAAAAACTGTAAATACCTGGTATGTTTCGACAGGCCTGTTTTCCATATTTAAGTCCCAAATTTTGACTGACAAATAGTCTCTAGTCATCATATAGCGACCACTATGGCTGAATTTTACATCAGAAATAGAGGAGATGATTTCAGAAAAAAAAGACCTGTTACTGGGATCTTCAGGTTCTTCAAACACTAAAAACAAGCAAAACACAAAAAACAGAAACAACAATTTGTATAATATTCCGGGTTGCACAAAGCATTTGCTGAAACCACTCACAAACTTCCTAAGAGGGAGCTACATAGGACAGCCTAATAAAGAACTTAGAACCATCTCTCTGGCTGTAAGAAGATGATCTCCCTGAAAGTTTCTTCAGAGAATATCGTAAACACCGAAACTGAAGATGCAGAAAGATGGAGTACGCTTCCAGAGGCCCACAGCTCACCGAGCGGACCAGACTCAGCCAGGACTTCTCTGGCTCCAGTGCACCGGGGACGCAGGTTCCACACAGACTGCCTGCCTGTACTGTCACCACAAGAAACACACTGTCCTCACCATTCAAATTCATACCTGCGTTGTATTTTTTAGTGGCCCAGCTAAAATTAGTTTGGTAACAGGCAGGTGCCAATTTTCACGAGTTTGAAAAATATTCAAAAACAGAAAGACAAGAATAATGCACCCCCTTAATTTTTTAACCCAGTGCTTTCCAAACTTTTTTTAAAGCCAAGGAAATCTCTTCTCAGAAAAAACCTACCCAAGAAGCTCAAACCAGAAAAGAAGAAAGGGAGAGAGGGAGGGAAAAAAAAGAAAGTAACTGCCTTACTTGAATATATATACGGTTGGAGAGCCTCACCCCAAGTTCCCAACATGTAACATTCCAGTAAAAATATATCCACTGGGACATCGACAGGCCCCTGAGAAAGCCTTCTATGTTCTTCCAAATAACCTACAATGCCTCTCGTGGTCAGCAGCTTACCAAAGGGTACAAGAGGCCCCGGCACAAATGTTTAAGACTTGTAAACCTATGTACATGAGGTCACCATGTCTCTGAGGCTAACTTCAGACAAAGAGAAAATATTATAATTTGGAAAAAAAAAGACATAATGAACTTACATTTAGAATGCCTATCACAGAGGGCAGATGCCCTCATGTCACATAACCGAATAGTTCCTTTACTGCTGCTGTATACAAACGTGTTACAGCTGTTTGGATGGAATTCTGCTGCTGTAATCACCTCTGTTAGCTCTTCCATATTGGCAGGCTTGATATCCACAATATCTGGATAGCATCTTATTAAGGAATTTCCACTTAGAAAAAAGGGCAAACACAATCTTACATTTCTCAAGTCTAATATTAATTCATAGGCTGAAGCACAAGTACTAATTCTGAATTGCAATTTAGTCCTTAAGATTATAATCCCAGAGGGATCAAAACTTTTATTTTTTAACGCTTAAAAGAAAAATCTTAGAAGAAAACGTGGACAAATTTTAAATTTAGAGGTCTGTTTTTCTGAGTATGACACAAATCCCAGAAGCCATAAAGAAAAGATTGATAAATTTATCTTCCTAAATATTAAGAGAACTTAGTGTACACAAACAATGGAGCTAACTTACTTAACATAAAAAGTGTTTTAAAAACAAAGAAAAATAATAAAAACATGCAAATCTAATTAAAAAATTAGAAAAGAAAAAACATAAATGGTTAATAAATATGAAAAATGTTTGTCTACTCATCATGAAATAAACACAAATCAAAACAACAAATGAGGACTTTCACTGAGTGGGAAAGGTATAGGAAAATAGGCTCTTTCAAACATTGTTAAGTATGAATTATGGTAAAGTATTAATTTTTCAAATGATATGTATGTGGAAAAACTAACAGTAGTAGTAATAGCTGCTAACATTTATCAAGAACTTTAGAAACATACTTAAAAAACAAATATATATTTGTATACATCTACATATATATGTATATGTTTATATATCACATACTTGTATATGCACAGAAAATTTTCAGGAGGAGAATATAAACAATAAAAATGGGGTTTGGAGAAATATTGCTATTGACTTTATAGAACCCAAAAATGAAACCAAATGGATACTAAAACTCCTGTCTGTAATTTCCAGATGCCAAAGATTAATCCGCAAATCATCTGCAGATAAATATGTTTCATAATCACTATTAATAGAAATTGAGTTGATGTGATATGTATGAGCATTGGCAAATATTCTCCGTGGACTGGCCTCAACCATTAGATCCATGGGCCTAAAGACTGGCACCTGTCAATAAGCACATGAAAAACAGTCAGTTCAAAACGTTCATTGTTTACAACAACGCTGAGAGTTCAGAACACTTCATTTTTACACTTTTTGAGGGAATATAAAAACAGTATATTACACAGATTTAATTTTAAAACGCAACCGATGTTGATCCTTTAAAGTGTTGAAATGAGAAAAAGAAAAATAAACAGCCTGGACAATTAATTAATCTTCTTTTACAGATAGCAGTAGTATTAGAATTTGCAGTTCTTCCCAGCTCCAATATTTTGCTTGAAAGACTTGCAAATCTAGTAAGTGTTTATGGTTTAAATTAAAGTAGCTAAAAAGGAAATTAGCCCAGAGTGTCTAATTCTTGGTATTTTTTAGCTGTATTGGAAGATTTGATCCATTTCACCTTTTTAGATCTCCAAAGAAAATTAATCTTGAAACTTAATTTTGTAGTAGCTGATATTCAAACCACGAGAACAAGAGAGTGTGGTACACTATATACTGTGTTTCCCCGAATATAAGACCTAGCCGGACAATCAGCTCTAATGCATCTTTTGGAGCAAAAATTAATATAAGAGCCGGTCTTATAGTAAAATAAGACCGGACATAACATTAACATAACATAACATAACATAACATAACATAACATAACATAACATAACATAACATAACATAACATAACATAACATAACATCTGGGTAGAATAGAGTAGAATACCAGGTCTTATACTAATTTTTGCTCCAAAAGACACATTAGGGCTGATGGTCTGGCTAGGTCTTATTTTCGGGGAAACATGGTAGCAGTCTTGTGTTGTCTTGGTTCTGCCCATGGCCACAGAGAGACCTCTGTATAGGTCAGGGTCTGTTAAAAATGGGAGTTTTTAGTATTCTATCTAGTTACAGAATTGTTGGGAGGGGTTGGAATGTATAGGTTGGTGCAAAAGTAATTGTGGTTTTTGCAATTATTTTTAACCTTTTAAACCACAATTACTTTTCCACCAATCTAATAATTATTCCTATTCAAGTTCTGCTCAGGATCTATATAGTATGAACACAGAACTCTATCAAAATTAGAATCATTTTTGCTTATGTACTTACTCGTAGTGTAGTGACTGTAGTAGGATCTCTAAACCTTCCATCTTCCTCTTTCAAGTTATACCCTTCTGGTCTTTTGTCCCTTTCACTGATTTTCCATAATTTTATTGTTTTATCTGGGGAGACAATGAAGAAAGTCCTCAAAAAATGAGTAATACTGACAGAAGAAAAACATTTTAAGGTATATTTAAACATGCCATTTCATATTTCACCTAAAAAAAAAAAATCCCAAGAATAAAAATCCCTTATCTGACTTAACAAAACAACTTTCCTATTACCAGGTAAATAAAAATACCTAAACATGGACATAACAGGGCAGAAACTGCAAATTTATGTTAATGAAACTCATAAAATTCCATTTGATATTAAATCTAGTTACAGCCAGGTCCTTATCTTTTTAAAACTAAAGCTAAAGGGAAAAAATTTATGTGTATGAAAGCACATACGACTGTGTCTATATACAAACATACACATATACAGAGGGTGCCAAAAAAATGTATGCACATTTTAAGAAAGGAAAAACACTATTAAAATTGTAATATACAGCGGTAACAAAAGATGAATACAAGTCACATTTGACTTCTGCAATTACAAGAGGTGCTCAGAGTGGTTACCATCAGCGTCCAGACATTTCTGATTACGACGAACTACTGCTTGAGCAACGTTGACCAAAGTGCCCACTTACAGACATTTTTTGGCACCCCGCCGATATACGCTCAATATTTACTTTTTAAAAGAGAACAAACAACAAAGTCAGTTAAGCTATCCTAACTTATGGTAAAGAATATCTCTCTTGCTCCCACACTTCCTAGCCTGGATGCCTCTGTTTAAATCTATTTTTCCCCACTGTATTAGGGATAAGCAGGTTAACAGGGCCCGAGAAAAACTGACCGATTAAAAGCATACATCTCCAAGTCCATCAAGACAAAATTCTTAGGTATTAAGAATAGATAAAATAGTATTTTTTAAAAATAAATTTTATTTTGGATTAAGTTAAAAAGATAGCACTGTTTCTATAAGCCCTTCACCCAAGGTTCTTCTGATGTCAACATATCATGCAACCTGGTACATTTGGAAAACTAAGAAAATGACACTGTACATTAGTATTAACTAAATTGCAGACTGCACACAGATTTCACCAGGTTTTCTACTAACTTTCCTTTCTCTGTTTCAGGATCCCAACCAGAATCCAAATAACACTGTATTTAGTTGTCAAGTCTCAGTCTAACCTTAACAATTTCTCAGATTGCCTTATTTTTCATCATCCTGATAGCACTGTGAAGCAGTGGTGAGGCATTTTGTAGAATGTCCCTCAATGGGTACATCTGCTGTTTTCTCGACCAGACTGGGATCTTGGGATTTCAGGAAGAGCACGAGAGGTGAAGTGAGGGTATACGTGTTATCAACAGGACTCTTCCTTCTGCTGGTGACATTAGCTTTGATCATGTGGCTAAGGCAGCATATACTAGTATCTCCACTGCAGTTACTATTTCCCCACCTGCCATCCTCTATTCTTCGGAACTGAGTAACTCAGTCCACACTTAAAGGGAGAATTAAGTTATCCTCACTGCAGGGAGTACTGTCCATCCACATAGTATTTGGAATTCTCCTATAAGAAGCATCACTTCTTCCCACTTATTTTTGTTCAATCAATCATTTATTTATATTGCTATGGATTCATGCATGTTATTTTAATACTCTGTTATAATCCTAAAATTGCACTCATAGAAATATTGTATTCTTAATGGTCTTTCACAAGGAAATGGGCATCATACAATTTAAAAAACTAATGTACGAAGTCACTTTAAAAACTGTCATACAGAGAGGTAGCAGTGACTGACCACCCCTCTCTCTGCCTCATGAAGAAGAGTATGCCAGCTGCCCCTGTGGATGCCCTCGGCAAAGATGAAGTGTAAACAGAAAAACGGCTAACTCCGCTAATCTGTAATTTAGTATTTCACCTAAACCCTACGCAATCATGTTTCTAGTTACCTTGCAGTTAAGTTACATGTGTGTTCTATGCTCAATTTAATTTATATATATTTACGTAAGTTAAAATTATATATATTTAGAATATTTTACTTGTCCCTACATCTATAACAGAAATGAATCAAGACTAAATTCTGTATTTTGGGAGAAATTATCATCTAAAGATTATGAGGATGACAAGCTCCCTCCCCCACCCCCACCCCCCCCCATAACTGTCTCATGGCCTGTTCAAATTCATCAACTTTATTAAAGATCCAGAAATCACAATATACTTACTAAACTTTCACATGAGATGAAATCATTTTATGGTTCCTAATAGTGTTATTGAAAGAAAAATTTTTAAAAATGCATGAAAAGTTGGGTGAATATTTTTCAAAACAAATTAACCTTCAAAAATTTTAAAGTGATACAATTTGTGACTTAAAGAGGATAAAAAAAATTTTAATAGCATAAACACAGGACAGGACAGAGAAGTACTACACAATTTCAGGGCACTGCTTGAGGACAAAGCAAGTTGAAAATAAAATAATTTCAATACCTATGAAATCAAATTTTTTAAAAATTTAAATTCATGTGCTCTATGATAGTGAGTTTTAAATCTGGAATTTTTGGCCCATAAGTGGACAATGAGAATATGAGAATAATCAAACTCCCTAAGACTGCATGCACGATTATATGAGTATAATACACTTTTCTGTGAAGGGGATTATCGTTACTTCTAACAGGTTAAGAACTGCTCTATGGTGATTCCTTCAATCGTCAGCACTAATAACTAAAGAAGTATTGCAGAAGTCCTGAAGTCCCTGTGTTTCTCTCGCCATAGCAGAGGGTTGGAACAGGGAAAACCATGCTACCAAGTTTCCTCTGTGGGAACGCAGCCTTCTGTAAGATCTAAAAGGCTTCTGTAACAAGCCGTTCAAACAACCCATTTGTGAGTGAACTTTGTTATTACTCATATTCAAGACCCATGGTCAGCAGATTAGAGTTGGACGTTTTTGTAATGTGGAGGAACCAAGGGGAATTCAGAGAAAGGAAAAGAAGATTGAAGAGAAAAATAAAATCACTTGAAACATTAAACGAACTAGTTATAAAAAGTGACTATAAAATTGTTTAAGTGAAAGTGATCTGGAAACACTGAACAGTTTATGATGATCACGGAAAGCCAATGCAAGGATGAAAGTAAGATTAATTTTGCTGAGTCAGATTTGGTCATCTTTCCTACCATTCTCCCACAGTAGTTTCTAATCTTTTTATGAGTATAAAGACCCATTACACATTTGGGGAGAGGAGGTATTATTACGCTACATCTCATGGAGAAAAACTCTGTATATTACTTTATATATAAAGTAATATACAGATATTACTCAGATTTAACAGATGTTGACATTTCCCAAAATTGCTTTCTCTCTTTTAAAAAAATAAAGCTTTTCAAATATACCTGAAGTCCTATTCCTCCCATCCTTTTTCCTATCCCACCATATCCAGACACAGCGGTTTGTAAAATTCCCATACCCGTTCTAGTCTTCTACATTGGACTCTATTTTTAGCACACACACAAAAATGCAACCCTCAAATACTTGTATTTTATTTAGTATTGATTGACAACAACAAACAGACCAAAACCTACAATGCACTGGGTAGTGTCCTTTAAAATAACTTTTATTATTAATCAATCATTTTTCAAATTTACATTAACCTATTTGGGAGACACTGTTGAGTCTACAGAAAAGTACTACAAAGATTCACAACCCCTGACCCAACCACTGGAATTGGAATCCCCAGTGTCTCTTCCTTTATGAGCCTTTGGAGAGTTTAGTGTCTAGAAAGGCTCATCTGGTTTTATGTTGCCTTACTTATTTCAAACCAGAGGAGCACAAGAAAGCCTGCAAGGAAGACACATGGATATAAACTGGGAATTGAAAGACATTTAAGTTTTAGTCCATAAATAAGTTGAAATGGAATTTGCTTTTAGATAATACTGAGGAGGGTGAGAAGACGTATTTGAGAAACAAAACTGGCTAAGAACTGAGAATTGTTGAAGCTGGGTGATGGATATGCAGGGCTTCACACTATTCTCTTTCAGTCGGTATTTTAAATATTCCCCTTTATAACAAGTAAAATGATTCAGCCTGTAAGTAATGAAACTGCCAAATTATTAAGAACAAATACTCAATACACATAATGTGTAACAGGACACTTCCCTGGGACGATTACTTCCAAAAGTAGAAACTATATAAATGGTATAATTACGTATTATTTGATGTCAAAGAAAAAAGCAGTATCTGAAGTGCTATTTGAAATAACTTAGCTTGTTGTACAAATTAAAACTGAACCAAGATTAGAAGCCAATATATGACATGAGTAAATATAGTACTTCCATCTATGATGTTGTAAGTTATAAGCTTTAAATTGTTATTTCTATTTATTTTTCATTTAATAAGAAGAGAAGCAAATGCAGTTTATGTGAAAAGAGAGGGGGTAGAGGGTACACGTTTCAGTGGGCAGGTTAGGGAGAGCTTTGCTGATCAGGAACATGGGCTCGAGGAGGTAGATGCCTACGGTGTCAGGGTGGCAGCATGTGTGGAATGCACTGCCAAGAAGTCGATACCGAGGGTGATGACGCCTAAACTGGATGAAAGGGGCACTCCACATTTCCCACCATGTCAACCCAGAAGTCACTGAGTTTCCATTCTGCAAGTGGGAAAGAATGGTAAGGTCTAGATGCTAAAATCTGTTTTTATGAATAGTGAAGGGATGAGAAAATATGAGAGGTTTTTTCCAACCCTTGTGCCAGTCTCGAAAAAGTTGTAATCTAAATTTTTACAGACTATAGCTACTCAGAACCTGGAAGTATCCCTCTGTCACTCTAAGGACTCTCTTCAGATTCCTTCCCCCAAAGGATAAACCAAGTTACAACAACTCGTGAAAAGAAATTTAGAAAAACAAAAACAAAAAAGACCCACTTCTTAACTTGTCATAAAGGAGTTAAATTACGATAGAGTCATCACACAGTTCTAACCCTCACACTTACTGACTTCTCTTGAGCAAGCAAACTAGTGTAAGACGAATCTTCTTCCAGACATGAGGCTTGTTGGGAAGAAGCAAGTATGTCAATTCCAGTTTGTGTCCCTACTGGACCAGGATCAAGTAGGAAGAGTGCTCTCCTCAAGGGAATCCTTATATGGAGACCATACTTTAACAGAGCATTCTGAATTTACAGTTTGAACTACTCTTTGAAGAGTTTTGGCACACTTAAAAAAGGAGGAAGAAAGGAAATTAACATTTACTGAGCACGTATTATGAATTAATACATTAGGAGTTATCACATTTATTACTCATAACAATACTTCTATAGATATTACTATCTCCAGTTTGCAGATGAGGAAATTTGACTCAGTGTTAGTAGCCTGCCCAAGACTAAGCCAACAAGTGGCAGAAACAGAATCTGATCTAAACCCAAAGGTAAAAGCCCATTCTTTTCACTATAAACTGGGATGTGCTAAAAGAAAACTGACACCTAAGAATCTCTTTCACAGAATTTAAAAGCTAAAGGAGAATTTAAAAAGGGAAGACAAAAAAAGGAACAGTTTACGTTCTATGTGGGGAAGAAATGTTTCCAAATGTCTATTTGCAGAGATCTTTAAACAAGTGTTCCTCTTTGAAAAGGGAAAAGTATCCAACAGAATATGTATACATAGAGGGCACGTGAAAAGAAAAAATTTACACTTACCATTGGTAGACAATAAAAACTGAGCAGCATTTTTCTGGGGTAACCACCTAATTTTGTTGATCTTTTCTTCTATTTCTAAACTTTTCAAGTAGTCAAACTCTGGTTCATGGCTCTGAAAGGTGCTGTAAACATTATATTCTCCTCTGCTATGAGACTGGATTTTGTTCTAAAATGGAAACAAAAATATTTGGACCACTGTTAAGAAATATTTCAAAATAATCAAACATAATCAATTCCAATTGATCTTGCAAATTCTGGTTAATTCATTACCTGTATGTCATATACAATTATATTGTTTTTGGTTTTTTTTTTTGTATTTAAAGGCTTTCAAGGAATAAAGAAGCTTAAAAGAAAAAAAGGGAAAAGCTAAATAAAGTCTAATGATTTAGCCCAATTCACTAGGAAAAGTGACATTGAAACACAGATCAATTTAATTACTAATTTACCATATTTTAAATCGTCTAGATACAAACTTATAAACAAAAAAGCAAAAAACAAAACCCTGAGCATCCTTAACTAAGGGTACTCATCGAAAAAGTAAAGATTAAATGAGAAAAGCTTGCCAGAAACAGCTGGCTGAGGCACATCTTCTTTCTCCTCCCACGTTAGGGTCAATTCTCAGGTAGTTATTTAATAAGATATATTGTCTTTCTCTTTTCCCCTTTCCCTGCCTGCCTTTAGGTCATTTCACTGCTGAAAATCTCTTTAAGAGATCTCATAAAGGTAACGGCACCATCTGACCCTACCTCCCATCCCAACTCCATAGTTACAGAGCTCTATGACTCATTAAGTCCACATTCAGCATTACCCAGCAAACCTCACCCCACTGCCCCATCAACAACTGCTTACACTCCTGAAATGAGCCTTCTTATATTACGAGCCTAGTGCACAGGGATTACTTATTTCATTTAGTGCCACTGTGAGTGGATATAGTTTAATCTATTGGGTAAAGAGACGACTTGTGAACTTCTTCAGCTAACACTAGTAATACCTTAGCAAAAGTGAGAATTCTAACCATGTTCAGAATTGCATCTTTTAACCTATCATCACATGATTAAAAATCTTTCCATCAAAAATATTCAAAGTCCAGTTCAAAGAACCTATTAGAAAAGTTTTAAGATATTGATAGTCAACTCTTTCAAACAAAAATGAATTATCAAATGAAATGTTTAACATTACTTGTTACTAAGAATAACCCAGTAGTTATTACTATTCTCCACATAAACAGAAAACCTTATTGAATCATCTTGAAAGCATATGTTTTGGTTGTTTGTTCCAGTAGCTTGATTATCTGGATTGATCATTCATGGTTACAGTTATATTTGGACCCTCAGATAGCACTTTCAATTATTATTGAGTGGGTTTGCCAATATTAAGAATGCAGAGCATACCACAGAACATAATCTACACTGGGGACACGAAAAGGGTAAACATCAGAACCTCTGTCTCATTACCGTACTCATACCAAATTAGATAACCCAATTAATTAAATATGTATACACTAATACCACTTTAGAAGACATTCATAAATCTCACACTAAAAATTACTCAGTCTCAAAAGGTTTGTTATGTTACTGTGCGAGAAAACTATAACAAATAGCAATTCAGTGTTTAATATGGATGCTGAGTTTTAAACTTAAGTAAGACTATAGTATTATGCACACAGGGTCCTAGAGATACAGATTTAATGACACAGAATCTCTACCTTCAAGTAACTTAAAACGTATGTGAAACTTGAGTCAAAAGTAGAAATTAAGGTCCATATAATTCAGGGAAGCAAAACAAAGAACCAAGGATGAGATAAACTGGTGCCGCTACACGCAGGTCAGCATGGTAAAAGCTACGGGCAGGGTATCAGGACACGTGGTTCTAGAGGAAGGATTCACCTCTTTGTTAACTGTATGACTTTGGATGAGCTAACCTGTTGTCTGGGCTCCCAGTTTCTTTACTGGTAAAAGGAGACTGCATTACCAAGGGTTGTAAATTTGGGGCCCACAGACTACCCAACCCTCATGGGGCCATGGATAGAACCCAGGGATTTTGTGAACGTGGATACGGTGGAAATTTACCTATTTATTCTCACTCATCTGTAGCAGAAATTCGGCATTTCTTTTAAGTATGGATGTAGGCAACAAAGTATAGTATTATCAATACCCGTGTCTTTGTCACTATAAAAATGACATGTTTTACAAATCAGGTCCATGCACAAAAACACATTCTTACTCAATGTTTTTTAAAATACCTTGAAAAACATATTTCAATGTTACTTCTTTCATAATCTTATGTATTTTATGCAACTAAAACATTCTGAGAAGTCCACAGAATTTACCAGGCTACTGAAAGTACTAATGGCACGAAAAAGGTTAAGAACCCTGTAAATTTTCCCTCAATTTCTACGCATGTACCATATACACATAAAGTTCAAAACAAGCCAAACAAACACAGTTAGCTTTGGGAAAGGAGGGTGGTAGCAACGAGAGAGGTCAGAGAAGGCTTCAGGCACGCCAATAATACCCCATTTCCTGATGGGGGAGAGTTAGCTACACAAGTGTGTTTATTTTGTGAAAATTCATGGAACTGTACACTTAGGGTTCTGTGCATTTTTCTATATGCATACTCTATCTTGGGAAAACTGTTTAAAAGTATTTTTAGATAATGTAAACCTGAAATTATATTTTGGAGTTTTTATCATTATCCTAGTATTGGAATGCAGACAATTTTAATTTTACATTTTCTATCAGGTGAAGCCCTCAAAGTACTCTTTTAAAAAAAAGCAAGCGTCAAGATTCTTGGGCCTCCAGAAATTCAGATTTAGTGGTTTTGAGGTGCACTCTAGGAATCTGCATTTAAAAAACATGCCCCAGGTGATTGTAACATTTTGTACTCTGAAAAACACAATTAAGGTTTTGCATCAGAGAGTGAATGCAGAATGAAGACAGTTAAGGGATGGTAGCTTAGAAAAGGAACCTTATTTTATAGATCTTTGATTTGGAAGAAACCATAGTGGTATTTTCTTAAACTCCTTGTGTGTTCTTTTTCAGTATTCCTGACAGATGGGCATTCAACTCCTGTTTATTTATTTCCATATACAAAATAATCTCTTTTTCCACACGAATCCCTAAATATCAAGACTCTTCGTAGTCTCTTCTTCTGGCTATACAGCCTCGATCCCTTCATCCATTCCCCATGACATGTTTAAATTGCGGTTCTGATTGGCAGACAGTTAAGTATGATGTTAAGTGAATGCTGCCACATCACCCTGTTCTTCCCCTTAAATAAACATCAATCCCTTTGTATAAATGAAATTGAATACTGTTGAACTGCATCTTGTTGATTTTGAGCCCCATTCTAGTCTTTTAAAATAATTTAGAAAGAGGATATAATCATATCAACAGTACCATCCGTCTTTTGTGGTAAGCATGTTCTCTAAGGTTTCTTCTATATCCTGTTAAGGAATTTCAGGGTTATCACATTAAGAACAAAAAAACACGAAAGAAATCCTAGCAAGTTACCATCATCAGTCCTCAAATACAGAAAATAAAGGCAGCATAACAATCTAGAAAGAATACAGGAAGAAATGAAAAAAAGGAATACCTTTCCTTCGCCCCACCTTTCTCAACTGTCCATTAAAAAAAAAAGTCACGTATCTACTTTGCTATCAAAAGTTATTATATATAAACTATGAAAACAAGTTAATAAGATGGGTCACCTATTTCAAGACATGGATTAGATATCAAAACTGTGGACCTCTTACTGGTATCACTTTGTAAGGTATACAAATGTCTAATCACTGTATGTTGTACACCTGAAACTAATGTAATATTGTATGCCAACTGTAATTGGGAAATAAATTAGTAAAAACAAATTGAACCCTTACTGACCACATGGTGGGTTATGATACTTCATGCCAAACACTTTACCCGTGTGCCTTCATTTCCCTACATGATCTACTTCTGTCACAGAGATTCTGCCAAACAAAAAAAACTATTTAAATATAGTAGTTATAAAAATACTATTAAATGACAGCAAAATAATGTTACAGGATCACCAGGCTGAAATATACTCAAACTGAATAAAGACCCTCTAAATGAATACTCGATTTCTTTGGGGGATAGATGGACAGGCAGCAAGAGATACCCAAAAAGATGACAAGCAAGGGGACCTGCCATGTCTGAAGGGTAAAAGTGAGACAGAAAAGTGGGCTAAAGATGTGAAAGTTTGACGTGCAGGTTCACTGCTGCTACTGTATGATCTTTTTTCTTAAGTAAGGACAACATAAAGAGTGGGTGAAAATATTCTGGTCTCTAGTCAAGTGAAGTTTTGCAAGGAACGCTTGCCAAACGTGAAGCTGAAGGTGAGAGGATAAAGCCCCAATAGTGCAAATGCCATTGTGTTTTGCAAACAGCCTGGCATTATCAGAGACTATGAAGTGCTCACTGGATAGGCACCAGTGTACCCTGGAATGTATTATAATAGCTGTGGTTGTTAAAAGAAGCTGGACTGAAATGTAAAGATCCAAGTTCTAATAACAGAGCTTTGCTATGAAACTAAGCACTATAATCCTGTTGTATTAAATTTTCCCCAAAATTTATCTAAAAATTAGGAAAAGACCATCTCTAAGTTCTCTTCCACTTTTCAAAATGTAACACTATTTTACAGATGTATACATATGAAAAACCTAAATATGTTAGGTACTGCAATGAAGGTGCCTCTAGAGATGTAAGGTACATACATTTATAATCAGTAACGCAGACACAGATTGTCCTGAAGACAGTACTATATTAGAAGCTCCAGTATGGAGAGGGCTTTAAAATGGAGAAAATAAGTTAGGTGTAAAATGCACCTTATTAATAGTAGTAAGATCAAGTTTCAGGGAGGAAAACTCAATTATTACTACCACCGTGTTTTAACCTATCACTTAAAAAATACACTGATTGTTACACTAAGTAATTCTCAAAAGACATGATACTAATCTGAGGTTCTAGATAATGAATCTTGTCTTAAATCCTTAAGTGCAGTTAAGAATGATAGATGAAAAAAAGCAAGTCCTTTTTTTTCTATCAGTGGCCCTTCTCAAAAAATCAGTCATTTTGCTCATTCCTTCTTATAAGAGTATATATTTTAAATATTAGAGCTTTAGAATTTTCAGTGAAGTTTCAGAAAAGAATCACAGGAAATGATTCTTTAAATTTTTGGCCTTATTTTCTTTTTTCGGCCTTATTTTCTGATACAAGAAAATGCTTAACAGTTTCAGTAACTCCATGTTAGACCTTAAATTCTAATTCAATATATTACTGACAGCCTTTAGGAAGATACTAAGCTATTACTCTGACTACCTTTGTCAAACCCCTATTAAAGCACACATCTCCTCTATTAAATTTGAGTCATTTTTTTTCACATTTAATTTCGACTTTAATAACAAACCACCTTCTACAGGTGAAAATGACCTCATTCTCAAGCAAAATATTTCTGTTAGCTTTTAATTAACAACTTAGATTTTAAAATAACATAAAAGCCCTCATTAAAAACGCAGACTCTTTCAGAATCCTTCAATGTTAAGCCCGTGTATTATCCTTCAAGATGAAACTGCTTAGGAAACAAAATTAATTTAAAACGTTTTTCTCCAAACACGTTTCTTTAAAACAAAACCGAAGTGAAGAAAGCCACTAACTTTCATTAAAAATAAATGCATTCTAGGGCAGAAAATGTCTATGGGCAAGCCAGCTCTAAATTCCGAACAACAAAATTAACATCCACATTTTGGTTGTGTAACATGAAGGGCATCAAAGAACACTGCAAAGATGACATGTCAGAAGTACTGAGTTCTAGCTTAGTTCTGCCACTGAGTAATCAAGGGATCCCCTAACGTTTGGGCTTTCTCACTTGTACATACAGGAAAATTGTAATGATCTGTAAGGTTCCATTTTAACTTTCTAAGTATTTCAAGATTCTTATAGTCAAGTTTCGAGCTGCTTGAAAACGGGAACAGAAAACTGATTTTGCATCCCCCTTCCCAAAAGAACATTCTCTGTCAAGAAAAACTTGAGTCTTATTTTCATATTTTCTTCCAACCAAGTATAATAATAAAAGGAGACATATTTAGTGTATGTGCATCTTCTAAGCAGACACTATTAATCATTTCTTTTAAAATTAAATTACCTACCTCACTGGGGTGTTTGAGGATTAATTCATTAGTGTTTGTAAAGCACTTTGAGGTCCTCAGGTCAGAGGCGCTATAGAAGTGCAAAGTAGTAGTATTATTACTAGAGTCTTTGCTTATTGAAGGAACTTCACAATCCTTTAAAACCTAACTCTGTGTTATGACGGAGACATCTAGTTGTAAACTCTTACAATTATCCACATTACTTTGAACTCTTTTTGAATATATTATAGATAGAGAGGGGGCAGGATGTTTCAAAAATTATTTTAAAGAGTTAACTTTGATCTACAAATGGAGGGGGAGCGTAAGGGAAAACACTAGTGTGACAAATTTTCTTTAGCATAAAATTTTAGTGAGAAATCCTGTCAATCAGATTTAGAAGTGTGCCTAACTCTTGCACCTAAAACAAAACAAAACCCACTTTAATGGCAGATTCTGCAATGAGAAATTCCTTTCTTCAAAAAGACAAGGAAACAATTTTCAAATCAACGTCACCTTGAAAGGGGTACTGAACTTATACATTACATTACATATATATATCTAACTCATTTAAAACCTTTAAATTTAAATCAGAATAAGAGTATTACTATGACTTGACGTCAAAATAATTGAGTGGCTTTTTCTTTAAGCTAGCCTCCCACTCCTAGTTACACAAAGTAAACTCAGCATTGAGAAGAGAGCAAAGCTATTTTGCTTTATGAAGTTTTAAGAGGAAAACAATGAGTGCCAAGGCTTTAAAACCAGTTAATATCTAGCATTATTCCACCACTTCCCACCCCTTTCTCTAACCAAATCTTTTTACAATTAAAGCATTGTGTTTTAAATTTTAAAACAACACATACACAAGTGCACACACACATACACACAAAGCTAAGAGAAACAAGGCTATCTATACCTTGGATATGCTGCTCGATAAACAGACACTTCTTTTAAAAACTGCCAATTTACCGTCTGATGACATTCTCCAGTGCAACACAAGCGCCAGTCCCAAGAGCAAACTGAAATTTAGATATTAAACTTTAAACACTTACCTCCTGCTCCTGTTGAAAGATGACAACTCTACCACCTTTATCTCCTGTTGCTAGTAATTCTCCAGAATGATTAAATTCTACTGTCGAAATTATATCTGCTGTATAATCAAAAAAAAAAAAAAAAGGTATTAGCTTTTATCCCCAATTCACTAGGATTGTAGAACTTAGCATGTTTTTCCTAACATATCCCAAGTCTATCGACCTCCCATAAGAAATAAAGTATATCTAAAGTTCTTTATAAATATTTTGGTTCACCAAAAAGAAAACACATTTCCCTAGAATAAACCAGTATGACATTATTTTAAGAAACAGGAACACAACAAAAATAAATACTAGTGGTTTATTAATATTATACTAAATTCATGAATGTAAAGAAATCAACAACTTGTGAAACATTATATGATAACATCATTAAACATTAATAATTATCTTGCCAATTTTCTTTCTTATATTTTCATAAGCTCCTTTATGCCAACCCAAAGATGGCCTCTAAAATTAAAGCAGATATAACTAAAATGGGGGAAAACGTAAATATAAAAATACTTTTAGATGGAATTTGAAGTCATGAATTAATAAATTCAAATCATGGCCTCTCAAACAAATGTTTGCAAAAGAACACACTTATACCACAGCTCCCAAACACTGCAGGGGTTACTAGAATCAGTAACATTGCACCCAAAGTTGGTGCTAACTTCACACAAGTTCAAATAAAATTATCGGGGTTGTTTGTCCTTGCTTTTGGACACCAGAGCCATTTTGCTAAGGAAAAAAATCTAAGTTACAGACTTGGGCATTAAGATAAAGCAATTACACTGGACAAGTCACCATTGTTACTAATGAATTCTTCACTATAAAGCATTATGCCAAATTAGGAAAGATTATCATATGCATTTTAAATAAATAAGTGAACTTTTTCTACAAGAGAAGGTTGTTTTCTGGTCTACAGTAACTCCCTCTAAGAATTTAACAACGTGACTTTACATAATAAAGAACACTATATACCTTAAGTTTAAAAACTTACTGACCAATATATCTTATCAATAATCTGTCCATCACCTGTATTTTACAATTTTCTTTTTAGTGATTTTTTTCCAAGTCCCATTTGGTTTTGGAAACCTTTCTTTGCATCTGCCATTATCTAGATCCCAGGCATTTTACCTATTTGGAACTCTCTGAGAACCTTCTCAAAGTTACACATGCTCTCCCAAGATACTGCACATAGTTAAGTGCACACAAAAATTTGCACACAATTTCAGAGGGTGTGGACAGCATCTCACCTCCAGGTTAAAAAACCTTAGCCCGGAGAGCCCACCACAGTCAGTGGTATCGGGAAGAAAGAATAAATGTACTGTTTACACTGCGTGCGTATGTAACACAAAGGTGTAAGACAATGCACTGGACTACTCTGTAAGCCGTAGCAGCAGGTGCCTAAAAGCCATTCCATTAGGTGCTCTGTACCGTACTGCTTTCTGTAGTCAACAAAAGGATTAAAAACATACTTCATCTCTGACTTAAAGCTCAGCAGAAAGAAAGAAAAGAGAAAATAAGTAGAAACTAAGTATTAGAATACAGGGAATCACATCTTATTTGAAGGTTAGGTTCTAAAAATTAGGGAATGAGGTAAAAATCATACGAAGTAAAAGTTTTCTTTAAATTCAATCCTTCAGACACCATCACTGTGGAGACACAAATTCTTTCTCTTGTAAATCCAAGTCAACCAATTTTCCCCACGGCATTGATAAGCTTGTGGCTTCTGTGGCTACCCATCAAATGAACCAACTAATTTGAATATAAAAATCATGCTGCAGCAAAAACACCTATCCTTGAACTCTAGAATATGCTCCTGGCTTGGTGAAATGCTCACAGGTGACACCAACACCAGATTCATTCTCCTCTTCACCCAATGGAATAATAGGGAGATTTGGCTCAGTATTTAAATCATTTCATCTTTTTCCTAGGTCCAGACTTAGCATTCACCTAAATTAAAGAAATTACAACTCCTTGTTATGTAGATGAGCTATTATAGCTAAGACTCAATAAAGGGTGTGTAAATGATCCTGGTATGATTAGCCTCTGCTGAGCAGGAATGAAAAACGGGGGACAGGTGCACTGCACAATGGGTTCCATTTCTAACAAGGGGAAATCCTGATCTTCCTTAGGTGAGGAGGACAGGAGCAAATCTAAAGGTGATTAAGTCAGTAAGGAGATCATTATAATAAAAGGGTCGAGGAGATTTGGGGTGAGGGTGGTGGCGGCGATTCCACACTTACATTATTCCTAGAAGACAGAACAAGAATCAGGTAGTAAAGCAGCAGGTACAATACCCCAAAGTACTGCAGCTAGTACTGACTCAGAGCTCGCTACAGTTCAGTCACTGAACATGGGAGGGGGGGGAGAGGGGGAGAGGGGGAGAGGGGGAGAGGGGGAGAGGGGGAGAGGGGGAGAGGGGGAGAGAGAGAGAGAGAGAGAGAGAGAGAGAGAGAGAGAGAGAGAGAGAGAGAGAGAGAGAGAACGCACTCGTGTGTGCCTGGGGGACCTGCCTGGGGGACGAGGGGAGTGGGGACAGAGAAGGAAGAAGAAGAAAAAAGACCAGTAATTTATTGCAAGCTGCAACAGGAATAATAAGACATTTGCTCTTATATTGTGTCACTTCTTATCCCTGGAATGGTTATTTTACAATGAGAATTCCAGAGTCAAGTGACACGTGTTCAGGACTGATCCAGCTTTGTAGCAAGAATGCTTGCAACAGGCTGAGGACTCCCAGAAACAACTGGCCTAAAGTGTCAAGAGAGGCTGATCAGGAAAGGACAAGAACCAAAGATTACAGCATAAAAGTAACCCACTTTAAACACCTGAGGAAGAGAAACAGTGGGTGAAAGGCATACAATTTTCTTAATTTATAGATTTTCTTAAGACACTGGTATTTGTTACTATTTATCTTGCCAAAAGCCAATGAACAAAGAGAAAATTTTAGAAATAGCCAACTGAGCCACTACTTAAAATAGTGTAGAGAAATTTTATATATGGGAGGGGTAGGTGGCCGGACTTGTGACCTTCTTGCTGTGATTTTTCTACCGTATGCATTTAAGATAGCCATATTTCAGATAGGTAAGTTATTTTCCTGGTTTGTATGACAGAATTTAAACAGGCACTATGTCATGGTGTTCCTCATCCCTTCCCCCAAAGAAAGAAAAAAGAAAAGAAACACCGTAACTTCTGGATGCTCAGCCATCTGTACAAGTGTGTGAGCCACCACGTACATAAGCACCTATTAAATCTCCAAGTTTTATGGATGATGCTTTTAAAGATTATCTGAGTCATAAAATGCCAAGACCTCACAAGATCTCACTGGGAATATGACATGTAAAAAGCATGAATAAAAGGGAGAATGAAATCAAATTATGCTTATAGACCATAAAAAACATCCAGTAATGAATTATGGAGAACACCGTGAAGCTGAGCTTTGAGCCACATGTGCTACTGCACAGGGTGAGTCTAGAATGGGTTACGGTTTACACGGATTCTCTGCAGAGCACCCAAATCTGAACCCTCCCGCTGGGAACACCTTGTTTATCTCAGTGTGCCATACTGCTGTGCAAAAGGTGAGGAAGCGTTGCTCTAAAAATCATGCTCCCACATCGCGCTATACCCAGACACCCCAGGCTGGCCAAATACTGGTATCTATGTTTTTGAACATAACAATAAATCTATTCCTAGAAAATATTCTTGTAATGCTGATTCCTATGCTATTTTAAAAAATTACACAGTAACGACCGCAGAAAGTCTACAATAGTGCTGTCCAACAGCATTTTCTGTTATAATAGAAGAGCCCTTCCTATGTCTGTAGTGTCCAATACAGTCATCACTTGCCATCTGGGGCTTCTGAATTTTTAATTTTAGCACTATATGCCTAGTTGCCACCATACCAGGCGGCCTAGGTCTAAAACATGTATTTCAGAATGAACACTAACTTCTATTGCCAAGCCAAGAATGCTAGAACAAAGAGAATTTTGAACCTTTCAACGATGCACTCTGAGTAAAATAAAACTACCTTATTTACACGATGGTTGCCCCCAGGAGGATCAGGCTGAAAATGCAAACGCATTTCATGAAAATTTAGAATCCTGTATACTAGAGTTTTAAAACAAACTATTAATGAAAGCTAGGACTACTTGAGAACACTTTACTCTTGAGATGAAAGTAACGATAACATGCTTAAAAAAGGCAAAGACATTAACCTCTGTGAGAGCCAGAATAGGGAACTCGAAGCAGGACCCAGTGTAATACATCAACTGGGTCATGTTCTCCAAACCACCAACATAAAGCACCAAAACCAAAGAACAAAAGACTCCCTCCTTTAAAGAGAAAAGTAAGACTCTTCCCTATCCATGACCAATGAAAATGTTATTTTACAATGAAAAAGTGCCTGCATTAATCTTCTACAAGAACCTTTTAATATAATGAAAGGAAGGGCTCCCCTTCAGAACATGAGCCAACGGCTCTCCTGTGCACGAAGCCAACACAAAGCACAGGCCAACCTCCAAGTGTGCTCCAGAAAGGCAGCATTTAACAGGCACACTCAAAGTTCTGGTAAAAAAACGTAATGCTTTTACCTTTTGTTGTTAAATTCTATATACTGTTAGTAAAACCCAAGGAATTTAGAGTGTGTTATATAAAATGGAATTCTTCTTTCTTCTTTCTACACCATCAGCACTTGGGTTTCGTCCTAAGAAGGTGAAATAATTGTTTTCTTTTGGGTGTGGAACGGTAACTAGGGGTGGTGGTGGGAACGACGATGGCAGTATGTACTGCTGGTCAGTTTTTACCTCATCAGGCACACCACACTGTTCCCTTCTTGTTACCTGCCTTCTCTATTTCTCATGGGCTATAATATTACAGATAGAATAGGACAGAACCAGACAGTCAAGGGTTCAAAAATGATAATCTCAGCATAAAAATCAGATGAGAGAAAATTAATAAACAGTATATATAAATGGTAGTAATTAACAATAATTACTACATTATCGAGTAACCAAATCTTTATTAGCTCCGACGTTCTCTCACTGCTTCAGCTCTTGCATGGTGAGGCACTTTAATGGGTTACTCACTGATTTTATAATTCCATTTCAGAACTATGGCCCAAATAAATAATTTGAAAGAAACCAATTAAAATTAGTACAGAAATGGTTATAACTGTATTACCCATATAATAAAGAGTCAAACACACTTCCATATAATAAAAAGTCAAACATACTTCAAACATCCAATAATTAGCAAATATAAAGGTAACCTCTACTACATGGGTTGGAAAACAGTGGCCCACCATCTGTTTTTATAAATAATGTTTCATTGGAACCCAGACACGCCCATTTGTTTATATACTGTCTTTGGCTGCAGGGTCGAATAGTTGGGACAGGCTGAAAACATTTACTCTCTGGCCCTTTTCAGAAAATGCCTTTCAACAGCTATTCTTGTGTATCAATATAATTGTATATTAACATTAAAATAACAAATACGGTTTATGTAGCTACAAAGACATAACCAGTGTGTCAAAGCACATGTATGTACAAACATAATGTGCCAGGCACTGTGCTGAGTGAACACTTACAAACATTCTCATTTAATCGTTATAATACCACTAGGATATACCACTTTTAATTTATACAAGAAAACAGTGGAGCACTGAAAGATCAACTCGCCTATCACACCTCTACCCAGTGTGAGAGCCAGGATTCAAAGTTAGCAGGTGTGAACAATCCTATGGATAGGGTGGCAGCACAGAATTCCGTAAGTCAATGAATGATGAATAAAGGAATAATGTGTAAGGGTTCAGTTTACTGCCTCTTTTTCACTGCGAAAATGCCTGTGTTCAATAAAACACAAACTACATTGATTTTATACTATTTACTAACGACCACATTACAACTACTGCCTCTCCCTCTAAGTATTTTTTCAGCACCTGCTACATCCAAGACACTTAATGATCCACATTCTAAATTCTACCCCTAAAAGAGGCTCATAAGAAAGTGGAATGTAACCATAACAGATGAACAGTTAACCAAGAAAAGAATTTAGTCAATGTTTAAGAAAACCAAAGACGGAATGTCATAAGGCAAAACAAACAATTACAAAACGAATTCTAAGACATCAAGACTGAGTAAATATGTAAAGATGCTCCCTCCTTTTTAAAATAAAAAGGGGAGACAGCAACTGAGAGGAATTGCTTATGCTTTTTTAACCATCTTGGCTGTTGATTTCTGAAAGTTCCATTTGAAACAGTTAACAGAGCATCCAATGGATGCCAACAAACCTTGATTCTTTTGTTTTTCTGGCTATGATTAGGCTCTAGAGCTAAATAACAGAAGAAAATTTTAAAGGTTGAAATTCGTAAAATACTATAAACATTGCTGCAGCAAATAAACTGAAAATTCAGACATATGTGCCTTATGTGACATAAGACAGAGTAAATCTTAAGATAATCATGAGGTTCACAAAAATTCTATGAATAACCTTTGTTTCTTAAAATTCTGTGTTCTGAAAATTATCTCAAAGGGACTAGTCTGGTGAAAAGAGTGTCTGCAAAGACTTGCTACGAGAACAGTTGCCAGTGTGGTATTCTAGATATGAAATAAACCTTTCATACCTAGAAAAAAATGAACTTAACAAGTTAGCTATACTTAATCTTTTTACCAATGATATTTGCTTTCCCACAACTCTCAGTCTTCTCTCTTTTTGTTCTACTTCAGTAAAAACAAAAGATTAACAAAGAACACTAAAACTAACTGCATGAACAAAGGTATCCAAAGAAGTAGTACCCAATGAGAATGTGCAATAACTTAGCATTTCCTCTTTCAAAAGGTTAAAGTGAAAGACAATAGTAAAAATTAAAAATCCGTAACTGGCCTTCTGCTTCTGGCCATGAGTAAGACAATCTGGACTCATCTTCTTGCTGTGAACGACTAGAAAACAAACAAAATATAGGAAACAACTGTTTTTAGACAGTGGACAACATGGGGTGTAGGACTATGAACCCCTTAGAGAAGAGAAAAAGCCAGCCCTGTATGTGCCCCAACTTGCTGCCTGGACAGTGCGGTGAGTCAGGAAGAATCCAAACCCTCACCAGCAATCTCAGTGAGTTGTGGAAACAGAAATGGGGGCTCAAGGAAAGCTGAAGCAGCTAGAATTTGCAGGCAGAGTCCAGAGAAAGAGTTCAAGGGATCTAAACAGGGATCATTTAGAAGCTTTGGTTGATGGAGCTGAGGACATGTGGCTGACACTGCACTGCCCAGGAAAAGAACCAGCAGAAAAGCTTATGAGGACTCAGAATAGTTAGGGTTCCCACCAGCCAGAATTGAGAAACCTCGTAATTACTGAGGCATCAGGTGGAGTCCTCAGAAGAGTATCATCTTAGTGATGGGACTAAGTCAGCACTAAAGACTGAATTTGTCCTAACAAAGCTTAATAGCAAACTTTAAAAAGATCAAATTAAGGCTGGCCGGGTGGCTCATGCTGTTAGAGCTCCATGCTCCTAACTCCAAAGGCTGCCGGTTCGATTCCCACATGGGCCAATGGGCTCTCAACCACAAGGTTGCCGGTTCAACTCCCGCAAGGGATGGTGGGTTGCGCCCCCTGCAACTAGCAACGGCAACTGGACCTGGAACTGAGCTGCGCCCTCCACAACTAAGACTGAAAGGACAACAACTTGAAGCTGAACGGCACCCTCCACAACTAAGATTGAAAGGACAACAACTTGACTTGGGAAAAAGGCCTGGAAGTACACAATGTTCCCCAATAAAGTCCTGTTTCCCTTCCACAATTTAAAAAAAAAAAAAAATTAAAAGAAAAAAGATCAAATTAATCTCAAGTTACTTAATTACGTGCTAGAACAAAAGCCAACACTCAACAACATTAATTCACAATGTCTGGCATCCAACCTAGAATCACCAGAAATGTAAAGCAGACAAATATTGACTCACAACCAGGAGAAAAACATACCAATAGAAGCAGAACAAGAAAAGACAAAAATGATAGAATTAAGGTCCTAGCAGACAACAACCTTAAAATAGCTGTTGTAAATATGCTCCATATGCTCAAGAACATAGAATGAATCATGTACATGATGAGAAATGGAAGACAAAAGATAAAAAAGGAACATCTAAAAATGAAAAATATAGTATCTGAAATGGAAGATACACTGGATAGGATTAATTGATCAGACACTGCAGTAAAACCCGAAGGCCTACCAATTGAATCAAGACAAAAGGAAGAGGGGGAAAAAGAACAAAAACCTGATCTGCAGGTTAGTATCAAGTATTCTAACATACGAGATCTGATAATTAAGTTCATGAACTCATCCTAGAAATGGTGCTACATACCTCATTGCTGAGTATCACTATGGTCACCTTCGATGTACTCCCCTTGGGAAGCTATGCACTGATGTCAGTGCCTAGTTCACCCTTCAAAGCAATTTTGGAACTCTTTTTCTGAAATGGCCATCATAGCTGTCGTCATATTACCCTTGATGTCCTGAATGCCATCAAAATGTCTTCCTTTCAATATTTCCTTTATCTTCGGGTAAAGAAAAGTCACTGGGGGCCAGGTCAGGTGAGTAGGGAGGGTGTTCTAATACAGTTATTTGTTCACTGGCTAAAACCTCCCTCGCAGACATTGCTGTGTGAGCTGGTGCATTGTCATGATGCAAGGGCTCCTTTGGGAACAGGTTTGCACACACCTTTCTCATGTCAAGATTTTCAGTTAAGATTTTCCTGTTTCTCTATCGATGTTTACTTGGTCTGCTATGCTTCTCACAGTCAGGCGATGATTTTGACACACAGTTCGACAACTTTTTGCAATGTTTTCGTCAGTTCTGCTCGTTACTGGCCGCCCTGACCTCTTTTTATCAGTGACATGTTCTCTCCTCAGAAAAAGGTTTAATCCATTTGTACACCGCCATTTTCTTCATGGCATTATCCCCACAAACTTGGACTAATATGTCCCTGATTTCACTTCCACTCTTGCCAAGTTTAACAAGAAATTTCATGTTTGTTCATTGCTCTAATTCAAGCTCAGACATTCTTGCGATGGCACACAAAACCACGCAACAATAATTAACACCACTGAGCAAGACACCACCACACATCAACACAAACACAGCTGTGAGACACTGATATACCAAGGTCACGAAACCTTACTGAGCTGCTTGTACAGTGCTGCCAATACAAGCGCATTGTGGCAATTTCGCTAATTGTCAGATCTTCTTTGTATCACTGCAGTCTCCCAAAAAGGTGGGGATATTTGAAAAAACTGAATAGTATGTAAATGTTCAAACATGATGACACTGTAAATAGAATAATCGAACCAAGTATATAAGAGTAGCAATCCAAAAACCACCAATAGCCTTGCACTGGTGATGTGACTTTGCAAAATCAGGGAAATTCTTTGTAAAATTCCCGTATTTCACAACATAATCTTCCCTTGATTTACAGTGTACTTCATTGTAATACCTCAAGCCCATGCAAAAAATAAATAAAACAGAGTTCGGCTTTAGGCTTAGAAAATAAAGTTGTTGTTTTTTCTTTTCCAGTACGTAAACATTTGGCAGAATATTGTGAGTAAACATTTGGCAGAATATTGTGAGTCATGCAGACCATGAGACAATTTTTTCTTGTTCAGGATTGTCCTGCAAACTGTTGAACCACTAGCACAGTTAGTCCATGACTAGTAAATGTCAATAATGCCTCTAATCACTGGCAAAATTAAGTAAAAGAGAGTTTAACAGGACAACAGTTCATTATATATACCGGGGCTGCCAAAAATATGTATACACATTTTAAGAGATGTTACCTATGCCCAAGCAGTAGTTCGCCATAATCAGAAGTGTCTGGACGCTGATGGTAACCACTTTGAGCACCTCTTGTAATTGCAGAAGTCAAACATGACTTCATCTTTTGTTATCAGTATATATCGAGTATTACAATTTTAAGTTTTCATTTCTTAAAATATGTACACATTCTTTGGGCACCGTGTGTGGGTGTGTGTGTGTGCACGTGTGTGTAAAATAAAAGGTATGGTGAAGATATAACAGCTAAATCTTTATGTTCGAAGAAGATTTATACACTTCTCTGTATATAAATTGCTGTATATACTTCAGGGTTATTAGGAATCGAGGAGCTGACAAAAATCGTAATTATAGTAGAAGGTTGACATATTCTTCTCCACACCTGGCAGATTTAAAAAACAGTGGGGGACAAGGATGGGGGCGATTTGGGGTGGAGAAAGGATACTTGAAAAATATAACTGACAAACACAGAGAAGTTTATTACCCATATAAGAATACATATTGCCTCCAAAGACCTATACAGTTTTTATGAAACTCATACAGTGAGCCAGAGAATCCCTTAAAGAATTATAATTGTCTAATTATAAGTGTAAAGACCATACTCTAACCATAATTACATAAGCTAAAGAATAATAACCATCGGTTCTAAAACCACTTGGTAATCTTAAAATGCTAAAGGCAAAGACAAAAAATCAGTATTGCAATAAAAATACTTTAAAAAGATTTATAGGAACCTAAGTATATAAATATTTAAGATAGCATTGTTTTTGTAAAAAAGGATACAATGGTCACTATAAACTAACCAATTTATAAAAACTGGAAGACTAAGAAAACCTGAAATACGAGCACCAAGAGCTAACATAACCATAGGCGGTAACTGAGTTTTAGCAAACTCATGTAAACTGCAAAATATATCAGATGTATTATTTATATGATTTCTGTAAAATCGCTTAACCCCAGATTAAAATTTGCTTTTCTTTAATTCGACAAATAAACTACTTTGTAAAAAAAATACAATCATAACTCTAAAAGTGAGACCCACTTCTGAGAAAACCACTGTGATTATTTTAGTATATACCCTTCCCAAGTTTGTCCATGTGTACTTCATGTGCTCAGTACAAAAATAACAGATCTATTTAAATTGAGAAAGAATGTTGTCTACATTTTTTCACTGGGTTTTTAAAAAATGTTATAAAGCACGTTTGATCCTTTTTGTATAACATTAATAAAACAATCAGAGCTTTATGGAATTAGAGCTTAGCTATAAGAAGACCATGGAAGAGATGCTTGATAACCGTTAGTGTAACAGTAACATGAAAACGGACAATAAATGAATGTCTACAAGGTAAAGAAAGTAATGAGATACCACTATACACCATTCAAATGACTGAAATTAAAAAAAAAAAAAGAATCCTTAGTGCTGGTATCAAGCAACTGGAACTCTCACATACAGCTGGCAGGAATGCAATGAAGCATACCCACTTTGGGGAAAAAACAAACTTTGGCAGTTTCTTATAAAGTTAAAACAAACACTATGTAACCCAACAATCTCATTACTGGATATTTACCCAAGTGAAATAAAAACTTATGTTCACACAAAAATCTGGATGCAAATGTTCACAGCAGCCTTATTTATAACTGGCACAACCCAAGCGATCCTCCCCTGGGGTCTGAATGTGGGAAATCCATACAATGAAATACCACTCAACAATAAAAAGGAACAAACTACTGATACGAGCAATAACATAGATAAAATTCAAAATACATTATGCTAAGCAAAAGAAGCCAGATTCAAAAGGCTATGTATGATTCCATTTATGTGACATTCTGGAAAAGTCACAGCTAGAGGGACAGATCAGTGGCTGTTAGGGACTAAGGGTGGGGTAGAGGCTGACTACAAAGGGACATGGAACTTTTTGGAGTAATGGAACTACTTTTTATCTTAAGTGACTATACGAGATCTGACAATTAAGTTCGCAAACTTCTTGCAATGATGTTGCTAACCTTTTTTGATATCAGAAGGATTATTCATTATAAGTTTGTAGCAACTGGACAATTAACCAAGTTTACTATTTGGAAGTACTGAAAAGGCTGCATGAAAAAGTTAGACGACCTGAACTTTTCGTCAATAATTCATGGCTCTTGCATCATGGCAATGCACCAGTTCACACAGTCCTGTCTGTGAGGGAGTTTTTAGCCAGTAAACAAATAACTGGTTTGGAACACCCTCCCTACTCACCTGATCTGGCCCCCAGTGAATTCTTTCTTTACCCGAAGATAAAGGAAATATTAAAAGGAAGACATTTGATGACACTCAGGACATCAAGGGTAATACGACGACAGCTCTGATGGCCATTACAGAAAAAGAGTTCCAAAATTGCTTTGAAGGGTGGACTAGGCGCTGACATCAGTGCATAGCTTCCCAAGGGAGAACTTCGAAGGTGACCGTAGTGATATTCAGCAATGAGGTATGGAGCACTTTTTCTAGGATGAGTTCGCGAACTTAATTGTCAGATCGCGTTTTAAGATCGTATGTTGTTGTTTTTTTAAGTCAAAGCTTGAAGAACTATGCTAAAAAGGATGACTTTCAATGTATGTAAATTATACCATAAGAAAACAACAATAAAATCCAGATACTGGAATCTCATCGAAAATACTAATCTGATGTTTTACTTACTGGTTATATAATGCTTTTCCTGCTCTAAAACCATCAAGGTCCTTTAAGGAGTACCATAAATTTTTGGGTAATCTAGTACCATGGCATTCACAAATTCTCTGGAAGGTTAAATGTTTTATACCTGCAACATACGATATACTTATGCCCAGCTTCACGCCTCCTTCAGCTTGGATGTAGTGTCTGCCTTGCCTGAAATACCTCTTTTCCTTCCCCCATTCCTTTATTACCTTCTGTATGTGGCACATAACCAAGAAACAAAAGAGAAAAAAATGAACTGAATTCATATTGTATCTCTAGAGACGTAGCAGCACACCGGAAGGCTAATGTCTATAGATGCAATGAAAGAAAAACGTGATTTTTACACAGTAACTAAATAAGATAAGTGGACTAGGAAAAAATACTTGTATTTATAAAAACAGTTCAACAACATAAGAAGACAAGTCGCAGAATAATACTGGTAAAATGTGAAGAAATATCCAGCCAAATCAAATTAAAAAAAAATTTTTTTATTACGATATCATCTTCTATCTCTTAAACTACAGGAAAAACACAAACTGTTCAAAGACTGATCTTTACCTACACTGGAGATAGTATATATTACTTTACACAATTATTTCATAATTTATATCAAAAAGCCAGAGTATTCATTCCCTTAGAACTATATGTCAGTTCCAGAAGTCATCCTACTGAAACAATCCCCCGCCAAATTTTCCACGCATAAAGATGCTCATTAATGTCTTTAAATTATCTGAAGTGTTAGAGAATATAAGAGAAACATCAAATGTTCTTATCCTGCCAATAACCTTTCACATTTTGCTCCAGTTTTTCCTGCGATCCTCCTCCCTTTTCACCCCTTCCTCTTCATTAACCATAAGGCAAGAACAAGATACCTGGAGACGTAGTCTCAGCTCTATTTAAGTAATAATCTGACCATGAGTAAGTCAATTAATCTGATGAACTTCAAATTTCTCATCTGCAAAGAAACACAGATAGATGATCTCTCTCTTCAGAGAATTTCTCTTTCACAGAACACATACAACATGTACTCAGACACTTAAACTCCACACATCTTGGGGAAGAAGAAAACTGAATAATGACTAGAGAAAAAGAACATGCTTTTTAAAGAAAACTTCCGGTATGGAATATTGAAGACCCGAAAGGACAACACGTTGCAAAAGCTGTGGAACTCGACCCATGACCATGGATCTCCGGTAGACATCTCATTCTTGACAAAAAAAAATGGATCCCAGGCTTATTTCTTTTAAACCTGTAATTCATCACCAGTGATTTTAATGAAAAGTTACTTTCCGTAAGGTACGAACCAATCAATGGTGAGCTCAGAATGGAAGAGGGACTGGAAGCATGACAGCGTGTTCTGCTCACCTCCCCCAGCGCTGCCGCAGCAGGCCCCCCGTACTGGAGACCCCCGCGTCCTGTCCTTCTTCACTACATGTTTGGGATGGGGTGTCCCTCACTTCTACACGTACAGGTCAGAAACGACTTAACTGCAAACGATCATGTACATACATACACACAACAGAAAAGTTCCCCACTTTTCAAGCATCACTGAACAAACCTGTATAGAAGAGTTGAGCTGAATCTTTGTTTTCATAAATTTATTTTAGCATAATTTTCGACTTACAAGAGTGCAAAGATATCACAGAGAGTTCCTATATAACCTTCACCTAGTTTTTCCTACTGTTTACATCTTACATTACTATGGTATATTTGTCACAACTAAGGAACCGACACTGGAATATTATTAACTAAACTCCACACTTTATTCATATTTCACTAGTTTTCCCCTAGTGTCTTTTTTAAACTGTTCCAGGATCCCACCCAGATCCCAAATTATTCAACAATCATGTCTCTTTAGTTTCCTCTGGTCTGAGAGTTTCTCAGACTTTTTTTGTTTTTCACGACTTTGACAGTTTTGAAGGGCACCGGTCAGGTACTTTGTGGTATGCCCCTCAATTTGCGATTGTCAGGTGTTTTCCTCATGACCACACTACAATTATGGGTTACTGGCAGGAAGACTAAGGTGAAATGTCATTCTTATCACATCATGTCAAGGACAGATCCTATCAATATAACATACTGATGATAACCTAGATTATCTGACCAAGGTAACCTTTTTGCCAGGTTTCTCCACTACAGTTACCTGCCTGCCCTCACCCCCATACAAAGTACTCTGGAAAGAAGACACTAAGTACAGGCCACATTCCAGGGATGAGGGGTGTTAAACTCCACCCATTTGAGGGGGAGGGAATATCTATAAATTATTTAGAGTTCTTCTGTATGGGAAATTTGTCTCTTCTGCCCCATTTATTTATTTAATCATCTATCAGTATGAACTCACGGACATTTACTTCATACAAATACTATGTAAGTTATTGTGTTGCTCAAATTGTTCCAGATTTGGCCACTGAGGGCTCTTTCAGATTGCTTCCCGGGTCCTTTTGACATGCGCCTATCCTTCCGTTTGAGCACTTCTGGAACTTTTTAAAAAATGCGTTAACTTTCATATATGCTTAATTAAACATGACTTCTTTCATTCTAGTTATATACTAAGTTTTAAGAACTGAACTCTCTCAGTGAGTTCTGAATGAAAAGTATAAACACATTGAGAACAGAAGAAATAACCAGAGTAAATGTCAGCACTGTAACTCTCATCCTTGTAGTGCTCTGACCATGACTAAGATTTCTGTCCCGGAACAGATTTCTCATCTGGTCAGCTGAGGTTCTAACAGTTAAGAAACAGAATGTGTTAGCTTTTTTAAAAGCTGTAACATGCCTGCAAGTTGGAGTTCATAATAGTAACCTTCCGGTACTCACCGTGCTTTTCTTTTCAGATGTTGGGGAAGTGGGGTGAGAAAGCAGGTGTACTGATCCCCTTTATCTCTGTTAAAGGCAAGGGCCTACTGTCAAAACATTCCGGCACATAAACTGAATTCTTATTTTAACGTGGTTTGTTTCAACACTTAAGAGCTGCCATTAAGAAGCACACTATTTTGTTTGGACACATGATCCATTTTCATGATCTTTTCTCCTTTATTAGTTCAATATATGCCCTATATGGCAAACTTTAGGATTGGCCCAACTCAGCTAATGAGAATATGACTAACTCAAATTTCTTCTCAAAGGTAACTAATCACTCCCCAATATAAGAATATACTTTACAAGATCATACATCTACAAAATGCTAGTTTTTTGTTAAAGGCGGCAGCAGACTAGCTTTAGGTATAGTTATACTTTCCCTACAGACCACGATGATACTTTTATCACTTAGTCACTTTGACCTCTAGAGGGAGCTCAAAGTTCTTGTTACTTTTCCCCAAAGGTCAGGACACTCTTCCCACAACTGTGGTATATTCAAAATTCAAGAACATTTTATTATGGCACCCTGAAGAGCAAGTTAAATGTGTGCCATCCCTTTAGGAATGTACTGCTCCTCACAAGTGAATTTCACTTGCCCCAGGGGGAGCAGGCCTCTGTCCCCTCCAGACTCCTGTGACTCCAAACATTCTTTCTCACTTGGCATCGACTAGGGATAGTACTTCCTGCAGCCGGAGAGGCTGAAAGGAGGGCGGCAGCTATAGGCACCGAGGGCACACGCTTCCTCTTGCTGGCTCTTGGACTCAGTGCAGCAGGCCAGTGCACCTGTCTTCCTCATGTCAGGCCACACGCACAATGTAGTATCTGTGTGGCACACTAATATAAGAGTAAGATGAGGCTGCCCATGGATGCCCAGGACCTCTAGTCAGCTAAGCCCCCCACCCCCAGACACCCACCCCCAAAGATGGAGGGATCATTATCTTAGTAGACTTGTAACACATTCTTGGGGCCACACCTGTAGGGAACTTGTGCAGGAAATGACCAGAAGTCAAACTGCCAAATCCCCACTTCAACTGTCTATACGACCTCGAGGAAGTAACTCAGCCTCTTAAAGACTGTTTCCTCATCTTTAAATACCGACCTCATAGAGTTATTTTGAGAACTAAATAGGCCATAAATACAAAGAAATGAGCCTCATACGAGGCATGCTGGTAATCAGAAGATGTTGGCTGGGGTTTGGGCTTTGTTGCACAAAGTAGAAACAAGCATTTAACCTTATTTGTTTCTAGGTGATGCAAGTCAATCCAGCCCAGGTAACACGTTCTCCAAAGGTCCAGCTTAGCTCCCTGGAGCCTGAGGCTAAAGCCCAAACTAGTCAAGTGTTACAGAGACCTTGTTTCTGCTGCTTCTTTGCATAGACACAAAAGAGGCCTCAGGTTGGAGCCCGACTGGTCAGGGATAGGATCTCTACTCTTGTGTCTCCCTTAGCAAACTATCGCCTAGATTACACCATGATTTCCAACACTTAAGTACTAACTTACTTTATAAGTTAGTATAAGAACTTTTCTGAACCTCTGACTCTGAACAGGAACATGTTATGTGATAAGCTCAATAAAGACCACTCACTGGCTATCGATGCTCATACAAAACCTACATTGTAATGTTGTCATGGGAGTCAGGGTCCATAGGGTAATTTCCAGAGATGTGTTCTGGAACCAGTCTCCCTTCTTTTTAACTTGTTCCTGGATAATCTGATACCATGTTTGGATAAAATGGAATGGAACCATACCCTCCTGCAACAAAGAACAAAAAGATAAACAGTTGCTAATAAATTTAGTCTACAGGAGTGATCTTAACAAACAAGCCTTGGTGTATTGTTATATATAATGTTAGAAAGGAGACCTCTAAATGAACCATTCTAAACCTAAAGTTACCATCTTCGTTAGATGTTCACCAACTTGTAACTGGCTCATAATTAATTCCACAAAGCAAATCACCTCATTAAGTTGCCTTATCAAATACAATGCAAAGTTTCTCATGGAGACTATACAAACAAGTAGTACTGCACAAAGCTCCTGCACATCTATCTACGCATGCCTTCAGATATTTTTATAACCAGAATGGGTATCTGGTTATTATTAGGTTGGTGCGAGAGTAAGTGCGGTTTAAAAGGTTAATTGCAAAAACCGCAATTACTTCTGCACCAACCTAATAATATCTGCCTAAAATCTTTACAAACTGGGACTGTTTTAGCCATGCTCTAAGAACCAGAAAGCACTTCATTTTCTATTTGTCTTGGCAGAGTCACACCCAATTCAAGTTTGTTTTGACAGGATTCCTCCAGCTTATCTATAAACTGGGTACAAAGGGACAGAATATTTAGAGAAAGAAGCTAGAGCTCTCTAAGGTATGCTAAAGAAAATTTTACAGACTTTATTCCAATGGCAAAATGGAGCCCACTGGGGAGTTTTAAAAGTAGTAATCCAACTAGATATGCCTTCAGATGACTAAAGTTGAGGTAATCTGGGAGGCCTGGAAACTGGGAGAGCAGTAGGAAGAAGGAAGCCTGGAGACCAACCTGGAGTCACTCCAGAAATCCCGGTGTGTAATGATCCTGAGCTAATCCAGTACAGTACAGCAACATTACCACAAGTAGCCAACATTTAAAATGCACTTACAGCGTGTTAGGTATTTAATTCTCACAAGAAACCTATAAAGTTGGTTGTATTAATATATCCATTTAACAGAGGAAGAAACTAAAGCATAAAGGCAAAAGAGGGGACAGAAGTATGCAGATTTTAAAATGCGTTTATGAAGTATATAAAGCAAGACTTGATAACTGATTAGGTGTGGAGAGCTAAAGATGAAAGAGTAATACCCAGGTCCTCGATGCTGGCTGAATGTATCTGATACCATTAATGAATATTTACCTTACATTAAATATTATTTAACAGCCATCTACATGTCAGGTACAACTTCAGGTTATAGAAAAAACCTAATATCCATTGGCTAAATAATACAAAAGATTTTATCATCAATGATTTCACAAAAGCTCTTAAAGAAATACATTATGTACTATTACCAAAAAAAAGTTAAAAAATTGTTTTTGTTCATCTTTTCCTTTTTTCACCCTTTTCCTCTTGGTTCTGGTAGATTTGTTTGCTCAAGGTGATAATTTCCTGATCTTGTTTTCAATTGTATTTACACTGCAATTCACGTTTCCGTTTTAAACAATTGTAATCATATTTTTTGAAATGACTTGAAGTTATTTTCACATGATTCCATTTTCAAAGATGCAATTTCTTTCATGCATCTCACTGAAAAAGAGAATTAAATATTAAAAAAGTTTTCTCCACTTACTTGAACTAAAAGTTTATTCCTCTAATTCCAAGAACTGGTCTTATTTTTTTACAAATCCTGTGGATTTTTTGTTGTTTTGTTCATTCCTTATAGAGTCATTTCCTCAACAAATATTTTACTGAGTATTCATTATATGCTAGATACTCTAGGCTCAGCTAGTATTTCTATTAATAGGTGCTAGGGACACAAGACTAAGAAACAAAAAAAAAAACCCTTGCCCTCCTGGATCTTGTATTCCAGTGATGGGATACACTGGATAATCCAGTAATGGGATACACTACAACAAATTAATAATAAATATACAATGTATCAGGTAGTGCTAAATAATACTATAAAAATACACAGACCAATCGGAAAATAGAAAACAATGGTGGGGGAGGATTTCAGGTAGGGTCGTCAGAGAAAGCCTCTCTGAGGAGGTGATTAGGCAAAACCCAAAATGAAGAGGGAATTAATTAGTCATCTAAACCTGTAAAAGAAAGTAGTCCAAACAGAGCACCTAAGTAGAAATGAGTTTGCTAAGCTTGGTAAGACTAGTGCAGAATAAAGTGGTGGAGAAGATGCAGCATTTAGCAGACGCCAGATCATATATATAGCCTTGTAGGCGGACTGCGGATTTGTTTATGAGTGGTAAGAAGCCACTAGAGAGTTTTGAATTTATGTTTTAAAGTGATTATCTGTTGTGGGAATACAGTGCAAAATTGGAAGAAAGAAGAATTCTCCTAAATTACTGCAGCAGCCTAAGCAAAAGATGGTAATGGTCTGAATTCGGGTGGCAGCCACAGAGAAATCAATGAATTCAGAATATATTCTGAAGATAGCACTACTACAACTCAAGTTTTCAGAATCCAGCCCTATAGAGCAAAGCAGTGCCACTTACTGGGGAGAGACATACTAGAAAAGAGCAGGTTTATGGTTAAGAAAGGAGCCAAAAATTCCATTTTCACATCTTTGGTGTTGATTTCAACCGCATGCAAGTAGAAATGCCATGTGAGCAGCGAGACAGATTTCACAGCAGTTTAGGGAAGGAAGAGGAGGAAAAATAGGGTATCATCAGCGAATAGAAGGTATTCGAAGACTAAATGTGGTTTCCTAGGGAGCACAGATTTAAAAAGAGGTCTGGTCTGAGGACTGAGCAAGCCTTGATGCTCCCCCACATTTAGCACCGAAGAGGAGGAACCAGCTAACTGCGGCTTTTGCAATTATTTTTAACCTTTTAAACCACAATTATTTTTGCACCAACCTAATCGAAAAAGGGATTGTGCAGGAACTACTGGGAAGGTAGGAAGAGGTTTTCTGGAAGCCAGCCAAAGTCAGCGTTTCTAAAAGGATGCAGTGATGAACTTGTCAAAAACTGCACAGAGATCAAGTAAAGTGAGGGTTGAGAATTGATTTCAAGAAAAGTGGCTTCAGTGGATTACTAGCCTTAAAAGCTGTTTTCTGTGGCTTTATTTTATGGTTGTGAAAAGCAGCAGCTCTGGAGTTGAGCTATATAGGTTGAAATCACTGTTCCAACAGTCTGAAATTTGGCTTACAAATAGGGCATCCTCTTTAGACCTGCCATCGCTGAAGACTTTCCCTTACTTTAATCTGTCTTTGTTATTTATTCTGGAACCCAAAGGGTTAAACAAAACAGGCCTGTGCAGCGGACTGACTCATTCTGCTTCTGAGCTGCAGGCTCTCAGTTGGCTGAGTGGACTAAGAGCAGGGTTTTTTTTCAAGAAAAGTTCTTGAGTGACATACTTTGAGTCATTGTAAGCCTGAAAAATTTTGTTGCCTTGCCTACGGGAAGGACAGTTTCAGTCAATTTAAAATTCTTAGGTTATGTAAGTTTTTCCTCAGTTTTCCAGGTGCCACTCCACTATCTTTTAGCATAGCACTGTCCAACGAAACCTTCTGTGATAAGCGAAATGTTCTATACTACACATGGTAGCCACTGGCCAGCCACATAGTAAGTAGCACTTCAACTAGGAGCAGTGAAACTGAAGAAATTAATTTATTTAATTGCAGTGAAATTTAATAACCGTATGTGGAGAGTGGTTACCACTACCTGGACAGCAGAGTTCTAGCATACAGAAGACAAAGGCAATGCCTAAGTGAGCGACCCTCCTTTGCACTAACGTGTTTTTTGTCTGGGTAACTGTACTAGTTATTTCTATATCCTAAGATTTAAAATTCCATTAGGCTATCCTTAGGCATGGATCTCACTTATTTTGCTTGGTATGTACCTTAGATATCTGTAAGAAAATAATATCAATGGGCCTTACCATATGGGGGTTGTAGAGAATTTTAAATGAGCTTCAACTTGACAAATACTTGGCACATATTAAGCGTTCAATAAATGTTAGCTACATTCCCCAAGCACTTCTGATCAGTTCTCTTGGGCTCAGGAAAAGTTTTACTGTTTCTCCGACTTTATCCTTTATCTGTTTCCTCTGACCCTTTACTCTGAAGTTTTATTACACACTGGATCTATTCTTTGTGTTGCTTATATTTTTGCCTATAATTTTTTCATCTTATTTCTTCCTCTGACTTGTGGGAATATTTGAATATTTCTAAAGCTCTGCTGCTACCTGCCTCCTAAGAGTCAACAGTTAAGACTTACAAATTTCACTTAAGAACTCCTTTCTGCTCCGATTCTTATCCTTCAAACACTCATGAGTCTCCTTGAGAATACTAATGAGTTGTTCTTTAAATTGCAACATTTTCTCTTGTTTCTGGCAGTAAGTCTGTTTCACAGAAAATCACCTGACCACCTTCTTTCAGATTAGGGAGTCTGTATGTGTCTTGTCTATCTTTTTGTATATTCAGCTTTAAAGAGAAAGGTCTGTGTTTATATAATATTGGAGATTGTGCTGGGTTCAATCAGAAAACATTTAGAACCAAGTTCAAATCCTTTTTTGGGAGGGGGGATGTTTCCACTGTTACTTCCTATGTTAGCTCTCAATTGATACCTAACAACCCCAAATTTAGCACCTTTAAATAACAAACATGTATTATCTCACAGTGTCTGTGGATCAGGAATCTGAGTGTGGCTTAGCTGAGGGCATCTAGCTCAGGGTCACTCACAAGGCTGCAGTCAATTTATCAGCCAAGGCCTCTGTCATCTGAAAACCTGACGGTGAAAGAGTCTGCTTGCAATCCAAGCTCATGCACACGGCTATTGGCAGGCATCAGGTCTTCCCTGGCTGTTGGCTTCCCTTCCCTGTGGAGCTCCTTGCCATGGGGGCTCCACAGGGAAGCTCACAAAATGGGAGATGGTTTCCCTCCGAGCAAATGAGAGCGGGCAGCCCAACACAGAAGCCAACGCCTTTTGTAACCTAACCTTGAAAGTGACATCCCATCACATTTACCATACTTGGAGAAGCAAGTCACTAGATACAGCGACACTTAAGGGGAGGGAATTACACCCAAGGACATGAATACTAGGAGGCAGGGAGTATGGGAGGCGACTTTAGAGACTGCCTGCCACACTTCCTTGGTCAGCGTAGAGTCAGCAATATGTAGTCAGGTGCAGGGCTGCAGACCCAAGAAAGGCTGTAGCTTTAGAGCAGGGAAGTTTCAACTTTGTGCTCCATGATGAGTCTCTCCTGCAACCATGGGTAGCTAGTCTCTCTCCACTGGTCATACTCCCTTTGGTAAGACCATTCTGAGCCACCTGGTTTTGAATCTCTGCTTCAAAGTACAGTATATGGACCACCCCTCAATCGTAGCTCTGGCTGCTCAAAGTTCTTACACCCCATGAGGGATTCTCCACCGCACAAATGAACACCAAGTCAGCTAGTAAGGACTTCCCTCACTGTTTTTCATTTGTGACATTTCTTGCTAAAATTCCTTTCAGTTTAGTTATGGCATCCTTCCAGGGTTTCCAAGGAGACTGAACTCTCCCCATTATGCTTGTTGGTCATTTCAGTGTGTATTTGTCTATTTGTTTTAACACATGGGCTTATGTATTAGATCACCGTTCTATACCACAAGTCAACATATAGCTATTTAAGTAAAGCACTTTATATGTTCTTTAAAAGACTCTGTTTTCACAAATGTGACAGGAAATGCTTGTTGGTTTTCCTAGCCATATAATTCAATTCTATTATTGGATAAAACAAAGATGTTTTAATCCACATCATCAATTCCCAGGATAAATTCTACGATGATAATCTAAGTAACTAAATTTTGCTGATTTCTAAAAAATGCAATGTCACCAAGCTTTGTTCAGTTTGAGATATGACTAATTACAAAACTTAGTAAGCAGAGAAACACTTTAACAATATACCTACAATCTTAAAAGGAGTGAGACACACAGCTGCTCAGAAGAACATACCACAGGGTTATAAAGATGTCCCGACAACTATATACCCAGCAGTGGTCACCTACCATTGTGGAATGGAAATAATACTTAATCAAAGACAAATCTTTAGTCAGAATATCAACAGCATTCTAACTCACAAACCAAAGTATCCGTTTTTGGTTTAACAATGAAAAAAAAAATTTCCCTGTATCCTATTACTCTGCCCCATCCTCATTCCACTGCAGGTAATTTATTCACCCTATTTCCTTAGAACAGTCGTAAAGAGGGTAGGAGGAGAAGCAACAAAAACTAAGTCAGATGTTAACAAATTTTCTGATCTGATACTCTGGTAGAGAATGTCTAGTCTACCGGATGGTCAGAATTCAGGCTCTTTGTCCTCTGCTGCTGAATACACGGGAAGCAGAAATGAGGGAATGAACACAGATGTGTTACACAAGGCCACCACATACTGCTACATGGGATGGAACCTGCACAAGCAGTCATCTTGTACAGACACAGAGTGCCTAAGGATTAAACCCTGTATCTTATCTAATCAGATTTCTAGGTAGTATGTTCTTAGTCAAAGAAAACGGACTTTCGAACATTTTAGCACTTCATTTAAGGAACAAAATTACTTAGTATCTCAGCAAAGTTGCAGGATACAAAATCAACATAGAAAAATCAGTTGCACTTCTATACACTAGCAATGAACAATCCCAAAAGGAAATTATATAAACAATTCCTTTCACAACAGCATCAAAAGGAATAAAATATTTAGGAATAAACCTAATCAATGAGGTGAAAGACTTAAAGACACTGAAAACTACAAAACATTGCTGAAAGAAATTAAAGACAGACATATAGATCAAGGAAGAGAGTCCAGAAATAAACACTCTATTCTGTACTCCACATATTGTCACATGTGACCCTTGCGCATATGGTCAAATGTTTTTTGACAAGGTCTTTACAACACACAGTGCTGGGAAAACTGGATATCCACATACAAAAAAAGAATGAAGTTGGACCCGTACCATACACCACTTAAAAAAAATTAACTTTAAATGGATCAAAGGCCTATACGTAAGACCTAAAACCATAAAACTCTTGGAAAGGCGGCCAGTTAGCTCAGTGGTTAGAGCGCAATGCTCATAAAACGAAGGTCGCCGGTTCGATTCCCACATGGGCCAGTGAGCTGCACCCCCCCCCCCCAACTACCGTGTTTCCCCAAAAATAAGATCTAGTTGGACAATCAGCTCTAACTGTGTCTTTTGGAGCAAAACTTAATATAAGACCCGGTCTTATTTTACTGTAATGTAAGACCTCGTCTTTAATTAATATAATATATAATATAATATAACATAATATAATACCGGGTCTTATATTAAGTTTTGCTCCAAAAGACACATTAGAGCTGATTGTCCGGCTAGGTCTTATTTTCAGGGAAACATGGTAGATTGGAAAAACAACTCTTGGAAGAAAACATAAGGAAAAAGCTTCATGACACTGGGTTTGGCAATGACTTCTTGACTATGACTTAAAAAACAAGCAACAAAAGAAAAAAATAGATAAACTGAACTTCATCAAAATAAAAAAACTTTTGTGCATCCAAGGACACAGTTAACAGTAAAAAGGCAACCGATGGAATGAGAGAAAATATGTGCAAATCATGTATCTGATACCAGATTAATATCCAGAATATATGAAGATAACTCCTACAATCATATAAAACAATTTTAAAACAGGCAAAGAACTTGAAAAGACATTTCTCTAAAGATATAAAAATGGCCAAAAAAACCAGGAAAAGATGCTCAACCTAACTAATCATCTGGGAAAGGTAAGTCAAAACCACAATGAGAGACCACTTCACATCTATTAGGATGGCTAGTATTAAAAGACAAAAACAAAGTAACTAGTGTCAGTGAGAATGTGGAGAAATTAGAACCCTAGTACACTGTTAGTGCAAAAGTAAATGGTGTAGCCACCGTGGAAAAGGATGATGGTTCCTCAAAGAGTTAAACATAGAATTTACCTTATCATCCAACAATTGCACTTCTGGGTATACACCCAAATTAATTCAAAGCATGGACTCAAATAGAAATTCAAAAGTTAATGGTCATAGCAGCATTATTCACAATAGCCAAAAGGTGGAAGCAGCCCAAATGTGCATCAACAGATGAATGGATAAACAAAATGGTATATAGGTACATATAATGGATTACTCGGCCTTAAAAAACGAGAAGTCCGACCTGTGCTCCACCACAGATGAGGTCTGTTATGGACTGACTGTTTGTATCCCCCTCAATCACATGTTAAAATCTAACCCTCAGTGTGATGACATTAGGAAGTGGGGTCTGTGGGACATGTCCAGGTCACGAGGATGGAGCCCTCCTGAATGGGATTAGTGTCCTTATAAGAGTCCCCGGAGAGCTCTCACCCGTTCTGCCATGTGAGGACACAGAGAGAAGACAGCCCTCTGTGAATCAAGAAGCAGGCCCTCACCAGACACAAAATCTGCCAGTGCCTTGATCTTGGACTTTCCAGAACTGTGAGAAATAAATTATTTAAGCCATTTCGTCTCTGGTAGCTTGTTATGGAAGACTAAATGGTTTAAGACAAGGACATTATGCCAAATGAAATAAGCCAGTCACAAAAGCACAAATACTATGTAATTCTGTTTTTAAGAGGTACTTAGAGTAGTCAGATTCATAGAGATAGAAAGTAGAATGGGAGTCGCCAGGGACTGGGAAAGGAGAGCAGGAGTTACTGTTCACTGTGGATGGAGTTTCAGTCTGGACAGGAGCTGGATGGTGGTAATGGATGCACAACGTGCATGTACTTAATGCCACCGAACTGTACACTGAAAAATAGTTACAACAATCTCAGGTTATGTATATTTTATCACAATAAAAAAATTATGTTATCTCCCATAACAAAAATGATTAGTTAATTCCCATAGTCCCAAAGGGAGGGCAATTAAACCCAGGGTAAATTAATTCACTGGTTCATTTCATCAGACCCAGGTTCTGTTCATCTTCATCGGACAAAAACTAACTACAGGATTGGGAACTAAGGTTCTCATTGTGGGAGGGAAAAAAATACAAATATAGAATAGCAGAGGGTTTTAAGGAAGAAATCTGTAGTATTCAATCCAAATTGGTGGATCAGTATAAACTGATACTTAATTTTTTTTATTACAGAGTATTTCAATCATATACAAAAATACGTAGAAGAGCATAGTACACAATGAATTCCTATGTACCCTTACCCAGTTTCAGAAATTACAAACTCATGGACAATCTTGTTTCATCTATAAAGTCATCCCGTATTATTTTATGCACATCCCATACATCCAATTATTTCACCCATAAATATTTCAGAAGCAAAATCAATAGTACTTTCTTAATATCAAACACCCAGTATATGTTCAAATTTACAATTGTCTTATGTCCAAAAATTTTTTAATTGTTTGAATTACGATCCACTGTTTTCAGATAATTGACTGATATTATCTTTTATGTCTTTTTTATCTATACGCTCCTTTTTCTTGCAATTTGTCTTTTGAAGAAATCATGCATTTTTTTGTAGTTCATCCTGTAAGAACTCATGATTTAAAAACAAACCCAAACCCACATATCCTTATTTCCTAGCTCTGTCTAGAAAAAAAGGACAGGGCCTAGCCATAATGACATTCCAGTAGGTAAAGAACACAGTACATAAAATGGTTTCTAAATACCATTCCCTACTAATAGAACACAAGGCTCCTTAGAAAACTATGATTCCAGGTCTGGGCAGAAAAAAAATACAACCTGAATCACCTTGTGTCAGAAAAACAAGGAGTGATCAGACTGACTGCGACATGTAAAGGGGATTTGATGGGTCTCTCATTTGGCCAAATTTAGGACAATCTGAGCATCAAAAGGAACCGTGGCACTAACAGACTCTTAATATATGGAATAAAAAAACCCCCAAACCTACGAATCCATAATACTAAAAAGGAGAGGAAAGAGTGGGAGACTTAAAAAATCACCCTTCTGCATCCACCAATGTAGAATGCCTCAGGCAAAAATCATCAATGAATGCTTATTAATTACAAAGGGAAAAAAGGTTATTTTTTAAGAGATCTGGCAGGCACTACATGACCAAGTAATCAAACTAAGAATCATCAATAGTCAGACAAATTTACATGATTTGATACCAGGAAGTACATATTATGTTCACTTATGTAATATGTCTTGCCAAAAATAACCTGGATTGAATTCAAATAAAATAGTTGGTGGAATCCAGAAAGTGATGTTTTTATAAGGTAACAAAGCCTTGACTCTTCAAAATTAACCAAATGCTTTGACTGGATTCTGGATTGAAAAGAAAACTTTAAGGACAGTTTTTGAGCTAGTTGAGGAAGTTTAAATATGGACTGTGTAATAGAGAACATTTCTGAATTAATGCTACATGTCCTGGGTATTATAATGGTATTGTGGTTGTGTAAGAGAATATTCTTGTTCTTAAGAGATAAATGCTGAGCTATTTAGGGGTAAAGCACCATATGCTGCTTCCAACTTCCTTTCAAAAGACCTGGGGGCAGGAGTGCAGGTCTGTGTATAGGAGGAGAGATAAAGCAAATGTGGCAAAATGTTTACAAATGGCAAATACAAATAGCTACAGTTGTATTTATTATTTTTCAACTTCTTTATGGGTTTTAAATTTTTCAAAAATAATTTGTAAAAGGGAGGCAGGAGGGAATGTAGCAGTTCCAGATATACTCTCATACACTGTAGCAAAAAAAAAAAAGACGGTTTCTTTTTCAAGGGCTGAGAAGCCTTTCACAGAACCACCCCTTGGCTCCTGCCCCCAGCAGACACAACTCTTCATATTTCATTGTCCAGATGTGACCTTATTTCACATTTAGCTTAGTCCTAAAACCAGGAATCCACCTATAATGAAAAAAAATGCCAGAATGGCCTTTTCTCACCTAGCAAGTATGAAAACCAAGATCTAAAATGGCATGGTTTCCCGAAACCATCACCCAGCCTAATAATCTCCCCTATTCTAACTAGGCTACATACTCCTCATTGGAGGGGGACTCATGCCTCTTAAAAGGGAAATGTAGGTAGGTTCTCTGTGTGCCCCATCAAACAAGGTAACAACCAAACCAAAATTGAAGATTTTTCATGTTACTATTCTGTTACTACTCTAGAACCTATCCCATTCTGCACTAACCAATATTTCTGACAATGAAAGTTAGTTACAGTGACATTTTTCTTTTTTAATTTCCTGAAGAAAATACCTATCGTTAGGTGCTGATGAAGGAAGTTTAAGAGCACCGAACTAAGGAGTCAATACTCCTGAGTAAAAGTTCTAAGAATTACCAGCTATAGCAGAGACTAACTTCCTACGCAGTAAGTAGCCATTTCTCCCTTTCACCTTTTAGTACTAGAACACCCTGGCACCCACTCCCCCGACCCCAGCAAAACTAAACAGTTTTAACAGGAAATAAGACTTTACATTTCTTAGGTTCTCCGAAGGCCAGTGACCAAGTTCTGAATAATGGAATGTGAGTGTAAAATTTCCATATCACATCCTTAAAAAGAAATTATAATACTTGCCCTTCTGTGTGTGTGTTTGGGGGGGTGGGTGAGGGGACTAACACAGATATGACCATGCAGACAACAGTAATACACCACAGAAAGGTGAACAGTGAAACAGAAGAAACCTGCGATGCTGGATAATCTCGGCCAAAAAAAGCAGTTTATCCACTTCATACTCCTCTCTACCACTGCTGGGTTACATGAGAGAGAAATATGCTTCTAATTGTGGGAACCACTGTGTATTTGGATCTTTCACAGCAGCTTGGCCTATACAATGGCTTATGTGACTCCAGCTACTTCTCTGGGCCTCATTTTATTGGTTCACAAAACTGGGCAGAATTAACTTCTTTAGTTTACTGTAGTTCCTATTTTTTAAAAAAAGTACGCACATTTAGTAAAATAAAAAATTGAAATTTCAAGTATTTTAAAATGGGATGGCGTATGAAAACACCTTGCACAATTTACCCATTGGACAAATAATTACAAAATGCCCACGAAATGCCAGATACTATTACATGCCGGAAACTATTAATGCTAAGAATAAAGAGGTACGACAAAATAAATAGTTCATGCCCTCGTGCCTGAAATTTAAAATTTGGGAGAAAGCCTACAATAAACAAGCAAACAATGAACAAGATTATTTCAAATAATAATAAAGGTATTTTAAAAAGAAAAAAGGAGGTAACATTGAGTATACTTTAGGATTGGGAGTTAGTTTACACAGGTTAGTCAAGAGCATGCAAAACTCTGGGTGAAGTATAATCCAGGTTAAAAAGGGCAAATGCAAAGCCTTCAGCAAGATTACGAGGGTGTATGTTCCCGACCACCAAGAAAGCCCTTGTGGCTGGAGCTCGTCGCGAGCAAGGGAGAGAGTGACAGAAGAGATCTGAGAGGTAGGAAGAGACAGCCTCGCATTAGGTGCACAAACACTGTATTACTATTATCAGGGGGTGAGTGCTTCTGATGAAAAACAGAAAAACTATTAGTCCCTTAATTCTACATGTTGGCTTCAGGAACAAATGATATTCCCAAAAGAAAACTATGCTCTTAGCTGCCCTGAAATCAGCAACTCACCATAGTCTTACGTTTTACCTATAAATGTCTTTACTCTGGGACCAATATTTTAATTAAAAGTGAATTTTAAGAACAGGAAAAAACTTAAATTCATTCTATGTAATAAAGCTAAAGCTTTTTCTGACATTTTAAATGTGAACAAATTTCACATATGCATTCAGTCAACAAATACCTCCTGAAAGCCCACTATGCGTGTCATACATCCACGGCTGCAGGTGCTGGAGACAGCGCAGTAAATAAAGACCCAGTCCCGGGAGCGTTTAATACTTCAGAATACATTTCAAAGTTTAAAAATGGTAATAACAAGTTTTGTAAAACCTCACTGCTTTTGGCTAACTCCTTAATGCCAAAAATTTAGGTTTGAAAATACAAGTTAGTGTCTTTGATTTTAACTTATCTCATTTTTTGCTGTAATTGAGGAAAAGAATTCCACCTTACAAGGCTTAATGTATTAAAAACATTATTATATAATTTAGAGCTAAGAAAACAATTAAATCTACTTTGATATAAAAAAATTACAAATACAAATTCTGCAGATTCTCCCTTTCCATTGCAGAGAAAGGGATTACCAAGTGTTCTGAGATATAAAGGAAATGGAACGATAAACATTTTAATTATACACTTGTTAAACACGGAGATTTAAAACACATTCATTTATCTCTCCCCTCTAGAACCCACTAAAATGACAATAAGTGAATAAAACCAGTTGAAGACAATAAGAACAAAAGGAACATGCAGGGAAGCAGCAGAAGGAACATGATGACAAATGTGCTGGAAAACAGAAAGCAGATAGCAGCAGAATAAAGGAAACTGAAACCCTCTGAAGGGCACGTGGAAAGAGCTGCCAAGGAGAGGCAAACCGATTCACCCAGCAGAGGGTCAGGAAAGGACCACCGTGAGGCCTGGGGCTCAAAACAGGGCTACTGGATGAAACATCTACTTTAAGATGCAAAGAAGCCCCACTCTGAGGGAGAGAACTACTTTACTTTCTGAAGAAACTGAACCAGAAGACATTGGTGAAGTATCAAACTGAAAACAATATTAAGTAAAAGGATGCATACTAAACAATGAAATGTTCGGCTATCTTCCTGGCTCGCAGAATGTCAGCAGCCAGGCCTGAGTTTGACATTTCCCACGCTGACATCCCTCCAAGACAGGACACTGGAAGTTCCTTCTCACACAGAGACACTGTAAGTCCCTGGCTCATCACCTTACAGTGAAGCTCACAGCTAATTAGCTCGTATTTCCAATCTACTTTTTTAGCACCTCATTCTTAAATGCTAATAGACAACCAGGGGTCACCAGATACTGCAGTCTAATAACACAAATAAGAAAAAAGAAATTCAAAGGAAAACCAATGCCAAGATTGGAAAATTTTTTATAATATTAATCTTCTCAAAGATACGCCATTTACAACACAGGTTGCTGAAAAAGGAAAACAAGGGGGGAGCTTTTAAAAATATAATAATTGCAATTGTAAAAATCAATGAAAAGAATTGCAAACAAAATGGAGGAACTCTCCCAGAAAGTAGAACAAAATGTACAGATGATGGAAACTGGAAGGAAAACAGAAACAAAAAACTAGAGGATCAGAAAGTCCAAGATCCATATAACAGGAGTTCCAGAAAGAATAAAACAAAAAAAATTAAGGAAATGACTCTACAAGTCGAAAGGGCCCGAAGAGTACTAATCCAGTTAACGAAAAAGACCCCACACCAAGGCCCGTCATCTAGAGAGGAAAAAAGAAGAGTGAACAGAATGGCATCATCAGGCTTCTCAGATGCATCACTGGACACCAGCAGACAAAAAGAAATGCCTCCCACATTCTGAGGAGAGATGGTCTCCAATATCCAGCCAAACATGGAAGCGTGAAAATAAAATAAAGACATCTTTTCCAGACAGGTAAGATCTCAAAATCTGTACCACCCATGCACTCTTACGAAATACTGGATGCTGTGCACCAATAAAGTGAGGGAGTAAACCAAGTAAGGAAAAGACATGGGCTCCCAGAACAAGGAGAGGCAAAAGGAATCCTCACAATAGCAACGTGAAAATGGTAAGAACAAAGGAAAATCCAAGGACAACAGCTATGCTGCAACAAAACGCAGGCCAGACTGAAGGAGTATGGGAGGGATAGCGCTCAGGGCAGAAGTAAAACGGATAGAGTATCTGATGTACTTCAGTATCTGACAGATTTGAGGATGACTGATAGATTGACAGAAAATGAAGCAAATCACTCCGGACTGAAACAACACATGGAGAACTCGGGTGGGGTAAAGGGAAATGATAAACTGATAAGGATTCCCTGATTCTTCTGACCAGGGAGAAAATTATATTGAAAGTTGAAGAAAGAAAACAGCGAAGGTGGAGTCAAATAAACAAACAAATGGAAAAACAAGGTAATTATTAACTCTAGAGAAAACAATGTTACAGCAGAAAGGATATAATCACAATTCACTATCTGACAGCAGTGAACAGTACTTATATGGACATAATGTGTCTACTATTGTATTAGTTTCCTATGGCTACTGTAACAATTTACCACAGATTTGGTGGTTTAACACAAGGCAAATTTATTCTTCTACAGTTCTAGAAGCCAGAAATCCAAAATCTGTTTTATTGGTGTCAGCTAGGCCAGCTCCTTCTAGAAGCTCTATGGGAGAATCTGTTTTCTCGCCTTTTTTGGCTTCTGGAGGCCACCTGCATTCCTTGGCTTGTGTGAAGACCCTTTCCTTACATCACTCCAATCTCTTGCTTCTGGTGTCACACCTCCTATTTCCCCCTTAGATCTTATCTCCCCCTTTTCCTTATTAGGACCCTTGTGATTCCATTTAGGGCCTAGGGGGATAATCCAAAATAATCTTCCTATCTCAAAATCCTTAATTTACTCACATCTCAAATCCCTTTGCCATATTAAGTAATATTCACTAGTTCCCAGGATTACAGGATGTGGCATTATTCAGCCCGCTACAACTGTGAACATTGGTTTAAACAATAATCAAGGTATACAAATATTGAGAAAACAGGGGAGCGGTAGGAGGGGCAGAATAAAACTGAACATCTGAAGATGTTTAAAATTGATAAAGAAACAGCTGTATAAGTTTAGAAATAGGAAAATAAATACCAGAAGAAACAGCTAAAAAGAGTTTGGGGAAGGGGAGTCAAGACGAGGATAGGTAAGAGGGACAGAAAACTGTTAAATTTTAAAACTGCTGACTTGTTAAACTATGTGCATGAGCTTACAGATAAAATCAAAATCAACCTAAAGCAAAACTAAGATTAGGTAGCTGGGGAGGGAAGAGAAATCCTGATTGGAGACTGAAAAGGTACCTCATGGCTAATGAAGCAAAGAAAATCACAAACATAAAAATTAAAAGGTTACTCATTTATACATATTAAAAACCTGTGTTAGAGGTTATAAACAATCAATTAAGGAGTTAAGATTTTATTTCCTAAATTCACCCTTCCACAGCACTGAGGGCAATCTACTAACAGGCAGATTACTAGCAAGAGAAAACCTTTTGGTAAAATCTGACCTAAACTTGGAATACAAACACAAATTTAATCCAACAACCAGGGAAGTACTCCGATGCAAGCTGCTCTTTTAAGAGCTAGTACAAAACTCCGCAGGAGGTGTTTATTCATTTACTGCACAAATGTTAACTGATGTGAGAATAGCACAATGGATCTATCCAGTCTGCCAGAAATGCTGAGTAAAAGAATTAAGATACTGCCTTACCTGTTCTCCCTTCCCCTAAAAACAGGCTATAAACTGCCTGGTCACTCCGAGTGTGGACCACAGACCCCCAGAGCAGGCGCAGGGACATGGCCATCCCTGAGCTAGTTAGAAATGCAAAATCATAGGCTCCACCCCAGACCTACACGCAGAATTATAATCTGCATTTTAACCAGATCCCCAGGAAATTCATAAGCTTGAGAAGCACTGGTATTGGGCTAATACAATTCTTCTTAACAAAACAAAACTGCACACATCTGAATAAGGAATCAAGGGGAGAAATAAAGGTATTCATTGGTGCGATAAAACTGGCTTTCCCTTCAGACTCCTGTAGAATTTTTTACAGGCTCCACATATATTCTTCAGCCTATTCGAGGTCTGGTAAAGGATCCAGATCATCATAAAAGCAGCTGAGGAGCGGAGGAAAGAGTAATGAGAAAACATTTATAACATAAAAGAATATCGCACTTACCATGTTGCCTTAGGCAACAAATGGGAGGGCTAGGGGACACAGCAGTTTAAGGGTCAATACTTCTAAAAGGATTTTCTTGAGATCACACCTTCAGGTTCTCTCAAACTCCACTGCTACCTTCTAAGGGAAAATGAAACTAATAGCGAAGGATGCTTTGGGCTCTAGTGCATATTCAAAGTCCCCCCTCGCTCCCCAATTATATTATTCTTGAGAGCAGATGTAGAGTATACAATCACAGGAAAAAACATAACACTGGAGGAACTTGAGAAAAATGGGAAAATGAGACCAAAAAAATTAAAAAGGAACAAGCTTGAACTTTTGCTGCCACACATTAAAATTAGTCAAATTAGTAGTCAAAATGCGAGACCCCAGCCTAATCCCAATTCTGATGAAACTAAACTTCCTACTTCTCTTTGGATTCCCAAACTCCTAACCCAACCGAGCTCAAGTTGTTTTCATTAATGCAACATATACTTATTGCAAGTGCCTATAACCACCCCCAGATCTCAAAAACAAATAGTGGATCTTGATCTGTGGACTTGATAAAGTCTTTATTCTTCTGTTAATCTGTTATTTCTGTTAATCATGCATTAAATAACTAAATATCTGCACCAGTTAAATTTCATGAGTGATTAGTATGTGCCAAAACTAAACACTCATGTACATTTAATCCCCAACAACAGTACTATTAATTATCCCCATTTACAGGTAAGATATCAAGTAGTTTCTCAAATGTTTTTCCTTATCTTCTGCCTTCCTTAGCCTAACAAAAACAAACGAAAATAAAAAAAAAAACCAACAAAAAAAAAACCCCGCTTCATTAGAAGGCCTTTACCATCTACTTTAGCTTCCAAATCATTTCTTTGAGCTTCCATGCAACTTCCTTCAGCTGTATATGACTCCAGGAGGGGAAAGGTCTATGCTGTTACAAATGAATAATGAAGAGGAGCATCCCCAAAGAACAAAAAACATGAACAGAATCTACACACTTAAACACACTCAAACAAGAAAGTGGGAAACACTTTTCTGAATGGTAATATTGTGCCAGACATTGTCAACAAGTCAGGAAATGGGCACTCCCAATCACTGCTGGAGGAAGTGAAAGCCAACACCAACTTTCTAAGGGAATTTGGTAATACACACCACAAGCCATTAAAAAAGATCACACCTTCTGACTAGCAATTCCATCTCCAGAAATATACCCTAGAGTAATAAGATTCTCACAAGGATGTTCATCATAAATTAGTAACAGCAAAAATCAAACCTAAATGTTCAAATTACACTAGGAATCCAATTAAATATCATACAACCATTTATCTTCTTAGATGTTACTGGGGGGGAAAGCACAATACAAAACGATTCATGTAATTACAGCTTTGAAAATATATATTCACAGAAGAAAAATAAATGTAAACTAAAAAGATCTATGCCAAAATTTTAAGATATTACCTAAAAAATGCTGAGATTATATGTGATTTTATTTTTTTCATTTACTTATGGTGGTTTTGAAGTCAGAGGAACAAAGGTCCAACCCCTGGCTTCCTCCATTTACCAACTGTGTGCCCTTGGTCAAGTTACTTTATCTAATCCTTGATTTTTTCATCTTTAAAATGAAAATAATAACACCTATCCTTAGAAGCTGGTTAAGATTAAATGAGATAATGCATGGAAAGCACTTACACTGATAAGCAGTTAGCTAAGTTTTCTGAACACTTATTTTTAAAATACATCAGACATCTTTTATTTATATTCAGAAAGTTATTTTTCTTTAAATAAAAATTCTTAATGTTAACAAATTATTGCATAGCAAGAATTTAATGAAGCTGTATTCTCATCAATTTGTGTAGACAAATCACAACATTTTGGCATTTTCAACAATGTTAACAAAGTTCCCAAGAAATTCAGTTGAGAATTAGAGCTGGTGGATATGTGAACAAAAGGACCTACATGTTTACTGAACAGTCAAAAAGATACATTAGAAGGAAAAAAAAGACACATTAGATCTTTAAGATCTATCCTACTCTATAATGGCTAATACAGTCCTAACTAAATAATTATCACAAAGACCTGGTCATTTCAGGCACTATCAGGAACAGTAAGATTCAACAGGAGAAAGCTCAAGGTTGAATTTAATAAAGGGTAAGACAGATTTCAGACATCGATGAACCCAAACTGTTATTTTTACAGACGTGGCTATCTTAGATATTAATTATAAAATGTACTTAGCTGTGTTTAGAGTCCACTAATTGCCTATCTAGATGCACATCCCAAACCTGTACAATCTTCCCAGCAACTATCAGACTGAAAATACAGAAATCACAGACCAGTTCAAAGAAAATGGTAGCTGCTAGGGCAATTCATCACATCACGTCTAAGACAAGCCTACAGACCCTAGCACGTTTTTCAACTTCCAAAAGTGAATGATGAGCATGCTCTGGTTCAGTAAAAACATGCACATATGAAAAAGCTCTGGAATAAGGAACACGGGACGACCTGTGGGGACACAGAACCCGCGAGAATGGGTAAGAGGGAGATATATTTTCACTGCACAGCGCTTGTATTGTTTCGATTTACCATTTTGTGTGTATTTAATCCTAGTTAGTAAAATATGAAAATAATGGCCATATATTTGGTTTGTAGCAAAGATGTGCAAACTAGATTTGGTTAATTAATACAGTGGAGAAAATCAGATGGAAATGCAGTCTACGCATGAGATGGAAGTATTGAAAAATGGAAGCTTTTTCTTTTGTAAATGCGTGTTTTTTATTGGCTCTAGAAACATGTTTGAGAATTCTACCTTATCTCTCGCCTGTTTTTCAATTTATGATTTTTTTCAAATGCAGTACATAATTCAATGATTTTTACTATATTCACAGAATTGTGCAACCATCATCACTATCTAATTCCGTAACATTTTCACCACCACTCAAGAGAAATGCTTACCCACTGGCCATCACTCCCCTTCCTTCTGACCCCCACCAGCCCTAGCAACCACTAATCTACTTTCTGTCTCCATAGATTTGCCTATTTTGGACATTTCAAAAAAAAAACGGAATCATGTAATACGCGGTCTTTTGTGACTGGCTTCTTCACCTAGCGTAATGCTTTCAAAGTTCGCCCATGTTGCCTGTACCAGTAGTTCGTTCATTCCTTTCTACGGCTGCATAATATTCCACTGTATGGATACATCAGCTTTCCTTTATAACATCATAAGTTGACAAACATTTGATTTGTTTCCACTTTTTTGGCTATTAAGAATAATGTTGCTATAAACATTTATGTACACTCATGTACAACCCACGAAGTGATGGGTTATGCGGTAAATTTATGTTTATCTTTGTAAGGAAGTGCCAAACTATTAAAAGGTTTTGAAACATAGCCTACAGAAGAATGAAAGGAAAGGCTTGTCAACTACCACATTTACCTGGAGAAATCTCCAGTAATATTCATCAGTAAATTCAACTCACAATCATTTGAAACCACTGAAAGACATCTGCATCTCAGAAGGATTTGAGCTATATCTGATTCTTTCATTTAACCCCCCAGGAACAACGAAGTATTTGTACTACGGCACCATCTCAATATCAACCAGCAGAATGTCAACTAGGAAAAGAGAAAATCATTAACTACTCACATTCTAGCATCACCTGTAAAATTTCTGCATGGGATTAACCACGGATCTCCTAGTAACATGAACAGATTAATACCAAAAGCTACAAAGTTACAGAAAATGCTTACTGCAATAAAACTGACCTTCTTTATAACATCTAAAGTGAAGGAACCATGTCTTCTATTTCTTTCTCCACAGTGTGGGGCACTCAACATACACTTGTTAACATGGGGACGAGTAACTGAGCCCTCACCCTATCTCCACCCCCTCCCTATGAGAACCAGAGATTTTTAAATATTGAACCACATAGAAGCAATGTGGGAACCTAAAGAGCAAACTAAAGAGCAGACAAAATGCTTTTACTAACTCAGAATCTTAGGTTAACATTGTCCAACTTTTTTGAGCCTCCATGTCATTTACAAAAGGACAACAATGCCGACCTCCAAGGCTATTGTAAGAAATGCAACCTTGATCACTCCTTATCTACAATTTCACTACAAAGGAATGTAATGCAGTTATCAAATTTTCCCATTATGCTGAAGACTGCTTCACTAAAACATACCTGAAACAACGTACTGCTCGTCTTTATTGTTAACATAGTTTTATAGTAAGGAAAAGTGATTTATAAAACCTGTGGGATTTTCTGTTTTTAAACCAGAAACTGCAAAACAAATGAGGTGAAACTTTGATCAAAAATTTGGATTTTGCCTTATCCTATCCTGAAAGTTTATAAAATAAAGTAATCCAGTTCTAGTTTTCAAATTGTTACCCTAGGATAATAGATTTGTCTCATTGCAGTACCAATCCGTACTCTAGAATCCTCTACTCTGATACTTCCATGTTCCACATTGGACGTGGTCTTTCTGTCCACCTCCAATCACTTATAGGAAGTACAATGTTCCTTCCCACAGAACCCCAGCTATAGATAAAAACACAAGGAGCGCACAACAGCTAAGAGGTGGAAGCAACCTAAACGTCCGTCAATGGATGAACGGAAAAATAAAATGTAGTATATACATAATATTACTCAATCTTCAAAAGGAAGTTCTGTCACATGCTACAACAGGGATGAACCCTGAGGACAGGAAATCCAGTCACAAAAAGACAAATACTGTAAGATTCCACTTGCACGAGGTATCTAAATTAGTCAAATTCATAGAAAATGAAAGCGGGGGCTACGGGGAGGGTAGAATGGGGAATTGTTTAATGGGCTCAGTTTCAGTTTTACAAGATGAGAAAGTTCTACTAGAGATCTGTTTTACAATAGTGTGAATAGTTAACACTATTGAACCGCACATCTAAAAATGGTTAAGATGGTAAATTTTATATCAAGTGTTTTTTTTTAACAATAAAAGTGCATTAAAATATTAGGGAGCTAAACAATATTTCACTTGAAGAACTGGTTCTGCTGCTAGAAAAAATAAATAATTCTCTTTTTATGTCAAGGAAAAAAACAACCTACGTACCATCTCATTTCTACAACCAATTTCTCTAATAACCATTTTTGCATGTTGCAGCCCTAAATAGGAATTTGACAGGAATCATTTATTGCCTACAACAGGCTGTTTGTCTTGACATAGAGCCTTCCCAATCTATAAGCCAACAGAAAATACTAAAAATTCCTCTTATGCTATCTTAGAAACATGTCTGCTCCAAGCCCATAAAACTTACCTCATGGTAAGCTGGAAAAAAGAGAGATATGGGCTTAATAGAACAAAGGTTTCATTTCTACGTTCACGAAGAATAGACTTGAAACTGTACAATGGCAGGTTCCAGGTCTTTAGGAAAATTTTTAAAATTTCCCACCAATCCACCACTTTATCTACTTTCGTTTCTCTCTTAATACAGACAACTGAAGAATTTAGAGTCCTTCTAAATGAAATATAAAACAAGCAATTGGTTCAAAATCAAATATATTCCACTAATATTTTTACCTATGGTTCAAGTGATAGGTTTTTAATTTAAAAAAAAATTAAAGGAATACACTAAAGCTGTCAAGTCTAGTATCTTACAGAAGATTCATCCCTCTGCATTACATCAGGAACAATAAGTACTAAGAGCATTCCTAAGAGAGAATGCCTTCTTAATAGGCTAAAAATTATCACTACCATGTAAAATATCCTTGACTCCTCCAAACTTCAGTAGGCGCATCACCATAGGCAAAACTTTAGATTAAAGCAGAGGTTCCTACACAGGGTCACTGGTCCATGAACCCCCGGAACTGGATAAGAGATCACTCAAAAAGTTCCAAAGAGAGAAAACATCATTTGACATTTGAACATTCAAGGAAGTCAACAAACAGAAACTAAAATTACAAGATATATAACCCTTGGTATAGTGGCATATAGAAGCACTCAATAATGATTTGCCAAGGTTTCCACATATGCCATGGGCAAAGATCTAGATGACAGTTTAATCAACTACTGCTAATACTAACTAAAAAATTCATATTAATAAAAAATTAGCTTTCTTCTTAAATGAAAAATCCAATGTTTAAACATGGATGGAAAATTGGTACAGCTAGTTTTAAATGCCCCACATACTTTGACAGTGTTTTTTTAAAGGGCAGAAAAACAGCCACGAAATACTGAAAATACTAAGCAATGAATAGTTGATACTGCATTCATAGAATGGAAAATTCAGCAACTATTTTTAGGTAGAATTTAAAGAAAAATACTGTTCCTTCTCCTTTCCCTCCCTTTAAATAAAAGAGTTGGGAAATAGAAAGTTACCATGCCAATTTTATGCCTTTCTTTCAGGAAAAAACAAAACATGAAAATTGTACATGTTGGGCTCAAAATAAAATACAATGTCAAGGGCATCAACTCATTTCTAATGACTAGGCAGCCAACCCAGAAATGCCACTAGACCAAGCTCTGAGGACGTCAGTAATCCTACATTAAAGTATTAATGATAGCTGGACCTGAGCAGAGTGGGAAATGCCATAAAAAACTTTTAGAGGTAAAGGATTTTGGCAAATACGTACTGGTATTTATTTAATCTAAGGAACAGCTAAGTTTAAAAATACATATTTTAAAGTCATAAAGGTATCCTTTCTTCCTCAAGATCGTCAGATGAAAGAGTTGCAGGCAGATCTAATTTGGTATCTAAAGAACAGAAAGGAAACAGGCTCAAGTCATAGGAAAGCTCTACGACATTCGTGCACAAAAGCTATTCTGATCCTTTATCTTGTGGTTCATGACACTCTTTTAATGCATTAGTACAATGAAATCTATTAACAGGCCAAACTGACGGTTGTTGGATATTTCTGGATAGGATTTCCCTTACAAAGACCTCAAAACCTTTCAATTTTAAAGTATTTATTCATTTAAAAATAGTAAGAATAAGCTTTATTAACAAAAATTTATGAAAATGACTATTGTCCCCTCCCAAAAAAATTAGTGAAAAGAATGGCATTTTTTCACATTGCTGCAAGTCTGTCTAATGTCTGATTTAACAGAAGATGCCTAGATTCTCTTAGGTTCTGCATTCAACTACCCTAGTTGTGTTGGTTAAATGTAAGAAAATCCAGCCTTATTCAGGTATATAGTTGGAAAGACAGGAGTATTTTAATAAGCTTTGCAGGTAGTTATGAGTATCTCTGATATTACACCAAAAGTTGGCAAGTGGTAGTTTCTTAAAGGTTTGTGGAATCTGAAACCCTATCGGTTATCTGTTACATTAAAATCCAATGCTCTATCTTGCACTTTTACTTATGCATGATTTTTAACATCACAAGCATTGGTCATCTGTAAAATACTGATTCAGAGTTATGCAGCTCTTCCAAATGTTGACACATTTCATTACACAGCTATCAAAAACCAGTCGCTAATATGTTAATATTACTATTGATCTCGTATGAAAAATCTTTTTTTAAGTATTAGGAAGTTATCAAGTTCAGGACGGCAGACATGCATTTTCCAAAATTCTAATTTTTGCTTGAAAGCCCAAAATTTATCATGGTCAACAAATATTATCCATTGAGGCAACAGATTCACTGTTCATTTGAGAATGACTGCCAAACATCCAAGTCTGAATAACCATAGTTTCTCAGTACTTCTATTAGGTTGGTGCAAAAGTAACTGCAGTTTAGAAGTTTAAAAACAATCGCAAAAACCACAATTACTTTTGCACCAATCTAACAGTAAAAACGCTCCCTGAAAAGAGCAGCTAGTTCAGCCTGAAACACAAATCATTACACCAATGTTTTTCCTCCGGACAATCACTGTACTCTGGTCTGTAGCAGAAGTGCTTTAGGTGTACTTTTCATTTTGTCACACAGAAAGACATGTACCCAAATGTCAAGATTTAACAAAACTAGTATTAATTTTATGAAGCCCTGCTTCATGAAGGACATCCTTAAGTGGGCGTTTTTTCACTGCTGGTACATGGTGATGGAAGATGACCGTGACTACTTCCTGGGACTGTCTGGTGCCAAGGCCGCGACTCAAAGGCGCCAGATGTACCCACCTTGCTTTGGTACCACTGGTGCAATTCGTCTTAGTGTTATTGTGAAAATAGTTTCGACTTCATAAGCCTTTTGAAAGAGTTGAAGGGTCGGCCACACTATGCTTTGAAATGCAATAAATGATGGCTGTTCTAATAATGGTTATGGACTCTCTCTGACCAGAAAAATGCAAGTGTACAAGCACACACAATACAACTTTACAAACAACTTCAGGAGGTTCACAAAACCCTCACAGCCCATTTATAATATATTCTAGCTTAAGAATTTCATTAGCAGAAAATTCAGTAAGTCTCCAAATTGGATTTAATTACTTCAAAACAGTAATCTACTAGGCATTACAAATAAACTGTTATAAACAAGTCACATCCCAAGAACTTCAAACACCTTCACGGGAACTAAAAGAAGTAGCTCAAGATTTGAAAAAAAAAAAAAATTAAAGGTCTAAGAAAGTAAAAGGGAAAGCAAAAGATCTGAAGTAAGAATCCCGGTTCCACCACCTGCTCAAGGGTCAATTTCATAAATTAACCTTCCCAGCCTAGTTTCTCATCTGTAACGTAGAGAAACAACAGTGTCCACGTATTTCATGGAGTTTTTGTGAAGATTAATATATACAAAACACCTAAAACAGTACCTGGCACATAGTAAGTACTCAATAAATGCTGGCTGCGGTGATTACTTAAGATGGCCATGCCATCTCTTCCTCATATACTGACTATATAGTGTAATAATTAAATTCAATTATCTATAAGAAGTCTAATTCATATATTACAAGGCTGTTACTTGCCTTTCCTTCTACTAAGAAAGCAACTTGAACACCCTTGATTACTCAAGTATAATTTCCATTACCACGTAAGAGAAGGGAAAAGAGATTACAGTTGAGAATATTAGTCAAAACATCTATTTCCTACCCTTCAATTTTCCTATTTAATAGCGTAAGAAACTTAAAATATAGTTTACCTTCCTGCAACTTTCTTCCTGCAATGCAACCAAACTAGGAAATATATGTGTGCAAATACGTAATATATGGGAATCTTTTTACTAATAAAATTATTTACTTCAAACAACCTCTCATCATTCTGCTTATTCCACAATTTTCAAGGATTTTATGATTTAGTTCACTAAAAGATAGTATTAAGAAATACCGAAGTTTAATTTTGGGTTTTTGTTTATTTTAATAACCCGAGACAAAATGTCAGCTAATACTCTTCCAAAGCCATTACCTCTTATAATTTTTTTATCAATAAAATAAGAAAAAAATTGATATGTTAAAAACGAGTATACTGCCTAATACCAGATAATCATAGTCATTCATGATATGTAATGGGCAAACTTACACTACCGTAAGTGACTGTACTGCCTAAGTACTAGACTTTCATCAGTAGTAATGCTAGTGTTAACGGAAAGGAGCAATTCACATGGGACACAAGGTAAAAATGTTAAATAAGACCTTTGTTATGGGTCATTAGATTTTGGAATATAGCTAATGTGCCAATATTTGAAATCTGCAAACACGATTCTTCCATTTTTTCTACTAATTGACCCTCGTGCCTAACTCTAACATGCATACTACTCTAAGAAACACAGAACACAAATGATCTTAAATTGTTTATATTGTAGCATTACATATGGAATGGATTTAGCATTAGATATGTGATACCTCAAAGATTACGTTTCTCAGTTTTATTTATGCCCTTATTTGGGGAGTATTTAGACTCTACCATAAAAAGTTTTTTCGCCAAGAACCAGTCCACAAGTCTAAATCCTACCAAAAATAAACAGGAAGTGTTGAAAAGCTGTAATGCATTTAGATCCAAGTTTCATAAAAACAGACTTCATGTAATAAAATCATAATCTAAAATAATTTCCTATGAAAGTTTAAGATTATCAAATATGAAGATAAGGAAAATTATACTTACATTAAAATAATGAAAATCATAAAAAATTACTTAATATTTAACAATAATATTAAATTAATGAAAAGTCAGCCTTGAGTAACTCTAAGTTTAGTAAAGACTTATTTTTTAACTAAGGCTCCCAGAGTGTCCAACATCTCAAACAGTTTAACTTAACATAGAAATAATGTTGGGTTGTTTCTTTCTAAAACATCTTTAAGAATTAACAAGATTAAAGCAATAGAAACTGCCCAATCCAATCCTGTCATCTTAAGGCTAAACATACTGGAACCCAGAGGAGTACTTATCTAAAGTGATATACATGAGTTTGTCACTAGGATAAAAACCCAAGGTCTCCTCCTTTCTTTCTATTACACAGCTGTAATCTCATTAATCCAGTTATAAAGCTTGTCAAGTAAATAAATTCATGACTGCCAGAAGTATATCTCCATCAGCCTTTCTTTGGCCTGTTCTCTTTCCCCTTCATAACGTCGTAATAGTAACATTTACATTCCTTTATTCAACAAATACTGAATGCCTACTGTGTGCCAGGCATTGTTCTAAACACAGCATTTTATATAGAATGTCGGCATAGAGCTTACAGTATCACAGTAGAGGTTTGGGATTCTAAATATAGATACAAAGTGCTATGAAGGAATATTTTTTAAGTATTTCCCCAAAATGGGAGATAAGTAAAAGGGTTACAGGCATGAGTTCAAGAAAAAATAGGATTCTGATAAGAGAAGATCTGTGGGAGGAGTGTCAGGCATTCTAAGGTGGGAATAGCAAAACCCAAAAACCCAAAAGTAAGAGTGTACAGGACTTGTTTGAAGAACAATATCCATTTAGCTGGATCGTAAACCACACTAGTAAATAAACGTAGAGAAGCAGGGGCCATAGTGGGGAAAGGTCTCATATTCTAGGCTGAAATATATGAAAGCAATTCATAATCCTGTGGATACAGTGACCACTGAAGATTTATGAGGCAAACAGCACTGGGACTGCATTTAAGGTTAACTTAGAAGAAAACACAGGACAAGAAGCAGGGAACCATTTTGCAAGTTACTGCAATCCTGGTAAGAGATACTGAGAACCTGAACTAAGGTAAAAGTGGATATATGGAAAGAACAGTAAAATATTACAGAAGTAAAAATGGCATGCCATGACAGCCAACTACATGTAGGAGGGGAAAGACAATTTGAAGCCTTTAATGGGAAAGAACTTGGGATGTATCATTTACAGAAAACAGACAAGCTAAGCTAAAGGTTGAGCTAGATGCAACCTGCTTAGAGATTAGTCTAAACCAAGGGGGAAAACTATTAATCTTATTTTATTTCAGAAAAGCAAATCTTCCCTTAGTAACATAAAGATGATAGACTCTGACATGCAAAGTATAATATGCAAAAATACCCAAATTAAAGCAGTGTACGTTGAAAATTGGGTGCTTTTCATACTCAATACATTTATATAAACATAGGTACTATAAAATAAGTCATATTTTCATTAAAATATACATACCACGTTTCAGCATGTTAAGATGCTAGAAATGCACTATATGCTAAAAATGTTTATCAACTTCAAAAGAAAACTAATGAAATCAGCAACAAATGCAGCTACTAAATATTAGCAGAAGAGAACTACCAATTGATCCATGATACATATCACAATCATTTGGTTCAGTTCAGTAAATTTGGAATCATCAGTGTCTTCTGATGAAATCAAATCCAGGTACCTAATTTGGGAGCTCATCTGCACCATGGTCTTCTGATATGAGACACAATGGTTTTACTGAAGTGACTTATTCTCAGGACTGAATGGTTGACTCCATGAAAAAGGAGCAACCCACCAACTTAGCTTCTGGATAGTGCAACTTTTTAGTCCAACATTCAAAGGCAGGACTGAAGGGGACCAACAGTTTTGCCACCCCAAAATACGCCTTTCAGGATGATTTTGGGTTGTTTGTTAGAAAAGACTCAGAGAGAACCTTTGATCCTCTCCCCCTTTACTTGCCTAAGGGAAGTCAGCTTCCAGGAAGGGAGCAAGCATCACCTTAACATCCTAATATTAACATAAACTAAATGCGGCAGAGAAATCTAGCAAAGCCTGTTTGTTGAACTTGACTGTATACCATTGCTTCTAAGAGGCTCAGCAAGAATTTGTTTACCCCATGTTCACTCTCTCTCATCTACCTGTAAATTGCCTACTTTCCCTTTGAAATCCCAGACCCCGTCTCCTTTGTCCAAAATGGCATACAAACCTCAACTGCCCAATGCATCTCATTGTCTTACGGCACCCCCTCATGAACATCTGTAATAAATTTTGGACATTTTCTCCCATTAAAAAGAACGAAACAAAACAATAAAAACACCCATGTGGTCTTTCCGCCAACTGTTTAACAAGTAAACTATGAACTCCTTCAAAGCAGCGTTTATGTTCTTGACACCCCACAGCCTGTGCTCAAAGTTTAGGAGGCCCCCAACAGACCTCTGATAAAAAGGAATAAATGGAAATCAACCAACGAATGTTTTTCAAGTATACAGCACTTTCATAACGTGGTGAGTATTACACAACAGCACAGAGCTAAGGATCCAATATTTGAGCGCCTACTATTCAATAGGTAAAGGAGTCAGAAAGTGAACAACGTATGACTCCTCCCTTGAACTTAGGATTTATTTCTCTAAACAAGTCAAATACCATAGGCTTCACCAGAAAACCTTGATTTGCTCTATTTCTGTGACCATCACTGAGTCTCTTAACTTCTCTAAGCTTCCAGTTTCTCATCTGAAAAACAGATGAGGATTCAAAAGAAAGGAAACATGAGTGCTCCGTAAAGTACAAGTATGATGCTTGCCAGTTGGCTGGCTCCCTGCAGGATTCACGAAAGTCTGATCAGACATTTCATTAAAAATGACACTGACACAAGCAAATTCAAGCATCTGACCGGCTTAACACAAAGCCATCATCCCACCATCACCTGGACAAATTCTTAAAAAAAAACACCAAATAAGCAAAAAACAAAACAAAAACTACTTACAAGGTCAGAAATAGGGCCTTAATATGAAGATAATACAATTTAGAGAAACATGATTTATTAACTTGTACACTAGACAATTTTTAAAGATTAAATGGACATGTTTTGATTTATCTGAGTTTTGCTGGAAAATTCCTACTGTAATTCAAGACACAGAATACTGAAGTTCAAACCTTAAGTAATATTCCTGAATGATGAAATAATGCAACTACTTTTTGGGAAATAATGCCTCTTCCATTTAAGATCATTTCAGATGAGTGCAAAACCCTAAAGTTTCAAAACTTTAAACTTCTGAAATACACTAATAAACAATTTTAGGGGGAGAATTAAGTACTTCAACTGATCGAATCCAGCTTCTAAATGCACAAGAATAAGCAAGCCCCTCAGAAGATGTGCAATATATCCATAGTACTGTTTTCTTACCCATGTAAATTAATCCTTACAAGACAATAAAATGCATCACTTGACCCAGCATTTCTTCCCAGAATATGCCAATCAACACCACAATCTCAAAATAGGCAAGTTCAAAAAAACTAAAAATCTTCCTTCAAAAATGGAAGATGCTGTCAAGATGCTTCTGAGCTAAATGCTAATGTACCTATTTCAGCTTAACTATCTAAAAATTATATACAAACATGAAAATGCATCACCATTTATTTGTGAGTGAAATTTATATAGCAAGGAAACCTTTATCATACACACCTCAGACTTTTCTTTTCATGGGTTTTATATTTATAATCTACTGTTCCTTTCACTTAATTCAGGAAAAAATAATAATAAAATGAGGCATAAAGAACGAAGAATTTAAGACTATTTTCCAGAAAGATTAACTTTAAAACTGTTCTTCCGTTGCTTGGACAATACAAAATGTTCTTAAACTATTAACAGACTTCATCTGCGAGGAAAATTTTCAGTAATCAAGATTCTGAACATTCTATACTCAAATTTTGCATTATTAAATGCTTTCTTACCTTCTGCTACATCATCATCTACTGCTCCTTTCACCTGAGAAAAACACCACTGAATATCATTCCCTCCTCCAGCTCCTAGAAAAAAGAAAACATACCAATTAAAACTGAGCTCTGCTCATGTTTACTCCGGTCAACACTGAGATGATATCCATGGTTGGCATGATACTAATAGCCTCATGCTGCCCACATACATCACCACCACCCCAGAGCACTAATTTGGAAAAAGGCTAGTCCCCAATAGTTGGTATTGCTTTAGAAAAAAAGAGATTCAGGGTATGAAATATTTAAAGGCCATGTACTGGCATTAACACTATACATGTGTTTAAAACATCCTTTCCCCTCAAATACAGTAAAAGCCTTACATTCAAGCACGACCTACCAGGAAAAAGCAAATACCAAAAGTTAGAGAGTTTTCCTTTAAAGAGTGTTTTCCTTTAGAAAGCCTGCAGAAGAGTCAATAAGGTTAAACTACCATAAAACATGGCACGAGGAGAAAACTTCAGGAACATTACTGCCTGCCTGAGGAGCAATGATTCATAGGAACCCTATCACCAAAGCGCACATACAGCAAACACAACACTCACCACCCATTTCTTGCATTTCATTACCAGCAAATCACTAGCTCCAGAGAGGAAAAGCAGAAATGAATACTGGTCAAGAGACTGTGTCAGAAGGAAGCTTGTTTTGGCTCCCTTCATCTTATCCCTCAGATTCCAGAGGACCTTGCAGAGAATTAATTTTGCTAATTTGCCATCTTGAGCGAAACAATTTTAATTTCACTTAAGTATTCAACAAGGCCAAAGAGCAACTTGTTTATAGCAAACCATAAGTCAACCCAACATGTTAACTTTACAAAGATTTAATCATCTATCTAAATATTGAAAGAAGCCCGGAAAATTGGTTTAGTCTCTGAATGTTTCTATTTCACTTCTAAGCACTTGAGGAGGAAATGTCCTGAATCGATGGATAAAGAAGCTGAATCCAGATCTAGAATTGATTCTACTAGATGAAGGAGGATACTCAGCAAGAGCAAAATGTACAAAAGTAATCCTCAAAGCAATTATCTTGCTCTTCCTTCACTTCCATTCCTTGCTAAATATTCCAACCTGGTTTTCTCTATGTAGCCCCTCTCCACCCCAAGCTTTTACCTAAATCTCTCTACCCATGGCTATTTATATCACTGAACTCCACAACTATTTTAACTAACTCGATTGAATGCCTTTTGGGAAAAGGACATCTGCACAAAAGCTAACATGCAAAACGGAAAGTTGAAATCACATTTTTCATGCAACTTGCTGTATTAAAGACATTGTACTCTTTGGATGTAAAGGGTAAGAAACGAAAGGGAGGTGGTTTGAAACAAATCAGGTTTATAGTCTCAAAAATATACGTACCCACAGTGGGGAAAAATACACATATGTACCGATTGTATTTTAACTTGTAAAGCACTCTTCCTTCTCAGTGCAAAATATATTTGTATAAACACTCAAGAAGGCTTGCAGCAGGGGAAAAAATAGTAATTAAATGAAGGAAGATCCGCCAAAAAGCCCGGGGCGGGGGAAGTGGGGGGAGCAGAGGTTACACCAGGCTCCAAAGCTGTGGGGACAAATCTGCACTCGCCCCCACCCCGCCCCACCCACGCCTTTACCCCACAGCTCGCCGGCATACACCCCACCCCCATCCATGCCAAGGTTCCAGCCCTCATTTTAAAAGCCATTTCGGTAGCACAGCGACCACTCGCCTCACCAGAACCCTCCCCACCCTCACCCACCCCACTTGACCAATTCCCCGAAATCCAAGGGGCGCCCCGTGGCTCTATGAGAGGCAGAGGCGGTCGCTAGGGGGTGATGGAGGGAGGAGGAAGGAAGCGGTGCCTTGTCAGTGGCCGAGGGTGATTTCTCCTTTACCTGCCATGTTGCGCTGCAAATGGTGACCCTGCTGGGTTCCTCGGGGTCTCTGCTTCCTGAACTCACCCCCCTCACCTGGGGATGGGGGGGTAGAGAGGGCGGATGGCGGCGGATGGCACCTGTGGGGGGAGGGGGCGGGGGTCGGGGAAGAAGGAAGGAGGGGCGGGCAGACCAGCCAGCAGGATGGTGGATTTCACTCTTGTGCTTCCCCGCTCTTGCTCTTTCTTTAGCAGCGGCAGCGGCAGCTACGACAGCGACGGCGACGGCAGCGGCAGGGGCTCCACTTTCAAAATGGCGCCGGCTGGCCTGGCTGGTGACGTCACCGGGGGCGGAGCCGCCGGGCTGGGCCAGAAGGGCGGGGCGGGGCAAGAGCTGGGACGGAGAGCAGAGGGGAAGGGGCGGGGGAGCTGCCGGGCAGGCTTCTGGCTCCGCCCCTTCCTCCCTCTCCCGGCTGCTGTGTCCTAGGTGGCTAGTCGGTGCCGCGCCCGGGAACGCACGCTGATGATCTGGTCCCTATACCGGCTCTCCCCGTCTCAGCCCGCGGCCCTGCTGCACATCACGGTGTCCCAAGCCTTCGTGACAGTGTCCTTACCCTGGGACGGGCTCAGCTGTCCAGTTCAAGTGCTCACTGAGGGATTCGTGCAGACCTGTGTCTTTTTAGAGAATACCAGTATTGCTACTTGAAATAGTGACCCTGTGGGTTAGCCCTGAGGCCACTGAAGAAAAGGGACAGTGGTGCAAACTCGCTGCTTAGCCAAGGTGAAAGTTCACAGAACTTAAAAGGACGTAGCTGGAATGGTTCCATCTGGGTGACCCGGGAACTGAGGCGAGAGTCCTTGACGACTGAAAGCAGTTAAGAGTGGTTACTAAACAGAACACTGAGTTTGCTAGTAGCAGAATATGGCCGGAAAAGTGGCCCAGTTCTGTCCAGCTAAAAGTGTAGAAACGGTGTTTAAGAGCTGGGCTCTGAAACCTGGCTGCCAAATGCTGAGTCCACACATGAGATAATGGTAATAATTCTACCTTATAGGATTGCTTCAAAGATTACATGACTTAATTTGAGTGCATGATAACTGTTAGCTGTGGTTATTATTAAATGTGTATTGAAAGCATCTTCATTAGATTTAAGAGGTATAAGGAAAAAAATAAACAGAAAACACTAGTTATCAGTCAGGGCATGTGCACTTCATTGAAAGGTGAATTAATGATGCAGTCACAATATACTACTGTACACTTTACATGTCACTTAATCTCCACAATAATCCCATGAGCTAGATATCCAAATTTTCAACATGAAAAACATCTGCAAAGTATTTAGAATTTGACCTTAAGGCTGAAAAGAGTGATATGGCATTTGGAGACCAAGGGGAAGTTTACAATATTTAGTTCCTGTCCATCATTTCCACTTTCTACCTTAGTCTTGCTCTCCAGAAGAGTTCAATTACAAAACAAGATTCAGAATTCTTCCACATGGAACAGCTGCACCACTGTATTATTATTCCTCCATTTCTACATTAATATTTCTCACTTTACCAATGAACAAATCAAAAGTAAAAATCCACCCTGTATCTGTTATCTTTCAGCTACCTGTACAAACAGGTACAACACTTCACTTCTCTGTTTGCTGTATTTACTTCTATTTTGGTTGATTCCATAAATTTATTTCTCTGCATGTGCCTCTACTATTCACTTTCCTTTTCACTAGTGCGGGCTCTCCACCTTAACCAGAACTCAGAGGGAGGGAGGGAGGGAGAAACAGAGAGAGAGAGAGAGAGAGAGAGAGAGAGAACACAGACCGTTCAACTGAAAACTGGCACCCCTATATGCAAATCATTTTTCTTTTTTATGCTTCAATTTTTGCCACGTGTAAGATTTGAATCTTCACACATCCTGAAAAATGATTTGGTCTATATAAATGATGTGTTCTTCTTAGAAGACAAGAAAGCTTGCCTAGAAACTGGGATAATTATAACAAAAGTTCATACAGCACTGACAATGTTTTGGGCACTGTTCTGAGAGCATTGTATGCAGTCTAGAGGGCACTACATGTCATGAGATGAGCTAAGGTGGGTGTAATAATCAAAGGTCTGAGCATCCTGGTGCCCAGGTACACGCGACCTGGCACGTTTTGACCCTGAGCAGTCATATCAGTGGACCACAAGCCGCCTCCCTTTCTTCTGAATGGCTCTTAAGAAGAGAGGCCAGAATACCCACCAGCATAAAGGCAAGGGTTGCTCTTGTCTATCTCCCCTTCCTTATCTTGCATTCTAGCCTCCACCCTCTGTACTAGGGCTTCTGTCCCTACCACTTCACTAAATGGTTTCTGTCAAGGTCTTCGATGATCTTCATGTTACCAAATCCAGCAGTCACTTCTTTGGTTTCGTCTGCTTCCCAAAAGCATTTGAAATGACTAATCACTCCATCCTTACTGAGACCTTTTCTCCTTGACACACGATTGGTTTCCTTCCAACCTTTCTAGCCACCCCTTTCAGTTTTCTTTGCTGACTCCTTCTCCCAGACTATCCTGTAAATATTAGGGTGATCTGTTTCCCTGGCCTCTGTCCTGGGTCCCCTTCTCTGATCACACACTCTTTTGGGCAACCTCTTATAGTATTTCCAGATACTTACAGATGTAAATACCATGAATTTACTAGTGGTTGCCAAATCTAGATCTCTAGCTCTGTCCTTACCCCAAAATTGCAGACACACACACACCTCTACCTGCCTACTTGACATTTTTACAAATATCCAATAAGCTTGTTTAAACAAGCACTGCCAGAACACAAGTCTTGATTCTGGGTCCCCTCCACTTGGGTTGATGCTTTCTCTCTGCCTGGAAAATCACTATCCAGTTACCACTTCGCTCCAACATTCCCACATGCCCATCCCTCTTTCCTTCCTCAACCAGTAAAAGGTTCTTTAAAAAACAATTCAGATGTAACTTCCTCCAGGAAGGCTTTGCTCATCCCCCCGCTCCCCCCCCCCCCCCCCCCCCCCCCCCCCCCGTTCCTTACTCACCTTAAAATGGGCTGGGTGCCTTTCCTAAATAGTCTCATACAATCTGATGCACTTCTCTCTTACAAGATTATGTTTAAATTATTTAAATATGTGTCTGTTATTAGACTGAATTCTTTGAGAGTAAGAAATATTCTTATTCATCCCTGTATCACCAGCCACATAATTTTTTGGATTAATGGATGAATGAATAAATCTCTGGCTTGGGAAGAAAACCAGTGGAATGTTGGCTTCTTAAAGCTTGCCATATCATGAATGTTTTCACTCACCCTTCTTATGCCTAGAAGAAGGAGGCGTTTTGCAAATTATCTAGGTCATCCTGATGTACATTTGTTAGGCAATAGTTGGCTAAAGATGTAAGTTGCTTACAGATAGATTCATCCCAACTACTTGCATCCAACTGGTCCTTTATCCCTGAATACATATTATCCAAGGGAATTCCATGGGACACCATTCCCTCATCCACATTCTACCATGAAAGCATTTTTTCAAGGGAGCCCCTAGTCAGCACTTCAATACCTGACCACTTGTGAGATGAACAAATAGCTCCCTGCAGAACTGAGTTCAGCTTAGACACACAAGAGGAAACTCGCTGTGGGTTTTCCTGGTGAAGTCCTGCAGAGCCTGTAAGTCCTGCAGATGTTCTACTTACAGTCTGAGCTGAGAGGTACCAAGAACACCCACAATCTTACCAGCAGAATGGAGCTAACGGGACTGACCCGTGGGTTTTTTGCAAGACAGCTTTTTAAAGTATATTATACAATGAGAGGAGAATTACTTGCAAGTTGTTCTTTTCCTTGGAGTTAAGATGAACACAAACCCTCTTCTACACTAAATGAGAAATGACACTCTTTAGATGCTTCTTTCCTCTAGACAAGTTAGAACTAGGGGTGTCTAAGAAAGACCATGAACTCCAGGGTAAAAGGAGAAGTTCCTAATTAGAAAATGATACAGTTTAAAATATTGGTAAACCCACCACAGCCATGCTTTCTGATATGGAGCAGGTTCAAGGGCTTTACAGGGGAAAATTTCAAGTATATTTTTATATACTTTCTTCATATCTACAAATTTGGCCTGAAGGCAGCTTCCCAAAACTCTGTGAAATCTAAACTATAATGACAATTCACACAACAACATTCAAGGTGTAGAACTCATCAAATCACCAAAAATCCTACATTAGCAGGTGTTTAAGAAAAACGACAGTGAATCCACCAGGTGGATTATTACTTAGTCAAACTTTTGTAAAAACAGAGGAAATTGCTTGTGCTTCAGGAGCAGGATACAAAAATGCAGATGCAATATGATCACAAGTACGTACAAAAAACAAACACAATATATGTAGAGCCGAAAAAGACAGGAAGGAAACATACCAAGGTGTTCCCAGAAATGTCCCTGAGCAGTGACACAATGGCTAATTTTTTCTCCTTTGACATTTGAGCTTCTCCAAATATTCTATAACCAACATATATGAAGGGAAAGAATAAACTTCATTTTAATATTCCATCCTTATACTTGTATTAGAGCATGATGATAAAATCTATGTTATAGATTTTCCACATTGAAGTAAAAGTTGTAGTCAATTATCACTGTATACACAGATGTGATTTAATCCATGGTTTGACCATAAAACAGAGAAACATTTTGTTTTGGCCTTTTAACAGTGTGAATATTTAAAGAAGAAGGAAAGATTAATAAATTCATGCCCTTACCTTCTGTTTGTAAATTGCAACAAAAAATCACGTTTTATGCTTTCATGGGAGGGACAGTCAGTCTATAAACATATAACCTAAATAACTCTTTGGTATAAAATGCAATCTTTATGAAATTAAACATTATCTCTGAATTCTGTTTTCAGTGTTCTTAGTAAGTGATTGTAAATGACCTGTAAGGTAGACAAACTATTATCCAAATAGCCTATTTGTTTAAAGCATGAGTCTACTTCCACACTGTATTTTTTTAGGTGGCATTTGAGTTTAGCTATGTGTCTTATGCCTAAATAACAGAAATATATAGGTTCTAGGTTGCAAGGAACTTGAGACACTAACTAGACCAATTCTCACAAAGGATACTTAAATTCCCTATTCAACATGCCCTCCAGTGTTCAAACGTCCATTCTATATTGAAGTGTTAACTTAAATGAAGAAAGATCTAAACCCACATTTCTCCATATCATATTCACAAATAAAAACATATTTCACTGCTATTCCTTTCTCCTTTTATCTTTCCCTAAAGATGCTCTGCTTTCATTCATAGGCAGTGGGGTGCTGGAGCCAGCTCATATTGGCTCTCAAGAGCCAGTTGCGAGGTTTTCAGCAATTTTGTAAGCTGGTTGTTAAAAAACAGCCATTATGAAAAATTAAATTATCTAAATTTATAACTAAATTATTTCTATTACGAACAAAGCTAATAAATACTCAATTATCAATTGCAAATTGATGCAGCCACAATGGAAAACAGTATGGAAGGTCTTCAAAAAAATTAAAAATAGAACTATCTTATGACCCAGCAATTCCACTCCTGGATTTTTATCCAAAGAAATCCAAAACACTAATTCAAAAAAATATGTTCACTGCAGCGCTATTCACAATAGCCGAGGTACAGAAACAACTGAAATGCCTGTTAATAGACGATTGGATAATGAAATTGTGGTATAATACATTTATACAATGGAGTATAATATAAAAAATGTTTATAAAAATAATATAAAATATTTATAAAAATAATATATAATAAAAATAATATAAAATATTTATTTAAAAAATTATATTAAAAAAGAATGAAATCTTACCATTTGTAACAACATGGATAGACCTAGAGAATATTATGCTAAGTGAAATAAGTAAGACTGAGAAAGACAAATACCATGCGATCTCACTTAAATGTGAAATCTAAAGAACAGAATAAATGAGCAAACAAAACAGAAAGACTCAGAGATACAGACAAAAAACTAATGGTTGCCAGATGGGAGGGGGGGTTGGGGGATGGGTGAGAAGGTGGAGGGATTAGAAAGTACAAATTGGTAGTCACAAAATAGTCACAGGGATGTGAAATACAGTATGGGGATTATAATCAATAATGTTGTAAAGATTATATAAGGTGTCAGATGGGTACTGGACTTATCAGGGGGATGGATCACTTCATAGATGGTGTAGATGCCTGATCACTGCTGTACACCTGAAGCTGATGTAGAATAGTATTGAATGGCAACTATAATCATGTATAATTATATATATATATATATATATATATATATATATATATATATATACACACATATATATATATAGTCATGAGATGTAAAGTACAGCATAGGGAATATAGTCAATGGTATTGTAATAACTATGTACGATGTCAGATGGGTAGTAGACTTGGGGGGTTTATCACTTTGTGAGGGGTGTAAATGTCTAATCATTACGTTGTTTTGTATACTTGAAACTAATACAAAAACAAAAAAGAAAAAAATACTCAAATCTCATCACTCCTAATTATTTTACTACATTTCACTATTTTTTATGTTCTTGGCGTTCTTTACATGTGTTGTATCTGTGTGGTGGAAATTGGTCATGATGGGAATATTTACACCTTAGTAATCAGCAAATGTTAGAAATCAGGGCTCCCCTCCACCCCGCAAAAAAGCTGGTTGTTAAACATTTGCCAGTACATCACTGCCCATGAATTCATTGACTTCCACTAAGTAAATCTCTGCCCTATGGTTACACTCTGCTTCCTTTCCTAATCAATATATTTTTACCCTAAAGTATGTCTTCCCATCGACACATTCCAGTCGTGATGACCCTCATTTCCATGAGTCTGAACTTTTCATTTTAAAATTTCAATTTCAGGATGTTTGCTAACATATGCCTGCCCATTGGAGGTGAACCTTGTTTTCTAGTGAGATGACAAAATAGTGATATTAGAATATGTGTAGTCATGAATGAAGACCAACCAACCAATATCAAAATAAATCTATACTTGCAAATGAAGGTTGTTTTTGAGTTGCAATAAAGATTGACTTGGATGTGCTTAAAGCTGTTACTTATTAATTTCTGACCATACAGCCAGCTAGTATTGCTCTCATATATCCCACAGCAGTTGGTCCACAACTCTGCCCCAAAGTTTGATAACGTAGGTTAGGACTTACTTAAGCTTTTGTGCTTTTACCTCCTTTTGGACATCCATTACATTGGGCTTATTGTATCTCACCATTATCCACTCCCTGTCCATATCTAGCTCAGGACATGCTGTAGCACGTCATGAGAAACTCTTTAGCGCTAATGGTTCTTCCAAGCCCTTGGCTGGAGATTCTGCACTGTCCTACACTATTTCAATGAACTCTTTGACAACTCGTTGACAACACTGATGAAACAGTACTTCCATGAGCCCTTACTTACATACATTTCCCGCCCTACACACAATCTTAGCCATGGACCCCGCAACCCTAACACTAGATCTTTTGATGTGCCTCCACCGGACCTTCTATTTATCAGTTTTGCACAAGCTATGTGGATAAGCTATTGGGTCTGATACATTCAAGAACCTAGGGGTCCTCTAATATTACAATAGTTACTAAATCCTATTGTATTAGGTTGATGCAAAGGTCATTGTGGTTTTTACAATGATTTTCAACCTTTTAAACTGCAATTACTTTTGCACCAACCTAATACTATATCCAAGTCCAGTCCATGTTGCTTTTAAGCTCCTCAGAGCAACAGTTTGTCACTTAACCACCTGAAAATAACTTTTCATATTGACACACACTTCATTCACAATGTCCTATCTCAACAGTAGCACTTCTGAATTTGAATCCCAATCCAACATTGACTTTGCCTTAAGCACCGAGATCCCCTGAAGTGTATGGGGCAAAGAGGTGCCAATGCAGTTCTTTTTGTGTTTCACCCTCCACATTTTTGAGTGAGTCATAGACTTGTTCACTTTAGTTTTTCAGGTTTCAAATCTCAAATGGCAAAATATTATTATATTTCAGGTTTCAAATCTCAAATGGCAAAATATTATTATTCATGACAACAAAATCAACAATAATATTCTGCATCGGGACAGTACATTAGCTATGTGTGTCGTGTATATTATCTCAAAGATGTTCATAAGATAAGTGAAAACATTGGGGTTCTAAGAGGTTAAAGCATTTGTTATTAAATGCTGGTAGCTTGCTTGAGGTCACCCAGTTAGTTAGTGGAGAAGGTGGGAGCTAGTGCTGGGAGCCACTTTTTTTGGCTCTCAATCTAATGTTCTTTCCATTATGCCACCAAGCTGATTATTTCTCTACTGTTTATCTTAGTACTGTACTGTGATCCAGAGTATTTGCAGAAGAGATATCCTCAAACACATACACTTTAAAAATAATCAAACTATAACTGTCCGAGTAAAAATTCCTTGGGTATAAAATATGTAAACTCACCTACAAGGTCCTGGTATAACTGAACCCCTCATCTTTAGAAAAGATTCCCCATCCAACCCCCCCCCCAAAAAAAAAAAAAGGTTGTGGATGCTTCCACAAACACTTTAAGATGGCTTCAGAGAAAATTGAAAACAATGAATCAAATCTGGCTTACACTTAACAGACAGGCAAAAACCTCTCTGACATGGTATGTTAGTAGCTTTGCAATAAAAATTTAAATTTAATAACTTCTTAATTTGGAAGGCAATAAGGCTACAACAAAAGTTTAACTTCAAAATTGCTTTCAGCAAGGGAAATTAGATGAGACACCACTCTGCAAATGCTATTTGAAGCACCCACCTCCACAATGTAACCTCCACCCCAGCAAAGTTCACAATCCCCACCAAGTGGCAAAATGAAAAATGTGTGATTCTTTTGAAAGTCACATGAGAATGCTATTGACTGTCCCGCCTATGTTACCTGCAGAGTCATTTCCAACCTAAGGATTTCCATCCAGCACTGGTACCCACCTCCGCAATTTAACCTCTTTATTCACTCTGGGCTCCATGGCCCTGAGTAACTCAGCCAGGAGAAAATACTGCTTTGTGCCTGGAGAGGGAGGCTAATAAAAACCAAAGCAACATGATAAGGTAGTGCGAGCTCCAACAAAGTTTGAAGACCGTGCCACAGCTGAAGTCTTGACACATCGAAGAATAAATGGGCTTAAGTGTCTTCCATACAGCAACAGTCTACATAACAGCCGACTAACTGAAGGGTACTTATTGTTGGGAAGCCACTAAATTAAGATAATTGAACTAACCAGCTGCTATGTTAGGTGAAGATGTTGCAGCAACAGTTGGTTGGACACTGAAGTACTGATAACTGAAATCTATAGATTTTATAGGGATTGTGTAACGTTGACTGATTCTAGCTCCTGATGGGTCCCAATCTTGATTAAAAAGGAGGCCAAGAAAGCCAATCTCAAGAGTTTCTAATAGGAATTCATTGCATATCAGTGCAGAGAGATCCTAAAGAGCTTACCAAGAATCTCCTAGTCTGGTAACTGCCTTAGACTTCTTTGGGGAAAAATCCTGCAGGAGAGACATATAATTAGTCCATTTGGAGGCAGCGTTCCACTCCTGTAAGGAAATGACACTCTGTTCTTGGAAGATCCCGAAAGAATACATTTTGAACATAGGAACATGAGAGCAGCACCTACAGTAGACTGACGAAAGGTGCCATTGTCGTCACTGAACAATATTTGATAGACATTTAAATCCGGCCCTAAGAGGACCTAATCTGGAAAGAGGGCAGATCTGTCTTTTAACAAGCAAGAAAGTCACAGAAAAATCAAAGCATTGCCTTCTCAAAAAGGAAACCTATTTAAAGGAGAACTAGTGCACTGGCCTGGGAAGCAACACTAAGTCTCTGGGAAAGAGAGAAGTCAGAGAGGCTCCCTACAGAGTGTAGGTTTCATATACAGAAACTCCATAAAAAAGGAAGTGGAGAGCGAGGTGTAGGACACACATTTGAGACCTTACTACCATGGCAGGCGTGTTTGTGAAATGTTCTCTCAAGAGCCCCTGTGTTACCCTGGGGGGAATGCTAGGATCCAGATGACAGGAAAAAGAGAAGTGACAGAGTTAGAATGGACAACTTTTCTTTTGATTGACAACTTGGCATTTTCAACTGGAAAGGCTGGCAGATGAGTTGAAAAGCTTCTAAAAACTACGGACCACATAGAAGTATTATTGATGGTAGAATTATCAATAACGTGACACAAAGAAGATAGCAAATGGGTTTCAGAGGGAAATAAGTCCCGGTTTGCGTGTTGTCCCCTTTTACTCTGAGAAGTGTCTAAGTTTAAATGAGGAAGTATGTGGTCACCTTATCAATGAGTTACATTAGCTTCCTCTGCTCACCTGGTCTCTCTTGGCCAGAGGTGCCCCAGTCAGCCTGGCATCACGGAGGATGAGAGAATAGGGACTCGGGCCCATTCCTGACCTTGCCCACTACCAGCTGAGACCTCAGCGTGGGACATCAACCTGGTTTGCTTTCTCCTCTATAAAAATGAAAGAAATAGGTGGCTGAGACATGGAAACAACTGAAGTGTCCTTCGATAGATGATTGGGTAAAGAATATGTGGTACATATATACAATGGAATACTACTCAGTCATAAGAAAAGATGAAATGCTGTCATTTGCGAACACATGGATAGATCTTGAGAATGTCATGCTAAGCAAAATAAGTTAGACAGAAAAAAAATCAAGAACCATATGATTTCACTCATATGTGGGATATAAAACTGAAAGCAACAAAGGAACAAGACAAACAAACAAACAAAAACTCATAGACACAGACAACAGTATGGTGGTTACCAGAGGGGGAGGGAGTGGGAAGAAGAGGAAGAGGGTAAAGAGGGTCAAATATATGGTGACAGAAGGAGATATGACTTTGGGTGGTAAACACACAAGGCAATACGCAGCTGATATATTATAGAGTTGTCCACTTGAAACCTATATAATTTTATTAACTAATGTCACCCCAATAAATTTAATACAACTAAAAATATATATATCATATATATGATACATATATGACATATATATGATACATATATGACATATATATATACATATATATATATATATATAAAATGCATATTAAAGTGGGTACCACTGGAGAGAGAAAATAGGAGTAAAGACCAGGGAAAAAGGAAAACTAATGCAAGACAACAATATACCACAGTACAATACAAAGAGAAATACAACAGTAAAGATTCTTTAGATAACCTGCAAAAAAAAGAGAAAGAAATAGCATTCAAGTACCTCAGTGGTCTCTTCTAGCTCTAAAATGATACTCTATAGAAAAATAACGTGTGTTTTTTTTTTCTCTCTACTCAATCTCACCTACTCAGTCTTCACGTTACCCTTCACTTCCTACAATGAAAGAAACATCGCTCTTTAGATGTTTCTGCCTCATCTGTGGCCTTCTTCACTCATGCAGATTTAACTGAGTCATCCACCTCTTTAAAATCAGCTTTGAAAAAAATGTTTTTGGCCGCCACCTCCTCTTAGTCTTCTGCACTTTCGGTAAAGCATACTCAGGAGATTGGATGGAATTTAATAATCCAGAGAAGCTTTGTTTTTACTTTTGCTTCTTTTCCTCCCCATCAGAACCTCTGAGTTAAATGAAGCCTTTAAGTGGCAATTGAACAATATGTTTCTTAGTGACATACGACATGACATGAGGTGAAAGCGAACTTTCAGCTTAAAGAGGAAAATGTCATACTCCACACAGAAAAGACAGAGAAGGGAAAAGACAAGGTTTGTAAGGGGCTGGAATGCCCAGATTAACTGAATTATTCTCTTAATTATGGAGAGCCAGTAGAGAGAGCAGTGTTGCTCAAACTTGAACCTCTAAATCATCTGGGAACTTTAAACAGTACTGACGTCTTGCTCCCACCCTCCAGAAATTCTGATTTAATTTATCTGGGGTACGGCTTGGGCACACAGTGGGATTTTTTTAAAAGCTCCATACGTGTCTCTAACATATGGCCAAAGCTGAGAACCATGGCAAGAGGAGAAGTTAAAAATATAATGGCAAAAATAATTGGATTCCTGAAGTTCATCTTATGAACGTGTGGCCCTGGAACTTGGCATTTGAAACCGTCACCATGGAGACGAGCCTCAAAGAATTTTGGCAAAAAGATCCATTCCAGAATTTTCTTTTTCTAATTCTCCCATGTCCATAGCAGGGGAATCATTCCTCACTTGAGATCAGCGAACCCCATGATAGAGCATACAAACTATTCTATGCATATATGAATGTGCACTGTTCCAAGCAGAAGGTCCATAGTTTTCATCAGATTTTTAAAGGAGTCCATGACCCAAAATGCTAAGTACCACTAATTTATTGGAAAGTAAAAGATCCTATGAGATAATTTATTTGGGATAGCAAATATCCTTATATTGGCAGAATACTCGCCCTTTAAGATTAGTCCCTGGGAATCAGTACCCCTGGTTAAAATAGTATCACTCACAACAGAGTATTGTATTTTTATTCGGCCCCAGCTCTGATGAAATGGGATTAGTACCACCCATTCTGTCCCACAGGTGTGTCATGTGAAGCATCTGAATGGCCAGTTTTGCTCTTGGTACTAAGTGAATAGGTTGTTTTCAGGAGGGCATGACAACAGCAACAGAAGAAACAAGTATTTACCTTGCACTCACTAGCAATGCCATAAGTTCTTGACATATACTAACTCATTTGTGCCTCACAACAGCCCTAGGAGGTAGGGACTATCACTGTCATTTTATATGCAAGGAAGCAGAAGCACAGAGAGCATAAAGAACTCGACACGGTCTCTCAGGTAATAAGCGGCAGAATTGAAATTGGAACCCAGGCATTCTGACTCCAGGGTTCATCCGCCATTAAGTGTCGCACAAATAAGAGGACTGATTGGACAATTAGTAATAAATGTTTGGAAAAACGTTCACTGCTGCAAAAGCAGGTGCTGCTTTTCATCTTGATTAACATTATTACTGGCATAGGAATTTAGGGTGACAATAATACAATTGGATGTATTAGAACGACAATACTACAGTTAAGGGAACTGGAGTATGATGCAATGAAATGTGTTCTAGTTCTGTTTATTTACCAAGAGTTTCTAGTCCCTTAAAAGTGGCTGCTGAGAATGAGACCTCTCTCCTAAATGCTCATGGGAGACAAGTTTTCGAAGGCAGAGCAGTTACTCCCCTTGAAGATGGCAAGCAGGCTGCTTTGGTTTTATGTGGAGGAGTCATCCCTAGTCTTCTTTGTCATTGGTCTGAATCTCTCTGCAGAAAGTCTAAAAACAGTCGTGAATACATGCCATTTTATACCACCCCCCGTCAGCTGACACTCCATGAATGATTCCATGCTAAATACAAGTTTTGCTGGTTACCATAGGAACTACCTCCTCCAGGTCATGCTTAGAGATGTGCTTTGCAGCTTTGGATCTCAGAAGAGGAAGAACTCGGATGTCCTCAGAGTAGGCTTCTGGTCCTTTCAGAGAAATCAACTCTGTGGCCAAATCCAAAATGTCTGTGACCTCCATCATGTCACTCCAGCTCCTAAACATTGATGGAAAGTGTTATGATATTCATGCATGTCTCTTTCACTTTGCTTGGTCAGCCAATGCTTTGCAGTTCAGAATGTCACTGTTAAATCCTGAACTTTCTTCTGCAAATTAATGGCATGCACTTGCTTTGCCAGCGACTCGCCAGGAGGCCTCTCCCCAGAACCCCTCTAGGCAGCAGTGTTGAAGGAAATGCTTTCTTCTGTCACCAACCAGAACGTCTTGGGGGACCATGCAACCATATTTCTGATCTTGTCTGCCTGTGTTGGCACCAGAAGTCACATAGTGACATAGACAAAGCCTGTGGGAATGGAAAGGCAGACATGTGACACCTTCACCATCCCAGAGGAGTTGAGTGTTTCTGAGTCAGAAACATGAGAGAACAGTCAAAAGTTGACACAGAATGGCCTCTGTGTTGAGCAACAGCGTAAGCTTTTTGTTCTTCATTGACAATGTAAAAACAGCAACATTTTTCATCAACATAGACAAGAAAAATAAAGAATAACTACAAACACACTGGTAGAATTCAACGGGGGATCACAGAACCTTCATTGTCCCGTCTGCACTTGACTGTCACTACCCTGTGTGACACGGTATCTGCTCACAGGCTCTGCGTCTGTTTGTGCACACGCTTCTGACTCTTCCTCTTGACTGTCCTGCTAAGAGATACTGAATTTCTAGGACTCCTCTGGACTCTTCCTCCCAGTTACTTGGCTTCTTAGCAGATGCCTTGACTACTGAGTGGGAGGGAATTTGATCCAGTTCAAAATAGACCTGCTTTCCTCCTCCGCCTCCGACCTCCTCATCCAGTTATATAACAGATGAAGTCCAAAACATTGACTGGGGAGAGGGAGAAAAATATATTTGTGAGGCCTAGAAGTGATCTTTTGTCATCTGATTAACATGTCTCAAATGCAAAGAGGACTAAGGAGCCAGCTGAGTGGCTGCCTACCTGGGACATCAAACTAAAAGGTGTAGTATTCAATCACCACTGAAGTAAAGTTGAACAATCTCAGTCACTTAATGCAGGTTTTCTTAACCTGATTGGTGAAATGTAAATTGGTCGTGCTACCACCAAAGTAGAGAGTGCCCTTGAAGAAATACAAAATGATTCCTGGTGCTTGTATCCCTGGTAACTTTAGCATTTTGTGGTACATGCACGTAAGGTTGAGGTGCAACTTTATTCAGGTCCTGTCCTACCCTTGAAGGCAGCCAGCTGACAGTTGCCTGAATAATGGATGACATCGTGTTGTTAACCTGGAACAATTTATTTTTACTTAAATTTGAAACTATGCTACCTGCATCCTAAGAAGTTGTCTGGTTCAGAAATTTAGGGGGGGGAAATCATAAATCTCTTATTCGAACATAAAGACATATGCAATATGTATTTATTTCTTTAAAAAATGTTCTCCTCTAACCCTACTAAATACATGATTTAAAAAAAAATAAATCAGGCCGCCCGGTGGCTCAGGCGGTTAGAGCGCCATGCTCCTAACTCTGAAAGCTGCCGGTTTGATTCCCACATGGGCCAGTGGGCTCTCAACCACAAGGTTGCCGGTTCAACTCCTCGAATCCCACAAGGGATGGTGGGCTGTGCCCCCTGCAACTAGAAAACAGCAACTGGACCTGGAGCTGAGCTGCACCCTTCACAACTAAGTCTGAAAGGACAACAACTTGAAGCTGAACGGCACCCTCCACAACTAAGATTGAAAGGACAACAACTTGACTTGGAAAAAAGTCCTGGAAGTACACACTGTTCCCCAATAAAGTCCTGTTCCCCTTCCCCAATAAAATTAAAAAAAAAAAAAAAAAGAAAGAAAAACTTTCTTCTATATTTAAAAAAAAAGATTTATTAAAAAAAATAAAAAATAAATCATTTTAAAGGGTGCATGATTACTGGTCTGCCTGAGGTACTGTTTGCTTAAATCAAGCTCTGAATATTCACATTATGTCAGCCTAGTAAACCGCTTTGATGATCTGCCATCTTTTGCAAACAGTCAAAATGATATATCAAATTATGGTATTTGAGTACTGTTAGAAATGTCTGGTATAGTGAGTTCTACATTTTGTCCTATACCAGAATCATCTGGAAAGCTTCTCTCTCTTTCTTTCTCTTGTACAAATTTATAGGTCCTAGCTCAGACTAACTGAATGGAGTCCAGCGATCTGTACCTTTTTAAATCCTGGCATAATTCTGCTGTGGCCATTGGAAAACCAAGATTTGACTACCACTAATTCAGTCCACTGACCCCAATGAACCAATCTCATACAGATGAGTAATGTACCACCCAGGGAGGTCCCAAGGAATTCATTCAACACTTGTCTATTGAGTACCTACTATGTGCCAGACATTATTCCATGTGCAGAAGAACATCAGTCTGCAGAATAGGCCAACATCTACTAGTTAAATGGCTTGTTCAAAGTAATTCATTAAACAATCGTTATGTACCTACAATGTATTTTGTTAGGCTAAGTTCTGGAAATACAAAGATAAAAGAGGCATTGTCCTGCCTTCAAGGAGCTGATAGTGTGGTGAGAAATACTAGGAAAACATAATTACAACACAATGAGTTAAGTCCTATGTAGTAGAATTACACACAAAGCAAGACAAAAACTGTAGTGGGAACAGGAAGGACTAGAGGCCATTTTTGCCTATGATGTTTTTAACCTCACTCTTCCTCCATTTTTATTATCCCGTTAGTACAACATTTAGTTAGTCATTTGAGAACTATTAATGAGATGTTAGACTGGAATGCTGATTGACATTTTTGTTGTCACTAAGGGAATGAAGCCTGTATGATTAAACTACAACAACCACATGAAATTAAGTGCTAAGCTGATGAGGTAATGACAAAAAGTGCCATTAAGGGGTAGGCAAATAGTAGTGGGTTGGACAGGTTGGGGTGGAGGTGGTCCAAGATGGAAGGGACTTCTTTCCATATCTACAATACTCCAGGCACTTCATATCTACTACCTTATTAAATCCACGTGGGAGCCTGCAAGGCAGTTATTACCAATACCTCTTCCTTTTATAGCAGAAGATTCAGAGGTTCAGAGAGGCTGGGTAACTTGCCAAGGTCACACAGCTAGTAAGTGAGAGAGCTGGCGTGCAAATTCAGGTCTCAAGAACTGCCAATCTTGGGATTCTCCTACTGCACCTCCTGAGGGTCCTACACTTCACGAGGTGCAGAGGTTGGATTCAGCCCCCCTTCGCTGATCTAACAGACCTCTAAGAGCTACCCTTTGCGTTTCTTTATTGACTGGACGTTGCATTCGAAAGGATCTTGAACAATGCACGGGAGCCCTGAACCTCTGAGTAGGGAGCTTTCCTCTGCATTCTAGTCATCACCCAGGGTTCAGCCAGAGGAAAGCATTGTTTGAGGAACCAGGCGCCTGCGACGGCCGGGGTGAGATAAGATTGCTGACGAATGCGAGAGGCTGCTGCAGGGGCCTGCTCCATTCAGGCAGGAAAATGTGTCACTTCCTCCCGGCTCCTATATCATTTCTCTGCGTGGGAGGAGGGGAAGGGATCCGAGCCTTGAAAGAATTTAGAATGGGTCCGGGTGGGGTGAGGGGGAAGGCCAGTCGGAGTGGAAGAGTAGGATTTAACTGGCTCTGGCTACACCCTTTTTAAAAGCCCTAGCATATTTTTATTTCTTGGCTCACTCTCAGCCTACCCTTCTAACTGCGTCTTCATCCTTATTTTAATTCAGTGCTGGAATCTCAGCACATTTACTCCTCCCCCACCTCCTTCTCATATGCAAAATTTCACTCCTCAATCTTTGCTGCGTCTATTTTTCTGCAAAGCTGAAACATTTAGAGCTGGCTAAATGCTTTTTCCCCTACACAGCCCCGCCCAACAGAAATGTGTACACACACACACACACACACACACACACACACACACACACACACACACACACACCCAGTGCCTGATTCCCACAGCATAGTTATTTTTTTTGAGTCCTGGTTTCGCTCACAGCCATACTCAGCTATTTCTCCCTTATTGTCTCATTGGGAAAGTAATGGAAGGACAAAGTGGGGTTCATGCCAAACCACTTGGAGTTTGTAATGGGGCTACAGTATTTAGAAACTGAAGAGCTTATCGTGTTTAACTTGTCTTTCTGCAGATGAGAAAACTGGGGCCCACAGAGATAAAATGACTTATTCCAAGTCTCGCAGCTGGTTAGGAGCAGAACCCAGATGAGAGCTTGAGTGCCCTCAGTGCACTTTGCAACGTAGTCAGAGATTGGGCCAGAGGTGGCTTCCTCATGCAGACATGTCCAAAGCCCACCGTTCTTCGTTCTGTAATTCACTGCATGTGCATAATTGCACCACTAGGGCTTTTGTGGCATTGAAGTGCCTTCCTTGAACCCCGCCTTAAATCACTTCTTTCCTCCAACAGCCCTGAGAGCTCAGTTTGCCGCACAGGTGCACCTTGAGTTTCATTGCCTCTCGCATTCTGAAGTCCTAACATTTGGCAACAATGAGTTTCCTTATTTGCCCTGTTCCTTATTTGGAAGCAGCTGCGCTTTCCCCAAAACATGTTGGGACAATTCTAATTGGCAAGGTGTGTGTCAACACTTCTAAACTCACCAGCCAAATTGCATTGTTCACCTTTCAAAGTGGTTCCAGGAGAGAAGCCGGTTCCCTTCCCAGCCCGCCCTCGATACCACACACACCCAACCCACGAGATCAGAAGGGCTTGTGCAAGGAGAATTTCCTGTTCTGCTGACTCATCTCCTGCAATGAGATGGAAGACACGTTTATATTTTCTAATTTTTCAAGGGAGATGGGAGTCTTATGAGTTCAGATCTCTTTGAGATGAAATCAAGTACAGACAATGCTTGGCACATAGTAGGACTAAATCAATGAACAATGACTGTAGTTATGATGGCCCAAATAGCTGACTCAGAATGGTGAGTGCCCAGGTGGGGTGCAGGGCTGGCTGGGGGGTGGAGCACGGCTCAGGGGCTCTGTGCTTCCATTTTGGAAGCAGACTCTTGACTATTATCCAAGAGGACAGTTTGAAGGGGGCATGCCTGGGTTCCACTTGTGAGTGGATCACAATGCAGCAACCAGACTTGATATCCCAGATGCTTTCCGACTGAGAACAAAGACATTCCTCTTCTTCTAGCCAAACCTAAATTGGGGGAAGGATGATTCAACTTGGTGTAGGAAACAGCAGGAAATCCGTCAATAGCATTTACATTTGGGAGGCAATAGAGCCAGATTTTTGCCAAACAAGATAGGAGTTAAGGGGGGAAAGGGATCCTGATGAGATTTGTGCATTTCAATGTATGTAAATTTTACCCTAAAAAATATATACGTATATTTTCAGTGTTTCTTTATAATCTTTGTTTCTGTACTTCAACCTCTTCATCTGTAAAGTAGGGAGGGATATCTGAATGTATCACTTCTTGGTAAGGATGTTTAGAGTATTTGTGAAATCATGTATGTGAAAGTACTTTGCAAATTATAATGTTCTATTGAAATGTGGTAGTTAGAAATGGCTTATGATTACTTTACCAAGGTGAAGATCACCTGGGCACATAATAAGAAAAAATTCAAGCCATACAAAGAGTATGACATGAAAGTTTCCCTTTCCTAGAACTCTCTTCCAGAAGCAATTACTGCTATCACAGGAATTCTATGGATATGAAATTTCACATTTTTATATGAAAATTTTAAAGTAGCTTAAAACTTCTAGGCCAGGGGGTACTTTAGAGAAGATTCACGGAGGTGGAACCCAGAACCCCACATTTCTAACCAGCTTTTCAGAAATCCCCTGGAGATCTTGGTGAAATGCAGGGGTGGGGCCTAAGATTCTGCATTTCTAAGCAGCTCCCACAAGCGACTGGTCTAGGACCACACTTTGAGTTGCAAGTCCTCCAGGATTACTAAATCTTCGTTTCATTTATTCCAAATACTTGCCGCAAGATAGTAAAGCATATAGAATTCTAAGAATCAGCTGCGTTTCTTCTGTGCGTATGTGTGTATATGCATGTGTGCCCATGTTCATGCCTTGTGCCTGTCTGTACAGTTTGTTTTCTTTTCCTTGTCAACGCTGGTACCTCACCATCTAAAAGGCCTGAAGTGATTCATGTCATTTTACCTCACACGATTCCTGTTAAGTCATGAAGCCAAAATAAATAGACATTTCAGAAGCAAGTAAGTCGTTGGTCAAAAGTCAGATTGCAGGGCTGTTTTGTTTGTGGCTGAATTGGCTCCAGCACTGTTTTGGGAAAGATAAAGTCTTGGTTGCAATCCTGAGTGGGTCAGCTTTCTCATGCATGTGCTATGGCCATTTCTAGCTCCCCTCTCTTGATTCAAAAGGGGGTGCATGACCACGGAAGGGCTATCTATAAAATCATGTGAAACCCGTGTCCTATGGGTTCTGGGACAGTATAGCATCATCCCTATGAATAAGGACACATTGATGTGCCTGGCTTCCTCCCAAATGTCCTTCAATTGCTGCCAGAGGGAACTGAGAAAAATGAGGCTCCATCTTCCTGGAAATTGTTTATTTTTATCTCTCTGAATGCTGATCCTCTGAGGCAAGGCCAGAGGTCCCCCAGAGGGAACTGTGATGGGGGGTGGTGGGAGAGGCCAGAACTTGAGGTCTAGCCCTGGCACAGTCACTCACGCCCCAGACAGAAACCCACTTGCTGCTATAGGTCCATGCTTGGGATGTGCTAAATACCTGGTAGACCCCCAATACCTATTTATTAAGAAAAATGAGTGAATTTTCTCAAGTAATCTTGGACAAACCAGTTAACTTTCCTAGTCTTCAATTTTCCTTCTCCATATAATGAAATAACGGGCTAGGGCTTTGTTTTCCCTCTCAGTTGGAGTATTCCTTGATTTGAGAAAGAACTTTCTAAATTTAGCTGTTATCACTTCTGTGTCAGCATGTTCTGGGTAGGGATAAATACCAAGAGAAGAGTTTTAAAACTTTATCTTTCCAGAGAAATAAAATTGTTTTTCTCCTTAGGGTAACACTTTGGAGTTAGGGGGTGGGCAGAGAGGAGGAGCAGAATTTTGGAGATTAGTCATCAACCAAGAATAAGAGACTGCAGCTGATTGTCTGTCACTGCCTCAGGTCATTGTGGAACATCAGGAATATCCTGGTAAGGAAGACAGAAAGAGGCTCTACTTATAAATCTCATTACAAAATAGGGGAGTCAGTAATCAAACTATCCAAATTATCCAACAAGGACAATATATGCTTATGTGCATTTGAAAGACCACCATGACTTTTACAGTTCACTAAACTATATCAGTTACACAGGATTTTGATCAATTTGTGCTTAAAACAATTTGCTTTTAAAGAAAAAAAAAAAAAGGAAATCTGCGATAGGCAAGTTTTCCTTTTCTGATAAGTCGATTGTTCTGTGAAGTGCTGGGTAACGTACCACTACTACCGCCTTATAAAAAAAACAATGAGACAGCCCGTTGTGGTCCTATTTTATAGCTGGGACATTTCCGATATAGGCAGGTTCAGTATAAAATGAAAGTATAATCGTAGTGTTGTTCAAAATGTTGAGCTTTTCACTCCTGAAGAAGGGTGTGTACTTGTTACCAAACCCTAAGAAAAGTACAATGGAGTGAGAAGTAAAGACACTTAGGAGCCCTGATTTGAGCATTATCCTTTTCTGCTTAATTATTTAGCACTTTCATTATTTAAAAGCTATAGAAGGAGGCACAGAATTTTGTTGGATGTACACTCAAGACACTTGGCACAGAGCCTGTGTCTGGGGAACAGGGTTGGTGACTGGGAGACTGGAGTGAGGGTTGAGAAATAGAAACTTAGTTTTCATAACACGCTTTTTCCATTTGAATTTTTCAAAACTGCTATGTGCATACAGTACATTTTCAACGTTTACAAAGATTTATAAATCATTACTCAAGCTGCCAGGATCAAGTTTGGCTTAAAAACATGGCCCAAATTGCATTGTAAAGTGTAATAAAACTGTATAAAATAAAAGTTGAAAAAGACATCATGCATGGTGAAAACAACGTTGAAATAGCAATCGTGAGGGACTCCATTTCTGTCTAATTCGGTCGTCTCTTTTTTTGGTCCTCAACGGCCCCATAGAATAATGGGTTGGTCTAGGTCAGTGGTTCTCAATCCTGGATATGAGGTAGAAAAATAGTTTAAAACATAGTGTTGCATGGATCCCATTTGTCATAGATTCTGATTTAATTGGTCTGAAGACACTGGTCTATCAGTGTTTCTCAAACAATTTTTTTTCATTATTTCTCCCTTAAGGAGCCTTTATAAAGAATATTTTTCTTAATTGTTCTCGCCCATAAAATTTTAATACCACCAAGATATACTGTCTATCTGTTTATGCACTGTATGTACACCTGTGCTTTTTACATAAAAAGAGTAAGTTTTTTGTGTTCTTGGGGTTTTTTTGCCTGTGTTGAGAATTCATGGTCTAGATTAACATTGAGGTCCCTTATAAATTTAACAATTATATAATTCTCTAAGTTTAACTTATCTGAAATAACAGAAGAAATAAATGAAAAAGAAGATACGCTACAGTGCAAATTCTAACAGAGTCTCCACTGGGTTTTGACAATCAGGGGTACAATCCCCATACGTGTGTCTTGTGCCCTGTTAGTTTGGACCTGCCATGGTAGTTTAAGATACTACACTCAGTGAGGGAAGCAGATGAGGGGAATTCCAGACAAATATCAAGAAGATCCACCTCACCCACGGGAGGTTTCCTGACCACCAGAGCTATGCAGCAGAGCTATGCAGGGACTCCCTCACACAGGAGTATTCTGCCAACACTGGGAGCGGTCATACAGAAGCCAGATATAAAGAGAATCCCGGAGTCTGTTGGGACTTTGAGCTAAATAACCTCTACGGGCCCCTTTAAATACAATTCTATACCCAAAGCAAGAGCAAATAATCTGAATAAAATATAAAACACAATCTCCCCTCTCCAAGACTTCCATGGCAGGTGGATGACTAACCACCTCCGCTTATACTGGGGTTATTTATAAACATATCTATGGTCCTTCTACTAATAAAAGGGGTGTGAGAAAAATTCAGCTGCTGCCCATTTAGTGGTCCAGAGTGTGGAATGAGTTCCAGTAAAATGTTTTAAATGAAGTCCTCCACATTCTGAAAGAACCTTTTATGCGTAGGCTGGACCCCTCCAACTAGTATTTGTTTGCTTTAACAATAACAAAAACAGAAAGCTCAGAAAAGCTTAAAATTCTAGATATGCGTTTGTAGATACACAGAGTCCAAATTTTAAAAGTCAGATTTGATCTGAGACAGTTATGGTGCCATCATTTATAGACATTGATCCCAAGTGCTGAGGCTTCCTTTCCCTCTGGCTGAACAGTAGCTCTATGTTCCTTGCCTTATTTTCATCTGAACGCACCTCTGCACATGTTTCTGGTCTAAAGCTGAAGATTCAGGGTCAAAGGAGAGAGTGGGAGGTAGGAAGGAGATGTCAGCGTACAAGATAAAAATAGCAAATGAACAACAATAATAATAAATCTGGAAACTCAGGTTGTCCTGTGTGCCCTCAAGGGTCTTACAATACAGTTGGTAAATAAGTTCACTTTTATGAAAAGTTCAGTCATGCTAGAAGATATCATTAAATAGGAGGTACAGGTTAATAAGGAATTTAGAGGTGGGAGTGCTCCCTGAAAGCTGGTGTCAGAGACATGCTGGAATGCTGGGGGTGGAAATACCTGCATATATATATGTAAGACAGGAATAAAAGCCAACTGGAGACAGAAAAGGAACAAAGTAAATTGGGTTAAACTGTTCAAGAGAAGTTTAACAGGAAGTATTTTCTTTTAATTCTGGTTCTTTAAACTGCTGCTTCTGGAGCTGTTCCTCTACCTAATAGTCCAGAATACAATTATACAGTGTTTGCACAAAGATGCCAGGCACCTTTTATGGCCTCCAGATGGAAAGAATTCAAGTGCTCAAAATGAGAGTCATTAGCGACGTTATGGTGGGCAAAATCCAGAAAATGCATCAGTTCTTGGGGCTAAATGTGTCTGGGCAACTGGGTGCATCTCCTGTGGCAGTGATGTGCACACCTTGATGTGAGTGCCCAAGGTTCACCAGTTCAGCAAAATAATGGGAGAAGCCCGTACGGTCAGAACACCACGTCACCTGCCACGTTACACTCTTGACATGGTGTGGAGGATGTTAACTATGCCATCCAGAAGGCTTTTCAAACGTGGAGTGATGTCACCCCCTGAAATTCTGACAGATTAACCCCAGAGAGGCTGACAGTATGATATATTTCACACAAGAGGCTCACAGGCACTCCAGCCCTTTTGATGGCAGAGATGGAACCATTGCCACCCGTATGGACCTGCAACTGGCAGTTATGTTGACCCCAAAAGATTCTGCCTCTCTACTGATGACATCTGTGACATTCAGTTTCTCTAGGGAGACTCACAAAAGTACCAACCTACGCCACATCCTTACACTATGGAACCTCAATTTAAATATTGATGCTATCGCTGAAATCCTTTCCTTTAAAGATGAGTTCTTCTGGTGGAAGCTTCCTGTGCTATCAAGCCATTTATGCAACTGGAGTCAGGAGTCAAGATTTTCTTTTTAAAGATGACAAGTACTAGTTAATCCTGATTTAAAACCACAGCCAAATTATCCCAAGATTACACATTATGTGGGCTTCCCTGACTATGTGAAAAGATTGATGCTGCTGTTTTTAATCCACTATCTACAAGAGCTACCTCTTTATGGATAATGATATTGGAGATGAGATGAGAGAAGACAATTCATGGATCTTAGTTATCCCATATTGGTTATAGAGAAATTTCCAGGAATTGGACCTGAAATTGACCTACTCTTCAACATCAAATTGATGTAGCCTTCTTCTCTAGGATAGAATAGAGTCTTCTACTCTAGTTGTATCTAAATGTTACAACTGTATCTTCCAAGGATGTGATCAACTTGAATGTGACAAGGTCTCTACTCATCTCACCAAAGCTAGAAAACAATAGTGGGTTTGATTGTTAGAAATGGCATGTGTCAATTTATTTCAGCTTATTATGTATTTATTGCATGCGGGCTTTGTGCCTAACATGCCTTTATATAGCGGTATCTTAAAATAAGAAGGCAAAGGTTTTATATATAGACCATAGATTAATGATTATGACAAATATAAACTTAATTTTTATAACATTTTTTAATTTTGAAACTCCCCAAGATATAATCTCTTCATTTTCAATTTTTGCTGTTACGTTTAACAATAGAAACCCTCAAACACCAAGAGGATACCTTTTGGAGGATGCTTAGTAATTGTCAGACAGAGAAATTATAATTTCCCTCTCTCTGGCTTGCCTAAAATTAAGAATGAGGTTTCCACCTAAAACTAATAATAAAAAAATAAATAAATGAAAAAGAAATGAGATTTTGATGACCATTCACATTTTTCAACAAGTGCATCATTTTAATTACAAGTAAAAACAGACTATACCTTAGAACTTAAAGAAAAATGACAATTATATAAGTAAACTATCTAAATGGTTATAATATAATTTTATTGTTTTAAGACTGACTTTATTAATATTACATATAAAGTATATACAGTATATATATATGAAAACCTTGAGAGAATAAAAGGCCAACTGAGTCAGTGTTGTGTTTGGATCCCGTAATCCTGTGCCAAAAGCAACATCCCTGTGGCTTTGACATATTTGGGACTTCTGGTCTCCACTGTTGTGTTCATCCCTGGGCCTGTTACCGCCACAGCCTCCCAATGGCCAGCTTTGGCTGGTGGACAGCTCCCAATGAGGAATGCCCAGAACACCCCTCCACGACCATCTCACCTGGGGGGCAGTGGTAGGAAGCAACTGGACCTCGGCCTGTGGGCAGCTTAAGCACTTTCATTATTTGAACTTAGGACTTAGGCAAGTATGGGGATCAGACGAGGGCATTCGTGCTGGAAGAATGGCCTAAAGAAAGATGCAGAATAGAAAATGTGAAAGGTATTTGGGGGGCTGTGTGTTGGCCAGTTTGCCTGGAATAGATGGTTTGTAGCAGGGAACATTGAAGTAAGGCTGAAAAGGGAGCTCAGAGTTCTATGCATAAAGCTTCTGGAGGCCAAGCCAAGGATTAAACTCAAGGCCCTTAAGACCCAAAGATACAACAGACCTGATCCTCAACCTCTACGTACTGCAAAGAGATAAGACGCTGGGAGCATTAACGGCTGACGTCGTGTTCCCCCTCCTACTTGCTGGATCTTTCTGCCGTTTTGTAGTCAGGTTCTTTGGGAAGGAAAAGAGCAAAAGCATGTGTTAACTCGGTTCTGCTTATGTATGGGGCAAACCCACATTTCACCACGTTTATATAACCCTGCACTCTTAGGGTGAGTAAGGGCCTTCAAGTCTTTATACTCCATGCCCTCATCCATTGTTTAAAAAGCTGCAACAACAACAAACAAAACAACAACAAAAAAACCCTGCAACATCCAATAACAGGGCATCCATCCTAGGCTTGAACCCTTCCAGTGTCAGGTGGCTCCCTGCTTCTCAGAGCAATCTGTCACCTTCATCCATTTTAGCGAGTTCAGCCTCCTGGGGGTTAAACAAAGCACCTCTGATCCCTTTCCCACAGATAGATCTCCCCAGGTTCTCTCTCCTCTTTTCCGCTCACCTTTGCAATGAACATCCCCAGATACTTGAAACATCTCTCACGTGACATGATTTTGAGTGTCCTCCCATTCTCATTTCTGTCTTTGTAGTATCTTTCTTTATAAAGAATAATGTTTAATGGGTAAGGACAGGAGAAAGCATTTATATAATATTAGAAAAAAATTTTTATAAGCTGTAATAAAATTAACCATAACATTAACCCATTGCAAGGTGACTTTCAAAAACTTCCATCCTCTGAAAGGTAACCTTGTGCCGATTTACAGTCACTCACCGTCCCCACCCCCAGCTCTAGGCAACGACCGGTCTGCTTTCTGCCTTTATAGTTTTGTGGTGTTTTCAGGGTTGCTTTTTACATAAAACACGTTTTTCCTATCAACTACCTGAAAGCTCATGGAAACAGCTTTGTATTACAGAACATTTCTTTAAGATGGTCTTTTCTTGGGATTTTTGCTTCTAGATGCGGCCAGGGTTAAAAATTCATGAATGATTGTTGCATAATGGGATATTATATAATTTATCTTCCTAATTGCTAAAGAATCATCCAAACAGTAGGACCAGAGGCTCTCCCAAAATATCCCCTGGAGCTTCTGTACGAATATAGAGGACTGAATGGGCTATTGATCCAGCCCAGAGTGGCACTTCATAAGATTTTGATGCCTTGCCTGGAGTCATGAAATAAGGACAAGGGAGCACACAGGGCCCTCTCTGCTCTCCTCATTCCTCTCCCAGAACCTCCAAGCTCAATCCTGCCTTTGTTTACATCCTCCTCCCTGGAAGGAAGGCCTTTCCTCCTCTCCTGTACCCTGAATCCAACCCACCCTTCGAGATCCAGCCCTGGTCGCTGATGCCTTCCCTGAACACACACTGGAAATGCTCTGTGTTCAAATACCACGTAGTTCATGACACCGTAGAAATGGCTTGAGAGTGGGGACCTTGTCATTAAACCGCCCTCAGAGCTCCTACAGCTTTAGAGGAATGGGCTGTCCTGACCCCTGGCCCCTGATCTCTCCCTCCTTTGAATCCCCTCTAGGTCTTTAAACTTTCATTATTTTCTGCCTTATTTCACAGTCTTTTGAGTGCCTCATTATGTTGCGGGTGTACTGTGGGCAGTAGCTTACTCACCACTGATTCCTCCATGAGGCGGGACACAGTGCCTTGTGAATCATAATAACAATAAAATAATGACCACCCACATTTGCATATTACTTCGCAATTTCCCAAGTGCTTGCATATCCATTCTGCGATTGACCCCCATGGCAATCTTGCGATAAAGGTATGATCATTGTACTCCTTTTACAGACAAGAAATGTGTGCCCAGGGTCCTCGCTGCTATGTAATTCTGATGCGAAGTGTCCACACTCTGCTGCACCATCCCACAGCTCAATAAATCTTTGTTGAATTGATTTAATGCTAGTGGATTGGTCGGGTTGATATGGATAAGGGTACAGGAAGTAAGGAGTAAGATTGGATTGTTCTTTGTTGTGATTTTTGTTGCTATTCGTGTATTCATTATATATGAATCCATTTATTTATTCAACAGACAAATACTGAGCATCAACACCATCCCAGTGCCAGGCACTGGTTAAGCACTGGGAATGCACAAAAACTTTCAGATGCTGCCCTCACATTGTGGGTACACACACAAGTAAACCAACAACTGAAATATAAAAATATGCAGTGTTAGGGCTGTGGGAACCTAGAGAGGGCCTTGAAGACAGCTTGGGGATGTCAGCGCGTCTTTCTCAGTAAAGGCATTTCCTGAACTGAGTGTTGAAGGGCAGGCAGGAGTTAGCCGGGGTTTTCTCGAAAGAGAAAATGATGTCCCCAGGCTCGATGAAAGACAGCCCTGCATATTGTGGGGCGTACGGTGGGGATTGGGGGTCCGATTTGCTCCAGGACATATAAAAGTTTTAGCAGGCTAGGAGGCAGAGTAGGCTAGTCGCTAATGGTTTCCATGTCAGATGCACCTGAATTTGAGTCCCACCTCTGTCATTAATTAGCTGTGCGACTTTGAGCAAGTCACTTAAGATCTCACTTAGACTCTTAGTTTCTGGATCTGTGAAATAGATAAAATCTCTTCTTTCATAGACTGTTGTGAGCATCGTAAGGAAGACTGAAGCTAATGCACTTAGCACAGTGTCTCGCACACTGGAAGGCTCAATACATGAGAGAAGGAAAGATTTCTTAGAAAATTGTGTTGTCCTCTGTGGTATCATTAAGAGACGGAATTAGCCAGAGAGGCTAGACGGACCAGCCAGTACCTTCCCCCTCTGTTTCCTCTGAGAAATACAGCTCCCCCAGCTCACAGGGCAGAAGCAAAATGTCTACCTGTGGCCAGGAAAGGTCCATGGTAGCAAAGAGAAGAGGAAGAAATGATTAAAACACAGAAACAGGCTGAAGCACTGAACCAAAATAGAAAGCGTAAAATTGAGACTAAGGACAAAAACAGTGGGAGGAGGTCGGGGGATAAGAAATCTATGAAGTTCAAAAGCAAAATACTCCCTTTCCTCTGAATGTTGAGAACGTTTTCATTAAGTCTCTCCTTAGCCAAGAGAATTGATCCTGCAGTTCTAGCGTTGGGGACCTCAGCTCCCCTTGTGCATTTCCTTCTGGATGGTTTACTCTTCCCAGTTTGCAAACACTCACATAGAATGTCTCATTTAAATCAGTAAGCTATGATGTTATGCCATTGTGAGAACGAGGCTGCATCATGTCGCAGATGAAGAAACAGACTTAGAAAGCCAACTGCTCTGATTCAAAGTGGGCAAAGATCATCCTGATTTAGAGCTTCCCGTATAAATATCCCTCAGCTACTACACAGGGCACACAGGCCAAATTCCTACAAAGGGAAAATTCTTTGAATCAGAACAACGAAGGTTGGAGGAGAGTAGGCATGTTCCCATCTATCGTTGTCGAGTTTATGGCTCTTTAAACACATCTGCTACCAAAGGCTGCAGTAGAATAAACACAGACTGTCCAGGAAGCACCAGATCACCCAGGCCAGCAGTTAACCACAAGTACGCGGGCTTGAAAAGCCTGTCTTGATCAGAAAGATGGAAAGGTCGATCCACTTTGGCTGGTTTTCAACGTGCTTTCTTGGCTTCATTTCTGTTAAAATGTTTTTTCCACCTTTATTGAGCTATAACTGACATGTAACATTGTGTAAGTTTATGGTGTAAAATGTGGTTGCTTGGTACACATACATATTACGAAATATTTATCACAATAAGGTGAGTTCACATATCTTTTAGCTCACATAATTACCACTCTTTGTTGTATGGTGAGAATATTGAAGCTCAATACTTATAGCAATTTTCAAATATATGATACAAAATATTTTTAAAAGAACAATTTATGGTTTAAATAGTTTAGGAGATCCCCCGCTATATAGGCCCATGGACAACCTATGAAACAATCCACCTTCTGGAAACAGGTGAAATAGGAGTTTCCTAGGTGTACATGGTGTTTTTATTTCTGTGACCCACACTGTATGTGATATTCAGGACCTGCTAAAGCATCTTACGTGTTTGTCTCATATAATCCTCACAGTAAATCTATGAGGTGAGAATTTTTTTTATCTTCATTTACAGAGAAGAAAACTGAGGCCCAGAGAGGCTGTGACTTCTCCAGGGTCACAGAATGGGTATGTGGCAGCAATCAGATTCAAAACCAGGCCTGTTTTTCAAAGCCAGGGCCTGTGCCCTTTCTTCTCCATTCATTGTCTCCCCAGGAATTTAGCTCTTGATTAGACGCGCTGTGTTACTCTCTTACCGTTGTTTCATTCTCTGCCTCACAGTCCACCTCTTTTTCACCACAGGGCATAATGATTAATTTTAAAATACAAAATAATTTTATCGAGAAGGTGGGATTTGGCAATCACTGTGCTAGGTATTTTCTAAATGGTAATTTACGAGATTGCTCTTATTTTTATCCTTTATTGGTTGGCCTAGGTCAGGGGTGTCCAAACTGCGGCCCCGCGGGCCAACTGTGGCCTGCAATCCATTGTTAATTGACCCGCAGCAAATTCCAAAAATATATTTAGTTTACTTAAATAAACCAGGTGAGGCAATATGTACTTCACCTCGAGTGAGTGGCCTGGCTGTTTGTGTATTTTACCGCATATGGCCCTTGGTAAAAAACGTTGAAAAAAGTTTGGACACCCCTGGCCTAGGTCATTGTCAGTAAGCAGTTCTAAACGAAACAGAAGTACATCGATTACAAAGATATAGAAGCTGATCAGGTCCACTCTCCTTTCCCAGAAGTAACCATTTTTAATGGATGTGTGGGTAGATCAATGTTCTTTCCATTTTACAGATGAAGAAACTGAAATTCAAAGAGGTTGAGCAATTGCCCAAGATTAACCTGTAGGCGAGTGACAGAGCTGAGTTCTGAAATCAGAACTCCTGTCTCAAAATGCCTGGCCCTGTTTCAATCCACCACCTTCCTAATTAGCCTTCAGATCCAACACAAGAGCCAAAGAGAATGTTGCTTTTGAGTCAATGGTCAGCTTAACTCTGTCATGCACACTTGCTATCTGATGGACTGCTTCGGATACCCTGTGGACTTTAGTTTGCCTGTTTGAGGAAAGAATGTAAATATGCCTTTCCCCTGCTTCAGCCACAGTGGTGCTGAGAGAACTAATTAGATAATGTCTCGGGGCATGCTGAGCTCCCAGGGAAAAGACACCGCGTGGATCCAAAGGGTATTGGTGGCAACACAGTGTCCCCTCACGCAGACAGGCCCGTGCAGGCTCCTTTGGAGAGGTGCAGCCAGTTGTTCTAGGGTTTCTTTCCAGCTGACTCATCTTGTGACCTTGAGAAAGTTCCCCGTCTCTCTGCACCTTTGTTTCACGTGGGGCTGTAAAGCAGGGCTAATAATACTTCCTACCTCGCTCATAAAAGAGAGGAAATTAGCAGACCGGTCTTGATAGTATATTCCTACGCAGCTGGCGCCTGAGTTCTAACACCTGCATGAGCGGGACGGGATGACTGAAGCACCATCTCTGTCACTGTGGATAGAATGACTGGAAAAAGCGACTGTGGGAAAAGATGAACACATTTTTAGCAGCAATGTGTTTCTCTAAGGAAACGGAGTGTTTCTTCGATCCTCACTTTTGTGAAGGTTTTCACCTCGTGCCTTTGTTAAAATGTTCCGCTTCTCCTGAAATGTCCTCCCCCATCTCTTCTTCTGAAATTATACCTGTCATTCAAGGCCCTACTGAAATGCCACATTTCCATGAAGTTTGTCTCTATTCTTTCAACTGAACATCAATCCTCTCTCCTCTGGACTCTCTGAGTACTGTTTATCTTCTCTTAATCTCAGATTCTGCCAGGAATGATAGTGATTTTTTTTTTTTTAATACAAATCTCATTCTCCTAGTAGATTATAAGTTTATTAAAGGTAAGAATAATATGTTTTTTCTCTAACGCCTTAAGCTGCTCACATAGCATAGTACACATAGTGGTTGCCTAATAATAATTGTGGAATGAAGAAATGAATGGATAAACTATTTGTAAGAGGAAAGACCTGAAGTAGTAGTGAAGGTCTGATGAAGACTGACACCACAGAGCGGACCAAAGAATGTTGGGCTGATCAGTATTGACCTGTTTAATTCCCACGCCCATCCATCGATTCTTTGAACAAATATCACCTGAGCATCTCTGGATGCAGGATGCTATCTATGTAAGGTGTTTAGGAAAGAGCTTGACAGATCCTGAGGGTTTGAAGCGAGCCCTTGTGGCTCTCTCGTTCTGGCTCAGGTTTCTGGGCCAAGTTATGGAGCTGTGTTTGTGTGGAGACACCTGGGTTCTGGCCTTGGTTCTGACCCTTCCCAGCTATGTGACCTTAAAAGCAAGTCACCTCATAAATCTCAGCTTCAGCTTGTGTATAAAGTTAAATTGATAAAGAGGGGATGATATGAGAGTGCTTGTTATGTCCGAGTCCCCGGAGTCCTGTAGGCAAGGTACCATAACAAAGTGAAACATGGGGCAGGACTCCTCTCAGAGCGCTATGTCATAGATGCATCCGTGTATACACAGACGGATATGTGTACATACATATATTTTTTAAATTAAGGGATGCAAAGCATCATATATACCAACAAATTATAAACAGTGCCTTTAGTTAATTTGGAGAAGTTCAGTGGGTTCAATGTTACAAAATTCACACTTTGCAAACAGTACAGGGCAATTATTTGTTATAGAGTTTTACAGAAAAAGCTAGAAAACATTGAAAAAACAAGATTCTACATTTCACTGTAAAGCACCCACTATTCTTATGGTTCTAGGACATGACCTTTTCTGGCCATTGTCATTGTAAACTCATGGTGTCACCTTCTTGTAATCAATGTGTTATTCTAGTTGGTGTTCTAGTTTTATTTTTAGAATTATTTTAAACAGACTTTTCCATATATGCAATTTCAACACCAGTATTATTTGTCTACCTACCTGTCTATCTATCTGATACAAGAATTTATTTAACTATTTCTCAATTGTTGGTCATTTGAGTAATTTTCAATTCTGTATTATTACACACGGCCTATTTTTAATCGCGTACAGATTCCTACCCGCCACCTAACACATTCTTGGCTTGGCTCCCTCTACTGTCAGTTGATATATACCCAAGAAATGCCAACTCATTTTATTATTAGCCTGAGCAAAACAGATTTAGGAAGGAACTACAAATGTTTTATTTTTAAAATCAGGTTGTGCGTTTCCAAGATGGTTTGTGAACGATTTCCTTTGGGAGAAAGAGTTCTGGACCATTGCACCACAGCCCTAATCGAGCAGGGAGGAGGAATGACGACCCACTATATGCCAGAGGCTTTATACATTTAGCAAACATTTATCGGGAACCTCCAAGACACCAGAAACTGCTCTAGGTCGAGGAAAACGTATAATCCTTACCCTCAGGGAGCTTATCATTCAGTAAAGGATAAAAACTAGCAAATCGGCAAGGACAATGTAGTGTGACAAGTGCTGCTAGAGCAGTAAATTCAGGGCACAGATGGAGGAGCAGAGCTCCTAGTCTTGTGGGGGGGTCCTGGGGAGAAGTGTCACAGAAACCAAAGCCTGAGGACCAGGGGACATGAGCCTGATGTGGAATAGTCCAAGCATGGGAAGCAGAGTTTACAGAAGCCCAAGTGAGACAGGGGATTTTTTCCCCCTAGACTGCTAAGTAGGGCATAATGAAAACCCATAGTTTGAGTTGGGGTGTGGACGGAGATGAAGGTGGAAAGGTAGGCTGTAACCAGATCAGGAACGACTTCGTGAACCATGTTAAACAACTTGGATTGAAAATATCTGGGGGTGGTGCAGCTACTTTAGAAAACAATTTGGCAGTTTCTTAAAAAGTTAAAAAAAATTAAACCCAGCAATTCCACTCACGTCTAGCCAAGAGAAACAAAAAACCTATATCCATATAAAGACTTGTATGTGAATGTTTATAGCAGCGTTATTTATGAGAGTCAAAAAGTGGAAACAGCCATCAGCTGAAGAATAGACAAACAAAACGCGATGTATCCATGCAATGGAATACTATTCAGCCATAAGAAAGGAATGAAGTTCTGACACATGCTACAACATGGATGAGCCTTGAAAAGATTATGCTGAGTGAAAGTCAGTCATAAAAGACCACATATATTGTATGATTCCACTTATATAATATGTCAGAATAGGGAAATTCGTAGACACAGAAAGTAGATTAGTGACTGCGGGGGGCTGAAGTGGGTTGAGGAGAAATGGGAAGTGATTGCTAATGGATATGGATTTCTTTTTTGGTGATGAAGATGGATATGGACTGATTGTGGTAATGGTTGTACAACTCTCTTAATACACTAAAACCAGGGTACTATATACTTTAAATGAGTGAATTGTATGATATATAAATTATATCTAAAGAAGCTATTAAAAAAAAAATCTGGGAGCAACAGGAAAGCCATTCGGTGTTCAGCAGAAAAGTGCCATCATTTGATTTGCTCTTTAGAACAGATTCTCTGGAATCAATATGGAGGCCGGGTGGGATAGGGCAAGGCTGAAAAGGTGAGGTTGCTTAGGAGGGAGTTGCAGTAGTGGGAGGGGTACCCTGAACTAAGGCTGTAGTCGTACAGACAGAGGGGTGGACACAGCTGAGATATGAAGGAGCAAAATGATCATGACTTGGTGAATGTGAAACGTGGGTAGTGGGAGTTTAGGGCTCTCACCCCAGTTGCTGCCTGGGGCCCTTGGGAGTCTGGAGGGGCTATTCATTCAGATGGAAAACCAGGCGTGAGTTTGGGGGAAATGGCTGTGTTCAGTTCTGGATGTGACGAACTGGAGGTGCCTGTGGGGCATCCAAATGGCTTTGGTTTTATGATTCTGGAGCCCAGAGGAGAGAGCTAACGCAAAAAGGGTACACAATATGTCATTTTATTCTGAGAACCTTAGGAGGTGGCTATTTATCCACCGGACAAGAATCCGGCTCTAGACACTATAGCATATAATCTACACACGATGGACTCTCAGCCCCCGCCATCAAATTCTAACATGAAATACAGCAATATTTCTTGACTCAGAGGCGCAAAGTCAGTTTCTTCTATTGGCTTCAAGGACCACATTTTTTTTTTTAAAAAAAGCTTAAATTAGGACCTCTGTTCTGTCAAGGGTTGAATAAGGATGCAATGAAAAGAAATATTTGAGGGTGGCCAGATGGCTCAGTTGGTTGGAGCGCATCCTCTCAACCACAAGGTTGCCGGTTTGACTCCTGCAAGGGATGGTGGGCTGCGCCCCCTGCAACTAGCAACGGCAACTGGACCTGGAGCTGAGCTGCGCCCTCCACATCTAAGATTGAAAGGACAACAACTTGACTTGGATGGAGCTGATGAGTCCTGGGAAAAACACACTACTGTTCCCCAATAAAAAGTCTTGGAAATACACACCGTTTCCCGATAAAGTCCTGTTCCCTTTCCCCAATAATAATAATAATAATAATAATAATAATAATAATAAAAGAAATATTTGAATCCAAGGCTAGTTTAAAATGTAGATTGTTTAGCCATGACATGTATCTCTCTTGTTAGTATATGCCAGGAAGCTGCCTGGTCCAGTGTACAGACAGACAGGCAGAGAGACAAAGTGGTATTCACCACGTACTTGCAGTGTGTTTTTAGCAAGTTCTCTGATTCTCAGATTTCTCATCGGATAAAGGAGAATGACTATATTTACCATGCAGTAGGATTACAGATATAAACTTTGTAAAGTGCCTGGCCTGGCACAGCGTAGGATCGCAGGGAATACTAGTTACTATTATTAATATGATGATCTTACTTAAGTGTTTAAAAAGAAGTTTGATATAGTGCCATAAAGTAAATGGTCTGATTATCTGTCTTTTGTACACTCTTCTAGTTCCTAGATCTGTTCTAGCTACATAAATCCATGCTGCCTCTTGGAAAATGTTATTTTGGACTAAGTATATTTTAAGTTTCTTCCCTTAATGAATTGCATGATTTTAAACACTGACAGCTCTTTGATCTAATTTACTGGCAGATTATGCAAGAAATAAATATTTTATTGAAACGCAGAAGGTAGTTCATTTTTTGTGGCTCCCTCTTCTCTCTCTCTCTCTCCCTCCTTTTTCTCCCTCCCTTTTCTCCGTCCCTCCCTCTCTCTTTCTGCCTGTGTATAGTGGGGAGTGAGGATTGGTGGTAGGCATGGAAATGAGTAAAGTAGAGGAATAGTTTTTTTGTTTCTGACTCAGGCCCAGATGGCAAGAGACTTAAAAATCTCTGTGTACTGATCGATGTTGGCCTCATGTTCTTCTCCACCTGTTTCTGCACTGTCCGTGACTTCTTTTCTCTGCAGTGAATCTTGACCTTTTCTATCTTTTTCTCCTCTGAGGTGTCCACTACTATCTGGGGTTTCCAAACGGCCCAGGAGGACAAACCAGAATCCATCTGGACAACCGTAAGGGCAGAGGGGCAAAGTTAGGGCTTCCTCCAGTCTGGGGCAGGGAGGCAGGCTGGTGGGTGAGAGAGAGGCTGATGCTTCCGATGAGGGACTAGGGGGACCTGGCTGGCTTGGCAGCCTTCCTTTTGTCCTTTCTCCAAAAGATGCTCGTGGGAGCCAGCCAGAAAGCTTTCTGTGTTCATTTTGTATCCTGGGAGCAAACACACAGCTTTGGCAAGGGAACATCAGACCTGTAATAATAATAATACAGTTCTCTGACATTAAAGTGCAAAAACATTTTCCATGACAGCTTAAAATTAATCACCACCACTTGCTGCTATAGATCCCTCTCCTGTATGCAGTGCCAGCTTTGGGACAACTGTTAAGGCAGCCACATGACTTCCAGGGAAAGAGCGTGAAGTCTGCAGAGACAATCTGCAAAGCTGATTTTCTCCATTTTCCCTTTTGTCCTCAGGAGGCTGTGCTTTCCACTAACAGAGTATAAGACGGGGCTAGTAATTGATCGTGGGGAACAAGCCACAATCGACCCTTAGAGGGGTATTATAAATGCATCTGAAGCTCTTAGTGACATTGATAAACCACCAGAGATGCCTGCTGTGCAACCAAATGTCCCGGAAATTGTTCCTATGGTCTTTGAACTCACATCAAGGAAAAAGAAAGGAGCCTCACATATCTTTATCTTGTTGACGGGAATTAATAATCAAATTCTACCCAGACAAACTCAAAGTAAAATTGTTCCACAGATATTTACTTTGTTGTGTAAAAAAATTAAAATCAATTGCTGCTCCTGGTAAAAAGTTCAAATTGCACTGGAGGGTAAACAGTGAGCATGAAAATTCTTCCTCGTTCTCTTTAGGCCCAGTCTGTAGAGGTTGCCACTATAAACAGTTTCCTGTATATCATTCAAGAAGTTGTTCTTGCACATAGAAGCCTGCGTGTGTGTGTGCGCTACGTATATATATTTGCACTATACAGCTGGCTCTTTTAATTTAACAATATGCACTGTGTATTGGACACATTTCAATACCAGTGCCCAGAAATCTGCTTCATAGCTTCTTTTTTTTTTTAGAAATATGTTTGTGTTTGTTTTTTTAATTTAAATATTGGGGAACAGTGTGTTTTTCCAGGACCCATCAGCTCAAGTCGTTTTTTTCAATCTAGTTGTGGAGGGTGCAGTCCTCTAACCACTGAGCAAGCCGGCTGCCCACCGGGGCCTCAGCTTCAAGCTCAAGCAGTTGTTTCTCACTGGCCCATGTGGGACTCGACCTGTCGACCCTGGGGTTATGAGCATTGCGCTCTAACGACTGAGCCAACTGGCCGCCCTGCTTCATAGTTTCTAATGTTACATAGTGTTCTTTAGTGTGCATGTATTCATTTGTTTAACTGGACCTCTAATTCTGGACATCTGAGGTTTTTTTGTTGTTGTTTTCTTGGTTTGCTACTACGAACAATACCACACATTTCATTTTTTTGGACTTATCTGTTTGCACACTTGTGCAAGCTTATCTGTAAAATAAATTCCTAGACATGTAATATTTAGGTCAAAGGCTATGTGCAATTTAATTTGTGAAAGATTATGAAATTACTTTCTATATGTTATCCATGCCAAGCATTGTGTTGGGTGCTAGGGATAAAAGGTCACAGCCTTTTCCTTTGAGAAGTTCATGGGAGAGACACAGCCAAAAAATTATTGTAATATAATGTGGTAAGCACTATAATAAGGGTTTTTATAGCACTTATCACTTTACTGTGTTAGCTACTGGTTTTATTCCCTCTCTGCAAATTTTTAAAGATTTTTTAAGTATTTTTCATTCCAAAGTAATTGTTTTGAACTGTGACATGTTTCCAGGTTAAAAAACAATAAAATCAAGGTTGTCTTGGCACAGACAGCATGATAAGGTCCAATCAATATTTGAGAGGCAGCTAGGTCCAAACACTCTTGTGCCGCTTATGTCATTTAAACTTTGTAAAGTTACGATTAGTCCAGTTTTACTGATGAGGAAACTGAGGTCAGAAGTAGCAAGGAATTTTTCCAAAGTCATACCACTAATGAATGATGTAGTTTAGTTGGGCATCTGGGTCCCTTTGATGGCAAACCCAAGGCCTTATCTACGGAGCAGTTTGGCTACACCGCAGTGAGTCACACTGTCCCCAAGGATTCTAAACCACAGCCTCCACAACAACCATGAGTTTACCTAGAAGAGGCACAGTGCCAAGAATGGAGAAAACCGAGTAGGAGGAAGACCCACTACTTGCTTTTAGAAATCTCACCGTTTAATGGAGGCAGAGAGAGCTCCATCTAAATATATATTAACCATATAGCAGTCATCAAACTGACGTCATTTCAAACCAGTGCTGTGGTACTGAGGATGATTCTCTCAAATTAAGAAGACTGATTGGTTTGAAGGATGAGAGGTTTGGGAGGAGATGGGGAGCATGGAGCTGATGGAACAGCATGGGAAGGCATGGGAGGGCCAGTGTGGTTTGGTGCCTGGGGCTTAGGTGGGAGATAAGGCAGGCACGTTAAGTTGGGGACATATTATGTAGATGTTCAAGGTGGCATCCAGGAGACTGAACTTTCTTTGTTATGGATGAAAGTTTTTTTGAACAGGAAAGTGACATGTGCTAATCTGTACTACAGAAAAATGAATGTCAACATTATGAAGGAAAAAATAGACTGACGAACACTTGGGGACATGTAACCCAATGAAGGGACCACTGTGGAAGAAACTGGTGGCTGGACTGCAGCGAAGGCCACGGAAACTGACTGGACAAGGATTTGAGAGATGTGGTAGCGCTAGACTCAACATGATTTGATCTAAAAGGTTTATTGAAGGGGAAAAAATGAAAGATTTCTAGCCCAGGGTGAGTAGCTAGGCTATGAATGGAGATAGGGGGCACAAGAAGAAGAGCTTCTGATGGGTGAGGAGGAGGAGCTCGGCATTGGCATATGGAGTTTGAAGCCAGGCAGAACATGCATGTGGGTTATCTAAAAAGCAGTTAGAAAATACAGTCTGGAGATTGGGAGAAACACCAGAGCCACAGATGTAAATTTAGGAGTCATTTCCAAAGGTTATAGCTAAAGCTAAGGGAGATTGTTTGCAAGAAGAAGTCGAAGAAGCAGATCAATGGGAAGGCCTAAATTTAAACAATAATTAGGGAAAGAAACTAGGGAAGAAAATTGAGACATAGAGAGGGAGCTAAGAATGCAGGTGGTAGGAAACCAAGGGAAAGAGTTGTAAGCAAAAGGGATAGTTAATAATTTATATGTTGCAGAAAAATTGAGAAGATACAAACTGAATGTAATTAATTATTATGTTGGATGTCATATTTAGGAAGCCTTTGAGAGAATGGGTCTACAGAAGTGAAACAGTGAAGTATGTTGGAAGCAAAGTTGCAAGTGTGTTGAAAAGGGTGAGAAAGATGACTTAATGCCCTCTGTTTCCTAAGGGAGGGTGAGAAGTGGAGTAGAGCTGAGGTTACCTAAACCATTTCTGTCTCAGCAGTTGTGACTGGCTCAGAAATCGGGCCAGGATGCAATTTATGGTTAGGGACATCTTAGGACGCAGCTACAAGGACCTGAGTCCAAGGTAGAGAGCCCAAAGGGTATAGGCACACTCCATTTTGATTCAAACAATAGTTCGAAGCATTTCTAAGAGGAAGCAAGTTGGCCATAATCTAGCAAACCAAGTACAACTGAGGGGAGAGTCTGGGGCAGCTGGCCTTCAGATTCTAGCAGGTGGGCCGTGATCATCCTGGAATAACAGGACTTTCCGTAAGAAAGTGGACCCACCATCATGCTAGGATTAAAGATGAGAATTACAGGCTCTAGAAAAAAGCACTGTCAAGAGTAAGGTAGAGAGCAGGGACAAAGCAGGAACTCCCTTTGCAGAAACTGGGCCAGGGATGTGGAAAAGACTAGGTCTGTGCAGAAATCAACTGTAGGTCCAGTTGGTAGCAAAGAGTCTCTAAGGGCACGAAGACACAGAAGAGCATGTAGACCTGGGGAAAGAGTCGGAGCTTAACAGCACCACAGAGGAAGCTTTACAGTCAAGCTAACAAAACTTAAGCCTCAGGGCCTCTCACTTGCACTGTCCCCATCCAAGACCCAGTAGGAGTGCCTAGTAATGTGTTCACGTGGTTGTATACTATAGTAAAACTTTCTATATTAAGACACTTTAGCCATAGTTGAATAGAACTGCTATCTATTCCGTTGGTCTTGCTCTCTGTCACATTTCCCCCTGAATTGGTGGTGTCAGGATGGCCACGGGCATTTTGGGGGACCCAGTTAAGGGGCAGTCGATCTATGGATACATTTAATCTGGATTTAACGGGATATATTTATGTGGTTTGCCATCACTTCCATGTCTACTTAAGTTACTGCTGGCCATCCAGGTGTAGTAATGTGAAGGTGTGGGGCTAGAGGACTTACCGTGATAGAAATGTTTCCTACCACACCCACGCCCAGAAGCGTGAGGAGAGTGGAATGGAAACAAGCCTTGTTTCAAAATGAAGTCTGTGGACAATAAAATTGTAGTAACTATGTATGGTGTCAGATGGGTACTAGATTTATCAGGGGGATCACTTTGTGAGTTATATATAAATGTCTAATCACTCTGTTGTATACCTGGAACTAATGTTGTATGTCAACTGTAATTGAAAAATAAAATAATTTAAAAAATGAAGTCTGTGGAAAATTCTTCTAAATTCTACAGCTCATGTAAAAGAAATTTGATAAAGGGCTTTCTAAATTTAATAACAGCTCTAGAAATTGGAATTATTAATAACAAAAAAATCAAATTTCAAAGAACCATGTTAGAAAAAAAGAGGAATTTATCTTTCTATTTTCTTTATAAATTATATTACAAAATCATTGTCAGATAAAGAGTGATCAAAGACCATGCAGTAGGAAAGGACCAGCCTGTGGCTCAGGTGGTTGGAACGCCGTGCTCCTAACGCTGAAGTTGCCGGTTCGATTCTCACATGGGCCAGTGAGCTGTGCCCTCTACAGCTAAGATTGTGAACAATGGCTCTCCTTGGAGCTGGGCTACTGTGTGCTGTCAGGAGCCGCCAGTGGCCAGCATGAGTGGCCGGCAGCCAGCGTGAGCGGACGGTGGCCATGAGCTGCTGTCCGACTGCCTCAGCTGGGGGGAGCGTGAGGCTCATAATACCAGCATGGGCCAGGGAGCTGTGGCCTACACAACTGGACTGAGAAACAGCGGCTTGGACAGGGGGAGGCAGAAGAAGGGGAAAGATGAATAAATAAAATAAAATTATTTTTAAAAATGTAAGAAAAATGTACTACAGAGGGATATTAGGCAGTAAATTGATAAAAATATTATAGTACCCTTTCTCGATTTTCAGGTCAGCTTTTCTAGAGGTATCAGCTTTTAAAAATTGCTATTTGTTGTGATATGTTTTCTCATTTTGATTAAATATTCATTTTCACATCTAATTTTAATTCTGTTCTTTTTCTTTGAAAGTTGGCCCCCTGAATTGTGTAAGCTTGAGACTCCATAAAACTTGGATCAGTCCCTCTTAGAGCCTTACAGATTTATGGTACCAGGAATATTATTGGTTGTAAAAGGACCTCTGTGTATCTAAACAAGGAAGGAAATCTGGATATTCAAAGACAGGAAGTCTATCCTAATGACTTTTTTCCTTGATACCACAGAGAGAGGCAGATCTGATTCATCTTGCATAGTAATGAAGCATGACTGAGAATGAATTTTAAAATACTTCAATAGACAAATTTTGGGGAGCAAAGGTATGCTTTGCACAATAAATATCTCCTGATCTAAGGAAAGATGGTATGTAAATATATAGTTTCGCCTGAAAAAGATTGGAACATTTAGTCTAAAGGAAGCTGATGGATATAATCAGCATAATTCCAAGTGACCTTCTTCTCATCTAGCCCCTTCTCTAATTACCCAGTATCCTAGGGTAGAAGGTGGACCCGGGCAACAGGGCAGAAGAGATTACAACATGCATTCATTCATTCATCAAGCTTTTATCAAATATCTACTGAAGCGGGGGTGTGCAAATGTGATCACATCTCTTCTATTTTACCAATTAATCACTCAAGATCCCATATGCTCAACTTAGCAGGAAGTACACCTCCCTCTCGAGCCACCTCTGATTTGTCTAAGAGCATCAGACACCTGTGCAACTGAAAGTGCCAAGCTAGCCCTGGTTCTGCCAGGTAGAGAGAACAGTAGTTGAATCAGTGTACCACTGCCAGTGTTTCTTTCAAAGCCTCACTATTGCTGTTAAAACTGGTCCCATTCATACCTGTGGCTGATTATCCATTATGTTGATGAAAAGATGAAAGCTTCTCTCCCCTTTAAGGGGCTTGATCATTTTGCTTGTCCAGATCCCCATTAGTGGTAGTGGTACCTCAACTTCGGGTTCCAAGTTTAGCGCTCTTTTAATCCACACTTACCTACTTAGGCATTATTCCAAAGTAGGACCCTGTTGCCAATGAGGTTGGATCTGGATGTGTTTCACAGCATTAGCCACTCTTTTAGACATCAGCCCTCCCCCAGGAATGTAGGTCCAGGCCACCAATTTAGATTCTTCTCCCTGTGGCTGTGTATCCCTGGGGATTTTCCTGCCAGCATCAAATTCATCAGAGAGTTTCCACAAATGCTGAACTTTAAAAAGAAAAGAATTGAGGTCTCAATCCATTTGCTCGCTACCAAAAAAGGCCTTTGAATGACTTGCAGATTTATTCATTTTATCTCCCCTTACCCCTCTTCAAACAAGAACAACCACCGATCTGCCACTAAGGGCCTTTCAGTGGAGTCGAGTCCATTCAACCCACTGGTTGGCAGCCTATCACGTGTATAAAAATGGTAGGTTCTGAAGTCCCAGGCATTCCATCACATCTACTATAGCTCAAGTTTTAGAGTTATGAATAAAAGATGCAATCTGGCCTTCCAAGGACACACAGCCTATAAATAAACAGACAGTTTCAATGAAGTGTAATACGTGAATCTACAGCTTGCAAAGTGTACACAGGGCGCTGGGGAGCCACAAAAGTGGGGTGCTTAAATCAACCAGGCGAACCAACAATCTGAATGACAAGACACTGTGCTGAGCTCAGAACTGCCCCTCCTTTCCCAGTTTAGCCCACTATTTTCAAACAAACAAGCGTGCCTCTACTTATTTCCTGGAGGCTCCTTAGCAGATCCTCATGGTAGTGGTAGAGGGGGTCCTCCAAGGTTGGGACTAGAGTGAAAAAAAATTTAAAGGGACACAAAAAGCTTCAGTAATCGAGGTGTATGTATATATATATATTATATATATATATATATATAATATATATATAAAATCGAGTATATATAATCGAGGTATATATATATGTTATATATAAATATATATTATATATTTTATATATTATATATAATATATTTTATATTATATATATTTTATATATCATATATAATATATAAATACATATATATATATAAAATATATATATTTTTCCCCTTCTTCTGCCTCCCTTCCACACTCCGGTTCAAGCCCTTGTTTCTCAGTCTAGCTGTGTAGGACACGTGGGTGACCAGCTGCTCATTGCTGGGTTACTCACGCTAACCTCCGGCTGCTCACGGCCGCCCAGCTCCAGGGAGAGCCGTTGTTCACAATCTTAGCTATAAAGGGTGCAGCTCACTGGCCCATGTGGGAATTGAACCCACGACCTCCATCTTAGGAGCATGTTGCTCCAACCACCTGAGCCACCAGGCTGGCCCAACATTTTTTTTAATAGCAGCAAATTATGGCCCATAAACTAGCTGCCTGGTTTTATAAATAAAGTTTTAGTGGAACCAACATGAGAATCAGGGTAAGGTGAGGGAGGCAGAGTTATGCAACTACAGATTTAGATCTTGTCTTTGTTTAAATTGTGGTGTTTTGCTTATCATGGGGTTTTTGCATTAATTTTGACTTTTTAAAATATTATATTAAAACATTATTTGTTGATTCCTGAGTTTTTGGTGCACCTGTAAATTCTGTGCCCAGGGTGAGTACCTCACTTGCCTCACCCTAGTCCCAGCCCTGCATCCACTCCCATCAGCCTTTCAGGCACATTTAATCATGTCTGCATCATGGATTAAACACAGTTAAGATGGCTGTTATATGTATAGAATTACAAGATATGGTAAGTGCTATAAATAAAAAGGACAGTTTACTAGGAGAGAAAATAATACTGAGTAACTACTCTAAAGTAGATAATTTGCAAAGACCTCCCTGAGGAAGTGGCATTTAAAATAATCTCAAACTTTGGAAAACATTATAAGAATGGCACAAAAACTCCAATATACCCTTTACCCAGATTCAACAGTTTCTTTTTTTGTACTTTAAAAATGATTTTATTACCTGGTTTGTCAGCTGTGAGGGATGTTTTCTGACTCCCACTTATAACAGTTGCAGCAATCACTAAACTTATTCTACCTCTTGCCTACTTTCTCACTTCTTTTACCAATATTTGTCAATGATATAGTTTATGTATTGTCAGTACATGTATTTTTCACATCCCTTTCAATTACTCCAATATGTAGAATTATTTTAGTTTTTTTTTTTTTTTTTTTTTAGTTTTTTTTTAAAGATTTTATTGGGGAAGGGGAACAGGACTTTATTGGGGAACAATGGTCAAATTGTTGTTCTTTTCAATCTTAGTTGTGGGGGGTTCTGTTCAGCTTCAAGTTGTTGTTCTTTCAGTCTTAGTTGTGGAGGGTGCAGCTCAGCTCCAGGTCCAGTTGCCGTTGCTAGTTGCAGGGGGCACAGCCCACCGTCCCTTGTGGGAGTCGAACCGGCAACCTTGTGGTTGAGAGGACAGGCTCCAACCAACTGAGCCATCCGGGAGCTCAGCGGCAGCTCAGCTCAAGGTGCTGTGTTCAATCTTAGTTGCAGGGGGCAGAGCCCACCATCCCTTGCGGGACTCGAGGAATTGAACTGGCAACCTGGTTGAGAGCCCACTGGCCCATGTGGGAATCGAACCGGCAGCCTTTGGAGTTAGGAGCACGGAGCTCTAACCGCCTGAGCCACCGGGCCGGCCCCTAGAATTATTTTAGTTTTAATCTAAAGTAAATGTATTCAAAACTTGCTGCCAATCTTTTTTCCATAATTTCCCAATTTATCTCTTAGTTGGCTGACATTCAACCTTTGATAGTTTCCTCAATAAAAGGTTCATAAAATGAATATTCCCTTAATTCTTTCATGATCAAGATTATTTTTGCAGCTGAAAGATAATTCGGCTAGATATAAAATCTTTGAGTAACACTTTCTTTTTCCGTAAAGATCTTTAAGTATTGCACCACAATCTTCTGGCGTTGACAGTTGCTGTGGAGAACTCTGAGGTCAGCCTTATTTCTCTCCCCTATAAGTGACTTGATCATTTTATTTGACAGGTTCAACAATGTTTAACATTTTGCCATATGTGCTTTCTCTCTCTTTTTATTCTTTCCTCCCTCCCTTCATACATGTACATGCACACACTTCCACACATGCACACACATTATTTTCAAAATAAAAAGTTAAAAATGAAATATAGTAGTTATGAGCACATCTTAGGATCTTTGCAGGAATAATCAAGTCAGGAGAAGAGATTGAAGATGAAGGAAAGGGAGGTGATAATCAATGGTCTGGGATCCTTGAAAAAAAATGGGAGGAGTAGGATTGAATATTTACCTGGAGGAACTGGGTTCTGGGAGGAGAAGGGACTTTTATTTGCAAGAAGAGTGAAAAGAAATGGATGCAATGAAAGGTAGGTCTGTGGATTTAGTGCTGGGAAAGTTTTGTCTGGTGACTTTTATACTATAAATTAGGAAATAAGACAAGGCTAATGTGTCTCCTGGAAATTCATAAGGTGAAGCTTAACCCCCACTGGGATGGTATTAAGAGACGGAGGTGATTAATTCATGAAGATGGAGGCCTCATGAAGGGATTAGCACCTTTATAAGAAGAGGTAAGACAGAGCTTGCTTCCTCAGTCTTTCTCCACTATGTGAGGACACAGTCAGAAGGCAGCCACCTACAAACCAGGAAGAGTCTCTCACCAAACACAGAATCTGAAGGGATTAAGAAGTACAAATTGGCAGTTATAAAATAGTCACTGGGATGTAAAGTACAACATGGGGAAAATAGCCAATAATATTGTAATAACTATGTATGGTGTCAGGTGGGTACTAGACTTATCGGCAGGATTACTTCGTAAATTATATGAATGTCTAACCACTATGCTATACACCTGAAACTAATATAATGCTGAATGACAACCATAATTAAAAAATTGAAAAATAAAAACAAAAAAAAACAAAAAAATAAAACAGAATCTGCTAGCACCTCAAACTTGGACTCCCCAGCCTCCAGAACTGTAAGAAATAAATATTTGTTGTGTAAGTTGCCCAGTCTATGGTATTTTTGCTATAGCAGCCCGAACTAACTAAGATAATTATTAGCTGAGGGTGAAGGGGAAAGATATGAACTAGGTTTTGTGGTGAGGAGGTTAAAAATCACATTAGAAAATCACAGTAACCTTGTTGAGTGGGTCTTGAATGCTCATTTGATGTTGGTGATCAGAATTTAAAGGGCCATTGATCTGCCAGGTCGTGTGATTTTTCTCCCACCATGCCTAAGGCACCAGTGTAAGTTGAAACAAATTGCTGGACTTGTCCAAGGTTGGAATGTCACAGAAGAAGAACGGTGCTGGGGAGGTGAGAGGATTTGAGAGAGTGAATGTCATGTGAATATGACATCTGGCCAGGACACCCCCTTCACTCCCTATACTTCTACTGGATAGCCTAATATTCTGAATCCATGATTGGAGGCCAGGTTAACCACAGGCTTTGTGGGAATTCCTCTTGTAAATTTATGATCTGCAGGAGGAGTAAGTACTTTGAGAGAAAAAGGCTTCCCTGACAGCAGAAACATTTAATAGGGACTTCTCTCCCTTTGGAGCTTTTCAAGGATGTTCACATTTATTTTTGGAAGAAAAATAATATGATTCCATTTCTCATAAGCATATCGTTGTTTATGTCTTTCTTAAAAGAGCTGGGGCTATTTCCCAAAGATGATATTGCTCATCTTTATCTACCTATGAGTGAAGAATGTGAATCGATCACTTTAAAGGGGGGAAATGGAGCATTGAGATAACTTGCCTGACGCTACCAAGCAAAGCAGTTACAGAAATGTGAAAAGAACCAAGCATTCAGCTTCCTAGTTGCTATTTACCAGCTCACGTTTCCATGGAGAAAAATTCAGAGAGAACTCCAATCAAACAGATGCTGAGCCCACATTCTATTCCTAAAGATACCCATGGACCGTGTTCATCAAGGTTTACAAAGCTTTCAAAGAGCTAGGAATAACTTGGGTGGGGGCGTGAAAGACAAGGTAATTTTAGTTCCATTTTGGAAAGCATCCCATCCCACCTTGTGAGACACTGAAATCAATGTCAGTTTGATGTTTGCTTGTTGGAGGTTTTCTATTACACCATGTCAGCCCAATCTCCATCTCTTGTCTATCAGTCATCGTTTTTTACCCACTCTGTCCTCTCTGTCCTCTGTGTTATATAAATACAACATAGCTCCTCCCTCAAGGGACTCTTCCAAAAAACTTTTCCCTGAAACTTTGCCATGGTGATCTCTCCCCATAAGTATTACACTTAGTTGACCTCTATGCTTATGCATATTAGTAAAGGGCAAATATCTGCACTCCTCCTGTGGTGTGGTTGGAGGTGGGGTCCACTCAGAGGCATGCTAAGAAATGCTTAACAACCAGCTCTTATTTTAAAAAAAAAAAAAAAAAAAAAAGAAAAAAAGCCCTGATTTGTAGGGTTTGCCAACTTCCATGGTGTAAATACTCATCATGACCAATTGCAAGCTACCAACATGACAACACTGCACACCACACTGGGAAGGAATGTGCATACTCAGCTCCAGCGAGCTGGTACAAGGTGGCTCCAGTGTGTCGATGGTGTATTAGAGATACATTATATGTCTCTTCTATACATTATATGCATCCTTCATCTCTTAGACCCACAATTGCTCTCTCCACCTGAGCTGCCACCACTGACTCATTGTGGGCTGTGTGGTTTTATCAATTCAGGCTGACAAGATGCCGACCTTGAGTAACCTATTTAAAATTGGTATTCATAGTCCACTCGACATTCCTAATCTCCATACTCCATTCTAGTCTTTCCAGAGCACTGAAAACTTTCTTATATATTATATAATTTACTGATTCATGAGATTTATTTTTTTTTCATCTGTCTTCCCCAAATAGAATGTCCCCAGGAGAGCAGGGATTTTTTTTTTTCTTTTGAGTGTTTTGTTTAATTATATACCCCAAATCCTTTGAACAGACTTGATGCTCGATAAATATTTGTTGAATGAATGGAGGAAAGACTATGGATTCTATTCTCTCACTTCCCCCCAAGCACCTAGGATGATGTAAATAACTCAGAATAAACAAATCCTGTTGACTGATCACTTCTGAGAACTTGGAGAGCGAGTCCCTGACAACTAAAAGGGAAACAGTTTCCATTAGACCCTGAAACTGTTCTCACTGAACAAGCCCAGAGTTCCTCAACAGGGGAAATCCAGTACCTTCTCAGTATCAGAGAGCTTGGCAAACAGTTCTTACTCACAGTGTGCTTAAAGCATTATCTGAGTCCTCCCTACCCCCCCCCCCCCCCAGGAATGGGAGAAAGAATTCATTAAGGTCTCATCAATTTAAATTTGTTTTCAGGAAGCAAAAATCAATCTGTCATCCTTAAAACTCACTTGGGCTTGCACACTGAACAGTTCAATCCTGCAGAATCCGTCTGCTGCTAAACTGATTAGATCTAGTAATTGGGAATGCTGAATTTGGTTCACACACAACCGCAGCAGAACATCTGAGGACATGCCTGGCTTGAAAGCAGGAGGGCTGTGTTTTCTTAGATGAGAGGCTAGATGCAGGATGCTGTCAGGATGGATGATTGATTTTTGTTTTTAGCTTTTTAGGTTTTTGTATTTATTCTGATGCAATATTTATTGATGATCTTTTATTTGCTTAGTGGCTCAATGTGCTTGTGGGAAAAAATATGATCGCAGTTTTACAGATGAGGGAACCAGGACTGAAACTGCAGCTTGAAAGTGCTTATATCTACATAATAACCACATTGAAAGCCAGAGGCTTAAAACAACAACCACTTATTTACTTTCTAATTTGCTTATCAGCAATTTATGCTGGGCCAGATAATTGGCTCTTCTGTTCTCACCTTGATTCCCTTGTGCATCTTTGTTCAGCGGCAGGGTATTCTGGCCACTGGCTGGGTGAATGGCGGCAACTGGGCTATGTGTCCTGGTTGACCAGTTCCATGCTCTTCCACGCTTGTCCTCAACAGTTGCTAACTCCCTGACCCTGGGTGTTCTGAGAACCACTGTCAGCCAAGACTTGGGTGTCTCTAGCAGGAATGAGAAGGAGAGGAGGGAAAAGAGAAAGAGGCTGAGGGAGGAAAGGGAGCAAGAACCCCAAAATGGAAAGAGTTGGAATTGGTACCATGTGATGATTTGCAGTTTATACAGCACCTTCATATACATTATTTGAGCTTCCCAGCAGTCTAGGAGAAAGGCATTATTGTCCCTAGCTTTTAGATGAAGAAACTGCTATTCAAAATGCTTCAGCAGCTTTAACAAGATCGTATAACTAGTAAATGACAGACAAGCCTTAAATTCAGCTCTCCCAGTTTCCCACCTATACTCCTGAGGGTATTGTACATATGTCATTAGGGAGAGGTTGGAAAGGGCCCACCCACATTGTGGTGAGAGAGATCAAGTGTCACTGTCCACACAGGATAAAGGACAGCTCTTCATTTGTCACCCATATATGCATTCAACCATTATTTGGTGACCTTTATGATCCAAAGGTGGGGGAGGGCGGAAAATAAACAGGCAATTATAACAGTATGATAATTATGGCTTTGGAGAGTCTGCATGATTCTAGGAGAGTATATGGGGGCAAACACCCATTCTAGTTTGGGGACAGTCAGATAAACTTCTTGGAGGAGATGTTGTCCAAGTTAAGAACTAAAGGACATGCATCAGATGGTTGGCCAAGTAAGGAGGTTTTAGAAGAATGTGCAGGACACAGAGAGGCTAGAGAAAACGGAGAAACTGAAAGGAATGTGAACTTGAGAGTTGATTCTGGAGAGGAGAGCAAAGTTCATACCCTAATTGGTTTTGTAATCCAATTAAAAGCACTGGACTTCAGCCTGAGGGCAATGCAAAGCCCTCAGGGAAATTACCCGATTTGATGCACATCTTAGACTGCTCACTCTGGCTGCCCGTGTGAAGAATGGATTGGCCAGGGGCAGAGCTAGAGGCAGAGACCAGGTGGGAGGCTTTGCAGTAACTCAAGGAGAGACACAGAAGGGACGGAACCAGGATGGAAGAAGTGGACTGACTAGAAAGGGAGTGATACAGTGGAACAGCTAGAACTTGGTGATTGCTTGGATATGAGGAGTAGGGAAATGGGAGCTAAAGGCCCCATTTGCTGAGAGAGAAAACACTGGAGGAAGAGGTGACTTGTCAGAGTGAGAGATGGCTGGGGAGAAAAATTCAGGTTAGAATGAATAATACCAGATAATATTTAGTCAACACTTACTGTGGCCATGTGCCGTATTGTCTCATTGAAGCCTCACAATAATAGCTCACATTTCTGAGCCCTCTTACCATATACCAGGATCTTGCCAAGAACTTTACATAAATTGACTTATTCACAGTTACCTTATAACTGTGATAACGGTGAAATAGTTGGGCTATTAATATCCCCCATTTTACAGATGAGGAGACTGAGGTTCAGAGAGATGAAATGACTTATCCAAGTCCTGCAGCTACTAAATGGTATAGTTAACGCTAGAATGAATTTATGCTGGAGCCCTTGCTTCTAATCACTTATCATATTGACTCCATGGTAAGTTTTCAGGGCCTATGAGATACCTAAGAAAATATATCTAGTGGGTAGTTGGAGTTCTAAGACTGAAGCTCAGAAGAGAAATACGAGCTGGAAATATAGACTGGCATTACTTTATCAGCTTACAGATGGTATTTAAAGCCATGGACGTGAATAAACTGTGCAGGTTAAGAAGAAAAAAGGGGTATGGACAAAACTCTGAGGAACCGCAAATTTTACAGGCTCATGGAGGAAAAGCCTGCCAACAGCAGCAGTTAGAAATGTAAAGACATGGAAACCTGTGGAGGGGAACCTTTTTGGGGGTGTGTGGCCACATGTATCAATGCTTCAAGGACCTTAAGAAAGATGAGGCGAGCAGATGATGTCAGCCCCACGGAGGTGACCTTGGCAAGAGCCATTTTGGTGGAGTACTGAGTGGGTTCTAGAAATGAAAGGAAGTAAAGAATGGAGAGGGTGAGTGTAGATCACTTTGTTACGCTTTCAAAAATTTTAAGTATGACAAGAGACAGTGTTCACCTGAGGAGAATGTGGGCTAGAAGGGGAGGCTTTTTCTGTGGGATGGAGGAGATCTGAGCATTTATGAACGCTGGATGGAATGAGTCAGTGGAGGGAAGGTGAAGACACAGGAAAGAGAGGAAATTAGAGATACAGTGAGGTTTCAGAGGTGTGGGAAGGTTCTGATCCAGAGTTCATGTCATTTTTTTCCCAATAAAAGGACACACTCCTTGAGTGTCTACTCCATGTAAGGTTGGATCTTAGATAAGATACCTCCTCACCTCTTCCACTGTGACTGAAGGGGAGGAGCAAGGCCAGGGGCCACACATGGAGGTTTAGATGGAAGAGGAGGGGCACTGCAAGGTCTGCGATGGAAGAAACTGAGAAGGAACCTGATTCATGGTGTTGAAGAAGGTTTGAGGGCAGTGGGTGAGGATCAACGTAGCCACTCTGGGAAACAGAAGGAACTCTGTGATGTGCCGATTGCCCGGGGAATGTGAGAGGCCGTGTCGTAGCACCAGTGGGCTCATGACCAAGCAGCACTCAACCGTCTGGGTGGTGGAGTCAGGTGGATGGTTGGTTTGAACTAAAATGCTTTTCCCCCTTTAGGTGGAAGTAAGAAAAGGACGATAAGACAAAGAAATGAGGATATTGGCAAAACACTAGATGAACTGATGGACCAGACGGGCTATGGAAATGGCAGGAAGTGAAAATGGAATGGGGCTGGGCTGACAGAGAGAAATGGGAACTTACATGGGATAAAAAAGCTCAGTGAATCAAAGAGCAGGTGTAGCAGGAATAACGAAGAAAGAACCCTATGGTAGTTTAAAATATATAGCCCCCTTTTTTTTGTTACTCCCTTTAAAAAGGGGAGCGTGATTCTCCCCTCTTTGAGCATGGGCTGGCCCTAATGTTTTCCTTCTAACATACAGAAAAAAAGCAGAAGGTACTAGGTTATAAAAGGCACCTCTCTCTTGGATTGCTTGCTCTGGGCAACTGAGTTGCCACGTCTTGAGGACATGTCAAGAATCCCTATGGAGGGAATAGAGTCAATGGAATTGTAATAGCTGTATATGACGGCAGAGAGGTAGCAGATTGGGGGACGAGGGTTATCACTTTGTGAGGGGTGTAAATGTCTAACTATTACATTGTTTTGTACACCTGAAACTGAAAAAAAAAACAAAAAACAAAAAAGAATCCCTATGGAGAGGACCACGTGGTGAGGGACTGCTAACAACACACATGAACTTGCTTGCATGTAAGCGAGCCACCTAAGGAGGAAGGAGGTGCCTCCAGCTCTGCTGGACATTGGGGCTGCAACCTCCTGAGAGACCTCGAGCCAGAACCACCCAGTTATGCTGCTCCTGGGTTCCTGACATCAGAAACGGTGTGAATTAATACATTGTCTTTGCTTTAGGCGGCTAAGTTTGGGGGTGATTGCTTTTGCTGCATTACATAATAACACAGGCACTGAAAAATAGAATGAGAAAGGAGAGTAGAATGTTTGAATTCCAGATGCCAAAGATTGTGGGTTCATGGCGTTGGATGTCGGAAGTGGGCTTGACGTGAGAGACACTGAAGCTGAGAAGTTCAAGAAACTGAGATGTTGGCCAGGTTATCTCCATATATCGTGAAGTTACCTAAATAAAGGCAGAACTCAGCTTAAAGAAAGACTATGAGTCACAGGCTAGGTCTCAAACGAGCAGGAATAATTGGGATGTGGGTAGATGACGTCCGTGAGTGGGGGCAGACGACAGGAGCAGAAAGCTGTACACTGAAGTGAGGGAATAATGATTTGAAAACCACACAAGCTAGTGAGGAGGACCCCAGTCTCTCCCAGGGTGGCAGGTCCTCGTGGTGTGGCAGGTGGAGCAGTGCACTTAGGGGGGACTTGGAGACAGCTAGGTTTTACTGAAAGCCAAGAGCTGGGAGTCCACTCAAGCAAGAAGCTAAAAGTATAAATGTAGGCAAGTATGTTAACTATGGAGGGGGGTGCCGGAAGGTACAGTAAATGATTTGAGAAGAAAGGGAGAATACAGTTGTGAATGTGTACGTGTGTGTGTGTGTGTGTGTGTGTGTGTGTCTGTGTGTGTCTGTGTGTAGGAAGGGGGAAGAACTGTGGTGGTAAATTAAAGTTGAAGCACATTGGAGAGGATTCAGGCAAGGTTAATGGACTGGCTTGTGAGTTTCCTGTGATATCCCTGCATCCCTGTCACAGCTCTAATTCAATTTATCAGTAGTTCATGCCTATAATGTGTGCATTACTGGAGTCTCACAAACACTGAGGCCTTGCATGTTAAACATGGCATTTGGGTCACACTCATTCCAGACACTGAGATTGTTTTCTCAGTTAAGATTAAACTTGAAGTTTATTTTTCTCATGTAAAATATTGCTCTTGCCAAAGTGCAATTTATTCTTCAGTGTTTGAAAGACTACAGCTAGAAAACAGACCTCTAATGGCAATTTTCCAATTTTATACAGGTAAATAATAAATATTTGTTGCTATATAGTCGGTGTCTTTGTTTTCTTTTGTCTTTTTTGGTTGGAAAGGTTATTCTTTTTATTTTATTTTTTATGAAAAATTTTTAAAAATTCACATTTTTTTTTTTTATTCTTGAAGTATCCTGTGGAAAATAATTCTGTGTCTGTGACTTATTCAGGTTTTGTAGAACAAGTAAATGTTACTTAAATATACAAATGCATACTTATGTAACAAGAATATTCTGAGTTGGAGTTACAAAATGGAAATTTGAAGTCCTATGAAGGAGGGTGATGGTTATATGCGTATACAATGTAAGAAAAGATACGTTATTTGAATGGTAGGAAAAATATAAACTTAACAGAAGTTGATATAGAAGTACCCTTGGTGTCTAACGACAGTTCTGGAAATGAATAAAAGAAGATATGAGATAAGGAGGGGAGGTTACTTAGTGTTCACTTGACATGTAGAAACAGCTAGAACTAAAGAATCCATTTAGTGTTTTCTGAAACCAGAACAATGTAGCATTCTAGACGCTGTGACATCACTTTTTAAAAATAGCCGCTTTCACCAACAGATAGCAGTTTATAATGAAAACGTTTTCTCATTTCTTTTGGGAAAAGGGAGGGGAAGGTTGGGGGAAAGGGTGACTAGTGACTAAGTGAGATAAATGTTCTAATTGTCCCCGGTCTCCATGTAAATAGAAATGTAACTGGCACCAAGCTGCCAGGTCACGTGCACATTCTCTCAGGAAAATATTAAGCAAAGAGTCCAGTTCAATTGTTTAGTTTTATGACTGGAAAGTCATTAACATAATGAATTTTATTGTTAGCCTACTTTTAGCAGATTAGAAGCAGTCAACAGTACCAAGGCACAAATCTCCATGGATGCTTCCATGATGACTTTGATGAGAATCATAAAGGTGTGGCCCCCAGAGACTTGACTGGGGCCAGGGCTGTGATGTCGCAGATGGAGAGGCCTGGCACCCACCCAGGACCAGCCTCAGCCTGATGGCTCTGCTGTAAGAGTCCCTCTGTGCCCCACACAGTTTTCTGTCACTCAGCATGTAAAAATGTCCTGGCTTTCAGAATCACAGAGAACCTTGTTGCCAGTGGTGTGTGGGAAAAGTTGGCTCTTGGGAAAGTTTCGATGGTCAAGATACCTTCTTGACCAGGGTTAATACCCTCGAATTAGGGAGCAATTTCAAGCTCCCTAATTCAAAACAAACTGGGGAGAGTCATGCATGATTGGCTCTTGGGACCCTGCTCGCCCTGGCTGGAAGTTGGATTCTCGGCCGCTTGTAGCCTAAATGTACTTCTAAATACTTTATTTACACACTCAGAAGACGAAACTGAAAACCACTGACTTTGAGGGTAACAAACAAGCACCAGAGTCAGAGAAGGCATTCCAAAAAAACAAATGAACCATGCTCTAGACGTCCACAAATCATCTTAGCCAAGTGTCAGAACTCAGTTTTCAAGGATTGGGAAAACCATAAAAACTGAAAACTTTTAACTCAGGGATGAGATCTTCCAGCACACCTCCGCTGCTGTACTTGCTTCACCCTCAGACGGTCCCATCCTGCCAGATGCAGTTACTGGTCCACGATCAGTGTCTTACTTGTAAGTTTAGGATTCTCTTCAAAATACAAATCTCTCTGGAAAGCCTGGGGACCTAGGAGTTCTTCGTCCTTCTTCTTCCCCTCCTCCTCCTCCGGCACCCCCTCTTCCAACCTTCCCTCCTTCCCCTCCTCCCTTCTCCCTCCTCTTCTTATTCTCTCTTTCAGAATTTACCAGGACAACTCTGCTAGATAGTGTGCCAGACACTGGGTTACAAAGGCTGGTCAGGATTCGTCTGACAATAGGAACCTATGGTCTAGCTGGTGGAGACCAATGTAGGAAGGCAATAAACCTTTACGTGCTCCGTGATAGAAGACTGCAAGGTTAGTCTCAGAGAAGAGTGGTTCATCCATTCCAATAGAGCAGTGGATATGTAAGGAAAGGCTTCAGGAAGATGCTGGTGCTTGAGTGCACATTTGAATTTGTGTTTAAGATTGAATTCATATCAAGTGAAGGCCAAACAGTGATAACAAAAGCATCAGAAGTTTGTACTGAGCCCATCCTATGTCCTAGGCACTCTTCTAAACCCATATGTTATCTCATGAATCCTGTCAGCAACTTTATGAGGATTATACTCTTAGTATTTTACATGAGAAGATTGAGGCACAGGGAGGTTAGGTGACTTGCCAAAGATTACACAGCTAGTAAAATGTGGAGCCAAGATTTGCATTTAGGCACTCTGACTCTAGAACACAATCTCAACTATTTACAATACACTGCTTCAAATATTGTCACAGCATATGATGTAACTGAAAGTTTTGCAGGAGTTCAAATAGGGAAAATAGGGAGGGGCTCAAACCATCACATGTATCCTCAAAAAGCCCTGGGCCAGGACATCAGTCCTTTATTGGCAGAGCAATCCGATGTTTTGTGTGGAGCCCATCACAGAACATGCCCACTTGGCAACAGTTCATTAGCTATAAATATGGTAGTAAATGTGCCATGAAGAAATTTTCTGTAACCAATTTCAATAATAATTGGATTAGATACTTATTAAATGCAGGTTTCAATAAAGCTGCAATGTTAACTTCACGTTCAAGTGAACAAAACTACTTTGCAGAGATCAAATGACACTGCATGACATTGACATTGAAAGCCAACCCCTGGCAGAATTTTGGTTAAGCATAGGTTCGGATTATCTTGAACTAGCAAACAAAGCTTTGACATTATTAATGCCATTTTGTACAACATACTATGCAAACAGAGGTTCTCTGCCTTACTATTATGGAAGTCAAAATATAGAAAAGTATAACTAAAGAGCCGGACCTGAGGCTACAGGGTCTTATTTTAAAATAAGAGTATTAACTTATTTAATAACAGCACCAACTTATTTAACAACATGTATGAATTGATTTAGCAAAACATGATCGAGTATGATTTCCTTGGTTTTATAGTTGTATAAGAGACAGAAGGAATTTATCTCCTTTAAATATATATTGCAAATTCCAACTACTGTCTCTTCCTTTATTTAAAAGTTTTTGGTTTTTATAGTTTTTCCAATTCATGAAAACTGAGATTTGACACTTGGCTAAGATGATTTGTGGACATGCAGAGCATGGTTCATTTTTATTTATTTTTTGAATACCTTCTCTGAACCTCGTGCTTGTATATTACCCACAAAGTCAGTGGTTTTTAGTTTCATGTTCTGAGTGTGTGGATAAGGCATTAGAAATGCATTTAAGCTGTAAGCAGCCGAGAATCTAACTCCCAGCTAACGGGGAGTTTGGGAAGGCAAGTATTTTTAGTTGAGGGTGATACTCTCCTAAACAAAGTCAGTTTAAGAAATAGAGATGGGTATTAGAGAGAAAACTAGCAGAGTTTGCTGAAGTGAATGAGTAAAGGAAAGAAAAAGTCAAAACCATTCTCACATTTCTATTATATTCAGTCTCTTTTTCCCACTGTTCTTTCCTTGGTACCTTAAAAGCGGTGTGTACAGATAAGTGCGTCACACGAGGTTCATTGGGGAGGAAAAGCTCTGGTTTGCCCATTTCTATGGTGTAAATATTTCCACCATGGTGGGTTTGAAGCTACCAACGTGATGTCATCAAGACTGGTGTTGGGAAGAGATGAACAATAGCACACCATCCATAGACATCTCACCAGAAGATACAGTAGGTGTCAATAACCTCAAGATTATAGAAAATAGTACAGTGTATTAGTTTCTTAGGCTGCCACGATACCACAGACTGGATGGCTTAAACAACAGACATTTATTTCCTCACATTTTTAGAGGCTGCAAGTCCAAGATCCTGGTGTCAGCAGGGTTGATTTCCTCTGTGGCCTCTGTCCTTAGCTTTCAGAGGGCCTTCCTCTTGCTGCCTCTTCACATGGTTGTCTGGTCGCTCTGTGGATATGCATCCCTGGTGTCTCTGTGTGTCCAAATTTCCTCTTCTTACAAGGACACCAGTCAGATTGGAACAAGGCCCACCCTACAGACTCGTTTTAACTTAATCACTCCTTTAAAGGTTCCATCTCCAAACACAGTCACATTCTGAGGTGGTGGACTTAAAATATGAGTTTTGTGGGGGGATAATTCAGCCCATAACAAATGGAGTAAAATAATTAAGAAATAATGAATTTGAGTATTTCCTTTTTTTTTTTTTAATTTTTATTGGGGAATATTGTAGACCAGTGTGCCTTTCCAGGACCCATCAGCTCCAAGTCAAGTCATCCTACAATCTTGTTGTGGGGGGCGCAGCCCACCATCCCATGGACCAGCAATCTTGTTGTTAAGAGCTTGCACTCTAACCAACTGAGCTGTCTGGCTGCTCCACCGGCAGCTCGTTGTCTTCAATCTAGCTATGGAGGGCACAGCTCGCTGGCCCATGTGGGAATCGAACCAGCTGTTAAGAGCTTGTGCTCTAACCAGCTGAGCCATCGGGCCGCCCCTCTTTTGTTTTAAATAGCATTTACTGAATTAGAAGTTTATAGAATTTAAGTTTTAATAATGGTTATGTTTAACAGCTGACTTGAAAAATTCCTGAAGATTTAAAAATCAGCTCTCTAGTCTGCAGATATCCAAGACAGCAGAGAAGATAAATACTGTGCCTGCATCCTTCCATGAAGACATTAACATTGCAACTAAATTATAGAACAATCAACCTGGAGAACCATCTGAAGTCTCACTGAACAGAAGTTTTATAATTAAGGATATAAAGAAGGAACCATGTTGAGACTGATAGAAGAGATGGAGACATGAAATGGCCTGGCCCCAAACGTCCAAATGGCAGCTGAGAACTGGGAAGGATATCTCAGCTGCAGAGGTTCCCCGAGGAGGATCAAGAAGACCCCAGCCGCAAACCAGTCTCCCCAGCCCGACTGGTGCTGGGAAGATGAGCCCCCACAACATGTGGCTGTGTAAAACAGGGGATTCTGACCATCTGGGTAGGACGGGAGGCAGCAGGAAACCCAGGTGTCCTCTTAAACAGCCCAAACACAGACTCTCTCACTCACAGGCACTTACCTTGGGCTCCAGCGGAGGGACAGTGGCTCGGGAGGTGTCAGGGGTAAGTGGGAGTGCAGACTGAGGTGTGTCTTCATAGCAAGGGCTGGAGGATGTTTCCCATTTTCCCTGTGTGATTCTATCAAGCGGCAGCAGGTGGATACCACCTTTCCTGTGTTGAGCCCTCCCGCACAGGCCAAATCTGAATCTGATTGGCTTGGGGAAGTTTGCTCGCTCCACCCTGCTGACTCCTTGAGATCCTGCCCCACTCAACTGGCCCAACACCAGAGGCACTTTCTCTGGGAGCAGACAGCCCCACCCGAATTGCACTTTTTCTTGGGAAACTATCAGAGTCCATGGGCCCTGGGAGTGGGGAGAGGAGTGCAACTGGCCTCCATGTGCTCTGGGACTTTTGCTGAGTTGCTCCAGCCTCAGCACTGGCACCAAACCAGAGTCTACATTAAACTGGTGACCACAACTCTTCCCACTTTAGTGACTTCCTGAGACCCTACCTCACCCAACTTGCATACCCACATGAGGTTTTATCAGTGGCTGAACCTTAAGGGAGTTGGCAGGTGACAGAAGGCCTCTGGGTGTCCTGGCTTTTTGTGCAGTTACCCAAGGCCTGGTACTGGTGGCAGCCCTCCTCAATTCTCGGTGTGGCCTCTTCCATGTACCTTTAGGTTTGGCATAGGCAGTGAACAACAGTGGATCACTTTGCAGCTCCTACCAGGTAGGCCTTGGTCAGTCATAGGTAGTGGCTGACCTGGGCCTGCACCAGAGCCCCTCCCAGGAGGCCCAGAACCAACATACTTGGAGGTTGGTTTCAGATCACAGCAGAGTACTACCCAATTAGCCCCACAAGTGCCACATAGAAAGAGTGGGCTTAACAGGCACCAGAGCATGCTGGGGCAAATCCCGCTCAGTGTGGTAAGCCCTCCCCCCACCCCACACACAGCAACTCTAATCTCACAATGTGACTGCTTTAGGAGATAAGGCCTTTAAAGAGGTGATTAAGTTAAAATGAGTCTTTAGGGTGGGCCCTAATTCCATCCGAGTAGTGTCCTTAGAAGAGGAAATTTGACCACATAGAGACATCATGGAAGCATGTGCAGAGGAAAGGCCGTGTGAGGCCATAGAGGGAAGGTGGCTCTCTGGAAGCCAAGGAGAGAGGTCTCAGGAGAAACTGAACCTGCCAACACTTTGATCTTGCACTTCTAGCCTCCAAAACTATGAGAACATAAATTTCTGTTGTTTAGTCAACCCAGTCTGTGGTATTTTCTTATAGCAGCCCAAGCTGACTAACGCAACCTGAGGCCCAGGAATAAGTAGGGGCTGGTTAGACTAAGAGGTGACGGGAGGGCATTCTAAACAAAGGAGGACATCTGCTGGGATCCTCAAAGCAATAGATAAAAGACTCAAAATCTAGTCTAGAATAGTGGTTAGAGGTGTGAGCCCTGGAGTTGAAAGGGCAGGACTCAACTTAACCTTGGGAAAGTTACATGACTCATGGTGCCTCTGTTTTCTCATCTGTAAAATTCAGCTGATACTAGAGTCTATTGCAGGATTGCTAGAGGGGAGATTAAATGCTTAGCTGTAAAGTGTTTAGCTCAGTGCTTGGCACATAGTGCTGGAAGTGCTCAAAAGATGTTAGTGCTGATTATCTGAGAATAACTCTGTCATCCTGAACGTTTAGTTGGAATGTTACCTACAGCGACAAGTCTTTACTGGTATCACTCCAATCTGAGTAAAATCATTTTCTCTCCCTTATTGGGAAGGAAGACCATCTGTTTCTAAAATCTGGATTCTCTATTCTGTGTTACTGAAGGTTTGGATTTTGTCCTAATGTCTTTTGCTATAGGCCAGAAAAACCTATCATTTGAAAAAAAAAGACATAAAATTAGGCCTTAATTAGGAGTGAGACTGACTAGGCCACAGGTAGAAACCATGAAGGTTTGGGGAGACAGTACCAGGAAAGGAGGGTCTAGCTCTGACAGGAAGTGCCAAGGGATCAGGAGAAGAGCCCCACTGGGGGCAGCATAAAGTAAATGCCAAGAGCATTATGGTGCTTCAGAAGACACCACCCTGCAACACCAGGAGATTCATAACCCTAGACAACTGGAAATCCAGCAGGATGGTGATGCCAGGGGGTGGGGATAGGATGGAGAGAAGTGCTGCACCCCTCTTCTGAGCTGGGCTGGAGTACTTTCATGTACCCCAAATTAGGGACTTCAGGAAACAGGACAGCATGTCTTGTTAACCACATCATTATTTTATGTGTATCTTCAAATTCCCTCACTTGACTCAGGTCCTTAAGGACAAGTATTACATCTTTTCTCTCTACATACTCCATATTTCCCATAGTGCCAAGCCCCAGTATTTGTTGACTAAAACCTTCATTGATGGATTAGGCACTTGAGACCCAGTGATTGAGTGACTTGCTTAAGGTCACACATCTCCTAGTGAAATTGTGGCAAGAATACATTGGTTGAGCCTTTGTTCTTGCCAGCAAACCCTTTAGGGCAAAAGGGGTGTATCTTACACTTTCTCCTGATGCCTGTACCATGGTTTGCCAACCGTCAAGCAGACAGAACCTAACAAGCAGTAGTGTGATCTAGAAGGTTGGTCAGTGGATTGATTGATAAATGTGTAGAGTCTAGAGCAGATAAAACTTCTCATCCAATTTTGGCTCCAGAGAAGCACCCACATCCATTCTCACTCATTCATTCCAAAGATATTTAGGAATGGGAATGATTTGCGTGAGCTTTTTTTCTTTAATATCTGTCTTTTACATTTATGTTGGACAAAGAAGTGAACAGAGCATGCACTTTGATTCATTCATTCAACATATGTTTCCTGAGCAGTATCCCAAGCATGGACTGGATGGATGCCTAAGGGCCAATTGGTCCATCTCTGTGCATTTCAGATTACACATGTACAAATTGAGGACAATAATACTTATTGCCAGTTTGGCTTAAAGTTTAAAAGAGGGTGAGGACATGAAACCTTGGCATGTGTTCATGACACTTAATCCTCTCATCAGGGCCGGTGGCCACTGATTATTTCACTTCTCTCTTGCAGGGCTAGGGAGGCAAAGGAGGGACTTTTAAAATGTTGATAGTCTACTTGGTTCATTAAGTTATTGTGAAACAAGCAGGACTTCCCTGGGCAGAGTCTGTCCTGTTCCTGGCACATTAATAATGCATAGTAAATTCAGTCAAATTCAGTACATTCAGTCCATCAGTTGCTCTGGCCTCTGGCATGAATGTGGCATTTAAAAAATGCAGGAAAGGTGAAATTCTTTACACAACTTTTCTCCTTTTAGCCGTGGTCTCTTCCTATACATTGAGAAAAGAAAGTTCCCAGTAAAAAGGGTAGAAAGAACGGTTGTTTCAACATAAATTCTCTATCAGTTAAGATTAGGTTTATTTGCATAAAGTAGAAACACTCCCACACACATTGACCCTCCCCCAATTTAGTCTTAGATAAGATAAAATTCCATTTCTTTTTCACGTAAAAGACTAGAGTTAGGCATTCCAGGACTCCTGTGATTAGCTCCACAAAGCTACCAAAGTCCCATGCCAGTTTCCAGCTCTACCCCTCGGTAGCCTCCTGGTCCATAATGACTGCTAATGCTCCAGTCATCACATCCACATTCACTCAGCAAGATGGAGGAATGGGGAGAAGAAAAGAGCATCCTTTCTCTTTAAAAAAGACTTTCCTAAAATGAATAAATAAAAACAAAAAAACACACACACAGTACTTCTTATACCTCTTCGGTGAGGAATTAGGCACATGGCCTCTGCAAGAAAGGCTGAAAAATTAAGTCTGGGATTCTAACAGAAAGGAGGAAAGGGAGACTCGAATTTTAAGGTCAGCCAGTTGCAACCCCTCTCACCTCTTCCATTCTGGAGAAGACAAATAGCTGTTTTTTTCCCTTCTATGTTTCTCCCACTCTACATAAAAACTGTCATGAATATCTTGACATCTTACATGGAGGGAAACAGAAGTGATGCCACTAACATTTTTCATCCTAGGCCAAAACAAAAGAAGAAATGATGTCATTCTCCCACCTACACACTCATGGTCTTCTTCTCTACATATGTACACAGAACTCATGTGAAAACTGCCCTCTGAACTGTGACTAAACGCTAGTCATCCTGACATTGATCACTGGGCGCTGTGTACTTGGTCCCTGGACAGTCATTGCCATCAGCAGAACCCGAGCATTTCATCTTGTTCAGGAGGAGCAGCTCTAAGGAAAGGGTAACCTCTCTGTTATGGGAGAGACCCCTCACTACAGAAAATTTAAATCTCCTTTTCCCTGGTTTCTTAGCTCCTTAGCCCCAGCTTTGATTAGTCTTCTAATCAGTTTCTGAATCCTAGACTATAAAGATTGCTCCTGGCCCGCATCACAGCATGTCTCTCAGATAAATACTTAAAAGCCTGTGACTTCCCAACATCCCCAAGCCATTCTGGACACCCCTCCCAGGCCAGTATATACTTGTTGATTGTAATCATTGACATTTAATGTTCTTTCCAATCCATTCTGGGCTCAGCTCCGGGACAATTGATGCCACCGAAATAACTGATTGAATGCCCATGGGCTCTACAGAGCTCACGAAGTTATTAATTAAAATCTATTTTTCCTCATTCAGGGGCCTTGGGGATGCAGAGGATACCCCAGCAAGGTTACCAGTCCCAACCAAAGAAGCCAACATGGTCTTCCAGGCCGATCTCGAGACCCCTTCCTCTCATCTGAGATCAGATAGGGTGAGAGTTCTGTGAATCCCCCAACAGGTAGGGACAGCTGTAAGCCCCTGCCCAGCAGGAAGCAGATACAGAAGAACAGACGTCCTGCCCCTCGACTTCCCATAGAAATTTTATGGGGATCACGTCTCTCAAGGGAAAAATAAGGCAGGCAGTTAGAAATAGACATTGGGTCTCTGCATTACCGCCCAAAAGACCTCCCCTCTCTGCCCAAAACTTCCCCTTTTTATTGTAAGTATCTACCCCTATGAGGAACAAATGGTTACAAAATACCCAACTAAATTAGACCAGTCACTCACAGCTGCGCAGTAAAGGCCACAACCACCTTCATTTCACCTTGGCCTCATTATACCATCATCATAATATCACACATATGCCTGGAAGTTCATTATAACAGACTGAATTCTGGGAAAGAACATGCGCAGTCTAAAAAGATGAGGTAATGATTGCTTGTCAATCACAGGTGTCAATCATGTGGTCACAGGCCCGGAAAGGAACAGCTTATTCTAGAGGAAAAAGGATAAAAACTCCAAGTCCTTGCCAGTCAGACCCCTTTTTTGAGCCTCTTCTTTTGCTCAGCCTGCTCCAAACTCTTTGGAGCGCACTATCTCTTTTAATAATGGCCCTTGAGCCACTGCTTTCTGCTTGGGCCTGCTTCTATTTCTTTGAAGTGTACCTTTTCTTCTAATAAACTGCTTTTTCACTACTTTACCTCGGTATCTCGTTCAATTCTTTGCTCAAGACGCCAAGAACCTGGACACCGCGCCGAGGAGGGCCACTCTCCAGTAACAACTCCACGCACTAGGGTCTCCTGGGTGAAGAAGAATGGCATTCTGTTGGGACCTGAACCTGTATTCAGTCACTTAATGATTACACTGAGTACTCTTATATCAGGATACATCTGTTCTTTCTTTTCGAACATAGAGAATGTCCACCTCTTACCTTTCATACAATAAAATGAAGATTAATGAAATAATACACAGTTGGGTGTGGCAAATTCAAGGTCACAACGTTTTGCAGGACACCCATTCTCTACTAATCTAGTTATGGGTTCTGACAGAATTGAAGTCAGAATTTAAGATGGTGGTTAGGGTGAGAGGCTGGAGAGAAGTGTTAGAGTCAGAAGGCCTGGCTAAGCCCCGGGGTAGCCATTAGGTTCTGGGTGAAACTGAACTGCTGCCTTCATCCTTAAAATGATGATAGGATGTCTACTTCACAGCATCTTTTAGCATTACATTAGATAACACACGGAAACCCCTAACACAGGACCTGGCACGGCAAGGACTCAGTAATTCATTTCTTCCCCCCAGAGGGGAGCCATAGAGTATAAAGAAGCAAGAATGGAAGGAGGAGCTGCGACAAGCAGTTGAAGTGGAAGCTGTTTTAAATAGGTCCTTACCAACCCAATAGCGGAATTCAATGAAAACTCTTGGAAGGAAGCAAGCACACCATCCATTCTACTTGATTTCATGCTATTCTAAGACCAATTCTGTTCGGCAGACATAGCTTATTTATAAGACATATCAAGAAGTTGTTTTTCTTAAACCACTGAACTCTAAATTATTTTTTCAAGGTTAGGAATAATACTGGAGTCATTGCTTAAAAAGCCGAACCTTAATAATAGTATTTTATTTTCTAAAAAAAGGAAACAATTGTAAAGAACTTCAGTGAGTACATTACACTGCTGATCAGCCCCCCTTCCCCCAACGCCCCAAAGACAGCAAGCAGGTAACCAAGTTTTGAAAGTATTTGGATCACAAAGGTGCCAATACAGGTTCTGAAATGAGTTCCTGTGAATGCCCCCGCCCCCCACTGCCAGATGCCTAGGTTCTCTGGCTGCCTCAGAATGCCCCCCCTTAAGGAACATACTGTGCCACTTGCCGCCACTGCCATCACTGCACTGCCAGGCTGGCGTGCTGTCTCACATATTAGTGGGTGTGCAGGAAAGAGGCAGCTAGAGGAAGAATTCAAATGACTCAGAGCAGAAGCATCATTGCTACGGGGCCTGCAACCTGGAGACTTCAGGGGACCAAAAGTATCATTTTCTTACAAACACTGCTATGGACTTCAGGGTTTTCATCTGAAGATGGGGAAATTAACACTGAGCTCCAAGTTGTTGTGGAAATTAGAGACTATATGAAAGGGTCCAATGCTGGGTTCATGTGGCCCCCAGCTCTCAAACCCATCCCCAAATTCTCTGCATTCGTTTGGCAAGTATTATGGCAAGTCTACAAGGTTCTTGGTGTGTTTACATACATTACTTTAACTCTCAGGGTCTTTGAAAAGGATGAGGTGAGTGAGGCGCTAGCCTCTTCTGCCAAATTTAGGGGGGTAGGGGTGCTAAAAAAAACCATTGCGATCCAGTAATCAAGATAAATACTATTTCAATGCAATTTTTATTTTTTTTATTAAAAATCAATGCAAAATAATCAACTATGAGAAAAATATCGAGATTTTAAATAAAGACAGGATATCCATGTTAGTGATTTATTTTTCTTTGGCCCCCAGCTCCTAAATGGCTGGGCATGGCACTACTCTTTCATTATACATACCCTTGAGGTAGGGCCATTTTGTAGACTGGAATTCAAGAGCCGAGTAATTTACCCTAGTAAATGGTAAGGAGGGAACTTGAACCCAGGACTCCATTGTCTGTGCTGGTTTCATAAGACTGTAGCCACCTGCCTGGTTTTGTGGGGTTAATGTCTTTAAATCTTCAACACTCTGCCTTCTTGTAAGGATTTGTTCATATATCTTCCAGACAACTGGTATCCTTAGCCTCTGAAACAGCTGCTTTTCAGGGGAGCCAGAAGGAGAGAATTTGTGGAGTGCCCTGAGGGTATAGATTACGCATAAGCCTCAAATCATCTTGTTGGGGTGGGGGGGTGGAGTGAGCAAAACATTTACTTCTGTGTGAATGACAAACACGCTGAGAATGAGCCTGGCTTTGAGTCCTTAAAGCCATATCTCCTTTCCTTTAAACTGCTCACAGGCTGAATGCTTTTCTCAAGACTGAGAAGGAATGACTGACCACGGCATCAGTTACTTAAAGGAAAAACAAATTTAAGAACCCATTCTGAGAGCAAGGGGTAAGTAACTATGTTTACAAAGTCAGCTGAGGCTTTTTCACGCGGTATTTTTATTGCACATGAGCCTGTAGAAATCCGAGTTTTGTTTCCAGCGCAGCACGCTGGCTGAAATAGAAGGGGAGGCCAGTGGATGGGCGCCTGGAAGGCCATCTGGATCACTGCGGGAACCGTTTTCCGGGGTGTGGAATTGATCTTGGGTCTGGGCCAGACGCCGGGATAGCCACGCCCGCCTCCCGCCTTCATCTCTGCACGCACACTGCCACCTACGGAGCTCGAGAGGCAAGTCAGCCCTGTGGCCCTGCCCTTTCCTCTGCGGAGACTGACCTGACCGTGGCGATGGAGCAAATCCAGTTCCAGCTCCCGGACAAGATTCCTGCTGAGGACTCCCAATTCAGTACCATCACAAAGGCTTCATCTTTCCTCTGGCAATTGAAGACAGCCTGAAAAGCAGGCCTCAATTTACTAGTAACTGCAGCTAACCTTATCTCCTAGCTAGCTCAGCAGAGGCCCTGCGCTTTGGTAAGATTCCCCTCTAAATGCATCTTTAGGGCACAATGTATTTCCAATTACTATGTCTGGATGCGACAGTCGAACAGTGAAGAAAGCTGATAGGTAAGCTGACGACTGAAGACCGTTTTTGTTTGTTTTGTTTTGCTAGCAATGGCCTAATAAACCTTTTCTTTTAGAAAGACTTTCAGCTGTGGAAATTATCATTTTTGTTTAACAGGTTGCTTCCTGACTCCCCAGGGATATAAGACACAAACAAATGATAGGAATAAAGGTTGAGTACTAAAATGGAATTGTCAAGCCAATGAATGTCTTCGAAAGTCTCAGAAAGAGTTGAAATTAAATAACTCTGGCGAATGGGTATTCTGCAAAATAGAAGATGCAGATAAAACAAAAAGAATGGCCCATCCTTATTAATAGGAACTTTTTCATTCCAAACACTATGTGAGTGTTCATTCCGCCTTGTATCCAGTCCCATCTAAAGCCCTGTGAAATGAGCAGTGTCGTTCTGTAGCATACAGCGGCAAGTGGACCACTACCTGCCATGACTGGGGAAGAGCGTATTCAGGTTTAGAAAGTAGCCATACTATTTAATAATACCTTGTTACCAATTCTGAAAGCAGTAAGTTTCAATATAGTGTACTTCACAGTCAGATCATACAGAACAGAGTAATCTTCCTTTGATGACTGAGCAGGATTTCTCCCAAAGAATGGTGCAGAGTCACCAGTCGGCTGCGATCATCATTGCAGGGAAATTGGAAAATAATGATTTCAGGTTGATGGAGTGCTAAATATGCCAGCTTTGACCTAATCCTAGTTGCTGGGACACATTTTAATAGCTCGGGCTAATAAGCCTGTAAACATTACCTGTGCGGGCCGCTAAGTAAGTAACTTTGACAGCCTTGCTTCGAGGAAATGAAAGTCCGGTAAATTGGCGGGCAGGTCGTGTTCTGGTACACAGACAGGTGGTCGAGAGCCATATTTCATGACAAGTTCCTGTCTTTTAGATAACTCATATTGCTGCCTTGTGCCTGCCTTTACTTATCTGTTTCTAGAATGGGTGTTCTGTTTCATTGCTTCTCAGAAAGTTGTAGAGGGTAACTTTGTAAAGTAGTTTGAGACATAGGCGTCGTGTGACTATATGAGGCCAGTCTGAAATAAATGGCTTCAGTTTCTAACCCCACAATTGAGTGGCAAATGAATAATAACAGAGTCTTAGGCTTACACAATCAATATAGAGCCAGGTCAGTATCTCACAAAAGTGTGGTTTCCAGGTTGGTCTTCTTTAGAGGCACTTGGAGGGTCTACGTTATTTAAAATACAGATGTCTGGGGCCCACTCAAACCTACTGAATCAGAATGTGTAGGGTCAGGGCCTGGGAATCTGTCTTTAACAAGCACCTCTGAGGAATCTTGTGTTTGCTAATGTTTGAGAGCACTGCTTTAGTCCTTGGAAAACAAAACAACACACCACCTGAAGGGCAATCTGTATATCACAGGACATCATCGCAGGATATTGTATGGAAGGCTCCTTTATCTACTTCTGTACATAGTTCTTAAACTGGAGGGAAGCGGCTCCCGAATGAGCCCAGGGCTCTGTGCAATTTGATGACCTCATCGGTGGGGAAGAACACATGCACCCAATGACCCTGACAGCCCTTGCTCATCCTTGAAAACTCACCTTGCTCATCACTTCCTCTAGGTAGCCTTGACTTGCCTTTGTTGCTCTTATCTCTGGTGTATTTTGTTTCTTATTTTTTAAATTATTTTTAATTGTGCTAAAATACATATAACACAAAGTTTACCATCTTGACCAGTTTTAAGTGTACAATTAAGTGTCAGTAAGCGGATTCATATTGTGGTGCCACCATCACCATTATTCATCTTCAGAACTCGTTTCATCTTGCAAAATGGAAACTCTGTCCCCATTAAATACTCACTGCCTATTTCCCCTCCTCCCAGCTCCTGGCAACTACCATTCTACTTTCTGTTGCTATGGATTTTACCACAAATGGTACCTCATATAAGTGGAATGGCACGGTAGTTGCCCTTTCGTGACTGGCTTATTCCATTTAGCATAATGTCCTGAACATTCATCCACGTTGTGGCATATGTCAGAATTTCCTTCCTTTTTAAGGCTGAATAATATTTCATTATATGCATACTGCATATCAGATTTTGTTTATCCATTCCTGTGTTGAACACCTGGGTTGTATCCACCTCTTGGCTATTGTGAACAATGCTGCTATGAACTTGGGTGTACAAATATCTTTTTGAGACCCAACTTTCAATTCTTCTGAGTATATATATATATATATATATATATCCACAATGGAATATTATTGCTCTTCCAAAAGAACAATTGCGGGATCATATGGTAATTCTATTATTAATTTTTTGAGAAACCGCCATATTGTTTTCCATAGAAGCTCTCTGCTGTAATTTTACATTGATTTGTGTGATTATTTGATTGTCTGTCTTCCCACCATGAGAGCAGGGATGGTGTTTATTTTTGCCGCCTCACCTTCTGTATCTCAGTATCTAAAACAACAGTGGGACAGAGCAGTCACTGAAATATCTGATGAATTAGCGAATGAGTCAGCCTAATATGAACATTGGAGAGAGACTCAGTCTCTGCACTTAATGAGTTTACAAATTCGTTGGTGAGACATGTTGTACACAAGGCAGTGAGCAAATAAAGGAAGGATATAATTATGTATTAAATTGTGGTTCAGCTTTTAAGCATAGGAGGAGTTGAGAGAAGGAGATATTTTTGTGGGTGGAAGAAGTCAAGGAAAGATGGGTAGGTTTGGAATAGAAGGGAGGGAGGCAATTTAGGGAGAGTAAACTGCCTTTCTCCCCCTCTTTCCACCCCAGTTTTATGAGGTACAATCGACAAATAAAAATTGTATATATTTAAGATGTACAACTTGATGTTTTGCTGCACGTATACATTATAAAATGATCACCCCAATCAAGCTCATTAACATATCCATCACTTCACATAGTTACCTTCTTTTTGTGTGTGATGAGAACACCTCAGATCTACCTGCTTAGCAAATTTCAAGTATTCAGTCCAGTGTTAACTATAGCCACCATGCTGTACATTAGGTCTCCAGAACTTACTCATGTTGCAGAACTGAAACTTTGTACCTTTGACCAACATCTCCCCACTTCTCCCTCCCAGGATCCCCTGGCAACCACCATTCTACTTTCTGCCTCTATGAGTGTGACTATTTTAGATTCCACATATAAGTGAGATCATGCAGTATTTTTCTTTCTTTGTTTGACTTAATTCATTTAGCATAATGTCCTCCCAGTTCATCTATATTGTTCCAAATGGCAGGATTTCCTTCTTTCTCATGGCTGAATAATATTCCATTGTGACATATATATATATATATATATATATATATATATATATATATATGTATGTATATCTGTAAACTATTTCTCTGTTCGATAGCTCCATCTGGCCTGTGTGTAAGACCTTTGATGCCTAGACTCTAAATTGGTTAGGGCTGCACAGAGAGTTAATGCTGCCTTAGGCACCAGTGATATCTAACATTGTGACAGTTATAGAGGTTATTGCCCAAGATCAAGGAATTTGGTATGCTGCAGTTGACGTCACAACTGCCCTTTTCAGTATCCTTCTCCATGCAGATGGTCAGGATTAGTTAGCTGAATACAGAATGGGTCGCATTACTAGTGTCCTTCCACAGACTCCCTAAAATCTCTATCTATAATCAATACATAAGTCAAGACCTGGAAAAAGTCTCGCTTCTGGAGGGAGCACTAGCCTTCCACTCTATTGATAAAATCATCCTAGTGGGCTCAGACAAGGGCACTGCCCAAAAAGAAGTGGATGCCCTGTTCACCTACATGCAGCATGTAACTGGACTAATATTATCAGTAAGGACCATTCCAAGGACCTAAAACTGAAGTAAGATTCCTGGGCATGAGCTGTAAAGAGGTACAGTGTATCATTTCAGAGATGATGGTTGTCATGCTTTGGGCCTTCATTACCCCCCAAAATAAAAATAATCCGAGCAACTCATGGGACGATTCAGATAATGCCACATTCTCACAGGGATCAGATGGCACCCATCTATCAGGTTATCACAAAGACTGCTAACTGGGGCCCTGAGGAGCAGGATCCCCTGCAGGCTCTTCAACTGAGCACTCTAGCTGCTCTTTTTGCTGGTCCCTCTGATTTCTATTTGCTGTTTCAGTTACAGATCTCTTCAGCAACATCTCTCTTCACCTACTGGAGTCTATGGTAGAAGGCCACTACCATGGGCGAAGGGCACCTATTGGAGATATATATATATATATATATATATATATATATATATATATATATGCACATCTTTTTTATCCATTCTTTACACTTAGGTTGTTTCCATGCCTTCCTTATTGTCAGTAATACTACAATGACCATGGGAGTGCAGATATCTCTTCTTTCAATTCCTTTGGCTATATACCCAGAAGTGGAATTGCTGGATCATATGGTAGTTTTATTTTTAATTTTTTGAGGAACTTCCATACCTTTTTCCATAATGGCTGCACCAATTTACATTCCCACCAACAGTGCACCAGGGGAGGAAACAGTCTTCTTCACTTGTGATTCTTTCTTGGGGGCCCACCTTGGAGGCTGGGCACAGGCTTAGCTCAGTAGTCTGAAGACATCAGCTTGGGCACAGCAGAATGCAATGTGCAGTAGGAGTAAGCATCAAAGGTCCCAAGCAAGCTGTTGCGTAGATCACTGCAGTGGGGGATGCAGGAAGCAATCCCCACTTGACAATAAAGCAGGGGGGCAGTGCAAGCAATCTAGCAAGTCTTGCTCCAGGAGGCATGACTAGGATCCACACCTTGGCTGAAGGCCTGGCAGAAGCAAGGCATGGCCCAGTGTAACAGGGCTAGGGGCTGAGGTAGGCACTGGGGATGGGGCTGTGGAGCCCAGCTTCATTCTAAGAACTCAGACATAAGATGAAAATCAGCACTGAAAGATGGAAGCTGGGTGTTTCTTATCCCTACAACACCACAAACGTATGCAATAGGAAGGATGCTTCATGCTAAGGATGCTACAGCCACGGAAGACTTTTTGTCCTTTTTGGCCCAGTCAGGATGGGCTCTGGAGCTGGGGCAGGGCTGTGTTTCCAAGGAGGGAGTACAGCCAGCTAGCTGTGGGAGGTGGGGGAAAGGGACAGAGGGAGAGGAGCTGGTGGTAGGAGCAATATGAAAACGGCACAAACAAGTGTGTAGGGAGTGAGGCGGAAGAGTGGCCTGACCGGCTGAGAGGGCAGAGACAGTCTGCAGTGGAGGCCAAGACTAGATACAGGGTGATGTGGAAGCAGGGTGGGGCCTGGACGTCAAGTGCAGGCATTCTCCTAATTCACTCCCCTCCCCCTTGAGTGAGGAGAAGAAAAAAAATTGCTTCATATCTGAGCTTAGAATTCCTAGAGGGAACAGTAGCCTATTTAACAAAGACCTTGATGGAGCAACTTGGTTGTGATAAAAGAGAACTCAGGGCCTCTGGCCAAGGCCAGGTGTGAGTCAGAGGCAGTTAATCATCTGTCAAAGCAGTGTACCGACATTTTGGGTTTGAGGAATGAGAAAGCTCTGGAAGAACTCTCAAGAAAAGGAGGGTGAGTGGCAGTGTTGTAGTCTGGGTTTTCCAAGAAGCAGATACTTAGACAGAAGTTAGTATCCAGGACGTCTACTAAGCAGGGCCTGTGGGGACTACGTGAAGGAGGAGGATTCACTCAGGGAGAGCCTGAACTGTGCCCTACAACCTCAGGGGACCTTGAAGGGCACTCTGGGGCTGAAATGACCAGTTAGAGTTGTCCCTAGTTGGGCTGAAATGACTGGGCCTTCATACATTCTCCTCCATCCATCACTGGACATGGGCCCCCTCAGCAGGTGTGGCCTTGGGCAAGGCACAGTTGAGGTGCACCTTGGAGGAGATGACAGCTGGAGGTTGTCCATTCACAGCATTCTCAGCAGCTGGGACAACAGGTCCTTCCTGGAAGGGCGTCTGGGCTGAGCGTCTCCATGCCCAACACAGGCCTTTGGGCCGAGGTGTAGATGATGGGATGGTCATTAGGTTTTATTCCAAATGTGGGATGGGTGTTTGAGCTGAGTTTTAATTATATTGTGAAGGACAAGGAAACTCTAGCAAGGGAGAGACTTGGAAATATTGAGGGGTTTATATCTATGTGGGTTATTGGGGTAGCTAAACTTTAAGAAGGCTCTCAATCACTCTTGCCCCCTGGTAGGCAAACTCTGGTGCAGTCCCCTCCAACACTGAATAAATAGAGTTGACCTGGGCAGTCAATATGATATTATGGAACTGATGGTGTGTGACTTCTGAGGCTAGGTAGAATAAGACATTGTGACTTCCATCTGGTTCTTTCTTGGACCGTGCTCTCTGAGGAAACCAGCTGCCATGCTGTCAGGACACAAGCAGTCCTCTGGAGAGGTCCATGTGGCAAGGGACTATGTCTGCCAACAGCCAGCACCACCTTGCCAACCATGAAATCAGATCCTCCAGTCCCAGTGAAGCCTCCAGTGGCTGCAGCCCTAGCTGTCATCTTGACTCTAACCCCATGAGAGACTCATGAGTCAGGAGCCAGAAACACCCAAGATGCCCTTGCGTTTTTGACCCATAGAAACTAGGAGACAGTGCACAGTACAGCAATGTTTATTGTTGATTGAAATCATTGCGTTTCGGGGTAATTTGTCATAACGAATACATTGTGCTCTTAGTCAAAACTCTTACAGTTTGGATGATTCTCTCAATTCCCTGCCCGCACCCCTACTTACACACTAAATGTGTTGTACACCGAGAGAAGTGTGTCCCTTTTCTGTCAGACACTTTAAGCACTACTTCAAGAGCACTGTCCAAGGCTGTAGTGCACTAAAGCAACCCAAAGACTGACTTCCAAATCCGGAAGCCATATGTATTTCTAACATGGACCAATCACAGGAAAAAAGCAAAGACAGTTGCTTGTAAGCATAGTAAGTTGTTCAATTCCCATTCAACTTTTCAAAAAACTTTTTTTATTAAAAAATTTAAAAATAAACACAGACAAATAAAATACTCCAGTATATTGATAACAGAATTTTTAAAGATATTATGAGGTGTAATGTAAAATGTAAACTTTGTGTACCATGATTTTTAAGTTATGAGTGATTATGATGCTGGCTGTGTATCACTGATTGATGTTTAGGCCAATTGGACCACAAATGGATTCAACCAATGAAAATATCCAGACTGGTCACACGCACAATGGTGTTTACACCAACGTTTAGTCATTTCGCTATCGTGGTAGTAGATAATGATGATGGAACAATAGGAAAAAAAATGAATTACCTATGACTAATAATTGCTAATAAATTAATGAGGTCACACATTCTCAAAACGTCTGTGAATAAGGATAAAAAAGGCAGAAAATAGGAATTGGGTTATGTCAGAGGACCTAAGTAGATTATTTGAGAGAAACAAAACTTGCCACATGTATGGCTTTACCGAGCATCGTGTTATCTCTCTCAAAAGCAGCTTCAAATGCTAAGATTGGACAATGGGATGAAACCAAAGGCAGAACAGTCTGTTGGAGAAAGAGTGAGTTAAGATAAAGCAGTATTATCAGAGGACTAAAAAGTCAGTAATCCAGAGAGGTCTGAGCTGGTATTAATGTGATCCGTACTCTAGCCAAGGACCAGCATTGGGGACATCCAAGAGGACTTCCATCAAGAGTCTGTGATTCAGAGGCAGGAAACCCCATTCCCAGGGTGGACCTCCCAACTGTTTTGCTAGGACTTCACCAGCTGTCCATCCACACACTACCTGGCCTCTAGAAGCTGCTTCTCATCTGTAGGCATGCTGCATAGATGCATCCCTCTGAGTCCAGGGGCGACTGCCAAAGGTCCTGCTAAAAGGCTGGGGGTCCCTAGCCTGCCCTTTACAAGTCCCTTCCGTGCCCTAACTCATTGCTGTTCTCTGGCCCCAGGAAACCCACCCATTGAGGGTCAGAAGATCCCTCCACCCAAGCAAAAGAGATGCCTGCAGCTGGCACTTTGTCCCGGCCAGCTGTGGGCAGTGCAGCCTTTGAGCTCTCTGAGAGTTTATAACTCTTTTCAAATTCCCAGTGGAAGTCTTGATCTTTGTCACTGACTTAGACCAAGTTCCCATGAGCTGGGAAGGAAGTCCCTTGAGGAAATACTGCTCTGTGCTGCACCGATCATCCTCCTCCCCTGACCCAACTCATAATGAGGACACAGGTTCCTCCCCATTTAAGATGAGCTCCTTTTACCTTCCTTTCAGGGGCCTTGGGGCCTACATTTTTCTCCTTTCTTTTGTACAGTCATCTTAATACTTCTGCCTAAAGACATGACCTCTGACCTCTAAGTCCTTTTTCAGTTTCTCTCACGGGAGACTTATGAGGAGGGACATCCCAGAGTTCTGAAGTGGGAATGAAGGTTACGTTAGCTCATGTGGCCAGGCTAGACCTATTTTAAGGAAAAGAGTCCTCTTTTATTTTTCCTTCCTCAGGCTCCTTTCCAATGCATTGTTTGTAGCAATTGTGTCTGAAAAAAATGGAAATTGCTGACTTGAAGTCTGACCCTTCTGAAAAGTCTAAATATGTCCTGGGAACTGGTGTTACAAGATAGAATAAGCCTGGGCAAAGAATTTGTAGTCTCACACAGTCCAAAGACAAATAAGCATACAGTCCCAACACAGATCTTAACAAGGCATCTCTTCCTTAGAAAGCATCCAGGCGTCCCCAGGATAAAGTTCAATATCCCAGCACAGTGTACAGGTCTCTTCAAGACCAATCTCCACCCAGCTTTCCAAACCAACAAACTTCACAAGTATGTTGTCTCCAGGCCTCTAATGACTTTGATTTTGTCACTCCCTTTGCGTTGTGTGGTGGTTAATTTTGTGTCCCTTTTCTGTCAGACACTTTAAATGGTGGTTAACTTGACTGGGCTAAGGGATGCCCAGATAGCTGGTAAAACATTATTTCTGGCTGTGTCTGTGAGGGTGTGAGGGTGTGAAGAGATTAGTATTTTAATTGGTCAACTGAGTAAAGCAGATGGCCCTCCCCAATGTGGGCATTATCCAATTTGTTGAGAGCCCGAATAGAACAAAAACATGAGGAAGGGTGAATTTGGTCTCCTGAGCTGGGACCTCCATCTTCTCTTGTCCTGTTTCTTGGGCTCTTGGACTCAGACTGAATTACATCACCATCTTTCCTGGTTCTCCAGCTTGCAAGGGCAGATCTTGGGACTTCTCGGCCTTTATAACCTCATGGGCCAATACATATAATAAACCTCTTCCAAGTATCTCTGTTTCTCTGGAGAATCCTGACTAATACATCTTGAATGCCTTTCTCCTTTGAGTCCATCTGTGAGCTCCTATTTATCCTTCATGAGGCAGGTTAAATGTCACTGCCCTGGTGACACTTTCCCAGATTTTTCCACAGGGAGTTAGTAGCTCCCTCTGTTCTCCTACTTTGTCCATACCTCATGTGGTTCCATTGAAATGATTTGTTTAGATGTTTTGCAATCCCAATAGTCCATGAGCTCCTCCAAGATGAGCTGGATTCATGACTGTATTGCCAGCAGAGAGTCAACACTACATAAATGTTTGTTGAGGAAAATGAAGTCTTGATTGACATGGTAATTTTTGATGTTCATAGGTTAATTGGAAGCATGGAAGAGGACATAGGAGAGGCAGAAGATGCATCTTGATTAGGAAGATGGAGGACACTGTGGTGTACTTAAGCTTCTTAGTAATTTTGCCTCAGGTTTGCCCTGCCTAAGGCAGGGGTCTTATATGGGAAAGAATGTCCTTTGAATCAACCTTTGCTCATTGGTCCTCAATGGCATTTCTCAGGAAGCTCATTCTCCACATGACCCAAATCTTGAGTTAGGTGGTGATCAGATTTGGATTTCCAAATTTACTGTGTAATTTATTTAATTCTCGTATGATAATAATACCTTACAACTTTATGGTCTCTTTCATCTTCAAACCTCAAAAATTGTTCTAAATATTAATAGACGTGAGCAGCCCCAAGAGTTTGATGCTACTGGATCCATTTCTCTGCTGGGTAAGAGTATGATGGAGAGTTAACTTATTTGCCAAGAGGATGTATAGACTATTATTTTTCAAAAATACTTTTCATTGTGGAATATTTAAAACACATACAGAAGTAGGGAGAACAGTATACTAAACATCAATGTGTCCACCGTCCAACTATGAACTCATGGCCAATTTTTTTTCACCCTGTTCTACCCTTGCACATTATTTTGATGTAAATCTCAGGTGCCATATATTTTCAATCATAATAGTTAAATATCTCCAGAAGACAAGTACAGTTTGAGTTGGAAAGAAAAGTGCTTGATTCTCTCCCTTTATTTACTAATTTTCAAAATAATGAGTTGGTTTGTAGCATCATCCAATAGTAACCAATTAAATTGCTATCGCTTTATTGAAGTATAACTGATGTATACTACATATATTTAAAGTGGGAAATTTGATGAGTTTTTTAAAAAATATTTTATTAAAAATATAGCTAATATGCAATATTTTATTAGTTTTGGGCACACACCATAGTAATTCAACATTTATAGACCTAAAGAAGTGATCACCAGGATAAGTCCAGCAACCATCTGACATCATGTTATGCTCTCACAATGTTATTGACTGCATTCCCCATGCTGTACATTACATCCCCATGACATATTTGTTTTATACCTGGAAACTTGAACCTCTTATTCCCCTTCACCTCCCCCCTTTTTAACTTTTCAATTAGTTGATGTTCAGTATTATTTTATATTAATTTCAGGTGTACAGCATAGTGGTTAGACATTTATATAATTTAAGAAGTGATCCCCTGACTAATCTAGTACCAACCCAGCACTATACATAGCTATTACTATAGTATTGACTATATTTCCTGTGCTTTACTTTACATCCCCATGACCATTTTGTAACTACCAATTTGTACTTCTTAATCCTTTCACCTTTTCCACCCTGTCCCCATCCCCCTCCCATCTATCACTCCAACAAATCTAGTACCCATCTGACACCATACATAGTTATTACAATATTATTGACTATCTTTCGTATGCTATACCCTACATCCTCATGACTACTGTGTAACAACCAATTTGTACTTCTTAATCCCTTCCCCTTTTCCACCCCCCCCCCCAAAATCTGGCAACCATCAAAATGTTTTCTGTATCTATGAGTTTGTTTCTGTTTTGTTTATTTTGTTCTTTAGGTTCCACATATAAGGAAATCACATTGCATCTGTCTTTCTCTGTCTGACACTCCACTCAGCACAATACCCTCCAGGTCCGTGCATGCCACTGCAGATGGCAAGAACCCATTCCCTTCCATGACCGAGCAAGATTCCACTGTATATATGTGTACCACCTCCTCTTCATCCATTCTTCCGTTGTTAGACACCCAGGCTGCCTCCACATCTTGGCCATTGTAAACAATGCTGCAATGAACATATGGATGCACATGTCCCCTTGAAATAGAGTTTTGGGTTTCTTCAGATAAATATCTTGAATTGGGACAGCTCCGTCCTTCTTTGTGTCCTGTTTTAGCCTTTGTTTTAAAGTCTATTTTGTCTGGTATAAGTGTTGCTACCCCAGGTTTAAAAAAAAAAAAATTTATTTCCATTTTCATGAAATACCTTTTTCAATCCCTTTACTTTCTGTCTTTGTGTGTGTCTTTCAATCTGAAGTGAGTCTCTTATAGGCAGCGTATGTAAGGGTTTTGTTTTCTTATCCATTCAGCTCTCCTATATCTTTTGAGTGTATCATTTAATCCATTTACATTGAAAGTAATTGTTGATAGATATGTAGCTATTTCCATTTTATTATTCATATTTTTGCTTCCTCCTCCCCTCCACAAAGAGGTTCCTCTAACATTCCTCGTAATACTGATTTGGTGCTGATGAACTCCTTCAGCTTTTTCTTTTCTGGGAAGCTCTTTTATCTGTCCTTCAATTCTAAATGATTTGCTGGATAGAGTAATATTTGTTGTAGGTCCTTGGTTTTCTTCACATTGAGTATTTCATGCCCATCCCTTCTGGCCTACAGAGTTTTTGTTGAGAAATCAGCTGACAAACTTATGGGGACTCCCTTACAAGTTACTAGTTGCCTTTCTCTTGCTGCTTTTAGGATTCTCTCTTTGTCTTTAACCTGTGCCATTTTAATTATAACATGTCTTGGTGTGAGCCTGTTTGGGTTTATCTTGTTTGGGATTCTCTGTGCTCCCCGAGCTTGTATGTCTATTTCCTTTGCCAAGTTTTCAGTCATTATTTCTTCAAATAGGTTCTCAATCCCTTGCTTTCTCTCTTCTCCTTTTCATAACCCCATGATGCTAATGTTGTTATACTTGATGTTGTCCCAGAGGTCTCTTAAAGTACCCTCCTTTTTTTTTTTTTTTGGATTTTTTTTTTCTTTTTGCTGTTCCGATTGGGCATTTTATGCTACCTTGTCTTCCAAATCACTGATTTGATCCTCTGCCTCATCTAGTCAGCTGGTGATTCCTTCTAGTGCATTCTTCATTTCAGTTATTATATTCTTTACTTCTGACAGGTTCTTTTTTATGGTTTCTATGTCCTTTTTTATGCCTGCTATCTCTTTCTTGAAGTTCTCACTAAGTTCCTGGAGCATCATTATAACCATTGTTTTGAACTCTGTCTCTGGTAGGTTGCTTGCCTCCATTTCGTTTAGTTCTTTTTCTGGAGTTTTCTCCTGTTGTGTCATTTGGGATGTATTTCTTTGTTTCCTCATTTTGGCTGCTTCTCTGTGTTTGTTTCTATGTATTAGGTAGATCTGCTATATCTCCCAGTCTTGGCTGGGTGGACTTATGTAGTAGGTGCCCTGTGGGGTCCTGGCGCAGTCTCCCTGGACACCTGCTCTGGGTGCTCCAGGAGTGTCCTTTGTGTGGGTTGTGTGTGCCCTCCTGTTGTAGTTGAGTCTTGATTGCTACTGGCATGTCAGTGGGTGGGATTGACCCTCAGTCCAGCTGGCTGTGGGGTTTGGCCACATCGACAGCTTATGGGCAGCTGTGTGGGTAACTTAACCCATGGGGCAAGATTTGTCCCAGTGGGCTCTTGTGCCTGTTGAGACTGTCATTTGTGTGTGCCACTTGTGGGGCTAATTGGGTGTGCTCTGCTGCGGTCTGAAGCCAACCTCCAAGTATGTTGGTTCTGGGGCCTCCTGGGAGGGTCTTCAGTGCAGGGCCTGGTCACCCATTGCTTGTGACCAGCCAAGGACTACCTGGTAGGAGTTACAAAGCAATCTGCAGTTTTTCACTGCCTGTGCTAAACCTGGAAGCATGTGGGAGAGGCCACACTGAGAAATGAGGATGGCTGTCACCAGATCGGGCCTGGGGTAGCTCTGCAAAAAGGCCAGGACACCCCGAGGCCTGCTGCCACTTGCCAGGTCCTTTAAGTTTCAGTTGCTCATAAAGCCTTGTGCAGTACGTGAGTTGGGTGAGGCAGGGTCCCAGGGAATTACTAGAGTGGCAAAAGTTGTGGTCATCAGGTTAATGTAAATTCTGGTTTGGTGCCAGTGCTGAGCCTGGAACTACTCAGCCAAAGTTTCAGAGCACACCAAGGCTGGTCGTCGTCTGCCTGGGGCTGGTGAATTCCGATAGTTTTCCAAAGAGTGGAATACGCGCGGGGTGGTTGCTTTTGGAGAAAGTGCCTCTGGTGTTGGGGGAATTGAGTAGGGCAGGGTCTCAATGAGTTAGAAGGACAGAGCCGCAGAGATCACCAGGCTAATTAGATTCAGATTTGGCTGTAAGTGTAGGGGGAGGGCTCAACATATTAAAAATGTCGGCCACCTGCCAGCTGCATGGGAGGAGCCTGCCAGCTGCATGGGAGGAGGGCTTCTCATAGGGAAAATGGCAGCTGTCCTCCAGCCCTCACCACGAGGCCACACACCTCAGTCTTCTCCCTTTATACTTCTGACGACACCCGAGTCATCATCCGTCTGCCAGAGTCCAAGGTGAGTGCTTCTGAGCAAGTGAGTCCATGTGTGGGATGTTTAAAAGAACATCTGGGTTTCCCACCACCTTCTATCTCATCCAGATGGTTGAAATCTCCACTGTTTTTTACAGCCAGGTGTGGTAGGGGGCTCTTCTTCCTGGCACCAGGACTCTGGGCTGGGGATCCTTGTTTGGGGGACTGGGATCCCTTGCTCCTCCAGGGGGAGCCTCTGTGGCTGAGATAAGCCATCCTGATTCTCAACTGCCACAGGGAGGTTTGAGGCCTGTTTCACATCTCTGCCCCTCCTACCAGTCTCCACGTGGCTTCTTCTTTATATGCTTAGTTATAAACCTTCTGTTTGGCTAGACCGGGTGGTTCTCCATGTTGATTGGTCTATACTTTAGTTGTAATTTCATTGTGTTCCAATTTGAGGAGTTTTGACAAGTGTATCTACATACCTGTGAAATATCACCCTAGTTATGAAAATGAATATATTGCTCATGAATTAGATTTTAAAGTATTTTATGAGCTGATAAATTTAAGCATGTTGATATTTTCAATGCCTTTATTTATTTATTTTATTTGTTTGTTTATTTGTTTATTTATTTTGAGGCCCCAGTGGTCTCATTTTGGGACAATGAGAGTCATTTCGAAATGACTCTCATAGTCTTTATTAATTTCCTTGCCATATTGTCATGACAGAATGTTTCAGATCTGACATCAGCCCTTTCTCCAAGGAGCCTTAGGTCCTTTCAGTGGGAAATAGGATGTGTCATATACTTTATGGTGGTTAAACAGAGCAGCAACATCCAATAAAATATTTGGTCTGGGTTCACTGTAGTCAGAATGCAATAGTTGCATTACCCAGCAGCTCTATAATTACGTCTTTTGGTTGCGTAGTTCCTTTCACTGAAGTGTTCAAAGTGATTTTGTAAGATTAAATTCACCTTTGGGGAAATCTAAGGGTGGAAGAAAGGGTTAGAGAGATTATCCCATTTTATAATTGGAAAAACATTGGGGAAATTGTTGTGACTTGTCCATTAGTTTGTAGAAAATCTACAGGCCAGTTTGAATAGAACCTAGCTTCCTACTCATGAAAACAGGGATTCTCATCTGGCTGCTGGGGCCAACCTGGCTTTAACAACTTCAGAAAATTTATTTTTTAAAATTATAATGGGTATAGGAAGCATTAACCAATGGAAGGGAAGGGAAATCAGAGTTTCTTTCTCTTTTTCATTCCCTCCCTTTCTCCCTGCCTCCTTCCCTTCCTCTCTCCTTCCCTCCCTCCCTCCTTCCTTCCTTTTAACATTTCTATGGCTCTCTGAAGGAGTTGGAAATATATGAGGAGTGGGATGAAAAATTAGGGAATCACAGAATCCTGGACTTTAAGAACCTTCATAAACCTTCAGCCCGGTTCCTTCCATCCAGACAGCACTGCACTTGGACTAAATGCAGATAAATGGGCAGCTCTCCTTTTAGAAAGATGCAACAAAGTGTAGTCCACTATGAACTAAATCAATTTAGAGTAACCAAAGCAAATCCGAAAATAGCAGCTTTAAGTTTATGGAAATAAATCCAAGTCTAAGTGCTTAGGGAGAAATCATTGACCATGAATAGACAGTGATGTGGGCCCATGAACAGCCATGTGCAAAGAAGAAAGGGCCTGTACAAACAGTGCTCTGCAGGTATGGGATTTCACTCTGGTCCTCATTGAGAAGGTTGCAAGGTAGTCTACATTTGTACTAACTAAAGAATTAACGATTCCATTAATTAGCTTAACAGATTCTCTCTGCAGCTTCAGTTTGGGCCACAGGTAAACATTATGGATTCATCTTCCCAAGAGGTCTTTAAAACTGTGTCATATTAGAGCAAGAGTCAGAGGCTCTGGGGTCCAGGCACTGGATTTAGGAACTGGATGCCGCTTGTCTAGCATCCAGGACAGTGTTTCCCAAACTGGTTCCAAGGGGCACCAGTGTTCCAAAGAGAACAGCGTTCTCTGGTTAAATAGAGGAAGTAAGACTATATCCCTGAGTACCTCAAAGGTTCCCAAAGCATATTAATATGTTAAAGACTCTGAGAAGTCCTGAAGGAGACAAATATGTTGGTTTTTGTTTAAATCTGTTTTCTCAAATGTACTTGACTGTGGACCTCCCCCACCTTTGCCCACACTATTAACTTGTGAACATGAGCATACCAAGACACAATAATTTTAGAAATGTTGATATGGTCCCTTTCTTTTACAGATTGGGAATGTAGGGATCAGAGAGGTGAAGCAATGGATTCAGAAGTCACTGGGTGAGTTATTGGGAGGCCAGGGGAACATTTGGAATGACAGACCTGTGTTCATACCCCTGCTCCACAGCTTTCATGTGGTGGGATCTTGGACAATAGGTAAATTTCTTCTGAACCTAGAATTTTTTACATGTAAGATTGTAAGGCAATGTAATAGTGGTCTCACGGAATTGGTATACGTTAAATGTGTTCTGGGTTGGTGGTTAGATTAGAGAATAAGTCGGAAGTCTAGGTATGAGAACAAGGACAAGATGGGAGCCAGACTAACTGTGAAATGACTGAACTCTCTTAGATGTACGCCTCGGTGAGTTACGGGATAGACTCTAGACTAGAATCCGGGACAGTGAGCGCTATGTAGAAGGAGAGGAGGCGGCTAGAAGTTGGGCAGGCAGGATTGGGGGTAGTTCCCCGTGAGGAAGCGTGATTAGAAGGTGGAGACAAGGCCTCACTCTCAGATGACACAGCACCTTCTTTCCCTTCTGGTCACGTTAGAAATCAAAGCAGCTGGACTGTAGTTGGGGGAGGGGAGGTTGGGTAGGGAGGAGTCTAACCCAGCAGTGACAGATCCCAGTGAGAGGCAATCGTTGTTTATCTTTGTTCTTTGTTCCTATGTTGGTGAAAACTTGAGATGTTTTGCAGTGTCACAGACTAAATAGAATGGTGACTTATATTTTATTAGTTGTGTCGCTATTTTCATAGATCATCACGCTCCCTCCTGTTAGGCTCTGGATAAATTATATATAGCCTCTCTGGGTTGCAATATTTTATCCTGGGATGAGGACGTTGCAGTGTGATCTGTCTTAAAGCAACTAGTGCTCTTATTTACATAGTGGAGTTTTTTCCTATTCCAGAAAGTCTGTGCTACTTATTCTGGGCCTGTCCCCACACATAGCATGCTACATCCTGGGTCAGCTCCTCTTGTATATGCTCTTATGGCTCCTCTACCCATGTCCCCTGGGAAGCACTGAAGAGATATGGAACTGATCTGTGTCTCTCACCCCAAACAGTGTGTGAATTCTTGGAGGGACAAGAACCGAATCCCACACATCTGTATCCTCTGCCCCTGGGGCAGCACTCTTTACAGCCAGTGCTTAGTAAATGTGAGTTGAGTGAAAGAATGAATGAATGAACAAACGATGTTCTGCTCTTTTCCACATTCTCCTTTTTATTTAATCCCTGTAGATCATTTTTTTTCTGTGATCTCCACTCCTTTATTTTTTTCCAGCTTTATTGAGATATAATTGACCCTTAATAGTGCATAAATTTAAGATGTTCGACATGATGACTTGATTCATGTATATATTGCGAATAATTGCCACAATAAGATTAGTTAACATATCCATCACCTCACATAGTTACTGTTTTTTTTCTCCTGTACATCATTGTTCTTCTTTTACGGATGGAACCATCATTTCTGTTTTACAGATGAAGGCCAAGAGTCTGTGCTTTAAATAAACAGGCCAGAATTTGGGCTATCTGAATGATTAGCCTCTCTCTTACAGCATCAGCTTGACACTCACGATGCTTATTCCAGAGGTGACTATGGCTGTAGGTGTCTGCGTCGGAGGCACCTTCTCTTAGATATCTTTCTTTAGCAGTCGTCACTGCGTCCTTTGAAAGCAGATTTCAATTTTTGAAATCAGCTCCAGGTCGTTTGGAGCTAAGTCTGACAAAAGGCGGTGAGTGACCCAGCTTGAAGATGTCATTTCAGATTCAAAAGCACGTCTTGAATGACTCCAATCTGAGGCAATCCCGAGGAGAACTTCCAAATACGTGGTGAGCAATGTTGAAGTAAACGGAGGGGGCATATGGACTTTAGAGGGGAGAGTACGCATTTAGATTTGTAAATTCTAGTGTGTTGGTTTGAAAAAATCTCATTAATACAGAATCGAACCTTTCAGAGTGGGTTCAAATAACAAACAAGAATGATAAACGCAATGTTTTGAAATGTACTTTCGTTTCTGGCCAGGCTCCAATTCAGGCTCTCGAGTTGGTTCCCCTGCAACCACTGATAACATCACGGGCACCCCCAGCGCCCTTCCTGGCATTGTTCTGGGTGTCATTGATGTTAAGCAAATGGGGAAGGAAACAGAATTCAGAGCTCACAAAGCTAAGGGGAACTGTTCATGACTTTCAAATCCATGGCACAAAAGCGTATGCATTTTAACTAACTAGGTATGTGAGGATGGAGTTACTGCCCTTGGATCTGTTCTTTCCTTTTAATGGGAAATGCCTTTTAATGAATGTTTTTTGAGACTTTTTTTACTGCACGAAGAGGCTTGTTCCCATGCATTTTGGTTTAATGCCTTCCTACACGGTGGCGTGAGAAGAATGTGTAAATAAGGCCCTGGAAAATCAAAGGTCTCATTAACTCTGAGTCTATTTAATTCAGCAAACATTTATGAAACACTGTGTGTTCCAGACAGTGTAATAGGAGGTGGGGACAGAAAGGGAGCAAGACATGGTGTATGCACTTAAACAGTTTACAGCCTAGTAATAGAATTGACAAGTACTCAAATAAATGCCAGAATAAAGTGCTAAAAGAGAGGTGTAAAAAAGAGATAGAGAAGTAGGTGGGAGGACGGCAGAAGACTTCTTAGAACAAGTGACATTTTAGTTGAATCTTACAGGATCGATAAAAATCAGCTGAATTGAGGATTGTGGCCAGGATGGGGAATCCAGATGGAAGAAAGAGAGTAAGATAAGCCCTGGAAAATGCAGAGGATTCTCGTGAAGTGGTGCTTAATCCAGTCTCCCTGTGCCTTGGTTGTATGAGGGGGAGCAGAAGCACAGTTTGTGAAAGGGAAAATGGGAAAGAATGGATGCCTGAACTAGTCTTGGCTGTCAGTAAATGGGATTCCCCTTCCTCTTGCTTTTCTCTCAGATCCTATTGATTTCAGACGTCTGTCCTGCAGAAATTGGTTCACAAACTGATTCATACGGAGGTGACTCAACAAAAGAAAAGTCTTAACTCACTACTCTTCATATATATATATATATATATATATATATATATATATATATATATACACACACACACATATTAGTGTATATATGTATATGCATACTATATATACACATATACTATAGTAGTGATTTACTTGGTGGTACTACTTTTTTAGAGTGGAATTTTACACCTTCAGCAAGGGGTCTATAAGGAATGTACTTTGGAGCAGGGAGCATAACCATATCGTCACCGTGGGTAAGTGAGCACTGAGGAGGGTCTCTGTCTCGGGGCGTAGCATTTGGGAGAGCAGGGATGGGAGGCTGTAGATGAAGGCCTGCTGAGGGATTGGTGGTTCTGCATCTTATCTGGGTATCTCCCAGTGAGCGTCATTTCTCCTTGGTTGTTTTATTTATGTGTCAGTCTACCATTTTTATCCTCTCCCATCTTCCTCCGTTTTAGCTCCACCTGCGTTTTCCAGATCCAACACCATCACACATACACCATATGGCGTGATGTTATAATTTGGCAAAAAACAGTAAAATGAAATTCAACTCTCCTTTACATTCCCCTTTCCTTCCTTTTTCTTCTGTTGCTAGTTAATACACTTTGTGGTTCTGTGGGAGGCTCACACAGCTGGTAGCCTGTTGAAGGAGCCATAAGATGATGTAAGATGCCACTTCAGGAATAAACACATTGATCCTGCAAAATGTCTGAGCTTGACTGTGTGAGGAAAATCCAGCAGAGATCTGAAACAGATGAGTCCGTCGTGATCGTGTTACTTGGCATTAAAGTGTATCTGTTATAGCATATGTCACATATCCAGTATCTCCAGGGCACGAAGTATTCTACTAAAGCACATTTTCAAAATAATGGAAGTTTATCATGTGAGGGATAAAATTAACACTTTTTCATTTCAATCTTTATAAAACACAATCACTCTCTTGCCTTCATTTGGCTTTAGAATATTTTATTAGGTTGGTGCAAAAGTAATTGTGGTTTAAAAGGTTAAAAATAATTGCAAAAACTACAATTACTTTTGCATCAACCTAATAGAAAGACTTAAGTTCAACTGTCAAGTACATTTTTATCTGTTTTAAACAAAAGCAAGTTCACAGAAAAGTTGGAAATACTGTACAAAGAACTTGTTTTTTCCTGAACTTTTTGCGAGTAAATTGCTGATGCAATGCTCCAATATGTCCCTTGATACTTGTTATAGGGTGAATTGTGTCCCCTTCCCCCGAAATTCGTATGTTGAAGTCCTAACTCTTGGGACTTCAGAAGGTGACTGAATTTGGAGATAGGGTTGTTAAGAAGGCAAGTTAAAATGAGATCAATAAGGTGGGCCCTAGTTCAATATGACTGGTGTCCTCATAGTAAGAGGAAATTTGGACATGCCACGGTACAGAGAGATGATGTGAAGACACAGGGAGAAGATGGCCATGTATAAGCAAGGAGAGAGGTCGGGAGCAGATCCTTCCTTCATGGCCTCAGAACCAACCCTGCTGACACTTTGATCTTGGACTTCCATTCTCCAGAATTGTGAGACAATAAATATCAGTTTAAGCCACACCGTCTGTGGTACATTTTTAGGGCAGCCCCAGCAACCTAATACAATACTTCAGTGGATATTTGCTACAAACAAGGAGATTCTCCTACATGACCAACAATACAACCTTCAAAACCAGGAAATTAACACTGATACATGACTATCATCTAATCCTTAGCTCTCATTCAACTTTTACCAGTTGTCCCTATAATGTCCTTTGTAACAAAAGGCCCCAGTTCAGAGTCAGTTCTTGCATTGAGTTGTTATGTCTCTTTAGCGTGCAGTGTTTCCTCAGTCTTCCCTTGACTTTCATGACACGAATGCTTTTGAAGGTATGTAGGCCAGTTATTTTGTCTTCCATTTTTGTTTGTCTCACATTTTTCATGGTAAGATTCACATGATGCCTCTATTGTGGGACAGAAGGTACATGATTTCCATTTGTCCCTTTTCAGGTCATGTTCACTTTGCTCACTTGATTAACATGGTATTTGCCAGGTTTTCCCCCTGTAAATATTTTCCTTTTAGAGATACTAAGTATTTTGTAAAGAGTTATTTTGAATATATGAAAACATCCTGTTCGTTATCCTAGCTTCAAATTATTCATGTATTTATTTATATCAATATGGACTCAGTGTTTTTTATTTTATTTAGTGAATTATAATCTGTTACTGTCATTTCTTTTGATGCTAAAATTGCCCTTTATTTAGAAAATGGGAGCTTCCACCAGATCTCTTTCTGTGTTCTTTTCATATGTTGCGATATTCTTTGAACGTTTCCTTGCTTTCTAACACAAAACGATGGTCCAGGCTCATCTTGTAATTTACCTACCTTAGGCCATCTCTCCAAAGAGCCCTGGCTGCTTTTAGTGGACAATGATATTTAGAATACAAAACCTGGGAAGTAAGTGTGCTCATTGCTATGGGGGTATTGCTGCTCCCATGCCCTCTCAGTGGACAAAGCTAGAGAACATATGTATATATATGTATACACATGTGCATACACTTTTATTTATTTCTTTATGTGATGTGTGTAACTAGCTATGTATCTATATATCTATCTATGCATTAATCTATGTATCTAGTATCTACCTGTGTCTGTCTGTCTATCTATTTATCTGTCTATCTTGAAAATTTTGAGTTCACACTGATACCTTCAATTCCAGTACCATTACAGGGCTCTGACTTCCCACGCTGGGCTGCCCACTGCCCCTCTGTGGACACTGTCCTCACCCTGCTCAGGGTCTAATTCCCCACACTGGGTGGTGCCCACCATATAGATGCCCACCTCTCTTCACTCCCCTCCCAGGCTTTTCACATCGAGGACCTTCCTATGAATATGCTTTCTTTATGCTGCTCGGGCTCTGGCACCCTGTACTGAGCAGCCCTCTACCTGTGTGCCCCTCTCAGTCTGCTTGGGCACTGGATTCTGCTCAGGTGCACCCTACTGCCACCCCCACCTTATCCCACTTACCTTCCCTGCCCATCTAATAGCTTGAGGACTGAGTTGTTCAGGATGGAAAGGGGAATGGAAATGGAAGAAGAGATAAAAGTCACATGTAAGCTCACTTACTTAAAGTAACTTTTCATTTTAGTTCTTGTCCAATCTTGACCTTGTATATATTTTTCTCTACATTTATCATAGAGTAATACAATTGTTTTATATTTAAGGTTAGCATTGAATGAGATTGATGTTATTTTTCTACATAGCCTTTATAAAAATAGATGTTATTGGTTTGTTATTTCCAGTTTTCCCAGTTTTTCAATTGTTGTTAGGACAGAGTGACAACTTCTAAGCAACCCACATGCTGGACCAAAAACTGAAAGTCTCCTCCTAATTGGTTTTGGATGTTCTAAAATATTTCTCAGCCAAATGATGACCCATAAAGTTAGATAAACCCCATTCAACCTAGTGGATCAATTTTACATGTGTTTAGTATGAGGGAGCTTGGAAGACAAGAAATGATATGGGCTTTGGGGTTGGGCAGACCTGGTTTGGAAATTTGATGTGATTGATGTCAGCCTTGACATTAAACTTGACTGTGACCGATGTGTGATTTTGGACACGTTACTTGATTTCTCTGAGCTTCAGTTTTCTAATATGTAAAATGGGAATTAGATTATATTCCTTAGAATTACATTACTGTTATTACTTTTATTCCTAATTTAGAAAATAGGAAAGAGCTGTAGGATAGTGAGAAGGTTGCTTCCTTTCTCTTCTGTTTCCTTCATTTCTTCTGTGCCCTGCTATACATGTTCACTGCAGCTGTGTTTCCCCAAAAATAAGACCTGACCGGAAAATAAGCCCTAGCATGATTTTTCAGGATGACATCCCCTAAACATTAGCCCTAATGAGTCTTTTGGAGCAAAAATTAATATAAGACCCGGTCTTATTTTTGGGGAAACACAATAACAGTCACTGTCTTTACTACATTGTTTATCTTCCTTGCTAAGCCTTCAGTGTCATCCTTGTCTCTATATAAGGATAGACTCTACAGGACTATGCTGTAAACTTATGTTTTTTCATGAGTATCGTGAGTATCAAGGAAACCCTGGCAGAGGCTTAGATCTGAAATTTGCCAACTGGTGATTTCTCTGTGTCCAGCCCATTTTCTTTTCTGAATCACCAGAGTAATTTGAAACTCCCTGTATGTTTCACTGGTACAATGTTAAGTAACACCTGGATGTAATGACCATATTAGTCAGTGGTCAGAACATTATTGAGGGTGGAGATGGGTTTGGCTGTAGGAATTCCAGATGTCCCCCTCTCCCCAAGGCTTGTTAAGTGAAGTGCTGGACACTCAGTGTTTCCTCATTAGGAAGATTCTAAGACACCCAATGAGTACATTTAACTTATTTCTAGCAACCTTTTCTCGTCAGATGAGCTAAAAGGGCAACTATTTATTAAGGTGGAGCAGCAGTGAGGTGAGCTCTGGCTGAGTCACGGGTTGGGAGTTGGAACACTTTGAACACTTTGGTTGGATCCACAGAAACTGAATTTATTTCTTCCTCTTGCTGTTTCCAAAGGCATGCGGAGGAGAGGGGCAGGAGATGAGAACTAAGAGGAGAAAAAACAAGAAGTAAGGAGGAAAGAGAGACAAGAAGGAAACTAAACTTTGAATGCTCTTTGTACATCAGGCACTGTCTTACACGTTTCATATTGTTATCTCATTTGCTCTTTAGCGCCATCCTGTAGAGCAGCTATCATTCATGTTTGCCTAGTGTCTGCTTTGTGCCATGTACTGTGCGATAGGCGTGGTGATGTAATGGTGAGTATATCATTCACATCTGCCGAGACACAAAGTCTAGTAGGAGACTTTGACACTGAGATAGTATCCATATAGGGTGCTAAGTGCCTTGGGTATGTATAAGAGACAATGGCAATTTTTCAGGCGGGAGTAATCGGGCTGCCTGGAGAAGTAGGTCAGGAAAGAATGAGGTGAATGTGGGGCGGGCCTCCTAGGTGGAGGAAGCAGTACATGTAAACTCTTGAGGGCCACAAGCACGAACGAGATGGAAAAGCAAGAGAGTGGAAGAGTACACAAAATTTTAATTTACGGTAATCTCATGCCACCAGTAAATGTGGCTCAGTCTATGCCTTGGAGTAAGACCAATCTGTTTTGTAACTTTTCCATTTAGAGGGAGGTGGATGGAAGCATAGAAGGTAAATGGAAAAAAAGTAAAATAAAAAGGAGCAAGAATTTCCTCCTCTCTATGCTGGAGAAGAAATATAGAAGGAGAAATAGGCTTGGGGTGGGGAGGTAATCATCATTGCCTTTTTGATACGCTGAGTCTGAGATGACTGTAGAACATCCAGGTAGTAGTGTCCAGTACAAAGTGGAGAATGGGATTCTGTAGCTCAGGAGGGAGGTCTGGGCTAGAAAAGGGGGTTATGGCATTATCAGAAAAAAAGTGGTAGTTGAAGCCTTGTCTGTGGTTGACAACAAGCCATGAAGAGTGTACACAGGAAGCACTACAATTTAAGGGACAGGTGAGGAAGATAGATCATAAAGGTGAGTGATGAGAAATTAATAGGTAGGAGCAAAACCTGGAGAGTGTGAGGTCTGGGAAGCTAAAGGAAGCAAGTACCTCAAGAATACGTCGTCAGTAGCGTGTAAGGACAGGTAAGGAGCATGAGGAAATGACTTGGAACAGCTACAGAGAGAAACTGGAGAGCAGAAACGAAAGAGACAGAGAAGTCAAGTATTTTCAAGCTGATACAAAGCACACCCAAACACGAAAATGCCACTTGAGTAACAACATTCAGATTTCAGATTATAATGTTGGTCCAGGATTGGGGATTTTTGGGCTGGATATGGTGGAAGGACCAAGCAATCAGAAGCTGAAAATGATAGGTTCAAGTTCAAACAATAAAAGGAAGAAATTACACGTGGGATTGAGAGACTCTAATTAACTGCTAAGTTCAAACGACTCTTTTGGGATCACTGTGAAATAGGATTACACTTAGAAGAAGAGAGGTGGTGGAAAAGCAGAAGGCACAGAGATTGTGGTTATCGACAGAGATGTTGGAGTTCAAGGTGTTAGAGGCAGAGCCATTGCTCATGAATACAAGGGCCACTGTGGCCATGGAATTAGATTGCAGAGAGGAGAGGGAGTTAGAGTTTTATTGCCATTGAGGTTAAGGGACTAAGAGGCAAGGGTGTTAGAAGTGATGTCCATGTAGATATTTCATTCATTTAAGATGATAGCAGATGCTAAAGTGGAGAGGAAGACCACCAGGTATCAAAGTGCTCAATGAATGTAGAAGCCCGATGCTCACTTTGGTAGACTGTCAATGAGAAGGGTAGGAGTAGGTATAACAAAATGGCCTGAACCTTAAAAGGGGGGGATTTGGTACAAGGCAGTAAAAATAATGTTCTGACAGCATTACAGAGAGTTCAGAGAAGGCCGATACTACCTCTGATGTCCATATGAGAGGATAAGCCGCCTCCGCTAAAAAGGGTTCCAGGGAATTGCTATCCTCAGGGATGAGACAGGATTCAAAAAGTCAAGGAGTAGAGAAACATTGCAGAAGGATAACGTAACCCTGGAGCTTGCTTGTGGTTTCTGCTTCACTCAGTTTTTTCCTATTATTTATCATGAATGTATTGTTGAAATGATTATAGTTCTATAATAAAATTAAATTTCTGGTGTTTCCAGGCTAACTTTGTTGTTCTTTTCCCCTCCAAAAGGCCTTAGCTATTTTCACTGAATAAAATTATTCCACCGTTATTCTGATGAGAAATTGCATTAAATGGATAATTTGGGTATAATTGATACACTTACCCTTTGCTGTGTAGGTCAAATTCTCTGGGAAGCAGACTCTGAGAGGGAGATGTGCGCGCAGTACGTTTATTAGAGTGTACCTGTGGGATCCATACCTGTGGGGGAAAGAAGGATGTGGGACTGGACAGAGGAAACATTTGAACTGTGGCTCTGGGGACTTCATAGTTGTCCCACACTGAGGCCTTTGTAAAACTTCCTCCCCCACCATTGACCAGTCATGAGATGAGAACTACCTGGGAGAAGAGGGGACTTTCTCCAGTTGAAAGACATTCCTGGAGAACAACACAGCAAAGAGCCAATGATGACCAACACTCAGCAGCTAAGGGAACGAGGGCTTTGGTCCCGAAGTGGGAAATCTGGGTGGCCCGTCACAACATCCACTACAACGCAATGAGGATGACTGTCTTCTCATTTATTCAAATCTGTCTTTTCCCAGAGATTTTCAGAGTCAAATCATCACAAAGACTTACGTTTTTTTTCATATCATGCCTACACTCTGCTTGTTCAATGTATTAGTTTTTATAGGTTATTTTATATTTTGTGTCGGAATGTGGAATGAGAACTTTTCCTGTTAAATAGTCTAAGTGATTATTCCTAGTAGGTAAAAACAGTATATATGGGTTATTGTATTTATTTGTTTATTTACTTATAGTTTTTCAGCTTCATTGAGGTATAATTGACATGCAGTAAACTGCACATATTTACAGCGTGTAGTTGGATGACTTTGACATATGTATACATTTATGAAAACATCACCACAATCATCACCCCCAAAACTTCCTTATGTCCCTTCGTCATCTATATTTCCCTGGCACCAGCCCCTGGCCCAAGGCAACCACTCATTTGCGTTTTGGCTCTAGAGATTAGTTTGCATTTTCTAGAAGTTTTTATTAATAGAATCATATAGTATGTACCCTTTTTGTGCTTGTCTCCTCAGCATGGTTATTTGGAAATTCATTCAAATAAATTTAGTATATCAATAGTTCGTTTCTTCTTATTGCTGTCTAGTATTCTCTCATGTGGATAGACCACAATCTGTTTATCCATTTACTTGCTGATGGATATGGGCTTGTTTCCAGCTTTGGGCAATTACAAATAAAGCTGCTATTAACATTTGTGTACAAGTCTTTGTGTGAACATATGATTTCTTTACTCTGGGTAAATAACTACAAGTGGAATGGCAGGATCATATCAGAGGTACATGTTTAACTTTTTTAGCAAACTGCCCTACTGTTGTCCAAACCATGTTAAAATGATCGTATTATTTTACATTCCCAACAAGAGGAAATGAGAATTCCAGTTCTTCTCTGTCCTATACTCAGTGTGGTCAGACTTTTTTAAGGAGCAGTGACATTGAACATCTTTCCATGTGCTTATTATATTTATTGTTACCAACAATCTAATTTAACTCTGATCATTTCCAAAACATTTGTATTGACTTTATTCAGTTTTCTAGGTACACAAATAGATCATGTGTAAATAATGATATATACCTCTTTTCAAGGATGTTTGAGTTCCTTTTTTTCTTTATCTTGTTTTATTGGTGAGAACTTAAATAACAATCGTACCTTCGTCTTTTCTCTGAATAGCATGGTCACTGTCACAGCAAAAGATGATACTGGTGTTAGAACATTTAATTCTTTAAAAACACTTGTATTCCATCCTACGTAGCTGAGATTTTGTTGAGAAATTTGCCTTTAAACTAATTACATCATTTTCACAATTATTTAAATAATTATGTTTCTCCTTTTTCTCTTTTAGATAAAAAAATGGAATCGAACTCTATATACTATTTTCTAATGTCTTTTTGTGGACTTAACCTTTTATGAACTCTTCCCAACATGTATTTAATATCATTCTATAACACGATTGAAGGCGGCATAGTATTTTATTTTATAGAGGTACCATAATTTAGTTAGGCAATCTTCTATGACAAGACGGTTAGGTTATTTATGCTTTCTCTTTTGCTATTATAAATTTTGTAGAGATAAATACTCTTGTAATTAAATCTTGGTATACATCTAAGCTTATTAACTTAAGCTAAAATTCCTGGATTTGCAATGCCAAGTCAGAGTCTGAATATTTTTAAGGCTTTACTGTTTACTATAAAATTTTTCTCAAGAAAGTTAGTAGCCATTTACATGCTTTCCAAGATTCTGATCTGTTCTGACAATTTGATAGATGCCCATTGCTGCCTCAGTAATTTTTTTTTTGCCTTTGATTACACTAAATATTTTAAATGTGTATTTTATTTTTTGTTTTCTATTTTAGTGCTTTATTTCCTTTTCATCTTTTGTTCTCTGTACAACTGATCCTCATTATTTGTGGATTCTCTTTTTGTGAATTTCCTTACCAGCTAACATTGATCTGTAACCTCCAAATCAGCGTTCGTGGCGTCTTTGCAGTGATACACAGAAATGTGCAGAGCAGTGAAAACTGTGAGTTGCCTGACACATAATTTCCAGGTGAGGTCAAATGAGGGAACATGCTACCTTCTCGTTTCAGCTCTCGTAAAGAGTCCGCTGTGTGGTCTATTTAGTGCTATGTTTTTTGCATTATTGTGCCTTTTATTAGTAATTTCATGTTTAAAATAACCCCTGAACATAGTGCTGAAGTGCTATCGAGTGTTCCTAAGTAAAAGAAAACTGTGATGTATTTTACAGAGAAAACACATGTGTAAATGGCATGTAAATGGCTACTAGTGAGTTACAGTGCTGTTGGCGATGAGTTCAATTTTGAAGAATCAACAATATATATTAAAAATATACATTAAATAAGGTGTCTTTAAATAGAAACACATATCAAATAAGGTTATGTACTAATCCGTTGATGAAAATGTCATGACCAAAAGCTCACAAGAGCCTAACTCTGTACTTCCCCTAGGAGCAGCGGTTCAGTGTTTGTTAATACAATGTTCACAGCAACTTTATAGACCATAATTATATACTGCAAATAATGAGGATTGACCGTACTTCGTTTTCTATGCACCTTCCCAATGATGTAGAAGGTCTGCTGTCAGCTCATCATCACCTGCGTCCCCTGCTGAGCACTTATTTCTCAGGTTCCCTTTCCATCGGGGTTCCAGTTTACCCAGAGCACTGGGGCTGTGCCTTCTACATACAGAAGAAAAGCAATAGGACCCAGATAGCTGGTCCTAACATCACAGAATCCCACTCTCTTCTGCAATGGCTCAGCCAATGGGCCCACATAGATGCGGGACAGTTGGATAAAAGGCTCTGTGGCCACTCCCACGCCAGTAGATAACAGGAAGGTACTATGAGCTCTGAGACCTGGAGCTCATGTCTCATAGTATACTGATGTCCTGGCCACACCCCTGGGACTCCTGTTTCTGGTGTGTCACCCTCCTCCTCCACAGGACCCACCCCTACCTAGATATTGGATAATGTTGAGCTATCAGATGAAGTTAATTGAAGTTGGAAAAGCACAAGTCTCCACCTCCACCCTCCTTGCGCTACTGCTGGCCTTTATTACAACAAGGTATCTGTCAGGAATAAAGACATTTCCCAGCCTTAGCTTAGAATGGAATTTCTATCTCTCTGTCTCTATCTCTATCTCTGTCTCTATTTCTATCTCTATGTCTTTCTCTTTCTATATATCTCTCTCTCTCCCTGTCTCATTCCCTCTCCCACCTACGTTACAGACTGGCTGAATGCTTATTGGACTTAACTATTCTTTTTTTTTTTAATTTATATTGGGGAACAGTGTGTTTTTCCAGGACCCATCAGCTGCAAGTCAAGTCATTGTTTTCAGTCTAGTTGTGGAGGGCGCAGCTCACTGGCACATGTGGGAATGGAACTGGCGACCTTGGTGTTATGAGCACTGCGCTCTAACCAACTGAGCTAACCAGCCACCCTTAACTATTCTTTATTAGCCTTGCAAGTGGCAGTTATGTTGATGGTGAAGATGGAGGCACTGATACCATTGCTTCAGATGTTAGAACCCTTGGCCTGACATTGGCACCTGTAGCATAGGCGGCAACACCAGCGTTGGCTGTTTCTTGCATAGAATCCCTTCCAGATCCTATCTCTGTCCTTCTCTACCTGCTCTGTGGCCTGACCCAGTTTTAGGTTCACAGAACTGAGAGGAAGGTACAGGGAGTCCCCATAGACTCACCTGCCCCCGCACAGGCACAGCCTCCCCCACAGTCAACATCCCCCAGCAGAATGGTGCATTTGTTACCAAAGGTGAACCTATACTGGCATCATTATCATCCAGAGTCCATAGTTTACATTAGGGTCACTCTTGGTGTTGTATATTCTATGGGTTTGGAAAAATGTATAATGACATGCATCCATCACAGCAATATCACACAGAGTAGTTTCATTGCCTTAAAAATCCTCTGACTCTGTCTGTTCATCTCTCAGTCCTCTGTAGTGGTTCTTCACTTTTTTTGTGCCATAGTCCCCTTTGTCAGTCTGGTGAAGTCTTTGCACATCTTCCCCCAAATAAGATTTTTAATGACTAAAATACAATAATAATTAAAGGACCAAAGCAAGTCATATACTAAAGTTATGAAAACATTTAAAAACAAAGTAATGTTAGTGATACATTTGCTGGCACATTAAATTACTAGATCCATCAGCAAGTCTAACAACTACTATAATTTAAAAGTAGTGATGACGAGCATTAATGATAATTTGAAATACATGCAACAACTCTAATGTGCAATGAAAACATTTGTGACGGAGTTCCAGGTTCTGCTAATTCTACTGTGGTTTTATCCATTTATTTTTGGCCCGCATTCATAGGGGAAGGAAACGCTAGATCTCAGAGAGAGGTTAACGAAGAAAAGATGTGATATTTTTCCCCCATGCAAGCTCACGTGCCCCATGCTGGTTTTTACGCGCTTGGCTCTCAGCTCCTGTCCACCTGCCAGAGTCATCTCTGTGGTGCTGGGACTCAGCACACACATTTCTCCCCTGACAGCTGGCCCTCTATTACATGTGCATTGGCCAAGGAGCAAATGAGAGGGAGACTGGAAGGCTGGAAGAGAGAGAAAGGTCTTCTGTTTTGCTCACTGTCTCTGTCAGCGTCATGCTAGTGTTCCATCCTAGTAGAGGCAGGTGATTTTAGCAGTTGGTTCCAGCTTCCAGTTGTTTCCACACTCCCAGAACTAGCCGCAGGGTGTTCCCCTCAGAGATACCACCAGCTGGGCATTCTCCTCTTGGCGACCAAAACAAAATCCCAAAAGCTGGATGGTTTAAAACAACAGAAATTTATCGTCTCAGTTCTGGGGGCTCCGAGTCTGAGATCGTGATGTCGCAGGGCCATGCTCCCTCTGAGACCTCTAGAGGAGAATCTGTCCTTGCCTCTTCTAACTGCTGGTATTGCTGTCATTCTTTGGCATTCGTTGGCTCATAGATATATCATCACTGCAGTCACAGGGCTGCCTTCTCCCTGTGTGTCGCCACATTGTGTTCCCTCTGTGTCTCTCTGTACCCTCAACTCCCCTTTCTATAAGGACACCATCATATTGGATGAGGAGCCATCCTAAAGACCTCATTTTACCTTGATTACTTCTCTAAGGACCCTATTCCCAAATAAAGTCACATGCAGTGGCACTGCGGGTTAAAGGCTTCAAACATATCTTTTTTGGGGAGGACACAATTCAATCTCTATCACCTCTTTTCAGAAGTCTGGCTCCTAGCTCTGTGGAAACCTCCAAACTTCTCTTTCCCCCAGTTGAAGCTTCGTTGTTTCCCCAGCCTGAGGTTGGGAGCCGCTTCCTGCAGTTATTATTTCTGTTACCTGGTGTCTCTCTTTTGCCTTCCAGCCCTCCAATACCTGATTACTTCCTTATGTTGCATTCTGTCTGTTAAAATAACTGGTGTGGTTTCATTTTCCTCACCAGGCCCCGTCTTGCCTAGACCCCTGAATCTTCAACGTAGACTCCGGGTTAAAAGGACCTGATATCTTAAATGGATATCAAGCAATTATCTCAAGAAAGAAACAGGGATTATAAGTGATGATTTATGACTATCAAAACTTAGAAAGCTTCTAAAATTTCTGTACCGTTTTCCTCATTTTTTTTTTGAATTTTATGAAAATATAGCTAACATATAATATTATATTAGTTTCAGGTATACATCACGGTTATTCAACAGCACCCACCTGGCACTATGCATAGTTATTACCATACTATTGAGTATATTCCCTGTGCTAAAGAAGCGATCACCACGCTAAGTCCAGCAACCATCTGACACCGTACCATGTTATCACAGTATTATTGACTATATTCCCTATGCTGTATATTACATCTCCAAGACTTATTTGTTTTATACCTGGTACTTTGAACCTCTTATTCCCCTTTATCTTTCCCCCCTTTTCTAATTTTTCAATTACAGTCGACATTCAACATTATTTTATATTAATGTCAGGTACAGCATAGTGGTTAGACATTTATATAATTTACCAAGTGATCCCCATGACTAGTACCCACCTGGCACTACACATAGTTATTATTATGGTATTGATTATATTCCCTATGCTTTACTTTACATCCCCATGGCTATTTTATAACTACCAATTTGTATTTCTTAATCTCTTCATCTTTTTTCACCCTGTCCCAACCCCCTCCCATCTACACCCCAACAAATCTAGTACCAATATGACACTATACATAGTTATTACAATATTATTGACTATATTCCTTATGCTATATCTTGCATCCCTATGACTACTTTGTAACCACCAGTTTGTACTTCTTAATCCCGTCCCCTTTTTCGCTCACCCCCAAACCCCTTCCTATCTGGTAACCATCAAAATGTTCTCTGTATCTATGAGATTGTTTCATTTGTTTGTTTATTTTGTTCTTTAGATTCCACTTATAAGTGAAATCATGCATTTGTTATTGGCTGTCTGACTTACTGTACTCAGTATATTACCCTCTAGGCCCATTCGTATTGTCATAGATGGCAAGATTTCATTCTTTTTTTTTTTTTAATGTTACTATTCCACTGTGTATATGTACCACCTCTTCTTTGTCCATTCATCCATTCAGGCTCATTGGTTCTAAGGACTGGCCGTGGCTACAGTGGAGGAGTTGTGGGGTAGGAGCTGACCCTACAGAGCAGGATCTGCCTCTGCAGGGCTCTGGTGCCTGCCCAATCCACCCTTTGGGTGTGTCATCTGTGGAGCTGCCTGGGTGATACTCCAGCTTGTTTTGAAGATGGCCACTGGGCGTGCCAGCCCAGGGCCACCTGAGAGGGGACTTGCTGCAGGTCAAGTTCAGCCACAGCCTGTGCCCTACTTGGGGCCACCCCGCAGAAGCCACAAAGCAATCCATAGATGGCTGCTCCTGCGCTGAGCTTGGAAGTGTCTCAAGAGGCCAAGCTGCAAACCTAGGCTGGCTGCCGCTAGTGCGGGGCTGCTCAGCCAGAGGTTCAGGATATGCTCAAGCCAGATACCGCTTGTCTGGGTTCCACGAACCTTTGAGAGACCCTAGGAAAGACTGCAGCATGAGCTCAGGCAGGCAGTTTGTACAAAAAAGCCACTGGAAGCAGCTTGGGTGTACCTGAAAGTGGGGTGGGGTGGGGTCTTAGAATAACCAGGATGTGGCGAATGAATGGTATC